>NC_063999.1:5376785-6720357 GCF_932276165.1 Plutella xylostella | reverse complement strand
CGCGAAGTGGCGGCCGATCAATTCATCTCCCTCAAGGGAAGTTATTCGGCACCTCCGAGTTTCTATCGAGTTGTGTACTTAACAGCTAACGGCTGACAGCCGCCTCGATCGTTTATTGATGAGAGCGAAGCATTAGCGAATACCGGAGCGACTATTTGTCAATCCGTCTTCCTGTCTGCTGTTAATCATTTGGGGGCGCGGGGTGAGCGGGGGCGGGGGCGCGGGGCGCGGGGGCGGGGGCCGTCACCCGTCCAGATTAATTGCCACGTTTATGTTTAACGAGAAACAGCTCAACGTGATGTGCTGGAATTGGAACAAATAAAGCGGAACCTATTTGCTGCTAAATGCGTTGCGCGCCAACTCTGCAACGGGGATATTATTTCCGACGGTCCATGTATTGAGCTTGTTAATATTGGGATCGCTCAATCACTCTTGATGCATTTAAAATAGGAACTTTTGCTTATTTTATGGTAATCTACACCTACATCTTATGAAGTATCTTACAAGTACCTAACAAACGAAAGAAGCTGTTAAACCTATCAACTCATACGGCGCGGCGTAACGCAAGCTCAATATAAAGGATCACAGCGCATGAAGAGGACACATAAAGAGCGACCAGCTACCGTCGCTACCTCAATCGCACACTCTTCCACGTTATCTGATTGAGAGGTGCGACATCCGGAGAGCTCCGCTCGCTGGCCGCGGGAGCAGCACTGAATTATTCCCGTGTCGATCGCACAAAGCAACTTAGTAGAACGCTATAAAGCGAGCAGTAAAACGGAGGTGGGTGGCGGAGGGTAGACTCAATGAAATTACAGGTGTAAGCGGGCGCAACCGACCGCGATACAAAGTCTGAGCATGTGTTTGTAACTAATACAGCGTCAAAGATCAGGTAGGAAACAGTTATGTCGGTGCTATTTTCGGAGTGTGAATTGTCGTTTCATTCAGCAGGGTTCACCGGGTCAGTGAAGGTATAAACTCGAACGTTGATAAGGCACGGGCTGCACAAAGCCGAGAGCAGTTACCGTACATATTGTAGGCCCGTTATTGTGAGGCGCATGCAACAAGAATGTCCGGGACAATACGTATTGTTGACTTACACCAATCACCGCAATAGTGATTCCAGAAATCGCACTCTCGTAAGTGCGTCGGTGCGATTGGTCGCGCGTGCGGGGCGGGTGGGCACACACCACGGCTGGAAATACCGGCGTGCTAGCGGTTTAACTCTAATTTACGACCTATGTCAAATTGGGCTCGGTACCGATCTAATCGTTGCTAAACTGTGACAAAATTATTGCTTTTCCTGCGAAGGTTTTATACTTGTTTGCAGTTTCCTCGAATGCATCGACAATGTTGCTCGGTCGATAATTCGCGAGGGTTTATTATGTCGCTTAGAGGAGCTAATTCTATTGTCCACGAAAGGAGGTGTCAGTGTAGCAGCCGCCGTAAACCATCTTTACTGATTACAATAAATATCCTGTAAATATCTCTCGATTAGTCCCCTCTTAATCTTGTTTAAGTGTTGCAAATGTTGCAAACTGAACTTAAATGTGGACGTTTATTAGCAGATTAGCAGTTTTATGATAATTATTTTATAAAAAAAATAACAGTGTTATTGATGCATTCTTCGTTTTACGGCTTTGGATGCATTTTTAATCCGCAGGAAATACCACAGACATTATTCAAATCAACTTGTGAATCAGACCTTGAGCAATAAAGTTGTTTTTATTCAATGAGGTATAATTAAGCTTTGTCTGTACCAGAAAGTAGTTTTACCCATTCCATACCATAACAACGGAGTAATCAAAGAGTAACTTTTTGTTGTGGCAGCAATCTCACCCACACAGTGGCCACTCAATGGTCGTCGAATCAAATCGCTCGGTATAAAGTATTCGAGACGCACGGGTCATAATCGATCGAAAACATTTGCCGCCTACTGCTTATCGAGTCCACTCTATCAAGGCCCTTTATATCCCTCAACCCCGCGGCCTCTCGGCCAATCCGAGCAGGCGACGGCTGCGCGCTCGACGCCCATTGGCCAGATTCCACTTTGATCGCCCCGCCCCTTCCGATCCGCTTCTCGATCAATCTCAATTATACTCGAGCACTTTCATAGCTCGATTCTTTACGTGCGTTTAATTATTGACTCGTCGTTTACGACCAACTAAACTAACACTCGCGAAAGTTAATAAGTTGGAATAAACGGAGATCGTTATAAAAAAGAAAATTGATTCATAATAATCTATTGTCGTAATGAGCTGAGTAGAAGATTAAATTGAAAAGATAGCGTGATTGTAATAAAGGAACGGTGATTAATTATAGCGTGTTGGATAAGCCGAGGTGCAGACGTTCACAGTGCGGTAATAATAGGCGAAGATGCGATCGCTGGTGCGATTGCGAGGAAATTCATTCTTTGCCAGTTGCCAGTAAAATTGAAATTAATCGGTAACGAGAACCAGTTTATTAGTGAGCATTAACGATGGATTTATGTTCCAGGTATAGCGGATGAGTCTAATTGAATAATCTTTATTTAGTAGATAGTAATAGCACGAGTACATAAATAAACAGCATAAAACCGGCAGCCGTTACTGAAAGAGGAGCAGGAAGGACTATTGGAAGAAGAACTACTATGCCTGATTGAGTCCATCTGCAATTTTAATGTTTATCGTTTATCTTTGGTAGACTATAGGTAATAATTTTAATCTATGTATGTCCCAAGATTCTTGTGAAGTCACATAACAAATACGAGATACTTCACCAATAATAGCGTCGAATGAAACATGTGGCGATGCGGACGACGATTCTGTAATACACTCGCAATAAAATAGTTTACGATTGCTTCAAATAAAATTATAGTGAGCACAGCTAATTAACGTCAATCTTACTAAATATACCTTTAATATTGTTAATAAATTTAAACTATACTTTAAAGCTCACTTCTGGTGCATGGCGGGTGAATTTCAAATTTCTACGGCACTATAACTACTGTACTTATGCTTGTTTACCGGAAGGTTATCTGTAAGAGTTTGCTCCTGACTATAACTGGTATGCTATTCAATATTTTGTTTGGTAAATATTGAATAAACCTCTATTTTATTCTAAAGCAGATGTTTAATTTAAAGAGTTTGATCCGACGAGCGTCTAGCGAAGCGTGGCCGCGATAAACAAGGAAACGTATAAGACAATCAGCTATAAACGCGAAGAAAGCAATGAAAGAACACTAAAACAATCATAAAAATAACACCGACCGACCGCCCGATGCAATTCTTCGAATGCAAATCGACAGCTGTTCGCTGCGGCCCAATAAAAAAGTGAACGTTAGAAATGAAAAGTGTAATTGCTGAATGCGAGATTCCTATATAATAAGTAATTCTTATTGGAGTATTAAGGTTGTAAGCGACACCAAGCCCCTGTTTAGACAGTCGTTACGAGTTTACGGGCGGACGAATTTATTGCCGTCGAACCGCGACTTTTATTTGGGAACATAGGATGCTGTTTCCCGCCCTTGATGCTTTCTGCAACTCCTAAGCACGCTCGGCCCCCGCTGATATACCTGCCCCATCTCAGGGTCAAATAATAGCCGAACTGGCATGCATTCGTAGCTCTATTTAGCCTCCTATTTAAGTGGAAGATGGCAGACCCGTACAGGACTAATCCTCCATGGACCAGCAACAAAGATGAGTACCTATAGGTACTTATCCAAACTTTTACGGCTCCAATAACTGACAGTCGGGGTACAAACGCCATAATTTCGCCCTCTCACCATTACTCAGGCTCGCATTTATTGCGTACGAATTCCGAGAGATGGCGCGGGAGTGACACCAGGGCGAGGATCGACGATCAATCACGGAGGAAGCTGTAAACTTGAGAACAATCCGGCGTAATTCCGTCGGAGGACATTAACCGCCGCCCTATCCGCCGCTACTTTGTAGCCAGCCCTCAGATATGCGCAATTACTAGCCACCAACACCCGCGACCACTGAAATAGCTCGAGTAAAATTAGACACAGGGACTGTCGTACAACCTCCGCACTACCGCCGCCATTCATAGGTGACTTGGCTGTAGATACAGATACACAGCGTCAGACAATCCACATCAGAGAAATCAAAAGCATTTATGTAACGAGCGACGTCACAACCCCCATTAACTTTAATAACGCATAAATCTTTAAACGCACTCAAATCAAACCTGGATGGAGCATATTTTAATATTGTATCGGTTAGTGGAATTCAGGGGCCATTCGATGTAATTGGCAATCATTCAGAGCTGAATATTCTCGCGCCGAGCGAGCAAGACAAAGGCGGCCGATAGGTACCTACGGGCGAGCTATTACGGGTCAATACCCATTATTATGCGATATTTTCGCGAGCACGGCCCCCCGATATCCCGTGCACATACATGAGACGGCAAATATCTGTAATTAAAGGTTGTAAAGTTGATTTACAGCTCGCGGGTCCCGAGCGGTCGGTCGTGGAGGTGGACGCTCGGCCAATGGCGGCGCGCGGTGCGTCAGGACTCTCGTATCAATTTATTCCCGACGGACGCAGCCGGCGCTCGTGGTCCGGGACAAGATATTGGTCGTTGCGGTCGCCAATTCCATCTGATGCGGAGGATCGCGCTCCACGCCGCACTTTACGACGCCCTGCGGACGGCAACACCGGCCATAAAACACCAACAATGGAACGTCGGATGCAACACGACAACGAGTCTACGAGCCGGGTGAATGCAACAATGGCTCTCAGCGCGATGGTGGCAAACATCGCGACCGTAATGCCGATGAAAGAAACAAAGTATCAGCCGGAATGGCTCATGTCGAGATGGGTTGTGTGATGGGCCGGGAGACGCTGTGACTGTGACGTAGGCCGCAAGTAGCGCCTCGGGAATGTAATTCCAATAAATCCTGCGCACGTAAGGAAGAATGAGAGCTACGTGGTGTTAGAGGGAGATAGCTGTCGAGATTGATGCAGGCGAAGCGGACGATGCTGTAACATTGCCACAACTGCTAGGTATAGGAAGTATTAGTATAAGATTATAAGTAAAAGGTAAACGGAAGAAATTACTGCGTATACATTCTACGTCAAAATTATATTTATGCGAAAAGATGGTTATGCCAAAAACAGTTAAACGTTTCGTAATTACGACTTTTACTTTTATGCCATGCATTTATAAACTCAACTCCAAATGTATTCCACACTATATAATTATTGAAGATGTGCATCTTAGCAATAGAACATAATAATATATTGTAAAATGTCCAATACGCAAGAGACGGATACTAACTACCTTTCGAAAGTTTATCTGGAAAGTTATACATAATTGGCATTTGTTTCCGAATGGTCGAATCCAGTGCGCATGATGTATGTTATTTATTATTAACGTGGTTATGTTTGAGCTTTTTATGGTCGCGGAGAAAATTGGCCGACGGGAGAGATCCATACAATGTTGTTCTCCGGCTATGTCTCCGGGCTCTACTAACAACTATTAATTTTAATTATAACATAAAGACAGTATGGGATTCAGTGGGTATTACGCGTGTTTTGAAACTATACAAGGCCAGAACGCACCCATAGTGTACTAGCACTGTATAGTTTCAAGTGAAAAAAAATAATATTTAACTTGAAAATATACACGATTTGTGCGTACTAATCGCGTATACTTTCAAGTTCAGATTTACGGAATCGTTCTTGAAAATATACATTGCTATTACGCACATTGCTTGATTGGCGTACTTGTTGCATATAATTTATACCTACATGCTGATTCTGATTTACTTAACAATTTCGGTAAGTGTACATGACTACAATTTACTTGTTCTGCCTGTCATACCTATAGAATGTTTATAAATAAAGATGGTCAAGGTCTAATATTATTGATAAATTGATATTTTTAGCAATCATATTTGCAAGTTAGAATACTAATACCCATCTTATTATTTATATGAATTAACAGTAATACCTACTACACTCACGAGCAATAAAAAAGTTCCAGTGACGATAGCTCCTGAACGGAAAAGACTAGCTTAATGACTCCGTCGGCAATATAAAGTAAAGTACCTACATTTAACAGGACATCAAAATATTATGATAACCAACTAAAAACGTAAATTTTGATCAAATTCTAAATTAAATGTTTTAAAAATTGGGGTCATTTGGTGTTGACTTTTTGCTACTTGAAATTATTCATTGCTCGTGAGTGTAGTAGGTATTAATAGACTTATTCATCATCAGCCAATAATCATCCACTGCTGGACATAGGCCGAGTGTTGTGGCCCAAGGAGCGCCACAACACTCGGTCCTCGGCCTTCCTCATCCAACCACTATCCGCCACCCGCCTAAGGTCGTCAGTCCAGCGAGCGGGCAGGAGGGCGTCCCACGCTGCGTTTGCCTGTTCGTGGTCTCCACTCGAGAACTCGTCTACCCCAACGGTTATCGGTTCTTCGGCAGATATGACCAGCCCACTGCCAACCTTAGTCCTCTGACGGATAACCTCATTTCTGATACGATCCATCAGATTAATAGACTTATTATTACAGACATATTTTTGATCAAGTTTTGAATTCACCGTAACTGTCTTTCATGAACGTCTTCTGTGATAATTTTTACTATTTACAACAGTTCTACAGTTTAATTTAAATCAATTTACTTTTTAACTGTACGATGTAAACAAAAAACACGTTACGAAAACAATGCCAAGTGCGGAATGATGATGCAATGTTTAGAAAGCAATAGACTTATTACTATTCCGCATGAAAGAAAGAGAGAGCAACAATTCAAAATGGCTACCTGGTAACTAATCATGTATAGTTTCAAGTGCTCGCATTGCCGCTTGGCACTTGAAAATATACACGATTAGTACGCAGTGGTAACTGCTGCAGTATATTTTCAAGCCATAATTTTGGCCTAACTTACTTGAAAATATACGCGATTAGTGCGTAATGGCCTTGTATACTTTCAAGTAAATCATGGCACCATTTTAATTTGAAAATATACGCGAGCAGTCCCAACCTCTGCGTTCTGGCCTTGTATAGTTTCAAAACACGCGGGTATTACAGCCTGTATTTAGTTTTATGGTTGGCCTTGTCACTGGGAACAAAGGATGAGAGACATAGTTGCTAATCATAGCCCTGGTTGAAGGCAAGGAGGAATGTTAGTGCCAGAGAAATTAAAGTAGGTGCGAGGTGTAAAGGGGACCCTGCCACCGTGCAGTGGGACCCCCATTTGAATGACAATGGCCGACAGTGACTCGGCACTTCTGGCTGACACATATTGGAGGATCATGAATAAGGCGACGCGAGACGATTCCGGCCAATATTGAATGAATGAATAATGGGACGATTGTTTAGTGAATGAGTTTTTTCGAATTGGTTTTTTGTTATCAAACGTCGGATTAGAATTTTGAGTAGGCGCTTGTGGAGAGGTGGTGGTCTGGTTTTATTTTAAATTTATGTTCATTTAATATTATATTTTTAAATAACTCAAGTTAAGGAAATTGTCACACAAAATGCATGCACTATACCTACCTACCTAATGTAAGTTAAATACCCGAAAAAACATTAATGAGTGGATTCTAGTTTAATTCGGTCTTTCCGTTTTACGCTACATGTCCATAGGACTACAAATACGGACACCTTCTCTTCATGATTTAGGTATAACTCCCCTTTATTTCTTTCAGGGGTGAAACACCGAATAAACCGGAAACACAACGCAACAATGAAACAACAAAGCGTAAATATAACGAAAATAAAATAATAATCACAACATCTTGGGCAAAGGTGACAAAAAACTGACAATAGTGTCAGAGGGCAAGATGACAAAGCGCAGGACTCGTCCCGAGATACGACAAATGAAAGTGGAAGGCACAATGACACATTAGCATAAAGCTGCAGGGGTGACAAACCCTAGTGTCCCTAAATGTTGCCCCTAATTATGTATTACATGTTTAAAATATCTTGAGGAGCTACCAGGGTTTTGTCTAAACAATGTTTAAACATTATAAATATGCATAAGAGATGCACTCATAGTAAAAGATAAGGAATAAATAGATGAAATTGAAAAATTATAATTTTTAGGTTGTATTTGCGCCTAGTACGATTTAGGTACCCATATTTTCCCCTTGAAGTGACATTAAATGACAGAAATTAACATTTATCAAAAAAATAACAACCAATATATCATAAAATTGATTAAAATGGTGGTTGAATAGCTCGATGATTACCATACCACTTGAATAAGTACATACTTCATTTGAATCAGTATACAAACTACCATTATAATAGTCATTCATTGAGTGTGAACATGTCTACTTGTCTACTCGATATGTTTTTTCTTGAGCTCGAGCCCTTAAATTATGTATATCTTGATATTAATATTAAAATAACTTCCTGCCACCCGTGTCTTGTGCCTTAATATTATAAAGTTATCAAAGTATTGTATTTATCACAAATAAATACCTACACACAATTCTATGACACTTTTTTGCAACATAATAAAAAAAATTGCACAATAAATAATCAGAACGGTACACGTAAGTATTACATAATTTATTTATTTATTTGATACTTTTATGCACAAATATGAAATATAAGTGTACAAAAGGTGGACTTAATGCGAAAACATTTTCTACCATAATCTGTTCTGAAAAAAACGACTTTCAGCTTTTCAAGCTTAGATCTGGGTAGTGCATGCATGTTATCTATAGTTTGTTTATTATTTTAGGCACCGTTTTATTGTCCCACTAGAGTGACAATAAAAGTGGGAAAGCGCGGGAAGGCCCAGGGCGGGCGGGCGGCGGCGCGATGGGCGGGACGATTGATCGAGCGACACGCCTCCCGGATGGTTTATTTATTTATTAATTGAACTATATATTTATGTGTTGTGGCGCTCTTGAGATATCTTTGTAGATAGTACATGTATTTGGTTATAATATAAATATGCAAATAAGTAAACAAGTAGTGAAATTGGGGAAGGAAAGTAAGATCAAAGGTATGACTGATTATGGAAATGTAACCAAATTGAAATGATTGGTAGTTAGGTACAGAGCAATCAAAAATAATTATGTAAAACTGCTTAAAATAAATCTAAATTATCATAGGAATAACACAGGCAATATGTGGTTTTTACTACCATATGCAGGGGCTTGAACGGAATGTCCGAAGGCTGAGTGTCTGTACCCTGTAGCCTTACACCTTGAACCTAAACCTTCATATCATGTCGTATTTTTTGAAAGATTAATATGATAGAACGTGAATGAAACTTCTTCGCACGGCGCTGCTATCTAATCGCAGTGAATCTGCCAAGACAATGAGATTTCCCCTCGGTTTTCCGCTGGTACTCTCTGCACTGTTGACACTCGGCTCCAGTCGCTATTTCTGCGGCAATTTCCGTGAGAAACACACACATATAGATATCTACGTGGGTAGGGTCACCATGCTTTTGGTGGGGTTTTATTTTATCCTAATCTATTATTTTATAAATTAAAACAATGAGCAGTGGTGCTGATAGTCTTGTATTTAGGTATCGTATAATCCTAACCTTTGGTAGGTTAGGATTACACGATAACTAATTATCGTTAATTTATGAAAAAACATAGGTATTTTGCATTATAAATCTGATTAGGTACTTTAACTAAATAACTGAAATATCCAAAAAATATTAATGTTCTTTTTGAAATCTTCTAAATTGTTACTTAACCGTAAACAACGTCACAAATTTACGTGAACTATGGTGACCCTAGCCCTAAACTGCGGATACGCGATATCGTATCCGTTCGCCTATTTAGATTACTATCCGATCATTATCTGTTTGCACCATACTTGGGCAACGGATATTCCGTATTTATTAGATATGTTTAACGTTTGCTAATATGGTATATGCCGACAGAAATAATTTATGCTTTAAAATATCCTGAGAGTTATCTTAACTCCTCTTATAAATATGGATATGTCAATAAAAACGAAAATAGACACGATTAAAAATGTGACGTTTCTCTTAAGAAGGAACTAGGTATATTACTTTTTTTATTACATTCTGGAACTATACTATACTTCTAGTAAGTTTTAGATGAGTAGCTTTATTGCTCAAGCAGGTAAGTAATTACTAATTACACATAAAACATACCTTAATATCCTCAACCTTACTACTTTGGCCAAAATTGTGGGACTTTAAAATACTCGTACAACACAATTTAAATTTACGTTTGTGCAATTTTAACTTATATTTTCAAACATAATATCCATTCAGGTGAAACAAAACCCGCGCTATTGTCAAACGTAAGTGATACTCTGATCTTCGGCTAAACTTAGTCCGAAAGTCCGAACCTCTGCGTCTATTGTGGACGCCATCCTCCCGCTGAAGTGCGGGTATCCATTTCCTCCTCCAGAATAAACCTCGCTGAAGACATCTTTCGACAACAGCTTTCAGCAACACAAAATATGTGAATGGATGTTTTTTGATGTCTGATCAACTGGTCAGTAGGTACAGTTGTACCTACAGTCAGCAAAGCGAATGACAAGTAGTAAGGAAGATAAATAAAATGTACAAGGACTTACAAATCTTTCATAACAAAATTAATCTGTCTATCTACTCCCCTCATAGTTTCTACTTGCAAGACCATTGAAGAGTTATTTTATTTTTTTATGTAGCCTTTATAGTTCCTACTGCATGGAAAAGCCTTATCTGTTATTATTTATTTTATCTATACATTCTAAACTATACTGTATATACACAAAAAAAAATAGTTTCGAAATTAGGTAGTAGTGTTGAATACTTTTCAGTTCCGATCAAACCATAAATAGTGAGGGGAAAGCGAGCGGTGTCCACGTCGATAGATCACGCCTAGATGTCACGGATCACCGGTCATTAGATGTCATTAGTGACGGTAATTACCCGTTCCCTCCGTCAACACCGGCTGTTTAAATAGAGAAAAACTAAATCATTTATAATAAGTTATATTTGAGGTATACGGGCCCCCGGATTCGCGAAATTAGATCGTATTGGAGGAGACATGTGGGTATGTAGGTCACTGTTTTAGTTCTTGTTGAATCCACTGTCATTTGTTTTGTCATCGATTCATTATTAAGTGCTTTGTGAAATATTGTTTACAAATGCACAAATAAACATATAATTACACTTGCCCTAAAATATAACAGCTATTTAAAAATCTATTCTTATTTTCATGGGATATTTTTAAATTCATATCATATAAAATACTTCTGTATACCTGCATGTTCGCCACCTATTTACGGCCTAAAGAACTAACTAATAGAGCGCTGCGAAACCGTCAAATCCATACAAGTTATATGTCACCATTAATAGCAGCACTACATATTTTCAATGGTTGGTTGACTTGTAGCAGGCAACATTAAAAACAATTTTAATAACAGTGCGCTATCTCCGCGGTAGCACGTATCACAGGCGAAGATGAGTCCGTAAAATTACGAGCCAACCCTTGTTAGCACCTCGGACACCTCTCGATCGATTTAACCCGCGGCCGCCATATTCAATTATTTATTTATTTATTCGTAATTAACCGCCGCGAGTTATGGCCGCCGTGGATTTACGAGCGTGAGTTATCAGAGGTGCGATCACTGGTAAGCGGATTGGTTTATGGGAAGGACTTTTTTCAGGCGTAGGTTTGTAGGTTACAAGGCGGCCTAGGTGTACCGGAAGAGGTTTACAGTGACACAGGGAACAATAAATATGCGTGTGCTTGACAAAATAAGTCTGAAGTACAATTATGATTTTTGGCATTGGACGTTTTACATACATAGCAACATATTTAATTTAAGGTATTTATTTTCTATCACCTAAACCAATTATGTTTAGCAGGACTATAATACTCGTAATTTAATCCGAAATAACTTTTATTTAGGTACTCTTTTTTCCTGTGTGGTTTGACTGGCAGAAAATTCTATTAGCTTCAAACCTCATTGTCAAACCTTTGTACAGTTTTTTTGAAATATTTTATCCGAGTTATATTGCAATAATTTCACGCTATTACACGGGGCACGCTAAAGACGTAGCATGGTTCGCCATATTTACATCGTGTTCCTAGCACGAGCCTCCGTGAACTCATTAGCGCCGACAATGCAGCCACCATTAATCGTACACGTATCGACACATCGACATCGACTTTATCGACTGTCGATTATCGATAATGTCGATAAGCGCTCTCAGTCATGAGGCCAATTTGTAAAGGCGATAAATTACTTTATTAAATAAATCAACCGGTCCACTGTTTCTCCTTGCTTTATATTGGACTTTTAATACTTTTATTTTCTCTGAGGTTGTGAATGCTCTCTGACGTATTTGTATGCAGACAACAAGATTTATGCGACGAATCGCGAATTAAAGGTGAGAGTTATTTCTGAAATAAAATTATGCGGTATGTTATTAAAATAAAATTTTGTGCGTGTTTTTTTTTCATATTCGACTAAGCTGAAAATTATAATGGTAATTTGAACTTTTCTTTGTTTTTTAACCTGTAATTTACACTGAAACATAAGATTCGGTTTATTAAACCTCATGGCTCATTTTCAGTATAATAAAATATACTTTCCCCTATGGTCAAGCGGGGCTATACTAACCAGCATAGTTCACCCATCATTGGACTACATAATAAATAACACATAAAATTTGCATTGAGAACAAAGTAAAAAAAGACTAAAGACCCAGCTTATTGCACCCGTAATAGGAAGGCATAAGGCGAGAAACATATCTAGTTTTCTTTATTAAAATAAATGTTTATGGCACCTTCAATATTATGTAGGTACACATGAACTTTTTAGTCTGATATTTAAGACTTATATCATTGAGAGACTTACTGGTGTCTTGAGATAAAAACCAATTTGAACTTATCGGTAGAAGGTTTACCTGTCTTACCTGAAACAAATCAGAAACATCTTATTAGAAAACAGAAATGAAATGAATCGACGCAAAAATGACACCTCCCGTGTAACCGCTAACCCATACAAGCTGTTACACCCGGGCCCGGGGGTCACTCTATATGGCGAATAAATAAGTTTCGGAGCACTGCTGCGCGAGCAACGACTCTATCTCGTTGTATTAAACATGCCGATTGTACAACAGTTCTCGTTCATACGTTTTTCGCCAGTATAGAGTAACCCTACCGCTCCTTTATATGATATTTATGAAGTGTGAACAAAAGCCACCGAGGAGCGAGCCACGGGGGGCACACCGTTACCGACATACGGGCCTGTGTTTAGACTTGTAGAAGTATTCATTTACGCCATTTTTATTATGAATTATGACCTTCTGAAAATTTTCATTCTTAGTTTTTTACTATCAACTGAACGAAAGCTGTTTTTATATACTACCACTAATTACTGATACGAGTATTAAAGCGACGATAAGGCATTAAGTATATATACTAGACTATAACTTCATAATAAATCAGAGACAAAGCTATTACAAATAAATCTCAGAGAATCCTATTCTACACAATTTAGCCGCTCCGGCCATGCGCGCGCGCAGGCGTGAAACCCGCCAGCATTAATAAACGATTATTAATAAGTTATGTTTTTAATTACGTCGCTATCACACCTTTATTTATACGTATAATTTTATAGAGCCCCGCGGCGCAACCAGCATACACTACCTTAAAACGGAAACGGAAACCACCCTTAAACACAAAGATATAAGAGCTAAGATAAAACAGCGAACCTCCAATCGAGTATACGTTAATGCGGACAGGCACAACAATAAAATATATGTACCCGATGAATAAATTCGATCCGTAACAAGAATTGTTATGAATGTGAATTCCGATCGGTTAGTTAGTAAGTTATGGACCAGATGCTCTGCTGTAGCGCACTCAAAAGAGCCATATCGTAAATGCCTCGAAAAGAAATAAAGAATACCAAAGACATCCAGTCTATATCACCAGTCAACAAGCCTGCAATCTGTGCATGAGATAAGGTTGGTAGTAAAACAATAGAAGCACGGGTCTAATTATAATGGCGGAACCTGATACCTCAAATCAGGTGACAGATCCACCCGCAGACGGACAGCATCAAGGAAATGACGACGAGCTGATGTCCCGCCGAGAACACAGATTCTAAAACAAAACATGTGACGGCGTGAGTGACGCGCGGCACCTACTTAACGATAATGACACTCCCGAATTAGATCACAATGAAAATAAAATCGAAAATACCTGTCGGCCGATGTTGAAGATCATTAAAATAGTAAGAATTAAAAGTTATATTATCCAGTTTGTTTTGTATGGACGGCTCTTAGCCAAGATGGAAACAAGATGTCTATGAAGGTCGCTGAAAGAATGAGTCATTTCCAATTTCTCGATCAAGTCGTAAAGTACTTGTTTCGTCTGGAGCCGCCGCCAAAATATGGAGCGAACACGATCCTCTATATGGGTCAAGCAACATTGTACCGACCTTTGGGAACACATATAAATCCGCACCACAACGTGTTATTAATCAACTTTTATATCCTCGTAAAACCACGGCGGGATTAAAAGAATCATATTTTTATAGGATTTAGATCCCGCATTATTATTTGAGTCCATTTTATTGTGGTAAGCGGCATGTTTCCAATTTCTGGGCAGGATAATTTATGAGCGGCGGGCTAGCTAGACGCTGGCGAGACAAAACGTGCCGTTGGGCCGGCTGCGTCACTCTTACCCTGTCACCAAGAAACTGCTGCTGTAGACTGCCACGTCACCACCGCATAGACTAACCCTAGTCAAGCTTTAAGGTTTGTCGACGACACGATAAGAAGTCTACTCCACATATTAATACACCACATCCTAATAAATATGATTTCAAAAAGTACCAAACTTTAATTTCCATGTTGAGGAAAGACGAAGCGATTGTTCCCCCGGATACGTAGGTGACGGGTCTCACTTTACCAATCAGGTCTCTAGGAATCCTAAACTCGATATAACGTAATCGCAGCTACATTGGCCGATCTCCCAGACGGTAATCGGAATAAGACAGCTGATTTCCGGTCCTCTGTTTCTGCGCGTGATGGCAGTGAAAATTTCAGTGTCGTTAAGTTGGACGTTTTGGTCGGAACGAAACGCGCTGTCTCTCTCGAAATTAAGGGAAGTAAAAGAGATACCTAATGATGTTCTATTGAATCGATGATTTAGAAAGGAGGAATGAGGAGCCCCGGACTAGCATGACGCCGGCACTGCGGTCGAACGCTCGTCTAGATGGACACGCGGATAAAATGTTTGATACGCAGCACCGATGGAATCGAAATCCGATATCCATGTCCGAACTTTATTTATCGCGAAATGCGACTGTATTTTCGTCCGTCCGTCACTCGGACAGTTCACAGAAGCGGCAAGATTAATTGTATTTCAGTTGAGTCATCAAAATAATTAGAATGACGTTATTTTCGTTTGCGATGCTAATTTGACAGACGTCGCGGGAGATTTCGTTTCTTCTCGTTTTGTGTCTGAATTCGTTGATTGTTCCTTTATTGTTTATTTTTAATGATCACATTTATAACGGTGCTGGGTGCAAGTGTCTCTGAATGTTTGACTCGATTTGAGTAGTGGCTTGTTTTGGTTTGTTACAGAGTTCCGTCAAAGTTTAAATGTCATTTATCTTAACTACAATAAATATTGGCGATATTCCAGGCGCAATATGGGCGAGGCAGTTATTATTGTGTTTCGCATAATAGAGATAGGATAGAGTTGAGTTGCGGAAGTCCAAGCGGTTTGTTCGAAATATTTGATAGCGCCGTTCTGAGAACTGGTATATCTTAGGTTTATATTAGCCATAAATGCATTTGATTAATTTCAGTGTTGCGAAACAAAGTGAATGGTTCTAGTTAACAGTGCGATCAAAAGGATGAGCCGTAATTTATAATCAGGACAAGAGTATTAAAAGGCCAGTAGTCATTAGAAGGATAAATGAATGCATGTATTCAGATATAAATATTCATAGAACAAACGATTTATACAAAAATGATATTTTATAAGTAAAGCTAATATTATCGGTATTTGCTGATTTAGTTAACAATGAACAAACTCGTGATGTGATGGCGACCGGCCAACTCGCGTCGCAGATTCCAATTATAAATATGAGCTATTGTGGATATTATAAATGTTATGTCAATAAAATGAGCGGGAATGCAACAGTAACATATTATTTTTAATATTTCAATGTTTTTTTAAGCAATATGGTAATCATGATGTTTGATTCAGATAAATTACCTACTGGAAAAGATAATTAAATGGGAAGGTTCAGTTAGTATTTAATATATAATTTAAATAGATATAATAGAGTAACCAGATTTTATATATATCGCAAAACATAATAACCACCCATCTTACTGAATAGTAAGAATTATTAAATTCAACAAAGCTATATTAAATCAATTATATCAGTAAGATTATATTAATTATACCATCATAGAGAAAGTATTAGAGAAGTTCCACTATGAAAAAACTGTAGTTGCTGAATAGCGATAGCGGCGACGGCATCATCCCGCTCGTGAACTAGTGACGTGACCATAGACTGATGATTAATGAGCCCAACACTAATCGAGTGGGTTTTTATTTAGAAACAAACGCCGCTCTGAGGTGGTAGATTGGATGTGACATCACAGCGGAGACGCGCGTAAATCATACAACTGGATGTGCGCCGCTCGACTGTGATAAAGGTAGACTTTCGTCAGCAACGTGACAAGGTTAAAATTGAAATCTCTAAATTATTATAAATCCGATTCACTGGCAGCAACCGAAGCTTTATCAAACATATCGCATTTCCACAATATTATAAAATGTTTTGGCGCCAAACCGCCGACCTCCGCGGGTATTATTCTATTTCTCTGGAATTAGACGATTACAACATACCTACGCCTTGTTTCGATTTGACCGTCCGATTTTAACACGACTTGGAATTTCAAATAATAGAGCAACATAAATAGAAAATTATAAGTACTTAATGCCATAGAAGTAGGAACTCCAGTCGAGAGCACGGACAAATCCTAATAATACATTTTCTGGCCGAACAATTCAACAAATTAATTATGAAAAGGGGACCTACACTCCTTTTAATGTGGGTGGCTCATCAGATACCATGGAGTGAAATAATTATCACAAAATATGAGTTCTTAGGTAGCAACTGAGAATAAATATTTTATATCTTGATCACGAGGCGTGATTCGCTGGAATTATCAAAGGTAACACCGCGCTATCTTGCGAGACAATTGTATAATTGTCACAATTAAGTGTCAAGTAATTGTACAAAATTACCACGAATGGGGAAATCAGAATAACACTGCACGACTAAATACTAGTTTTTTTTGTTATATTGACTTGGTACACAATTATTATATGAACCTATTTTTTTGTATCTTTAAGATCATATTTATTTATATATTATTTTCTTACTCATTTTATAAATTAATTTTATAGAAAATATATTTGATATTGAAATAGAAAGCGAGAAACTCTATTAATATCACCATTAAAATTCATAAACCGGACTGAAGTGCAATACAAGAGCGTATTTACTTGAACTAAGTAGCGTGACCACAGCCATGGCGCTGCCTTAACATAAAGTCAATTTGAACATGTGTGTAATTGAATCCGCTTTATTAGGTACATTTATATATTTGACTACAATATTGAATTTTTGTCTTGAAGCTCTTAAAGCAACTAACTTGATAGAGTTATACGGTTTCGAACAAATGTGTAGAATTTCAGAAAGAATGGTTGGTGGTGACTCGTGATATGAATGTAAGTATATATTGCAACAACAAACTATACGGTGATGGTATGTTTGCTTAAGTGAGACTTTTCGCATATCCGTGTAGACCGTTTCGCCTCAACACAATCGCGTGCCCATGAATGGGAGATAGGACGCACAACAAAACTAACACAGGATTAATATGTTTCCCGGTAAGTGCAATCTTACAGTGTTGCACGTTGCACGGCGAGCAGTGGAAATAGAGAGGGGCGTAGAGGGTACAATTACCACGAAATAACCAATAAATTATACAGGCAATGGGAAGGCGGCGCGTGACGTAGAGTACAGTTTCCGAGAAGCGCCATCTAGCGATCGCGGCAAATTGCGCCGGCATCACGATCGATATCGACAAGCGCTACCATCAAATAGAGGTCGTATGCAAATGTCAGTAATCGACAGAAATGGAACGTTTTATCATTTATGCAATGTACAATAGTTCTTATGATTGGTTTTTAATTACTTGAAACGCTATACATTTGCACGCTAATTTAAAAGCGAGTTCCATGAAAGAGTTAATATTTATTTAGATGATGTGTTATTTATATTTTACATTGCTTAGAAATTTATCGTCACATTCGTAACTTTATGTCTCATTCTCATTTTAGCAAAGTTGGATTCCAATAATGTACACAAATAAGACTTCATAAATAAACATAATTACCATGCAATATCCATAATGTACCATACATAGTAGACTACTGACCAGTAGCGGAAGGCAATGTTGACATTTCTGGAACAGCCCTTTGTTAAACAATCGTTGGTACTTGCTTAATGAGCCAACATATTTACTTCCTAATACTTTTGAAAACGAAATACATTATAACATGAAATGAGACGTATCGACGAACTGTTCGGTGACTAAGGTACTTTCCAAATCAAAAGAAGAAGTATTGAAAATGGCCTTAAAAATTACAGTATCCGGAGTAATAAAGAGAAAAAAATTATAAGGGTCTATCAACAAAGGGGATAGATATGGAAATATTTGTTGGAAACGTGTCGGGTCTGGCAGGCGGCGTCAATAAAGAAAGGCCTTCACTGTGGAATAACCCGAACACGGCTGCTCCCGCGACGTCGCCGTTATTGATAGGGATGTTGATGCTGGCTAGACGTGGACCTTGGGTTTATCGATAATTATTTTTCCAGTATTCCTATTTCCAGTATTGTTCGAAATATGGCCATATTTGGTAAAATGGTATTATTTTGCAGTTAACGTCTAAAGCCAATTCAATATAAAGGGTTATCCTTTCGTAATTACTCTCGATATACAATACGGGTGGTGCTGTCAATTTTGAAGTCTTTTGAATTGTATAGTATCTATATTTTCTTTATGGCCTTTATGAAATATTCTGAATCCGGGAAGACGTTATGCTTCAAGAATTCTTCTTCCCATGTTACGTATCATACCTACTCAACAACGGTGACATAATAAAACACACACAACTTTCAAAATAACGTCAATACTTCGATAAATCGATAACGTCAGTCTACAGACGGCATTACTTCGCCATGACTCAATGTCCGTTTTATCGACTGTTTTTGCCTTTTCATATCTATTGCTTACACCCCCATTGTCTCCATCAATTCAGGTAGACAAAGTACAATAATAAAACATTTACTCGAATATAAGAAAAAACACTTTGAAAGCAATTAACTGTGCGTAAACCTGACTGGCGTCAGGGAGATTAGAGAAATCGGCTGGGGCTTGCGGTGGCATTCGGAGGGGTTCTGGTAGTTTCGATACTTTATTACTCAAGTAGAAAATAATTATTATTATTTTCAGAAGATGTGTACAATATTAAAATAGGCACTACAAACTATTTGAATAACTGAAATCAGTGGTGTCCTAAATAGTATTTGTAAAAACCTGTAGCAATAAATATGTACATTTATGTAAACATAATTTTAGTAGAAACGCGAACTTAGTGCATAATAGCATACTCCCTCGGTCATCCTCGGCTGTGTTTTAGAAAGTATAATGCGGACATAGATTATTTAGTTTAGTTATTAGGTAGATTAGAATACATAGAGGAAAAAGCTTTAATAGAGAAAAAAAACTTTGCTATTTCGACAAAGGAATCCCAAAATCCGACTTATCACTTTTTTGTGCGCACCGTCTGACTCATTGTGGAGAAATTCGGACCTTACGACAAATGTATTTAATGACCACTTTAATCTACCACTTTTTTTTAATTCTATAGGTGGTCCCCGTATTTGTTTCTGTTAGATAACAAATTGGTGAGTCCGAGCCACCCCGATGAAGTTGTCGCCGATACGGCTTAACACTATGAAATTATTGCCTTTGTTTTTTCATTAGGACAAGACAGAGATTGGAATTCGTCAGCTAGACGGACTTCGGTTTGATTAGCCCACGTCGGTCGCAAAACAACTATCACTATTTTAAGGGCAAGTCGTTGTTGTTTCGCACAGTTCTTGGAAAACAAATACACTCACGGGCAATGAAAAGGTTCCACTGAGAAAAACACCAAATTACTCCTAAACGGAAAAGGCTAGCTTAAATTTAACAGAGCCTCAGGATATTACCAACTAAATACGGTTAAATATTTGTTCAATATTAAATGAAATGTTTGAAAAAATTGGGGTCGTTTGGTGTTGACTTTTTGTGAGTGGAACTATTTCATTGGGGTTCCGCTCATCTCGCATAATCTTTATTGACCAAAACTAATTTCGCATAACTCGTATGGTCTAAACTTTTTTGGCCGAACCATCACTTTGCCAAGACTTATGTGGCATAAGGCTCGTTTCGTCTAAAACTCTTTAGGCACAATCTTTAAACACCTATGTTTCGTTTGCTCAAATTTATGTTCCTCTATCTATACCTATGTATAATCTTGTTTCTCCTAATGTTATCTTAATAAATAATATACGAGTATTAGGTATGTAGTAAATGTACAAATTGTGGTATTTTTCTCCTACATCCCGAAAATCACGATATTGTATGATCAAAAAATCGAAAGTTAACGACCAATATAATTATTACAAACCCCTCATTCGATCGAAACCTAAAAATAGGTGCGACGACGAGCAAAGCGAGGAGGAGCGTGTTTGGTGCACATGTTCATCAAAACCAAAGCGGAGCGCAGCGAAGCGGAGCGGAGCGTTTTCCAAACAGCGGAAACAATACAAGGCACCAGTTTGCGCTATGTAGGGAGACGCTCCGTCAAAGTTAAAGCCAAACGAATATTATTACTTTGTATAAACCTATGCCATAGCATTATTAGGCTATTCAAGATTTGGCCATACCATTATTAGGCTAACTGCCTCTGTGGTCTAGTGGTAGAAGCTTCGCTTCATGACCCAGAGGTCCCGGGTTCGATTCCCGGGTGGGATCATCAATTTGTGTTTCTAAATTGTGGTTCTAAGTTTGATTAGGACACAGAAGGCTGATCACCTGATGTCCGAAACAGTGAAACGATCCATGCTGTCGGATGGGCATGTAAAGCAGTCGGTCCTGCGCCTAGCTCTCTCCAGTCGTGTCGGTCAATCCGTCCCATTGGGTTATGAGAGTGATGGAACAGAGAGTGCTCCTGTGTACTGCGCACACACTTGGGCACTATAATCTACTCCTGCGTAGATGGCTGATCTCAAATGAGATTGGCCGCCGTGGTCGAAATTCGGCTAGGAGGACATTATTATTAGGCTAAACAATGTTATGCGAAATAACTTTTTACTAAACGAGATTTATGCCATACGATTTTCGGCGTAACGAGACTTTGACCAAACGTTACTATGCGATACGAGATTAGGCAAATAAATCTTATGCCAAAAAAGGTAGAACCATTTCATTGCCCGTGAGTGTACAAATATCACGTCTACCTCATTCTAAGGCCCCGATAAACGAACAATGTAGGAGAGCGCTAAATTTGCTCCAATAAAATGGCGAACAGAGATGCGAATTTAAAATGAATCCGTTGACTTGCGCCGCCATCTGTCGGGCGACAAAGTAAGGAACGTGACGATCGTGTAAACAGGTCGTGTGGGGCCGCCACAATACGCCCATAACTAGGCGCGGGCGGCCGACCAGCAAATATGTGTGTGATGGAGCGAATTGCGGAACGCAACTTCGATTTTCGAATTTATTTTTTGTTTTCGTAATGCGTGTAGTTACAGCCAGCCAGTGTGGTGGTTAAATCGAAGATATGAACTATGAATATTAATCAAATATTGTGAGACAAAATCAAGGTTGTCCGTAGTATAATAATATTATGAACAATCGTATCGTGTCAACGTTTTATTAATATCAGAATGGTGAGGAGAAAAAAGTGTCGCATTTTAAATATTCGGTTATTCAAATGTGAACAGGGCCCTTCATTGTTAGGGCTCGGGCCGAATTTACGAGGAATATGATTTATGCTCGCATTTGATGCGGATGGACAGCGAGACGCAACAATAGCGGCTCAGAGACGATTTTTAGTGTTATTATTATTTTTATTAATGCGGTCACACTTGAGGAGATTTTTATTACGAAGCACGTCGCCTTAACAACTCACATTTTGATGCATGATAATAATCTATTGAGTAATAGCGTTAAATATTCGTATTAATCACTCTGGTAGATTGTAATAATATTTAGGAACACGGCTACATATATTATTGAAGAGAACAATAAGTAATAAATTCAGCCGAACTTCAAATTCATCTGGTCGGCCGAGAATCGCATGCAAAACATCGATGAATTTAAAAACATTGAGCGAAATCCAATTCGCTCTCATGAACTCGATACCTAACCGTAATCGATTAAACACGGCCAAGTTTGTCGCAAAAAAGTTTGCATTTCTGGCACGAATTAAAATGGACCTTTTAATTTTAAGTTGCACAATGGACCGAATTGTTTACTTACCTTCATATACATTTATTCTTATGATTATACAATTTAGACACTAAAGTAAATATATCCTTACCTTAGATGTCTTACCAAAATACCTCTATCATACCACAAGTCTAAGATACCAAAGAATGTACATCTATTACATATTAAATTCGTCATAATTAGTCAAAGTCTCACATTATTCATTCATGCATTATGTATATATTGCATAATTATGCACCTTTCAGGATTATACGAGGAGATTAATTTACTTATTGCATTTTCATTTTACGAATAACAAGAATATGACCGGGAACCAAATTCTGAATTTTGAAAGGAAGCAAAGTCGTTTGAGTCACTCAGAAATCTTTGACCGTTGTGAGTCTTGAGATAGTCAAATTGTCAAGAAATAAATAAATATTGCGCTTGTCAATTTCATAATTTTACACATAATCTATATGCATAATGTTTAATATGTAGGTATTTCAGTATATTTGGTTATAGTTATTTTTTAAATGATGAGTCTATTATTTAGATATATAGACCTATAGGTACTATTAAACATTTTAATGAAAATTGCGGCTAATAACCTCTTTTAAATTTAAGAACAGATAATATCTCAAGTGTGACATCAAAGCGTTTGCGGGCTATGCTCTACAGAAGTAAAGTCGTTTTATTGAGAACAAAAACAAAAGGAGTCTTTAAGCCATGATAAACAATTATTAATAGAGCTGTAAATGTGGCCACGACGTTTTTATTAGAATGTAAATTAAATAGAAAAAGTGTGTGATGAAGCGATACTCTGTCCCGACTCCGACTTTGATATATTAATAATACACATTTCGGCGCGAGATTAGTATCGAATCTGAAACACTTTTACAGGAAACGCACGCGACATTTAAACGCCCGCGACTAGTGATGTGCCCAGCACGTTTGAATGATCGAGGTAGAAAGAAAGATTCATTAATATGATTAATACCTACAGAATGTCCCGTCATTTAGGATGGTAAAGTGACTTTTTACTATGGATAAGCAAATAAATTTTCGCGAATTTACAAAAGTTATAGAAAAAAACCTGTTCACAGGACTATAAATAGAATATTTCCGTGCATCTTTCATTAATACTAACACCCTTTATTAACCTTATGTACAAATAAATAGTTTTTTGTTATTTGGCATAGATAAACAGTGCAATTGATGAGAACGGTGTGAAGTTGTCCGTAAGCTGTCCCATCACTACGACCATTCTGTTGATTAATTCCACTTTTATTTGTATAAGAATCAAGCAGCTGCGGACTCGTTTGATCCCGATACGCCGCTAGCGTGACGACAAAATACCACACGCATATTTCACGCGCAACAAAAAATACCACTAAAATAATCGATCATAATTTTCCCGGAATGTTTTAATTTCACTGCCCACCTAAACGTTTCGCTGTTTGAAATGCAATTTGGATTCGAAATTGGAACTCTAATGGAACGCGCGGATTTCCCAACTGATTTTCTTTTTTCTTTCACCAGCAAGGATTTTATCTATTGAATGAATGCGACCTTTTTATACTTTCTCTTCCTGACTTTTTTTCTATAAGTCCAGTAGTGTGAAGTTCGTGGGAATACAGGCTGTTCGTACGACGGACGGCCGGGTAAGCAAACAAAACCAGTAGCCGTGGGCACATTACATAACATAATATGAGGTGTGTAAACTAAGTAATTAGTGTATTTTGAGGAAGCCTATGACTATGCGACTCTATTACAAACAAATACATTATTTAAACCATTATTTAAATACTTGGGTATATAATAAAAAGTTACTTAATTACTCATAAATAATGTGATAAAATATCAAACCGTCTATGTCATCGAGTCACCATAGACAATGACTGTAGTCAAATAAACGTACAGAGTTCCGACAGGCCGAGGCAGGGTTGTCATCATTAATCTCTGCCCTTATTTTAATCGGCGTTTCGGAATGTGGCGCCAAGTTCACACCATCAATCTTTTTCTATTTCCGAATACGACTGTGACAACCCTATGACGTATGTGTACTTCTTGCTTGTACTTGTACTTATTAGATTAGCCACATAATCAGAATATAAATAATAATTTAATTATGAAAATAGAGCATGCCTTCAAAGTGTGAAGATTTGGTTCGGAGGAAAAAAAATGTCTCTTTAATGTCCAATCTACTTATAAAAGATAGGATGTGCCCTATGACAGCCATGTCTAACAAACATTTTTATGTCATTTGTTATTTTTCAAGTTTAACCCAACTTTATTTCTTAGGCATATATACTTAGTGCCAATCTCTCCATAGTGGGTTAGAGTATAACCAGGGATTATTGCTTGACTTTGGTGATTCTGTCATGAATTTAATATGGAGAAGACGTATAATTGATCAACTTTTCCCTGTTTACGATCTAACCGACTAATATAAGTATATATGCTATATTTAAGTATAAATAATTATACTTAGGTACCTACCTAAGAAATCATCTGCGTTACAGCTACATTATAACGGTAAATGCTTGTTATTAAAATCACACGCTATCCCACAAAGGAAATTAAGTTTAAACCCATCTAGTGTCTCTTCGTTAAGTCTACAGTCCACTTCCGAAACGTAATTTAAGATCTCCTCCCACTAAATCGGGGTCACTCCTAATCAATCAACTGATGATTAACACTCAAAGACTAAAATAAATGGGCGATGCTCGAAAGAATCGAATTAACCACAGCAACATTTAAGACACCAATTAAAACCCCAACAAAAGCTATCTTCAATGAAACGAGATGAAAAAAAAACAAATTTGATAGATCAACTCTTTAACGTAATCTGTGATCAATAGGGCAATCTAAAAGCACTCTTAATTCCAACAGAAAAGGTTCAAACTAATCGACCGAAACGCTCAATAGATTTTGATAGATCAACCTCTTTAAACTAATCTGTGATCATCAGGAGCACAATTCAAAAGCGCTCTTATCACTGAGTTAGAAAGGTGTAATTAGTTCGGCAGGTTATAAGCTTAAGGCTGTAGTAAGTTAAGAAGGTTGTTGGCACAACATCTTATATCGATTAAACTGATAATTAATCACGGGAAACGGATCCGAATGAGATGTTATTAGTTATACCACACTCGCTATTAACAAGTGAAACAATAGCTGTAAGCATACAGGCTGATGTTTGTATAATGAAGTTGTAGTTTTTGATTTGGAAACTTTGCTTTTAATTTCAACTATCGGTAGATTTTTATGTTAGTAACTTATAGGTAATAGGTCTGTTGCTAAATTTGACATTGACAGTCAGACAGTAGAGTCTAAGAAAAGCTAAACACATAGCGTCATAAGTATTTACACTTAGTATTTTGCATTGCTTTTATAATATATTTCGCATATAAGATACATTTAACTGCATCTGCTACATTATAATATCCCGATAGAATATAAATATACCTAGTAAGTCCGTCATTTTTGTACATCTGTTTGTGTACAAATAAACAATATTCTATGAATATATGATCGACAAGTAGCAAAACCAGAACATCCTGTAGCTGCCTGTAGCAGTGGCAGCGCGGCCGATCAATCAGCTGCTAACGAGCGCCTCACGATGTGACGTCACGCCTCACCACGGCGGGATAAACCGACACATACACCGATTATCACCTCCATCATAAACATAATCGAGAAATCGATTAAACTATTCAATCGAAAAAAATATGGAACGATTTTTTTGTATTGAAAATATTTTGTTGCTGGAATTAAACCAATAATTTCTAATCAAAAGTGTTAAACGAGGTGACAACATTCATAAATGAATATGCAAACGACAGAACGGTTTGGATTGGAACACCCACAGACAACTATTAGCTTGATTCAAATTATCATAATCGAACGAGCGGCGCGCACATAAACACTGGCCGAATCGACATTAAATTAAAAAGAAATAAGTGTTTGAAAAAAGAATTAGCTAAGTATTGGAGTTGAAAAATATGAAATATTTAATTTAGTTAAACGGGTTCGGGATAACTGTAGACATCTGTTCAAATACATAAATTATGAATATAAGCCAAACATTTTTATTCTTGCATTTATATTATCTATATAAAAAGCTTTCCTTATCAATGTTGTTAAAGTTTCGTGGAACCATTCACTTTACCCCTAAAATTTGAATTCCTTATTCTGATTCTGACCCTAAACATTCTTATTGTTCAAAACGTAATAAAACAAAAACTAAATGACAGATCAAATCGAGGAACGGGCCCCTAAAATGTGTGGAATCAGACGAAGACAGACTGTGCATCGCGGGGCGCGGGGCGTGTCAGACATAAAAGTTTCATTACTCTTGGACAATAATAAATGATAAAACATTATTAATACGAGGTAATCAACCATGGCCGGCAGAGATCGACTCCGACGAATAATTAATTCTAATAAGTAATTAAAACTCTTGATGTTTGCTTTTAGAAGGATAGCAGACGCTTTATGTGAGCAAAAACAAATTTTGGTACGTTGTTTGATGAATTGTTTGTGCATGTGTAGGATTATTCTAACCTTAAATTACACATTGTATATTGTATACTTACTTAGTTATTCTAGAATTTACCTAACTTAATAAAATGTTCTTACGACCAAATAAATATGAGCTTTTTGTACTTGCATAAACCCTATTGGCATTGTTCTGATATTTAACCAATAAATATCGAAATGAGCAAATCAGAGATTGATAATTTTCAACCGATTATGAGGGTGTAATAACTTGTCATCATCACAGTAGTTTATATTGAGGGTTATTCTTCAATGATTAGTGTTTACTTAATAAATTCACAACCTCTATTCTATTCTATTCTATTCTCTGTGGGGGTGTAAGTACCTGCACCTGGCTCTCTCGAATGGAACCTTTGTGCATATCCCCAAGGTCTAAACTGCCTACCTAAGCTTGGACCATTTCCCACCACGCTGGTCCAATGCGGGTTGGTGGGTTCACATATCTAGATTGATGTGCTAAATCTAGATATGCAGGTTTCCTCACGATGTTTTCCTTCACCGTAAGAGCGATGGTATACATTGTACTTAAATTCAGAAAAGAACTCATTGGTACATGTCAGCGCCGGGATTCGAACCCGCATCTCTTGATTGAGAAGCGGGCGCTCACCCGACTGAGCTACCACCGCTCCCGACTGAGCTACCACCGCTCCCGACTGAGCTACCACCTACCACCATTCACAACCTCTTTTGGGCACATCTTTCCCTACCACTACTACTTCCTATGGGTTGACTGGTAGCATTAGGTCCACTAATGCTTTTAGCACCCACCCTTAGTGCGCTTATTTCCATATTTATGCAATGATGAATTAATACTAAACGGGTCGCCATGAGTGCCAGTCTGGGCCGTTAAACATATTTTTTTACTAATTTTTTTTTTCAATGGAATACCTAACCTAATACATACTTCCAAAGTGAGTGTGTAGGGAAATGGCCATTCAACCCTCCAATACTCCCGTGTAATTGAAACGGATCGCTCGCTCGCAGATTACACGTTGAGAGTATCGCGCGACGCCATCTCGCGTTTATCGCGGTTTGAATAAATTATTATTCAATTTATCACTTCCCGCGCGAGGTGTGATAAACTTCTGGTTAACAGCGGCTAACTACCTTCCTGTGGGGCATTATGACGTCACTGGACATGCGTTTTTAACCCGTGGCAAAAAAAGAGCGCTATTGGTTTAACAGGGCTATCTGTATCTGTATGACTGTGGTCACGATTTTCGTAACGGATCTCTGTCTGTCGCGTAATGACAGGGTGTGACAAAAAAATATCACGTTTCATCAAAATCGGAAAATAAAAGCCATTTCAACGTTAGGTTCTTGTAATTTACGGTTAAATGTACCTACAATAAACAGGTAGACGAGTGCCAAACTATTTGTAAGAAGCTATTTATAGCCTCCTCATAAACTCTTCCATAAACGCTTTCGAAGGGAGGACAGAAGATTAGAAGAATTAATGTCAAATAATAAATAACAAGTCTAACAATAACTTTTGATTTGACTAACAACTAGGCGGTCGAATATCAACATGATCTATCCAACGACAGTGAAGGCGCCATTCATAGAGATCAATTAATGCGAGAGGGAGAAGGAACATTAAACAAACCTCGCGAAGGAAAGAGACGACGAGAGTTATCAATCATGCGCCTGCGCACGATCGGCTCGCCCGAGGCGATCGAACCATCTCCTGCTTAATTATTTCTATTATGATATTTTAAAATATAATGATTATCTCCATGGATAAAGCCCATATGGCGAATTCCCACACTCGTTTTGTTTGTAACACTTCTATAACCTTAATTAATATGGTCTGAAATAATAAATGAGCGAGCGTGCAATATGGGCATAATAAATTTAAGTCGTTAAGTGCATTATAACGATTTCTGAACGCGGATTTATTTTATGTTGTTATTTTTTGACAGCACTGCAAGCAAAGGGTTAAAGGGAAATGCCAAGATTACTTATGAGTTTATATTACTCTCGCGGCCTCAGATATAACTCACTCTTGTTACGATATCTAAAACAACGTAACTGGAGGACACTACAGGAGGAGTTTCTTGCCTCCATTCTTCTCCTAAGACAGAAAAAGCCCCCCCATACAAAAGGAGAAATTTATAAATTTTTGTAAAAATTGACGTTTATCAGAAAATTTTATACTTATACGATGAATAAAAACATTTGACTTTGACTTTTACCTAATATCTCGAACAGTCCGCCGACTATTCCTCCAAGTCATCAATCCTGGATGATGTTATCAGCAGGCCAGCGATCTCACAATATAAAATCACTTATACGGCCGATGACCGATATTGTCCCTATCTACATCTCGAAACCAAACTATTGGATCTGTATTTCGATACACTCTTTAATAAATGTGAGTTCGTATTAAATGGACATGAGTATGTTTCAATTGTGGATGAGCATTGAAATGCGATGATAAATGACACCCTGTATCATTTCTCAGTATGGGAATCAATCAACGTTTGATAATCTAATGTGGCACTAAACATACCTCTTTTTTGCATGAAGGAGAAGAGGTCGTCTAGAAACTCCTTTCTCTGCGGGTCGTCGCTGATTTCGTACAGCTGGAACAAAAAAACTTCCATTAACACTCAATTTCAATGAACAAAATGTAGGTAAAGACAATGCAAAAATAAAATATATAAAATAACACGTGTGTATGGAAATTCTAATACTAAAACAGTTATTTGCTTATAATATAAAAAAACAGGAAGGTTAGTGAAGCACGCCGAAGAAGCCACGTGCACCCGCATGTCCGCACTAAACACGAAAATTACATCAAACTAATTATTCTAGTACTAAAATACATTATTCCACTTTAACTGTAGGCATTATAAAGTAGTTCCCAGGCCCTAAAAACGTGCGTTGCATAATGAGGTTAGGTTTTACTTGACAGTTTATTTCTAACGGCTTCTATACATTTTGAACAACGAATATTTTTTTCTTCGATGATTTTGAATTTCGAAATGTTGTGTTTCGGATGTATGCTGCACTTCTTTGTGTAAAGATCAATTTATTAACCAATAGGCACCATTCAATTTTTTTTTGAGTTCAATGCCCGGGAAGTCGTTTTATTTACTTTTATTCAATATGTATATTATACCAACATAAACTTTCAAATTCTGTATTCATATTCTTGTATATAATGGAACCCACAAGCATCAAGATACAATAACACTTTAAAACGCGTAGGTAAGTAACTAGGTACCATAATTAACCCTGCAGAACGCAAGATAAGTGTACATTGATGTAAGTTGCAAATGTGGTGCTAAATAGACCCCCCCACTGTGTCGTCTAATTACGGTTGCCGGTATCAGGCGGTTAAACGCAGCCTGCGACTCGAATTGCGATAAAATTACTGCTTTACACCTTGAGCGATAAAACAGAATTCTACCATGTCACCGTCTGCACTGAAAATAAATTAAAACCGGCGTAATGTCTAAGCAATTATTTTTAGTCCTAAACTTATGGAACAGAAACATAACCTACATTCATACGAAAGAGAGAAGAAACGTAAAATAAGATAAGTTGCGCCACAATAAGTCGACGTTACAATGTAGGGAAAACCCGTTAAGCACATTCGACATCAGTTGACATCACAGATCAAAAATGTCCCGCTTTGCATAGAAACGCACGGGCAAAAGGTAAAGCTGGTCCGGCCCATACACGGGGCGTGCGAACGCCGGCGACACACGATCAAACACCAACTTATTTGCATTGGACAATTACACCGGACCACTTAACGCTACGAAGAACTGGGCCGCGCTCGGACAACGAAACGCTGTCCGACACTTCCTGTTTCCGTCTTAATATATTTGTCAAGTTGGCTCATTAAATCCGGCGATAGACGCATCTAGGTCGTGTGTCATTGAGCCAAGAACTATTGCAAAAAAATATTCTGATAGCAAAGTACATATTATTTGCTACGTTGTATCATTGATACCAAAATAAAACAGAATCACATGAATAAAAATCAAATAGGTAATCCATAAAGCTGTTCCATTTCCCTCATTAAGCCTAGAGTGGTCGTTTAAACAAATGAAACGCACCGGCGTTCAATTATGCAACTCGCGTTTTTTTACCGGCGCTAATCGAAAACGTTCCCGTTGATTAATCGCGTGGGCGCGGCCGACAGTGACGATCGGGAAGATTGATGTCGACGGTCGAGGGGTTAACCCGTCCGGGGCACTGAGCTAAGAGCTATCCTGGACGGGACGCCAACCGAATCTTGCAGCTGGCGATTGGGTATTGAATAGTGTGAAAGCATTTCCACAGTGACTTTACAGGATAGAGGTATAAAGGGTGTTGGGTGTTAATATTCTGTATAGGTACCTATAGGTAATAATCTGTGTGTGTATGTAAGTATATGCGTAGACATATCAGCTGATCGAAGCCCATATTGCAGGCTCTGCCTATTTTGGCGGCCAATGGCCGTGTGTGAGATGTCCCCACAACATTATACAACGATAATATGACTTCAACAAATATAGATAACTGCTTTTCGTTGTATCCAAAGTACGATAATCTAATGGCCTTATAACATCCGAAGTGTCTAGCTACGCTGGTTGAGATTCCCAAGTGGCATGAGACGCTTATGATCTGGCTATTGACACCAACACCTTGACAACATAACACCACCTGTAGGCTCTAACTGATGCTAAATTGTATCGGACACTTTTAGTACGTCGCGGTTACTGGAGGGTTACTCTATACTGACGAAAAACGAATGAACGACAGCTGTTGCGCAATCGCCACGTTTAATACAACGAGATAGAGTCGTGGCCTTAGAAACTTAGTTTTTCGTCATATAGAGTAACCCCTGAGTCTGAGTCATCCCATGACTGAAATACCGTAGCTGTAAAGTCGTCATAACATGACTGTCGGAAATCAATGATCGAAGAATTTTGTACCTAATATGACGGATGATACAATACTATTTGGCTGACTCAGATGCCGTGAAAAACCGACATTAATGACACAAATAAGAATGAAAAATCAAAAATGAAATAATCATTAGGTAGATAGGTAGGCACTAATAATTAAAAGAGGATTGCAAAGATTGACGAAGTAGAATAAAACCTCGTCCGAAAATTAACAATAAAGTAAAACTGAAACATAAATCCGTGCTGAGCTAAATACAAAATTAATAACAATGACATAGATCCTACAAAGGAATCCACAGTCTATTGACTCCGTCGCCGGTTCAGATCCATTGAGCCGAGCGAAGGGGATGAATAGGATTATCGATACACATGTCAACTTTGTGACAAACATACCACATATTACCTACCCGTAAACATGAAACCCGTAAATATGTATGTATATTCTAGGGTAACAATCTAAGACTATTATAATCTCACCTATTAAGTAGATGAAGTCCTTGGATCTTGTAAATCAAAAAATAATTATTTTTCTTGAAATAAACAGTTAAGGTGAAGTGCGGTAATTGCAACTATCCGGTAATTGCAACTAACTTCAATAACTCCCTCTAGAGTTACTTCATTGTAAAACGACAGACTAAAATCAATTTTAAATCATAAAATTTCTACCCAAAAATGTGGATGGCGCTGATAGCTCAAGAATTGTGGGAGTTATAAAGCTTTTTGTCATCGGCCATTTTGAGTCTGCTGGAGTCGGATGGACATGGTGTGCATTTTTATTTTATAAAATAGTTTTTAGTGGTTCCTCGCAAGGTTTTTCCAAAAAAAAGTAAAAACTAATAACGGTAAGTCATTTTGTATGTATTTGTTTTATTCTAACACGATTGTTTTCCGAGTTTTCTGTGTAGTTACATTTACACGACAAAAAATGCAAAGTCTGGTAAATGCAACTATTTTGCAGTTTTTAGGGTGGTTACAATTAGCTGCCAATTTTTGTATGAAATTAGAAAAAGCCAGTGATGGGGCAGTGAACATGAATATATCGATACAATCACTAATAATATAACACACAAATAAGAATAAAAGGCTGAATACCAAATTTTAAACATATCTGTTAAGCATACATTTTTTTAGAAAACCTGCAAAATTCCACCCGACATCCTGCCTGCGGTAAATTCCGAAAACTTACCAAAAAAATAGTAAAAAGGCTGTTTGATTAAACATAAGTAAAATATTTAATGTTGATTAATAAAAATATAGCTATTAATTTTTATCCCCGAGTTTTATTCTACTACCATGGTCTTCTTGGCTTGTCGATGGCAGACACTACATGGCTGTCGATAAAATTACGATAAAGTTCCCATCACTATTTTTGAGAAATTAGTTGCAATTACCAGACCCACGGCTAAACAGTAGTTTCATGCGAAATTGGTCGTAGTTACAAGGAGATAAGTGTCACAATCCTATGAATATTCTCTTAGTCTTTGTGATTCAAATACACAATATACACCACACATAGAAAAATATGGAGATAAAACGATTAGTTGCAATTACCCGCCAGGAGGGGTAATTGCAACTATTTCTGCCTTTGCCGGAACTTTTGGCAATAGCTCTTTATTCTTCAGAGTTTTTCTTTGTCATGATAGTAGAATAAAATCTACATAAAATTTTGACTTTGGCATGATTTTACAGTAATACTATTTCCTTATATATAAAGAATTATCAGATGATGAAGTTACGACTTCAATATTTTTAGTTGCAATTACCGCACTTCACCTTAATATTTTTTTTACCATTATGCAATAGACTTTTTTTTTTAAACTATTTCCCCAGTAGCCGTCTTGAACTTGAAGAAATGACACAGAAATAATTTGCATTAAACGGAAGAATTGTTCAGTTTAACTTTCAAATACTGTCAACACACAAACAAATCATAGTGTAAGAGCCGAAGCATCTTTTATTCATGGACCGCTTCACATTTAACGGCCACTTGATGTGAACAGTTCCTGGACAAATTATTGTTTGAAATGACAGGAATATTATGATAGCAGTTTGCGCATTGTCGCCCACCGACCGACCGCCATATTTGAATCACAAAGCGGGCAAAGCCGAGTAATCTCCATTGTCATGAGCCAATTACTGGCTCTCCCCTTCCGCTTGAATAAATAAATACGCTAAAATATCAACTTTACGTCATAATAACTCCAAACACACACAGATTATTACAATATTTGGATGTTGCAACGCGTAGCTCTGTGAATAAAAATATAATGACGCGTTTTCCCAGTTGCGCGACACCGGTCGCGTCCACCGTCTCAGGTGCAACAAAGTACGTAATGCTTCAATGGGACAGTCGTAAATTGTTATTCTAACATAAAATACATAAAATTATTATTACGATTTATACAAATAAGAGGCATAAATAAGCTAGATGCAGCCAATCTCAAGGCTATAGGTACGGACTGTTACAAACAATGTTATTTGTAAAGTTTATATTTGTTAAGTTTATGATTGCATTGCTTGTTTTATGACTTATAAACACCAATCACTCGCAAATGAATTATAGATAATGACGCATTCATGTTTTATCGATGTTCCACTATTATCGATAGGTGGAGGTTTTGTTAAATTAACATTACATTCACGGGGACCACTTAATTGCAGACTTTACGAGATGGCGACCGCATGCAAAATAATTGATTTAGCGTTAACCTTTTGATCGATGACGTATTTGTGGGCATCGCTGTAAATTATGCAGGAATTATTACGGATGACATGCCAAAACACCTCCTCGTAAGAAATGTTAACGATACGAAATTCAGCGGCGAGATATCACCGAAAAGCATCGTAAATTACTTCCCCGCGCCGCCCATGGCCGTATTTTATAATAATATTACAATCTAGCCGCGAAAACAGCACAAGGTGCATGCATAATAATAAATTATATGCGTCCGTCTTGTTCCGATGTATGTCCGATTCAATTTGCAATAGTCTATTGTTGCACTAATCCGCTGGTTCCATTACATCATGTGCCTTAAGATTTTGCAAATCAGAAACCATTTGAGCCACAAAGTTTACTGCGTACCAAAAATATTGTACAACTCTTTGACTATCAACATATTGTGAAGCGTAAATTTTTCAAGGTTTTTTTTGTTTATTGTGATCCTGCGGCTGTACTAGACAATATTTCCCCAAGATGAAGTGTGGACAAGTGGATTCTGACATCAAATAACAGTTTAGTATCTGAGGCAAGCGGAGTTGGGTGTTAAATACTAACATATGGACACGCGCGGCGCCCCAAGACAATTTCAAATTGCATACCATAACTCAACACAGCAATATAGGCGATGTACGGGGATAATATTCCGAGTAGATTGGACAGCCTCCCCGATCCAGCGACGCCTCGACAACAATAACGCCGTCGACCTTCCAGAGTCACAACGTCGACGGGCACTGCCTGTGTAATAACTAGCCCACTGCGATGAACTTTGACCGATCTGTCTCTTTCTGGTATATCCGTATATAATTTAAACTCATATTAATAGTAACTCATAACCTAACCTAATAATATTTTCAAAAGTTATGAAAAAAAATCTGCATAACTAATAGCAATAGTTAGTAAAGCTTCACAGCTCATCGAAAGTGAAGCGAGCTCGCACTCGAATCGGGCCGTTTCATTTCAGTTTCTCGAATGTCTATCGTTGTAAATCGAAGTCGTTAGTAACTCCTTCAGATTATACTTTTGTACATACATACTTTGAATTGTGTGTCGTACATAATACTCATTTATGCGAGAGGAAATTAGTGTAGACAAAATAGATAAGATAAGCAGATAAAATATGTAAAGTTGATTCTTTTCTGATGATTCTGGTGATTTCAACGTTATTGACGTCGTCGACGACTGATTAAGCTTACCGCTTCGGGTATTGTTTCGAGATTACACAAAAGAGGTTTTTACTACACTGAAAATGAGTATACCTATCTATTATAATTGCATTTTTTACACGACTGTATTCGATATCACATGACCTATTTAAAATGACATGTTCTAGAATATTGTAAGTTAATATTTTGTACCTTCCGTTCGCAATAAAAATACGATTGATAACTGCGACATAAAAATGTTTTATGTATTGTGAGGAAACTACTGCAGTTTATCGTACACGCTTTTATGTAGTTTTCCCAAGGAATCGCGTTTTTTTATGCTTCGTAATATCAAAAATATTAGTGATATACATATATAACCTCCTGATTAAAAAAAAAAAAATTAACTACTGAACTGTTTTGTCACTTTGTCAAAGAACAAATTGTTTAAGGGATAGGTACTTTATAAAACTTTAAAGGAATAACAGGGATACTCCATAAAACTTTTAATACTTATAGGTATTTTTAAACTATTTATTATATTTTTTTTCAATGTCCTACTCATAGCACGCCAGGTGTCAGGAGGATAACGTACATATGTGACGAAGGCGAGTGTAAATTTTTGATGAACGTATATAGTATTTATATATTTTACATCTGGCGTTTTTTTTTCTACCTTTCTTTAAAAGTATAAGTAAGTACTTCTTTACTTTCTCATTTCGATCCTAAAGTAGGCCCCAAACCGGCACACCTGCCCTAACATAAAGTAATTATTTAAAACAGTGTACAACTTAACACAAAGCGTAGAATAAACAAGGTACGGGCCCACAGCCGCTTGGGGTTCCCCGGAACAATGGCTCAATTGATACATGGCGACTGACGAAATCTAAGTGCTAACTGGACGATATTGTAGCTAATGGCGGATGGAGCATGCAGTAGGGAACCAACTAGTATCTATATAAAATTATCTATCCTACAAATAATAAAGTTTCTTGTGATGTAAGTTTGTTATGATTTTATGCAAAAACTATGATTTTCATGAAATTTGGTATGTAGAAAGCTGACACTCTGGATTAATACATAAGTAGACTACTACATAACTTTTAAGGCGAAGTGAGGTAAAATCTAGTGTATAAAGGTTTTAAACATGTAGGTACTTCGATTTATTTAGAACAATTTGAGAAGTAGGTTAATTTTAAGTAATTATAGGATCTTTTCCGACGTTTGGATTAGTTTTGGAATTCTGTACTTTCTTCCGTACGCTTTAATTAATCCCATTATTGATTACGCACCTATATTTGACCTGGCTGGTTCCCTCTTGCAAGCGCTCGTCCAAATCGTCCATTTTCTCTTTGATAGCAACAATAAGGTCAATGAGCTAAGTGATTCACACAATGTTAACTTTCTTACTTAAACTTACATTAAACCTCGCCGAACTTAACTGTACTTGCAAAGGGGACATTGACATTCCTTTATTCGTATTGTAAACGACAATAATGCCTGAACAAACATTATAATATCCTAACATATAAATGGAGATATTTACGGTTATGTATGTATCACGACGATTCAGATTGCTAAATGGTTTCCTGGTGAATGGTAAAATATATATAGGTCTCAGATTTTAGAAGATTTAAATCATTACAGTTTATGTTTATTGAAAATAACAAAATAAAAGCGCATACAACGCGTTGATTTCTTTTATATGGAGATTAATTAAATGCCAAATATTGTTGTACATTTTATCTACTACCATGCATCTAGCCTTATTATTTACTAGCTGTTAAAAAGTTCACCCGTGGGAATTCTACGATAAAAAGTTAAGTAATCCAGGGTGTCAGCTATCTCCATACCAAATTTCATTATAATCGGTTCAGCCGTTTGGACGTTAAGGAGGAACCAACATACACACTCACAAACTTTCGCCTTTATAATATTAAGTAGGATTTCCGTAGGTACTAAATTATAAACGCATATATACGTGTACAGGCGCGTCCACAAGTGATTCGCATACTCCCCTAGACAACATTATTCCGGCCAAATAAACGCGTAACACTCAAAACAATGTACAGCCGTGGCCATAGCCATTCACGCCCCGCGCCTTTGATGTCCAATTAGATGGACATTTTGGGGCTAGCCCAGATAATTATCTACGAGACTGTACCGGTCTATTGGCGAGGGGGATTATGGGTAACTTACCAAATAATAAAGCTATAGCTATGTACACTGCCGAGCTTTCATTGCTCCACTGTAAGTTCCACTCACAAAATGCAGACAACAAACGATCCAAATTTTTCCTAAGATTTAATTTAAAATTGGAACAAAATATTACTGATTTTAGTTGGTAATATCCTGATGGTCTGTTAAAGGTACTTCAATGCTGTAGAATATGGCATTAATCTAGCCTTTTCCGTTTAGAAGTAATTTGGTGATTTTCTCAGTGGAACCTTTTCATTGCCCGTGAGTATATGAGCGTCAAAAATAGAATATCTATAGTAATACACTCGAGAGCAAGGAAAAAGATCCACTAACAAAACACCGACATCAAAATTGTAATGGCGCTATTTCTTTACACATTTAATTTAAAATTTGGACACGTATTTACGTTTGTATTTGGCAATATTCTGAAACACTGGTAAATGAGGTAAATGTTATTCAATATTGCAGAGGGCATCATTAAGCCTTTTCCATTTAGGAATAACTAATTTGGTGCTTTTGTCACTGAACTTTTTTATTGCTGTGAGTCTGTATAATAATCTTGTTTTTATCACGAGTATCGCTGTAATAGCATGGCTTTATTTGAACTAAGTTGGAGAATTCAAAAGAGCCACTTTCTATCCGTTTTCAACTGCTCACATCCAATTTGTTACATTTCAAAATGTGTTTTCGGGCGGTAAATCGATTTTTCATACAATTTCAGTTTCACGGAAATTCCCTAAAACTTGGACTAGTTTTATATACCCAATGATATAGGTATCTTTTTTTAAAAACCATAATCTGTCTCTTGATTTTCCAATTTATTCAATGGACTGCTTCATAAGTGACATGATAAGTCCTGATAAACTTACTCAAATAAGAACCTCAATATTTTACACACTGTTTAAAGCATAATTCTTAAATCGTTTTAAAACATTTTTCTTATTAATACCTTGCTTATTATATACTTACTACATAAAATAACCAATATGGCTGACTAATCTATCTATGAAACACAGATATAAGAAAGAGAAAGGCAACTGGGGTTAGAATGAATCAGCAATATAGTCTGAGATGTTCACTGAAAATTAATTATTAGCGATCGTGACACACGTCCATTTTTATATGTATGTATATGTATTTATGTACTTGTTTTTTATGTATAAGTAGGTATTATCAAGTATATATTATATTAGGTATTTAAATATTTTTTAATAATTGTAAAAAAGTTATAGTTTGCTACCAAATATTTTTGGAGGACATAAATACTTAATCAGGTTTATAAAAATGTTGGTCTAAAATTAAATTATCGATGATAGAGTAGGGAATTAATAAAAAATATTCTGAATTTACTTCTGGAAATTGTTAAATTGTATTGTAACAAGTGTCAAATCAAAAAATATGACATCATAAATAAAATATCAACCGCATCTATTTAGTTCGTAACTTGCAATGAAGCTAAAGATTTCCTCACGAAAGGCTTACATTAAACAGACGCACACACACACTTACACCGAAAGTCGTGTTTTAGCGACAATACCAGTTAGCAGCGACCCGCGGTTGTTAACTATACATTAACACCGAGAGGCCAAGTTTAAATAGTTTCTGTATTCGTAAGCGCATTTGGAGCGTTTATTTGCAAGTGTAAGTGTAAACGGTCATTGAACCGAGAGAATCTTCAGTGTGCGTGGACCCTTATATTGTGGTGTGACGTAGGACGATGTACAAAGTTCATATTTTATTCAATTTCCGATATATCTAATTAGATGTAAGTAAGTATGTATTTAATAAGCCCTTTTTCCTCATTTCTTGATTGTCTATTTGATGATACATAACATTTTTACAATCAATGTTGACTGGGGCGGAATTTTAGTATTTATGTACAAAGTTTATTATTGTAGCAATAACCAAAGATTAATATGGACTTAATCTGGGTTCATGGTGAAAAAATGGTAAGTATTTATAAAACTTCCTTATTCACACAATTTACAAAGTATCAATGTATGATCATAAAAGTAAATATTTTACGATTTGAGTACCAGATTAGCAGATAAATCAAAATGGATCAAAAATTGGTCACAAATCCGAGCTTTACGATTAAAATGTAAGTACATTCGGATAAATAAAGCGATATACATACGGAATATTCATTGAAAACGCGCCTTTCTGACAAAGGTAATAAAAGCTGAATGTTGTCAACGTTGATACCTGTAATAATATCGTCCTTTTCACGCTTTATCCGGCCATAAATAAGAGATGGGTAATAAAATTAATCTGTGGCCATAACATGCCGTTCTGGCCACCACCTAGCAATGACAAGGTAACAAAGTTTATAACTGAGCTATCAAACTTTATGATCAACGTTTAATCTCATTTACTGGACTTTTGAATTATCCAGACTTAGTACCTGATTCATTACTTATTGGTAGGCACCTATTTTAAATTTATCAACGTCTAAAATTGGTTGTTTGAATTCGATTTATGATTGGCGACGAAAATGTATTTGTATAAAATAAAGTTCAACGCGAAAAACATGTTCTAATTAATAACTTAATATCACATTTCATACATGTAATTATTTGCTAAAATCCGTCGTGCGAATTACGAACGTAGGCCTCTCATTCTTTTTTTTTATTTCGCTGAGGTGTGCTCTTAAGTCTCCTGACCAAGCTAGTCTTATAAACGGTATAAGAAGACAAAATCTATTAATATAATTATAATTACTAATAACATCGAATTGAATTAATAAGCTAATATATCACATTGATATCCTGCCGAACGCCCGAAGCCACAATTATACCGACGACACCGCACTGCCATAAATAACACAAATTTATAACGAACAAAATAAATAAATTCTAATCCGTGCGATTAACGATATTAATTTAATATCGTTTAATACGAAAACTGTAATTAAAATTCACATAAAAACCTACCAAAAGTAATCAGCGGAACGTTTTATTAAGCTATTTAAATATTCATAATAAATCTTTTACGGTTCATTCTTCTATTTTATTGTATTTTTATATTGTTTTGGGTAAAATGATTAAGATTGGAATTATTTGGGATGGAGTCAAACGAGTTATAATAACCTATACTAGATACTTCTGTCAAAATATTATTATTATTATGTAGTGTATGTAGCCAAAGTATACCAAAGTGTTTTACAAGGATGAGAAAATGCCAGGATAAAAAATAGCCTACTTATTACATAGCATTCAGTGGAATATAGGTAGTAGAAATGGGAGGAAATTGTCGAGGTCATCTTCAAATATGTAGGTAAGGTTCTCAGCTTTGTTAAAATTTTACCTCAATGATTAAATTTAACCTTTCCTAATGAATATTTTGTTTTCAGATTATTTTTTTTTAGAAGCCATATTAGTGTCCCACTGCTGGGCAAAGGCTTTCTTAGATTATTTTGTCAAAATCTAATTCGTGGAACTTTATTCCTATTGTTTTTATCTTGCCTAGAGACAATTAGATGAATGATAAAAATAAGATAATTAATGTACCGGAATAAAACAATTGAAATAAAGATAATTTTGAACATAAAATGTATTAATGTTATTGATTTTCAAACTCATTAGCTAAATAATTAATGTAATGAGCTTGATGAAGATTATATCAACCAAATCAAATATATTGACATCATAGGTTTGGTATAGTTACGTTCTATAAGTTATCTATTTGTCGGGATCGCAACTGTTCTGAAACCTATGTGTAATGTCAAAGAAATAAATAAAATAATTAAAAAAGAGTAACTTGGTCCATTGTTTTTAAATTCTGCCTTATTAGCGATGGGGACCAATAATCTCGCTAAATAGGTAGGTCTAGGTACGTATAAGAGTTTTATTTTTAAAATAACATACGACAATATACTTTATTTTTGTACCCAATTAAAAGTAAAACTTACAGCATAACATTACGTAAGTAATATGTACGAGTATGACTGTATGTATACTTTTTCAAAGTACCCACATTGTAAACATAAAGATGATTGATTAACATAAGTTCGTGATAACAAAATCAATCAATTCTAAACACTCGATAGCTTAAAACAGCAATGTAAACAAAAAAAAAACGTAAATAGGTAGGTACTTTACCTATTCAGTAAACACGAAGTAAAACCTACCAAATATGTAACGTTACATAAGTACGTGCTATTAATTTTAAAAAAAGAAGAAAGAAAAAAACCTTATCAAACTATCACTTAATTACTATAATTACCCCGCTATACCTACTTAACAAATTCCAGATAGCTAATAATAAATCATTGCAGGTCTCTACTATAGCCAAGTAAGAAAGTAAACAATCGAGGATTAATATACTTTAAAAGAAAAAAACAGTAGACAAAACAAAAATATTACCTTCTTCTTGTCAACCTCAAAAAAGTTGGGCATTTTCGGAGGATCAGTCGGCACTGAGGGCTGCTCCTCCATCAGAGAACTCAGGAAGTTCATGAACTCCATCGAACAACCCTTCACACTACACTTATTAACAAAACGAAAACACGAGATCGCGTGTTCTGTCGCGCTCACACACACGTGCCTAGAGCGAGATGGCGCGACGCCAGACGTCTTACTCCTACCAACATCCGATATAAACTAAATTGAAAATTGGAAACAAAATGCGATGTTCGGATCTTGATATGACAATAACACCTGAGACAGACCGATGCGACGCGCGCCGGTGCGAGCGAGACGCGGCATAGACCGCCCCACCCCGGGCGCACAGGGGTTGTCGCCAGACGAAATCACTTCAAAATTTAAATCCCTACCTGCTTATTTCACTGCATTATTTCACGATCACCCCGCATACAAATTTAAACTTTATTACATAATACACAAACAACACTGTTGCAGCCCTCCGTGGTCACATGAAGCGTTTTTCGATATGTCGTAATTTAAAGTTTTAATTATAAATAGCAAACGCGTGGATACAATGCGCACACTATTCTCAGAAATCGGCTTGTTTTAAATACACTTTGATGATTGAAAGACACCGTTTCAAATGAGTTTGTGAATTATGTGCTAAAATATTCAGAGCTGAAATAATCGCGCCGCGAGGTCGCTCTGTACTAGAGCTAGCTCTTGTCGAGTTTAATTTCATAATTAGGTGAGTTATTGCTGACGAACCACGTAATTAATGTTTTTAAAACGAGCTTATCCTAAAAAACAATCGATTTCTTAATGAGATAAATGTTTTATAATTTTATATAAAAAATAGCATACCTATAATTATTTTTATATTGTTTAATTAAGTTATTTATGAGATTTTTCATCAATAAATAGCATAAACCACTTTTAATAGAAGAAAACGATGCAACACGATAGCCCATGAGAGAAGGGCGCAACAATTTATAGTTTAGCAGAAAATTGAGTTGTCGTTTTCACAAATAATCAATTAAAATCGCCCATTGAATGTGTCGGGGGGTGAGCCGTCCAGTTATTGATATCTTTATAATTCCACGGGATTGCGGTAAAGTGGGTAAAATTCGCCATACGGGTATGTGGTCGATACGGGTGGATTAATAATTGTTTGCTATAACTCGGTGGAGTATGATTGTTGTGATAGATTGTGACAGGTCCTTTTAAGGACGATAAAGGGTTGATTAGCTGGTCCGTTATGGTGAGAAGCATTGAGCCGTTACTCCTTCGGTTACTTAGTAATATTTTCTATCGGTATAACTTCAGCTAAAACATCTTTTAGAAACATGATAATGATTGAACCTGATAATTGCCAAAAATGTGTTATATGTTATGTAACCATGTAATTGATTTTATTTACAAGAAAACTTACATAACATGACTAGAATTTTCGTATGTGGTTATCCTACATGTACAATCCCTGAAATACAAAACAATGAATCATCCGAATCACAATTCATCGATAATTTGCACGATTCATAACACTAACCCTCATAACAGTATTAAAATGTAAATCTGAAAGACTCAAAGTCACGTAAACTCCATAACGAGATCTATTACAATAGTTTACAGCACACAGTTACATTAAGGAAACCAATTCAACTATATATTTTACATGGGGAATCACTCGGTGTAAAAACTGGAGAAATTGAATAATTCTCGGAATAGAGCTAGTGACGTCATTGGCAGCCCCTTTAAGGGTAGGGGCGAAGACTGTGGTCTAATTTTAGATGATATTGGAAAGTAGAAAGATTTGCCTAGCGCCATGGCGTTTTCAAAGGTTAACAATAGGATGTGTATGAAATGACATTTTGTAAAGAGAGTTTTGAAATTGAAGTAAATATACCTACCTATTAGGAAGTATACAATGTTTTGGATAGACTTCGGACTAGGTCTAAGTGAGTAGCACAAAATACATTTGATAAAGTTCAACAATGGAAATCAGAAAATAAATAGGATGGGTAGTTGGGTACCTACTAGATCTACAAAATTTTGGAATATTCCAATTTCTTTGTTCAAATGAAAACATTAACAATAATGAACATCAGCAGCAATAAACGACACAATAGCAATACGAGCGAAGTCAAATTTTTATCGCAAAAACTATGCGCTTACAAAACGATTATAATTTTTCGAAATATTCAAACAATAGAGTGCACATCTTTATTTTATTATCGGAAAGGAAGTGAATAGATATTGGGCAGTTCGGGGAATTTGAGCCTGTGAATTTATTTGAAACAATAGTATCGGGGAGGCCCGGGACAATAGACCTTTCTGAGCTCGACCATATGCTAACGGTAATAATCCTGTAATGCAACCTTTTTGGTCATCGGCAGATTCGTGGTCACTTTTACATTTGGCGGCGTCCACGCTTTATGAGTATTTTAAATATTATGTTTAACCCAACTGAAATAGAGACATTTGAAGTTGTGAAAGTGCAATGGGCACATCTGTCTGTGTATCCCTATCTAAACTCAGATAATAATTATGGAAGGGCTCTTTGTTATAAACGAAACAACATATCAAAATCATAATCAAAATATTTTATGTTACTCTTATGATAGTCTGGATTTCATGCTTGGTCAGGTTATTTGACAGTCCTATATATTAACTATCCCTACATAAAACTAGGCCAGCACAATCACGTGTTCAAAGCATAAAATTTCCTCAACTCGGAGAGATAACTGAATGTAATTCTAATAATCCTTTCACTTTAAAAACAGACCTATTAAAGTCAAAACATCTATCACATCAATGAGAATAACGAGCTTTGTAATTAACATTCTCATGGTTGATATTTTGTACCAACCAATAGGAGATTAGGGAAAATAATGGAGGTAAAAAGCAGAAATATTGACGACCGAATGGCGTAGTGGTTAGTGACCCTGACTACTGAACCGAAGGTCCCGGATTCGATTCCCGGCTGGGGCAGATATTTGTTTAAACACAGATATTTGTTCTCGCGGGTCTTGGATGTGCCCGTTAAATGGCAATAGGCCCGCCCCCTATTACATTGGGACTAACATAACACTGGCGAAAAGTTGGTGCAGCAATGTACCTCTGCTTACCCCGCAAGGGAGTACATTAGTACAAGGTGTGAGTGTTTATGTATGTAATATGTCTACCTATGTTGGTAACCGCACTAACCGCTCGACATCCTTATCGCACGCCTATAGTCGTTCGAAACAATCAATCTCGTACGTAAGTGTAATTTTAGGTTCTCGGAACAGCGAGTGGCGGTTATCGTTATATTGTTAGCTACAATTTCCCCGATTACCTGCGTACGGTGGTTCATGTACCTGGCTCGTTTCTTGGACGGGATATCTTATCTTCAGTTGACTAGGTACTTGTACAATTAGATATTACCTAAATTACAACAATACGTATATCTTATCAAATAGTGGAGGTGAAGTTGAAAACTCCGCCAAATATCATCAGGAATCAGCTTTTATGATTCTTATTATACATACTAAAACGCTCCCGATCAAAATACATATCTTTATAGAAACACACATAGATCCAAATACATAAAGATGGACACTTCAAAACTGACACCCCTATCTTTCGATAACGCACGTGAATGAAAATAGTTTCTCATTTCATTGTCTGAAATTGCAACTTAATGCAACCGCATGCAGTGTCAATAGTTATTGATGTCCGACAGTATGGACCACTTCACACGGGGGCAGATTTATCGCACAACATTCAATTATCTGGCTGCCCTATGCGAAATTAGTTTGAGATCTCAATACCTCAATCAGCAAACATCCCCCGTACTGTCTCTTTATGCGAAATTCTCCCTTATTACACGAACACATAAAGGTACAGTGCCAAAAATACCATGTTACTTTAAATTTGTCGTAGCGTAGGAGACTTGTGGGTAAAGTGGGGTGATTAAAGCGAATGTTGAGTCACTGATAGCGTGTTGAAATAGTTTCTGCTATCGACCCCTCATGATGGATGGTTATACGGTAGCTGTAATGATGATAGCGGTATAATTGTATCTAAACACGTGTTAAATAGAACGATGGGTTTATGGAGATATCAAATTGTTAAGTGCTTTTCGTTTTTGGAAGACTATGAAGATAATTTCTTTCAGCATAAATCTTCAAGACTATGTGTACTTGAAAACTTAGTGGAGTAAAAATGAGTAGATCAATCAAAAGCAGCAAAAATAAAACGTACTGATGGCGGATTCGTGACGCAAAATCAAACGAACCCTAGGGCTTGGGATGCGGCGCAAGTTCATAAGATCAGCGCTTGCCTTCGGAAAATATACATCATTATAGGTATGTTCCAATTATTGTCATTTATTGTCACTTTGTCGGTTCGTAGATATTTAAGATTCTGGCGTTGAACCGAATTGGTTATATTTTATAAGTCAGCAGGCACTGTACTATCAAGGCCATGATCGGAACGGGTAATAATAAATAAATAATATGTGGGGACATCTCACACACGGCCATCCGACCCCAAAGCCTGTGATATAGGTGTCGGACAGCATATATATCTACACAAATACATACATAGGTAAGAAGGTGTTCATATTTTGCAGTTTCATAATTTTATTGTAGTCTTTGCGGATGTTTGTATACAAATGTAAGTACAAGGTTACTTACATAAGGTACTTCATCAATTAATATGATCTAGGTTTTTTTTACATGAAATACTTATAGTCAGATAATTATTTAACTTTTTTTTATTGTCTTTAAAAAAACTTTAAATACCTACATCCCCGTAAATAAAGTACACCACCTACAGCAACCTGCAGCTTGCCAGCGACTCTCATGCGCTTGCCCCGCACAGTGCGCCGCCATCACTCACGCTGGGCGTATTATGCGCGTTTTACAATAATTAAACCGGGCGAAGTCTGTCTGTAAAACACCTATAAACTGCTAGCAAAAAGCGAAATGGACTGCCTTCATTACGGCGCCACGCCTCCGCGAGCCCGCTAGGGGCGCTGCTATCGCTTTATTACACCGTGATACGACGCCATTACAATCATTACTTACATTACCAACAAATTACGACCTTTGTGCACCTCGGGTATAAGATATAAGAGTTAGAAGTTTCGTTAATTTGTAAAAATATTAGTACTTTCGAAATGTATTTGTAAATAAACGCACCATTTCATTTTAGCTCGTAATAACAAATTGAAAATAGAATCTCACCGACTGAACCGATTCTAATTTACGAGTATCTAACTCCAACAAGAATCCGTCAGGAATCTTCGCGAGAATTATAAAAATATCGCGATTTACGTGCGAAGTGATCCGTACCGTGTTCTCGTGATAAATCTTTGGGTTTGATAAAACAATGCATCTGAGATCGGATACAAAGTTGGGTAGACAGTTGGTGGGGTCGTTAAGAGGAAGCGTTGCAGGCGGTGGCGCTTTGTGATCGCCGCTGTCTAAACAACTCATGCGCACCTCGTGGCGTCAGTGGCGGCGCATCGTGGGCCCGTGCACAGTGGGCCCGCGCGCCGCGGGGTGGGGACATAGGCGCTAGGTTAAGCCATATTTTTTGTCCAAGGTTATCAAAAGGTTGGCATGACCCAATTTTGATTTTACAGAATAATAATATTATTCAGATTCTATGTATAGATAATAGTGCAACTAACAGACTAGAAAATAGTACTACTGAACGGCGGATGTTAAGAAAAGGCTCACTAGTCAAACCCACTGGATCAAAAGAGTTAATTTATTTGTTCAATACATTAAGTGGTTTCTTCGAATCGTAATTAACAGTTGATCAAAGGATTGTACTTGTTTTGACGGCACTCAAAGGATACTGTTTAATTCTAAGCATTGATCCTGATCCTCGGAGCATTGTTGCCGGATTCACTTATTTGTTTTCGTTACGATAAAGATTATTTAAGATCGTGTGGATTCAAAGGGTTCTTTTTAACACAGGAAAATATAATATTTTTCGATGCCATTTACCTATTGTGCTTCACAATTTTCATCATAATCTTGTAAAGTAGTCTAGTCTTCACAATGCTCTCCGTTTTCTTTGTAACTCGTTCCTTCTTAAAACTAATCCCCGGATACTTTATTTTCTTACTTAGGTATATAAATAAAGCCTAATTGTTTATTAAGAGCCGTTGTTCTGGCCACGGTTGGCAGCTGAATATGCTTTGTCGGTCGGCGACAATATCGCATCGATTCGATCCAGCCTCGCCTATACGTTCTGGAACTTACGATCGGCACGTGTAATAAAACACCTCACCTAATATGTAACGCAGGGTAATGTTCATTTATTATGTACTGCGTGTAAAGGTGTTAATGAGAGGCATACCGACTTCTGGCACTTTGATAAAAATAATCTGTAGCAAGGTATAACTGTGGAGAAAGCATTGTAAGGAAATCCTGTCCTGAAATCCACACCAAAATTGCTGCATTACGTTTTCAGTTGATATACAACAGGAATGAAATAGAGCATCAGCCACCCCACCGCGGGCAAAAAATAATATGTGGTAAATTTAAAATGAGAACAGGAAATGATAACCCGCGGGTTCAGCGCACACCCCCGCCCCCGGCCGCCGCACACCACATGCAAATACTGGACCAGCTTACGTGGAGCCCTCCCCGCCCCCGCCACATGCATCCTTCGAGCCAAGCGCACTGCAAGACCCTTCCTCACCCCTCGCCACACTAACCAGTCAGGACTCAGCCCAACCTTATACTGAAGGAACTTTCATGATCCTCCACGCACACACACAAAAGGAGTAATTAAATTACGCACACGTCCGCACAATATCTTGAATTTGGAATCTAAGTGATTATGTGCACGAACGGAATGTATAGCCCTCTCTATCTGTCACGGGGTGAAAAATGAAATGTGAGTGCAGATGATTATAAATTTTCTTTCGTCGTCGCGCCGGCGATAACTGTAAATCGGTATTTCAAGAAGGGGATTTTAATCACTGCTCAAGGATTCGGGACAGTTTTTGTGCGGCTGTAGTGTTTGGATTTATTTATTTTTTGCTCGGGGTGGCAATCTGGAGATTTGGGAGCGATTTCAGGACTGAGGGCTGGCACCACATGTGCCTGCACCGGCGTTTCGGTGATAAACATTTTATTGGAATGTTTGGAGCAAAAAGTTGCAGCCAACATTTGGCTTTTGATTTAGGGGACATTGATGCAAAGGAAGTTGTAATCTATGTTTAGTAAACTTTTATAATATTTTGTATGATGTTTGAAAGAAAATCTCTAGTGAGCTGTAAATTATATGATTCAAAAGAAAGGAAAAAAAAATGCCTATACATATATAAAATATCATGAATAATAACTGGATATCAACTTAGTTTAGGATCTTTAACTACAGTGCAATTTTTACTCTCTTATTGAAAGAAAAGAAACAGAAGTACTATATTTACATTAGCAACAATCCAAAAAATTCTCTCAAAAGCATTATCATCCAAACATTCCATTACAACTTTATAACACGCATCCCACACGCCTCAACTTAATCCAATGAGGAGCAGACATGTAAAGTCGAGACGTCCTTGATACTACATTGAGGGGTCTATTTATATCAAGGCAGATGCGTGCCCCGTGCGGGGGCTATTTCAGGGACCCTCCTGGTGCCGTGCTGGAGCCGGAGCGTGGCTTCACTTTGTTTGTAACTTGAGAGACACGCGACTAGTAAGGAAGAGTCCAAGAGTTAGAGTAGGAATTTGGACATTGAAAAGATAATATACTTAATTGATCTATCACCGAGACAGTGATAGGAAATATTGAAATAGATGGGAGTTCTGTAAGATTTTATGTTGTTGGCTTCATAAGAAACTTTGGTTGTGGAAGAATTGCAAGACATTCATTTATCTGACTGCAATGCACTAGCTTAACTTTTCAAAACAGTAGTCATCCTCGAATGCTCACAACTGTAAGAGAAAACTTAGCGTTATGATTACCCTAAATTGGCACTAAACGTTTAGAATTAAGCCTCACTTTCATCATACTCGGTTAGATCATTACCAGGGATTAGTGTGGATGACTTTTGACACATCTGTCAATAATTTAATATGAAGATGACGTCTAATGTATAATTGATGAATTAATCCATTGTTATGATCTAACCGAGTATCATGAAACTGGGGCTAAAACTCATACACAATTAACTAAATTCGCACTAGATAAATCAAGCCCAGTATTGGCAAAACAATCGCTATCTATTAATACAGTTGCATGCGCGGCGTGACAGGCCGACACCCGAGACGTTAATGTGACGCGCTGAGCCGATACATATGGCGGCTGCGATTACTGCGAACTGCTGCTTTATGGACTAATTATAAAATCTATCGCGATGACTTGCAATGTGACAGATGCAGTTACATAAATGGTAGATCTTATAGTTGATCTGCCAATTAAAATCGCTGGAAAATTAACGTGTTGTCTCTATTCAACACTTAAAGGGACAAATCGTACGCACGTAAGTACCTTCATAGGGTATAATTTCAGTCCATTAAAATATATACTCTCATTTTCATACCAATAATGTATTTTCCATGACCTCCTGCGGGTAGACTGGGTAGAAAATAAAATAGTAATGTCATTTTCACCTTCTACCCTTTGTACAATTATTTTAGTTGTTCAATAAAATTAAATAATATAAATAAGTAAACATAAAAAAATCGTTCTTACATAACTTTAGAACTTATTCATACTGGCTATAGCTAAACCCAAAGTCTCTAAAAGTTACGTTAGTAAAACATGAACAAGTCAAATAAACTTTTAATTTAGAATAAAAACAATAATAATGTAGTTGCGTGGCGATATCACGACAATCGCGACGGGTGAGGCACCCCAGCTGACTCGCTATTTCTGTGCTGCGGCGCACGCGGCCCACTGTGCGGCAGGAGCTCGCTTACAACTCGGGCCGAACAACTTGAATGTTCCTGAAGTTGGCTGGGCTGCGAATACACTTTTGTACTTTGTCACACTAAGCTACTGGTAATCTTTGAAAGAATGAATAGGTGGTTTGTTAGTTTGACAAGGTGCAAATGTGCAATCGCAGCCAAATTCAGGAACTTTCAAGTTATTTGGACTGGCCTTTCATACTAAAGTTTCGGCACTGATTCTTCTTCTATCAGTGTTAGTCCGTTAGTCCCATGTGGAGCTTGGAGCTACACTAACTAGCTTGCTGTACATTTTAAATAGTTTTTTCATGATTAAATTAAGGTATACATAGATAGGTATTGGTAGGTAAGTACTCATAGTTTTTCTTCTTCACGAATAGTGATGTGAAAGTAGTCACTTTATTTCATGGTTTAGGTTCATCACTTTACATTTAATCATATTTATTTAAGTAATACCTGGTAGAATCCAAGTCATAACATTACTTTGGTGTGGTTAAATCAAGGTATTAGATATTAGATAGGTGTTGGTAGGTAGGTACTCACAATTATCACATTCCTCATATTAGTGCTATTTGCTTAGCCGCTTATTTGTGCAAATCGTTATAAAGCATATTAAATTTAGCGGCAACCCACGCATTCGGTAAACAGCATAACATAATCCATTGCGATTGTCACACTTCATTATGTTCTTTTGTGTAAAAAATAGGATTTTGTGGCAGACGATTTACCTCTCAAGGTCACTTGTGTGTTATTTGTTCCAGTGTTATTAAAATACGAATAGTTATGAAACATTTCTTAACGAGCCTTAATTTAAATATACTTAAATTCAACACAGAAGTCGGTTATCTTGTGGACCTTGAGGTACAATATCAATATATTTATAATAACTTTCGGATTAGGTATTTAAATTTTGACGCCCTAAAATACTTAGGGTCAATTCAGACGTACCACAACCACACCACAACGACGCGGTGTGGTCGGGCGTATATTTTGTATTGACAATGAATAATCCAATTCACACGTGCCACATTTTGTCGTTGTTATCGACCACCTGTGTAATACAACCACATCGCAACCACAACGCAACCACATCGCAACGGCAACGCCGCCACGCGGCGGCGGCACCGCGGCCACCTCCTCTCCCTATTAAATGCACACGACGACGTGGTTATCACATCGCAATGACAGCGACAACGCAACCACATCGACATTTTGTCGCTGCCACAACGCAACTGCAAAAAGCCGCTGTCACACAATTCACACGTAACCACAGCTTGACCACATTTTGTCGCTGCGACGTGGTGTGGTTGTGGTACGTGTGAATTGACGATATCCTTCTACTTAATTTATAGCTATTTCGAGTTCAAAACATCTTCCTCACTGCACGATAACTGTATCAAACATATCCACAGATAACGTGTGTCTAGACGGTATAAATATCCGAACGTACTCGAATGCCATCTCGATGGCTCACTTGGCTAATCGGTACCCGAAAGACAAAAAACATCGGTTTTCGAACGCACTCATAACCTCCTACCACTTTAAAAAGGTAGACGGCGAATAATCTAATAGGACATGTGCATTTAAAAAACACGCATGTTTCGAGATTACGCCGGTTACGAGTGGCAATCGTTTCTGACACGCATTTAAAATCCTTTAAAAAAAGCTATACGACCTCAAACTGAGATAGCTGCACGGTAAACGAGCGTTTGGTGATAAAGAAAATAACGTTCGAAATTTAAAAAATAGAAATAAATTGGTACAATCAAAGCGTGAGGGCAATAAACAAGAGGGCACCGGGGAGTCCGCGTGGAAGGAGTAATGCGCAATCGACGTGCGCGATAGCCATCTCGAGACGTGACGAGATCTCAGAACATTTATTAAGCCTACAAATTATACAGGGTGTTGCAAAAAGGGTACACTAAGCCGAAACCTACATGTGCAGCATGGTATATCTAAGCCCGAAACTGAAATCAGAATTAAAAAATTCGCGAAAATTCATTTTGCATAGAAACTTTGTTGGTCACGTGAGTTTTTACTATGGAGAATGTTTTTTTTTCGCGAATTTTGAAATTCTGATTACCATACTGCACATGTAGGTTTCGGCATAGTATAGTATACCCTTTTTGCAACACCCTGTATATAACGCAATGCATTTATTTTGAATGCAAAGACTTGAATTCCTACAAAGCATTATCCGAAAGTGCGTCGCATTGTAACAATGCGTTTTACGCGCTTAGGTAAACTTACGCAACGATGAAGAAGTTAACGGTGTTTCACGATGGTTTCACGTAATACCTACCTATAAAATGTCGACAGACAGCGAAAAATAACTGCAAAAGTCTAAAACACTAATTACAGTTGGTTACTGAAAGTAATACTTCTAAGTCCTAAATTTATAATAAATAATAATAATAATATGTGGGGACATCTCACACACGGCCATCCGACCCCAAGCTAGGCAGAGCCTGTGTTATGGGTATCGGACAGCTGATATATCTACACAAATACATAGATAGATACATATTAAATATAAATATCAACACCCAAGACCCGAGTACAAATATCTGTCTTTAAACAAATATCTGCCCCAGCCGGGAATCGAACCCGGGACCTTCGGCTTAGCAGTCAGGGTCACTAACCACTACACCAGTCGGCCGGCTCATTTATAGGTACATAAGTTATATATTTTTCTATTTCTCTTTTCAGTGATGCGCACTATCCATTTATGTACTTTTAGCAAACACTGCTTATCAAAAGTATTAATGCAATAACGGAAAATCACATATTTACCTACCAAAATCTCTTGTAGGTAAGTGAGTTTACGGCTTATTATAACAATATTATTGAAGTTATTTCTTACATCAAAATTATTATTTATATCGCTACTGACCTTCAAGTAAGATAGTATCAAACATAATAAGTCTTTATCCTTTATTCATGCCTGACCTCACTTCACTAAATTACAAAGTAAGATCCTTAATTAATTCAATTCAATTGAAATTGAGACACAAAGTATAAATTTTGCATGTTTTCAAAAGAAATGAACATTGAACATGCTTTGTTCATGTTGACTGTTGAAAATAAAGTAATAAGCTCTAGGGGAAACGATAATTTCGCTTTTTATTTGAAATTAATTTAAATGTAATATTATCGTACAAAATAACCCATGTCCTATTCAGAACCCGTCAAAAGCTTGCGAATGAGGACCTATTAATAGCAATGTAACAAGTTATTTAAGCAATTTTAATAGGAAACGAATTACTCCATACAAGTCCTTTACATAAAGAACATAATTATGATACTTATGATTGTATATAACTTTAATTCCTACATACGGCACAATAATTTTATGTGTAAAAAAATGCTGTATACAGCTGTTGTAATTTCCATTATGTATCGATAACTTTTCATGTAACGCCCTCAGTTGGTACCGTATTAAGGGTGATTACCCATTGAATTGCATCATACGAAAGGCGGTTTCCGAGGAACGGCTTGTTTACGCCTTTAGCTCAATTAATCGTACAAAAGAGGCTGAATATCGACATATTGGGCCTCTTTGAACTAGCACCTCGTTAATGCGAGCACGCGAACGGAGCGGGATAAAAGCAGTTAGCTAACTGACGGTTAAGTATTTAAGGGTGGAATGTGTGGAAGTATCTCGTGTGACTCGTGTCTTCATGATGCGTTGTGTCCGGCAGAGTAGAATAGCCTTTAACCCTTTATATGGCTCTGGGCAGTATATGACCATCATATTATTATTTTGAATTTTATGACATGCACTTAAGGTCCAAAACCAAAGTAAAATTTGAACTTATTCTGCCTTCTAAAGAAAGAAAGAAAGAAAAAGATTTTATTTGGTGCTGCACAAATACACCCAAAAATACAACAAAACAAAAACATATACAACAAAACAACAGATACAATTTGAATATAAAAATTAATAAAAGCAAAAACAAAAAAAAATGACATAAAAATAAAAACTAAACTAAATTCCTAAAAATAAAAAATAAAAAAATAACTTAAAATATTGGCCAGCCTGTGTAGATGGTGCATCAGCGCAGCGCAAAGATCTAAAGGTGCTTTTCCAACAGAGATGTGCTTTGCTACGTAGCTATGGATGCGGTTGATATCCACCAATCATATTCATTGGTGCACATAGCATAGCAATAACACTGGTGGGAAAGAATGGCTGAGATAAGGCTGCCCTTCTAATCTAGCTACAAATGGCTTATTTACAACGGGCTGATATGAATACGCCTATAATGTTTATGGCATTCTACTTACAAACATCCCTAAACCGAGAAGAAATTACTTTATGGCCATACTATTACGTCCTCAATGTTTTTTTTAATCATTTTATATATGTGCAGTGAAGGGTTCATGTTCATATATCGTATTTTTTCTCAGCTCAGATAATCAACATTATAAACAACTCTGCCGGGTTTGCGTTTGCAAGCCAACAAGAGAATACGACAGGCGTGAATTTCCAGAACACGATGAGGTACTAAATACCGCTTGTGTGAAAGGCTTCGTTTCCACAACTGCATGTATAAAGTAGGCTTTTGTGCAACTGTTTTCGTATCCACCAACAAGGGTCAAGTCAAGTCGAAGAACGACTGAAATAAACTTTTATAAGTAAGTATAATAAAATTAATTTGGTTGCAGTAGGTCAAAGAAGTGTAAGCTGGACTGGTTATATTAACTCTAACTATAATCATAATTATTAGTTCAAACATGCAGTGATTGTAAACCGAGTAGATAGTATACTGTAATACTGTATACCACAACTAAACGAGTATATCATTTTAGTCTAACCGGAAACCTACTTCAAAAACATATACCCAAGCTTTCATTCCTCGCAAACTGCCAATATCCGTAAAATCTCTTCCAAAGCCGATTACGAGGCTTCCAGTTACAAAACCACCCCACATTTCCGAATGACAACATTGTCATTCAATGATTCAACCCTTACTGGAAGGGTCGGTCAATTGGACCCCACAGCCAACCCTTCAATAAAACATGTATTAAGGGGTTGGCTGGCAAAACATGCAATTCTCGCTATTATACAGCTATTACAGACGTTTGATAGACATGTTACATGGCTTATGTGCTCTTCAAAAGACAAATTGTCTACACACAGTGAAAGCTGTCGCTCGGTCGTGATTGTGATTGATTAGTTTACTAGGAAAATAATTCCGGAAAAGCTTCTTCAAATATTTATTTACGTTTTAATTATACTTTTAAAAGATTACATATTATTTATTTTAGCCTAAAACCTATATTTTACCAGTCGTTACAAATACTGCTGCTGAGGGCTTATCATGGGCTAACGTGGCAATTCGATACTATTTTCGATACTATATACCCCAAGTTAACCCAAATGACATAGCGAGCCGGATGGTCCACCTTTCAAAAGCACCAAACTACAAACCTCACACATGCCAAATCCTCCAGAAGCTAAAGACAGAAAAATCCCAGGCAAATAATAACGATGACTACAGCGGCCCCATTAGCATCGCCGAAATCAAAATTGCGATTAACCACATTAAAATGGATAAGGCCTGTGGAGATGATGGCATTTTTCCCGAGTTTCTGAAACACTGCGGCCCTCGCACACAGTCGTGGCTTGCGGCTTTCTTCACAAACATCATAAGATCTGGAAAAATACCCGCAGAACTGAAGCGATCCAAGATAATCGCCATACTAAAGCCTGAAAAGCCGGAAGACAGACCTGACAGTTACCGACCCATTGCACTGCTAAGCATTGTCTACAAGCTTCTCGAACGCCTAATATAACAGAATCTCCGATGAAATCAACGAGAAGATTCCACAGGAACAGGCAGGATTTCGACCAAAGCGTAACTGCTGCGATCAAGTTCTTGCCTTAACGACCCATATAGAAAGTGGCTTCCAGAGCGGAGTGAAGACATCAGTTGCATTTGTGGATCTTACTGCCGCATATGACACTGTTTGGCGACAGGGACTGCTCTACAAATTCCTGAAAACCATCCCATGCATGAGGTTATACAGATTGCTGGAAGACGCTCTCACGAACCGGCCATTTCAAGTCTTTCTGGGGGACAGCTCTAGCAACAGAAGAGTCTTAAATAATGGACTACCACAGGGTTCAGTGCTGGCACCACTACTTTTCAACCTATACATACACGACCTTCCAAGTACCACCTCGCGGAAATTTGGCTATGCAGACGACCTTGCACTTGCGACCCAGCATAAAAGCTTTGAAGCTACTGAGGTAATACTGGAGCGAGATTTAAAGGAAATGGCAACATACTACCGAAACTGGCGTCTCTGTCCTAGTGCAACAAAAACAGAAGTCTGCTGTTTCCATCTCTGCAATAAGCAAGCCGATAGAGAGCTTAAGGTGAGTTTCCAAGAAACCATCTTGCGACACAATTTCTACCCTAAGTACCTGGGGGTAACCCTGGATAGAAGTCTCACCTACAAACATCACCTAGAGAAGTTGGCAGGGAAACTAAAGAGCAGGAATAACATCATCCAAAAACTAACAGGCACGACATGGGGAGCAAACGCTGCATGCCTTAAAACCTCCACCATGGCTCTGGTGTACTCAACGGCTGAATACTGTGCACCTGTGTGGAAGAACAGCACACACGTCTCGATGGTGGATGTCCAGCTGAACCACTCAATGAGGCTTATATCAGGCTGTCTAATGCCCCACCCCATATTCGCCGTGAAGCCTGCCTCAACCGTGAGATGGTTAAGATCCTTGGAAACCCTACCCTGCCAATCAACGAGGATCTTGAGCCCTTAAAAAAGACACGGCTTAAGTCACGTGACCCTCCTGCCAAGAGCTTCCACACATACAACCCTTCGTGGAAAGCTGGCGATGCGTGGAGAAGTGAATGGAGCGAAAACCCACCATCTCGCAAACTATTTGTACCAAGCACAACGCAACGAGCAGCTGGCTTCTGTGAACCGCGGAGTGTCTGGTGCCGACTTAACCGCCTGCGAACAGGAGTAGGCAACTGTGCATACCTCTGGCATAAGTGGGGGTGGAGCGAGTCAGCAGCTTGCGAATGCGGACACCCACAGCAGACCATAGACCACATCGTCTTCGAGTGTCCTATCACAAAATATGCCGGACCTGCCGATGACTTCACCAACCTCACCAGCAGCGCTACTGCATATTTAAATAATTGTAGTTTTTAGTGACGTCTATAAATTCTTATTTTAATATTATTTTATGTACCTAACCAGTAAAGCCATACGATAAATAAATAAATAACTACACAAACAAAATTATGGAAAAAGAACGAGCGTAATAACTTTTGGAAATAACAAATATGCCTTACATTTTGACAGTGACAGTTGACGATACGCAACGTAAACGGAGGTTCAAAAATGATGTAATCGCTGCACTGAAATTGAATCACACAAAAAAACAAAATAAAAGCAACTAAAAACCCTTCAACTCACCTGACGGACCTGCTTGTACTGCTCCTCGAAGCTCCAGCCCGCCGCGCTGCCCTCGGACGAGGAGCTGGACGCAGAGCCGGCGGGGGGCGCGGGGGGCGGCGGCGCGGGGGCGAGGAACGCCGGGGGCGCGTAGGGGAAGCCCCCGCCGCCCCCGGCCAGCGCGAACACGCTGCTCGGCGCCGACAGTGGCGCCCCCTGGGCCAGCGACGCCAGGGACGAGAGATGCGGGTGGAGAGACGACTTGAGCGACTCGAAGTCGTCTCGCACCTGCGGAATTAATGTGAGGTGAGTGGGTTAGATGGAGTATTTTTTGGTATGATGGTTTGACAATGATGGCAGAAATTCTAATTTTAGAGCTGTCAAAAACATAATTTCTTTGTTTAAAATTCGACTCTGTGAGTAGGTACTCCTGTTAATGTCATTTTTTGCTAGCAAAATTTTTAGTTTTACAAGGTCATAATTAGAATGCCTTCTGCCATAAAAATCGGCATCATTACTGGGTAATGCTATTAGGATCATATTAAATAATGTTCATCTAAAGGGTACAAATACAAGGTAAACAAGGCTTCATAAATCATAATACATCCTTTAACACACATCAAGAAGATTTTCAACCCGCAACAAACACCCCAACTAATCGCACAACAGCACAACTAAACTAAAAGTGGTTGATGATGACGGACGCAAACAAACACATACTTTGATAGTCTCGTGCGGGCGCGGCGAGTTCCTGGTGAGCCCCGGCTGGTTCAGCGGGTGGTGGTTGTGGTGGTTCATGTTGACTGGCTGGTGCAGGTGCAGTGGCTGGGGCACGTCGCGCCCGACGCCCTCGTCCGAGCTGTCGCCCGACTGGTCGCCCGACGAGTCGCCGTCAGATCGCGCCGACTGCAATGTTACAACTACGTTTAATTAATGCAGAAGAACTTTGTGATATTGGGTCGGGATTTTGGCTATTTCAGGTGGGTAAATGTTGGGTGTGAAACTAAAGTATATTGAAAAAAAAACTTGTCTATTAATTGTTATAAGTATGGCGGTACAGCTTGAAAATTAAAGCCGCCTTCCAAACAAAACCAGTTTACATTCTTGAATCGATAAATTTTCCGCAAAAAGCTAGCAACATTGCATACGTGCTCGCTACCGTAACAATTACCCTTATAATAGAAAAATAACATTAGCATTGCAAAACGATCAGACGGAATCGTACCACACGGCTCGTCTAATGCGGATATGAAAGCCGCATTATTCGTAACTAATTAAATAACATACGGGTCACTTTATATGTGGGTTCTTCAATTCTATTTTGAGTCGCATTTATTCGAAAGGAACACGGCAAGATGTACGAGTAGATACGCAGGTGTTTACTGTTTATTGCGTGTGAGTCCGTCCGCTAATTGTAATGTACGCCATTATTGACTGAAATAAATGATGATGTGTCGCAGTATTTTATAAAACATTTTCAAAAGTCAGTTCGCAGCGCTAAGTTGTAATTAACGTTGGAAGATCATACATTCCTCGCCGTCTATAATTTATTATAACTTTTTATGTAACGGACCTACATCCTTCATAGCATCCTACGATCAGCCACGAGTTTATACCGTAGCATAAGTTCGTAAACCGTAATATTTTATCCTTCGACCATTATAATCAAAGATTTTATCAGGTAACTCTAGCAAAAAATCAGTAACCAGCGAACCAATTAGTCGTAGTTTCATTATTTATTCCATGTAGTACTTATAATAACACAGTAATGTAAACACACATATACAAACACGATTACTAGCTCGATGTAGCTCATACAATGTAAGCGGTTGCAATTAGCCCTACGAGGAGGAAGTCGAATCAAACGGCTATTACAATCCTCGCCTAATCTCGATGTGTTTACACAAACTGCAGCACAAATGGCAACAAACTGGAAACCCAAGGAGTCACTTCCTCAAGGTTATTAAACTAAATTATTTGACAAAACAGATGTTAACCACAGTGAGCAAATTACGTTGAATAGCCCGCGGGTTGTCGAGTTGGCGACTGGCGGTTGACAATCAATAGTGGGTAATATTGATGATCGAGGCAGGTCTATGTCAGCCGGCATCATGCGAGCGGGACCGGGAACCAGTCCGCGGACGTATTAACGTGCCATCGGACCCATCGGAGTGAGAAGCAATCAAATCGTTGGGCGAAATGAGTGCATTCTGCGCGGGCGCAGCGGCGGCGAACAGCCAGCGGCCCTCAATTACGACATTAAAATTATTATTTTATTTCCATTTTTATTTATTATTCGCATTATTATATTGTGTCGAGTTATTATCGGTGAAATGTTTCGTTCGGATAAACGGTCGGCTCGCAGCGACACGCAAGCCCCGATCGGTGTCCACTTTTATTTTGTTTTATTCACTTCACTTTCTCATGGTTCCAGACTGCTACTGGATTCTTTTATTAGAGTCCGGCAACAAAAACGTAATTTGTGGCTTTTGAGTTTGCCACCGTTTACTGCTACAGCTCTGATTGTGATATCGTGGAATGTGACAGAATTGTCAGCAAGTGTCAAGAGCGGATGAAAGTTAATGATATTATCATGCGAGACATGGTAGGCACCGATGAGTAGGATAGTGTTAGCACGGGAACCGCTAAATGCTCAGCAAACTGCGTCAGTGAGCAGCCGACAACTGTCGCGTGATTTTATAATAAAAACGTAACTGTACGGTGTTTGGGGAGAAACTCGTTGTAAGAACCTGAACCTTATATTGTGTACATCTTGTTGGCTTTGACCGAGGACCCGGCCAGAAGTCACGGGCACGACAACATTCATAAAAAAAACAGCCAGTTATATGTAATAGATTTTTCATCAATCAATAATCATCAAAGCCGCAGCCATGCCTACCTATATTTATAAGTAAGTACCTATGTATTAACCGCTCACTGTGTATTAATCACTTAGATACAAACATCCAAATTCCTAACAAAACAGAAGACGAAAGGAAAAGTGACCCTATCGCATCCATTAAAGGGCCGAGTCGCTTATTTTTTGGATAAACAAGGAATGCAAGGGAATCACTGGAACCCTCGAGGATGGTTTGTTCCAATATAAAGAGGACACACTTTTGATTAACGCCTTTTACCGAAAGACACGATTTGTTTACATAACACGAAGCGTACTAGTAATGAGAATCAGAATTAATTAGGCACGGAGCGAAATATAATTCACAGAATATTGCATCAAGGACGGATTTTTTACGTCATAAATTATCAGAAATAGGTGACGCGATGGAAATCGAAGATCATAATATTAATATTTGTTTTATTTACCTATGTAAAGATATGTAGTTGGCACATATCTACCATGTGGAAACACGAGATCAAATAGAAACTTGTAATGAAACGCTAAACTTGTTTGCATTGCTAAGCAAATATCCGACCATCGCAATAAAGTATCCAACTTGTTGAATTTGATGCCACTTTTTGTAATTGATTTAGATACTTGAACGTAAGTACCGACAGGTATATAATTCAAAGCTGGAATTACCTACGAAGAAATAAGACAAGAAAGTGGTAAAAAAACAAAAGAAGTCACACAAGATTATTAAATTTTCACTGAAGTAGCTTATCCTACAGAAGATAAACTGATAAGCCATGTTATCATGTGACTGAGGGCCGCCATCTTGTGTGCTCCCGTGGGCACGTAAGCAAAATATTCTCGCAAAAGCACCTTCCCGGGAACATGATTAGCAAGCCCCGTCACGACGCCTTTGTCCTCACGTTAGCGGAGTTAGCACCCGGGGTGTTTGCCCGCCATAGCACACCACTCGCTAGACTAACACTTTATTGTCTGGAGAAATTCACAAACGTTAACGAACAAATCAAAGAAAACCACATTACACGGCAGTGACTCGCAGTCTATACATCAACAGCTATACGATTGTTCTTTCGAAACTACTCAAATGGCAACAATAATAAGTCTTGACAAATTTTATGACTCGCTAGCAGCGGCGTTTAAAACTCTGCTAGTTGCGCCCGTAATGAATTATCTGAATGAAGAAACATACAAAGTAAACTGAAATCGAAATTTTATTGAAAGCACTAAAATTTTATTGGCATCAGACGTACAAAGGTAATCACCGCCGGGTGGGATAATACGCGGACAAAAGGATAGCATATAGCATAAATAAAAAGAGCATCAGATCCGACCCAGCGTGTCACAAACATGACAAAGTTGCGACATTAAGAGCCGCAATAACATTAACACTAGCGAACGTAAAATAACCGCCAATAACACGAGGAACGCATCAAACCTCAAAGCAACAGGTTCTGGCTGCGCAAACAGCCAGTGTTTACATTACGATCCTGGGCCTTCATTTAATAATTCTCGGGAACTAAAAGGCTTTGAACATTTCATCAGATGACCCTCGCTGTTTGCACTGGCTGCTTGCCCTCGAGATGCTAATGTGGACACAAGGGTCGGTATCGGCGATCCTCCATCGATGCTTTATTGTTGTTGGCCTTCCCTCCACTCGTCCATAGTGGCTTCTTCGATTACACCCCGTGCCTACACAGCCGCTTTAAAAGCCTCACATTTCTCCGATATTCTTTTCACTGTCTTTAGTCAAATCGCTATTTATAACCGCACATTTAAATCATGAAAGTGATCTTTCGCCTTTGCCCCAGTTCGCGCTTACAGCGGAGTTCAAAGTGAAGGATAAAGGCTAGTGATTCATCCGCGTTGTTTACAAGCTGCGCGGGCGCAAGCGGGGCGGTGGCGAGAGCGGCGCGGCTAAACAAAAGGTGATAAGGGGCGAGGTAAACAACCGCGACAGCGTGACGGAACCGCGGGGCTTGTGCAGTTATTGCCTGAGATTAGGCTACTAGGTAATCAAGTACATAAATACTAAGTAGACTTTATAGCTAGTTTAAGGTAGTGATCAAACTGTGTGATGTGGTCAAACTGGCGAGTGATTTTTATACGACTGACAAAGAATGATTAAATAGAAGACAAATATTTAAAGTTAATTTATTCAAGTATGTATTTCCTAATAATTGAGAAGGAGAAACTTATTGAAATTCTTAGTAAAATCCGTGGCATAATAACAACTAATTGTTAAACCATCTGCATATTTCTAAAGATACCCATTCAATCGCACTTTACAGTTCTGAATTTGAAATCATTTGGCCGCTTAATTTTATTCAAAATACCGCAACAGCGGTAAATAAAAAGAGATCGTGTCACTTATTGTGATGATAATTATTTTAGAAAACAAAAACTAGAAAGCTGACGACGAAGATGCCTATTTGTTAATTATTGTCACCAAAATGGCGTCAGTATATTGTTAATGAGGTAAGATGGCGGAGTGACAAATCGTGGAGATCCAAGTACATGCGCGTGCGCAGGCTGATTGACGCGTGCCAGATACCGTCTCCACAAGCCAACTATTTATTTATATGTAGGTAGGTACGAGAAAGCGCAAATAAAAACGAGTTCTTAAACCTTACGATACCAAATGAATCTGTGTTTGCGAAGACGCTACGGACGTGATGCAAGTTCCTCGGCAAATTGCAATCAATTAACCACGGCATGACACGCGAGCGGTTAAGGATCTATCGGGATAATATTTGACAGTGAAAAATATTGAAATCGCTGAGACAATTATTGGGAAGCGTAGCGAAGCGCGCGCGTGGTCCAATATTGACATTTCTCACGACGACTCGACGTGTCCCACACCTAGTCGCCGTTCCTCTATTTCCTTCGCTTTTCACACAAATAGGTAATAATCGATAGCCTTTATAGCGTACGTCTGCGACGCCGACATAGTTGCGTTTCGGGGAACCTTTTAAATATACGTGCTAGGTGCCGGACACGAATCAAAGCTGCTCGCTAAGTGATTGCACCAACCGGCGGCGATATACTCCTGAAGGGCTAGCACGGGGCGCAATTAAGACATGACAAAAGTTCTCCGTCGCACTCGCTCTTGAGGCTGCGCGATGTGAGTTAGCGCGATACAAAACTTTTCTCACGTCTTAATTACGCCGTTATGCCCCGTGATAGCCCTTCTGACCGTCTTGTGAAAACGGCTGCAACCCAAGTAACATTTCATTCGAGCTTAGGTTGTAAGGAATGCCTTTAGGTTTTATAAGGGTCGTGAAAAGGTTAATGCTTTGCTATCTGGTCATATTGAGTACTTGAGAATGATTAATAACTCCTAAAACTAATTGTTTATTAATACAACCTTGGAGCTGCTGATAAGAGTTTAAATTAACGTTATTTTAACTTGTATTTCAAGAGCATATAGTTCTAGGATCTTATAGTTGTCGTAGACTCCTGATTATGTTGTAGAAAAGCTAGCATTATGCTAAAGTGAGAGCTTAAGGTTAAATTTTCAGCCTTGATACAACTATTAAGTTATGGTATGTTGAAATCACCTATAAGTAATATTTAAAACCTATCTTAAACCTTTGGGCTGATGAGAGTTGTCTAGGCAAACAAATTAGGACTACGTGGTGAAAACCAAAAGCATTAAGTCAGTAGCTATGAGCTAAAGGCATAATTTAAGTCCTTCAAGAATATTTTAAAGCTCATAAAGGCATCTTCAAAATATGTTTAATGCTTTTTGGTAATTTCCTAACGTCCGCCATATTTTTTCACTTAAATAAAAAAAAAACATTACAAAAAAGATACATTTTAATTAATTAGGGCAAAATTCAGTAGCGTGTGCTATACCATTCCAAATATATGTGTTTTTATATAAACAGTACTTTTATTTATAATATAACTTTCCACCAAACATAAAATTTTATCTATTTATTTTAATTAAAATATCTTCAAATTTATTATTTACAGAAGGCCCGTCACGTATACAGAACTATTATCCTAAAGTATCACAATGAAGTGCTAGTCGCACAAGGTTTTCATATTTCCTGACTTCCGCCTAACTACTTACTTATTATTTTGTATGAATACAATCTTACAAGTTAGCCATTTTGAATCTTGGAAAGTGTCAGGTAATAGCGCCATTATTATTATATAGAATTGATTTTCTGTGCAAAAATCTTACACAGAAACATTTTAAAACCCAAAAGTCCTGGAAAGGCATTATAGAGTTACATCCACGACTAATTTAGAACTTAAAAGCTGTCTTCCAAGGTTAGATTGAAGTTAAATTAAGGTTGTGAAGGTTATATTTAGGTTCTGTGTTATTAGTTCAAAAGGTTCTGGGTTTGAGCTATAGGTTTTGCTGTAGCTCTCAGAAAGGTTCTAAAACGTGGGCCCTTTTTGCACTCAGGAGGTTAATATAAGGTTAATATAAGGTTATTGAGCCTTCTAAGACTTACGAGTAGATTTCCATACAAAGGTTCTAGAACCTTTTCAAAACCTTTCTAAAACCAAAAATGTTACTTGGGAAGCGCGGACGCAGAGTGCAAATGCAAACTGCACGCTTTTATTTGCATTACACATTTCGTAAACTTGCAAACAACCATCATTGTGGATAAAAGCCTTTGTGATGCCTTTATATTTGTCGTGTTGAGTCACCGTTTCGATGGGGAAACGAGGAGAATATTCGCGGAAGACATGTCACAGGTCAGTGTGCTCCGTACCAAGGGGAATATTCCACTGACAGATCATTGACGAGCGTCTCATGAATGACAGCTACTAGTGGCAGTGCCGACTAGATCTTGTACAGTTAGGTGAGAAAAATAATATACTGAAAAAAAAATTGTGTTATTTTCGCATAATTTCATACAATGTATCATTTGCCAGCCATGTCTACAGCTTTGTTTCAGCCGCCTTCCCAACAATCTGTCACATCACATGCTACATTTCCCAATAAGGCAATAAATACTTCTACAGTTTACGATTTGTCACTGACATAAACTGGTCTTAAATATCAATAACAAATCATGGCCATCTTCGGAAGAATCTTTATAAGAGTGAGTCCAAGGGGCGGTTACCGAGACATGGAGTATGTAATCATGGTAACAAGATTGAGATTTGAATGATAGGCAGTCGTGGCTAGCGAGTTGTCGATGCGTGGTGTGTTATAGATGGTCACTATTGACTGTTAAGAGTCGATCAATAGAGACGCCAAACGGATGTGGTTTTCTCAGTATTTGAATAAAGATGGACGTTCAAGTGTCATTTCCTTTGAGAAAAGCGTTAGCCGCGACGCTGCAAGGAGCTTACGATTTAAACTTGCTGACTAAATATAGAGATAACAAATCTGACAAGGCTCTCATTTAATTCCACTTTGTTAGTAATATTCTTAAGTCTTTAAAATCAGCGCAAGCTTTCACAGAAAGAAACCACAAGGTATGGCCATAACACATTACAATACATCTCGTGACAAGCCTATGAGTATGCTGAAACGCCGTTTTAACCAACAATAATTATCTTTAGCCATTATATAGCACATCATAAACTAAGTTACTAACTTGCAAACCGCAACCTCAGTCGATACGTTGACCTGGTACATACAGTGTGTATAGGAATAATACTAAAACAATACATTAATAATAACGATGTGGTTTCTGGACTATGTAACGATTAATATTTATACTAAAGGACTATGTCGTGGTCGTAAACGTAAATTGAAATTCATACCTACTTACATAATTTTACAGAATTCGAATTTTGTAAAAGTTACTTTTAACCTTAAACATGCTAACGTTTGTGTAACGATACATAATTTAAGATTTAATCACAGCCTAATCTTTATTGGTTTAATCTGCCGACCCCAACACACATGAAGTTTGTTTCGATTATGCTATGCACATAATTAAGTTTAGTACAATTTTGCATATCTATTCAAATGTTTGTAGCTAAACGAATTCAGTAACGTTAACCGTGTCTTATCTTACTTAATAGGTACCTACATTTAAATATAAAAAATAAGCTAATTTACTTTACAATAAAAAAACCGGCCAAGTGCGAGTCGGGCTCGCGCACAAAGGGTTCCGTAGCAGCAAATATAATATTACAGTTAAATCAACCTATCTCAAAAACTATAAGAGATACTTTGATCAAACCAAAAATCGTTGAAAGAGTTAATTAGCATGCATCACCTCTATTTTTTTTAGAATTTTATACCCCGTAGTTATAAAAATAGAGGGGGGGGGACATACTTTTTACGACTTTGAGAGCTGATATCTCAAAAACCGTTCACTTTAAGAAAAATATTTTTTAGAAAACTTTATATCATTTTAAAAGACCTTTCCATTGATACCCCACACGGGTATGTACATCGAAAAAAAAAATTTCATCCCTCAGTTACATGTATGGGGGGCCCCACCCCCAATTCTTTTTTTTACTATTTAGTGTCATATTTTTGTAGCGGTTCATACAACACATATTCCCATCAAATTTCATCACTGTAGTACTTATAGTTTCCGAGTAAATCGGCTGTGACAGACGGACAGACGGACAGACGGACAGACGGACAGACGGACATGACGAAACTATAAGGGTTCCGTTTTTGCCATTTTGGCTACGGAACCCTAAAAAAACGAAATCATAAAGCTTTGGTCCATTACGAGACTTTTTATTTCACATTCCTCAAGAAGCGGCCATCAAAACAAATATTCGTCTCCAAAATCAATACGAACCCTTCCTGATAATGTCCAAATAAACTTGGACGATTTAAATAAAACAAATCGACAAAAAACGTTCGGAAATCAACTCGGACTGAACGTATCCTAATCGAAGTCGACCGATCTGTCAACCTTCGATGCATTGTATTTTAATAATATATTGCTTCTCATTACAATTTTAATAAATCATAATATCACTGAATCTTATAAAAAAAAAATAAATTCGGAGCCAAGATTTTTATAGATACATAGATAACTCTTAATTGCACATTCATAAAAATTAATTTAATAGGTATAATGATCGATAAATGTAACATAGGTATCATGTTATGTGCCTGAGTAAAACGTATCGTGATATTAATTTCTAATGAATGTCAACTAGTTTTAATTATACATTGATTTGATTGGATGCGAATCGTGAACAGTAGAATGGTAACCAAACTGAAAGAAACTGTCTTGCTATAAGTACAGCAATTTGCATACAATAGGTGTTGCATCAATTTAGAATTTAATCAAGTTATTAAAGCATTGTTGAGTTTATGTTACCGATGTGGGATATGCTTGACGTTAACATCAGACTAAACCACGCATAGAATGTAGAAATTAATGATTAATTTCAAACGAAATGACATGAAAGTTAGATCGTGTCGCAAATACCAGACTCGAATGCCTCGAATAATTGATAAATCAATTCACTTCACAACGAAAGAAGCATTAAATCAAAAGAGCAACAACGCGCCTATCACAACGTTTTGACGTGGAGAAACGCGCCCGATATTAAACTGTTGCCCGCTAGATGGCGCGATAACGAGCCTTCAAACTGGCCTGTCATTAGCTTATTAATGACCTGTATAACCTGGAGCCATATTGATAGATTAAAACGGAGCTTTAACAAGTTGTTTAAGCAAAGCACTTGAGTCTACAAAATCACATCAAGTGGAAAGTACAGAAGGTCTCGAACAATGGCTCGCCCCCGCACCGTCTGTGCCACGTCTGGGCGACCGATGTGATGCTCCTTTTGCAATTAACCGTATTAGCATACTCTGCGCCCACGCACGCCAAATTGTATCACGATTTCTCCTCCCATGTTTGATATCACGTCAATGTTAATCAAACTGTTTGAATTACGAAGAGTTAACAAACCAGCCCGACCTAACACTTTCGCTACATTCTTCTTTTTGTGGACACACTGTCTTATTTAGGCGAAATTGGTTGTGTGACCGTCACAAATGTTTCTAATGCTGCGTTTTGATTTTATGTCCTTTCTGGCGGGCATAAGGTTTTGTTTTAATTGTTGGGTCGGTGTAGTTAAGTCGTTCTGGCGGGTGTGGGCCAACTGGACCACACACCGTCACGAGTCGACAGCGGGTCGGTAAAACAACACTTCTCTTAGTATACTTTGCAGGTAAACTAGTAGCTTTGAAGACACGCGTCAAATGATTGATATGGGCCTCGACTTGTTCTGCTAGCTGTAGCATTAAGCTAGCAGACGCTATTTAGAAGTGAATTACACTAAGTGATATAAACATTCAGTGGCTTCGATTTGCAAGATTAAACGCAAAATATGGAATATAATCCACATCTTGCTTCGACACGATAACAAAACCGAAATGAACGTCAACACAAATTCTTAAAGAATGAATAACATGACACATCGGTGACATTATCAAGCGCTGCAGCTCACTTCCTCTGCAAAACAAAGAGATCTCAATCTTCTTTACAATCCTTATGATTATGGATCGAGCCTTAAGAGGGGGCGAGTACGAAGACAATCAAACCGGTAGCTCAGGTCCTTCCTTCCATGTCCTACTGGGACACTTTAACCTAACGAAAACAAGCTAAATTCATCCCTAAAACCACAATAACAAGACATATCCAACATAGTGGTAGACTTTATAAAATTGACTCAAAAGCTTTTAGTCTCGTAGGATTTACATTTTTATTACGTCTGCCTACAACTAATAAATATTGTTTTCTTAAAGTACTGCCCTTTTTAGGCAGCTAGCCGATGATACGTAGTAATTTGCAGCGATGTTAAATAAGATGAAGCTTTTAAAAGTGTAAATATCGAGAAGCTTATAAAGCTAAACGTTTTGAATGTAAGCTCCATGCGTATGTAGGTATATGAAAACAAAAATGCATTGAAGCTGAAAATTTATTTACGTTCATCAAGTAATAATTTTTTAACTAACCTTGGTTCTTGATAACATTTGCCGACATAATTATACCTATATCAGTTATGTATACAACCTAGAAGACGGATAACACTAAAAACTAACCAAAATGTAAGTTATTACAAACTGTGGCTTAAAAAAAAGACGGCGTCTATTTTCTCAAACCTGTTGTTCTCTAAAAAGCAAAGCTTCTGTTCTCAGCCCTCGAACCTTTGTAGGTACATATAGCTACCGCTGGCGGGTGTCTCCAAGATTGGAATACATTAGGGTAAATTGTTACACCGCTTTCCCAGTTTCCCAAAGCAAATTGACAGCTAGAATGTGACACTCTGACCCTACATAGTAATTTACACTGTTGCGAGGAAAGTCAAAGGTGTACGGAGGCCCTAAGGTGAGTTTACATTCTTTAAAATAGTGTGTAACTATAATTATGTTTTGTTATGTATTTTTAATTGGTTACAGTTTAATAGTCCCTAACTATAATTGTACCAACACTACCAACAGTGATGCCAGCAGTTTCGGAATTGCAACCAGATATACTTACTAAATCGAAAGTGCTGAAATAAATATTGATTCAATCGAGAAAGTTCGATAGTAAAATTAGAAGTCATAAAATATGTTCATAAAACGAAAGTGCAAATACTTAACTCAATCGAGGATGCGTAACATTTATTTAACGGAACGTTTCATCAATTAATTAATTCGTAATCTCTAAGCAAATATGTAATAATGTAGTTGTTCAATGAAAAATAACACAGCGTACGCGCCAAGTCGAATAAATAAATAAAACCTACATATCTAATGATAGTCAACAATTATGTAATTTATTCGTAAATTCTAATTTGGCTACCGAGCTTACACACATTTATTTGTCCATACTGGCTTCTGGGACTGTGTACCTCGTAATATCGTTGTTTGAGAAGAAAAAATATGAATGAAATTACGAATCTTAATGAAAATATGTAGTAAATTCAAATAATATACATTCTGAGTACGATCCTATTACTGTAGTTAAATAGTGTTAATGTAATCATATTAATATTGTACATCCATACGTACGTGATTAGACCACACGTACACAAAAACGTAAACCAAATCATAGATAGCACTTGCCCGAATGAAACTATCAGAGATGTGTCAAGAGCGTAAACACTAGCGACATGCGGGGGCGAATAGAAAATGTTAGTAGCCCCACAATCACTGTCCCCTGCACTCGACTACGTCACATCTAAATAGACCCCAATCCCATAGACATAGGAGTGATAGGGTAACGCTGCCACCTGCATTCAGGGGACAATTGGTACTCAACAGAGAGTACGATTGTTTATTCTGTAATATTACTTCGTAATACGGTAGTTTAGGGTCCTTGAACATGTGGACCACCAGGCAATCCGGTGGGGGGCTGGATGGATTCTACTTACGCTTTGCTATTGTTTACACTATGATAAAGTATAATCATTAGAGTATTGGAATTAGATTCTTTACTACAGTCAAAGCCATAAAAAGAAGACTACCTTTACTGAACAAAATTGCACAAAAAAGGAATCACCCACCGCTAATAAATGCCCACGTACTGCAGCGCTAACAAAAACTGGCACTCAAAAATATACTGTCCCTAAATTCAAAACAATAATTTTATTAAAGTCATTGTCAAAAAACTATATCTAGCCGATACAATTACCATAATGAGATGCGCACAAAACCGTTTCATTGTTGTTGGTGCTTATTAACAAATAGACGAGGTCGCGTCCGCGGGACCACCGGTGTTACATCTCCAAGTCTAATGGGGACAGACCTGCTGCGTCACTGTGGGGTTGACTCCCGGAAGCCAGAGCGAAGAAACTATAGCTCTGCGCTTTTAAAGACAGATTTTGGTTAAACTATACAGAGCTGGAGGTGATAAAATAAATTTTGTGGAAATACCCTAAAATATTTAGGCATATAGGTTAGGTTTAAAGGTTGTCTGGAAGAGATTGCTTTAAGAAATAAAGCCGCCTTTTTGTAGAACCTATTTTATTTATAAGTTGTCTTTGTGTAATATTTTCTTTCATGGTGCAAAATAAGGATAATATATTCTATATCAAACGTAATCATAAAGGTACAAATAATATAGTTTAAATAGTAGTGGTTAATGACCGGAGATTGTATAGTGTGTATAGTATAGCTAGCAGTGCACGCAAAGACAATAGGAGAAGACCACGCTCTCGTCTCGAGGCAGCTTCTGAAACTTCACAAAGCTGTTGAGAACAAACTTACAGTCGACCAATCGCACCAAAGAATCCGTTTTCCCGCAAATATAAATGGCATTTGACTAACAAAACAGTTTTTATGCTCACGTACAAATATGCGTCGGCTCGCTCGACTTGCAAGTTTAGCAGAAAGCCTGTGACTGAATCAAGCTTCGACTAATTAGCATACGCGATAAAAGACTCGGCCAATATTCAACATGCATGATATATTAAAATCACGTCCTCACAACAATTTAAAGCGACGAACGAGCGATCAAATAATAAAAACTGCTTTTGTCATTACAAACAGTCCGACCGTCAACCGCCTTCTTAGAAACACCATAACGACACGAATAATAATAAAATTAACTTAGTTAGCTATGTCGATGAATGTTAGTTTTCAGGAACCAATAGGCGGCGACGAAACCGACAAAATGGCGGATCTGCATTGAGATTATGTTAATAAATGCTATTATAGTCGCCAAATTAAATATCCTATATACCGAACTATATCTAAGCCATTTATAAATATGATGAATACAAAGTCAGTGACGCGCATCGAGCAGAATTTTCCACATCACCAACAATGTCACTAGAAAAATAAATAGTAACCATCTTAGGTACCGTACATTCACCAAGTGATAAAGGCCAAAATATTTTATTCATGACGCACTGAATTGGGCATTTCAAAACAAATTTTCCGTCATAGAATTAGTCGGTACTCAACCTAAAAACTTCAGCGAAGACAAAAAGCCGCGGCGAGACACATCACCATCCACCTCCGATTGAGAAACCGAATTTGAATAACAATCAATAAATTAATGTACGAGCATAATTTATTCATAACTGAGGAGGCTGCGACACCGGCGGACGCGCGCTGAATCCAAATGAAATTTTATAAGAAACGCTCCTTTCAACGCTCCATTATGGCCAGAATGTAATACTTTTCTTAACGTATCATCATTATCGGTCGCCATCACAATGCCCCTTTGAGTGCGTCTCGTTAAGTCCACTAATCTCTCTTAACACGTAAAAACGGACCGGAGTGACCGAATGAGTTTCTCGTGTTGGAATAATTAGTCTGCAATTGAAAGCGTGCTTTATTTCAAGAGACACAAACGGACATGACACGGTTGGCCAACGGTGAAACACTTTCACGAATACAATGATAATCATTTGAAAAGAAGCCTGGCTTTCGGGAGTGAACACCGAAAAACGCTTAGAATGTAAAAGGAAAATATTTAAATTGCCTCCGTTGTGCCATAAATAGCACCTCGTTAATTACGAACTGTAATCACATTTCGCCAAATGCGTTGCGTTACGACACACATGTCCCATCCCTTCACCGTTCTAAATTTAAATATCACAACGGTAGCCACTGCGGACGGCATACCAACGTATTTCCAAAAAAATATTATATCTATACATAATTAAACAGAAGGGAGGGGACTGGTTTTTCTTTATAAACAATATTGAATCAGATTTAGAACTTTATCAGGACCAGCGTCGTTTGTTTGGATAGCAGGTAACGTAAAAACCCATTTTCATTATAAAATTTATACGCGTGCAAACCGATTAAGACGAAACTAACGGGTTTATTGTTTATTGTTCATTTATTTATAATATTTCTTAATAATATACACAGTGCTCTTAAACCTAATAAGGTTTGAATGGGCACACATCACTCATGGTTGCCATTCATAGTTAAGTAGGTAGGTATTAATTATGTAGGTATCTAAAGGTACAATATAAGTTCTTAATACAATACAAAATGTAAGACCAATACATATTTGAAAATGTTAAATATAAAACACAATCTAGCCAAAGTAAATGAGAGGAATAACACATTAACAAATAAAAGCGTAATTAACAAATAAAAGCGTCATGCTCACGCATCTTCAATATAAGTTACCTATGCATATGCACATAAGTATAGGTCGGTATATGAATACACGCTAAATATTTATCGTAGTTTTGGACACTGCGCGATAATAGTTATAGTTTAATATGATTAGCATTGTATTAATTTAAATTTTCTGCACGTACTGTGGGTTGCCTGGCACAAAATTCTTATAACATTAAGTCCATCCTTTGTATAAAAAACTGAAATAAATAAATACTTAACCTCCGTATAAAACATCTCATATTTTTGTTGTCCATCACGAATACTCATCATGCTCCGTTTAACTGATGAATATCGCATTTAAGTTCATTAAGAGATCGCATCCGTTGCATAGCTCTATGAGGTATAAATCCGTGAGGTAATAACAGCTTAGAGCAGACACCGCGATCGGGAGCATAATTTATACCCTGGGATCGCTAGCGGTAGCAGGGGGCGAGATCTGTCCGTATCTATATTTATATAGCCTCAAATTGTAGTAATTGAGTGTTGATTGGACTAGTGATGGACGTTTCAACCGTGTTCCTATCATTCAACTGTAATGTACTAATGATCCGCCACGCCAATCAGACAGCCGAGCGGAAAAGAAAAAACTAAACTAAACGAATGCAGTCCCAACAAAGTTTTCAATCAATCCTCTAATAATATATTCGTCCGGACTGTCACATTGACCGCCCAATGTGAACTTCAGTGATCTTGGTATGGTATGTGGCTGCCTCAGCCCGGCTACTGGGTGTAGCCCCGGCCACCAACATGACACGCAATATTCGACTAACACGATCCAGAAGCAGCTCTTCTATTGTCGCTGCAAAAAATGCCTTATTTCTAATTATCATAATCACAAAGTGATGCGATTTCGATGGTATTCGAGAGATCGTGATCACGATAATCAACGAGAGTTCCTTCAACGTTAGTCTTAGAAGAAACTAAGGTAAAACTCCACAATTTTGCAGCAACTAAGCATGACAAAATAAAGCAAGTCAAACGTAAATAAATGTGGTTTATAATGTTTCGCATGTCTAAAGTCTCGCCTGGGGGGAACAGTAGCAACGATCGTGGGTCCAAATTGTGGCCTGTCAGACCTCGAGACCACCGCAATCAGAATACCAGCGAGACGTCCGATTGATCTGGAATCGAGCTAATCGTGGGAATCGATTATTTAAATCGACTAGATTAATGTACCGGCTAATGATACGGGGCTGACGTTTGGTGTAGTTTGATGACGTGTGGATGATGAAGGTTTATTATTTTGATATTTTCGATTGTTAATTTTAATAGTTTTGATAAATAAATTCTGTTCCCGTTACTCTTAAAACACAATATTATGTTTACTAATTGCAACGAAATACTTATAGGTATAACTTTTATGATCACACAATCGTAATGCAGGTTGCATTTACACAAGTTACAATTAGGTACGGTAATAATTAGTAAGTAATGAATTTAATTATAAATTGATATTAATCTACGACCTAGTACACAGCACTCTTGTACTCAGATTACAATATAATAGAGTTTTCGCAGAAACTGAGAAACAATGTAATGCAATTATTACTGGAACCGACTTAAATTACACGTTGATTGCATCAATTAGATGTAGGTTTTCCACATGTTTTCTAGCATTAACGCAATCAAATACGTCTCTAGAGCAAAGTTTGAGAAATGATAAGCCACAAATTTCATTATTTTTGGCTTAAAAACAATTGAATGATAAAATTAAAAAGAAATAAACATCTCGATAGCTTATTTGCTCTTAAATCTAACCAGCCAGCATGCATAAATAATTTTCTCGTTCTGCATAATATCGCACCGGGCAGCTCCCACGCTGCGTGCTACGGTTTCCGCGGAACACTGATACTCAGAACATTTACTATAATCACTGTATCGAGAATATAATCGTCGCAGGTGCTTTGATCCTCCTTGCGTGATCACGGAACCTCTTTTCTCTATCCGCAAGAAGGATTTTATTTGAGAAAGAAGGTTGAAGTTAGAGAACTGTGGACCAACGATATTAAAAATTAGCACTTTTATGTATTGTTACTGCTTTTATGTATCGTGGGATTCGTACGGCCACACTTTCCTAAACCTGTCTATCTAGAGCATTGCTAACATATTCAATAATTACCTATATGTTAACTTGTCACCAAAATAAATATACTTACTTAAAAATATTTAAATGGTAATTACGATCTGTTATTAAATCTTTTAATGGCGTCTCCATGCCGTTCGGTTTAAGGGGAACGATCAGCTTCCGTTTAATAGCTAGTGATTTGATTATAAATAACAATAATTGGTTCTCTTGAAACACGCCACTGCGGCGCACGCATGCTTCAGAATGCATGGTTATTTCTACTAATACACGTTCTTGTCGAATTGTCAATTAGGTATAATACGAATTTAATTTGAGAATCTGGCTCATTAATAACGTAGGTAAATAAAAGGTAGACCTACTAGGTATGGTGACTGGTCTAATCCCAGTAGTAGGTAGTGTGAAATCCTCTGACTATATTTAGTCAGAGGATTTCTTAGTCATTAGTTGTCAAAGTTTATATTTCTAATAGACAAAATAGAAAAAATACAGACAAAATTCCATGCTGTAAAATGAAGAATTCGGTAAAATACTATTATTATTAAAATTTATAGTCAGTATCAAATTAGGGCGTCTTGCACAACAAAGTTATAATTAAAATTAAATAGTTTGTCTCTTGCTCTGTCAGTATAATGTCAGAGCAAGAGGTCATAGATTTAATTTTGATTAACTTTGTTTTGCAAGACACCCTTAATGTGCCAAGTAAACCTACTCTGAGTATATTGTATAATGTATACACATGTAAAGGAAACAGCGTAATTTTACTCAGTAGCTAATGACTTCTCGAGTTCCGCTAATCAATGAGACATTTGGAATCCCTGATTGATAGTTATATTTCCATGTCGCCGTCTCTATTTCCAATATAATTTCCAAAGATTAGTGCATAAGCAAGAGGCACTACCTGTTACACGTAATTAGAGGATAGCAAGCGGGTCGCGCGATAACTAGTCTTAATGATGTGAAATCACATGCGACGCCATCTTGAAATGAAGTTGCGATGGCGGGAAAGCTTGCAATTAGTCCTAGCCGTTTAGCAGCTGATCACGACATGTTATCAACCGCTACGCAGAAAATATCAAGGAAAATAATAATTGTTTAAGTTGAATAAAACGTAAGGGGAGGCAAAGGTTGAAGTGAACGGGCCTAAATAATACTGTGTTTCAAAGGACACAAAAGAGTCGTATAATTAATATAACGGAGCGCGCTGATTGGTCGATTAATCACCTCAATTACGCATGCGCCACATCACTGGCACCGCGCTTTTATAGAGACAGCTACTTGAAAAGAAACAAATTTGGCTATTCAAAGCCTTTTGTGTGTGTAGCTTAATGCTTTTATTATGTGGGCTTAATTAATTATATTTAATGTGACCGTATCTTTTTGTTATGGCGTTTACTGTTTATGTTTTGTCGCAAGAAAAGTAATTTGTAACTAATTGTATGAGAAACTTTCACGTCTTTGATGATTCTTAATTGAATTTTATTCAAAATACTATATTATCAGTTTGGCTAGTATCTCAATAATAATTTACGTTGAGTCTAATTAAATCGGGCATAGACCAATATCAATCAGCATTGCGAATGGTCTAGCAGATATAATATAATTATGAAATGTGTGAAATTATGTCACATGAAGGGGAAAGGGGGGGAAGAAGGGGAGGGGAGATCAAAGTGCGCACGAGTTCTTCAGCACGCGCTGTTTGTGTTTATAAACAACCACGACCGAGCCAGTACAGCTGGATCTCTGACACCATCAGATAATAAACTCCACGAACTGAGAAGTTTGGAGATGGGGTGGGCCAAGACACACTGGGCGAGATGGTCTATCGAGGGGAGTGACGGGAATTGATTGAGGTGTAACTTTCATTAGTTTTGATTTCAATTCCCTTGTCACGGCTATGATACGGGTGCTACTGAAATCTAAAAGTAAATAATTCTAATTCAGGGTTAACACTACTCATCTTGACATAGAATCAGTATGGTAAGGTATCTTAACCTTATACATATACCTGCTTACAAATTATATAGTCTATAAGGCCCCCAAGTAACCTTTAAGGTAACGCTAAATGAAAATTGCGAAAAAAAAATCTATTCTTCTAGGTAATTCTTACAGGCACCTAGCTACTACGTTCCTTAATCGATAAATAGCATCCTCATTTCGCTACCGTAATTTACCCAAAGTGGGAAGGATACCCACCACAAAGATTCTCCCTAATTTTAGCGCAAACCATAAACTAGTGTACAAAATTACATACATTCTTAATTTGAGCCAAGAACGAACACCTGTACCTTCCATCTTGTTCTCATCACAATTCGCAGACCATTTTACTACTTGGGCAACCCCACTTTAGATGGACCTCCGAAAATCCCTATTTTCCCCTCAAATTTAGGACATGGCGGGTCTTGAACGAGTGGCCAATGTTAAAGAGTGCGTTTTAGTGCTAGTAAATAATGAAAGCGCCTAATTTGATGCGGGAAACTCTGTTGTTATGCTGACGTTTAGTTTTCGGTTGTCCAAACTGTAGCTCTATCGTAAATTGTCTACGTCATTCATCATCATCATCAAAGTAACAATAAAATAACTAGATAGGTAAGTACTTAAATAATGATAATTACAATACAATACAAAATTCTTTATTTGCACCAAAACAGAACAACATACAAAATAAAACAGTTCAAAAAGGCGGCCTTATTGCATATAGCAATCTTTACCAGACAGGATGGAAGAGCAAAGCATTCATACAATAAACATAAAGTTGTAAAATATATACTTATTTATTTGTTGTTCATGTTTTCATAGTTTTCGTATTTATATTTCAAATGTAAAAGCAAACTCCGTAAACGACCATTCTTTTTCTTAATCCTCGTTCGGCCCCTGCACTGATTTAATCTATCCAGCCAGTGCTTCTTGAAAATCGAATAAGTATTCGATACCGACTCGCATCGACTATCGGATATCAAGCGAAGAAGTCTCAAGGAGGGAAGCCACACACGACTAATGCGATTTAATCATTAGCATGGTATCAAAACCAGACGTACCGTATCAACGATGCATAAACAATGCCAATAGGTAAATGTTTTTTTCTAGACCCCTAATCTCATTAATGTAAGGCGGGTAACATAGTGGGCTAATATTAATTTCGAATCCATACAAGGAATTGATGACACATTTTTCTCCGTGTACTAATTGTAAGTAAGTAGTCATTGTAAGTTACCTAGTATCTATTTCTATTGGTTACCTACCTGAATTAATAAATTAATATCATTCGACAGGATAGATTTTGTTTAGGTACAGATTTGTTGACTGTTTAGGGATTTAATTTAGATTTTTCATCTGTTAATCAGGTATAATGATACCTAATGATATACACATGATTCTTGATTACAAAAGCAAACAAACCTCTAATATACATTTTATTAAAAGTATCAGTAAACCGCCCTTCTAGATTAAGGATTAGAAAACCACAAAGAAAGTAAACATCGTCTTAGTACATTTAATCCCACCCTGATATCAATGTAAGTCAAAGCGTATCGACTTAAAAGAATCGAGTTACGAAATCGATAAGGGTCTTACCAGCTCGGCTTCCGATGTTATAATCTATATCTAGATACTTTTGTTCGAAATTAGCGTTATATGAAATTTCTTTGTGCCAGAATATTATTCGAATTATATTATTATCGTCATTTAATTTTAAACTACTCATATTATCATGATTAATTAACTATTTATTTGTAGTTGCTTTGTTTACTGGGGTCATGAAAGCTTTGCCCACATATTTATTATTTATTTATTTATTTTGCAACACTTTTTTTTCACGATTGCACTGTATCTTTATACCTCATTTATACAATACAAAAAGGTGTTTAAAAATGTAACTGACCATCCTCAAATTTTAAATTAAGTTGGTAACTTTTTTTGTTATACATAGGCGATTCTATCCTCTATAAAGAATACGTGTAGCATTCGTTTAATTAAGGGCAGTGCTGCAGTGATCGTAATATCGGAACGAGATTATGATGTTCATAACATAACCTATACGTCTTCCCGAAGACTTAGGAACGCCCGATGCCCCGGTGTCTGTTTACATAACTCGCTCATTATTTTTATTCGATATTCAAATGAATTGACGTCAGACATTTTTTTCCCTTTTACGGGTTTCTGGAAATGAAAATAGGATGTGGATCGAAGTAGCGTTGCTTGCGATCTTTCTTCTTCAAGTGCCATCATTTCCGGTTTTTCGAAAAACATAAATAAATGTATATAGGTAACAGTAATTATAGTTAGCCCCTGTTCCACAATGTCTGGTTAGTCGCTACCTGTCGGATAAAATACATGCTGTCACTGTCTAAAAAATAATAACAGAGAGTGACAGCATGTATTTTATCCGTCAGGTAGCCACTAACCAGACATTGTGAAACAGACCCTTAGTGTACCAACCCAAATTTATTATAATATTACTATGTATTCTGAGTCGTAATAAAACTCTGTCTACTTATCTAGGTATTTAGGTAAATATTATTTTTAACAATTCAAAATAAAATTACTATAAGTACATACCTATATACTTATAAATAGCGTTTTATATGAGCATCCAATAAAGTAAACAGTATAGTAAACGGTAGGTACATCTATTCAAGGAATTTCATAAATATCTTACCACTTCATAAGCATGAAGTGAAGTCGAAGGAAATTACTTTCAATTCAATAAAGCATGGTCGTTCACCGTGTGACATCAATCAGCCTTACATTTCCAATAGCCACTTATTTGCGCAGACAACCCATTGTAACTGGATGGCTTGTTTCAATTTGCAGCCTTATTGTTTCATTTTAATATCTATGTGTAGCTTTGAATCTGATCAACTGCGTTATTATGTAGGTATTTGTGCACAAAATTGCCATTGCCAAATTCAATAGAATAACCCTGATTTAAGTGTTTGATTAGAAGAACACGTATGTATGTAGGTACCATAAGACCCCAAGTTTTGATAATGATTGTTGCTAGAAAGATATCCGTCAAATTTCTTAGATGTACCGGTACCTACAGTTACACACCAGTATACTCGGGGATATACTGTAAATTTAAATCAATACTGTACAATAATAAATTTAAATAAAATGCCGGTTAGAGGCCGCGATTTTCAAAGTGTCGCACAGATTTCTAATAACAGAGGAGTGATAGCAAACTGTCGTACACGAGACAATTTCTAATATAACAATAGGCGGGTGACGAACATTTAAATAACGCCCCGGCAGCGGCCTCAAAGGCTTACTTCATTTATTCAGTCTATAATTGATGCCCATACGAAGTTATGTTATATTGTACAGGGTGTTGCAAAAAGGGTACACTAAGCCGAAAGGAGGTGGTGACTCAGGTGGTCATTCTGAACATTCTGAGTTTTGGAAATTCGCGAAAAAAACTATTCGTTCTCCATAGTAAAAAGTCACGTGAGCAACAAAGTTTATATGGAAAAGGAAAAATTTTTTTCGTCAATTTTCAGAACTCGAAGAACAAAAGTTGTTCAGGATGACCCCCTGAGTCACTCCCTTTCGGCTTAGCATTATACCCTTTTTGCAACCTCCTGTATAACCATGTATAAGTAAGTCAAGAATCTAGCAGTATGAAGAGATACATAAATATTAGTTTGAAAGCGTCTGTTAGGGATCCACCATCTTAGTGCAACTCGGGTTTAATTTTGATATATTTTTACAAGTAGGTAAGTAACTTTAATTGCTATTGCATAGTTATATATAAGGAGGTGGTAGAAGAGTTATATTCCCAGAAAGACTGCCTGAAGAAGAAGACTAAGACAGGTTAACTTGATTTACCAGAATAGACCATTGAGTAAGTTATAACTGTTACATTGTGTAATTTATAAGTTCTATTTAGTCTAAATAATAATAGTGAAAAAAAAATAGTTGACAAATTACACATTTAATAAAAAATTGAAACCGTTAACCAACATGTTGTTTAATGTATGGTTGTAATAAATTAATTAATAATCTATGATAGAGAAGTGCGATATTAACGAATAGAGGCGGTTTTAACAATAAAAATGTTACTGGTTAGTATGCGGGTCTGCCAAACGTTTTTATTCCTTGAAACGTCTACAAACAAACAAACTAAACTGTATAACTATTACGATAAGAGTGGTGTCCTAATAAAACCAAGAATTTTCGTACGATCTTTTAATAATAGCTAACACATTGCTTTATATCTTGAGATGAACCAATAATTTTATATAATACTAGCTGTTCCCGCGCGCTTCGCTTCGCCTTAAAAAGTTTTCCCGTGGGAATTCCGGGATAAAAAGTAGCCTATGTTCTTTCCCAGGGTCTAGACCGTATGTATACCAAATTTCATTCAAATCCGTTCAGTAGTTTTGGCGTGAAAGAGTAACAGACAGACAGACAGACACAGTTACTTTCGCATTTATAATATTAGTTAGGAAGTTAGGATTTTTTAAATTTATCATTGAAGTAAATTAAAAACTGTTAATTTAAAGACAAATTAAGTAAAGCCACTTAAAAAAACACGCAGTATTTATTACTTACATAATATACCTAACCTAAATTTACACCTAACACATACCTGACATAAGTTGATCACCTAAGCTCAGCTACAAATCTCTTCAAACCTGAGAATATCAATCAATGTTGACAAACAGATGAAGATCAAACTCGATACTCCATTTAATAAATCCATCTGATAATACCCAAAGTTTGGTGGGTAGATAAGTAGTGATGTAAACTACCTAATAGATAAATAAGTTAAACGAGAGCGATTGCGACGGAACACTTTTTCTTAACGCAAGCGTCTTGCGCACTGTGCTTGGCCTTCAGATGTCGACATGACAGCGATTTAGTCCTAATCTGAAACCGATTTTCGATGAATGAGGAATGGGACGCGAATTACAGCATTATATATAGGAAGGTAAATAGAAAATTACCATATCACCATCAGATAAACGGACGAATTCAGATATTATTAATAGAATATTATACCAGCCCATTGTCACAATAATAAGCCCGTAACCCACGCAACCTTTCCTTTATAAATATTGAATGTCAGTACGATTATTTATGACTTCGATATTGAATATAAATGAGTGATAAAGCATCAGTCCCTGATTCTCGACTAAAGATCAGTGACAAAAGTGCTTTGTTGAGTCAGCCATTTTATTTGTATGCAAATATAAATACGACAAAGCCATTCGCGTCAAATCAATTTGTATTTTGAGAAATATACGTCCATGTCAAAGTTGAGGTTAGGGCTAATAATAAATACTTAATTTGAAATAAATTATCTACCTGCTGGTGCTTAAATAGTTTCACTATATATATGCTTGTGTTTTAATCGAGTTTATAATTTACAATAATAAATAGAATACACTCTACACTTACAATCCTAACAAATTAATTAATAAGAACGAAACCTATGTATAAATAAAATGAGCCTTATATGTCGGAGCCCTGTGTGAGGGTTTCGAATACACTGGCTATGTATGGAATCGCATTGAGATAACTTACTAAATACCAATGCGGTTTGATAACCATAAACCATATCCAATACCACTTTAATCATGCGAAAAAAAACGTGTGAAATCCCAGATCATTGATTCTTCGGACAGTTACAATGTGTGGGTTCGGTTTTTTCTACATGTGACGCCTCCCGTGAAGACACCCGAGTCAAGGCACAATGAGCACGCGCCCAGGTAGCGAGGACCCACCTGCCTCCACCGATGTTACGATCAACCCCGCTATTACCCCATTATTACCCCATCACGACGTTGGGCCACGATGCCACCATTATGACAACTCCATAATACCCGATAATCCGCCGAATCAAATGCAACTGGCTACTTTTCTTTGAATTTAGAAAAAAATATCTTGCAGGCGACGAAATAATGTTGTCAACGCAAAAAAATAATTAAGAAGCCCGCCAATTATTTCAATTAATGGAACGTCGCCGCAGCGACAGGAAAAGGAAACCGGCCGGCGACGTGCGTTCGAAATCTCAGCTAAGTTTAGTTCGCGATTGTGCCGCGAGTGAGTGACAGCTAGGTTTGATTAATTAATTCGTGGCCCTCTATTCGCCAAGGAGGATAATTATAAATCGTGCGTGCGCGCCTCCCGTGAGATGTCGCCGGTCCCACAAACGCTCCGTTGAATAAATGATTGAGTCCACAAATATTATCCCAACTCATGAAGTCTAGACCGAAATAGATCGCTAACGATGTCCTGCTGTACCTAGTTATATCTTAATATCAAATTGCATCAGTCAGCGTCGTTAATGAACGATCCTTCAAGTGTCAAAATAGCTAACATTTGGTCGATGGTCGTGGCGAAATGGTTCCAAAAATGTCCTAGACACGTCACAGATGGTAAAAGGGTCGGCCTTCGGAGAGCAATATAAACCTGAAACCAAATCGCGACGGCATCGGCAGTGGCGAGGGTCGAATTTGTTATTAATAATCATATCGGCGCCATTTTGTAAAGCCGCCGCCACCGAAAGATGGTAAGCACCTCCACACCACATGTGTGGCATGGCAATGGTTGCAAAGATTCATATTTTATTTCCTGTTGAGCTAAGTGTATTTTTTTCTAGTTATTCTACTACAAGCAGCTAGGTGTGCAAAGGAGTGTTTGTTTCAAATAGGTTTATTTTGGTTAACGAAATGAAGGTACATATCTAAGGGACATACCTAAGTACGTACAAACTTACTATAAATTGATGTTAATATTTTTTTGTTCTTTATAAATGTAAAAGCATAAATTAAAGAGTATATCTATTATATCTAGCGGTACGAGTACTTCCGAATTTATCGTGGAGAGTATACTTGGGACGGATTCAGGGAAACGCATTGTATGGAACTATGTATAATTACTTGTTGCTATATTTATCACAGTTAATTGAAGCTGGTCACCCCAATCTAAGAACCCTATTTTATGGCTACAATAATTTTACTGTCATAATCATAAGCTTTCTGCATAGGGGCTTATCTAAGTATCTGTACCTGGCCTTAAAATATTATAATGACCATTATGTTTGTTCAGGTACCACGGTTTATGTTTCTGTTTTTTTTTGCTACTTACTTTTTATTTTAATTTTTATCACCACATGGACCAAAATTTAGCCTCACTCTTGTCAAGGTAACTATGCTATAACTATAATGCAACGGCTTGTAGACAGTAGGTAGGTATTTACCATTTCTATTCATAATTTTTCTATGTTCCTAGTTTTTTTTTTTATCCGATTTGGTATTTTGCATAAATCCCTTTAAGCAGGCCTGACCTATCAATCTACGTGCACATATCGATTTACCTACATTCAGTTTATTTTAAGATAAATAACTAATATTAGATAAGTTTCATTAAAATAACAAAAATCGCAAAAACTAAGCATAACTGTACAACAAGCCATTTGAGCCACAGAGGGCTGCCACATGGGGCGACTACAAAAAAATCAACCATTGCCTCAGCCCGTTGCCAATGATCGACAGAACCATTCCATTTCATTGATATTTATATTGATCACGGTCTAATCACGGTCCTGCGACGACGAGTCATTATTTGTCTCTGGTAGCATTGAGCATTCATAAAGGTGTCCAATATAAACTTCCTACCCTTGAAGTTTGTTGGCACTAAGTTAAAATGTGTTCTTAGGTTGATACCTAAGTGCCAAGGCACTAACTAGGTACTAACCTACCTCATATCATCGTTTTACCCATTTCAAATGATTCTTTTAGCAAGTATATGGTGGTGGTGCATAGAGCAAGGGACTGATGGCACCAACGAACCAGAGGATTATACCTACCTATTGTACTTACACCCTAGATTACACCTACCTACCTCTCTAGCCATATTATATTTTTAAAGTAACCTAGTATCCCTATGCCATTGAGATTTTAAGCTCATCAAAGCTCACCGCAAAGCCTGCATATATTCCTCACCATCCAATCTTCAGGCAGCCTTAACGGGATAGGTGCAAATACATGGTGCACCTACCAAGGTAGGTGTAGTCAGAGGGTAGTTGAACAAAAATCTTCCTGGCCACAAGCCGACGGTGTTTTTTTGCTCCTAATTATCAGCCAAATCACGCATGCTTTGATTGTGTTGCTTGAGTTTTACTCCTTTAAAAATCTGGTTCTTCTAATAAGCAACGCAATCATTCAATGTGCATTCAATCAATCAATAATTGGTGATGCCGTCCGAAAACCAAGACAGACACCAACCTTTAGTAACATCACCATGATTTCTTAACAATGTCTTCCAAACTCTCCGCGACTACATGCTATCCTGGTGAACCACCACCGTCATCATCATCATCAACCACAAACAAAAACAAAAGCGGACTTACCACGGGGCTGTCGTCGCCTAAGTCGGAGTCTCGGTCGCCGTCGGCCATGGCATAGGCCGGGACCGGTTCCCGGTTCTTCACGCGAATCTTGACGGCTTTACTGCACGGGCACGGGAAGAGTCTCACCACACGGTCACTCACTGGGCACACGCGGTCAGCACGGCATGGGACGGTGCGGGAGGTACAGACAAGCGTCGTGCGACACGGCTCGCGGCGGAATGGCGAGGCGCGCGCGAGCTCCCCTCCTTGGCCCCGCCTCGCCCTGGGGCGTCGCGCCACCCGGCGAATCAAACACCGCGATATCAAACTGATAAGCAATAAGCTATCCGCGCCCCGCCCGCCGTCGACTGTTTTTATTCAAGCAATAAAATAATACGGCTTGCATTACACGCGCGCTTTAATTGCGAGCCTTGATGGTGGACGTGATCTGTCGTTTTTGTTTGATATTGCAATTAAATTATTGTTTTGTTTCGCTTATTTACCTATTTATAATTTCAATAGCTGAACGTAAATTATCTTTGCGTGATTTATACGTGTAGGTAGTTTAAATACTTACTTAAATGTAAATTTCCACTATTCAAGGAAACTTTAAGTATCACTTTGGTATTAAAACTATTAAACTCTAGGTAGGTACTTTTTAAAATAACGGCTTCTATTAATTTGGCCCAATGATTATAACTAGAAACATTTGGACCAAACCTTGAAAGATTAATTAGAAACATTTGGTATATTTTGGACCAAAGTTTGGTCCTAGCTTTACTCTAACTCTTTAGTTTCTTTAGTTTAGCTAGTTTTACTCTAACTCTTAACTTAGGTACACTTACATAACACACTTAATTAATTCACTCTTTAATGATGGTACAGAATACCTATCTACCCACCCACCACCTTTACCTGAGTAGATATCTCAATCTACCTATTGTCTTATAATGCAAAAAAATAGCATTAGACCAACGACCAACTAGGTACACTTTATCAATTCAACTAAGTACTTGCTTTGCCTTACCTACTGCTTTTTTGTTCATCAACCGAACTAACCCTTACTTCTAGAAGAAGTTGTTTCATCAACCATTAAAGCTCCACTAATTGGTTCAGTTTCTGTTATTTAGTCAGTAGGTACTTACTAACTACTTATTCATATTTCGCCTCTATTAATTTTATAATTGATTAAGCAATTATTGGTGAACATATTGATAGTAGACCCATGAAGTCTTCTAAGTTGCCAAAGGTAAATACGACAAATAAGTTAATAATCGTAAAATAGATAGGTATTAAAAACCAACACATAATGCAAAAAAAAATATAATAGGACTACTCATAGGCTACGATAATAAGAGAAACGCCTACGTAGCAAAGGGCTGCTAAAGAACAGCAATTAATGCGAGCGGCCAGCAGATCAATCGACTGTCGAAGCTGATGAGAGACTTCGCCGTCTATGGTATAAGCTGTTAGCGGTTTAAGTTATAAAACATATGTAGTTAGTGAAATATCATAAGATTATATCCCAAGACAGCAAGTAAATTGCCAAATGTACCATTGCGGAACACCAAGCCTGCAGTAATAATAGGCTGTACGTACTTTGGGTGTCCAAAACGCTGTATCGTTGATCCATGGCCATCAAAATACAATGATATCTAGATGGATGCTATTCATGTCAGTTAACTAATCATCGTAATCTTATGGAATCAATCACTAGGTGTTTTTAAAATAGAATCAAATTATTGATCTGCAGGAGCCTTGTCATAATTTCCATCTTATTAACCTATGAATCATGCCAAAGATTTTCTTAACCACTGTCAAAGTTTAATTACGTTAGAACTATGAAATCTAGTACCAGTGCCACAGCAGGCACATAAACAATAAGTTTTTGGAGAGACGACCGAATGGCGTAGTGGTTAGTGACCCTGACTACTGAGCCGATGGTCCCGGGTTCGATTCCCGGCTGGGGCAGATATTTGTTTAAACACAGATATTTGTTCTCAGGTCTTGGATGTGCCCGTAAAATGGCAATAGGCCCGCCCCCTATTACATTGGGACTAACATAACACTCTGGCGAAAAGTGGGTGCAGCAATGCACCTCTGCCTACCCCGCAAGGGAATACATTAGTACAAGGCGTGAGTGCGTGTTTTTTTTTTGGAGAGCTTTGTACACTTACTAGCTTGCAAACGTATAAGAAGATAGTTCGCAAGTAGGCATGGAAAACGCTCTTTAACTAAGTATATTCCTTTAAATTAAAACGCTTTTCTCACTATACTTGCCCCATCCACTCCACTGTGTAAGTAATCGCCCCCAGCTGATTGATGATCTCCCCCCTGTTACCCCTCTCGTACCGCAGATGAGCTAAACTAAGCGTTTAGACCCCAGACAATGATGGCGCTTACAAGTCTAGATAGACATGTTTTATTTAGATCAGTGAACTCAATAGTTCTCACTTGAACAAAAATACGAGTAGTAGTGTTTTTTGTGTCATACCTACATATATTATGCACAACAGTAAGGGCCTTCAAATTAGTCGCTAAGTGTCGCGCGGAAGCAGCGCTGCTGCAGCGCTGCAGCCGCGCTGCTGTCTAAATTCCATATAAATTATTAACGCGCGACTGCAGCGCTGCTGCGGCGCTGCAGTCGCGCATCTTTTAAATTACAAAATTTATATAGATTTTGACAGCAGCGCGACTGCAGCGCTGCAGCAGCGCTGCTTCCGCGCGACAATTAGCGACTAATTTGAAGGCGCCCTAATAATTAATATTGTAAGAATGTAGTATTTTTTTTAAATAGAAGGAAAAAGATAAATTTTGAAAATGTATGGTTAAATTGATCAATGATATCTAACTAAGTATACCTAAGAGATTACGCTGATCACCAACAGATGTCACTAGAATCATTTTGTGGAGGTAACGATTTATAGATCTATTTTGGTTCCACGGAAGTCCGGTAGATAGCGTTACTGGTTGGTATTGAATTTTACAAGCTTCTCATAGTGTATATTTTCTGTATTATTATTTCAGTGTATTTATGTATATGCACTCACCACTGTAATCCCCGAAGGGTTACTCAGAGGTTACTCACTTTTCGCAGCACATTTATACTCACGTGATAGGTTGCGAACCATATCGCCGTTTTGGAATAAGTATAATTCACTTAGGATACACATCTAGAATCTAGATGTGCAGGTTTCCTCACGATGTACTCACATAATATTTCATTGTACCTAATGGAATCGTAGGTAGGTACTTATTGCGTGGTGTCGTCGAGTTTGACTGTATACCCACTGCATAGTAAGACTTATATTCTTTAAGGATAAGAATATAAGTCTTCATGTGTTGTTACAAGTCATGGTGTTTTTAAATTTATATTAGGTATTTATATTTTTTAACTATCCTTAAATATTAAGAAACTCTGGGACAAACCAAATCTACCTTTTTAATGAAGTCGTTTATTAATAAATATAATATGCGAAAATATATTTAAATATCGAATATAATCATTTGATCGTTGCTGGCCAGCAACAGATTTTTGTAGTAAAAAATGCTATGTGTAAATGAAGTTTTCAGCGTTTACATGACGAGATCCACAATATATCATTATTTAGAACCAAATATTTCAATGATTTTGCGTGGTCTCATACATACGTAAACGCTGAAGACCCATATTACTCGGTCGTTGTCTAGTCGTCTAGGGAGAGGTGACAATGGGGACTGTCTGTTCATATCTGGGCTGCTCAGGGGCTGGCGCGACCGGGGTTTTAGCGGGACCGGTTTTCGTAATTGGAATGACCCTTTCGCCAGCATTGGCTGGGGTGTGTTTGGGGGCCGTGATGGTGAGGACCCCATCGGAGGATAGGGAGCTGGTGAGGTCAGCGACCTCGTAGCCGGGCGGCAGCATGTACCGGCGGGTGAACTGGCGGGATATGAACCCGTGCTCGTCTTGCTTCTCCTCGTGTTTGCCTTCGACCACTACGCCGTTGTTGGTCGCTTTCACGGTGATTTCTTCTGGCGCGAACTGCTGCACGTCAAGGATGACCTGGAATGGGAAAAGTTACGCTTTTAATGAAAATCAGAGTCGTGGTGGTGTAATGGATAAGGTTTCGCTAGGCTCTCACTCATGAGGCCGTGCGTTCGAATCTCACCATCTCACCATCTCTCTCATCTCACCTCTGACTACCCCTTTGAGGAATACAGTCGTGGGCATAAACATGTATACTTACGTAAGAACGTTACATAATTTTATTTTTATTTTGTCAAAATGAGGTACTCTTAGGTAAGTACATGACTGTATGTTATAAAATGTTGTAAAAGTGTATATGTATGTATATGTGTCTGTTCATTGCCATTCCCGTCTATTATTTTCCAACTCACCTCAAACTTTTCCTTAGTCATGTTGATCGTGGAGCTGGACTCCTGCCTGGCGAGGTTGGTCCTCCAGGGCCGGAAGTACGAGTTCCTCAGCAGCGAGGTGGGGGGCAGAGCTGAAGACAGCGAGGAGAGCAGGTCATCGCGGCGGAGGCCCATGCCGAAGTGCTGGTCCAGCAGACGGGAAGGGCGCTCCCAGTCATCCCACCAGTCGCGGAACATCATCGGTACTAGCGACATCTGGAAGGAGGTTTGGGTTGTCAGTACTCGTAGGGTTCTGGAATGTTCTTTGTAGGTACTAGCGGTGTATGGGGATGTATTAGTGTATTGCAGTGATTTTGCTGGCGGTTTGCAGAAACAGGAAAAGTATCTGGTGTAACGAGATAAAAGTACCGCATAGTAATGAACAAGTCCATCCTCCCATTTTCATCAACAAACAATCGTCAACTGCTGGACATCGGGACATGACATCTATCAGCTGCACGCCTAAGAAAAAAATTAACCATCTCACGCTAGATTTGCTCAATTTATCAAGACATCACTTTTTCAACTCACTTTCGAGTTGTTCTTATAAATAAATCAATGGAAGTTTGTTTACCACGAGACATTAAAACACTAAAAACAAGTTATATTTTTGGCAGATGCGCGCCGTAAGCTCTGTAAACAAATGTGAGAATAACGAAATATTGTTCTGGAACAGATCCACGGAATGATTCACCTGAAGTGGACTATTTTAGATCAAGTGATGCAACCGGCAGCGAATACTTCACGATCTATAACTGTGGACATTTAAGATTTATAATTTGAACTACATTCAAATGGTGGTTTATTTAACAATGTAATAAATTACAGGTAAGAATGAGTAGAAGGTAAGTAATTAAGTATAAGATAACTGCGGTAGTAAAACTTCTCATCATAATTCATAAATATAGCGGCACTGCACTTTAGAAGAAGCTCTCATTTAAATAGAATATGAAAACCGATTACCTATGGGCAAAATAGTTATCTACCTATCCCGTTAAAACATTACAGACATCGGCAGCAATAATAAAATGTAGGCACAAGTTGTTAATGATAAAAAAAACTAGTACCTACAACGGTTAGATCTTAGAGAGGGTAAGAAGAGTATGACCTACCTAAACTAATGGTTAGCAAAAAAATATCCATATAGTTATATGAATAATATAGTTATCTTAATAATTATAAATAAATTTAGTAATTAGTCTTCAATCTCTAAAAAAGTGTTAAGTAAAAGTAAATAAATAAACAACTCGCCTTAGTTTCGTATATTCGGGCGGCGCGCGCGGCCGGTCGTCAGCGTACTGTGAGCGCACGCTTCAGCCGTAGATTTAAATAGAAACAGAAGCTTCCCACGCGGCTCTGAATCAGCTGAAACGCCTGAAACGCACCTTGAACTTGGACGAGCATTATGCACACACGTGAAGGAACTTTAGGATTAGGTGCAATTTTTACGTGCACAGTATGAAAACTTAAAAATTCTTTTTTGACAAAAAATATTAAAATTAAAATTAATAATGCACATGCAGATCTTCACACCCGAATCATTAAATCGTAAGAGCCTTAAAAAACCGGCCAAGTGCGAGTCGGGCTCGCGCACAAAGGGTTCCGTAGTAAGCACAATAACTTAACCAAAATTACAGTTAAATCAACCTATCTCAAAAACTATAAGAGATACTTTGATCAAACCAAAAATCGTTGAAAGAGTTAATTAGCATGCATCACCTCTATTTTTTTTAGAATTTTATACCCCGTAGTTATAAAAATAGAGGGGGGGGGGACATACTTTTTACGACTTTGAGAGCTGATATCTCAAAAACCGTTCACTTTAAGAAAAACGTTTTTTAGAAAACTTTATATCATTTTAAAAGACCTTTCCATTGATACCCCACACGGGTATGTACATCGAAAAAAAAAAAATCATCCCTCAGTTACATGTATGGGGGGCCCCACCCCCAATTCTTTTTTTTACTATTTAGTGTCATATTTTTGTAGCGGTTCATACAACACATATTCCCATCAAATTTCATCACTGTAGTACTTATAGTTTCCGAGTAAATCGGCTGTGACAGACGGACAGACGGACAGACGGACAGACGGACATGACGAAACTATAAGGGTTCCGTTTTTGCCATTTTGGCTACGGAACCCTAAAAAAGCACTTGCATTTTGCACCTTGTTCGAAAGAAATAGGAGTCAATAACATGTGTCACATAATCGAAAACAACCGATCTGTCAAAGATTTCTATGCGCATTATCAATTTTGGAGCACTGTACCTAATGTACCTATATCAAATCTTCCAAATTATTATTATCAACATACCGTTTTTTACGTTTGAAATCTAATTTGATTACTAATTAACGAGACCACGAAATCCAAAGTTTTTTTAAACTTGACTATCATATAATATTGGTCCAAACTTTTAAAATACTTTGGTCCAACAAAAGTATTAATTATTCAGTTTAGTGTTTTATATTAGATCCACCAAGTTAGTTATTATTATTTTGTTTTGGAAACTTGACGATATCTCCGCTAGGATACGGCACTTGAAGGAGAAGATTAATATTATTGTATTACCTACTTACCTCCTTACTAAATGTCTTCTTTTTTTCTTTCTTTAAATAAATACTTATATGATAAAGTTTATTACGCTTTTACAGGCGTAGGCAAGATATCCCTGAAATAAATTAGAAATCATGGATACGCTAAAGATGAATAGTTCTTTATGAGACACTCTGAGTTAGGAATTATAATTGAACATTATGAGAATGAGGAGGCGTGACGACCAAAATAAATATCTCATTGTCGTGGGTTGAGATCTGAATGAACGAAAATAAATAAATATAACCGTTCGACTAAGTACCTATTTATACATTCTGAATCAAACTACCTACACAATCCTACTTACTGCTAGATAACTATAGAAAGGTATGATTTTACTTTTCAGGGACGACTAGGAGAGCAAATTTTTTCAAAAAAATTTTCCTCGGCCATGATTCGAACCTAGGTTGGAGACAGTGTTACAAATTCATTATTAATCCTTTTTAACTACTTACTACGAATTACTAAAATAAGAAACATTGCATGTCAGCTACAGTACTTATACCTTGCTTCCAACTTTGCCAGATTTAGTATAGAACTACATACATTACAGAATTATATAAGACACCTTCGTTCGCGTACATGTGTACCGGTACCTAACAAACGCTATAGCATAAGTAGACTATGGCTTATCATCGTGATGAAAGGATTAGCCAATGAGATGATTATAGAAGTAGTAAGTCGTGTTAGTTACTAGGACATCAGTTGCTGACTGCAGGCCCAACGTACATCACTCATCACTCGTGGATCCTCCTTTCCTCTAACTAATTATTTATTTAAAAAAACGGGCATATCGCCACTTTAAAATGAACGGGTGTTTAATCATAGACTCACTCGGGACTGTCAGTGTCATGCGTCTGTCATATGTCCAGTACAACTGTCAGTGTCAGTGACTCAGTGTCAATGTCAACTCGTCTTGCGTCAACCTGTCATGGCGAAGAAAAATAAATAAACATTTTACGGATGTTTATCAAAAATAACTCAATGATTTGCTGTTAATATGTGAAATAACTATACTGCACTGCAAAGTGAGTTCACATATTTAAAATTTCTTAGAAACCGGCATATAGAGGTTAGTATTCACATGTAAGTGGCAATCTTATCAGCGGCATCGGCCATCCGATAACGATTGATTCTATAGTCATAACTTGAACTAATGACCGTACCTGTAGCATTCAGCGAGGTGCGCATTGCACAACGCTGGCACGGAAAGCCGGCGAGCATTCTGTATAGTCAGTTATTATCGAAAGTGCCGTGATTACGGCCTGATCACAGCCCGCGCATTCACATTTTATTAGAAAGTGTTTTTTTATTTCAGTGAAGAGTGTCTGAAAGGTCTATCGTCATGTTGTCCACGCTGCAACACCGATGGACCGGCTTCTACTTGCTGCTGATGGCTTTGGCAGCCCTGTCTCTCTTCCTCTATGGATATTTCCCCATAAAATACCACACAGGGCAAATATCCCGTCGCAACCATCTACCTACCAGTATTAATGGAGTGCCGTAAGTATATTCTTACAACTTCTTTTAATAAAAACAAAATCAAATTCTTGTCCAAAAACTAAAACATTCTCAGATGGCAATACATGCTGCCTACCTGCTTTATACAGTATGCATTCTTAAAATAATGTTGAATTTTAGAAAAGACTGTTATATATAACTTCTAACACAAATTTCCCTGTATCATTAACACTGTGTTCATCAATAAAGATAGCTTATTCTTAATTGTAAATACTAATATTTGTAAATGTATAACCACAGCATTGATGGGCAACAAGTTTACAACCCCGGGGAGACCAGTGTGATACTGATGGTGATTGACGGGCTAAGATACGACTTTGTCACTGAAGAGTACATGCCATTTACTGGCCAGCTGCTGAAGAACAAGTCAGCCTGCGTGTACGTGTCTGTGGCGGAACCACCAACCGTCACTATGCCCCGGATCAAGGTATGCTTTATGATAAGAGTAAATCCGTTATAGTATTTACCAAAACTGAGGCCCAAAAATAAATAACATATAATGTATTTTGTGAGACTGTAATTTGATTTATCCACTCAGCAACATAAAGTGCATTATGATGAATGACAAGCAAGAAACCTTACTGATGAATACCAACAGTTTTATATTTTATGTAAGCTCTCCACTTATAAAACTTTGTTGGTTTTGTTTTTTACTCAACTTTTCATTCAGTACAATGCAGTGGTCAGATATTCTGTAGCCATCACTGTATTGTGCATAATTATCACAAAGACCAAAGAAAAAATATTCATTTATGAGCTCTTAATTTTTTACTTTTTTGCATTTAATTTACACCTTTACTATACTAAGAAATGGAGCATATTATTGATAAGAAACTATTGTTTATATCCATGCACACAGTCCCCAGAGCGGAAGGTTGAGAAGGCACAATGGAGGAGGACTATAAACTTCTGGCGGGATATATTTGCAAGTTTCACTTTTACTTGTTATATCATACACAGCTTTGTTGTCATGGTGGACCAAAGAAAAAACGGTTTATGATTTATTTTGTTTAATTTAAACCAGTGTAAATATTATTGAAGTACTTGGAATAGTTTTTTCTTTGGTTTTATGTGATAAACGCATGATGGTGATTAGTGAACTGGGTATTGCATGTTCTACTTGGTAAAATATAGGAAGAACCCTATGACAGCTCAAATCCACACCTTTTATCTGTAATTTGTAGGTTTTCAAGAGAAAATTAACTTTATACCCCAGGCTGAGGCATAAGTATCTGTCAATCAAACTTCATAGGGTTCTTCCTATATTTTACAAAGTACGTATAGTGTAGAATTTTTATGTAAGGGAATATTTTAATGCTGAACAGTGGGTTTTATTTTAAGGGGAACGCTACTTTATGCTGCACCACATGTGCCATAGTCTCCACATCCTGGTTTTCTTATGAATACCTCACACAGACACCAATGCAGTGATACGCGCAAAAGCGAGATCTGTGGCGCGTGTGCAATCACAGTAGGACATGGCATGTGTTGTATGTCTGTGTATTTTAAGGCATTTTCATCAATGTAACCATTCAAAAGTTATGCGATCATTTATCATCACATCAATCATCAACAATCAACGAATTACGTATGATAAAAATATAATATGTACAATATAATTTCTACATATAAACGTTATGACGACCGAATGGCGTAGTAGTTAGTGACCCTGACTACTGAGCCGATGGTTCCGGGTTCGATTCCCGGCTGGGGTAGATATATGTTTAAACACAGATATTTGTTCTCGGGTCTTGGATGTGCCCGTAAAATGGCAATAGGCCCGCCCCCTATTACATTCGGACTAACATAACACTTTGGCGAAAAGTGGGTGCAGCAATGCACCTCTGCCTACCCCGCAAGGGAGTACATTAGTACCTACAAGGCGTGAGTGCGTGATTTTTTTTTATATAAACGTAAAATATATTATATTTCAATAATGTTGTAACACTGACACATATCCTCAGTACACAGTGGCACACATCCATCTGATACAACTCGCAACAGTAAGCACATGACACAGTTGTCCAGGGGTCGCTTTATCTTACGAAAAACTGCGCCACTGCGCTAACCACGACCCTATCTCCTTGTATTAAACGTGCCGAATGCATTACACCTCTCGTTGGCTCGTTCATTGTCAAGATAGAGTAACCCTCCAGATGTTACCGATGCGTCCGCGCATGCGTGACGACCTAAACTCTAATCACTTAATTGCAATATGCATAGTAAAACTGCACTGTAATATAGAAGAAAAAGATAGAAAAGTAATTAGATTGTGGTGTTGTATTATAATTTTATAAGCGAATGTTTGCTTCATGTTATAAATGTGAATATAAAGTACCTAACTGCTTCATCCGATAACATCACATATGCTTGTGGTCTATGCTTCCTTCATTATGCAAATTTTCGCCTATGCTGTACTAAACATACATGTACATACCCTATCAACTATCGTCTTAATATCCATGTGACATATACTTACCTAAGTAAGGGTCCTGACAGACCTACCATATGTGTATTACAACGCGATAGAGCTAGATAACATAAACCCGTCCGCCATTCTCACATTCTTTCTTTCACGAACGCTATTAACCGGCCAAATAACATCCTCCTCCAACCCCCCAGGCTATGATGACGGGCAGCATATCCACATTCGCCAATGTGGCGTTCGCGATAGAGCTAGATAACATGCATCTGCCATTTTCATATTCTTTCTTTCACGAACGCTATTAACCAGCCAAATTACATCGTCCTCCTACCACCCCAGGCTATGATGACGGGCAGCATATCCACATTCGCCAATGTGGCGTTCGCGATAGAGCTAGATAACATGCATCTGCCATTTCCATATTCTTTCTTTCACGAACGCTATTAACCAGCCAAATTACATCGTCCTCGAACCCCCCCAGGCTATGATGACGGGCAGCATATCCACATTCGCCGACGTGGCGTTAAACTTCGGCGCTCCGGCCGTGACTGGCGACAGCGTGCTGAGAGTGGCTCAATCCCGGAAGAAGAGATCTGTCATGTATGGGGATGACACGTGGCTTCGGCTGTTCCCGGGAATGTGGGCCGAGAGTGATGGAACGACGAGCTTCTATGTGACGGATTATACTGAGGTAAGAGTGCGGTAGAAATATGGCTGTATTACCGTCATAAAATTAAACCACGTTTAATGGGTATTTTCGGAAGGAATTTGACACATATAAAGGCGTTGCACAGCGTCTTGACAGCGTTTAGCATATTGTGTCTACGATTTGGTCCTACAGGCCGGGTGTTTACTTGATCTTCCTCGACCAGTCACTGTATTAGGATCAGAGGCATGGAGGAGGACGTCCTACGCTACGTTCTGTATAAACATTATATTCTAGTTAAAACAAAGGAGGATGGAGGATACCCAATAAATTCAACTGTATAAAATCTTTTCCCAGGAAAAAAAAGCCTCGGAAATACACCCACCGTTTACACAGTTATAAATTATTAAACTATAACATTATCTTTTCAGGTGGATAACAATGTGACAAGGCATCTGGATAAAGTGCTTACGCCAGATGAGAAGAACAAACCTACTTTCGACTTTCTAGTCTTACACTACCTCGGTCTAGACCACATAGGGCATCTAGAAGGCGCTAGAAGTCCTAAAATCAAACCTAAACTCATTGAGATGGACGAAGTCGTCAAGAAAATTTACAAGGAAATGTCTAAATGGGTAACATGATTTTATATTCTGTGTTTTATACACGGTGTTTCAAAAAGGGTATACTAAGCCGAAACCTACGTGTGCAGCTTGTTTGTTATATCTTAGCCCAAAAATTAAATCAGAATGTCAAAACACGCTGCACACGTAGTTCGGCTTGGTATAACCTACCCTTTTTGCAACACCCTGTATAAGTAAGTGAAGAACTGGAAATGGAAATAGAAAAAAGTGAATAGTATACTATTCGGCACGGAGTAGTTTTACATATTTACTAAATGCTGTAATTTGATGGGTCATGCTCTTTCGTCATAAAATGCCACTGTAAAATACTTAGTACCTACTTACCATTGCATAATTTCCTCCCAACAAACAACCCCTCTACCCCCACAACTCACCAAGCCAACCTCCCCTCTATTTCAGGACAGAACAGGGGTGCTATTCGTGTGCGGCGACCACGGCATGCGAGACGCCGGCGGCCACGGGGGCGCGTCGTCGTCCGAAGTGTTGGTGCCGTTGGTTGTGGCCAAGACTAATGATTACCTGTGTCCTTATGAGTAAGTAATCATGGCAGTTTAAATATATATAATCATCTCATTTTATTTTTTTAAGGATGTCTTACTACCAGGCATGTACTGCATTTTTGCAGCTTGCGCTACTTAAGGCGCTATTATACGCAGAATTAGCGACGCCAGTGGATAAAAAATCATAACTTCCGTTTCAAAGGGTTTTTCCAGCAACTGCCAAGGCCATACCCCTCGTCATGCTAATTAAATTTTTAGAACCTATCTCCTAATTCCTGGTGCCTGGCATGTAGAAGTTGCCGAAGATACCGCCAGAAACGGCCGTCGTTAGCGATTTTTTGATTAACTTCTGGATTTGTAGTTCTTTCAGACCATATGTCTGCATAGCGAGAATTTACATATAAAAGTTAGGACTCTTTTAAACAAAATATGAGCTCTTATTTTATGGATTACAATATTTTATTTTAACGATTTATTAATTCCCCCCAGCAACGGCCGCGGCCCTTACGTGGCCCAAGTGGACCTAGCGCCATCTATCGCGTGGCTGCTGGACTCGCCGGTTCCGGGCGACAGCACCGGCCGCGTGCTGCCGTCGCTGCTGCCGCGCGACACGTTGCAGCAGCTGTATCTGCTGCACTATGTTGCCGCGCACAACGCCCGGGCTGTTGCGTTGCAGCTGGGGCAGACGCCCAAGGAGAAAGGTGAGGGTGTCCCACGCCACGTATTATATGCGAAGCAGTTGTGAGACTTTATTGCATGTCCATAAAAGGCTGCCTTGTTGTCACGTGTTGCCACGTTGTCTGTTGTCTGCCTTTGTTTTACCGATCCCCTGAATTTTTCTAACCATTAGCCATTTCTGGGACTGGATCCACACAGTTGCAAACGATAGTTCTATTCTTTTGTTCCTGGTCTTTGTCACCGACACACTAAGACCGATCTCCATCTTCCTTCTAATCTGAAATTCCTACCATATAAAAACCAAACCACACAAAAAACCCCTAACGCCATCTAGTATCTTAAACCTGAACTTTTTCATTGCAGAGTTCTACAAACAGTACGAGCGTGCGCAAGCGCAGTTCGCTCACTACCTTACGACCAAACAGGAGAGCGCGGCGAAGATAGCCAAAGAGTTCTACGAACAGGCGCTCACCGAGATGTCCAAGTATTTGACCGAATCGACGGTCGAGTTCGATATGTTCGCTATCGTGTCGGCGCTTGTCGTTCTTTATGCGGTGAGATTTTGATGCATTTAATCAATATTTTAGTATTGGTTGTTTTCGACGAATTTATAAAAGTAGTAGAGCAAAAGATTTTCAGAATGACTAACCTATTTCGGCCTAGTATACCACTTTTGCCTTTAGGAATTTTGGGATAAAAGTTTAGAGATAATTATATTTTACACTAGCTGTTCCCGCGACCTTCGCTTCGCCTTAAAAAGTTTTCCCGTGGGAATTCCGGGATAAAAAATAGCATATGTTCTTTCCCAGGGTCTAGACCGTATGTATACCAAATTTCATTCAAATCCGTTCAGTAGTTTTGGCGTGAAAGAGTATCAGACAGACAGACAGACAGACACAGTTACTTTCGCATTTATAATATTAAGTTAGGATACACGCATTGTATATCTCCATTCCATATATCTGGTCTAGAAAAACCCAGGCCACGTTCGCTAAATTACACACACACTTACGCCTTGTACTAATGTACTCCCTTGCGGGGTAGGCAGAGATGCATTGCTGCACGCACTTTTCGCCAGAGTGTTATGTTAGTCCCTATGTAATAGGGGGCGGGCCTATTGCCATTTTACGGGCACATCCAAGACCCGAGAACAAATATCTGTGTTTAAACAAATATCTGCTCCAGCCGGGAATCGAACCCGGGATCTTCGGCTCAGTAGTCAGGGTCACTAACCACTACGCCATTCGGTCGTTTGCTAAATTAATGAACCTAAATTTCGTGGCAATTTATTTCTTTCTTCATTATTTTTAGCCATTCTATCTATTCGGCTATCTGTAAACCTCAAGACAAGCTTAAACAATCTGTGATTCCATCTCATCATTACATTTAAATCTCTTCCAGGTAACAGTAGCTCTCGTCTGCGTGACTCTCTACTCTTTACAAACCGAGGAAAGGCGTCGCCACAGCGTGACCCGCCACCTCCACAGAAGAACCCAGGCCGGGGCTTTAGTAGCCTTCGTAATCGTACTCTGTGTAGCCCTCTTCACCCTAACTGTGGCATGCGCCATCAGCGAATCCAAAAGCAATCTGTGCTCATATGACCCTAATTGGATACCAGTGTTCATTGCCATAGCAGGAGGGTTAACTTTTACGTTCTTCCTTATTAAAACAGCCATAGAAAATTACTTTGATTTAAATATACTAAAAGATCTGAATGCGATTGACTATTTGTTGATTGGCGGGACAGTGTTCCACGCTTGGTCGTTTCTTGGGACCAGTTTCATAGAAGAGGAACACATGACGTGGTATTTCTTCTGGAATACGCTGATGTTTTTCGTGTTGATACGCACAGTTGTCGTGGTGGTGATGTATTTGAGTAAGAAACTGCTTGGTGCGACTGAAGTGCAGGAAAAGCCGCATTTGGAAGAGAGAATGAGCGCTGGGATCAGTATTATGCCGAAGTGGGTGGCGTTGATCGCTTTGCACCGGTAATTTATAGACTTTTCTATTTACATTTTTATATTTATATTTTCAAACAACCTAAATTATGTCAAAAAGACCTCCTCTTATCGTACCTGACTCAAAGGTTCCCATAATGCTGGCTGCATTACCTCGCTGTATAGCCAGAAAGACTCTTTGAGCCAGATAAGATCCCTACGATACTTAAAATTCAAATTTATTAGTGTTTTTATAAACTTCATTGTATTGTATATTTAGATGCTGTATGTATTGATTTCCAGATATTTAAGAACGATGAACCAGACGGGTGATCGGTGGCTGTTTCTGCCCGACACTGCTGATTGGCTGAATGCACCGGAGAATTCTGATTATTTGCAAGCACATGTTATAGTCGGTATGTAGTTAAATAACACGTAATTTCTATCATTTTCTCGATAAGAAGAGTAGATTAATAATAAATAAGTATAGACGATTTGAGAACCCCCTCCTTTTTTCGAAGTAAGTTAAATATGAAGTTTATCATGGTCTTATTTAGTCAATTTCAATAAATACGCTTTAAAACATGTTTTATTTTTAATTTCAGGTACTATACTTACGGCAGCGATTTGCCTACGAAACGTGAAGTTCACCAACAACTCAATGTACCTACAGTCCTTACTAACTATCCTCTCAACAATATGCATATTCTGCTACCGACTGGCCAGCAAATCCATAGACCCGACAGCGACACTCATAGACATTCAGTCATGGGACACGGTTGATATCGTCAACGTATTCTGGGCTCTTCTCATCATACAAACGATGCTCGAAATAAGCTCCTTTATAGGGCTTCTAAAACCTTTCACAGGAAAAGCCGGCCATCCAAACTTTGAGCCTGTAAATAACAAACAATTTGTGTACACTAAGCCAAAGGCGAAAACTGAAGATTATGTTTACGGCACAGATGATGATGAACCCTTTAACTGCAGCGAAGTAAAGATGAATTTGGCGTGTTCGTTAACACATTTGATGTACAATCACATGATGCTGATAATCATTTTGCTGATGAGGCCACACAATGTGATAATGGTGCCGAGTATTTACGTCACTTGCCAGCTGACGTCTGAGTGCTTGGACCACAAGTTGTTAGACTCGAGGCCGGGGAGGAAAACTGAGGCGTTGGATGTTTTGAGTCGGACGCTGGCGCATATATGGATTGGATACGTATTCTTCTTTTATCAGGTAAATGCTTATATCCTAATGAAATTATTCGGTAAACGCCTAGATAGATCCAGAAACCTTTTTTCGCCATGCCATATCTTTTTGATGTCGTATCTCTACATTGATAGATTATAACTTTTTTTTCTGTAACACTAACTATTATACTAATCAAGACTCGCCCAAGACAAATCCAAATTCAATATTAAGCCTCGTATTCACTAGGCGACAAATTGTCGCAGAACCTGTCTAGGCACATGTCGTCTACGTGTCGCCGCGACGTCGCGCTCTGTTCTGCGACGTCGCACGCGACTATACAGCGACATCTACGTGTCGCAGAACAGGTTCCGTGTTTTGGCTCGCGAGACAGAACTTCCTGCGACATCAGTCTAGCGCACAGAGTACTTTGTGTCTAGCGACCGCTGTTGCAGAGGGTGGACGCGTGCGCGACTTCTAGCATCAACATGCCCGTAGAAAAAACTTATTGACTTCCTCGGGCGACATGTCGGCGGAGACTGCTGGTGTGGACAAGCAACATGTATCACGACATGTTACCAAAATGTTCTGAGAACACGCACCGTAGATGTTCTGTAACAGTCTCAGAACTTGTGCCCTAGTGAATTCGAGGCTTTACCTCACAAGGTCTCAAAGTCACCTTTCTCACCTTCTCCTTTCACACTAACATCTTTAAAATAGCCGGATCTCCACAAGACGATCCAACGCGATCCGATCGCGCAATCTAAGGAAATAAACATGCTGCTCATTCTTGATTATTTCCTGAAATTTAACTTCCTTCCCAGGGCAACAGCAACAGCCTAGCCTCGGTGGACCTGAGCGCGGGCTACGTGGGGCTGCGCGACTACTGCGCGGCGCGCGTGGCGCTGCGCATGGGGCTGCACGCGCACGCCGCGCCCGCGCTCGCCGGCGCCGCGCTGCTGGCCGCCGCCGCCAGGGGGCGACACTATCAGAGGTAATGACGGCGGGTGATACTAGATGGCGCTGTTGATTGTTTTATCGCCACTATCAGAGGTAACTAGATGGCGCTGTTAATTGTTCAGAGGTAATGACGGCGGGTGGTACTAGATGGCGCTGTTAATTGTTTTATAGCCACTATCAGAGGTAACTAGATGGCGCTGTTGATTGTTTTCTACAAGAAGGCTCACATCGCTTTGTGGATGGGGCAGTAGCGCTGCTGGTGACCCGGTCATGGTTGCATCTAGATGGCGCTGCAACTAAGTACCTATGTCATATACATCCAATCCGGCATACAGGTGCAGTCAGCTATTACTTATCTTCCTTGCACCACGTGCTCTTGCCTATCTCGCTATAAAGCTCAACTTCATTGTCTCCCACTTGTAGCAACAACCCACCAACATAATCTACAACAGAACACACTTTCTCTTCCAGGTATCTGAAGTCCTTGTGGCAGATATCCAACATCCTCGCCTTACAACGAGTCTACCAAGTGTGCGTATATGCAGCTATTGCAACAGCCTTCAGACATCACCTGTTCGTATGGACCGTATTCTCGCCAAAACTGCTATACGACTTCGTAGCAACCGTCTTTACAGCGCAAGCCTTGTTCACGATAGTCAACATTATACTTGTGACTAATTGGACGAATGTGGTGGCTAAAGCGGTCGCAACTAAGTCTAGACTGTGATGGGACATCTTATAACTTACTTTTAAATAGAACGAAACAGTTAGATCAACTAATCCAGGCGTGTGATTGGTGTAAGGTTTTATAGGTTCTTATAAGGAGCAAGGATCTACTGTTCCACTGTTTCGTTACAATAGATAGGGTATAGTTATGTATTGTGGTTCAAAGAACTAAAGGGTTGATAGTGAAAGCCCTACAGACTGTCTTGGAAGTAGCCATATCTTGTAAGGTGTAGTCAGATTTCATTTGGAATAGTCATAAGTTTTTGTTGTGTATGAGTGATGGGTTACGAACCGTATCGCCATTGATGATCTTTGTGTGAGTTATCTTACGAATGGTTCCTAGGCTGTTTTATTAACATGTATTATTTTTTTCGTATACTATAGTTTATTGTATATTTGTGTGTGTAAGGACTTGACTGAAGCGGAGCCAAAATGAGGAATGCTGTAAATTTTATTATGTTTTAAAAACGTTATTTTCCAAATATATTACATTCCAATACGGTTATTGATTTTGTTTACTTAAAGCCTAATGTATCAAATTACATGTTACCAAAGTACATTAGTATGTAAGCACTTATCGTATCGCCCAAATTAGCATATGGAATCTAATACTATGTATGTACTGTAATAACTTTGTAAAATAAGACACTGCAGAGCAGGTAATTAAATAAATATTTTTTAAACGTCGATATTTTATTGATTGAGCCCAAATTCATGTATGAATATACTGTGAGGTGTTGCTTTAATATTTTTCCTCAATAAGTAACTCTAAGTTTCGCTCATTGCAAAATACAATATCCTATAGACTAGACCGTTTCACCGAATAAGACATCTGTCAAAACCCTTATTACATAGGGTAGGTAGTTTTTGTGTCAGATGCCTTATTTGATGAGGGTAGTTTTAGGGTAGTTTTTGTTTGTGTCAATATGTCTGATTTGATGAAACGATATCGTCACTCGAACTCTAAGTCACTCGATGATCACATTAATTTAACTCGATCTCCTGTTTATTCTATGCAGTTGTAATGTTTGAAATATTCTGTTATTTCAATAAATGTATATTTTCAATAAAACGAAAACATTCATCATTAATTTGTTTATTATGGTTAAATTATCTGTAAACCATTTTTTTTACATTTTCTTTTTACTTCACAGGGATATTTATTACACCCTATACCAAACCAATGACTATGACCTAATTTTAAGCTTTATAGTCAAAGTAAAATAACATACTTTTACATATTTATTTATATAATCTGAAATATGAAAAATAAAAGCACCGAATGCAACGATTAGATACAGGAATAACTTTTCAGGACATATTCCCCTAAAAGCCGCTCTGTAGTTATTTAACTGCACAATTTTCAAAACGAAACATTTCACCATTTGTTACATACATGGAATGATTATAAAAATATTTACTATTCTGCCCTTAATCTAATAAAACGTCGAAAAATATATAATTTCCATAGTTATTTTAAATACAACATGATGTGTTTCTCGTCATCCATTGATAAATTTATGCTTTATTTGGCACTCCACAAAAGAAAAAACAATTTGGGGAAAACTTGGTTTGCCAAATGTCTTAAATACATACATAAATAACTAAATGCAAAACATATAAAAGTATAATAAAATGCGCCAGCCGGCAGCACAGCTTTTGAAACTATACATTGAAATTATTAATATTATAAACTATCTAAGCTAACCTACCCCCTTTACATAATTAAAATTCTCTACATAAAATACAAGGAATTAAGTTACGATTACCCTCACATTCCGAAAATCTATTCAAAGTTAACGTTTATAAAAACTTTGATAAATAGTATTTGTGTAAAATTCTTCAGATTCACACTGATAACTCTACAATACTTCCTCTGTATTCTGATATATTTATTGATCACCGGTTAACTTTGAATAATCTTCTGAAACGATACTGTGTACTTTCTGCGATACATTTTATTATAACGCAGTTAGGAAAAGGAATCTTATCTTAACGTTAAGTCATTCGTGCATGAGCTGATTAAGTATTTATTATTTATTGATGAATATCGTTTACTTATAAATTTTCATACATCTTTCGATTATTAATTAATATAACAAAAGAGTATACAAATTATTCAGCTCGTGCAGTTTAAACAATGTGTACCTTGCAATAATTATATTTTTTTTCATGAAATTTAGCGAAACCCGTATATTTATCAGCTTTAACATTTTGAAAAACTATGAAATCGTACGGTACAGTATGTAATATGGATGTTTATGCCAGATAAACATTCAGACAATGGCTGATCGTACATAAAAACGATTTATCTAATTAAGTAAATAGACACAGCTGTTAGGGAGAGGCCCCCTTGCCGCGCTGCGTTGTTATTCATTTATTTTACGGATCGCGTCATAAAATATACATGGATAACCCCACCGCACTGCAGCAATGGTGCCTCGCCTTTATTATGTACAGTGATGCACAGCTAATATTCGCCAAGGAGCTATAGTAAATCTGTGCAAAGTTTAGACTAGTCGGCTAGTAGTGGGCCTATTCAGTAACTTGTACGCCTTTCAACAATAGCCAAAATTGGATTTTGAAGTTTGCGTTGAAGTCAAAAAAATAAGATAAATGAGTATTAATTAGAGCAACTTTGTTAGGCTTTGTTTTTGAGAGTTTATCTTTTTTTTCCTACCCCGCAAGGGAGTACATTAGTACAAGGCGTGTGTGTGTGTGTTTTTTTTTTTTGGCAAACGCCCGATATACTGCAACAGTAAAAGAGTTGACTCACCTCTGTGAGTATTTATTCAGAGTTAGAGAATAGGCCCCCTCGTCTGCAAGCAAGGGTCGAAAATGTGGACGACAGACGTCGCTATCTAAAACAATGAAGTTAAGTTTCTCTTCTACTTAACACGTGTATTGCTTTCGTTCATCTGAAAATAATAGAAAAAAAACTAATAAGCTTAAAATAGGTGTATGTGTCTAGTCTAACTTTTTATCAAGAGCATTTTTGTCAAAAGTTTAGGGTAATTTGTTCCAAGGTAATAAAAAAACTAAATTAAATTGACTTTTACATTCTAGAGGTAGGTAACTTTAGTTGGTACTATGAGAACCTATAAAGGTCTTCGCACAGTATAACAACTCAACGGCGACTCGACTCTATGCTAGACATTGATATTTAAGCCCTGTGACATATGTTCAAGGTTTAATTTTTAAAAATGACATTTAGGGTCTGTTCCACAATGTCTGGTTAGTGGCTACCTGACGGATAAAATACATGCTGTCACTTTCTGTTATTATTTTTTAGACAGTGACAGCATGTATTTTATCCGACAGGTAGCGACTAACCAGACATTGTGGAACAGGGGCTTACTGTACGATGCGTAGGCCACTTGTTGTACACTACTTTATAATCATTTTTGAAATTAAACCTTGAAGATATGACACAGGGCTTAAATATCAATGTCTAGCATAGAGTCGAGTCGCCGTTGAGTTGTTATATTGTGCGAAGACAGTGGCGGATTTACAAATTTGCCGCCCGTAGGCCATTCAATTTTTGCCGCCCCTACTGACTTCTGAAATTCAATTTGTTAGTTTAATCCCGTTATTAGTATGATTGTGAACTTAATGATGTGGATATTTCTATGTCTATCTGTCACCGACTTCAAATGTTTCATCAAATCTTATTTAAGGTTCCGTACCTCAAAAGGAAAAAAGAAACCCTTATAGGTATCACTTTGTTGTCCGGCTGTCTTTTTCTCAGAAACGGGTAAAAATATCAAAGCTGACATTTCGCAAAGATATACAAGGTGGGCCAAAAGTAATCACCCTATTGGAAATTGCTCTCATTTGTACAAATGGCCGCCAATTTCAAATTTGTTTTGATATTGGTGGACTAGACAAATGCAGAATACAAGTTGACAAGCCATGGAAGCCACACTTCCCAAGAACGCCAAATATTTTTGTATATTCAGTTTTCGGGTCGCCTTTTTTTTCGTTTTATATGTCAATTTTTCCCGCAATATCGCCCGATTTAACCGTTTCAGACAGTTTTTGTGGGTGTTTTTTCAAGACCCGTGTTAATGTGAATAAGCCCGTGTCTCTGGAAGCCCTTGAGGACAACATTCGACACGAGTGCGAGAATCTCTCGCCCGAAGGTCTCGCTGAATTGATGAGAAATGCCATAAAAGGAGCCCGTAGGGCAATCAATTGTGACGGCGCCCATTTGGTCAATATCATCTTCTAGACTTTACCAATAAAATTTTAAATGTTTAAATAAACATAGTTAATAAAAAAAAAAGAATCGAAGTTTTTCATTTAGAAAAAAATTAGAGCCAATCACGATAGGATGACTTCTTTTGATCCACCTTGTACAAATGTACGGCATCGACAAACTGGTAAAATAAATTAATGAAAAAAAAATGTTACCTTCCATACATGTAAAATGGGGATGATTTTTTTCGTTGGTGTAAGGTATTGTACAGGTCTTTCAAAAATATCAAAGGTCTTCTCAAACCATTTTTTTATTCAGTGACTGGTTTGCGAAATATTAAGCTTCAAATTGCGAATTCTTGGTAGACTCAAGTGACTGTTTGGTCATTGGTCCAAAAATATCACTGATGTACTTAGTACATATGACAAAATTCCACATTATCCACATATAACTACCATTACAGCCGTTTCCAGTTTCTCCAAATTCGAAAGTATTTCCGCCGCTTCTTGTAGCGTTACAGGCTTTTTAGTAATATCATATTTGATTGATTTCAAAGAATATGCATGCCAAGAATCTCTTTAACTATTACATGCTTCTTTTCTGGCTGACCATCGTCTCAAATTCACTCTATTCCGGGTTTTGCCTTTCCCGATTTCACTCATTTATTTAAGCCAGCGTTGTGTCGAGTTTACAAAAAATTCCTGTAGCAGCATGAAAAAGCGTCAATCTTGGCTAGTTTAAGACGTGACATAAGTTATGCATCGCGCTCACTCACATCGCGCTGCCTCAAGAGCGAGCGCCACGACGTAGAACTTTTGTCACGACTTAAATGCGCCCCGTACTAGCCCTTCTGAGCATGATTCAGCAGCCACAGTTGCCACTAAATTCAAAGAATATAGGTACATACTGATTATATGACAGTGCGTTTATTTATATGTAGATTGTGTACACGTAAATTTATATTTAAAAAATCTGTAAAATAAAAAATGCTAAATTTGCCGCCCCTCTAAATTTGCCGCCCTAGGCACTGGCCTTTTTGGCCTATAGGTAAATCCGCCACTGTGCGAAGACCTTAAGTAAGGTTCTTATTTCTTCTATGAATCTATGTACAAGTTTGTGCACGTAATGTTTACCTGATGGTGTGTGCGGTCAGTGCGCGGCGATCTTGTACCGGTACACGAGCACGCTGGCCACGCCCACCAGCAGGCTGAGCAGCAGCGAGCCCCACACCAGCACCTGGGCAATGAGGGTCGGTTAGTGTACGTACGTACACTACACATGCGAGGGCAGAGTAACCTAAACATAATTCAAGCATTGTCACTGTAAGGGTGTTTTAAATGTGGTGCAGATTTATCAAGTAAGCACGATCGCACGCCATTTTCCCGCGAATAGTTGTATGAAAATAACACTTGAGGGTGTCACGAGTTATCACGGGGCTATCCCGCGTGCGTAATGACATCCGCAATGTTATTAAAAATAGCCTTAGCGGGTCAGGTTTATTTTTCCCCAACTAGGTCACAAAATATGCGAGAAAATAGGCAGTTAGTACCGACGATCTTAGACTAGTAGCTGGTAGTGGTTGGGGTAGGTACAGTGTTGTTTTAACGTACTCCTAGGAAGAGACAGACCTACATGTTGAGCAGTGGTATGTTAGGTGAGAAGGTTCCATTCAACCCACGCTCTGGCATACAAATAGCCAAAAACTCAATAAAATAACAAACAAAACCCCACCTTAGACCTCGACGGTTTCTTCTCAGGCGCCTTCTCCCCCCCCTTCCCCTGTGGCTGTGTGCCCAACATCCGCTTGGCCAACTTCCTCTCCACCGAGCGATCTCTGTTCGCTTTCTGTTCACACTTCTGTAGCTCCTTCCTAGCGCCTATGTCCTCTGGCGCGGCGGCCGCGGCCTTGCGAGCCGCTTCTAGCGCTTCGGAGTTACGCCCCATGGCACTTAGGATGCGGGATTTGCGGAATAGCGCTTTCGCGTTGTTCGGCTGGCAGGATAGCACGCGGGTTACTGCCTGTGGATGGGAATTGTGTTATTATAAAATTTAGGTTATTCGTCATAGAAATAAAGGTAGATAGATACAAATATAGTTTTTAAAATTTGAAGAAACACTATTTATTTTGATGGAGGCGTTCTCTAGTGATGATCGCAAATAGGCAAACGGAAACAAAGCGTGGGTCAACCTCTTGCATGCTCAACCGACGACCTTCCGACAGTAGTAATTGGGAGAGGAAGCTGAGAGCAGAGTGTTGTGGCAGTAACTGGGAAAGATTATATGTCCTGTTTGGCACTGGAAGATTGTTTGCTGATAGTGATAATGATAAACCTTTCTGGTCATGTGACACATCATCATCATCAGCCTTCTATCGCCCACTGTTGGGTATAGGCTGCTGTACGCCAATTCTTCCGGTCCTGTGCCGCTCTGTACACTTGTGACTAATTTACACAAATAATTATGCCTCCCAAGTCCCAACTCACCTGCAAAGCGGCATCATACGCGCCAGCCTTCAGCTGCGCGGCCGCCATGTTATTATGGACCCGCAGCCGCTCGTCAAGCAGCGCTTCAAGCGCTTGAGACGTCGACGGCAGCTCCCCGCTGCTGGTGGGCGAGGTGATCCCGCCCTCGCTCTCGTCCAACACGTCTAGCGCTCGACGGTACAGCTGCACCGCTAGGGTCGAGTCGCCACGCCCGTACCACCAGTTGCCGCGCGAGCGGCGACGGATGCTGGTGATTTAATTAATGATATAAATTGATTTAGTTTTCAATCGTAAACGAGGCATAGAGGTAAGTTTTGGCATAGAGGTAGGTTACATACACATTCGGTGTTGACATAGCCCAAGGCTCGCTTTTTGAGATAAATGATAAGTGTCGAAAAAGGCAAGTTATATGTTGCTCGATATTATTAAAAGCATAACGTAAAGGGATCGCCTCATATATTCTGTCAACCAGTAGAATGCGAGCTCGTGAACAACTGGTTGACAGAAAAAAGCGATCCCTTTATGTTACGCTTGTACATATGTGCTGAGACCCTATATGTGTCTAAAACTGCCCAACCATACAATATAAAACTTCTACTATGGCATTACTAATGCCATAGTAGAAATGCCGCATTAGTAGTGTACCAAATCCCTTCACACACATAATAATATATCAATTCCCTTAATACATCAAAGGCATGAATATTTATTCCATTGCTGCAATGAATGCTACAATGCTCACAACACAATGAACAATTTAAGCTCCACCTAAATAGATATACATCAAGTACTGGCCCCAACTACCATGGGACTTCCTTTACAGATAAAATTGAAACTACAATGTATTTTTTTATACTTGTTAATAATTTAATTACCTAGTTACCTGCTGAAATAATTATGGCATTTATGAATAAATAGGTATGAAACCTATAACTGGCCCTTGGCCTTGGAATAACCATGGCGAGAATAGTTCGTTATCACTATGGTGACAAACCATGGATGAATTTTTTAATAGATGTTTTGAAGAATTTCTTACCCAATTTCCATTCTTTCAGCGATAGATAAAGTCTCATGGTCAGGCTCTTCACTCCAGTCGTGCAGCTGGAGCCGCGCCTCCAGCCATGTCTCTGGTCCAATGTTAGGTCCGTCATACTTTGCTCCTGTAGTGTCTCCAATGAGGCCCAGACTCTCGCCAGCCTTCAGTCCAGTGTCTCCGTAGCCGAACCGGGGAGCTAGTTGCAATATACACTCTTCACCTTTGTACATAAGGGTCAGTGCCAAGTCCAAACCTTGAAGCAGCTGTGGAAATAAGGAATTTTAGTGTTAAATAATATTCACAGGAAGTTATTGATAAGCTATTGATTATTAATGAGGATTTGAAGCAGTATGATCAAGTTATGTGACCCTGGAATTGGAAAATATACATAAATGCAGAGGAAGTGGTTAATGTTTCTAGTTCCATGAGATTTCATAACATATGAGTGATGTCAGTATGCAAATAAATCTTATATTTTGGTCAAAACCTCTCAAGGTCTTCTCATGGTTAACTATCAGCTAAATAAATTGTTTTATCAACTGACCCAATTTTGTGCTTGCAGCATTGGTGAATAATGGCTCATTTGAATAACAAAATAACTAAGTCAATGTTTAGTTTGGTGGCATTGATAAACATTACACAAGATTAACTTATCAAAGCAGACTAATAAATTCCACAACTAAAAGGAGTCTATCGAATTTTATGATTTATGATCTGAATTCTGGATAATCATCTACTTGGGTACCAAAATGTTAATACAAAAACTAATATAGGTAATTAAATACCCAATTATGCAAACTATTAGCTAGGTAACTATTCTGCCAGTACAATTTTATTTGCAGCTTACTTTCACTTGCTTACATAACTTACAATGATTAGAACATTATCATTATGTATTTAAAATACTTATGCAATTAAATCTTAATGGAGTACTTAATAATATTAAGACTTCATATAAAGCACCAACTATCTTAACTGAATAACAATATAATAAAAATGAAACTGTACAACAGTGGATGATTATGGGCTGGTGATGATTTAGATCTAGCTTACCTCATTATCCCCAAGATATATTTTAAGCTGGTCTCTTTTTTCAATAACATGTTGGTTGCCATCTCTTAGCTTCAGTTCATAGCTGATTCTGCAGATATCTCCGCGCTGAGGCCGCAGCCCCTCAGACTCATCCCCTTGTTTCAGTTGCTAAAAAAGTATTTGAAGATCACTTGAAAAACAACAATAAATACGAAAGGTAAAGGTCAACAAGTTTCTAGAATTAGGACAACAGAGAAAGGAGTTTGTGACTGTAAACTAGTCTGGCTAAAATTTATTTTTTTATTTAATGGATTGGAATATTACCTTCTTTAGGATGGCCTTTGACCCCAAGACATCCTGCCACTCTTCCTTTTTCTCGTCAGGTGACTTCGGGTTGGCTTGTGCATTTGCAGCTGCTTCAGCAATCTTGGCATCCTCGATCTCCTGGGCCGCAGCAGAAGCCAGGTCCTCAAACGAACTGCTCTCAGACTTATCCACCAAGGTTCCTTCGCCTTCGTTCATCTAAAATAACAATAACCTCGTGATATGCGCACTTCATCTTGATACGTAATCGTGTTTATCACACGGTAAATAACACAAGTCACAGTTCCCTACTACAAAGCTAGTCTTATTTTTTAAATAAACTTACCTTTGTAACTAAACGTTTATACTACAAATCTAACAAAACAAAAATGCACTTGCAAAATAATGAATATGACAAATCAACTTTGAAAAATTTATTTCTTTTCTTGTGTGTGTGGTGGAGGATACTCAGAATAATAACGGCCTCGCACCGTGTGTTGTTATTTTGACAGTTGACGTTGACACTTGATGGTAGTCTGTGGGAAACTCAGAACAATAACGGCCTCACACGCATTATGGGGAAATATGTATTTATTTTGAGCATGCATGTATTTACGCCGCGTTTTGCCACTGCCTCTTGGCATACAACCGCGTGCAAAAGATGCATTCCACATCAGTTCCGTCTGGAACACAAGAGTTCCGTCATCGTCAGTGCTCGTGGTATGATTGACCTAATCGAGCATCACAGCATTATTTCTATGGCTTCCAACCAACTTCCTGTCTGTCCGGCTCCGGCTATGCAGTTTATGATGAATGTTGACGGAGGTTTGGGCCTGTCGGTCGTACGTACCTGCCCTTCAGAGAAGTACTTATGTTACTTGTACCTACCCAAGGAATACAAGTCTCTACCTAGTACTTCCGTACCGGCCTACTCAATAACATGTTGGTCTGCTGACTGGTCCGTAGCCGCGCAATTCTTATTCTGAGGTTAACATATAAGATCACAGATAACATTGACAAAATATGACCGCAGATTCGATAAATCTATCAAAAAAAATCCCTACTCAGTCGGCTTCTGAAATTTTCATGAAAATTTTATGAATTAAATTGAATTTTCTTAGGATAAAGCTACATTAATTAAATTAGTTTACTTTCTGATCAACTTACATTTGAAACCGTGGAAACAATAAACTACAAATATGCAGAAATATGAAAAACTGGAGAAAATTGGAGAAGGAACGTATGGTACTGTTTTCAAAGCCAAAAATAAGGAAACTCATGAGATAGTTGCCCTAAAACGTGTGAGGCTAGACGACGACGATGAGGGAGTTCCATCTTCTGCTTTGCGAGAGATATGTTTATTAAAAGAACTTAAACATAAGAATATCGTGAGGCTTTACGACGTGCTGCATAGTGAGAAAAAGCTAACTTTAGTGTTTGAGCATTGTGACCAGGATTTGAAGAAATACTTTGATAGTCTGAATGGCGAAATTGACTTGGATGTAGTGAAATCCTTTATGTACCAGCTGCTGCGTGGACTAGCTTTTTGTCACAGTCACAATGTCCTACACAGAGATTTAAAACCTCAGAATTTGTTGATTAACAAAAATGGGGAGCTTAAATTAGCTGATTTCGGTCTGGCTAGAGCTTTTGGTATTCCTGTGAAGTGTTATTCAGCAGAAGTTGTGACTCTGTGGTACAGGCCTCCAGATGTGCTGTTTGGAGCCAAGCTGTATACTACTAGCATTGACATGTGGTCCGCTGGCTGTATCTTTGCAGAGCTGGCTAATTCTGGTCGCCCACTGTTTCCTGGCTCTGATGTAGATGACCAACTAAAGAGGATTTTCAAACTTCTTGGTGAGTATCTATAAATAATTTGGATTGTTTGTCTTAGTGTAATACTAATTAATTACAAAACTAGCTGTAAACCCAGAAGGAGCCATAAGAGTCTAAACCCCCAATGTATATTGAGACATGCAGTGTTCATAGCTTTTAATTTCTTATCTCTATCTATTACAACCCAACCCTGATCTTTTTCAGGGACTCCCAATGAAGATACTTGGCCTGGAGTGACCCAACTGCCTGACTACAAGCCGCTGCCTGTATACCAGCCAAGTCTGGGCCTGGCTCAGGTCGTGCCTCGCCTCCCTGCCCGCGGCCGTGACCTCCTGGCCCGCCTGCTTACATGCAACCCAGCCCTGCGCATGCCAGCTGACGATGCCATGGCGCACGCATACTTCCATGACCTCAATCCAACTGTGAAGAATGATAGATGTTAACATTCAATTCCTCATTACAAGTGTACTTCAGAATTATTGCCTCATGCCAATGAAAATAATGATGATGAAGTACAAGAAAATTGTGATGAAGATTAAAAAGACTTAATAAAAACAATCACCTAAAGTGTGTTTATAGTGATACGGAAATAAAGTAGTGTTTAGTGATTTGTGTCCAGTTTATAAGTCAATTTGTAAATAATTTTACACATTTCATGTATATTGAGTGAGTGTTGTGTTCAAATGATCTCATTTACTAAATACAATTTGTATATTAATAAGTAAGGGTTATTTAAGTAACAATATTGGAATAATTTATAAGATTATCAATTTTTATTCATAACAATATCAATAAGTATAAATAAACATTTGTAATGTGAATAACAATTTTAACTTTACCACTTTTTTATTACTATTTAGAAATTTTCAGCAGCTTCTTTGAGAGCTGCAGAGATTCTGTCACTCAATAACTCACTTGTGGCTATTTCACTGGATGCTTTCACACTTGAGGACATTGAAGACATTACAGATGATGATACAACTTCACTGCTCATTGAAGAACTCGAAAAGCTTGCCTTTTCTGATGTAGCTTCCATACTAGATTGACCAGTTTCGGAAACTACTTTCATTGACTCCTCAGATAAAGCCATAGACCCTGAACTCATCTTCTCAGAAGAAATTGTAGAGGACTCCTCAGTCTCAGTTGCCATCATACTGCTCTGATAGGCATTGCCAATGGCCATATTTAGCATTTCATCAGATATTGCTGAAATGCTATCCATGGCTTTGGCAACTCTACTTGATGACATTTCAAGTAGTTCATCTGCCTCTATTTTAGCTTCTTTTATGGTTCCACCAATGTTACCCTTGCCAAATCTACTTGACGACATTTCAAGGAGTTCATCAGTCTCTATTTTAACTCCAGTAATGGTTCCTCCAATTCTACTTGATGACATTTCCAGTAGTTCATCTGTCTCTATTTTAGCTTCTTTAATGGTTCCTCCAACATTACCCTTGCCAAATCTACTGGACGACATTTCAAGGAGTTCATCAGTCTCTATTTTAGCTCCAGTAATGGTTCCTCCAATTCTACTTGATGACATTTCCAGGTGTTCATCTGTCTCTATTTTTTTTGTTTCTTTGGTGGTTCCTTCAACATTAGCCTTTCCAGCTCTATTTGATGACATTTCAAGTAGTTCATCTGTCTCTCTTTTACTTTCTTTAATAATTGTTCCTTCAACATTAGACAGGGTTTCTCCCAGGAATTCAGGTTTTAATAATCTACTATGCTCTTCTCTCAACATAAGTTGAGAATTCTTTGAATGGCGTGAGTCATCTAAACTTGAGCTCTTCATGTTGCTTTTTTCTTCTGCCTCTAGTTTTGATGTTTCACATTTAATATTTATATCACATTTTTCATCCTGCTTCTTTATTTGAGATTTATCCATTTCCTCGTCTGATGTTTTACTACTCAGGTTTGACTTGACTTCTTTAGTTAACAGTGAATCACATAGCTGGATGTGAACTTGTCTTTCATTTGTTAAATTCTGAATCGTCTTTTTTTTCGCACAAACCATCAGGATTCCATCAGATGATAGATTGGCTGTGACATCATCAGAATCACAATCAACTGGAAGAGCATATCTTCTTAAAAACTGTCTTGATACAACTCCATGATCATCCAGTCTCTCCCCATGTTTACCTTCAATTATAATTTCTTTGTTAATCACTGTCACACTAATTTCATCAGGTTTGAAGTGCTGCACGTCTAAGGTCACTTGAAATTTGTTTTTATCACTCTCTATTGTTGATCCACTGTCTTTGGAGACATTTTCTATGTACCACTTCCAGGGTCTGTGGTAGTTAGGATTGATTATGTTATTTGTTGGCAATATAAGGTCTTGTGGCGTAATGCACATGCCAAAGCTTTGGTCAAATAAGTGACTTGGAAATATATTAGATGGATCCATGCTTGGATCTGAACTGAGAAGTGGTTCGCGCGACAAATGTGACTGACTGAAAGCAAGCTCATTGTGCCAAATGCTTTTATACAGGCGCCACTTCCTGTTTATTGGCACTACTACTCTATTTCATGGTTGTTGCTCTAGTGAAAATTGTGCTATTATGTCATCAACATGAGGGTTGTCCATGTCAATCTTCTTTGTTCTTTCACTCATGACTCCAAGGTCTTGGCACCATATGTACCATTTGGTAATTAAGTACCTACAACATTTGGCAAAGATATATCAATTACTGGGAATAATATCATCTAGAAACAATTTATTGAGATGAGCTAATATATTAAAATAAATTATGACTGCTGGTCTAATATGGTCAGTTTGCTCTTAATTGAATATAAATCTTGCCAATAATGAACATAAACAAAGTAATAAATGCAGTGGCGGATTTACCTATAGGCCAAAAAGGCCAGTGCCTAGGGCGGCAGATTTAGAGGGGCGGCAAATTTAGCATTTTTTGTTTTACAGATTTTTTAAATATAAATTTACGTGTACACAATCTACATATAAATAAACGCACTGTCATATAATCAGTATGTACCTATATTCTTTGAATTTAGTGGCAACTGTGGCTGCTGAATCATGCTCAGAAGGACTAGTACGGGGCGCATTTAAGTCGTGACAAAAGTTCTACGTCGTCGCACTTGCTCTTGAGGCTGCGCGATGTGAGTGAGCGCGATGCATAACTTATGTCACGTCTTAAACTAGCCAAGATTGACGCTTTTTCATGCTGCTACAGGAATTTTTTGTAAACTCGACACAACGCTGGCTTAGATAAATGAGTGAAATCGGGAAAGGCAAAACCCGGAATAGAGTGAATTTGAGACGATGGTCAGCCAGAAAAGAAGCATGTAATAAAGAGATTCTTGGCATGCATATTCTTTGAAATCAATCAAATATGATATTACTAAAAAGTCTGTAACGCGACAAGAAGCGGCGGGAATACTTTCGAATTTGGAGAAACTGGAAACGGCTGTAATGGTAGTTATATGTGGATAATGTGGAATTTTGTCATATGTACTAAGTAAATCAGTGATATTTTTGGACCAAACAGTCACTTGAGTCTACCAAGAATTCGCAGTTTGAAGCTTAATATTTCGCAAACCAGTCACTGAATAAAAAAATGGTTTGAGAAGACCTTTGATATTTTTGAAAGACCTGTACAATACCTTACACAAACGAAAAAAATCATCCCCATTTTACGTGTATGGAAGGTAACATTTTTTTTTTCATTAATTTATTTTACCAGTTTGTCGATGCCGTACATTTGTACAAGGTGGATCAAAAGAAGTCATCCTATCTTGATTGGCTCTAATTTTTTTCTAAATGAAAAACTTCGATTCTGTTTTTTTATTAACTACCTATGTTTATTTGAACATTTAAAATTTTATTGGTAAAGTCTAGAAGATGATATTGGCCAAATGGGTGCCGTCACAATTGATTGCCCTACGGGCTCCTTTTATGACATTTCTCATCAATTCAGCGAGACCTTCGGGCGAGAGATTCTCGCACTCGTGTCGAATGTTGTCCTTAAGGGCTTCCAGAGACACGGGCTTATTCACATTAACACGGGTCTTGAAAAAACACCCACAAATACTGTCTGAAACGGTTAAATCGGGCGATATTGCGGGGAAAAATGACATATAAAACGAAAAAAAAGGCGACCCGAAAACTGAATATACAAAATGATTTGGCGTTCTTGGGAAGTGTGGCTTCCATGGCTTGTCAACTTGTATTCTGCATTTGTCTAGTCCACCAATATCAAAACAAATTTGAAATTGGCGGCCATTTCTACAAATGAGAGCAATTTCCAATAGGGTGATTACTTTTGGCCCACCTTGTATATCTTTGCGAAATGTCAGCTTTGATATTTTTACCCGTTTCTGAGAAAAAGACAGCCGGACAACAAAGTGATCCTATAAGGGTTTCTTTTTTCCTTTTGAGGTACGGAACCTAAAATAAGATTTGATGAAACATTTGAAGTTGGTGACAGATAGACATAGAAATATCCACGTCATTAAGTTCACAATCATACTAATAACGGGATTAAACTAACAAATTGAATTTCAGAAGTCAGTAGGGGCGGCAAAAATTGAATGGCCTACGGGCGGCAAATTTGTAAATCCGCCACTGAATAAATGCTTTTAAGGGCTCAGATGCGGGACTTATCTAATTATCAGCCTTTAAACTACAGATTCAACCCTATGATCAATAGTGATAGATGGTTGAACTTTATTGTTCCTTAAATAGCTGACATTTCCCTGGTCTAGTTACCCTGCCAAGATATAAATGAAAACACCTGATAGTGTTAGGTAAGTACCCTATATTATAAATTGTTTATACTTATCAAATTCATACACAGTACTTATAGCTCAATGTAATTATGATCTTGAAACTAGTACCAGTACAGACTTATTTAAAAAATATATATCTATTATCTATAGTTCTTTTAATTGCAGCAGTTAGGTACATCTTTAAAGCCTTATTCATACTAGACTAGTCATTTAGTCAAGTGGAGAGTAACTTAACTAAGTTACTAAATCATTTGCTATTGGCTAGACACATTATTTTAGTTACTAAATTAACCAATGGTAAGTGATTAAGTCTCTAAATAACTCTCCACTTGACTAAATTACTAGTCTAGTGCAAACCATGCTTATTAGCCAGTCTGGTTAATTACAGTTCAAATGAAACAATTATTATTAATAAAAAGATTGAAATTAATTGTGTTTAAAAAACAATATTATTACAATAAATACTCACTTAAATCTAATCAATTCACACAGCACCGGGCTGACAATCACACCATTTCCATCTCTGCCCTTTTCCTCTTCCTGTGGTTGGCTACCATGTTAGCAGTGGTGAGTACGCAGTCTCCACTGTGGAGCCAGTCCAGGAGTGCTTGTTCAGTCTTGGACGCTGCGGAGGCACGTTGCCTCTCACTGGCTGACAGAGGCTGGAGAGCTATCAGACTGTCCCTGGATACACTTGCTGATAGCAACATTCGAAATCTTTGGCGGAATGTCTGAAATTAATTGAAATAACCTAACATTACTTTCAGTGTAGGCTCTTGATGAATTTATCACTTACAATTATTATTAGCAGTAAAATAATGTATTCTTATAAAGAAGATTGAGAGGAAATATTGTAAGTGATGAGTTAATATTCATATAGCTTTAATGGCAATCTCAGCCAAGCTCTTTCATGCAGTGATCAAAGTCACTTTGCAAAACTTTCATGCATACACAAAACTTGTTAATTGTATGCTTAATAAAGTAGGTACTTCTATTAGGCATCTACACATTTGTTACATTATGCTATACTCACATTTATCAATGTAGAACCAACTTCACCTTTAATATCATGTTTTGAAATGTAACATCCAAACTCATAAAAGTATTGACCTAGTTTGTGCATATCTACAGTGCAAGCATCAGCATTGAGGATCTCTCTGTAGGCATCCTTGTATATTTTTGGTAGTTCTACACTAACTAAAGGTGGTCTTCTAGAATAAAGAGATTCAGATAGCCACAATGGGATTTCTACATTAGAACCAGCTTTCAGGTCATCTTCAGCAGCTGAGGGATCTAGGAAACCTGAAATTTCACTCGTGCTTTATTATACAATAGAGACTATCATTTATCAAGGCAGGACAGGATCTTAGATACTGGTATCTTACCCATTTTTGGTAGGTCATGTAAAAATTTACACGGTACTTTTTCGTTTGTTACCAGTATGTCCGATATACTGAGGTAGTTGTTATCCATTGATCTTATTAATATCAAGATTTGATTGATTTACACAAATAGATAAATCATCAAAACACAAAAAAATACACAGTGTTGTTTAGTTTCTGTTCCCGCCATAAATAAAATCATGACTTATCATATCAATATCATGACAGTGACATGATATTTATGAGATTTGGTAATCTGTGTTGTTAACCTTCTTTGATCGATAGTGCCCAAGGAAAATACTGATAGTGCCAAAAACAAACCGCGAGGTATTATTCTGAGAGGGTACACGGTACCGATATAGGTGTGGTTAAATGCACAGTCCTGCCACACAAACAAAATGGCAATTTCTTACTTGAAAAAATGTCGAGGAAATGCCGGTAGGTATCAAGGGAATACTTCTATCCGGGATGCCTAAGGATGTTAATATTCCGAGTTTTATTACCCACAGACTAGTTTTTTTTGGATTTTGACGTGTTGTGTTGTCGGTAGTCGTTGTCGTTTGTATTTTGTAATTTTCTTTTCGTTTGCAATGTAAAATTGGCGTCGGTAGCGGTAAAAAAGTTAAAGCTTGTGAATTTTTGATGAAATTTACGAAATAATTCATTATTTAGCCATTGTTTCTAGTGTTCCGAGTTAAATTTACATGTTTTACGTATTAAAAGAACATTTAAAAGTTGTTATTCTTGTCGGTCAAAATGTCTGGGTAAGCAATAAACATTTTCTCAAAGTTCTCTGATAAGAATGCTATAGTATTGAACTGTTAAAAAGCAAAGCATATATTAATATATCTAATGTCTAAGGACACTTAAATTTATTTAACCATGGTACTGTACAATATTATAGTTTGCTAGTAGTAATAATATACATAACCTACAAATATAATATCTCAACGAATATTATTATGTATATTAGGTATATAGCTATGCTGCTGAATGCATTTTGAGGAAAGCTTGAATCTTACCTCTTATTGTACCCACTACAATGATCATTTTATGATTTGGAGGAGCTGGGTTTGACCACTATATGCCATTACTGTAACCAATACTGTACCAATTTTAATGATTAATTTAGGTATAGTTAGAAAGGAGGGATTGACTAAATGCTATTTTAATATTAATTTCATACATAATCCTCCCATTTGACCGCATTCAAACAAAAAAAATGCTCTTGATATATGTAGATTATGTAGGTATGTATGTATGTTATGGAGAAATTCAGGTTGCCTCCAAATGTTAAGATAATCTCAGTAGTGTTCTCATAAAATACTGTACTAATAATGGACAACATTTCATTTTCTTTACCCTATATTTTTATTAGTTATTCGGAAAGTTTATAGAAAATTAGTGGACCCGTATTTTTTTATTTTGTATATACATAAATTTTTGCATGTTATTTTTAACTTTAAAGTTAATTATTTTAAAACCGGAAATGACGTCACATATTAGGCTCAATTTTTATTTTTGTCTATTGCCTGAATCTCGTAAAAAACATAAATGACACTGACAAGTGACATTTAAACTTTGTTTACATGCCAACCAACAAATGGGTCATTTTCAAATGACCTTGATATTTCTAATGATGGAAAGTAGGTACTTATCATACTGTAAAAAAATAAGCAGAAGCATTTTTTCAGCTGTGTAGGCGGTGGCATGCTCTGGGACATATTATATAGAGGTCATCTCTTAATAATAAATAAAAAAAATGACAGAAAGTGTCAGAACAGAATTAATGAAAATGACCCAAATAAACAACAACGTCACGATAAAACGTCAACGTCAATCAAAAATGAAAGTGACAGTTACTTTGTTTTTAAATCTATAGGCTTTGATCATCAAAATGCATCGCACCTGATGCATGACGTCATCAGCACTTTTTTACTATTTTATGATTTTCTCGAAAATGATACATCCAAAAAATACAAAAACATTTTTTTTGTGGCCTTTAGAGCTAAATCTCGAAATGGTTTTCGATTTATAGCAGCTTTAGTTTTTTGAAATGTTGTCCATTATACCTTACCTCTCATGCTTTTCAGGAGGGCCTATACTATGAAGGAGTTGAGGGGAATTGTGGAGTACATAAATGACCATAAATACTACGGACAGACAAAGGCTAGGAAGATGTGGATGGATTATGCTAGTTCAGGTGTAAGTACCTAGATCTTTATTATTTTAATTGAGATGTAATAGACTTATTATACATAGTAGATAAGCAGTTCTTGTTAAAAATATTAGGTAACTGAACTGTTCAAGTAATCCAATAAGTTATGGCCACAACCTTTTGAAGTATTTGATTGTGTTTTAGCTTACTACGAGAACATGGCAAAGTCTAAAAGAAACATTCCTGAAGCGTATACTGCCTGATATTGTGAATCCTTACTATAAACTATCAATGGAAGAAATCCGGAGCTTCAGAAATGGGTATTGTATAGTAATTTATTACAAATTAACATTATAGTTATTTTAAATTTAATGATGCCCGTAGTCTCTACCTATTCTCTTTAAATGCAATGAAATTGTAATAAAATATTCTTGTTTCAGTCGTAATGAATGTAACAACACAAATAAACTGGAGTTTCGCACTGCTAGCGATGAATCAACAAGCATTGGTAACATGATCAATTCTACCTTTAAATTAAATTAATTCCCTAAATTATAATAATTATTTGATTTCCACATATTTTATAATATCTGAACTTTAATTTTAACAGATCAGAATGTAAATGAGCAGCCCAGCACTAGTCGTAAAGCTAAAGAAGAAAACAATGTGTCAGGTGAGGATATAACATGTTCAAAAGTATCTTCTAACAGAGAATCAGTGGAAACATTCATTTTGGGAACTGAAGAATGCTATGAAACTGCTGAAGATCTCATTAGAGAACTGGAATCGGTTGAAGAAGTCAATGAATCTGAAGCTAACACCAATCATGTTGAATCAGCTCTAAAGGGCCTCTCTAATGAGCCCTCGGCCATTGTTCAGGATATTATAAATGCATTTAATAATGAAAGTGATTTTTCGGACGGCGAACCGCGTCTGACAATTGTTGAAAACAATGAAGTGCCAAGAGAAAGTACAACTCCAGATAATTTAATGGAAGTTCTGCTCCATGAAATTCCAGAAGATATTGATGAAAATATAGAAACTGAAGATAATAATTCAAAAATAAATGGTGTAACTAATAAAGAACATGAAGATAAAAAAGAACCAGCCAATGCAGATGATAGTTCTAATAAAAAGTCATTAAAGCTTAAGAAAATAGGAAAGAAAGCAAGGGCAAAGAAACACATTAGTCCAGAAACTGTTTCTAAAGCACCTACGGAAGAGCAAAATAATGTGGATGATAATGCTCAAACTCAGGACCAGCCACAAACAAATCAAGTTCCCAGCTCTATTAACAGTTCAGTCAAAAATATAAATGAAAAGTCGTTAACAAATAGTGGACTCACAGACTCTTTACTTCCAAATAATCAAGAAGGACTTCCACATAAACCTAATACATCTGAATCAAAAATTATTATAGAAAATACTGAAGAAATAATAGACCACCCAAAGTCACCTGTTATCAAAAAATCAAAGCTTAAAAAGAAGAAAACCAAGAGTGAAAATAAATTGAAACCAACTACAGGATCAGATGTTGAAGGAAATGTATCGGAAACAAAAGAACATGAACAACCTGAAACTAAGTTACAAGAAAACAAAAAAGAAGAACCAAAAACTCATGGAAATACACCAGATACTCTCTCTTCAGACCAGAAGAATACAACTGCTGCTAAGAATGAAACTCTAGCAGAAATATCACCAAAGAAACCTGCAAATGATAATAACAAGGATTCTGATACAGCCAATGTTACTGATACCCAGGAGTTGTCAAATCCTTGCTTACAAAGTGTCAGCCTGTTTGCAGAGCAGTCTCTGACTGTAGCCCTTAGTGACAGTGATTCCTCGCAACCAGCCAGTACTTCAAACATACAGAGAAAATCCAATGCAGCTCCTCTAGTTGATGAAGATAAAATAACAATGAATTCTTCAGATAAAATTGACGAGAATGATACAGAAATACCACCTAATTTAGGAACAGAATCTCAAATCCTAGTTCTAAGGTCACATTCAGATACGGAAAGCGATCTTGAAGTGGTTCCAGTGGCTATTAAGACTCGTAAAGTTGATTCTCAAAGACCTCAGAGATCCAAAGTTTTAGATAATTTGTTTGGACATTCCAGTGGTAAGTTGGGCTTAGGTTTATGGTGTAGGCCAATGCATTTTGTATTTTAAATAGACTGCCAAAATAAAGGAAATTTTATTCTAATTATTTATAGTAAAAACGAAATTTCTGGTTTCAGGTACACATAAAGAAAATAGGCGCAGGAAGCATAGCTTTCGCAACGGCTCTGTATCGAAACATCATGCCAGGTAAATATTTAGTACATAGATAGATTGGGCTTTTGAGAGTGAGATACTCTGCTTCATATCCCTGACCTCCCCTCTAACCCGTTTTACATCCACACATTATCCAAATAGGTAGGTACACTGCCCTAGCTTCTGTCTCGCTCATTCCTTTTGCTCGTAGCGCGCGCGACCTAGCGGTTTCGACTATAGTGCGCGCGGAACTAGCTGGCCGCGCCTTTAGTATGTGAGCGGTGGGACGGGGAGGCGGGGGCGCTTGGACTTAGTAGTAACTGACATTGACAACAAGCGCCCCCGCCTCCCCGTCCCACCGCTCACATACTAAAGGCGCGGCCAGCTAGTTCCCCGCGCACTATACTTATTGACGTATTTAAAACTTATGTTTATTTCCCTCAAGCAGGTCTAGCTCAGACTCGAGCGAGTGGACGTCGGAGAGCGACAGCGACTGCGTGTCGCCGCCGCGCGCGCGCCACCGCCGCGGGGGCAAGTATTTGTAAGTACATTATGTATTAATACACTCGCGAGCAATGTACCACTGGAAATATTTCAGCTAACCTACCTACTTATATGTTTTTTTCGTTCTTTCCATAAATGTATGCGGTCTCGCTGTTGTATGCTTCTATTCTCGTTGTATGCTTATAATGTGATATAATATTTTATACATTTACTAAATTAAGGAAATCTGATAATCCTGCCATATCATATTAGGCTCATATTAGGCAAGTTACGGCGGAATTAACTGTGGGTGGCGTGCTGAAGATACTAATATTGCAATACCATTAATATTATGTATCACAATTTACTAGTTAAAATATAATACAAGAAGCGGCCTTATCACCAACTACGAGCTCTTCTAGGCAACCTGTGGGTTATATTATTCTGTGCTTTGCAGGATTGATTGATTTGTGGGCTAATAGTAACCACATTGTTCCCAGGAAGCCTCCGTCGTCTCGGATCCTGTCGCTGGAGCAGGAGGGCGGGCTGTTTGTGGCGGTCGGCAAGAGGGTATACCCCCTCGTTAAGGGGGGAAAAGTGCTGAAGAGTCTCACGTACAAACCTGAAAGTGAGTAAGCTGGTAGATAATGATTTTAGTGTTATGTTCGGCTTGTAAATTTTTGATTATGTGCGGGAAAGAGATCAGTACCTAATCTCCATCCCGGCTTTAGACTACTGATTTGTATGAAAATACTGGACTATAACTGGTTCTAAACCAGAACTATATTTAATCTACATTTTATAATAGGATAAAGAAAAAAACCTTGTTTTATTATTTTAATATTACACTTTATTTCAGGTGACTCTGAAGCTGAAAACGATTCTTATTGGAAACTTAAATATGTGGAGCAGAGAAAAATTAATTCAGAGCTACAAAAGTAAGTCTTTTGAAAACTGATATAATTATCTCTGCTTTTGACAGATAGTATTTTATCAAAAGAGAATGGCCAAATCTGACCCGCTTTGCAGCCACTAACCAAACCTATTTTTATTCAGGAATAAAATTGTTCTGATGAAGGCAAAATATTAAATTTAAAAAAAACCGAAACCACTTAAAAAAAACACTTTGCTTAAGGGAAACATCTAGTACAGTACAAAGACTTGATCTTTCAGCACCTATATCTTCGTTCTCCCATGCCTCATAATAATAAAGTTTACACCAGTATATGTATACTGTAGTCATGGGCTGCACATCAGTAGGTATATGTTTCACCAATGGCTGCTCTGGCGGGTCATGCTCATGGCGCCATAGAGACAATCATGGCCATTCTCCTTTCCGACTGTAACAAAATTTCATCTTATAGAGGGTGTTTCAGCTTATTCTAACTAAAGAACTTTTATTTCAGAATGTTGCAAAAGAACAATACTGGAGTGGACAATAAATCCATAGTTGAAAAGCAAACAAATTCGCCAATTTTACCCTCCAAGTCGTCCAAGTAAGTTAGTTATTTATTTTACTATTGTTTCCATTAAATAACTCAAACCTTGAGTATGTGTGTATATATTTCATGATTTAGTACTCCGTCTTATTGCTCAAGACAAGCGCGTTGCATTTGCATCACTAGTTCACTACATATTATTAATGAAATAGAAAACATGTCTAAATGATATCAATAATAATTGGGTCTAATATACATATTATTATATACCATGAATAATAATTACCTTTATACTTTATTTTTCAGGAAGCCTAAAGGAATCATCATCAACGACCAAGGTCAAGATGACCAAGTTAAAGGTAATTACAGTTTTTTTTGCACTTGCGCAAATGAACGTCATACTAAGCCCAAACTGTAATTTTCTGTGGAATACTTGGAACAAGATAAGTGGAACTTGACTATTATCATTTATGTCTGTATACGATTCGTTTTATTTACATACAATCTGCCTACAATTCATATTTTATGTGTATCCAGAATCCAGACGACATCTTTTATGCCTTTGTTTTGAAAGCATGACAAGTCACAATCAGACAAGATTTTTAGTAGGTGGCTCATCTGGGTAGCTAATTAATTTATCATCATTTTTTAATGTGAAAAGTAGGTACTAATAATATTAATTTATCTTTTTCAGCCTTCGAAGTTGTCGGCCCAAAAGATGTTGAGAACAAACCTGAAAACGACAAGACTGTTAAAATTAGATTTGCTAAGGACAATGAGGTAAGAAATGACAATTGCCAATAATAGAAGTTAATACATGATCGAAGACTGGAAACTGTATCTAAAACTATATTTGTTAACTTAATCTTATCCAGAGATGTTAATAATATTTTTTATGTTCTGTTGCGTCGTGCAATTCTTGCTGTAATTGTAAAAATAACAAATTAAAGTTTTTTTTAACTATATTTTGCTATTCACCATAACGGAAAAAAATCGAACATACTGTATCTTCAAAAATAAATTATTATAAAATCAGTAACATTCGAAAAGTAACGTCAGGTATAACCAACAGTAACAATATAAACAAATATTTTGATAATTCGCAGGAGGTATTCCTAGAAGGGCACTGGCAGTCGCTGCACCCGATATTCTCCGAGGTGATGCAGGTGTTCAAGAAGAAGGCCCAGCTGGACGACGCTGGGAGCAAACCGGAGGAGACGGTCGAGATCAACAGCGGGGCCACCACTCCTGTTATAGTCAATGAGAAGGTGGATGATGGTTAGTTTCGTACTCATTTTTTTTATTTTATATTTACATAGTATGTTTTTAAATATCTAATATAATTATCTCCAATCTGCCTGCCAAGCGGGGAGATTATAGGCATAACCCTCCAGTTCTGAAGGTAGACCATGTACTACAGTGGATTGACGGCAGTGTGGTTTGTTTGTGTATGAAGACTGTTGAGAAATGAAAGAGCTAAATAGCTACGTACTGAAGTGAATTAGTTAGAAAGTAGATTTTAAATTATTATTCACAATTTCAGAGACCAGCAAAAAAGTGAGTGAGATGGAAGATAGGATCTTCAAGGAAATAGAAGAGCTCGACAAGAATGGATCCCACAAGACTGACGACGAGGAAGAAACCCATGTCAATACCAGGTAAATATTATGTACAGTAAGGGGCAGATAAACCTGACCCCCTTAGAAGCATTGTTAGTATGAGAGGAGGGTCAGGTTTCTCTGCACCTGACCGTACTAGCTTTTGAGGTAGCCTTGCGTCGCCATTGAAGGGTTTCCGATGGGAATTCTGTGGTAACCACCCATTGTGGTAGACGCACAATCATCAGAGATAATGTAGCTTATATTCTTAAAAGATTTTTATCGGTTCAAAGTAAGTATATTGTAAATAAAACACTCCTTGCAAACCCTGAATTTCCATTTGCACTAAGCACTAACCTAAACACTCACGATTGTCTTATGTTTAAAATGTCATCGATAACACTGTAAAGCTTCTGTAAAGCTATCAACGACCATAGAGAAAGCGAGACGTTGTGAATCATTTCATAACCTGCAACAATCATCTACATTCCAGATAAATTCTCGGCCAATGATAATGATGATGAAATCATTTATATAAATAAATAAATAAACAAAGAGCTGACTGCCAACCTTCAATGATGGAGAGGCACTATAAGAAGAAGAATATAAATAAATGATTTATTTCACAGACGCAAACGAGGCCGTCCGCGCAAGCTCGACTCTCCGACACCATCGGCCGCGCCGTCACCCGTGCCACGTACCAACAAGCGAGCCAAGACCGACCCCAGCCCAGACAGCGAGATCATCGTCAACGAGAACAAGTTGAGGCCGGTCGAGGACACCGAGGTGAAGAGGAGAGGCCGGCCGAGGAAGCTGGAGGAAGGTATGTTGTCATTGATGAAATTGTGCATTAGCTGCATCAAATGAGTGGAAGTTTTATTTATTTATTTATATACACTTTATTGTACACATATACAAGCAAACATAAAAGAGAACAGTTACAAATCAAAACACAAAAAGTGTACAAAGGCGGGCTTATTGCCAAAAAGCAATTTCTTCCAGCCAACCTACGACTGGGTGAAAGATAAATGACATTTTATTTTCCTACAATAATGAAGCATCCGTAGTCGAGCTAGGTTCAGTGATAGTAAGTGATAATTGAAGCAACACATGGCACGACAGGGGTGACCGATTAAAGTGGTTGTTTTCTGGACGCATCCGTGCTTCGGACGGCACGTTCAGCCATGGGTCCCGGTTGTTGTTTTGGATGCAGTCATTGAGCCTAGTCAGAGGCCTTGGGACAGCTTGAAAACATCTGACACTTCCTTGATTTTTCACAGATGCCACGCCAGTCAAGCAGAAACGATCCAAGGCAGAGCAGCCGTCTGAGGAAGACCTGGTGCCTGAGGATTCTCAGATACTGTACAAGTTCCCCTCGCCCGAGCCCGCCCCGGCCCCGGCCGAGCATCGAACCCGCACCTACAGCCGCACTAGCCTACACAGAACTAGCAATAAGAAATAGTGAGTACACTCTTGTACTATACTTCCAAGTTTTTACTACTTTGGTAGAATTTTAGGGGGAGACTGTGAAATTCATCGCCCAAACGACTTAAAAATATTATGAGTTTTATAGAACTAGGAAAAACTCGCATAATTTATGTCGGACAACAGTTAATTTGATCGATTTTTAGATCAGAATTACATAGGTGTTCTATTTTTTGAGATCATTGAAGAGATATATCATGTATGTTGGATTAAGTACAGTAAATTGTTGTTGTTTTTGTACAGTGAAGGCTGAATTTAAGTTATTCTTTTTGATATAAAATGCATGCCGCATATTATAAACTTTACTATGAATTATGAAAGTACGTAATATATTTGATTGATGACAGAAAGGTGATCGTATCTGACTTGTACCTACTGTAACTTTCATTTTCCTTTTTCCCCAACTTGTTATATTTTTTCTCTTTATTTAATCTTTAAGTTGTATTTTTACATATAACCTGGAATAAAACATTTTGTTTTTATAAATTTACCCCCTTATTCATAGAGAAGTTACAGAACGTTTTAACTAATAAACTGTTTTGTCCCTTTCCGACAAAGAACTATTTGTTCTTTGACAGAGAGGGACAAAACAGTTTATTAGTTAAAACGTATTGTAACTTTTCTATGAATAAGGGGGTTAGAGTATTGCCGATTATTTAGGTATAATACTAATCCTACTATATTTTTACTACAATCATTCTAACAAATTTGATAGACAAATTACCTAGTAAAGAAAATCAATCATAAATCTACTTTTATAAATTTTTATAAACCAAAAGAGTAAGCGATGTGCATAGATAGTATATATTTTTTATTTCTAAGAAGTACAGTTTGTCACTCCGATATCTGACCTCCTCCAGATAATTTAATTTAGTTTTACTTTGTACAAATGTTAAAGCAAAACTTTTTTCATTTACTGCGCAGTCTGTCGTAAATTTCATTCAAATGTTTGGGGATCAGATAGCTGCATGGCCAACTTTATTAAAGTAGCAATAAAGTTACCCTTATTACATTATAAGAATTACGTAAGAGGTAAACATTTGTAAATATATTTAGTACCTAGTTGTTAAAGGAGCTCCGTAAATAAGGGTTGTCATTTGTTTTTGTAAATGAAAAAGTGTAAATATGGGAGCAGGTGTTGTAAAAACACACTTTTTTAAAATAAAACTGTTAAAAATATACATGCGTTTTTCTTAAATCATCGTCATAAATTTATATAAAAATATTTTAAGTAGGTATCTACTTATTTCGGGAAATGGATCTGTGCGAAATAGGTGAGTCGTCGTGTTGTCTCATTTTAGTGTTACTGTACCTGCTTCCATTGCATGCGCTTGTTTCACCCTGGCTCCTTAACACCAAACCAACATCGCACCATAGCTTATGCACTCCTAGCACCTAGGTATATCTAAGTGTAAAAATCAAATAATAACACACATAACATTATTCATACCGCTTATCAAACCCCGCATGCGTTGATGCGTTGCATGGCATTTTTGTCTACGTAGATAAACTCGTTTAATGTACGTCCCACCGTGTCAAAGACATCGTGTTTAACGCAATTCGCAATACAAAGATGCTTATCTACTTCGATAAAGATGTAATGCGGCCGTGGCGGGTAATGGTACCTATAAATTTAATTGCAGGTAAAGTAACTTATATAAAAATGAAGACACGTATATTTTGTTTTTCAGCACCAAGTCTGTTCGGGTAAAGTACCACTCAACAGGCAACATGTCTATAGCCTCAGAGAGCAGCCAGGGCTACCAGGACTCAGACAACAGTCCTCCGAAGTACAACGTGGCTAGGAAACGCCGCCTCACCCTACCCTACTATTCCTGCAAGGACAGAAGCAAACACAACCGCACACACACCAGGAAATCACACAAATACTTTGACTGGGACGCCTCGGGGGAGTCTAGCAACTCGTCGTTCAATATATCTGTGAAAAAAACACGCTCAGTCACACAAAACTCGTCCGCAAACACATCGGCGTACAAGTCAGAATCTTATCAACTGCTCATGCCTTCGGGTCGGACCTTCAAACCCTTGCAAAGCATCAGCGAACTCAGCCCGTGTCCTAACGAAATCAACCCAAAATGTGACTTAAACCTTTCACCGGCGTCGCAGTTGATGCCAGACAAAGTTGATGACAGCGAGTCCAATCATTCCACTCACAGAGAAGCGGGGAATAGCAGCAGTGTATCCCTGCCTTTGTCTCCAGAACTGTCCATTGTGGAAAACATATCGATCACCAAAAACACTATCCATCCAAATGACTGCCCAACTATCAACGAAATGCAGATAAATGAGGAATTAACCAAAGATTGTGATGAGAAATACCTCATGTTGGAAGTGGATGTGTCTGTGCCTCTCATGACGCAAGACTGTCTCTTGACAACTTCGTATCAGAAAACAGATTTAAGATCCAGTCCCAGTGAAGGATCAGCTCCATTCATAGACTCCGTAGACATTGATGACAGTGGAGAAAAGAAAGCAAATCCAGGAAAAGGAACAACGGTGTCTGATTCTCTGCTGAGTAAAATAGACACGGTTAGTATCGAAGAAAATGCCACAATTTCTGACTCGCTCGATTTACGACTAAAAAATATGTTGCTGGAAAGCGCGAAAAAGATGGCTGCACAGAATACTATAGTTAAAATAAAGGATGAAACTGATGATATAAGTGAAGTAGCTACAACAACTAAAGCTAAAGTGGCTAAGTCTAAAGCCAAGAAACGATGCTCCACTCCTCGAAAGAGAAAAGGGTCCAAGAAGCTAGAAGTGCCAACAGTCGCTGCAGTAGTAGAAGAAGAATGTATGGAGTTCTGCAACTCTGGAAGGAAATCCTGCCCGCCGGTTATATCCGTGTACTGTGCAGAGAACCCTATAGAAAACAACGAAAACGTTGACATCACCAATGTCTCTGTGACTGTCGCCAAAACCAAAGAAAAGTCAAAGAAGCCGAAAGAAATTATTAGAGTCAAAATTACCAGACCAAAGTCGAAAATTACGGTCGAGAAATCGCCTTCAAAGAAATCACGTAAGAAGAATGCTAGTAGACTGTCCATACTCACAGATAGCGGAATCAATGACACTGTCTCCACTGCAGTTCTACACAGCTTCAATGAATCAGTGGATCTCATACACAACCACTCAGAAACGTGTCTCCACGCCAATGAATGTCTGACTAACAGCGTCGTATTTATGGATAAGAGTCATTCGATCGTTTCTTTGAGCACTAGTTCTTTTCATTCACGGGAGGATAAAGAAAATGTTGGCAATATCAGAGAGAAAGGCAAGAGTGTTTCGCCTCAATTCTTCTGTGATGACGCCCAAGATGCTACGAGCTTGTCTAATGGTATGTTTATATCCCTTTTATACACCTCTTCTTTAATTTATTGTCAGTACAACATGTATGTTATCGTTACTGTATAATGTAACCCCCACATAATAGCCCATTAAAAATTAAAGATAGATACTACATTCTATATTTAATTGCAGCTTTGTCGAAAACAAGCAACGAATCCGGCGACATCGACGCTTACGAAACTAGCCTCCTTACAGAAGACCTATCAGACGAACCGACTCTTCAACCCAGAAGACAGTCCAACTGGTACCTCTTAAGCGAAGAGGAGAATACAAACACCCTGTGTGGGGCATTACAGCCCGCCGAATGTACCATGCGAAGCAGCTACGGCTCGAATCTGAAGCAAATATTCACCTCCTGTGCTGTACCGGATTTGTCCACCATAACGGAATTTTCCAGAGAAACCGACCTGAACAGCCAGAAGGGCGGGCCCCAGAATATGGATTGTAGTACCAGAAGTGAGTTTCTCAAAGAGTTCACGGATAATGAGTTCTCTATGTAATTTGTTTTTTTAATATATTTATTGTGCCATAGGTGTTTTAAACATCGATCGTGTGGACATCATCATGACCGAGTGGAAATCCCGCATGAGTGATGAAATCCGCACATTCACGCACTCAAATTTGTTAAATTATTAATATAATTTGAAGACTGATAAGTAATGATAATGCAACAATGGAGGCTGTGTGAAGTAGTTGTAAACGTATTTATTTCTTAACATTATTACTAAATTTGAACTAAATTAATTTATAATTTAATGATAATCCCAATACCAAATGCGCCTATAGTATTACGTTAATGTTGTAGGTTAAAACGTGCTGAAAGTACAGGGTGGCTTTTTATCAGTGCTTGTGCCGTCTGAACCCTAGTAAATAAAGTTTTTTTTTACTTTTGTAGTGTTTGTCCACTCCTTTTGTAGTGTTTTTTTTTACTTGTGGTGTTTGTCCACTCCTTACATACATTTAATAAATATATCGGTGGCATTTGTTTCGATACTAAGGAACAGAAGTCCTCCCCATATGTATACTTGAATAGAGGGTAACACAAGTACTGTCGAGTAAGGTAATAAGGTAACTGATAAAATCCCGGTATGGGTTCAAATAGGCCATCTACAGTGAGATATGTTATTTAAGTTAATTCATTTATATTGTAATTTATATTTTTCCTATTACTAATAAAACATAAAAATACCTATGATTATTATATTTTGTTTTTTTTTTTATGTAGGTATGTAGAGTTGTACATGAGTTATAATATAAATACACGAAACTAAGAAATGCTATAAAATATGTGATGTTTGATGAATTCATCGTAGAAATTGTATCGCATAAGGCACAGAAATGACATAAACACAAATAAATGCCCTTATTTTTATAATCGTCGCGACGGACTAAAGTCCCTCATCTTTGCAGTTTTCAACGATTAACTTTGCAAGGATGTAGCCGTGGCGTGGGATTGCAATATCTGCTGAAGACGATTTAGGGTGTAGTAATGTAGTTCCTACGAAAATTCAGCTACTCCTCACTAGATGTCACTAAATATTTATTGTAAGGATGTTATTATTCTGAAAATATATTTCGATTTGTTTTTTTCTATTCTGTTCCAAATTCCAAACCGTAGGTGAAAAAAACTGTCACTTGCTCTCAGTCAGTCATAGACTAGAATATTATTACTGTCAAAAGTCAAAACAAAGTCCAAAAAATGTGCTGAAATTAAAGAAATTGCCGTGAAATCCAATAAATATGGGAAATCCTGTAATAAATCAATTTCACATAAATTTTAAGGATATAGCTATTGATGAAATAGCCCTGGAAGGGTTAGATGGGATCGATGTTGATTTGTTTTGGCGCCGAGTGGAAAAAAGGTGCTCATCCAGTTTGAGTGAAAAACTTAAAACTCGCATTTTGAATTTCCTTCTTGTGAATGATCATGTAGCTTTTTATAAGCTACCATCGCCGCGCGAACCTTTGGAAATTCGAGATAGGTTTAGCACAATTGAGGAAACATCAGGCAATTTAATTGAACCTGTAAGTAAAGAAATATGTTATGATAGCATTTTATAGTCATAATTTGTCTCTAGTTTAAACTATTTATTTATTAATTTCTAGCCGGAATGCTTTGACGGTCCCTACGAGTACTGTCCAGTGCCAGCTGCTTATGGATCTTGTAAGGATTACAATGAAAGGGTGTTGATACCAAAAGAGGACCTAAAATGTCGCATACTCACAGCAGTTGTGGAGGAATATGGACAGTGCCTGGTGATGGTGGCATCATTGGAGGAGCGATGGCGGGCCCTGGCTCCTCAGCTCCCTATATCACAGTTGAAATCATTGAACCTCACCCATTATTGCCTATTGGAACTCATTGGCAAAAGCAGAGAAAATGTAAGTAGTTTTCATATTGTCATTATAACAATGCACCCCAAAGGTTAAATTATACAGGTTGTCCTGTAAAAAGTGGACCAATGGAAAGAGAGTGACTCAAGGGGTTAATCTGAACACCTGTATGTGTACTGATTTCTCTTAACACAAAACTGCATGGCTCATCTAAGTGATTGAAATAAAATACCTATCATCTAATCATCAGGGTCAGATGTCTGCTGGAAATTCCAACCTCCTGAAGATAGTGAAGGATCCAAAGTTCCTCTTCTACAACAGGAAACAACTAGTGAAGCTGGGCCTGATCAAAGTGAACTGTGTGCCGCAAGTGTCAGGGAACAGGGGGGCCAAGGCTATCCTTCTCAGGTATTAATTATATTGTATTTATTTACTTTAACTATCATAAAAGAGTTAAATATTTTTATAGCAATCATATTTAGAATACATAAATAGTTATGTAAAATAATACAAATATCAAAAATTTTGTAAATTTCAGTACAAATTTCTTGAGTCATAATTATATTATGATCATCATCAACATCTACTCATACTCATAGAGTGAGTGCAAAACTAGCAAACTATTATTAGCAAACTAAGCTAATTCCAAAATCGTTTAGAGATATTATCTTCTTAATAAGTGTCTCATTCTTAAAAATATAAAATATTCAAGGATTCCGATTATTTTATCAAAAATGAAAATATAATTTGTCCTTCAAGACGCTGCGCATGGTTAAAGTTTCAACCAAAGAGAATAAAAATTTTCAATTGTTAAATGTCACTTCTGTCAATCTAAAGTGTAAATATTCACAGAATTACGATCTTGATGACGTCAGCGGCTGCATGGTAGCGAATGACGTCATCAAATCGTCAAAGAGCCGATCTTTAATTATTTTTTATTAAATTAACGAGAGCAGTAAAATAAAAAATATTCAAATTAGTGTCTCAAATTCCAACCTACTTCAATTTAAAATTATAAAAACAATCACCATAAAATTACTTACATACCGAATTTCAATAACATTTTGGTGTAGCTAAAAGTTACCAGAGTTTTTATCATGAAAATTATCATGTAGGTACACTTGTCCAAAATTAATAATGCACATGCAGATCTTCACATCCGAATCTTTAAATCGTAAGAGCCTTAAAAATAACACTTGCATTTTGCACCTTGTTCGAAAGAAATAGGACTCAATATCATGTGTCACATAATCGAAAAAACCGATCTGTCAAAGATTTCTATGCGCATTATCAATTTTGGAGCTCTGTACTTAGTTGCCTATAAAAACTTTTTTTTCCTTTTTACAGTTTAAAAAGGTTTTACAAATCAAGGGTAGCAATGATTCCAAGACATGGCATTATTCACAACATTATACAGTACCTGAAAGAGAAACCCGATTTCACTGAAAGAACTGATGTTTTAGTGAAAAAGAAATTAGCCAGCCCATCAAATATCAAGAGGATGAAAAAGGTTTCACATTATTTTCTTGTTGTAAGTATTTCCTATTAATTTAAGTAAAGAACTGATATTATAGAACTATATTCGTATTTATTAACTAAGTCATAAAATTCGTATTTGTATTATTCTTCACAAAACTCATTTTAATTAGTAAAATTAATAACATTGCATTACAGGAAGACAAAGATTCAGAAAGGGACGGATCCGAGCCAGTTTCTAAGAAAAGAAGACTATCTGATTTATCTCCACTAACTCCCAAGAAGTACCTTATTCTCAACATACAGAACGAAGAATCTTCCGCATCCGAAGACGAATCGCCCCCTGAAGCACCCTTAAAATGCCAGTACAGTGTAGGTGTTAACCTGTTGAGGCAAGCATACGAGAAGTTTATAGAAGCAGGGATGAACGGGCTCACTCAAGTGCAACTTGGGCAGGTGCTCGGGATAGAGTTCTACACTTGCAGGTCTATATGCAGGATGTTCAAGGCCAGGAATATTGTCAGGGAAGTGCTGGAGGATCGCGGGAGGCAGAGGACTGCTAGGTAAGGCTCAGAAGTTAACATTCAATGGGAGATAAAAGTTATGAATGGCTGAAACAATTATTGATGCAGTGGTACAACTTTAACATAAATCATTATAACTGAATACCGGAAGTTGCAGTTTATAGCATCCATTCAATACAGAGTGTTGTTGTAATTTGGGCAGCCCTTTCCCCAGTGGTGAAAGATTAATTGGCTGGTACCTTGTGATGATAATAGTATATAATTCTAGTTTCAATATTATACCTTCATAGAAATTCACTTATATGCTTCATTTTAGTTTCTGAATAATTATTCACTGTATTAAAGTAATTATGTTCAACAGGTACATAGCAAGAGCTTCAAAAGGGACTACGGACCAAAGTTTCGCTGAAGAGAAACAAAAAATGTTGGACTACATCCACAATGCCAGTCTAAATTTGTCCACACAAAACTGCTCCGACGACGGAGAACCGGTAGAAAAGAAACTAAAAACCGAAGGCATTGACGAAGCAAAGATCATAGAAGTACCTTACACCAGCAACCCAAGCAATCCGGGATTCTTGCAAGCACTGAACTCAAAGAAACCCCCAACGCTTAGACAGCTCAAATACGCTAACGGCATACTGAAAGTGACCAGAGAGCGGCTTTCAGTGACGGGATACCAGACGCTGAGTACTATAGTAGCGGAGGAGATCAAAGAGCCTCGTCTCGATACTAAGGCTCTGGCCACACTGGTGCATAAACTTTTCGCCGAGAAGCAAGTGAAGCTGTTCAAGCTGGCCTGGCCCGGCCACCACCAGCGCTACTCCAACCTCATCTGCGCGCCGCACATCACGGCCACGCATGACGTCATCACCAGGAAGTACAGAGAGATCTGCATCCGATCATACATCAACAAGGAGGTCAAGACACCTAAAGTGAAAAAGGAGGTGAAGACAGTCGAGCAGTTAGGACGACCGTTCAAGCTATACGCGTACCCGAGATACATGAAAGTGCGGAAGCTTCACGAGTTCATCTGCAAACTGGTGTACTTCAGGGACAATCCAGGGTTTCCGGATCTGCCGCCGGGGTTCGCGTCGCTCATACACATGATACCGGAGATGTCGGTAGAACTGGCCGTTGGACACATCAGCTCGACTGCCATGACTCAGATCCTGCCTCTGCGGCTTACAGAAGCCATCATGGGACAGAAGCTTCGGGAAGTCCCCCAATCCATGTACAAGACCATACTGCAGTCGAAGAGTCTACAAACGTGTTTACGCGCGACCCTCGCAGTACTGTCGTCGTTCGGGCTGATACAGCTCTGTCTACCGCAGGCTATAGCCGACCACCACAGCGGGTTACTAAAGTACATCTTCTACGTAAACCGCAACGCTAAACTTCTCGACACCACGGGGACCTGGCCCAGAGACGTGGACCCGAAGACCATAGAGAAAACCTTCAAGTTCGATACTCTCGATGACGTTGTGACATACTGGGAGAGTCTGTTCGACATATCGCTCGGGACGATAGTACTGGACCGGGATAAGAGCAAGCAGATGCCGGCGGCCAGGATCAGGAGCCTGAAGGATGTGGAGAAGAACGATGACGGCTCAGTGTACGGCGACGGCGGCGGCCCGGCCGGCCTCGACTCCACATACTACCTGGAACTCCAGCGGCATTGGGAGACCATGCACGTCGTCAACTACAAGAAGACAACCCTACAAGCGCTCAAACTCAAAAAAGCCAAGAGATTAGCAGCCAAAAACAAAGAGAAGAAACCGGCTAAGAAGCCAATCAAACCGGCGAAGGTCAAGCTGGTCGCGTCGAAGAAACCAGCCGCGAACCTGAAGAGAAAACGTTTACCGGAACGCGTTCTCAAATGGACGAAAAACGAGGACTACATGCTCTTGCTCTGTAAAGCGGCGCTCACCATAATGAGTCCTAATTCCCAACCAGGCTGCTTGACAGTTCGGAACCTGGTTGCTAAAGACATTCTATCAGCACACGACCCGGGGAAGACCGCTAGTTTTTGCCACAAGCGGTCAGTGATGCTGGAGAGCAACTCGACTCTGACCCACGAGCGCGAGTGTCTGGTGAGTGAGCTGCGGCGCCGCCCGCACCTCGCTTCACGCTATGAAAACCGCCTCAAGAAGGTCCGTCTGGCCCATTCCCTCAACATGGCTAAATTCATCAACTCGGCTCGCCTGCCCGCCATGGAACTAGTCCACATCCTGCTCCAGATCTCCCGGAGCAAGTCCTACACGAAGCGAGTGCCCTGCGTCGCTCTCAACCTCGAGGAGTTCAACCAGAATTACGACATCACCATGTCCACCAGCCAAAAGGCGTTCAACCTCTACCGGACGTCGCCGGACTGCTCCGATGAAGTCACGACGCTGAAAGAGTCAATCATCATGGCTCTGGCATTCAAAGACGATGAGAACGTGAAAAAGTCGGAAAAAGTTTACACCTTCCTGGATAAGTATTCGGAGACTCAGCTACGGACGGCCATTGAGCATCTGCGCAAAAGCAGCGCCATCTCTGTCAAAGAGAAGTCGCTCAACAATATCCTGAACAGATTCTCGTTCTCGGATATGGTCAAGACCACGTCATCGTTCAAAGCGACAATGAGCACGTACAAGTTTTCTGCCGCGTATCAGCGTCGACAGATCTCGAAATTGAACTCGGAATTCGTTGACCAAGTGGCGAATATCTTGAATGAAGAGTTGCCAACAAAGCCAGGTGGTTCCCCGGAAATGAACTGCGTTGTGTGCGAACTACTGGTTTCTAATGAAGTGGAGTTGGTCACAGAATCCAGTCCCTACATAACTGGGTCGTCAGGGACGTTGCTGAATGAAAACAACCTGAATAACATAGACATAGAGGCGCATTATAAGCTGAAACTGGGAACGGTTCAGTGCGTCGGCAAGAAAGATGTGAAAGTGTATGCGGAAATATTTCCCGAGGTTGACTATGCAGGGATTTTGGACTCCCTTGTCAGGTGTGTATGGTTTAACTCTTTTGCAGACAGTTGCAATACTTTGATTATTTAACTTTATACCATGGATTTAAGGTAGAATTCTTCTTCTCCTTCTTCCTAGCCTATTCCTTATTTAGGGTCGGCTTTGTGCGTCATGTCACGCCATTTTACCCTATCCTCTGTCATAGCCTCATTCAGTAGTCAGTAAAGTTAAGGTGGAATTGCAATGAAATATTCTTTTTGCCTTTTAGAGGATAATAGATCGCATTTTTTATTGTATTATAATTATTTATTGTGGTGTGTAATTGGTTTCAGTGATGCTACGATCCGGAAAGCGAAAACGAAAAAGAAGCATCAGGATAAAATTATTGATATCTTACAAGAGAAAAAAGAAAATGGGTGCACATTTATGGAGTTAAAGGTATTTTACGAATCACATTACATTTATCTCATATTCAAGTAATATGAGATAAATTTGCAGTTATTACATCTTTCTGTTTAGTAAAAAATTCATGCTCCTAATGTAGTACAAAAACACCCTTTGCCTAAAGGCAACACATGTTTTTAAAAATAATAAATTTGAAATTATTAATCAGACTCATGCTTGTACCTAAATTATATAATCATGATCCTTAACGTAAATGATTAGTACACGACAGGTCGCGTGGTAAACCTTTATTGTATTACATCGATGATGATAGATTATTAAGGTTATCTACTTGTCTTGTAATGACTTAATTCAATATAATGACGTTGAGAGCTCTCACATCTCTTGTATTTTACAAATTTACAGTGTAATTTGAAAATATTCTCTCTTCCATACATATCTATCCATGGTAGCACGGTTATTATATAATATAAGGATCACTATAAAAATCGCACGGTGCCTTAGTATTTTTTACGGTAATTAACACCAGATGGCTCTATATTTTTTATACATTTTACAGAATCTTACCGGACACGATACGAAGACGCTCGTCGCGAAGCTACAGAAGATGGAAACAAACGGTATTCTGAAACTGGTCGGCTTCTACGAAAACCTGTTAGTTCTGACCGAATTCATTAAACCATGGTCTGTTCAAAATCTGGACGAACACCGCGTCATACCGACGCCCTGGCTCTCTTTAGAGGGGAGAATCAATAAAAACCTCTTCCTAAAATGGTGCGGCGTGATCCTAAATAAAGTGTTTGAACACCCAGCTATATCCATTCAGACCATATCCGAAGACATAGAGTTTATATCCTCACGAAGCGTACAGGATGTGTTAATGTTTCTGGAGCGAAGTAAGCTGGTGACGTTGAAAGTGATGACAATGTCTGAGCCAGATTTGTTCTCGGAAGATTTGCTTATCAAAGAGGAAGAGTTTTATAAATACGCCTCCCCGCAAGATATAGTGGCGTATCCTGCGAAAGACGCGTTCACAAAGTATGCTTGTTTAAGAAAAGCCATGTTGAGTTAAGTAAAGTTACATTAGTTAGACAATAAAAGTTATTTGATTTTAATGTTAACATGATTTTCTTCTTTATAAACCCTATAAGGCTCAAATTTTTGCAGGAACAAAAGTTGTTTAGAATGACTCCTGCCGGCTTGACGTTAACTTACTAGCCGAAAGTCCACCGCCAGCAAACGTGAGTTAGTTTAGCTTGGCTCGCATAGTTTGAGCCAGTTTTTCAAACAGGTGCGTCCACCGCAAACTATAGGTACCGAAGTTGTACAAAGTTTCACATGATTGCACCGTGGTCCGCTAGATGTCACCACAGAAATTCAGAACATTTTTTATTTACAGCCTATCAAAAAAGAGTAGAAAACGGAACCGAGTTTGTTTTTGCACAATATATTTTTGATAAGCTGCGTACAGACCGGCCCAACGAACGGGTTTCGTTGACCTTCGTTGCTGCAATCTGCCCTGTGTTATGTATGATAAATATCCATCGTTGGGATAACTGTTGGCGTTCGTTGGCCCGGTCTGTACGCAGATTTACATAAATATCAGACAATGTTAAAAAATAGTCTTTAGATGACATCCAAGTTCTTCCTTTTCATTATCCAATCATTTTTGCCAGGCTGTACTACCTCTGCCATTATTCAGAAGGCCGAAAAATCGCATGAATCTAAAATATCCTTAACCATAGACAAAAAGTCCATGAAAATATCGATCGACTGTCCCTCTATTTATCTAGTCTATGCTGCTATTTTAGAGCTGGCAACACTGTTCTGAGTTCAGTCAAATTTAGTTTCGCCATTTTTAATTTAGTGAATAGTGAATGGACTGTGGATTTCATAAAATTATCAGGCTGGAGGGCGACGAATATTTTGAAAAAAGTGTGTCATTGTATTTAATTTACCGTAGAAGAGACTGTTTTTGAACCAAGCTTAGAGTAATATTGTGGTTTTATTTATTACTAACGTTTTTGTATGTAGTGCTACTTCCCCACCGTAAGATCGCTCGCTCGTGTGTCGCTTTAGCTAATTCGATGGCTATGATATTGAAGTGTTAAGTTAACGAGTCGCTTTGGCATTCTCCGTACGGGATAATATCGAGAAAGTGAGGCGACGGAGTTAGCAATGAGCAGGCCTCAAGGCGGTCGCATTCAAGTCCCGGATGACCTTAGAGAGATCCTCTTGGAGTTCACGATCAGCTACCTGCTGGAGCAGCCGGGCGACGTGATCAACTACGCGGTCGAGTTCTTCACCAGGTTACAGAACAACCGCACCACGACGGTCGTGCGCGCGCCCGCCGCCACCACCCCGGATGAGTCCATAATATCAGACGAAGAAGGTATTGTCCACAGATCATTCTTATAAGATCAATATTTGACTTGCGAGAGCGTTTTCCCGCGCAACCGTTGAGGTGGGTCGCTAGGGAAGGCTGTGCAGTAGGTAGTGAGGGATTACGTGCACATGAGTGAGCTTCACAGCCGCCACACAGGTACACCTACGTAGGTACACGAATGTGACAGATTCTTGCCTCTAATACTCTACTAAATGGGGTTACAATCTCTTTGTAAACACATGACTTCACCTCTAACCGGGTGACAAGCCGCTTTGTTGGTTTTCATTTTCAACTAACAAAAATGAGTGGATTTAATTATGCGCTTGAACAGTTTAAATCTTTTTGGTTTACACATAGTATGTTTTTGAAATAAAATTGGGGTGGTTTGATTTCCTTATAAATATTTTTGAATTTACTAATCATAATCAGCATGGATTTTAGTTGCAGTTTAAGAATTTATGCACTTTTGTATGATGACTTGATGAGTAATGAAAGCCCACCTACAATGATTACTTCAGAGTGTTAGCTTTTGTTTGCCACTGTAAAGATATTAATCTAAACTTTAAATCACACATCACAGGCTAAATGACTGGGCTAGATTTCAAGTTAACAACTTACACATTTCCGAGTTGAGGCAAGATTTACAATAAATAATTTTACTCTCCTATTTGAATATAAGGTCTAAATCAGTGTTTTTCAACCTTTTTCATGACGCGACCCCCCTGGTATTAAAAAATATTTCGCGACCCCCTTAACCCTTCGGTCTTTTTAACATGTACTTAGTTGGTATGTATAAAGCGGCCAATTTTTATTTTTATTGGCTACCATTTAAAAGGTCTTAAATATAGTCAAGTATTTTATTAGTTATGTTAAATACAGTTGCAAAAAGGTTATACTAAGCCGAAACCAACATGCATCATGGTATTCGGGCTTAGATTTCGATAAAATACCCTTTTGCAAAACCCTGAATAGTTCAATTCTGTTATTATTAACAGCCTCTTGATTCACTTTAAAAATCTGAAAAGACTTGTTAATTTAGGCGTAATTTTAAAATATTTTAATAAAGTTAAGTAATATTATTTTCTGCACTCATTGGAAGCAAACAGGACCTCAATCAAAAAACCTTCTCTAATTTAATAATTTACGGTGGGAGGCAACATGAAGTAAGAGTAGACTCGAGCTAATTGTATTCTTCTGTATATATATAGTTAGGTATCAACAAAGGATTTCTCGGGAAAACTACAGATTTTGGCCAGATTTAGTAGTAATCCATGCTTGCAAGGATGGAGTAAAATGCTTATAATCGCTGATCTATCTAATAAATAAATATTAATGAAATTAATTATCTTTATGGTTTTTTTTCACTAAAGTACCCAGTTTTTTTCGACCTTTGGCGACCCCCCTACAGAAGCTTCGCGACCCCCCAGGGGGTCGCGACCCACAGGTTGAAAAACACTGGTCTAAATCATAACTATAGTATTATGAATGTTTGTAAGATCTAGAGCAGTGTGATTGTGAGTGTTGCTAAGATTTAGGTCTAGAGTGACATACCTAGTATTCTCATCAGTAGCGACTTAGTTAGAAAAATATAAATAACCATGCCTCAATCGCTAAGCCTTACCCATGATTTGTTAGAACACATCATTTCACAATCACTGTTTAGTGTATTATGTACATTAGTCAAATACTTTAGTTATTATTTCATCAGTCTAACATACATACACATTAGCCATAATACAAACACATAATATGAAGAATTCAAAGAGTCTACAGACGTCTAGTCTTTCCTAGGCCTACAGCAGTTTTCTTTGATAAAGGGGCCTACCAAGTTTGAAGTTATGTTTAAATGTTTATTACATCTAATTAATAGTAATAAAATTTGTTGCTATGTAAAAAATAAAATATCTGTTCAAATCGCGATTATTTAAAACTTGCAATGCCTACTACTGCTAGCTAGCATGGTGTACAATTGAAAGAAGAAGTATTTATAAAAATACTATAAAAAGAAGCTGGTTTGTAAGCACAACTGTTCATTACTTGGCAGGATGCCATTACAGCTCAGAAATATAACTTTATTTACGATTAATATGTGTGATTAAGGGAAACTCTCACTGTTGCCAACAGATAAATAAAACCTGTGTCTGTTAATTTGCGTGTCTATTTATATAAAGCATTGGTCAATTGTTCTTTTGGAACAGGAAACTCAGATAAACTCTATCAGATTTTACCCTGTAAGAAAAATAATATTATGTGCAAAAAGAAATGAGACATGGGTTCAAATTAGCTCTCACTCATAAGTAGTCTATTTCAAAAAGGATGATAGTTCACTCTAAGTGTGAATATAATGAATTATCTAGTTTCGTCATTTCATAATAGGCTACCCTACAACACATGCTGAATTATCTTTTCTATTGACATAAGATTATGATATGCCTTAGTTTTTCGGTTTCAAAATCTACCTCTACAATATAATACAGCTTTAACACATTGAAATCGTATCAGCTAGGCTTGTTTATGAAATGTGCAGGTGCTAAGCAGGCCTTGAAACGTATTTACGTAAGGAACGTCGATTTTCAGTTACAATGCGACAAATATATGCCTACTTAGCGACCAGCGGCCGGCATTTGTCCTATAATGGGCTGTAATAAAAAATTGAAATGTTAGCAATTTTGTGACACAAATTAAGGTTAATGACTTTCAGACATCCATCCATCCATAGCTATAACAAGGTAGCCGTCTAGATTCCGCCCCATTTAAAATTCACCCGCGCTGAGCCGTTTAGGGATTAATTTAAATGTAAACGGTCTTGTAACTTCTTACACGAACACCGAATACATTATTACTATCATCAACAACAATATTCGATGTTCTTCAGTGATCTAGTCATGAAATATAGACTAGTACAAAATATTGTCAATACTCACATCTGAATCATACGGCATACCATACGTCTAGAAGCTACGACTGTCCAGACTAGTCCAAACCCTTTACAAACCGCCAGCGCTTTCCCCGATATTAACCCCTACAATGAACACAGAGCCGCCGGTGGCGCGCTTCAACAACCGCCGCAAGTCGGTGTTCGCGGAGACCTACGACCCCGAGGAAGATGACTCTGACGAGGGTGCTCCCGTGGTGTTCCCCAAGTCGGACGCGCAGCGCTCGCGGCTCGCGGAGGCGGTGCGCGGCATCCTGCTGTTCCGCTCCTTAGATGCGCAACAGATGCAGCAGGTCAGTGCGATTGTTAAATAATATTGCAATATGTATTGTACTTTCGTCTACTGCTACTTGAATGCTCCTGAAGTTGGTTGCGATTAGACTTTTGTACTTTGTAAAACTGACAAACCTCGCCTCGCCTGGTCATTCTTTCTATTCCTATTCAAACTTCAGGAACATTGAAGATGTTTGGACTGAAATGTACCCAATACATATATGTATTATGTTCCCAGTGTTCCCACTTCTGTTAGGGCGCCTCCGAATTGCCGCGCGATTGCTCTGCAGAGCTGCAAACGCACTTAGATTTCTGAAAGCAGTACAACCGCAACGCAAATTTGAAGGCGCCGTAATCTGCAGATCCACTTTTTCTTCGCGAAATAATCAAGTTTCGGAGAGCTGTCATGCCATCGATCGGTACGTTGTGGGTTGCGTCTCCGAAACTTCGTTATTCGTGAAACTAGACTGACCCTCCTGATGTTTTTTATAAGCGCTATATGCGTAGGATGTACATTGTAGAAAGCTGGCTGATCTGTCAGTACGTATACTTTGTGCTGAGCAACGTATTAGAGCGTGATAAGCTCAGGACGTTGCCGACAAGTTGCATAGAGACAGCCTGCACCGACAAACGCTAGCCAGCTTTCTATAGTATACGATTACACGCCCTACGCCAAAACCTGTAAATCAGTTTTTAATAGCGTGCATTGCCAATTTACGGGTTTGGCTGGTGCTACGCGCTTTTTACGATTCCAATATACCTACAACCACGATGAAAACTAACTTTGTGGTGCCAATAGATGATGTTATGGTGGCCTTCGGGGAAGGGCAAGGTGCTTCGCTGCATACATTTTTCGCACGGTTAACTTTATGCCCACTCCACCCAGCCAGTTAAAAAAAAGCAAAATATGCCTCTATATTGCAGTGGCGTGGCTACACTGGAATGGCTTCTAGAATAATGTGGACGGCTCATTAAATAAACATAAATACTCGCTAATCCCTCAGGTACAGGTACAGGGTAGGCAGAGGCGCATTGCTGCACGCCCTTTTCACTTTCGTCAAGTCTCTTTCAGTTTAATAAATGGCGGGCCTTTATATGTTAACCCTGTTATTCATTATAACATTATTGAACGTTTAAGCTATTGAACTCTTTTATCACAGGATAAGTGCATCTTCAAACTCAAACTACAAAAAAAAAACTGTGCTATAATTAAATCTTTACTCGGAATACTTGAATAAAGAATGCCGCCTGAGGTTCCACTAAAAACCCAACTGCATAGAAACTTGAAATTCATTAGATTTATTTATAGCGCACATGTCCAAAAGTAGTATCTATTGTACTAGCAAACTACTATAGTAAAAATAAAATATTATAGTACCTAGCTACAATGTAGCCTTTAGCACCAGAAACTACAATTATATTATGTTGGACCAAGTTATATACCTTGCTGAATTTAGGTATAACTTTCCTAGTTCTAAACAGTTCACTACCATCATTGATCAACTGTTTGTACTACAAAGTCAAATGGCTAACAACTAGCAACACGCTGTAAAGATTTCACAACAACGTAACCACACAAGACAACCTAACACCTAATACCGTATGCAAGACACATTTGTTACATGCCTAGTACAATATCAATCGTGCATTCGAGTAGGTCGTCCAGGTAATGATGCCACCGCCCTTTGCTTTACAAAATAAGTGCATTATTGATTGCAAGTCCAGCTTGTTTTAACGAACAATGGCTTTTAACGAACGTAATTGGTTTTTTGAATGACGCGTATGCAGAGTATGCTACAGGCAAATAGCCGACGAGGCGCCAAAACTATACTTATACCAGTCTTTTAGTTGGGCACGTGTAGATCGACCAACACTAGTTGTATTTTAACACGGAGCGCCACTAAACTTTGCTACTTTGGAGAACCTTTAAAAATTTAAACTCGTTTCCTGAAAGTGTTACTGACGAGAACCCACACTAGATACATTCTGAGCTAGTCGTTTCGCCTTTTGAACGTATTAAGACCGTGTTCAGTTGTTTGATATTGCGTTCTTTGTTGAAAAGCTTTAAGGTTCTGTTTGGTGCGTGTGTCTGGTAAAGCTCGATGTATTTGTTTATCTTGCTGAGCCGTCCATTATCGTCTCCGCAGCGTCCTGCACACAATAATGGCTTATTCAGGCCGACGACGCCGATGTGCGTCGGAAGAGGGCCATTAAACCGATTAACGATTAACGTGTAAGCTTCTCTATTGGACGCTGCAGGGGGCAGCGTTAAATTACCTGCCAGACAAACTATACATTAAATAGATGTACGTAATAGATGATGTAAAACAAACACACACACACACTCACGCCTTGTACTAATGTACTCCCTTGCGGGGTAGGCAGAGGTGCATTGCTGCACCCACTTTTCGCCAGAGTGTTATGTTAGTCCCAATGTAATAGGGGGCGGGCCTACTGCCATTTTACGGGCACATCCAAGACCCGAGAACAAATATCTGTGTTTAAACAAATATCTGCCCCAGCCGGGAATCGAACCCGGGACCTTCGGCTCAGTAGTCAGGGTCACTAACCACTACGCCATTCGGTCGTCCATAGATGATGTATGGAGCTGAAAGTGAAGACAGAGTGTTATGGCGGTATTTTTGAGAGAGTAGTAGAGGATTCAAGAGTGATGATGATGAGAACGTTTGTTTCCCCGCGATCCAGGCAAAAGAGTTCAACTTCTTCTAAAGATAGTTTCTTATAAATATTTTTCCATTAGTGCTAGGTACCTAATTGGCCAGTTTCGAAAATGCATCGAGAAATTTGTTCAAGCTGTATGTACGGTGAACTGTGCCAACACACATGTGACATAGGCAGCTAACACGACCACATACATAATGGCTTACCCTAACAAGCTTGGCGAAGGCTTTCAAAAGTACCCCTTTTAAGTGGCGGTGCTATCTTAAAATATGCATTAGATTAGGTGACCCAAACACAGCTATTTGTCCCTAACAGGTGCGCTCTACAGCTATTGTTTCGAACACTTACTTTTGTTTTAAATGTATTTACATACCGGGTGAAATTTCCAAGAATGTGATAAATTCCTGGTCGTTAATTGTGCTTTCTGAATGTCGTCCAATACTTGGCAGTTTGTTTGTACACGCACATAGCTAGTGTACGTACTGTCGAGGTGTACGTGTAGGTTTCGTGCGACCTACTTACATTGAAATAAAAAATGCACTGCACTACTCTATGATTTACTTATTCGCAGTGCCGACTCTACTGAGGTGAAAGAGAGTAATTTCCTTTCATAGCTGACCATATGGCTCGGCATTCATTAAATAAGGAAGAGATTGAATGGGGAGAGAAGGATTTGGAACGATATTTACTATAGATGGTAGTTTCGCATTTACCTACCCTGACAAAAAGACGGGTTTTATAAGTCTCATGTATGTATTTCTATACGTCGATTCGATACCGCGTACCGAATGCCACTCTGATAAGTAAGCTGTATAAAATTGGTATTAGAGGATCATTTTTAACTTTTATCAGTGACTATTTACATGCTCGTACGCAAAGAGTAAAGCTTGATGATAAAACTATTAGTAAGGATGTTTCTACTTCTGAATACGGCGTTCCACAGGGTAGTGTCCTTGGACCTACCCTGTTCTTAATATACATCAACGACCTAACTAACTTAAAACTACTAAATGGAAGAGTGTTTTCGTACGCAGATGATACTGCACTACTTTTTCACGATGACAACTGGAATGACGTTTTCAAAAAGGCTGAAATTGGTCTTACTAAAGTAATAAAGTGGCTTAAACTGCATTTATTGTGTCTCAACACCAGCAAAACGAACTATATTGCCTTCTCAATTCGTGACAACACGCAACCTGATGAAAAATTAAGCATAACTGCCCATACTTGTCTTTCAAATAACTTAACTTGTAATTGTTCTTTAATAGAAAAGGTAAAGTCAACAAAGTATCTCGGCATAATTATTGATAAAAACCTATCATGGTATCCTCAGCTTGAGCTGGTTGCGAATAGAGCTAGGAAACTGATTTGGCTATCCTTAAGTTCCTTCGTGATATATCTAATAAAGACCTTATTATTTACATTTATAAAACTCTAGTACAATCAACACTCACATATTGTCTACCTATTTGGGGTGGCACATATAAAACTAAATTTATTGGAATCGAACGCGCGCAGAGAGCCATATTAAAGGTAATACTACGTAAAAGAAAATCATTCAGTACTTATGAGTTGTATAAGCAAGCGAATGTTCTTACAGTGAGGCAATTATATATTCTTCAATGTATCTTAAGGGTCCATAAAAACTTGCCTATTAACACAAAAACACTTGAGAAACGTAACCGATATGCAGTAATAAAATTTAAAACTTCTAACACAGTATTTGCTTCTAACCAATTTTGTAATAGTTCAGTATCAATTTATAATAAAATAAACAGAGTGTTAAACCTATACGGAATGACTTACAAAGAATGTAAAAAAACCACTACTTCATGGCTTAAATCATTGAGTTATGAAGATACTGAAGAACTTTTGAAAACCTAACACTAAAGAAATGTTCTAGCTCCTGATTTTCACAAAATTATAAACATTAGGTATATACTAGTAATAATATTATTGGATATAATATACCTTACATAGACATACATAATTATATTTACTACAGGTATTTCAATAACTGAAATTTAAAAAATAATAATATACAGGGTGTTGCAAAAAGGGTATATTAAGCCGAAACCTACATGTGCAGCATGGTATATCTAAGCCTGAAACTGATTTCAGAATTTGGAAATTCGCGAAAAAAAATATTAATTTTCCATAGAAACTATGTTGGTCACGTGACTTTTTACTATGGAGAATGAATATTTTTTTTCGCGAATTTCCAAATTCTGATTTCAGTTTTGGGCTTAGATATACCATGCTGCACATGTAGGTTTCGGCTTAGTATACCAATTTTGCAACACCCTGTATATATATGTCGCAGGCAACTGGTTTAATCTCCTGTTTGATTGAACCGCTAGCCCTTTCATTGGATGACGCTATTCAGTTGTATGACTAGGCCGAACGTTGATTGTACAAGCGTCACAAAACGTCCAACTAGTTAGCGGACTTAAAATCAGTCAGGTGGTGAATAAAACAAATATGGCGTCTAACAGCGAACAGCTGACACAAAAAGCACTTGTATTGTTATATTTTGCAAATAAATTAGCTTTGAATTGCGTTATTTATGTTAAAATAGTGTGACAACATGGATTTACCTATTATTTCACCGCCGGCGGATAGTTTCAAAGAAAAAAATGTGCTGTAACTGGATAATTATGAACAACAATATCAAGGTACGTTTATTGTTATTGTTTAGTTAATTTGTGAGATGAGAGCTTTGTAACATAGTCTTTTTGTTGACTCTTGTCTGGTCATGTTCATCCCAACCAGACATTACAAAGTTGCTATACTATAACCCATTTAACGACTTCGCTGAATAACGTTCAGTCAAGACGTTGGACGTTACAGTCAACCACTTGACGAGTTGTTCTTTAGTCATTCAACTGAGTAGCGTCATCCAATGAACGGGCTAGCGGTTCAATCAAACAGGAGATTAAACCAGATGACTGCGACATATACATACAGTAATATGCTAATACTTAAACTGGCATGCTTGCATTATATCGATATATAAATAAATACATACATTAAAATATATATTACTTTAATATTTATTATATTAGGATATCTTAAAATATATTTAATATTGTATATTATAGATTATACTAAGTTTTTAATGTATACGATACAGAGCACAAAATAATTTAGATACCTACACATATAGTTAACTATCTACATCGAATACTGACACACCTTTACCTTAAGAAACTCATAAAATAAAATAAGTACCTAATATGTTTTGAATATTTTTATAAGTACCTATATCAAAATTGTTTTGTATACTTAGGGTGGCTGTTACGAACTTCTATTTAAATACTACATAAATTCATTTAGCTAATTTCGTTTAATGCACTAAACAATTTTATCCTAAACATGTTTAGCTTCATAATTCACCATGGTCTTTTGATTACTATTTAGTTAAATGCGTTTATCATCCTGCAATTTGTTATTTACGTTCAGTTCCACATCTTTTAATGAGAGACTTCATATTTTTTATTGAACATTCGAAACGACTCAGCGTAAAACGGAGTCAATCTATCAATTTCAAACATAGAGAAAATAACACTACTTATTTCAAAACAAAACTTATTTCGGCTTTCACCGCGTGGTGGTGTTTGTATTTATTTGTTGTTGTGATTTCAAAGTAAAATGAATAGTCAAGCAGCTTTTTCTCGTGTTCGTGCCCCTAATTTTACAAGGGAAGAACAAGATTTATTGTGCAATGTATTGGAACCATACTTCCACATTATAGAGAGCAAAAAAACGTTGTTCCTGAATGGTATCAGGAGATTTAATGTATATTTTATACAATAATGCTATTGCATGAGTAACTCTATGAATGATTCTGCAAGCTGTTGGTTCTTCCACACCTATCACATCTCCACAAGTAATTAACTGACTGCCAGTTGCATAATATCGGAGTGTGCAAAACAACTGGTTCATTGGAGTAACTGCATTATTTCTGTAACAATAATTAAAGGTATAAATAAAAGTATAAGATAATTATGTAGTCAGATAACTTTATTATTTCAATACCTTAGCTACTTACCTGGTGGAAATAAATTCAAGATGATGTTGAATTTCTTGTAGTAGAAGCGATACAGTTTAGCGAGCGGTGGTAGCTCAGTCGGGTAAGCGCCCGCTTCTCACGCCAGAGATGCGGGTTTCGAATCCCGGCGCTGCCATGTACCAATGAGTTCTTTTAACTTAAGTACAATGTATATCATCGCTCTTACGGTGAAGGAAAACATCGTGAGGAAACCTGCATATCTAGATCTAGCACATCTAGATAATAATATGTGAACCCACCAACCCGCAGTGGACCAGGGTGGTGGGAAATGGTCCAAGCTTAGGAAGGCAGTTTAGACCTTGGGGATATGCACAAAGGTTCCACTCGAGAGAGCCAGGTGCAGGTACTTACACCCCCACAGAGAATAGAATAGAATAGAATAGCGATACAGTTTGTTTTGTCAAACGAAATCTCATAACAAATTTTTTATCCGGTACTGTCTCAAATAAGTTAGTTCTTTCTGCAATATAGCGTAATGAGCGAGGTATATTCATAATATTCATATAGATAAGTAATTCTTCATCATCGTCATCAAACAAAATATCCCACAAATCCATTATTTATTAGATAACCTCAACATAACCTCTGAACAATGACCTCTGAATCTCTCACAGACAACAACTAGACATCAGCATCACTGAGGAAAAATGCTAGAAATGGAAAAGTTCTCTTGACAGCCGGTCGGTCAGCTGTTCGCCGCGACTGACGCCATGACATGCGTAGTAGATAAATGTGTTTATAGTGCCACAAACTTATCTGTTCCGGTGAGAGCGAACTAAATTGGTCCATACCTCATTACTTACTGTACTAATGAATTTCATATTGACATAGATTATATGGACCAATTTAGTTCGCTCTCACCGGAACAGATAAGTTTGTGGCACTATAGTAAAGTTAAATAGCCATTTGACCGAATTTAGGTTTAACAGATTACTAATCATATTTAAGTCGTGGTAAAAGATGTTTTACGAAATTTTATTTCAAATTGTGTTTAAATAAAAAGTTAAATACATTTATCACTTTGATAAAAGCCACCCTTAAAGTATTAAGTGGCATTGGCAAATTCAAGAAGGAGGGGCTCTTCTACTACAGGTTTTTTTAAACTTACAAGAAGAGACCCACAATGTAATAACATTATCTATTGTAAGTAACAACAATAAAGAATTTTGATTTGATTTTGATTTTTGAATGCCATAACTTTTTTTAGACAGCAGCACATATCGTATATAAACTAAATAAATACACGGGTTTTGCTATCAAAAACAGTTAATGAAACTCGGTTTCAACTTAGTAAACTGTAGAGTGAGACATTTATAAGCAGCATACGCGTGCGGTGTACCTAGAACTGCCGGCTGCATCGTGTCTTGTCCCAGTTAACGGCTAGCACTTGTAGCAAATCATGTTTGGCACATTTACCGCCGGCCCCCATTGCCTCACCATATGTGACTTGCCACACAACGAGTGCGCGCTACTTCTTATTCTCGAAGGGTGCCTGCGTGATTGGAAAACGGTTATAACTTGGTAAAGACCTGAATGCTCAAATGGGCTGTTGAAGAAAATTGTTGATGCTATATCTGGTATGTTTTGTTATTGTCATTGATATAGTTCATCACAGATGTGTTGATTTTAATCACAATGGCAGTGTATTTATAGATGTTAACCATACCGAAAGACTATTTCTAGTCATAAGCTAGATACTAATCCAAAGTAACATTCATTCTGTCAAGGCGTCCAATAAAAGTTAATAGTTTGATGAACAAAATAGCTGTGGACGTTGTTTCGCTGGCCGACCACAGGCTGTGGAAAGCCTTAATTGATTTTACCGACAGCGCAACTAATGCAGGTGTATGTATAGGATGTGTGTATGTGTCTCCGGACTGTAGGCACCCGTTTTTGTTATAGTGCGGCCGAGCCAGCTTCCAATTAGTTTAGAGCACATTGCCTTTGTCTATGTATTGTTGAGAACAACTTGTGTACATACTTTACTACACCGCATGGGGAAAAACTACACGGGTTTACGTTACGGTTACCTGTGGGCAGTGCTATCAATGCCGTTTAAAAACATATGAAAGTAGGTACCAAAAAGTGAGAAAAAAAATACTATTTATATTGACTGCCTTACTTGTTAATGTTATTGCATGCTTTTATTTTCATCAAATAAAATACGTACGTATCGTTTATTCTTTGATCTGTATGTAGGTAATGCAGTTCAATTTACTTTTATTATTACCCTCCAAGCTCATCCTTTTAAGGGTAGTAATATCGGATAATGCAAGAGATAAAACATGGCAAAATGCGTTTCAGGGCACTTTCAGGCTTTCACATTTACTGAGACCTATATTTGGCTCATATGAATATGAATTCATATGAGTTTCTTTAAATAAAGCCTTTACAAAGACCATTTATCAATCTGGCTTTTTGAGAAAGTTTTGTCGACGAGATAAGATTAAAAGCTCAGGCATTGGCTAAAGCCAAAAGTTGGGAAGCTTTCATATGTACGGAGTTTTAACGCAGTTAAAGTTTTAATAAACTGAGAGCGATCCATCTGCCCCGCAACTCTATTCCGTTATACGCTCCAAACTTTGCCATCTAATTATCCTGGTATACCTTTCCGGATTGAAGCTACATTGCTTTCAGAATCCGGTTACAAAGTTGGTATAGCTATTTCGCGTTTTATTGGTTTGTTTTCTATGACTTGCAAACTGCTAGGTATGTCAACGTTACATTTCGTTTATTGGTTCAAAAATATACTTACGTTTCCCGTGACCTTCGCTTCCCCTTAAATAGTTTTCCCGTGGGAATTACGGGGTAATAAGTATAATTGTGTTGATCCAAGATGTCAGCTTTCTACATAACAATATTCATAAAAATGGGTTAACATTCATCTGTATTTACAAACTTTTGCGTTTATAATATTAGTAGAATTACTATAGATATCATGTAGAGCCTTTCTGCCTATCTGGTCTTGTAATGTAATGTGTCAATGTAATGTGTGTCTTGTAATGTGTCAGGCAAATCGAAAAACGGCCCGCCATCTATCTAAACTGACGAAAAGTTAATGCAGCACAAGGCGTGTATTCTGCTTGTATCACCACTTATTGAGCGTCCATGAATAAGAACCCTACAATATTTCCAACTCTAAGGGCCCGTACACAACACTGCGTTGCGACATCGCAATCATCAGACATCGTAGAATCAATCTGGAACTGTATAGACTATAGACAGTTTCTTAGGGCAAAACGCTTGATTACAGTCGCAGGTTTTTGCGATGCGAATGACGAAGAACCTACTACTCATGCGAATTAACTGTGCATCTGGCCAACAACAATTAGAGGTCACATCGGGTACGCCAAAGCTAGTTAATATGACCTCTGGTTTTTGTCAGTCAGGTGTACAGTTAATTCGCAGGAGTAGTATAATTTATATTCCTTACCAAGCCATACTAATCTTCTATCCGTGTGTGCAGGTGCTAGACGCGATGTTCGAGAAGCGGTCGGAGCCGGGCGAGTACATCATCAGGCAGGGCGACGACGGCGACAACTTCTACGTCATCGAGAACGGCGTGTTCGACGTGCTGGTCGCCGGCGAGGATGGCGTCGAGAAGGTGAGTCGTTACAAATAAGTCATCAAACTGAGCGCCCCCCAGTAGGCGCGGCGTTTTCCGTGATACAGGGTGACTCCTGCTGGCTGGGTGGGTGCATTCATTCATTCAGCCTATAGCAGGCCACTGATGGACGTAGGCCTCTCCCAAAGCACGCCGCGGTCTATAGCTTTCCGCATCCAATCATAACCAGCCACCTTCGCAAGTGGTCACTCCATCTAGCCGTAGCGCGTTCCACAGTATCAGGCAGGGCGACGACGGCGACAACTTCTACGTCATCGAGAACGGCGTGTTCGACGTTTCCAAAACTCGTAGAACAAAAGTTGAGTCTCCCCCTTTCGGTTTTGTGTCCCTTATTTGCAACACCCTATAAATCGAAATATCTAGGCTCATATAGATAGGTGAACCTTCGTTAAAGGCGTTCCTGGCGACTGACATTCCTCAAGGCGTACTAAGGAACTACTCCCCAGATGCCTAAATGTAGTTTGTTTATAATTAGCCTTGTAAAATGCATCCATTCTATGAATTTATCTCTAAGCTAAGTCGTAAGTAGGAGGTGAAGTTACACACTGAATTTCAGGAGGTTTCGTAAGCTTTATCAAGTCAAAATTTGATGTTCAACAAACATCAGATATCCCGCACAAGCTCAAGATACTTGGTTATGAATACCAGCTTTATACGGAAGCGAGAATATTATTCCCGGGCGAAGCCAGAATGTATCCCGGTATGCGTTTGTTTGTGTTGGCTTTAGTGAGGATGGCTGAGGGAATTGTGATGCGGCTTTCACTCTATATACCTTTGTAGTAGCTCTAGATAGATATTGATGTCGACTCTGAAGGAACTATCTACCAACCGAAACAGATATGACTGCGATAATAGTAACTATAATATACGAATTAGTGACTAATCAACAGATTATCTTACATTGATACTAGCTTTCGATCTCAAGGTAATATAAGTACCTACTTACTCAGTTTATTATTTTACATTTTTACGGTGGATGTCCGATTAATATGTTACTCAGTCGAGTAAAATATAAAGAATACACCCTAATTATCATGGTAAATGGCATTCGCTGTAGCAAAACATCGTTGGGTTTGTAATCAAAATATGAAATTGCCTCCACTAGTCCGCATATTACATTATGTAGGCATGGCGCGGGGGCACCTAGGCGATGCTCTGTTATCAGACTATTTGAATTTCAAGGGCGTTTGATATGCATTCGTAAAAGGCATTTTTAACCGACTTTTAAGGAGCCGGGGATCTATCAGTTGATTTGTGTTCTAATTAGCATAATTTTCATTTGACGATATTGTGTATACGAATTTATAAGACGCAACCATTGACGCACTTAAACTTGTCTTATGTGTGTATTTCCGGTAACAATAACATTGTAATAATATGGTGATCTGGATCACCTAATACATACTGTAGGTACATACCTAATGAAGCATTCACGCAAAGTCTAGAAACTTTATTGTAATCTAAAAAAATATGTTGTATTTGTATTATCCAACTGCCACTGTGACGTGACGAAATTATCACTCTATCTTTTTTGATAACGTTGATAAAGAAATATTTTAAATTTACTAAGAAAAAAATACGATTTCAGGCACTAACCCGCTAAACCAACGATTTGTGTGTGTTTTCATCACCTTGGGTTGAAGACCACGTTAGATGAGGTCCTCCTGAAGGGTATGAACGACTCTACGACTAAAATTTACAAGATTCTCTTACCCTGTTTAATGATCGATATGAAAACAAACTAGACAATTTAGTGTGTAGTCTCTAAACAGTACAACATCCTAGTACAGCTGCTAATAGCTCAGCTCTGCGTCACTCAAAAGTGACCTCTTATACAATTGAACCGTAAAGCCCCATCCATACGCTTGCTGTTTGTCACAAACACGGCAAACAGCAAACAAAGTCACAAACACCAACCACAATCACCGAACACAAACAGCCATCCACATGCTCGGCGAACGCTCATTACATTCCGAACCGGCAAACACGGCGGACGACGAGCTATTACTTTCGGGTTGACATATTTTTATTATATAAATTAAAGCAAGAGAAAGAAAAAAAGGAAAATAAGAAGAAAGCAAAGACGATGGTGGGATAATAATAATAATTAAAATAAAAAAAAAACTGACTTCTTCTTTTTAATTATTATTTTATTTTATAGTTTTTAGTTTATTTGCAATAATTTTTAATCAAAAGTAAGATGCAAATGATACCAAAAAGTCCTACTAATCAATACGAATCATTCAAGCCTAAACACGAGGTAGTTGCTATATACCGTTGAGGAGTTCCCTTGACTGCCTTCCGTTTCCATCATCAGATCAGCTCAAGGTCACCATCATTTTTTTTTGTTACAAGAACTATATTTATGTTTCAATTTCATTAGAATCGGTTAATATGTGTCCAAAATGGAAATTCATACCCTGTTTTTACCCCTTTACCCACCCTTAGGGGTGAGATAAAATTCTGAAAAAAAAAATGGGACCACCTGGGAGCTCAACCCAATACAAAAAAAAAAAGAATTTTCAAAATCGGTTCATAAACGGCGGAGTGATCGGTGAACAAACATAAAAAAAAATGCGCGCTAAGGAAAAAGTGTAGCAAGTTGATACGTCCGCCTCCCGCAATGCTAGCGCGCATACTGACCGCTGCCAGACGTGTAGATACGTAGCGAACTGTTTGCCGAACATCCTTTGATCTGGCAAGAAAAACCGACACCGATGCCGAACACTGGCGAACACAAACACAAACAGGCAAACAACGACAAACACCCATCCACACGTCAGTGTTTGCTGTTTGCTGTTTGCTGTTTGCCATTGTTCGCCGAGCGTGTGGATGGGGTATAAAAGACAAGAATAGCCGCGGAATACATAAATTAATTCATCCTTTTATGCATAAACAAAACATGTTTTGCACAGACATAATGTGTAGAGAGTAAAAAACAAACAAATTATTAGTTCCAAAACAAATACAAGTACATCGTCTACCCCCCCACAGCTTTTTACATGTCTAGACATTATTATAATGTGGGTCCATTCAGCCTAATCCGAATTACCTACGCTAAATATCAAGAAATGTGATATTTTTAGTTATTTTCTGAAACGCTTAAATAGAAGATACTTACACGATAAAGTAACACCCACGCTGCTCTCGCAAGCAAGAGACTGAGGTAGGATAACAATGTATAACAGAATAATGAAATTTTATAGAGCAGGAGTCATATTCTCTGGGAGATACATACGCTGCAACTTGCAATACAAACTTGAAAAATAAACTTGCGAATGTATATATTGAATGTCACGCGCTCTCAACAAACAAGCTGTTACTTTATATGGTGTTTCAATGAAAACAGTTCTATTGCCAGTTACCGTATCTGCTCGACCATATTAGCTTGCGTAATCAAGGATCTTGGTGTTTAGACTTAACGCTACGTGTTGTGTAAAAGGATTTAGCGGTTGCCACCACGTTTGTAACTCGACCGGTGTAACTGAGTCACTGTAACGTTTGTCGGAGACCTGTTGGAATAAAAAAAAAAAAAAAAAAACACGCACTCACGCCTTGTACTAATGTACTCCCTTGCGGGGTAGGCAGAGGTGCATTGCTGCACCCACTTTTCGCCAGAGTGTTATGTTAGTCCCAATGTAATAGGGGGCGAGCCTATTGCCATTTTACGGGCACATCCAAGACCCGAGAACAAATATCTGTCTTTAAGGGCCCGTACAGGGTGACGTGCCGCGCCAATTTTGGGTTTTCAATGCTCTTCACACAGCACACGCAGTGACACGCACACATGTAAGTTTGCACAGTGGGTCGATAAACTTTTACTCGCCAACTTTATTGACAATTATGTTCAAGTACATTTTGGGTGATTTTAGGGTAAGTAAGTATAATTCTTACTTACACTGGTAGGCACCAGGAAAGAGTAGAAATTAATAGGGGTGCCACTTTACTCTATACTCGGAACCCGATTAGCTTTCTCAAACAAATGTGGTATTTACTTGTAGAAAGGTAACTAAAAGTATTAAAGTGTAGATAATAAGTTTCGGGCATCCTCCAGCCAACTGAATCCCGACGACAAAGCAAAGTAAATACATAGTGTCGCAAAAGGGCTATACTAAGCCAAAAGGGGATGACTCAAGGGGTCATTCTGAACAACTTTTGTTCTACGATATTTGCAAATTCGCGAAAAAACTTATTCGTTTTCCATGGTAAAAAGTCACATGTCCAACAAAGTTTCTATGAAAAAGGTTTTTTTTGTTAATTTCCAAAACTCGTAGAGCAAAAGTTCAGAATGACCCCCTGTCTTACTCCTTTTTACCCGACTGCCGAAGGAGGAGGGTAATGTTTTTTGATTGTATGTATGTATATATGTATGTTTGTCTGTTTCTTTGTTCCCTCCTGTAGCCTAAACGGCTTGATAGATTTTGATGTATGAGGTATTGTTAGGAGCGTATTGATGGCGCGATGGCTATAGGCTATGTGACGTTCCATTAAAATGTACATAGCGCCCTCTTGAGGACATAACGTGATGATCGAAAAAATAATAATTCAACTTTGCCGTGTAAGGTATCAAATGAAAGGACTTGATTTTCACATTACAAAAATATGCATATTGAAGGTATTTAAATAACAACACCAAAATTATTGAAATAAAAAATGATCATGAACTACCTACCGACGTAAAATTTCATAAAATAAAAACAACAAAAAGTTACAAATAAAAAAATACAATTATAAAAAACTAAAAACCTGACTGTACGCTAAAAACATGAAAACGAGTCCCAATGTTAATGGAAAGTATCGCAGGCGGGGACCAACTTGACCGCCACTCAAGGCCGTTTTCTAAGTAACATTCAGCTAAATGGTGAACCCTCTGCTGGTATAATTTGTTTATATACCGCTTTTTCAATACCTGTAAGTACATTTTTTGGCAGCATAATATTTTTACTTAATTTTAGGGTTTCGAACGTCAAAAGAAAAAAAGCAACCGTTATAGGATCTCTTTGTTGTCCGTCTGTCTGACTGACTGTCTGTCACCGCCCTTTTTCTCAGAAACGGGTAAAGATATCAAGCTTATATTTCGCATAGATGGGGAGTACCCCAAAAAAAATATTATGGTACTCCCTGTCCCACACAAGTAAATTGGGGCTTATATTTTTTCCAGTTATTTTGATGTGTATCCTTTTTTTTTCTTTGTTGTTTTGTATAAGTATGTGTTTCTTTTCTTTAAATCTGTATTTTTTTTGTTGTTGCTGTCTATGTGTCGAAAAAATGTATCTTTATCTTCAAATCACGTCATCTATCGTTTGTTTTTTTTGTGGCTACTGTCTATAGAAGAAATTCCGTCATTGACAATTTTACGTTACGAATTTATTTTTATTTATTTTATTTTTATTTTTACATTTTCGTGGAGAATCAACAGCATTTTGTTAATAAATAATTATTACTTATGAACACATAACAACTTGATGCCATTAACAGAATGAACTTAGTAAACCCAGTAAACCTAACACATCCAGAGGAAAAACAAAATCTCTTTCTCTCTCTCTGAAAAACATACTTAATAGCCCAAACTCGATGCTTTTAGCTATTAACATCTTTGAAATAAAATTGAGCCACCACCGTGTTACTGCCCTCATCAGATCCTCACGAGACCATACCTCAACCAGCACCAAGAGACTGTATTTTTGATCCCTAACCTAATGTTCGTGCGTATTGTCATCACTTAGATCCATTCGCTATATTCCTGCTCCTCATCAGACCTTTACGAGACTGTAATATCACGAGAATATTGCACACTATCTAATTTAATTTAATGTATTGAATATACTGGAAGAATTATGCTTCCTCAATTTCAAATCAAATTATGTTGGTGTCATAAAAGTTGAAAAAGTGCAATGACAACCAATGTGCAGTGATTTTGTATCTGTACACGATAAGATCGCGAGCTGTCAGTGCTGCCTAAACCGACGTGACCCTTCTTTGGAGGCCAGCGGCCAACTGAGTCAAACGTCACTTGTGTTTATGATTTTATAACACAGAAAGCCGCCATAGATATTTGTATGAAGATTTGAGGGAAAAAAATTGCTCAAGTTTGGGATTAATTTACACAAAATAAGAGTGTGTTTATTAAAAAACAAGGTATTTAGCGCCTAGTCCAAGCCTTTAACTTTATAATATGATAAAAATCATATGAAAATTCTTAATAATTACGACACAGTTGTTACAATACGGGAGTGTGATTGACTGGTTTTTCTTGATATTCTGAAATTAATTTACAGTTATCCATAATCATTTACTTAAATTCGAATGATTCAGCACCTAGCTAGACTCTTCAACTACCTGTGTGTTTTTTTTCAAGGCTGTAGAGCATCATTTACTACATAATTCTATGACAATGCCAACCCTCGATTCCCTATTGCAGACCCTTAAACAAATATCTGCCCCAGCCGGGAATCGAACCCGGGACCATCGGCTCGGTAGTCAGGGTCACTAACCACTACGCCATTCGGTCGTCTGTTGGAATAAGGGTTTTATTATCAGGGAGTTAGGTTTATTTCTCTATTTCTTTATGTTTCTTTATGGTAGTAGGCATCAGAAGCCGTGATTTTTAAATTTAACGCTTTACATCGTTTAGTTACAAGCTCGGTATTACAATGTGTTCACTATACCTATAACAATTTCCACACACCACATACATTATACCTTACTTCATAATGAGAATAAAAGATACGTTTGGCAGTTATGAAAATGTTAACGACTGAGTGAAATTGTGAAATGCGTAGCAGATATCCGCCCGGTACCTACCTAGGCGCCGCCGTAAATGCAACTAATCGGTTAAAATTTAACTCCTACTGTATACGAGTTAAGATCCATAACATATTTAAAAAAAATTAAGCGTCTTATCTGTTAATTTCTTGTGTGATATCGTAGGGAGTTTTTGAATAGGAGCGTTCAACTTACGATCCTGTTTTTGTATAAACTGATAGTTGTATTTAGGGCGGGCGGCGCCCAAGGTACATGCGGGTGTGGGGCGGATCGTATATATATGGACCGGGCGGATATCTACTGCGCATTTCACAATATTCCCCTGAATAACTGAATTAAATTCTCATTAAGATTTTCATAACGGCTATACGCATCATTTATTGCGGATTCAACCGCGACGTATGGAATGTGTGGGAAATAAATAACGTACGAACGCTCATATCCCTGACAGTTTCGTTAATGTGACTGTCACAACAGCAAAAATTACATTATAGGAAGTGTCAGGAATGTCTGTGTGTCACTTCTGAAAACGCAGTCCAGCTACCGTACCACCACCGACACGTCGCTCGCCTGTCAAACATCTGTCAGATCCATACAAGTTACGTCAGATTTGACTAGCGAGTGACGCTGCTTTAGGATTGTTATTGGTTAATGATCGGTTGTGGTAACCCCGCAGCTCCATCTATCTATTTTATTTATTTTATTTTATTTTATTTTTTATTTTATTTTATTATATTAGGAAAACTTAACTAATTTATTTTGTAGATAACAATGACAGAGTAGCTTATGTTGCACAAGTTTCCACCTCTAGGTAGATTAGTTAGGTAGTATAGGGAGGGTTAACTAAAGCTTAGACTTAATCTAATCGCAAATACACATAACTTTATAACAAAAAGAGGGAGTTAAATTATAAAACAAAAAACAAAGAAATCAAACTAAATTAAACTAACCAGGTTTATGAGAACCAAAGTAGTCAGAAACCAGCTCATTGGAAATAGATGCTATGCTATTAATAAAAATATCCATGTCACTGTGGTCACGCAATATATTATTTAAGAGATTAGGTACACGCCAGAAGAAAGAGTTCTGCCTGTAGTTACTTGATACAAGGGGAACATAGAGTAAAGACGGCTGACGAATTTGCTTGGTTGGAGTGAAAAATTTAATTAACGAAAGCAACTCAGGGCTGTCTACTAAGCCGTGAATAATTTTTAAAAAGAAAATGATGTCAGCAATTTTACGGCGGTTGGATAATGGAAGTAGGTGATGACGCTTGCAGCGATCATCATAGCTGGGATCAGCTATACCGGTCCTGTAGGACAAGTATCGTAAAAATCTTTTTTGTATTTTTTCGACCCTGTCAATATATTCATGATACCTAGGATTCCACACTTGTGAGGCATACTCGAGTATGCTTCGAACGTATGCACAGTAAATTATTTTTATAGTTTTGATTTTGGTGAAATTTCTAGATATTCTGATTAAGAACCCCATTGATTTATTAGCCTTCGATATAAGTTGATCAATGTGATGATCAAATAGGAGTTTTTCATCATGAACAACTCCCAGATCTCTGACCTGATTGACCCTTATTAAATCGGTGTTTTTCAGCGAGTAACCAAACTGAAGAGGGCGGATTTTACGAGTAAATGTGATCAGATAGCACTTGGAAACATTAAGATCCAATTTGTTGGCCAAGCAATAACTATCCAATCTACATAGATCAGACTGCAAGTCAGTTTGGTCGTCTGCGCTACAGATCCTCTTTGCAATCTTCATATCATCAGCAAAAAGGAAAAGCTGAGAGTGCTGAAAGCAAGATGTTATGTCATTAATGAAGATTACAAAGAGGAGAGGCCCGAGAAGGGACCCCTGGGGAACTCCTGAGGATATTTCAGTAAACGGGGATAAGAATCCGTTTACAGCAACAGCCTGAGAACGACGGGTGACGTAAGATGAAAACCAACGAAAAAGGTCGCCGTGAATTCCCAACCTATGTAATTTGCACAAAAGTAAAGAGTGGTCTATTCTATCGAAAGCCTTGCTGTAGTCAGTATAAATACAATCCACTTGACCACCTCCATCCATATTCCTCGTCAAAAATTCGTTGAATAACAGTAAATTAGATACTGTGGATCTACCACGCAGAAAACCGTGCTGATGAGTGGAAAAAGAGGATTTTAGTGAGGAGTAAACCTGGTCATACACTAGCTTCTCGAAGACCTTTGCAATAACGCATAATTTGGAAATAGGCCTATAATTTTCAACATTGGACTTGCTTCCTTTCTGAGGTAATAAAAGCCATTTTCCATAAATTAGGAACTATTCCTTCACTCAGAGACCGTCTAAAGAGTAAAGTTAATGGTAAAACTAAGCTTGATGCACAATTGGAAACGAAAGAAGGAGGAATATCGTCAGGTCCAGCCGAGACTGATATATCGAGAGTCTTTAATAGCTTAAGAAGTTTCAATTCGGAGACCTCGATGGAGCTTAGGGTATCTCTTGAGTTTACTGAGGAAAAGTCACAGCCGTGGTTATTTAAAATAGCATTAGTTGGAGGGAGAAAAGTGGAATTAAAGTAGTCGGAAAAGAGACAACATATTTTATGTGTGGACTCTACTGTTATCCCATTGTAAGACATAGCTGAAGGTAAAGATGACCCCTTATTCTTGGACTTAACATAAGTCCAGAAGGCCTTAGGGTTAATTGATATAGCCTCTTCTGCTCGCGCTACATAAGCTCTATAGCACTCTGTTTCCAACTTCATTGCACGTTCCTTTAACAGTGTATATGTGTGTAAGTCACTCAAATTACCATAAACTCTATATTTTCTAAAAAACTTAGACTTTTCCTTTAAAATTTTAATAAGAGGCTTACTATACCAGGGAGGAAATTTTGATGGGGAGATTGCCTTGGAGGGTACAAATTTGAGGCGTATAGTGTAAATTGACTGATAGAAAAAGTTTACTGCATCTTCGAGGGATCTAGAAACAATCTCAGTATTCCAATCGATTTCATTTAATTCAAAATTTATAGAGTCCCAGTCAGCACTATTATAAAAGAACTTAAGCCTAGGTTTAACCTCGGCCATCTTGGGTAGAGAGAAGGGGGCAGAAATTATTAGTGAGGGGTGGTGTGAATCTTCTTTAGTCAATGGGTCATCGCAATGTGAAATATCCAATGGCAGGTCAGAAATAATTAAATCTAGTATTCGGTTGTTGGTATTAGGAACGTGGTTATATTGTGCTAAAAGGCAAGCATTTAGTGTGTCTATAAAATTACGTTGACTGTCTCCGCATACGTTAGACGGCTGCAGATCAAGACACTCATGATTTATAAACCAACCGATATTGCTTTGATTGAAGTCGCCCAATATTATAAAATTGTCATCCGAGTTCTGAGTAGTAATGTCATAAAGGTTATTGGTGAAAGTCGTTAGCTGAGCACTTGCTGTTGCTCCCATGGTGTCTTCAATTATATAAACTGTGCATATATGAATTTTAGTTACCTCAGAGTGTTTTGACCGGAATGAGATCGTCAACCAGATGTCCTCAGCAGAGGTATGCCACTCTGGTCTAGGTGCAATAGCAAGCTCACGACGAACCGCCATCATCACTCCTCCACCCAATGTTTGACCGGTTTTTGCATAATCTCTATCACGTCGAAAGACAAGATAACGTTCGTCGAACAGTTCACTATCTGGAATATTTTCTGGTAGCCAACTCTCACAGATTGCAATAACATCATAGGAGTGCATAAGTACATTTCTATAGAATGCATCCGTCTTTGTCCTAAGACCCCTTACGTTTTGAAAGTACAAGTTTAGTGAGTTAGAGAGCATTAAAGTTGAGAAGGTAAGATTAAATTAATGGGTAAAATATGTAGCAAACAATAGGCAGGGCTAGTCGAAAAGCGGCTGTATAATTTTGGGATAAAAAATTGAAAACTCTAGGACTGGCGCACACCACAGCAACATGAAGCCAATAAAAGCTGGTTATGATTAGTACAAAGTTTCTCACAATTAAAGTACGGTACAAAAAATACAATATACCTAAAATATATAAAAATGATACAATTACAAAATTTTGGCTAAATCTGTCTCGGTTTTGATGAACAAGATAGGAGACGTAGGATTTTTTCGAACATGGATTGCGCAGTTTTTTACCCAAACGAATTGAAAATTTTTCTCCTTAGCTAGCAGTTTTGTCTTGTTCAGGAGTAATTTGTTATTCTCCGTGAGATGGTCGTTAACAAACACCTTATCGGCGCAATTGGCGAATCCCAAGTCATCTAGATATTATATCTTTCAGAGGGCGTAGTCCCTGCCTTTGGATCAGTTTAGTAGAAACTTTTGAATACTACCTACTACTCAAACTTGTCTATAAATTATTATGTTTTGGACAGTGACACCATAAGGTATAATTATATAACTTTTATCTAGTATAGTGCATTACTGAGTAAATAAACAAAAGCCGTCATATTCATAATATCAGTTAGTTTATTTAATTGGCCGACTAAACTCACACTGGCTCAAAACAGAGTAACTCTTCTCGCTTCTTGGCATAATCTTATTCAACGTCGTGCTTCTATTGTTACGATTTTCACTTCATGGATTAAAAAATAACGTCTATTTCGTGACGAGTGAAATGGGGTTTATCGGTATTTGCACTTCGTTAATGAATGGCGAACGATGCAATACACTATTAGCTGGGTAGAGACATAAGTACATAGGTACATATTATGTGAGTTACACTTACAGGTATTACACGCATGCTACCCTTGACCTAGATCTTAGTGTATCTCGATTCTCGATACCTTCTAGATAAAGTTTGAACGAGTAATCTATGTTTACAAGACTTTCTTAAATAAAATAAACAAGGTGAATTCAATCTACCTCTATTCTTTTCTACAAATAGAACTGAAGATGGTTTTGCTTTTCCTGTTGAAAATGTATCTGTTCTTATTGTAGTTAACTGTTTTTAGAAATAATTGTAGGTAGTAGATTCTTGGTATAAGAGTGTACTATCAGTATCAAGTTTAGTTCGTATCCTATAGTCGATATAGGTATAAATTTTAGATTTCTAAACCCTAACCTAAACTAGATAATTTAAAATGTATGGATATTACCCCCTGGATATTTCACAATGACTGAATAAAAATATGTGAGAAATAAAACCTTATGCTGACATTCCCTATATTTTTTATCACCCAGATAATTTTTATCCAGACTATATTCTAGTCATCGTGAATCAGGCTCTACGTGTAATAAATAATCTAGTCAGCAAAGTTACGTGTTACAAGAGTTGTTTATCAGTGCTGCAAGAGTGCGTGACGCGTCGAGATGTGATGACGTCAGGAATGGGAGACATTGAGACATCATCACGTTTTGTCACTCGCTCATGCAACTAGAGAACCGAATTAAGATCGAATGATCGCTGTTAATATGTGCATAGGTAGATGATTGACTGCTACTTTGTAACATAATGCCACCAAGGGTACCTACACAGAAATCGAGTTGAGAATTTTTGTAAAAAACCTATCGGGCAACGGTAATCGTTAATGACTGGTAGATTATGAATTTGTATTTAATTTTCATCCCCATTTATGTATATGTGTGGTAACTGTAGTACAAAGTATATTATTTGCCACACTGTAATGTTACTAAATTTTATTGAGTGATTTAATTATGTGCGTTGTAAGATTGTGCTCGCATCTCCCAATATGTCACTTCTAATTCAAACACTTGGACGGTGGCCAAAATTATGCAATACTCAACACTGATATTATTAAATAAACATCTTATTCTTTTAGTTACTTGTGGCTTTTGATGTTTTGATCCTGACTATTAATACTTTATCTGATACTAGCCTACCCGCCTGGGAGCAAGTCGCGTTTTATTTCTGTAATATATTCTGTACAATGATAAAGAGCAGTTTACGCGTATACACGGTCACTCATGACTATTCAGATACCTATTACTCATCTCATAACTTTTCAACATGCTAACAGAGATTTTCTTAAATAAATATAAATATGTGGGGACATCTCACACACGGCCATCCGACCCCAAGCTAGGCAGAGCCTGTGTTATGGGTGTCGGACAGCTGATATATGTACACAAATACATAGATATGTACATACTAAATATAAATATCAACACCCAAGACCCGAGTACAAATATCTGTCTTTAAACAAATATCTGCCCAAGCCGGGAATCGAACCCGGGACCTTCGGCGTAGCTGTCAGGGTCACTAACCACTACACCATTCGGTCGTCTCTCTATACTCTTAGCTTAAATCGGTGGATTCCACGGTTCAAAATGTGACCAAACGTATATTAGTTAACTGTAGTTAAGTACCTATTACTAATCACGTAGGCTTTAATCAATAAACGTGTGTAACTGTACCATTCATTCGTGAAACGATGCGATTATTTACGCTATGACGCACTTTAAATTATCACTTGATAACCTGCATACGTACATGGGTAGTATGAAAATATTTCTGTATCAGACCTTTGACCTTTGCACTGCCAAGCAAGGCAAAGAAGAACCTTGCTATTTTAAGACTCCCATTAGCCTATCACAATAAGGTACAGACATCTTTGATTTTAATTTGCGATGTCTTTTTTAGGGTTCCGTAGCCAAAATGGCAAAAACGGAACCCTTATAGTTTCGTCATGTCCGTCTGTCCGTCTGTCCGTCTGTCCGTCTGTCACAGCCGATTTACTCGGAAACTATAAGTACTACAGTGATGAAATTTGATGGGAATATGTGTTGTATGAACCGCTACAAAAATATGACACTAAATAGTAAAAAAAAGAATTGGGGGTGGGGCCCCCCATACATGTAACTGAGGGATGAAATTTTTTTTTTCGATGTACATACCCGTGTGGGGTATCAATGGAAAGGTCTTTTAAAATGATATAAAGTTTTCTAAAAAACATTTTTCTTAAAGTGAACGGTTTTTGAGATATCAGCTCTCAAAGTCGTAAAAAGTATGTCCCCCCCCCCTCTATTTTTATAACTACGGGGTATAAAATTCTAAAAAAAATAGAGGTGATGCATGCTAATTAACTCTTTCAACGATTTTTGGTTTGATCAAAGTATCTCTTATAGTTTTTGAGATAGGTTGATTTAAGCTACGGAACCCTTTGTGCGCGAGCCCGACTCGCACTTGGCCGGTTTTTTATTATACCTTTAGCGTGCTTGTGAGAGGTGGGATACTGGTGGGAAATAACCTTTCCGAAAATTTGTATTTATGTCGCTAATTATTGAAAATAATAAAAAAAGACAATTTGAGTACTAAAGTTCCGGGGGACTACTCTTGTTGGCCCTAATATGAAGTATCGGAGAGCTGCCGTGTAATTGCTACGTTTAATGCAACGAGATAAAGTCATGGTTAGCACAGTAGCTCAAAGAGTCTTATTTCGTCACGCTAGCGTACGCCCATTTACAAACAACATAAAAAATAAATTAAATTAATGCTGTGCTCTCAGACATTGCTTTTTCACATTCGGAAGGCCCGTGACCGATTCCTTATTCCCTGGGGCCCTTTCTTGAACCGCATGTGCCGAAGTTCATTGCAAAAAAGCCACTTTTACTATTGCATATTGAGTCATGCCTCTGAGACATATCACTGACACGAGATTGCGGTTTAGGTTGGCTACCAGGGAGCTACACGCCTAGTGTGGTTGACCACACACCTACAGTCGAACAATAAAGAGTACGATTTTGCTAAGACTTTTTGTCATTGATTTTGATCACTTTTACGTACATTTAAAAAATAAAATACCGATTGGTAATGGCTTTTTAACGGATTTATCCTTTAATAAACATAATAGATCGATTAAATACGGTCTTTAACAATTTCTTAGGATCCACTTCCGTTTTCAGGAGAAATCCTCGGATTCTGTGGCCTAAGACTAACCCCCCGTCTGTCCCGCAGATGGTCCACACATACCTCGGAAACTGGCCTAAGACTAACCCCTCATCTCTCCACAGGTGGTCCACACATACGAAGGCTCTGGATCCTTCGGCGAGCTAGCCCTCATGTACAACATGCCGCGCGCGGCGTCGGTGCGCGCCACCTCGCCCGGCGCGCTGTGGGCCATGGACCGCCACACGTTCCGCCGCATCCTGCTGAAGAGCGCCTTCAAGAAGCGCAAGCTGTACGAGGACCTGCTGGAGAAGGTGCCGATGTTGAAGGCTTTGCAGGTCAGTGGAAATTAAAATGTTAACGTGTATTTGTCATAATAGCTTACTTACATTTTGGGTTCCTGGCTCCCAAACTAGGATACCCTGTGCTATGGGTAGCCAGGCATAAAAAAACAGCAGCAGTGGGGTTGTTTTAGACTGGTTGACAGTTTGATCCTGGTTTCTGGGAGTTTATGTTTCATAAGAACCGTTTCCTTCTTCATCTTGCCATCTTTTTTGGCTGCCCAGGGTAAGCCATTCAAGACCGTCTCCTTAACTCGATAAGTTTATTTTAACTTCGGTTAGGTTACCCACTCCGGATCCGGAACTAATTACTCTAAATAATTCTAGCGAATATTTTCTTGCGTCCGGTAAAATAGAGCTGTCATTCAAGTCAGCGTTCGCTGTGCGAACAGACAGATAAAGAAGAGGAAAGGACATTTGAAATTATTGACATGAGAAATATGCAATCGCAAGGCATTGTTCACTTTAGCAAATTAATACTGAGTGGGTATAATTAATGATTGTGTTGAGATTGTAAGTTGTGACCTCACAGCATAGCATGGTAGACATGGAGATAAAAAAGAATTCAGTAAAAATCGTGCTGTCACTGTCTGAAACACAATTTCAGAGAGAGACAGCATGATTTTTATCCAACATTGTGAATACGGCTATAGTATTTTATAGCTATACCAACTACATTTACCTTCTAATCAACAAAATAATTTGGTACCCCCTGCAGACTTTATTTATGAAGTCTTCTATCATATTATTCGCCATATTTGATTTGCACGAGTTACCACGGAGCTGCCGCCCACAGCCGAATATTAATGTACCAGTAAATATTATCCAAGGATTCCCTGTTTTTATGCTCTATTTTCGAGTTGCAAATAGAGCTCCATAGTATAAACAAACCAACTGTTGCCCGTGGCTATTTTTGTTTACGCGATTCAACCGAAAAAGGCATTTGGATTTCCCAGTCATTTTCAGATTTTCAGGTTTAATTCAGGACTTATTGCTCTAAAATGGCCCGGCAACATCACAAAATATATCTTATGAATCTACTTATTTTTTACCACCAGCCAGACAGTCTCATGTGACCTTTAACTGAATAAACGAAAAGTTTGAAATTAATCTCAATAAATGGGACGTCCTGGACGATTTTCGAACATTTACGCTACATTAGCTGCCAAAACTTACCTTTCATGAACCAAGATCATTACTCGTCACGCGTACTTATCTGATAAGATTTGAGCCTGGATCAAAAGCCGTTGTCAAGCGCGCGATAAACGTATTATAAACAACTTTACTATCCTGAAGTGGTAATGATGGAATCACGACCGCTGGCCTAACGATTTGTTTTTGTCATTGTCAAGTCATTTCCGTTTGTACCCAGATTAAACATGATATGAATTTTGAACACCTTTTTGATGTCAGGAAAATCATTATCATACGGCACTTCCTAGTCCTAGAAAATTTACAGCAAAAGGCTTACTTTCTTGCTAGTATGCATTTTATCCAGGAGGCAGTATATGAATGAAAGAGCTCCTTTCATGTAAACCGCAGGCATATGCCTTAATCTAAAAGTTCCATTCCAGCCAGCCACATCCTATCTCCTGATCCATAAAGGGAAGCCCGTGTTTTCAATACATCGTATAGTGATGAGATGAATATAACAATAGAAGGTTCCAGAATATGGTTACAGTGAAAGCGCATCCTCCCTCGCTAACGACATTTCCCCGGCACACGTGTGTACTGCGCCTAAGTGCAGCGAGCAGGAAGCCCTAATAATGCCAATTTGTCTCTTTCTCTTTACAACTTTGCCTCTATAATTTCAGTACCGTTAGGCGGGAAATTTAAATAAAGTAAAATTGGATGATAACAGGGAGGCGAGGCCTTTTTGCATTTTAACTGATGTGTTGCTGAACTGATGGGAGGCTGTTGTAAATACATTATTTACCTACAGTATTATACGAAGATATTACATAGGTATACCGTACCGACACCAATTTTTCTAACATCCCTTAGTCAGCAGGCTTAGGCTTTGGTGAGATTTTCCCACCGGGATAAATCTGATTTCCGATTACAGAACTATACGAATTTTAAGTTTCTATGTCTCAATAAAGTATTGTATAAAAGCCCTCCATCCAAAAATATTATTTAAATTGATTTGAAAACTTGTTTTACGTCGCATAAAAATTACAAATCCATAACAGTTGGTAGCGTAACTTTTTTTTCATATCGGAAAACGGCTGTACTTTTTCGTATCGGCGAGGCATTGTTACGAAGTTTGTTTACGTCGGTACTGATTCCCAGAAGAATTAATTACCTGTATACTGTTGAAGGGATTACAAATTAAAAGTTTCCTTTGTAGTATCGATTTCTCTTTCCGTGAAACTTTTAGCGATAAATTAATTTCGATGTTGTTATTTACGAGTATAATAATAAACCTGCTTCACAGCTGAAGTAGTACGTAGGTACATGCTTAATTTGTTTTTATTATGTTTTATGACAAACTCTAGTAAGTATTACATAGAAAGATTTTGTTTATTAGTTCTGGACTAGGGTTTGTAACCGTAAAATATTGGTTAGTCTGATTAGCGTCAGTTGCTGACTGGCCTGACTGCTCATGCTGTGTCGGATGCACAGCAAAGTAACAGGATAGTACACGATAAAAAAACAGGTGTTACAACACTTAAAAAGGCTCTATATATCTATCTATCTATCATGGTGAGCTGATAAGCTGCTAAGCCACCCAAGCTCACCCCAGAAAGCTAGTCGACCACCTAGGTTACTTCTCCATGGCTTTTCAGCAGGCTCCTTTCTAGCACCCATTTCTTTTTCATCTGATTGATTGATTTTTAACTTAATATTTTATCATAATAACCACAAAAATACACAAATATTACGCTAAACTGTTAAAACAGTTTATCGGCAGAAATGCTCTCTCATCTTTCGTACCACCACCATAAACCAACCCTCTCCCCCCACAGGCGTACGAGCGCGCGAACCTCGCCGACGCTCTCCTGCCGCGCGTCTTGCCCGACGGCGAGCTGATCATCCGGCAGGGGGACTCGGCCGACGGCATGTACTTCGTGGAGGAGGGCTCCGTCAGCATCCGCATCAGCCGCGACGACGGCAACGAGATCGAGGTCAAGCGCTTGGGTGAGTTGGACCAGTCACGCATTTGAAAATTTTGTTTAAGCTTTATCAACAGTCATCAGGTCCTGTGGGGCTACAAGCAGCGTCGCAGGCTTGTCGAATCCGACGTAACTTGTATGGATCTTACAGGCAAGCCACGAAGCTTAAGGACTTTGTCGGTGTTTAAAGATTGTTAATGCTTATGAGTCGGGGGTGGTACGGTTGCTGGTATCCTTAATCAGGGTTATAGGGGTCGAAGAATAAACATCCACCTTGTCTGATACTATGCTATGCATTCTACTTCGTGAAAACTCATGCCGAGGGCAGTTGTCCTTAACCAACTCAAATCACGAGTGCTCTAGTTGATTACGGGAAGAGAGCGTGCCATCCACAGCTCCGGCAACTATCAGAAAGGGGACTAACCTCTGGCCACTCCAGCTTTTATTACTTCTTATATTAATTTATCTAATGATCATCCACGACTGGACACGTCGATTTATATCAATTATAATTAGTAACTATACACTTTCGTACCTTGTAAAAATCACAGACCGTCACAATTCGAATGACTAGGCTGTACCACTCCACTATACCTCTTCAGCATACTAATTCTCCATGTGCCTACTTCGGCCTGCAGGCAAGGGTGCGTACTTCGGCGAGCTGGCGCTGGTGACCCACAAGCCGCGCGCCGCCTCTGCCTACGCCGTCGGGCCCGTCAAGGTGGCATGTGAGTATACTTACTACTTCTTCAGTTTATACCAGTCCACTGCTGGACGTAGGCTATAGTTTCTATAGTTTTCCGCATCCAATCATTACGGGGGGGGGGGGGGGGGCGTCCTACACCACGTTTGCCTAGTCGCTATATCCAATGCAGAACACGTTTACCACATCGGTTATCGGTACTTCGATAGGTGTGACCAGCTCACTGCCACTATACTTCAGCGTTACTATACTTCAGAAGATAATTGAAACACACAAAAAATGCGATTCGTCAGAAATCTTAGGTAGTTTTTCAGCTGTTGAATATAGTGCATAAGTGTGAACGCAAGAGACAGAAGTCAAGTCTCTGTTCCATCGCTATGCGCGGTGCCATTAACTGAATGGGAGTGATTATAGCCTTACACAAGTCGAATTACAAACCCTCAGAACACAACACTTTAACATATCATTTCAGCATTTGTTTTTTAAACTACACGAATCGTTTCAGCTACATTAGCCCGCTCGCGCTCTTTGTTTGTTTAAACCTCATTTCGTGACGTTGACAGCGGCCATGTGTGTAACTGACGAAAGATTCCTCCTGGAAAATTATGCCTTTCATGTTTCCATACGAGACACGCGCACCAGAATAGAAATTATGACGGGATTTTATCGCGAAAACGTCCATTTGATTTATTCTCGTACGCAGCCCGTGACGTCACCAACATTCAGTCAACGCCAATAAATAAAGCCAACACTCAAAATTGTAAGCTTCAAACATTTAAAATCCATGTAAATCTACATTTTTACGTCGTAAATCATAAGTTACGCTGTAAATGTATTAACATTGTTATGTGAACAGCTGATGACGCATTGTTCAAATCTTTACTGTATTTGTTGGTTACATTCCTGCAAAATACAAATGGCTACAATATTTTGCTTGCAGAATACTTTCCTTTATGTTCTATTATTAGTGTCTATTCTCTGCACAGATCAGAGGAGGCTGTGGGAGATATGAATTGAATATTATGAATGTAAAATCGCTTAATCTCATACTTGTTATTCTTTGAGATCTTTTGAAAACAAAACTTGTAAGGTTAAAGAAGGAGTGTGGATTATGTAATACTGAAAATAGTGAAACAAGTAACTCAGTACTTGGATTTATTATTTTTATCACATTCAACATTTGGCAAAGATTTAGTAAGCTACAGTGAGGTGATCCATACAGTCGCATATGTATGTAAAAGAGAGGATCCTGCGCCTAACTCAGTGCAGTCGCCTTGGTCATCCATCCTATTATTAGTTTATTTGAGTTATGGCATAAATATGTAGCATAAATATGTTGTGTATAGTAACCAAGTACACGAGGTACTTGGTTACTATACTTTTCGATACACAGGTAGGTACTATATGCGAAAAATATGTTCTGTTGCGCAGTTGCTTGATCTTCACAACAACTATCGCAAACTTAGTAGAAATTGGCCAAAGCGATTTAACTTTTAGGACTAAGTCCACCTGATTGTACATTATTCGTTTAGTTGGTATTGTGGATCAAAACTAAACATATTTATTTTGCATATTCCAGTCTTGGACGTGGAGACGTTCGAGCGCCTGCTCGGGCCGTGCATGGAGATCATGAAGCGCAACATCGACGACTACGAGGAGCAGCTGGTGAAGCTGTTCGGAGACAAGAGCAACCTCACCGACGTGCGATGAGCGCCCCGCCCCCCCTACCCGCCCCGCGGCAAAACAAGCTTTGTGTTCACAAGGTTACAGACCCCTTCCCCTTACACCGCCGCCCAAGGTCGCCGCCGATGCGGCCAATCACATCACTTTATTTATCCAACCACCAATGAGGACTTTTCCCGTGCCGCCATTTTAACTTTTTACTGACAGCTGTCAGAATGTTGTGTCGTGATTGGTTGTCGCATCGCACGTGCTGACCTCTGGTGGCATATCGACGCGTTCGTCTACTGTTTTGTTTGTGCGATGCAGCTATGTTCTTCCTTTTATTGTAATCGGTGTCCCTTTCTCCCCGGCTCGGCAGTTAGTAAATAAATATGCGTTAAGTCTACAAATATGTACCTACCGTATATACCTATAGTGACCGTACTTATTTATTTGTACTTGGGTTGTAGCCTTGCAGGCTTTGGCTAATGATTTACATCACGTTAAGGATGCTGTTACATGTTACTCTTGTAAGAGTTTCCTTAATATTTTCTTTACAACTTAAAATTATCTACAATTTGTACCTACTCGGTACAAAACATGACACATCTGTACGTTAGCCAAAGTGGTCAAGGCTTATATTAATGTCTGCTTACATACAACTAATCTTACAGTTTGGGTAAAGAGATCGTATCCGCTTGTGATATGACGAGAATCATTTGATTAATGGTACATAAATAGAACAATTGTCGTCAATCGCCGTGATTTGTGCTATCGGTCGATTCGGCAGCGATAGCCGAGGGCGAACAAAGCTTGTGAAGATCACGCGATGACGGGAAGGTGGCTGCGGCCGCGAGCGCTCAACAGTATTGCATTGATAACCAATACGCTTATTTTAGATAGAGAAATGCCTTAGTAGCTATGTAAATTTTAAGGGTCTCGAACAGCCAAGACGAAAGCCACGCGAACTGGCAATGCTCAATTTAGATGATGATTACAGAAAATAGCTTTATTTTTAACCAAGTATTTGTACTTCAGCTAGAGAATTCCATTCTATTTACAAAATGACGTGCCATAATTAAATTAGTTTTCGGATTTGGGGAGTGAGTGGCGGCGGCTTGTTTTCTGCGAGCATCATTTAGTTGAGAGCGTAGAGTGATGTTCCTACCTCGTGGGAGAAATCACGACTGAGAGAAGGCATGGAGTAACGAATGTGACGTCGACGGCCCCCGTGCTCGACATTCACGTCTAATGCAATACTATTCAGCGCTCGGAACATTAAAGCGATAGTCCCAACATCGATCGCTCATATTCTTTCTAATAATATAATAAGAAACTTTCACCGACACAGGCTTTTTGAATAAAAACTTTAAAATACCTTGTAGGTAGAGTAGGTAGTTTTATTTGTGACTAGATTAAATCTACTCGCATAGAAGATACATATGTTCATTGTTTGATTCGTTTCTTACTACAGGTTGTCGGATATCAATATTTGTGTGGAAATTGTAACGTTGTATTGAATGCCAAATTAAATGATAGTTACGCGTCTGTATTTCTAATTAAAATTTCTTGGCGTTTCTTAAATAATTATGAATGGACAATTGAGATATCCTATCCTATGAATTCAGTCGCAAAATTTATTTCATCGAATTATATTTTTTATTACAAGATTGTATGTTTTTCATATTTGATTTTAAGTGAAAAGAATTGTTTTTGCGTTATATTTTTATTAATGTTTAAATGCTTTTTCTTTTGTGAAGAGTTCCTATTTGTTTTGTTTGCTCTAACATGTGTACAAATAGATCTGAGGCGACGGCCCAGGCCTCGCCGTCGGTCCCCTGGCGTTGTTGATTCTTTTATACATTGTAAGTCATCGATTTCGTTTTTTATAGTAAAGTATTGGTGTTTGGAAGTAATAGTTCGGGAGCCCCGCCACTGGCTGGCCGGGCGGCGCGGGCGCAACTTGTTGTAGTTATTAATTGGTCGTGATAATCTTCGCACTGAACAATGGAATCGTTTTTCCCTCAGGTTCTTTCCTCTATCATTTAATTAGACAAAATATACATCTTTAAGACTCTACGTCGGAAAGTCAAAATGGTCTTGTGTCTAAATTAAGGCTATATTTACTGTGTAGTTATTAGTTTTTCGTAATTTCATGTAATTGTAATTTAAAATATTGTTAGTAAAAACTTAATATTCCTGAGGGGTGAGGCTATTCTTGGCGCCATGTGCAATGTGCATAAATGTACAAATTTATTTCAGCTGCCATAGAAGATTTTTAATTTATTATGAAATATTAACTAATGAGACTAAAAATTTATTTATACATAAGATGGATGGAATTGCACTTTGGGTGTAAAAACTTTGTTTATTTTGCTTTACCGCTTCTTTAGATTAACCGATTTTATAGCAATTAATTTCTTGTAACTTAGCTTGTACATTCCTTGTTGCTAGCTGGATGTATATTTATATTTTTGTTGACTAGTTATTTTTGGTTTCTCCGATGACCATAAGTTTCTCACTTCAAGTGCCTCTTTCATAAATTAATATCTATCAGATTATGTTTTTGCCTCACTTACAATTTCTAACGTTTATACGTGTTTAATACCTTAACTTTAAACTGCCTTTTTCTATGTAAAATTGTGAAATGTGTTGTGAGGTATATGTATTTAGTGCCATTCAATTCGTGCAGTACAGCTGACCAGGTTTTATCCTAACGGGTGATAGAATTAAACTTTTGACATTATTTTACTATTTAATAACAAATAAATAACCAATCATAATGTACATGGCAATGTAATTGTAAAACTTAATGATAATACAAATCGTCTAACTATGTAAAGGACTTGTCGCTCTGACGGGCCGTTTGTGTGTGAAGAGATCTCTTTTCGCCGCCGACACCACTACTGTTGACTGTGGAGCCCGAGCGATACGTGGTCTCGACTTCACATGATCTTGATAAACTGGTTACATTAAAATAATTATGACGTTCGACTCGAAAGTGCTTCTACAGTAGTGACGTAGTGATGTCGACGCAGCGAAGCGGTCTCGTGGCGTGTCGCTACTATCTGTGTGTCCCCCGTATCGACCCAGTCTCTAGTTGTTAATAGTATCGTGCAATAATTACTGTCACCTGTATTGTATTGTATGTCGTTTGCATCAAATATCATGTGTTAAATTTTATGTCAGTGTGGAATTTATTTATAGATTTTAATAAAATAATAGTGTAAGATGTAGGTCTCTCCCTTTACACTGATGCCGAAACTTCTGTGTCGATACCGCATCAGTGCATCCGGAAAGGCTATTAGATGCGGGTGTATGTATATTATTCAGTTTTTTATTTATTTATATTTAAATGAAGTATATTTCCCATAAAATACATTGATAGTTGCACAAACCCTTAGTTGTGGCGCGTAATGAGCGGATAATTGTATTCTGTTGTCTTCCATGGGACGCACAGCAGCGAGCTCGCGGGAGCTCCGATCAGGCAAACTGGTGTGGAATTTTATGAAATTCAAAGAATACGCTTAAAATTTAGCGTAATTTTTATAAATTAACTAGTCATTGGTGTCTAAAGTAGATTTGTAACCTGACCGCGCACTCTTGACCCACGTCACATTAGCTGTAAGTCATGGACTCGACCGCGGAGTATGCATATCAGAGCGGCGCGGCCAACCCCCCGGCGCCGCTACTAGCCCGCTTCCCACACTTCATCATGAGCTTACCCTGTACATTTATAAAAATTATGTATCGTAAAATGTTAGAAAACTGAATTATATTTGTTTGTAGATCTAATTTGTGTTGTTATTTCCGTTTCCCGTTAAGTTACCCTACCTGTAGTTATGATAAAAATGAAAAGCAGGATATACGAATGATGGTTCTTTGAGATACAATAAAAATATAGAAGAAGGAAGTCCAATAAAGCCCGAGAAGCATAACACCGACATAAGGCACACAATTTCAAAATGAAAAACTATATTTAAGTTTCACTCAATAGTAATGTTATTGATTATAAAATGGCGTAAATTTTTATGACTGACAAGCGGTGTAAGGGTTCTAAACATCCGAAACGAACCAATTGCCAACCTCACCTGCCCGCGGTGCACCCTGCTAAATAACAGACGAGGCTCTGGCGACCGGATGATGGCGGTATAACCATCCAAAAACAGCTACACTAAATCCCATAGGCCGGCGATGGGCAGCAGCGTCACCGGCACGAAAAGTGTAGCCCTGCGATCACCAACCCGCATTGCCAAGCGTGGTGATTATGGCAAAATCCTCCATGGAGTCACACCCAAAGCCCCGGCCCCCAGTTCCCGGCAGCCCTACTATTCCTGACTACGGCAGCGGTCTAGGTAACGGTAGGGCAGGGGGTGCGAAGAATCCCCGGGTTACAAATGGCTGCCATCAACGACTACAACTGGCGACATACAACGCACGGACACTGAGAGAGGACGAGAAGATGGTAGAACTCGAGGTAGAGCTTAGCAAAATAAAATGGGACATCTTAGGGCTATCAGAAGTCCGTAGAGAGGGCGAGGACACGATGACCCTGGAGTCCGGCCATATGCTCTACCATCGCGAGGGCGACCAACTGTCCCAAGGTGGCGTAGGATTCCTCGTCAACAAGACCCTTGTCAACAACGTAGTGGAGATCAGCAGTGTGTCGAATCGGGTAGCGTACCTAGTACTAAAACTAACCGAGAGGTATTCCTTGAAGGTCGTACAGGTATATGCACCAACCTCGGCATACTCTGACACAGAAGTCGAAGCAGTATACGAAGATATCTCTAGAGCTATCAAGTGTACTGCTAAGACCCAATACACCGTTGTGATGGGGGACTTCAACGCCAAAGTGGGAGTACAAGAATGCGACGAATCGAGGGTAGGACCTCATGGCTTTGGTAGCAGAAACCAGAGAGGGCAAATGCTTGTTGACTTCCTCGAAAGGGAGGGGCTGTACTTGATGAATTCTTTCTTTGAGAAACAGCCCCAGAGGAAGTGGACATGGGCAAGCCCCGATGGTAGGACGAAAAACGAAATCGACTTTTCCCACCTTATGACTGACAAGCGGCACATATTCAGAGATGTCTCAGTGATCAATAGGTTTAAAACTGGGAGTGATCACCGACTTCTCCGAGGTACTCTAAATATTAACTTCAAGCTGGAGAGGAGACGTCTGGTGAAGTCGACCCTGCGTCCCACACTGCACCAAATTAGAGCTGGCAACACCAGCTTCCAGAGAGAACTACAGAGCCGATTCGAATCGCTGGAAACCACTACGGATATTGACGCGGATACAATCCAAATAGTGAAGGCTCTTCGTGAGGTGGGCCACAGACATTTTAGCATGAGAAGCAAAAGCAAGGAGTCTAAACTTTCAAGCGAGACACTCGAGCTTATGAGGCAGAGACGCGAATTTCCGTCGGCAGGTGACACTTCGTCAGAACTACGGGTACTCAACAAGCGTATAAAGAAGCTGATACGAAGAGATCTCCGTCGCTCCAACACACGCGCCATAGAAGCAGCAATTGAGCAAAATCGGGGGTCAAAAGTCTTCGTTCAGCAACTTGGGAGAAGCCACTTGACGAAGTTGAAGTCTGCAGATGGTAATATCGTTGCCTCTAAGCCGGAGGTTCTTGCCGAAATTGAAGGTTTTTACGGACAACTTTATGCTTCACACGCGCAGAAGTCTGTGGCTCAGCTCACCGATTCCAGAACGCCACTATACGCCACTACACTGACGACATCCCTGACGTCGACACAGGCGAGATTAGGATAGCCCTTGAGCAGCTTAAAAACAACAAGGCTCCGGGTGAAGACGGAATTACTACAGAGCTTCTGAAAGCTGGAGGTATTGCAATCCTCGAACAGCTCCAGAGGCTCTTCAATTCGGTTCTTCACAATGGCATTACACCGGAGGCATGGTCTGAGAGCGTCGTGGTATTGTTCTTTAAGAAGGGTGACAAAACCCTTCTGAAGAACTATAGACCGATCTCGCTTTTAAGCCATGTATATGTCGCAGGCAACTGGTTTAATCTCCTGTTTGATTGAACCACTAGCCCGTTCATTGGATGGCGCTGTTCAGTTGTATGACTAGGCCGAACGTTGATTGTACAAGCGTCACAAAACGTCCAACTAGTTAGCTGACTTAAAATCAGTCAGGTGGTGAATAAAACAAATATGGCGTCTAACAGCTAACAGCTGACACAAAAAGCACCTATATTGTTAGTTTTTTGCAAATAAATTAGCTTTAAAGTGCGTTATTTGTGTTAAAATAGTGTGCCAACATGGATTTACCTATTATTACGCCGCGGGCGGATAGTTTCAAAGAAAAAAAGTGGCGAAACTGGATAATTATGAACAACAATATGAAGGAACGTTTATTGTTATTGTTTAGTTAATTTGTGAGATAAGAGCTTTGTAACATAGTCTTTTTGTTGACTCTTGTCTGGTGATGTTCACCCTAACCAGACATTACAAAGTTGCTATACTATATCCCATTCAACGACTTCGCTGAATGACGTTCAGTCAAGACGTCGAACGTTACAATCAACGACTTGACGAGTTGTCCTTTAGTCATACAACTGAATAGCGCCATCCAATGAACGGGCTAGTGGTTCAATCAAACAGGAGATTAAACCAGTTGCCTGCGACATATACAAGCTGTTGAAGCTGTTCTCAAGGGTTATCACGAACCGTCTTGCCCAAAAGTTAGACGAGTTCCAGCCCCCAGAGCAGGCTGGGTTTCGAAAAGGCTTTAGTACAATAGACCACATCCACACAGTAAGGCAGATTATACAGAAGACCGAAGAGTATAATCAGCCTCTGTGTCTAGCCTTTGTTGACTATGAAAAAGCCTTCGACTCCATCGAGACCTGGGCAGTTTTGGAATCCTTGCAGAGATGCCAAATCGATTGGCGCTATATCGAGGTGTTGAGATGTCTGTACAATGCCGCTACTATGACTGTCCAAGTACAGGACCACAAGACAAGACCTATCCAACTGCAACGTGGATTGAGACAGGGGGATGTGATATCTCCGAAACTGTTCACCAATGCATTGGAAGATGTCTTTAAGACGTTGGACTGGAAAGGACATGGCATATGTATAAATGGCGAGTACATGTCACACCTCCGCTTCGCGGACGACATCGTTATTATGGCAGAATCTCTGCAGGAACTCAGCTGGATGCTAAGTGGCCTAAATGCTGCTTCCCGACGAGTTGGCCTCGGTATGAACTTGTACAATGCTCACATCAAACCGGAGCCGGTCGCCGTTGGTGAGGCAACAATCGAAGTTGTGCAAGAATATGTCTACCTCGGGCAGACTATTCGGCTAGGCAGAAGCAACTTCGACAAGGAGGCTGCAAGGCGCATCCAACTGGGTTGGGCTGCATTCGGGAAACTTCGTCACATATTCTCCTCGGCCATTCCTCAGAGCCTGAAGACAAAAGTCTTCAACCAGTGCGTCCTGCCAGTGATGACGGACTGGTCCACCGATTTAAAGTCGCTCAGCGTGCTATGGAGAGAGCTATGCTTGGGGTTTCTCTGATGGATCGTATCAGAAATGAGGTTATCCGTCAGAGGACTAAGGTTACCGACATAGCTGTCAAAATATGCAAGCTGAAGTGGCAGTGGGCTGGTCATATCTGCCGAAGAACCGATAACCGTTGGGGTAGACGAGTTCTCGAGTGGAGACCACGAACAGGCAAACGCAGCGTGGGACGCCCTCCTGCCCGCTGGACTGACGACCTTAGGCGGGTGGCGGGTAGTGGTTGGATGAGGAAGGCCGAGGACCGAGTTTTGTGGCGCTCCTTGGGAGAGGCCTATGTCCAGCAGTGGATGATTATTGGCTGATTATGATGATGATGATGTAAATTTTTATGGAAATCTAATTAAGGGTGCTTTTCCACCAGAGATGTGCTATGCAGCTATGCTGCGAAGATGTGATATCTACGCTACGAAAATATGTGACCGTTTCCACCAATACTACGCTAGGTAGCTGTGCGAGGAAGATGCGCTACGAAGATGCGCCGCCGCAAAGTAGCTGTGCGAGAAAGATGCGCATCTCGAGCTATGCTATGTATCGATAGTAGGGAAACGACGGGGGCGGCGGCGCCATAGCTACACCACTCGCGATGGTCCATAGCACGCATCCATAGCACACATCCATAGCACGCATCATTCCATACAAAAAACATATCTTAGTTGAATCCGTTTCCACCAGTGCTAAGCTATGTGCACCAATAATTATGATTGGTGGATATCAAACGCATCCATAGCATCGTAGCATAGCACATCTCTGGTGGAAAAGCACCCTAAGGCGACGTGGGATAGACAAGTACTTAGTTTAAAACAAAATTAACTTGGCTTTCAGGAAAATTGCTGTAGGATCTATGATGGTGAGCAGATTTTTAGTTTTTGATTCCTGAGGTGGGCCATTATGTGTGCAATACCAATGGGTTTAGCCACCCAAGTTCACACCAGAAAGCTAGTAGACAACCTGGTTTACTTAGGAGAGAAACCAGAGATTCTAAGTTTTTTTGCTTTGAGTCTCCACGCAATATGACATAGTTGTTTCATCTTTCTGTTTGAAACAGCAGAATGAACCCACATGAAATTAATGTTTTTGTATCATATTATCATACAACTGCAAGCAACCAATCTCACCTGCATGGTAAAAATAAGCCAAGAACATAAATTATCATTGTTTTTATTGAATGAACTTACTTTCTAAAGTTAATTATTATATCACATCACACACATTATATTGGCTCTGGTTCCCGGCTGTACACCTGCATTATCTTTTCCATTATTTCCCAGTTTTTCTCCTTTTGCAAATCTTTGGTGAACACCTGAAAATAAGCAGCATCTAGTTAATTACCTCCACAAAACTGTTGGATTTGAATAAATCTGTTTTAAGTTTATATTAGTGTTGCCACGAATAGTGAATTGGCCGAATACTGAATACCGAATATTCGGCGACGCTGCCGGCCGAAGCGCCGAATATTCGGCCGCCGAATATTCGGCGCTACAACCTGTTTTTTTTGTTCCTGGAACTGCTTTGAAGAAGTCGCTACAGAGAGAAATGCTAATTAGTAGGAGGCAGAATGCTGTGGCAAACGAGTTGAATTTTTATAAGAGTTCGCTTAGATCGGATGGCCGATCCTTACAAGTGGTGGTCAGCAAACAAAAAACAATACCTGAACCTTATGAAATTTGCAAAAACTTATCTTTCTTCACCTGGAAGTAGCGTTTATAGTGAGAGGTTATTTTCTGAGGATGGTTACAATGAAAAGCGCAATCGTGGGCTACCAAAAAATGCTGAACAACTTACTACTGATTAATTTTAAGTACTAAAATGTTGTGATTTGGAAATAAATACACAATTTTGATTAAAATAACAAGTAATTTTTTACATCATTTACTATTCGGTATTCGGCCCGAATAGTACGCACTATTCGGCCGAATACCGAATACTGAAAAAACTGGCCGAATAGGCCGAATACCGAATAGTTGCCGAATATTCGTGGCATCTCTAGTTTATATCAGTAATATAAATAATGATACAGTACATATGACCAATATGAATTATAAATTTTGATAATAAATGCAAATTAAATTAAATTATGTCCAATTATTATTATTGCTAGTATTATTACAATGTAATGTATAGCCTTGCAATGCCCACAATCTGTATTCTGTATGAACTAGCCTATCTGTGACAAATAACATAAATACATACGGAATACCACGCCGCATCATCATCTAGCGTAGACGCGAGTGGCACGGACACTCCCAGCACATGCAGAGCCAGCGTGAGGCTCGCGACAGCCAGGTGCGGCGCGCGGTAGTCGAGCACCGCCGGGGAGTGGTGGAAGTCCTGCAGGAAGGCCATGGCGGTGCGCGCGACGGGGGCGGCGCGCCACTGCGGCGCCGGGAACCACTCCTGCAGCGAGCGCAGGTAGTGCAGCAAATAGCGGTGCGGCGCCGGCGCGTCCAGGTTGAACCCCAGCAGCCGCAGCACCAGCAGCTCGGCCTGCGCCACCGCGCCGCGCCACGACCAGTACTCGTCCCCCAGCTCCAGCGGACCGGCGCCTCGGTTGATGCAGTTGTGGGCGACGTTCACTGCATCCCTCAGCCTCACGGGCTCGTCGCGCGACTTCCCCGCGGCGCAGATGCACGCTGTGCAAATCACATAGCAGTCGTAGTCGTTCTTGTCAGCTTCCTTGAAGAATCTGTGGTAGAATACCGCCGCGGCAGCGACGGTAGCTGGCTGAAGCCCCAACTTGATGCCACACTCAAAGATAAAATGTGTCGCTAAGCTATGTCCGGGAGCACCACGGTAATCTGGTAAACGTTTTTCTCGTCTAGAACTTTGAAGAGCCATAACATCAATCACGTCTTTCATAATTAATTAAAATATTTTACACGGTAGGAGAGGTTAAGTCGAATTTTAACATAAACAAACGAAACGCTATAAAAAAAAAACATAAGTTCACAGATCAAACAATTTATTTCAAACACGAAATATAATGTACTGCTCTATTATTCTGAGCTTTTTGTGTTTTAATTCCCCTACTCGATAATAGATGGCGGTTTATACAAAACATAAAATATGCTGTCCTAAAAAAATATAGAATATTTTACTTATAGGAATAGACAAACATTTATCATCATCAGCCAATAATCATCCACTGCTGAACATAGGCCTCTCCCAAGGAGCGCCACAACACTTGGTCCTCTGCCTTCCTTATCCAGCCACTACCGGCGACCCTAAGATCGTCCAGAGGGCAAGAGGGCGTCCCACACATGCGAGGCGAATAAATTGCAACGATAATGTACTACATACTTAACTCGCCCCTTTGTCTTTGGGGTAGGCTTCTTGCTCCCACTTTTCGCCAATATTGTGTTTAGACCCAATATCTATTGCCATCCTTCCGGCACACTCAAGACTCGAAAACAAAATGCATCAAATGAAGGGTGTACCACGGCGACGCTATTAAGAAAGTTTATAAAAATTATTTTTATTTAGGCACTTCACATTCATACTGATCTTTTTTTCCGTTTTTGCACACCCGTACTTTTTATCTTTGTACCTCCTGCCGGTTGACTGGCAGAAAATGCTCTTAGCATTAAGTCCACCCTTTGTACTTTTATTTGTAATATTTGTGCAATAAAGAGTTAAATAATAATAATAATAATAAAGTGTACCTCAAAGACAGAATGTAGGGCATTCACTGAAATTCATATCTTTAGAAATAATTCAGTCGCTTGGCTTGGGAATCAGACCCTATACCCATTTATTAAGATATTATCTAGCTTTTAGTTAGTCTCACAGTAGAGTATAATCTATTGTTTAGTTTAGATAACCTATGCAGACTTTTTACGTTTAGGTGTAAGGGGTAGAGGTTAATAATTAAAACGCCTTTTTATTTGAACATAAAAATTAGAATATAATCATTTTCAGTAATTATTTTAAATTATACACTTAAAGTACATTTATAGTAAATTCAATAAAAAATACCAGTGCAGACGAGATACAAAAAAGAGAAAATATTGTTTTTAATTATACATCGTTGGTTAAATACATCGCGTTCAGTAAATGCATTTCAAAATATAAATCGGAACGAAAAAATTAAGGATACAAAAGATGTCACTCGATATAGAAAAATAAAGATAAGATTGAATCACATTCAAAAATTACCCACTAGTGACTAAAAATTTTACTTTCTTAAATGTTTGTTCTGTTGATGGGACCGGCCTATGGTCTATGTTTTAGAGATTGTTCGAATTTATAGGTACCGACATTGCTGGCGTTTGTGCGATCTCTGGGGCCAGGAGTACCTAGTGCCCTCTGGCCGGTCACCCTCACACGCTACAAATAATTGTTTACATGTCATCAACTCTAAATTAGATACTCTCAACATTGTACTCTCATCAGTACCACTTAGCGAACCGCGATTAGCGGATCTTAATTTAGTCATCAAAGAACATACAGGTATAAATAGTGAGGTTAGTATTAACTTTGGCAAATATGAATGAAGCATGGTGATATTGGTTTTTAAATCGATAATAACATTGTGACAATTATTCAGCTTTTTAATATTAATGTTACAACTGAATGTCGCTCGTCATGTTTGCGCTGATTACAGACGCTAATTGGGTTTCCTCGAATGTGTAGCTCCCTCGACAGGGTATAGAGTGAGACTACAGTTTGAGCGGAGTCTGCGCGAGACATCGCACAGAAGCGGCGCTGCGGGCGCTCGCCCATAGGCGCAGTGGAATGGAGCCAGGACATGCCGTGGCGCGTGTGCGTCTTAGTTACTGTACCAAATCTTATAAACTAAATGTGATTCGAGCGAACAAACAATGCGGCGGCAGTGTACAAAATTTACATCACATTCACTCGGAATAACGAAGCGTAGTTTCAATGTTCAGTGGCGGCGGCCGACAGATACAATGCTTGCTGTCGCCTGCACGTCGCGCTCACTAGATGGCGCTGGTGACAGTGCGGGTCTGCCGGGCGGGGCGGTGTCTGTGCGTGGAGCGAGTCCGCTACTGGCCGCTAGGTGGCGCCGCGCCGCGCCCGGCCCGCGGCCACTGAACATCACACGCACATCATAGGGATGCGCCTTAACCCTGAAGACATTATCTGAATCAAGAAACTCACGTAACTCCTCCATTCACTCTTTAAAAAATTCAATGTGAAAGCTTACTTAAATGTAGGTTCGGGTTTGAATGTAGAACTGCGCTAATATTATCTTTATTAGTTTTACGTACACATATTGTTACATAACAGTAAAAAACCTACCTAGCAACATGCGAGCTTGTCGCCGGGGCCTCCGCCCGCGCCCCGCCCTCACCCCCGCGGCAGGCCCGCGCAGTCACAGTGTAGGCGTTACATTTTTCATTTATTCACTTTTTACATACTCATAAACATAAACTGAAAAATAAATCACCTAACTATGACAATAGTAAAGGTTACTGTCTAATTGCATTATTAATTAATGTTTATTGATACAATTACTGTCCTAATGCTTAAAAGTAAGATTTTTATTTTATTATTAATAATAAATTATGTTATATATAGTATATATAGTGTTTGATTAATGCCAATTCGCGAGTGTATAAGTTTATATACTCACATATCTTACAATTTGTGACGATCCGTTCCTCGTCCCGGATACATGACAGCCGCGTCGCTGCGAGTGCTACCACAAAATAAAACTAGTCTTGTATAGAAAATGTTTAGTAGGTATAATAGAATAGGTAGGTTGTGATTCTCTTACAATCAAACTCTTATCGTACACACAGCTTCATGAACCGATCACGAAGGTACATAGATGGAACTTTGATTAACTCTAAAATAGATTTAAACAAAAAATTAAACATGTAAAAAATTACTTACACATCGTTTAGTACAAATAGGTTAGATAAAATAAATGCTATGATTTATATCCAATACAAGAGTAGGTCTACACATAGCTACATCTTATGGTTAACTGTAAATCGATATAGCAAAAGATATGAACACAAAATAGATTGAATATGGCGTAATAATGACCTTACATAGGAATAAATAACTTGTGCATAATATGACACTTAATTAAAGAATACAAACGTTACTACAGGAGCTCTACCGTCACACTCTACTCAAAACAACTGAAAACATAATTAAAAAAGTAGTTTGATTTGTTCATTGAAAAGTTTATAAAAAAATAATTTCTCAGCGATTGATAATACTTAATAATGGAATGATGTTTGTATCAAAGTAGGCCCGAGACTGTTGAGACATCCCACTGTTCTCTGTACACTATTGGTTCCTTCTGATTGGTCCGTAAGAGTGTGAGTATATAAGCAGATGGCCTCTCGCTCCCGCTCGCCGCGTGTGGGGGAATCTTTACACAAACACTGATACGACGCTCCTATTGGAAACAACACTTCCCACACACGACTACACCCGTCCCAGTCACGACAACACCAACCATTGACTAACAGAAACCAAACAGTATTATTCAAATGTAGCACCAAACTTTAGAATTGAACTGACTCGACCGAGCTGATTGATCCGTTGTCACAACATTTTCCTAACTTAGCTACTGTACTGTCAACTCAAACTAAATGAGCACTAAGAAACAGTTAAATACAGGGTTAAAACGGCTACAAGTGACAGTTGGTGCTGGTGACGGGAGGTCGCGAGGCGTCGCGTCGCTAGTAAGCTAACATTTCCCATAAAAATATATATAATACGCGTAACGGTGTACCTGTGAAAGCGGTCGGTCAGGCCACACACAGAAAGAACACTGGAAATTTACAAGCGCTTACTTTACTTTAGATATTTCCCGCGCTGGTTGCGGCAAAGTATGAACACAGTTTTCTTTCTGCACACGGCCTTAGGCAGCCGGATTGAGCGGCGCCGCCTTACGGGGCGTCTGACGGTGGACCGGCGGCCTAGTACAGTCAGCAGCCGGTCGCTCGGACCGGTCTAGTACAGTCCGCAGCCGCGCAGGTTGTTGGCGATGATGACGTCGGTGACGGCGTCGAACACGAACTGGATGTTGTTGGTGTCGGTGGCGCACGTCATGTGGCAGTAGATCTCCTTGGTGGTCGACTTGTTCTTCGCCTCGAATTGCGCCTGGATGTACGCGGCCGCCTCGCCGTACTCCTGCGCGCCTGCAAACACGAGATGGGAACAGTTACGTTAAAGTGGACGACCGATTAGTGTAGTGGTTAGTTACCCTGACTACTATGCCAAAGGTCCCGGGTTCGATTACCGGCTGGATCTCGCCGCCGAAGAAGCCGTTTATCAGATATTTGTTAAAATATAGATATTTCTTCTCGGGTCTTGGTGTTATTATGTATACCGTTTTTTAAGGATTAGCCCATTCCCTGGCTGTGCATGGGTTACTGACGATGATGATGTATCTTTATATCTCTACTCGGTGCATCAGCGTTGTCATCTGTTCGACTCACAGAACTGTCTAGTTATCTATTTTGCCAAAGCTGCTATTGCCGAATAACCTTGTATTAGTACATGTCCCCAAATATTATGATGATGAGACAGAAAGCTAGCCTAGCTGGCGATATGCAATTATCCTCTAGAGATACCACTCAAGAGTTCCATGTACAGCGGCGGCTACACGGGCTTGTTATCGACCTTGATAAACTTATTTAATGCGCGTTCCACAAAACATAGCGTCCCGTATTTATGGCGAATGACGATTTAGTGACGTTTATTTGATATCAACGTCGAGAACGAACCCATGTAGCCGCAGCAAGAACTTATATCTTAATCAAAACATAATATAATATTCTGTGAACTGACCGGTGTACTCCGGGAAGCAGATGGTGAGCGGCGACTTGCGGATCTTCTCCTCGAACAGGTCCTTCTTGTTGAGGAACAGGATGATGCTGGTGTCCGTGAACCACTTGTTGTTGCAGATCGAGTCGAACAGCTTCAGACTCTCCTGCATGCGGTTCTGGAATGTGAATGCAGATGGCGTCGATAATATGTTGGCAAAGTGTTTCCAGGGCACATAATAGGTTGTATGTTTAAGATCGTATACCCACAAGAAATAATTCCTATTTGTTATAGAATATAGAGTAATTCGATATAAAAAACGATGTGTGAAAAGTTTTATTTATGAGCTAAAAGAGCGCAGAAAGAAATATTTCCGCCATAGCATATTTTTTATACAAGTATATAATTAAATTTGGTCCTAGCCAGGGAGATTCAGGCTGGTGTACTTTATATTGGATAACATCACACAAACGGGATTGTTGCGCAAGTGTGCTTCTTATATTAGGTAAGTACACTGTTATTAGTAATCTTACGGAATTCTGACAGTTATCAATTTTAGACAAATCAGAGATCACAAACCTTTTTGGGCTGGGCACTTTTTCAATACGAGTCTGGACATCTGAGACTATAATATATTTTTTTTAGTCCCTGTATCCATTTTATTAAGTGCGGCGCTCCAAATTAAAAGGGGATTTACCTACGGTGAGAAATAATTACCGTACCTACCTAAATATATTACAAACAGTGAAAAATACAATTAACGATAATCTCAATTATCTTATATAATTATCGCTGTCGTAGAAAATATATCTAAAAACAACCAGTAATTATTTTTGAAACGGTAGCCGCGCCGATGTCAGGGCGATGTTGCGTTCGTATTTGAATAGAGGTAAAAAAAAGAGATGTCGCTCTATAAAATTGTTAGGTTTTACAAAGTAATAATATTCGTTTGGCTTTAACTTTGACGGAGCGTCTCCCTACATAGCGCAAACTGGTGCCTTGTATTGTTTCCGCTGTTTGGAAAACGCTCTTCTCCGCTTCGCTGCGCTCCGCATTGGTTTTGATGAACATGTGCACCTAACACGCTCCTCCTCGCTTTGCTCGTCGTCGCACCTATTTTTAGGCTTCGATCTCATGGGGTTTGTAATAATTATATTGGTCGTTAACTTTCGATTTTTTTATCATACAATATCGTGATTTTCGGGATGTAGGAGAAAAATACCACAATTTGTACATTTACTACATACTTAATATATTATTTATTAAGATAACATTAGGAGAAACAAGATTATACATAGGTATAGACGAACATAAATTTGAGCAAACGAAACTTAGGTGTTTAAAGATTGTGCCTAAAGAGTTTTAGACGAAACGAGCCTTATGCCACATAAGTCTTGGCAAAGTGATGGTTCGACCAAAAAAGTTTAGACCATACGAGTTATGCGAAATGAGTTTTGGTCAATAAAGATTATGCCAGATGAGCGGAACCCGCCTCCAGCATCTCCATACTGCCTTCCTAAGCTTGGACCATTTCCCACCACGCTGGTCCACTGCGGTGTTGGTGGGTTCACATATGATCACAGATGTTTTCCTTCTCCGTAAGAGCGATGGTATACATTGTACTTAAATTCAAAGAACTCATTGTTACCTACATGTCAGCGCCGAGATTCGAACCCGCATCTCTTGCTTGAGAAGCGGGCGCTTACCCGACTGAGCCAGTTGGACTCGCGCAGTGAGTGTTCCGTACAAGTATACTTAATTACCTGAGGTAGTTTTCCTTTTAATTTCATCATAATTATGTACATCTATACGAAATATCAGCTTGATATCTTTACCCGTTTCCGAGAAAAAAGGTGGTGACAACAAAGTGTGATCTTATAAGGGTTCCTTTTTTAGGGTTCCGTAGCCAAAATGGCAAAAACGGAACCCTTATAGTTTCGTCATGTCCGTCTGTCCGTCTGTCCGTCTGTCCGTCTGTCACAGCCGATTTACTCGGAAACTATAAGTACTACAGTGATGAAATTTGATGGGAATATGTGTTGTATGAACCGCTACAAAAATATGACACTAAATAGTAAAAAAAAGAATTGGGGGTGGGGCCCCCCATACATGTAACTGAGGGATGAAATTTTTTTTTTCGATGTACATACCCGTGTGGGGTATCAATGGAAAGGTCTTTTAAAATGGTATAAAGTTTTCTAAAAAACATTTTTCTTAAAGTGAACGGTTTTTGAGATATCAGCTCTCAAAGTCGTAAAAAGTATGTCCCCCCCCCTCTATTTTTATAACTACGGGGTATAAAATTCTAAAAAAAATAGAGGTAATGCATGCTAATTAACTCTTTCAACGATTTTTGGTTTGATCAAAGTATCTCTTATAGTTTTTGAGATAGGTTGATTTAACTGTAATTTTGATTTGCTGCTACGGAACCCTTTGTGCGCGAGCCCGACTCGCACTTGGCCGGTTTTTTCCTTTTGAGGTACGGAAGCCTCAAAAAGAATATCGGATCAATCGTTTCGGAGATATGCGTGGACAAACATACATACCAACAAGCATATAAACGTACATAGGTACATAAACATTTATAAAATTTTGAATATTTGTTTATTAGCCCTAATACTCGTATATTGTCATATGTCAATATGGTGCAGTTCCAATAATCTTACATACATACCGAACATATTATATGTACTTACCGAATAGACAATCTTTTTTTGAAATTGATTAAAAAGGTTTATTATCCCTGAATTTAGTAGGAAGTGATGCCATGCTAAAGAATAAAATAAAGCAATTAAAATCAATTCGATACATGGGTCGTGAGTCGTGATCCTACTTCATATTATAAATGCGAAAGTTTGTAAGTGTATATGTGTATGTATGTATGTATGTATGTATGTGTGTATGTTTGTTATTTCTTCACGTCAAAACGGCTAAACCGATTTTAATGAAATTTGGAATGAAGTTAGCTGACACCCTGGATTAACACATATGTTACTTTTTATCGCGGAATTCCCACGGGAAAACTTATTAAGGCGAAGCGAAGCTCGCGGGAACAGCTATTATATTGAAATATTTGTTATTTTTGTATTAGTTTACTTGAGCAAGTAAATATTTAGATTTATCTTTTTGTATAAAAATATTAAGAAAAAATTATTGCCCAGAAATGGATCGCTATTTTTCATTTTTTCGGTAAAGAACTTTTTTAGTAGCATCACTTATAAAATGTCAGAATTCTTTCCAATTAAAAATCAGAGAGTAATGATGAGGGTATTGTCATTTATTTATTTATTTTAGTCATAAACTTTAGGGTAATACTGCAGTAATAAAAGTACACTAGCTTACAGTTATACTAGGGTAATTGAAACTTAAAGCTTAAACCAATTCATTAAAATTGTTTAACATGGATAAAATCTACATCGACGATATTACGGTATAGTATAGTTGGCACCCAAGTCATTTAATGGACGTGGGAATTACAATTCAAATTAGTTATTTATCCACTTCTGTCCTCAGTATTTAAGTTCTATATACGGTGCGATTACACAAATATAATTAATAGCCAACCAACTCAAAAACCTTAGCTCATCTACAAAATAAAAACACAAATTAAAACCTTGCAAGTTAGTATTTCACCTTCCCATATTATATTCTCCACTTTCGTCCAACACCTAGAAATTAAGAAAACAAAATAATGACAACCGAATGTTGTAGTGGTTGGTAATCCTTACTTATATGCCGAAGGTCCCGGGTTCGATTCCCGGCAGGGGCATATATTTTTTAAGACAGGTATTTGTACTCGAGTCTTGGATGTTCCTATGTATCTGTGTAGATCATCTGTCCGATACCAATATTACAGGCTCTGCCTATCTTGGGGTCGGATGGCCGTGTGTGATAATGTCCCCACATATTATTACTACTATATTCAATTCGTGACCTACACTCGCACTCACAGCGGGCTATAGACCTACATAAGAATCGAGTATTTACGCCACAATTACTAAGAACTGAAAGCACTTAAAAGTGTAGGTTTCCTGCATCACGCGATAGCCACAAGTACTCGTATTCATAATGGCAAGGTGTATATTTAATGGGCACAGTGACTAGCACGTTTGCTCTACAATGACTTGTAAAAGTGCCGAGCCTATATTTGGTCAGTGCCTTATTAAAGCGCACCATGTATCAATCACCCACTTGCCATATATGGTGGCTGGCATAGAACGCTAATATGTCTTGAACGAACGTAGATACAAATATTTGTTTAATACTGTTTCTAACTGACTTTAAATTTTCCAACAATTTAGGTATTTGGTCCTGAAGACTTGGAGCCCTTTTCGCCTAACTGTAGAAGATAAAAATGCAATTATGGCAGCTGAATGGCATAATTCCCTCCATCGTAAAAAATAGGATTTTGGTAGGTAGGTAAAGGGCAGAAAGACCTGACCCTTCTCAGAAACATTGTTACTATGAGAAGGGGGTCAGGTTTCTCTGCACCTGACCGTACTTGCAGCATTAAGATATGTTATCTTATGTTTGCTGGACTGATCGATGATGGATATATACTGTAAGTGCATCTCTAGAGGTGAAATAATACATTTCTATGTTGCGTTAGGTTGCGTCCAGGGCGTCAGTCTCCTGTATACGAAATCGTTCAGTAGCGTTTACGTGACATATTTATAAATAAACATACACATTCACAAACCTTCGCCTTCATCTTTCGTGTTAAAAACCCCGCTTTACCCGGTGTGTGCGTGTGTGATTGATAGCCCATAATATTTCCCGGTATATAGAGGTATAGGTGTGTCGTCAGTATTTAACTCCTCTTAAACACTACGGGAAAACCTATTTCACCCTTCAGAGAGATAGCCCATATCCCCCGATATGTCTGTGAGAGAGAAAGAACATAATTTCCATGAAAGTTATCCCGATGTCTGTGTGAGAGAGATAGCCCATACCCCCCGCTACGTGTGTGAGAGAGAAAGAACATAATAGCACATACCGTGGTCTCATCCTCGTGCAGCACCTGGTCGTACTCGGACATGGCCACGCAGAAGATGATCGCGGTCACGTCCTCGAAGCAGTGGATCCACTTCTTCCGCTCCGACCGCTGCCCGCCCACGTCGAACAATCTGGAATTTACGTTCATTATTTGTATAGTATTTTTAAGGTACATCATCATCATCACCTTCCGCCAGTCCACAACGCTGGCCTAGACGGGTTGGTGGTTCCCAATACAAGCAAGCTTGTGCTGACAGAGTTATCGGGTAAGTGGGCAACCCGACTGCAGCAAATGTCCAAAAGCCGCCTATTATACATTGTTCCTTTTTGTAATTTGATTGTTGTTCTTTTTTCCTGAAGCGACTAAGTTTCAGTAACGGTATAGTCAGAACAAGCAACTTGTGATAACGTCATACCTTAATGCTTGAAAATCATTTTAATTACTTCAAAATCTTTTATTTAGAGTTTCAGAGCTTGTTGACACATCTTGAATTAAGCCATTTTTTTGGAAAAGTAGTCATTTCTAAATGTTACTATGATTTCTATATCTTGTGACTCGTTAGCCGTGTCGATGAGAGTTTTTGTAAGAACAAACAAAAGCATCAGGGTACAGGGTGTCAAAATGAGCCATATCAGATACGAGCAGATAAAACATCACCTTATTGCCGATAGCGGGGTTATCGCGGCGTGATGTAACTATCTGTAGCCTTTTTGGCAGGTTTGCGAGAGTTCCCTTTTTAGGCCAAACGTATGAGTGTTATTGAAAGCCTTTGATAAGAATGTTAATAGAAATTATTCATTTTAATTTGAAGGTTGTGTATGTATACTTATTACATACATATCTGTGTATATTGTGAGTAAACTGATAACAGGTAATACTCAGTCCTTGGCTATCCTTACAAGTCACCTGCATGGTCGTCAGATCATGAAAGTGAACGTCCCATGCTGTGCAAACAGCCAGCAACCATATCTTATGCGAATTTAAGTTACCTAATTCTATTACACTTACAATGGGGTATGATAATGGATTGATAATAACTTTTACGAGGTTATACTTACTAAATAAAATACAGAAAAAAAGATTGGCGGCGCTAATGGGGCTGCGGTTGAACCTTTGTATCAATATTGCTGTCTGTGGCAAATAAATTTTTTTCTTAATTTCTTTCTTCAAAAATCGCATGTGCAATAAAGAATAGAAGGTAGTGCGGTAGCCGGCACAATCATCATAATCATCATCATCAGCCAATAACCATTCACTGCTGGACACATACCTTTCCCAAGGAGTGCCACAACACTCGGTCCCTGGCCTTCCTCATCAAGCCACTGCCAGCTACCCGTCTATGGACGTCGGTCCAGCGCACAAATACTCACTTAAAATTAAGGTTTTTGAAGGAGAAGTGCACTTCGACGATGCCGGTGGTCTTGACTCGGGTGCGCAGGATGTCCTGCTCCGTGGGCTGGTAGTCCTTCGCCCCTAACCGGTCCAGATCATCCAGGAAACTGAAATATAAACATAGCGTTGCGTTACTACATGCATTTATCAAACACATAGGAGTAGGAATACATTAGGGCTAAGCGATTAATTTATATACCCCATAGTGGGCGATGTATGGGGCTGATGTCTACCATCCCGTACAAGGCCCGCCTGAAACCCTTCCTTTATTAGCAGGAGACCAGTGACCCAGCAGTAGGGACGTGATGGGATATGATGATGATGCTAGGTATGATGATTGACAAGAAGACTGACTTAAAATACATTGCTGCAATTTACTTTTAGCCCTAGCTCATTTCAAGTTAAAAAGCCTTTCAGTTCGAAGCGAGAATAGCTTAAGGCATTCCATAAGTTAATACATATCTCTCAACTCGGCTCGAACTATCAGTTAACTGGAGTAGCCAACAGTACAGCACGAGTTTGTGGCTGTATATGCTGGTTAAGTTTTAAAGTATTTATCGCGGCCATTAGCACTGCCCTACCAGTTGCACCGCTGCGTCTAAAAGCCGGAGCGACGCCGCCGCATACATATTAACGGGTTCATAACTTTGGCACGCGATCACTGAATACGTTTAACAACCCCGATTCAAATCCATCCACCGCCCACATAACCCACGTTTTCTATTATCTCTACGTATAGCTACAAAACGTACGGTATAGAATGTTGCTGAATCGGGGTGTTTCTGTAGGTACAGTCAGGTCGAATATCTATCTAGGCCTTAATTGAAAGCCCGGTCAGCCGGCCGCGCGAATTTTCCGATGAAAGCCAGCTCTTCTCTAGTGGGTGCACTTTTAAGTGCCTTTGTTAACTGCGACGGAGCTGCTACCGTGAATTTATTTAATAATCTTTTGTATGTTTTATCTTTCAAAAAGCCACAGCTCTACATATAATTCAAATAGCATTGCATAAAATGTATTTTTAGGCTCTACCCAAAAAGGGATACAACACTATCCTCATCCGATCACTACCGGCTTCCTGTCTAAGGAAGTTAGTCCGGCGGTCCGGAGGGACTCCCACGCCACGTTTGCCAGGTCGATACAATGTCTAAATTTAAAATAGTCGATATGGGATATACCGTAGCTTTAACTTTGATTATATCTGTCCTTTCAACAGTTCGAAGAAGGCACGAAGCCGGAACTTAGCGCGTATTGATTTTTCGTTTTTGCAAAGATAATAATATCTTCATCATGAATTCTGTTTGTATTCGAAATACTGTTTGCTTGTTGCGTGAAAAACGTTGGATATCTGCAATATTCCGGGGTCTGTTTCCCTGCTATCACTCGCGCAAAAAAGTGGACAGGTGCGGTCGTCTCTAGCCATATTGATTAGTTAATCCGCTGACAGAATAGACAGCTCCGGTAAAGTTAAAGCCATATTGATAGCAGGGATTTTTTTATTTGAAATTATATTCAATTTAGTCAATCAAGGAACAAAGTACGTAATAATAGTAAATACATAATACCTATGTAGACAGATTGTGTACAGATAGATAGAGTACTCTTTATTTACACAACACAATTCAGATACACCAAACACAATAATAAAATTAACAAGTTGTAACGTCATTACGGTACAGGTAGCCTATGAAGCTGTAATTCAGATGTAACCTATCCTAGGTTGTGACGGAATCTCTGAACGTCGATTGCGGCAAGTTTCAAGGGCGAGTGGATTGCTTTACTTGGCTGGATGCCAGCGGATCGAGCCTCAGTGGGCACCGCTAACTTGGTGTGAAGGAGCCTGAGCCAATCCATGTGGAATAAACACACACAGACGTGAATGTTCACGCCACTCAGAGGGGTAAGCAGGGATTTGCATGATTTCATACCTAGAGGTACATCTATCTCAACTCTTTCATATTCATAACTCCCCACGCGCTAGCTGAGTGCTTGAATTTAGCGTAATCAGTTTATCCGCAAATGTAAAATGGATCACAAATGTGACTTCCACGATAAAGTTTTGCAGCCGAACCACTAACGGGAGTGCATTTTAAGTTGATGTTAAACTAGTAAAGTTTTGTCAGACCAATTTAAAACTTCGCTCCTTATTATAAAAGTGGCCGGCCGGAAACTTACTAGGCAATTTGTACAAAAGCAGCACTCATAATGACTTTTATGTTAATCCATGGACTTTGCGGCTAGATGTCTCGTCCATAAAAAGCACAATCAAAATCTGTGCAATTAGCAAGTTGGCGGCGCAGTTTCATTCAGAGCCCATGCAAAATTTTTCAATGTCGGGACTCGAACCCTGGCCGCGTGCCAGCGCAGGCCGCGCACTAGTTGCTACCCTCCCGCCTCGCCAATGACGTCACGCCATAGAAGCCTAGTCAATAGTAAACGTTCCTTTCCGCGATAATAAAGAAAAAACACTCGTCATATTTACATTATTATTTTTCGGGCGGTGTTTGATCTTGGATACTTCTCGTTAGGGTGTGCAAGCAAGTATTTATTTGCGGAGCTAGTGATGTAACAAAGGCTGAGTAATTAGTTGCAAATAATGTTGGTTAGTGCGGTGTTTGGGCAACAGGTCCGGCGGGCGCCTCCCGCGATCAATACTCGCGCCGCCCGCGCCCCGCGCCCGCCCCGCCCGCGCCCTACTCCTCCACACTATTGGTGCAACGTATCAAAAGACTGACAAACGTAACCGGAGAACCTACGACCCGTGTGTATCTGATGAAGACCGTTGAAGATTCTGTGAAGACAGACAGAGACAGAGTCCTTTATGTAATCATTTGCATCATTTTATCACGCTATGTATAATCGATATGCGAAAACTTTCCCGTTTGCGCTCCGGCCACCGAATAAAAAGTAAAACCGCAAAGTGAATACGAGAAATAGGTTAAACTGTAACAGAGCAGAGATGAGCTGCCGCGAGCAGACTGACATATCTAGACAAAGCCTTCAGAGGGTCGGTGGGGGGGGTTAAAAATAGCCTCGGTTGCTACTACCAGAGAGTGTATTTCAGTTTGGCGAGCGGACAGATTACGTGACGTGGCCGCTGTAACTTGAACAGCGTTTCCGCCGCGTCGAGCCGCCGCTAATCTGTCGACGCGGCGCTCACAGACTATTTAACTCCTTATTCGTCTCTGAACGATCTGTGCCGGTGCTGTGTGAACATTAAAGCTTAACTTTTGTACTGACTCAACGTACGTACACTTTTTATTCTGTTCCGCTCTAAGCCTTACAACGGAAACAAAATAAGAAAAAATCCATTCTAAAGGAAGCGCGCTGCTGTTTCAGGCATTGTGCTTGCTCAAAGCAGGCGTAATACTGAACTATACAGTTGTACCAACATAAGAAAATAAAAATAGAGCGCGGCAACAAGCAATGCTTTATAAGAAACATTTTCAGCTAGAGATTTTGTGGAGAGAAATGGTGGGCAACACAAAGGCGTCGGTGTCCCAACACGCCGAGATATAAAGGAGATAGCACTCATGATTTATTGCTTCCATAAATGTCAACAGTACAACTCAGATAAAGGACATTGGTCGCATAAAACACACGTTGTTTCCATACACGGCCGGGGCTGAAAAGCTCTCTTTCATTATACTGCATTGCAGTGCCTCGGGGGAAACGTCACTCCTGATTCAAGATATAGCCTGCTCATGCGTATCGCACGGATGATTCATTTTTAAACTACCTTAAGTTATTTAATAAGAAATTCATGGAGTGTACATTAATAATAGTAATTTTCAGATTTACTGGAAATAAATATTAATTAGGGCATCGCATAATTTTAATAAAGAGCTCTCCACTCTCCATGCCATAAATCAATTAAGATTAAGATTTATAACAATGCTGTGATAGTAATCTCTAGTACGATTCAAAACAGATGATTTTTAATGGCTAAACGCATATAACGGCTATAAGCACTGAGAACCACAGAGAAAGCTATGTAACTTCAAATTATGGGGAAAAAGCAGCAAATTTTATTTTCCCTTATCAAGATTTGTACTCAATTTTAGATCGGTATAGCCTTAGTGGCAACACAATGCAAAATCGTTTACGTCACGAAACGGGAAAGCCAGGAGTAATTTTAATAATTTAGAAGCTAGGCCGAATATAGTACCTACGTAGGCACTTTACATGTTTATGATTGCCTAAGTATAAATACGGCAAAACCTCTTTCTCCACCTCAATTATAAGAAAAAAAAACTATTCCGCCTTTTGAACTTACACAGTAGCCAGACAAACGATCCGGTGTTTAGTCGCCTATTCGAATACAATATTCATAAGCGAATGGCTTTAATGGCCGCCCCACTGACATGGGCAGTTCAATCGACAACGCTAGACATGTATTTTTAAACAATTCCTGTTTCAAGCGGCGCTGAATAAATGCTTTAATTATTGTTTTAGGTGATCGTTTTGAAGTAGGCATTAAGCCTCTGTCTTCGACCTTATTATAGCCACTATAAATTTTAAAAGCATTTAAACAATTATTCACACCTGTGTTATTGGAAATACGTGAGTAGTTACGTCCAATGGAAGCTTGTTATAAATAAAGTCTCAATTAGATTTAAATATTCCTTTAGTTATTGCTATGAACATGGAGAAGCTGTGTTATTGGCTGCCAATAATTATATATTCCGAGTATTAATAGTCGGTTGTCATGTCAGTGGAGCTAGTTTCATCGTGTGAAAATAAATATAATGCTGCCATTGTGTAAAACCCCACGTGCAATGGGAAACTATTGGGAAAGGGCTATGAGAATTGACACTAAAGAGTCCGATGACAAGCGCCGTCGCCGTTTCAAACTGAAATTCATATGCAGTTGCACAATTTCACGACGACAATTTCGCAATCATGCGTGTACTCGTTACTCGCTTGTTGAAAGATGCAATTTTCCAAGCGTTTGAACAACCACTATTTACGTTACAAGTATCCACCCGGCAGGCGAACCGATTTTATGCTTAGTTTAATTGTATTGCTCAAACATAAACAGCGTATTAAAGTTGTGACGTCAGCAGCGGGCGGAATAAACAGAGATTTTGAATTTAGAACTGTAGAATTGCGTCGGAATCACCGAAACAAATGCGGATAACACTGGCCGGAATAGACATTCCATAAATTTGAATTCGGAATCAGTTTTGTTAATCTTTTTCTTGTTGTGGCGGACGCGATGTAAACGATCCGAGTACAAGGGCTCCCTTGTGGACGTGGCGCTCGCATCCGTCGGGAGTTCCACATGTCGACATTAATCGAATAACTACTGTCTTGTTCAGACATCCAGCAATCTAGCTGATTACACGCCTGATATCCGATTCATTACGCGTTAACATTGACATGGCTGACATTTGCCGCTAATTCTACATTTCTTACGATTGTAGCAGTTCCGTTTACATGTTCAGCAAGGTCGGTAATTGAATGATTCATTCACGTTTTTATTTCAGTACGGGTTGTTTTCACCAGACTCAATCCAATCACAGCTGTCCCATTATACAAACATATTACTATCTTTTGTAACACTTGCCAATTTGTAAATATGATACATTCTGCGATTATGTATTAGAAATATATACATAATGTTAGTTAATATAAAAAGATAAAATATTGTATGTTTCGTTCATTGTTTTTTATGTGTATTACAATAATGGACCCTGGTTGCCCGAAATATATAAATAATAATAATTAACCCAAGGAAATAATCGGCAATGGAGCAGCGACGACGAATTGAGTGTCGGCAATAGGTCTCTCGACCTCAGTTGATAAAAAAATAATCATACGAAGTCTAACAAATCGCAACACCACAACCACACCAGTGCTAATAAAGAGGCGCGCTAAACAGACAGCGTTGCGAGCAGCCGTGATGAAAAGCGTCGCCCCGACCGGACGAGGCAATCGTCGGCGGCTCCCCACAACACACAGCTGTTATCATCAGTTAACTACGCCGGTGCGAGCTGGCCAGATCTACGTGACTCACTAGTTGCGTCTAATGTTCTTTGCAATTCGATGGCAGCTCACATTGATGACTTTTTGTAAGCGGAGGCTGTATGTGTATTGATAATGATTCATTATATTCCCGGTTTTAATGCGTATTTGTAACAAAGACCTTTGTAAACTAAGCAGCTAACCGCAAACCGCTAGTGGCGTACTTAATAGGAACATCAGCGATTGTCCTCGTGTTGCGAGTCTTATACAACTACTATAGTACATGTAGCTCCATTGAGGCGGCTCGCCTAATTGGCCTGTAGCGTCAGAGGGATGACGCTGCCGTATTGTACCGAGCTACACCTATTAATGTCAGGAGACCCTGACGATCGCAGCCGCCTGAATAAGTTATACGTCCTAAGTTGTAGGGAAAGGGAGACGGTTCAGTCCACCACCTACGCCTTATTGATTTGTCATTTCCAAATCGGAAATGTCTAGAATGTACAAGGTACATTGTGTCCACAGCCGCCCACCGACGGCGATGACTTGCAAATATTCACGTTTCCTACCAGGTCGGTGCTAATCGCTGTTATCACACAGCGACGTCCCACATCGGGCGGCCACGGTCGGGTGGCGGGTTGCGACACGAGGATGGCCCCCACCGCGACCGCGGGCCGGGGCTGCGGGCACATTGGTGCGTGAGGCGCAATGAGCGGCGCGCGTTGCTTCTCCTACATGCCGGGGCCGCGGCCCCTGCCGCTGCTGGGCAACTCCTGGAGGTTCGCGCTGAACCGCAAGCCGTGGCGCACGCGGGCGCTGGACGTGACGCTGTGGAGCCTGCGCGCGCTGGCCGGTGCGGGAGGGGCAGCCAAGGTGGCCAAGCTGTTCGGCCACCCGGACCTGGTGTTCCCGTTCTGCGCGGAGGAGACGGCGCGCGTGTACCGCCGCGAGGACACCATGCCGCACCGCGCCGTCGCGCCCTGCCTCCGACACTACAAGCAGGAGCTAAGGAAGGACTTTTTCGGTGACGAACCTGGATTGATTGGCGTGTAAGTGGATATTTTTCATCTTATTTATTGGGTTATAAAAGTGGAAGGGCGTTAAAGTCTGAATAAGGACGAATTCCATGTTCAGCACATGTGGTATGAATGAATGGCGCCACCCGTCGCATATAAGGCAAACCGTGTCAATGCAGTATCATGTATCATGTGCACAAATGCCTACCAGTAGTAAAGTGTAATTTCCCCCCGCAGACACGGCGAGGCGTGGTGGCGGTTCAGGTCGAGGGTGACCAAGCACGTGGTGGCTCCCGAAGCGGCTCGCGCCTCCGTGCCCGAGCTGGACGCAGTCACCACAGACTTCGTACACAGGTATGTAGATAACACGCCATCACTTACTGATATGATAAGATAAGCTTCAACAACTTACCGGTATGCAGTTTTATCTCATGCGCGCAAGTACGTTCGAACCAGAAATGGTCAAGAGAATATCGGAATATGTTTAAACAGTATGAGTCAACGAGATCTCCTCGATGTGTGCACGTGCATAATGATTCAGTCATAATCTATGCGCAAATACTGACCGGTTCAATACTTCCATTTAATTGCTGAATAGTTTTAGTCACGGTCTTTTTAGCCCGATGTTAAACAATATGATCTAACAGATGTCAGGGTGAATTATAGAGTTGTGGTCAGAAAAAGTGGACAGTGAATATACTGACCAGTTTTCATAACGCAACTAATCGGTGGGATCATCGCTAACACTGCATAATATGTGCTGCAAGTGTAATAAATATGTAGGTACGGTATAAGTGTTGGGTTCGCTTCTTCAGTGGGCCGGAGAACAGTTTATTATAGCTGCATGACGCCACGGCGTGTAACGTTTTACATTCCGTCAGTGATATCGATCGAGAGATATTAGCGCGCTATGCGGAATTTGCCATAAGAACTCGAGATGAGTTGCATACACGCCATTGGAATATATTCAGCTCGCGGAAAGAAGTTGAAGGATACCTATCCTAACTAAATAACGATGTCTTCTATAAGCCCTTTGTACTAACTGAGGGACTTAGATAGTACTTAGCTAAAGATATCTCGAAGTGAAATGGTAATAACAAAAGTTTAGCCAATGGATAAGTATGAAGTAGTGAACTGAAATGTACGAAGAAGTTAGAAAACTGTTCGACCGATGACGCAAAGCAAACATCCAAACACCAGACAGTGTATAAATCGCATCATCTCGTACGAAAAGTGCTTACATAACGGCGATAAACTGAGCTCTAATGAGCCGACGTGCGGTCCCCTTGCCCGCACTCGCGTGCACAAAAATATGGACAACTAGTTCAACAGTTCCGCGGTATTCCACGCTTGAGTGCCACTAGTAAAACTGCCATATTTGCATAGCACAACAATGCTTTATTTCCATGGCGATAAGGCGTAAAACATGTTGATTCCGGTAATGTCGCTCTGAGAATCACGGGCAAGTGGGCACATCCCGCGCGTCTCAGACTGCGATCGCATTTTGTTTTGGCCACTTTGTTTATGACTCACTGCGGTCACCACACTACTCATACATTTGTTTAATGAAAGATGTTTTTGTGCGAATGATTAATTGACGCGAACAGTCGTTAGTTTAGCTCGTACAGGAAACTTTTACAGTTACAATTTACGAATGAGGTTAATGATATAGAAAATAAGTAAGCAGAGCGGGCGGTTCGTTATAAAATTCGATTTCTCTTGCAGAATGGAGGGCTTGATCGATGAAAAACGCGAACTGCCAAAGGACTTTCAGACGGAACTCTACAAATGGGCCCTCGAGTGTAAGCACCACTTCCAACCCAAGTTGCTTTCTTTCAAACTTCTCTTTATCGCCTTTGCGTTTGAATAAACATTTACCTACAAAGTAAATCGATACGGAATTGAGGGCTATTATAACGATAACGGCGCGAAGAAATGCTTCGCACCGACTATCACTGATAGGTTTTATGAACTTTGCAAGGTTAATTTTCTAATAGGTGTATTTTTACAGGTGTCGGAGCATGGGCATTGGGTACAAGATTGGGTTGCTTGAACGAAGACGACGCTGCAGCGAGGGAAATTATCCGTTGCATTCACGGATTTTTCCATAGCGTGCCCGAGTTGGAGCTGTCTGCACCTTTGTGGCGGCTCTACCCCACCCCCGCATACAACACCTACGTAGAGGCGCTGGACGCCTTCAGATCGCTCTGCTTGAATAGACTGACTGATAAAGGTGTGTGCGCGAAGATAGCGCAAACTTCCGGAGAAAAGGTGGCGGCGATCCTGGCGCTCGATTTACTGCTAGTCGGCGTGGATACGACCGCCGCGGCCGCAGCCAGCACTTTCTACCTTCTAGCTAAGAATAGTAGAGTTCAGAATCGCCTACACAAGGAATTGGATAAGAATTTACCACAGGACAGAGTTCTCACGAGCAAGGATTTGGATCGGTTGCCGTATCTGCGTGCCTGCATAAAAGAAGCTTTAAGGTGAGTCCTATTTCATGTTACTCGGATTTCGATCCGAATCCGTGACAGGTGCAGATAATCGCACTTTCTAGTCTAGACAGCCGTGGCGCAGGGTATTGTGTTAATTTGATTTATGGCCTGAGTTTCTTGCATCGTGTATGAGCACTTTCGCACTATCTTATTGCCAGTAGGGAATACGTTGTCTATTACCGTTCGTATGTGACGTCTTTACGTACTTGTATGAGCAAGATGGTATAATATTGACATTAAACGATAATAAAGAGGGGCGTTCATTCTGCCAAATTGAACTCTATTCCATCGTGATGAGGATGTTCTCTGACCAAACTGTAGAACTGTGTAACGATTGCAATAAACGATTCTGTTGCACACCACAAGATGGCCATCGGTCAATATTTATTATATATCAATATGGAAACATGTACTCAGCAAATCACGGACGTTAACGTAAATAAATAAAACTGGTAGAGTCAATATAAATAGGTAAGTAAACGGTAAATTTCCGATTTGCGGTTAAATTGATCCAAATACCATATATAAGAGGAAACGTTTGCCATTTCCCTGAAGAATTTCGAGAAACTAAATATTCAGCCATACACACACATTGGATAGGTAACGTCCTGAAATTGATTGAGACTGATGCTATCAGCAGGGCATTGTACCTCCAGCTCCATTGTGATTGGCTGATTTGTAAGCCGTTTATCTGATGGACCACTCAACTGACGCAAGTACTGAGTTTCGGTAGTTTCCTTCCTTCTCCGGATTAGTTTTGCGAGGGTTTAAAAGTATTCTGTGTACATGCTATAATGTTGGTATGTACAAGCTAATCTCTGATGTATTTTAAGAGAGGTACAATTAATTCTCTGCTTTCGGAGCATGAGACCATTCGGAGGAGGTTCGAATTTCGCCCAGGGCAAATCCTAGGATGGGCGCTTGTGTCTGGTTGTTGTTTATACATTCGTGGTTTCGATGAATAAATATGATATTTAGCCATATGTATTTGGTTACAAATTGTTGACCACAGAGGCCTACCGCTGCATAAGATGATCCACAAGAATGGAACTCGACTCTGTTCATATAAACAACATAGTTTTGCGGTTATAAGTGTTAGGTACAACTCAAACACATAACAAAACTCTACTAAGTAAAATTAATAGGTACATTTTGAAACAAATTGAACACTTTGTGTATCTAAAATACAGGAAGCTTGCGCAATGCATTATGTCTTGGTCTAGGTACCACATTAAAGTCAAGTCTAAACATAGATTAGTCGTGGCAGTGCATAATGTACGCCAGTCGAAGTAAACCGACACGCCCAATACAGACGTTACATTACAGAATATAGCAGCCTGTTGCACTAAAAGAGTTTCGTATTTACTTTTGTTATCCACCAATCAAATATTGGTTGGAAGACTTGGAAGAGATTGCTTTTTTGCAACCGACTTTGTATACCTACTTATTTATCATTATAAGTAAATAAAAACTTGCTACATGTCAATAAATATACAAATGTATCATGAATAAAACTCTTATAAATCGCTCCATATAGAATCTAGGCAGATAAATCCAGGTATCATCATCCCTCTTTTGTCCTTCAATCTCCTACAATAACGAACTCATATAGAATCCTCTTGTGAAATTTGACTGAACGTGAAAGCTAGAGCATCAAACTGCACTGTAAAATTTAAGGGGTCAACCTAGTGACTAGTGTGACCGGTCCCAAGAATGCGCCTTGACAAGCGCCTGACACTAACATCATTACTCGGTTTTGCTCTGTTTCCTCCACCATTATATAACTACTGGCAAGCGACATTGTGTAACTTGCACTTACACTAGCCAATTATTTAAAGAAGTGTTCTAACACATGTCATCGTGGTAATAGACATTTATTGTGTGTTTACTGCGGTCATGGTCTGTTGTCTTTAGTACTCTTTAGCCTCATTTTGTGTTTGTGTAACTTTCAGCTTGGTTTCAGAATAAAGCCAGTCATCTTGGGAAACGGCCGCTGTCTGCAATCTGACACCGTCATCTCCGGATATCAGGTTCCAAAAGGGGTGAGTTCATACTTTTTTCATTGTATCGAACATGATAAAGGCTGCTGAAGTTAATAGGTGTCTTTGTTTGTCACATGAACTTTTAGACTTCAGGTCCTTAACCTTAAAAGTAATAGCCAAATTGCTATAGACTTTATACACTCGCGTGCAATGGAAACCCACGAAATGTCGGACCAAATAAATCTGATTTTTGTAAACATTCAATTTAAAATTTGATTACAATATTTACGTTTTGATTTGGTTATATTCTGAAGCTGTTAAGTGTTCTTCAATATTGCAGACGAGGTCATTAAGTTAGTAGTCTTTTCCGTTTAGGAGTAATTTGATGCTATTTCACTCTCTTATTCTTTGCTCGCTATTGTTTTTCCTCTAAACAAAGTAACCAATAATCTAATCAATCCAATCACATTTCCAGTCGCACATAGTGTTCCCGCACTACATAATGTCGAACGAGGAGCGCTACTTCCCTTCCCCCGAGTCTTATGTCCCGGAGCGGTGGCTCAAGGACCACGTGGACCAGCAGGCCGGGGGCCGAGGAGCTTGTCCATACAAGGGCAAAGAGGCGGAAGAGAATGAGGTAAATATGGAAGTTGGTGCCATTGCAACACCCTAACTTTTCCATATGCCATGTATTTGTTGCAACTGTACCGAATACTTAATAGTTTTCATTGACGGCGGCAAGCCTTTCATAGTGGAGACAGGGAAGGTCTAGTTCAACTTTGACTTCCTTAAGCTTAAGTAATCATAAAAATAAGTGCTGCTATAAAATTTCTTACGACTTTTTAAGGCCGCGTTGCATAATACCTATACGATAGGATGAACAGAGGGAAAACTTCTGCTAGTGGCATCACACTCCTAGCCCTGTCACTGGTCAATATCATACACATTCCTCAACTCATCTCCGGCAGACACGCACCCTACGCCTTTAATCAGTGCTGGAGACCGCATCACTAAATGATGCCGTTGGCACAAGCCAAAGCTAACTTTATCCAATCGCATTACAGGTTCTGCGAAAGGTTTTATTCAGTGAATCGTTCGTTCTCTACATTGTGTTCCCTGTTCCCAGGTGGGGGCTGGCGCGCATGCGCGGGCCGTGTGGCTGAGGCAGAGGGAGACGGGTATACACCCGTTCGCGTCGCTCCCGTTCGGCTTCGGGCGACGGATGTGCATCGGGAAGCGCTTCGCGGAGACCGAGCTACAACTCCTGCTGGCCAGGGTGAGACGTCTGCTTATTTAGTTGACTGTGCGATGTTGACTTGCCAACTTGATTATAGCTAAGTTTGAGGTTAAGATACACCCAACACATAGGGGATATGTTACAGACAGTCTTCCAGTTAGATACATAAGTAGGCATAGAAAATGAGCTACTGCTTTCATGACCTAGTAGGTAAATAGTGTTTTTGAGTTAATTCCAAGTATAAATACCTGTCCATCAAGATAATTGCTAAAATAAAGGGCAAAGGGGCTAAGGACAATGCATCATAATAATAGTTAAAAGTACATTTTAATCATCGTTTAAGGCCGGGCGGGGCTCACGAAAAGAGGTGGACTAGCACGCGACACCCTAAAAATTCCGTTACAATAATTAATTATGCCTTTATAGCGTGCTTACGGAAATGGCACAATAGCCTTTATTTTACCTTCAGGGGGTTTTCAGTAATCAGAAGCTACGGGCGTTAATTCCTTGACATTCTTCTTGGGGTTAAACCGGCATAAATGAATGCATGAAAATATAAGCCGGTATTGACGTCAGCGGTTTCTGTGTAAACAGCGATGTCGGTCGCAACCTTTGAAAAGTTCTGATTCAGCTCTGACTACCCCTATTGGGGATAAGCCTTGGGCCACAAGATATTTCAGTGTCACGAGTGAAAATCTTTCCTCAGATTCAGCATCAGCTTTGTGGTAGAAGTGCGGTGTTATTTGTTTGTCGTGACGTTTCTTTTGCACACACTCCATCTAGTTGGTACTAAAGTATCGTTGTTTTTTGCAGACGTTTCACCGGTACACCGTCTCATGGCAGCACGATGACTTGACCTACAGCGTCACCCCAACGTATATACCTAACGAGCCGCTTCAGTTCACGCTACAGCCGAGGAGATAAAGGTCCACTAAAGAAATTGAGCATTTACCATTTTTGCAGGCGGATTGGATATCTATATTGAAAGAACCAATAAGCACATTTTCTAGCTACAGATGTCTAGATAGATCTAATCTAATACGGCAGTTGTCTTGCAAGAATGAAAGTAGTATAGAAATGTAGGTGAGATTGATTATGGATTGCCCCGTGAAGGGGTTAAAGTAAAATTACGATGTAAAAAGAAAGTACATGAGTACAACGATCAAATAGAAGAAAATCTACCAAAGACAATTTCTAATACATAATTATGTAGTGAGTAAACAGTACTATAACCGATTTTTATTGTACATAGACAAAAATAGGCATTAGGTACCACCGTTTTAATAATTAACTTGTTTGTCATTTTAAAATGTTACAGGTATGTCTATTGTGTACGTCCATTTTTGATACGTTTTTTCGCACGGCAAATGTTTCAACTACCATACATTATATAAGTATTGAGATATTTTTAGATAGCTGCAAGAAGTTGTATTCTAAGATTAGAATATTAAGATTTATCAATAAACAGTTTTTTTGTTTGCTTGAATTTTCTTTACAAATTCCTAAAGGTAGCTAGCTGTTTATAAATAATGATACCATATGAGATTGTTTGGTTGTACAGACATTTTAACAAATCAATGCTGTGCATATAAATATTATCCGAAGGAATATGTAACTACACATGGTACCAACCAACCTTATCTAGCTGTACGCATACTTAGGCATAAAAATTTGTAATCAGCCAGCTCTTCAAACATCCAGGTTTGTCTATGACAAACCTCCAAACACTGGCCAAAATAAAAGAAAATGCACTCACTATTTGGAGGAGAACCATAGACAAACCTTCTTTCCAAACGGCCAGTGTTTGGAGGAAAGGTTAAGAAAAAAAGAAAACAAACTGCACTCACTATTTGGCGGAGTCATTGAGCTGGTACTCGTTGGAGCGGCCGAAGCACTCCTGCACGCCGGGGTCGGCCCACAGCCGCTTCATGGCCGCCAGCAGCTCCTCGCTGAACGGCTCGGTATCCTCCATGCGTTGTATCACATCGAATACCATCTTGCCGTCGCTCTGCAATGCAAGCTACGGTAATAAGGGGAGACGGGAGGTTAGTTATGCTGGTCACCCTTTTATGCACGGTTATTGGGATGGGGGAGCCAAGAAAATAAGGTTTGAAGCTGTAGTGAATACACATTAAAAAGGTATGATTTGATGGTAAAGAAAATAAGGTAAATAGCTAACCTATGTTTAAAACAGAAGGACTTCCAATTTATCGGTAATATCTGATTTCATGAAACTCAATTTAATGCGTAGTAAGCTTTTATTCGCTCAAAATTCAGGGATATAATAGAACAGCATATCACTTCGACTACTTTATTTTCTTGGTCTCAGTATACAACATAAAAGCTACAGGGTTAACAGCAACTAAGGGAAACACAATAACAGAATAAAGCAACATATTATGGACATAATAATATATTAAGTACTATTATACAACTATTCTAGTCCCTACTTTCAGGTTTGAATCATATCTGTAGATATGATAATGATAGAATTAGATGAGTTATTTATGTGGAAATATAGACATAAATAAATTATTGCTTTTCTTGTTAAATCTCTTAACAAAGTTAAAGCGTGGATAGTAACAAACCAAAGAAAGTAGGAACAATTCTGTTTTTTTACATTTTACATATTCTATTTGATCGATAAGAAAATATAAAATCATCTTGTTAATATGCAGCTACTAACCAGAGTTCAAAGTACTCGAGTGCAATGCAACTAGTAAACACTTGATACCTCGCTAATCAGATTATCTATCCTTTTAGCAACGACTATCCATACTGTGCACATACTAAGCACCTACTTTCCAACTTTTCTATTTCGAAATACAGTTAACATTGACGTGAGGCTACTGACCACTTCACACCACTTAGGTTCTATTAAATACGTGCATTTGTTGCGTATGTTATTGTTAATGCCCGAACTGCAATAAATATAAGGATTTCCCAGCAAGATACAAATTTTTGCCAATTCCTACGGGAAAATATAGTATTTTACTGCATTTCAGTAGGTACTAAATGTATGTTGTATGTACATTTCTATATTATTTATTTATTTAACAGCAATGCAAAGGGCAATAACTTAGCTACCGGAGATCATATCAGGAAAATATTATGTTTTCCGTGTCACTAATTGCTAAACACCTACTAATGTACCTACTCATGATGCATACAGACAATGTCTACAAAATAAACCTTAATAACTTTATTAGCACTGTTTATTATTCAATCCGGCAAGTAAACGAGACACGAATACTGAAATCCATATAGATGCTAAACAGTGTGAGAGCAGGACGGCTATCTGTTTAACGATTAGGTACACGCTCGATACACTTGCACATCACATCAATGTCGATGTCGGCAGCCACTCCTGTTATCGCATCCCTCAAACAGATAACAGCAAATGCTTTCAAGGCTTTGATTGACGGGGCCATTCACGCGTCACCCGTGACTCACGCCGCAATTCATACGCAAAATGGCGGAGGAAAAGCGCCTTTATTTCCGAGAAAATTAAACTACAGCCACCCCCGCGGCTGTCAAATAGGAAACGATTTAAGGCGCGTCATACCGATTTAGATATCCATCGCTGTTTGAAGGTTGGGCACCGAATACTCGAAGCTAGGAGCGCGGGCAATAGATGTCGTTGTGAGCCGTGCGAGGGAGATCACGGGTCGTTTTGTTAAATTACATTTTCAGCTGCGTTGCGCAACGACCGCTAGAGGCGGCAAATGAGACTGTGACGTCAGACATAGATAGGTACTACGGATGGAGGCTTACAAGAAGATGATAACCCGATAAGATATTTTATTCAAAAGCAATACAAACGCTACGAAAAATACAGCAAATACACTATATTATTATCTTGTCTCAATAAAACTACACGTAGGTACTCAGCCGATTGCCAGCTGCATAATGTACCGTGTATGCGCCAATCAATTCAATAAAAGCATGATAAGGGTAACAAATAATGGACGAGCCATCGAGTGCACAGTGCAGTGGCGGAATAAGCAACTGTGGGGCGCCTTTATGAATAAATATGCGATATCGATCCCAGTCCGACGCCCGTCGCCGGCTCATTTCGGAGAATCCAATCCAATACTCGCGGCGCCTTATTAGGTACGACTTATTGCTTATACACGCTAGTCGTGCCGCTAAAAAGTTTTATTGCGATCGAAAGAAACCTGCTAATCGACTAATTACAATTTACCATCTAGTTAAAACGCGCTTTCGATAATCAATCAAGCACGTTTGGAAAGGCAGTTTCGTTTGTGTTCTTCCAATTATTCAATCGATGGATGGTGGAGTTTGCACGAGGATGGTAAATCGATGCGCGTGTCAAACCACGTAACAATGGACTTCGACGTCCTTCAGTACCGAGTCTCATTCAATTATTCTCACTGTGAATGTCGTCGGGAGGTCACTTGGCCGTCCAACCTCGGCTGATGAGGTCTTACTGCCCCTAGAAGCCCGACTATACAAAATAATCTAACTTAATTAAGTTTTGTAGCTGTAATTTTATTGATGAAGTAACTTTTTGTTTACTGGACACCCGCAATCAAAGTAGAGCAATATTTTCAAAATGGATACCGTTAATGAGTCTCCATTTTTCATTTAATGAAATTACACTAGCTTTCAGAGTAGAGCGTGAATCATGAATAGCCAGTTGGCTAATAACTAGTAACCCAATTTATATTGGAGTCACTCAATTTGGCTTGTTTGTTTGTAATGAACTAATATGGCATATACACTGCCGGGCAATGAAAAAGTTCCACTCACAAAATGCCGACACCAAAGGACCCCAATTTTTTCAGAGATTTAATTTAAAATTGGAACAAAATATCATCCTGTTTGTGGTAACATCCTGATGATCCCTCTATTAAATGTACTTAAATTTTGCAGAACACGTCATTAAGCTAGCCATTTCCGTTAAGAAGAAATTTGGTGTTTATCTCAGTGGAACCTTTTCATTGCCCGTAAGTGAATACTATAGGTACATAGCTAGCAGATATATAATATTAAAATCTCAGTAAGATGTTGTAACTAAAAGTTTGAAGCATCATAATGGCATCCGACAGCACTTAGCGATCCGTAAATTGGAAGATCATTTGAACTGACGTCTATTTATAGAATTTTAAAGTATGAAATATTCACCGAACTTTAAGATCAGTAATGTAAATGTAGGTACATCACAATCTTGATAACACACATTGCCATTGTGTCTAAAATAAACAGAAGGACATGCAGGATGAAAAGGATAGATGTGGCAGCATGAGCATGACCAAACAGTTGTTATACCTGTCCTAACTGCACCATTTTTTTCTATTATTAGAAAATTTATTCCTAAATAAAGTACCTTAAACCTTCCTATAGATATCCTTCTATTTCTTAACTGTCAGGCTAACGAAAATAGATATTTGATTATGTCTGATTTCACGGCAAACAAAGGGGTTAAAAAACTGAGCGAAAATTGATTCGGCCGTTTGGAAGCTACAGATACTATAATACACAGATACGTGGTACTTTTAGCACCGCTGTTGCCGTGCCGGCGACTATCAAAAAGAGAAAAGCTCTTAATATTTACACTCGATTTTCAGCAGACAACATGCACTGTCACTCAATGATTACTACCACGATAGAGAAATAAATGTACAAATAAAATATACGTGTTAAACACATCGAATTCTGTTGACATTCACACGAACAACAAGCTAAGGTTATCTTCGGAGAACAAAACAGTGCATCTCCGTAGTATGTATAAGTATTGAGCATAGTGAAAAGCAATGTAAGTGATAATAATAAAGAGAGTCTTTGAAATCTGGTCAGGAAGCAAACTAAACTAAAGCTTAGAATACGCAATTATGTACCATAAATGCATAGATTAATTGTCAAGTCATCTGAAAGCAGACTAAACAAATTCGTTTTTAGTTTACTTGGCTCCAACGAGAAAACCTCCCTCGCATACCTAGCATGGGACTCAAGGCACGCGACAAGACGTGAAAAAGTTTTGCGCCGCGCTCGCTGTGTGACTTTGTAAGCTGCCCAAAACATTGATCACCTGTCGTCGTCCTCATCTTGCGTCCCGTGCTATCTCCACAGGCTCCGACACTCACCTCGCGGTCCTTGTTGCCGTACGTGATGCCGAGGTTGGGCATGGCGCGCAGGATGGCCACCAGCGACTGGATCGTGTTGCTGTACACCACCGGCCGGTACTGCTTGAAGTCCTCGTTCGTGAACCCGCTCTCGTGGATGATTCTGCGGAGAACGGGGGTTTTAAATGTTTCATAAACAATATACAAACAAGATGGTGTGTCACATATAAACACGAAGTTAAACACAGCGGTCTGCATTTTTATGTACCACAAATGTTTAGCGCTGTCAAACGCCTAATAAATCGGTATAATTTCGTTTTAAACACTTGATAAACATGTTCAACCTAATGTCCATTGTACTAATCATTAATTCAAAATAAGAGCTCACTTGGAAAGGAGGCATCTTCAGGTGGTCGATGCTTGGGTAAAGAAATCGACCCCCCTATGGACCCACAGAATTCGAAAGCATTCAAACAATGCATTTGGTATGGCAAGGTCTAAGAGCAATACATATAGGTACATAATTGATGTACCTGTATTGTACATTACATTAATTTTTCATAATTAAACAGACTATTTGAACTTAGCTTGTCTGAACTGACTGAGTCACCCCAACTAAGACACTATAATAGCTATCCAGATTACTACCCAATCTATATAATTATTTAATTTGATTAAAGAGATACTCATAGATCATTTAATTAAGACTATACACACATAAATCCAAACCAATTAATGTTAAATATAATATGTATGTTTACATTTAGTTAATCATTGGTGTTTTGATAACGAAATATAATAATATAATAGATAGTGGGTGTCATTTACATTGACCACTGACATAATAATAGATAATAATAATAACTTACAAAGATAATGATAACGACACAAGAAAAATATAAGCTCCATATTAAGTGAAAGTTGAGACTATTTATACAGAACAGGAATACAATAATCGATTTCTTTTATTCTGTTTTTTCTATGTTTAAACAGATACAAAATAGTCAGACAGTGCTAATTTTGCAAAAAAATATGACATTCTTAAACTAAATGAATGAAGAATACAAAGTCATACCTCGTTTATGTCTGAAATTACAAAGAATAGCTGCCTTTTTTTGGTTTTGGCATTTGTTTCTTTAGCAAAGTTAGCACTGTCTGACTCTACTACATTCAATTGTAAAATCCTAAGGATCACCTATACTGTCTTATCATCACATAGAGAGAAACCAAAAAAGAATATTAATAGGTACTTGTTACACATAGATCATTTAGCTCTGAGTTGTGATGTTGTGTTGTGACTTATGTTGTGACAAATATGGATGGCATTTCTTCCTTGAACTCTAATAAGGTCACAAGCATCACAATCATAGGGGCCGAGTCAACTACTAAATAACTGGTATTATAGTAAAACGTGTTCATTATTATTATATATTATTCTTTATATTATATATTATTATTATTATATATATTATTATTATATATATAAGAGGAAATATTTGTGTGTAAGCGAGTGTTTGAAATGAATATTACTGAAGACCTACTAATTCGTTTCTAAAAATATTTTATCTATATTATGTTGTACATAGCTACTTTTTATCCCAGAATTCTTACGGGAAAGTGGCGCGGAAAAGCTATTAAATAACATTTTATTCACCCTTAATATCTAAGTATACATAAGTATCCGTTTGGGTTTGTTTAACATCATCTAAGTTGTATTGTACCTACCCGTAGGATAGTTTGTTCACGTAAAATAACCCTCATTTGATAAATAAGAACAAGATAATATTATTATCAAATAGAATGTTCTAAAGTACAACCTTTTTCATGTTCGCACCATCGATCAACCGTTATAATTATACATGTTCATATATATTATGAAGCCTTACCAATTATTATTCTAGCTTCACATAAAGTAGGTACACAACAAAATTACATATTAATTTACAATTAGTTCAAGTGGAAATTAAAGAAAACAAATTAGGTTCACACGTCACCGTCGCGAACAATCGTGTTCGGTAGTTTCACACGAATTAAAACCGCTTCGTTTTAAAATGTGAGAGAGTGTAACACAATATGCAGGCAATCTGGCCGGGAGATAAAACGGCGGAGAATAATTAAATTTGATTTAATTTCTTTAAATGACATCATGACACACATTGGAAGAACTAATTTAGAGAAATTGGGAAGAACTTGACTATTTGCGCTACCTGTCCAAAAATACCATGTTTTCTTCACTATAGGTGTTATACAATCTTGTTTTATATACAAACCTAGGTGAATTACATTCTATGGTGTATTTGAACCTATAATAGAACCACTATATTAAATGCAGCACGTATATTAAATACTATGAAAGCAGTAATGTTCCCCAGCCCCAGCTAATGGAGCAGATAGTATGGTAAAAACAAAAAGAGTATAAAGTTTTTACGTGCTAATAGCACTTGAGTGCACCTACTTCCCACATGTATGGCAGTCGCAACCAGTATAGCTCTCATCATGTGCTAGTAACTCATTTAATGGCCTCTCCGTATTTCATCAACTTCCATAGTACTGTGCTACCCCTATTTATTAACCCGCGATCCCCGCATCAGTATAGCATTATAAATATTAAATGTGGTGCAAAAATACTGAAAGTCGCGCAGTCCAATGGATACAAAAAGATTAGTTGTATGTATCCATGTACCCATCTACATAGTACGACACAAAATTTTATATCCGCCACAGTGGGTCGCCTGTCGCTTCACAATCCGGGAAAGGTAGGCGCAGTTAAAATACTCGCTGTTTGTAGAAACAATAGAGTGACGTCACGAACAACGTGATAAAGCAGCCGCGGTACAATTGAAGACAAAATGTTTACGACACCATGTTTTCCTTGTGAAGCACTCATACATTGTTCCGCTTTATAAGCCTCTAGCTAAGCAAGATTGCTATACTGGTATCATCAAATTCATCAGGCACCAGGCAGTAAAGTTGTCGTCCACTACACAGCACGAAAGCCGCAAGAAGTGCCAGGAGACCCTGTCGTCGGCCATCCTCATCCTCCACTATCCGCTCGGCAAAATGTCCAGATTATCAGTCTCTGTATGTGTTTAATCCGGAATTCCCATAGAAATTCATGAATCATAAAGGAGGATTGAAGCTTGAAAGCAACATTTGGTATGCATGTGTAATAATTAATTAGATATTTATTTTGTTCTTAAGAATTTGCGAGACTATGTTTTCTAACAGCGGCACCAAGTCAAAAATATCATAATATGTAGGTACAAATAATAGAACGAAATATCGTGACTAATGTTTTGCCCCCTGTGTTTCGTATTAATGCAGCGAGTAGGACGCATTAATTACAATAAATAAATATTCTATTTGTACATCTAGTCCATGTCTATGATAAAATTTAATTTAACTTCTATCAGCAGTACTAGTGATGGATATTATTGAAAGGTGAAGGTCGTTGAACTTGCAAATAATGGTGCAACTCTGTGTTTCCCCGTCGGGGTGCATGCGTCACACTTTGATGACGTCATCATTAACCGAGCCTCATTTACCACCCGCAATGCGATTTATTTCACCATGCCCGGGGAATCAAATTGCAGCGCAATGCAGCGACCACGGTGGCGGTGCTTAGAAAAGACCTTTGATCAGCACTATAGGGATCAGGTAGGTCACTTTTAAATCGACGAACAAAAATCTTCAGGCAATCGGCGTGCCGATTAATATGAGATAGAGCCGTGGTTCGCGCAGCGCTCCGAAGCTTCGGAAAAACAATACTGCAGCGCTACTCTCACTTGGTGAAATAGGTTCCGAAGTGTTTGTTAGCGCCTCAACTCTATCTGGTTGCAATAAACATACTGATTGCATGCCAGCTGATGCCAGCTCTCCAAAACTTCGTGTTTCGTTTGCAAGATTGGCTACGAAACACGTCACATGTGACAAGTTTTGGCGCCACTGCGTGACGTCACACGAGTCTCAATTCGCCTTTGATGATCAGTTGTTGATACAAACACAATATCGTTTTCGCATCCACTCGGTACCACTATGACGTCAATGAGATGTGAACTAATCCGATAAGACCGCCTGCTGCGATATCGACCGTGACCGGAGAAGACAACAGTAAGAAGTTCACGCTGTTTGGTTACGCAAATATTACTTGGGCACTTGGAGTAAACCTTGGCAATCGATAATCTAGCCATCGTGGTAGTATTCGGACTAAAACAAAAGAAACAAGTTTGGTAATAACCTATCATTTAATTTTCGTAGTTTCTAAATCTAAATTGATGTGACATGTGATGATGTCACATATTTAACACTATCTAATCCATTGGTACTCAACCTCTTCCATATAAGGGCCACAAACACGTTTGAGTCATCGTGTCGCGGGCCGCAAGGTTTTTTTTTAACTATTATAAAGCGATGTAAACTAAGAATAATAATATAAAAAAAACACATGCATATACTAACTACTCTGTGTAAAAAGTAACGGGATTCGATCAAAAAATGATTGTTATTCATCCAAACATACTCTATCACCTTCAAAGTATGCTCCTTAAGAAACGATACACATACTTACGCTAACGAATTATCACAACACTCCTAAACTCCGTTTCCAGAGTTGTGTTTAGTACCTACTCGCAGCAAATTTTCCTTTTTGTCTTCTATCGATTGTTAGTTAAAGTCATGTTGTCTGTTTGACTATCGTGGTGTGTGGTGTTGTGCACTCGGAATTCTTGCCAGAAAGTCAAACGGTAGGAAAATAATATTGTTTGCGGGTTATGTAGAATTTAATACAGCAAATTCGACAAAGAAGGCCAGATTTGTGGAAAATAGTGGAGAAAATATTTTTCACAACGATATCACGCCTTTCGCACGAGGATCATTGTGAATGAAGTTTTGAGCAATCACTCAATAAATACCATCGAGCACGAGCATCCACCATATTAACCAGATATGGCTGCAGCTCACGGCTCTAGCTTCTTTTTTTTTCTAAACTCAAATTACCACTTTGAGGCACGGTTTTCAATCGATAGAAGACAATAAGAAAAAATCGCCACGAATACAAAACTGAAAACAGCGCTCAAAAAAATGTTGTGATGATTGGATGGAGCAAACTTTGAAGGCGACAAAATAAACCTGGATAAACAACAAACATTTTTTGTTTTATGGATATAATCCCGATACTTTTTACACAGAATGTATATTCTCTATTATCTCTCATGGCACGCGGGCCACCGATAAAGGCCCCGCGGGCCACATGCGGCCCGCGGGCCGCAGTTTGAGTATAGCTGATCTAATCCATCTTCATTCAGGGCTCATTCTTAAAGAACCTTCAACGCTAACGTATTTAGAAGTCTGCAAGGATCAATAACTAAATATCTTACTAATAATATTATAAACGTGAAAGTAATCATGGATAGGACTATAGGACAGGAAAGAAGCAGTTGGGCTGGGCTAATTTCAGACCAAGGTCGATAAAAATACTATTTTTTCATTAGAACCTAAGTACAGTAGTTGAGAGTTTAATTTAGACAGCTTAAGACGTCTCCCGTATTAGGTTTCAGTTCAAGGCCAGCTAGGCTACATAATAAACCTGAATATTGCATTTTTACTGCGAAGTTAGCTCTACTCCTTACAACATTACATTTTTAATAAGGCAGACCTTAGAATTATAAATTGAGTTCCATTTACTATAACATGGCCAGCTCCTTACCTATCCCACACAATAGTACTTATTAATAAAATGATGTACCTCTTATGCATAGCATAATATTTTAATCTTACATAGTTTAGTATCTAAAGTACACAAACAAGTAACAATTTAGGCATCTGTGTTTCCAGATTTTTCATTAACATTACGGTTAATTGAAGAGATGTATGCAGGTTAATAATATTACAAAATTTTGCTAATATAGGACATAATGTACACATACAACCTTTTTCTTTCTTACAATGTCGTTGAAATCGATACAACTCATACACAGTCCAGTGAATTCCGGCGAGCTTCGGAGGCGTTTGTCTGCTGAAGACGAAGCGACGGTGACGATTCCTGACACGAGATAGTGACATAGCTGAGATAGGTTTCATTTCACACTAACTTATCCCAGCTATGTCACTGACTAATGTCAGATTCTCCCCTGTTGTGTTAACATAGGAAAAGGGCTAAAATTGTTAACATAATGAATGAAATTATATCGTCAATTGTAAAATACATTACATGCCTTTTTAACAAAATTCTATACTGTGATTGGAATAAGTCAATAAAAATTAGATCAAACAATCGATAGTGGCAATATACAAAATACTACCTTTATATCTAATATCACATCACACGGTAAGAATTACGGCTAACATGATAATCGCGAAAATACAATCCAATACTAGTGATATTGATAAAAACTACAGATATCGATACAAATCATTCCTTTGCATGTCATACTTGAGTACTGATAATATACGACTAGTACGTTGTGTTATTGATTACATTATTGATTGATTACATTAAAATACTGGCCCAGTTTCTCATTAGAGAATATCAAGCTAAGCAGAACTTAACTATTAAAATTATCGTTGGATTAGGTAGTTTTACCTAAATGTGACACTGGGTCACTATCTTAAAGTTCTTTTCAATGCGATTACTTAATGATTACTTTCAATTACTTAAATAATGTATTACAACAAATTTATTTCTTATGATAACATGTACTTAGTAATAGAAAATGAAAATTACTCACTTCATTTGTTTGACTATCGTGCTCTTGCCCGACTCGCCGGCACCTGAAATATAAAAAAATATTATTAATATACAAAACCGGCAAACCTTTTTGGGAATGTGGACTTTCGGTCTATCTAAATTCGAGACGCCCTAAATTCTTACAAATTATCATCATCATCAGCTCTCAAGTTCTCCCTGTAATACTGCTTGTATTATAACTTAGTCATCGACCTTCCCCGTCCTGCCATGACAGGCTAACTCTTTACGACGATTTTGATTATTTCCATCAAATTGAGATCCAAATTCCAACTTGCAAAAGATGCTGTACTAAGTTAAGTACCTACAAGTCGGATACATGTGTGATATTTGTTTCTATGAAGACAGATATCTATTTCGATAGCGTAATTGCCAAAAATAGGGTGGATGTAACCGTTGAAATTATGCATGTCTCTCCAGTGCGGGTAAAAATACCAGTCGAATGTAAATAAACATAATGCCGGTGCGATGGATGATTCGACGTGGATCCTCATACGTTGGTTTAGTACTCAACGGTTCTTTTTAATACATACATACACGCTCACGCCTGTCTCCCAGAGGGGCAGAGATTAGAGTTCTTTTTAACTTTATTAATTTCAAGTGCCATCGGAATACATATCTACAATTTTATTTCTTATAATTTATTTAATTAAAGTATCTAAGCAGCAACCAGTCTTTAGCGTATCAAACGTAAATTATACATGGTGTCCCGAATTAAATATACATTTTGACGGTCACGTGACTTTACAGGTGAAGCATTTTTTTTTTTTTAATTTAAAAAGTCATAACGATTTTTTTTTTCCTTTTGTAAATCGACAAAATAAAACATTGCGTTGCGTTGCCGTTGTAACTAGTACCTAATTGTTTATCAATGAGAATAATAGATAATCATAATGTCATTTTCGAAAATGTACCTACGAAGTATTTTTTTTCTCTTTTCTAACTCCTCAATAGACGGCTGATAACAATGTTTCAGCCTATAGAGCGTTATTATCAGTGAACAGAAAAGTCTATAAAAGACAGCAGATAAGTAACTGGCTCGTTATCAGAAGCAGACAGCAGTTTTCAAGTCATACCTGAGCAATTTAACTGAAATTGACATACCTACTTACTTATTGGAAAATTCAATCTTTTTTTAACATTGTCGGTCAAATGAGAATGACAAAAAATAACTGATTCCCATCTGAAACAACTGCATAAAATATACCTTGGTTATCGAGAAACATGCATGTACTGTCCACTTTTAAACACTATACTTATTTTTAGGAATTTGCTTCTACCGTTTTTGGTGAACTTTCAGAAATACCTCAGGTACATTATTTCTCTAGCCTGCCTCGAATCCTAACTAATCCTAACTAATATTATAAATGCGAAAGTAACTGTGTCTGTCTGTCTGTCTGTCTGTCTGTCTGTTACTCTTTCACGCCAAAACTACTGAACGGATTTGAATGAAATTAGGTATACATATGGTATAGACCCTGGGAAAGAATATAGGGTACTTTTTATCCCGGAATTCCCACGGGAAAACTTTTTAAGGCGAAGCGAAGCGCGCGGGAACAGCTAGTAAGGAATAAAGGTAACAAAATACTCTGAGAGAGCAGCCTAGCGTTTAATTAGCAATATTCCTGGAGCAAGGTGTGACAAATAGGTGTGGGCGTTCGGGGCCGATGAATGAGAGGCGCCGTGAGTCGTGACCCCAGTTGCCGTCAATTGACGCTGCTGGCGCGAACGGCCGATCTTTGACCCCTGATAGACGTATCTCAGCTTACTAAGATGCTAGACCTAAATTGAATCGATGTTACCTATTGGCTAAATGGAATACTAAAACTGCTTGCATGTAATTGATGTAATTAAGATCCAGCCGCATATCTTATCGCAGAAATAGAAAATTTTCATAAAGTTTCGATATTGTAAGATTCATTTCTCAATCAAGTACCTAAATAAATATTATTTATGATAAGAAAATTTCTTATGTAATGGTTAGCGCTCTAGGTATGTAAAAGACGAAAAAAATCGTCATGCATGCCTGTAAAGAGTCGTGTATTGTGCAGAACCTTAAGCTGCACTCACAGTCTAGCGCTTTAGCCCTAAGGTAAGGTTTATACTGTGAACCTGTAGCTTTATATCTTCGTATTTCCGTCTTGTTTGCCGTATTGCAACAGTAATTAAATACAGTCTGGGTATGGGAAACGTGTGCGTAATAAAAAGCCGATGACAAATAGGCTTTCGCTTTCGAAACACCGAATGGAAACTAGTCAATTCAACTTAAATAGTACATCGTGAAATTGTATCACAATCACAAACAGGATTTCTAAAATTATAATTAAGTAAAGAATATTTTTTTAGATCGATTTCTTGTCAATAATTTATTTTATAACTTGTTACCCAACTAGTCTAATAAAATAATAAAACATCATCTATAGTCATTTTACTGTTATAGGTAATAAAAACTTGTTCTGGCAACCCTGTAAAACTTATGATTACTTATTAAAACTAATGACTTTAATTTTCTTCTATAAGCTGTTTACTAAATGTATTGTAAAACTGCATTGCGGCAGGGTTAGGTCGAGTTTGGGTATAAACCGCCCCTTTATTTTGCTCTGATTTATTGATTAAGTTCGTCAACTATGTCGTATCAGCGTGGCGTGTTTTGAAACTATACAAGGCCAGAACGCAGAGGGTGGGACTGCTCACGTATAGTTTCAAATTAAAATGTTGCCATGATTTACTTGAAAGTATACAAGGCCATTACGCACTAATCGCGTATATTTTCAAGTAAGTTTGGCCAAAATTATGGCTTGAAAATATACTGCAGCAGTTACCACTGCGTACTAATCGTGTATATTTTCAAGTGCCACGCGGCAATGCGACCACTTGAAACTATACGTGATTAGTTACCAGGTAGTAGGTTTTTATATTTAATACCCATAGATAGATAGGGTAGGCTCCCCAAAACTTGATGAAAAATATGTCTCTAATAGGTCTATAGAGTAATATACTCACGAGCAATCAATAAGTCCAAGTTGCAAAATGTCAACACCAAATTTATTTTAAGAGCTTACATTATATTCAACCGATAACTACCAATCAAAGGTTGTTTAGTAGAAATTGCTTTTTAGCAATAAGTCCGCCTTTGTGCGCAAATTATTAACTATGTTTTAAAATGCTTCTGTGTAAAATTTGTTTTATGTGTGCAATAAAGTGTATATAAATAAATAAATAAATTACCAAAACTTTATAAAACATTTAATATAGAATTTGATCTAAATTTACGTTTTTAGTTGGTTATAATAATATTTTGATGCGCTGTTAAATGTACTTTAATATTTCCGACGGCGTCATTAAGCTAGTCTTTTCCGTTCAGGAACTATCGCCACTGGAACTTTTACATTTCTCGTGAGTGTAGTAGGTATTACTCTTAATGCATATAAATAATAATTTATTAGTATTCTTACTTGCAAGTATGATTGCTATAAATATCAATTTATCAATCAAATTCGAGCTTGTTCATCTTTATTTAATAACATTCTATAGGTATGGCAGTCAGAATAAGTAAATTGTAGTCATGTGTACATTTACCGAAATAGTTAAGTAAAACAGAATCAGCATGAAGGTATAAATTATATGCGACAAGTAGGGTAAACGTACCGGTTTGCCGGCCACTACCCCTTTCCGGCCACTTCGCACATTATTTTGAATAATAGGATAGTATTGAGACATCTCCTTGCTATTTTCGCGCCATTCGACCTGGACGAACATCACGGTTCATAATCCAATGGCATGACCTCGAAATTTGCGAACTGAGCCCTCAGTCACCATTTCAAAATTTGGTGTGTGGATGCGTGGCAAATTTAGCAGAAAAAATAGCAGGTGGATTGATTTTCAGAGGTACCGTGAAATGGGGTGAATGGGGATGGTTTTCAACTTTGAGTGCCAATTTCTAATGAATTTTGTACTAACAACTTTTAGTTTACCATATTAAAAGTTTAGTCTTGACCTGTATTTTATGAAAATGCATACGAAAATCTTTGATGGTCAGCCAATTTTATGTAAATTTATAAAATATATGATGTCCCTATTCATACATGTATAGGGGTTAATCGGGACGGTATTGAGAACAATAGAGAAATATAGTCATGGTTGTCACAACCCCTAAATAATTTTTTTCAGTAATATGTAGTAAAATGTACACTATACCTCTACATATTTCATTGCTTTCCTAGTTAAAACTTTAAAATCAGTTTTTGTAAAATTAGGGATATATTTTAAAAAAATACCTGCAAAAAGTACCTAAATGTCCCTAAACATCGAACTAGAAAAAAGTTTTTTTCTACTTGGATGTTCCTAAGTATAATAATTTATTAACACACTATTATGTAATAAAGAAATAATTTTATTGTATAAGAACAGATACTTACTGGCGATATAGGTAAGTGACAACCCTATCAGTCCCTATCCCTATCCGTGCTTTTGTGTCCCTTTTCATACAACTACGTCCCTAGTTTATGGGACTCTTGTCCCAATTCACCCCACAGTCGTCCCAATGATATCCTGTAGGCGTCTCTATTACCCCCTTTTTTAGAGAAATTTACCAGGTCTTATTAATTTTCAATTTAAACTAAAATTAATAAATAAAATCGCAGTAACTTATTTAAATTTGATAGAAAACAAAATTACTTTTCTAATTTAGTACGATTTATCCAATAAAAATAACATTTAACGTCTCTTTTTCCAAAGTTTCTGAGGAACAAAATTTCGACCTTGTGAATGGCGAACTTCAGATGTATTTTTTTCTCACTTGTAACCATCTTCACGTCAAAAAAGTGTTACTATCAACAAAAATCAATTTTCTACTTTAAAAATCATAAAAAATCTGACCATTATCATTTAATTTTATAGTAGATTTTCTGCTTCAATTTCGTTCATCGATAATATCCCTATTGACCCCTGAATTCCTATTCACCCCGTTTTACGGTAAGTTTTTAAGTATTCCTACTGTTTTATTAGTGATTGAATTGGTTTGTGTGTATTAAAGTATGTTTAATTTCAATATTTGAGTGCCTAAACCACCAAACCTTTTCATAATTTGTAATATTTTCGGTGGTCGGACAATAGGTTATCGATTTATTTCAAAATCTAGTTTCCGGCCGGGTGGTCGGAAACCGGTATAAGTGTAGTCATTCAATTTTGCGTATATTGCGGAAACCTTAAATGCACTAACATAGATTCCATTATATTAGTTAACAGCTAGAATTTTGTGAATTGACAACTAGATTCCGGCCGCCAGAATACCTCATAGTTTCAAAGATATGACCTTAAAAACATATCGAATGTTTAGCGGCCGATAACCAGTTAAAACAAAACCTGTTTCCGGCCGTCGAAATAAGCGGCCGAAAATAGGTAAAAATTACACCTTATTCCGGCCGTCTGAAATAGTAGGCGGCCGAAAATAGGTAAAATTAAACCTGATTCCGGCCATTAGATAATAAAACGACCGATAATTTTTATCGATGCCAATGCCAAGAGTAGCTAATTTGACTTTTGATTTTAATTTGTTATTTCAAAAACCCTATGAACTACTGAATAAGACTCGTTTTTCTACTGTGAATTACGTGGCCGATAACCAGTGCACTGGTGGACGATAACTGGGTAAAATGGCCGATAACCGGTATATTTGCTATTTTTACAAAAAATATATTTTTTAAAATCATGTATAACTGCTACGTCTATAAACTGAAGGTTTTATGAAACTAGACTATTGAAAGATCAAATATTATTTTTTTGGAAAATCTTGACACACAACATTATGATAGAAATTAACTCTGAAGTCAACAAGTCGCTTAAGTGGCCGATTACCGGTACTGTTACCCTACGCCAAACAAGCAATGTGCGTAATAGCAATGTATATTTTCAAGCACGATTCAGTAAATCCCAACTTGAAAGTATACGCGATTAGTACGCACAAATCGTGTATATTTTCAAGGAAAATATTATTTTTTTCACTTGAAACTATACAGTGCTAGTACACTATGGGTGCGTTCTGGCCTTGTATAGTTTCAAAACACGCATCAGCGTGGTTTCAACCTATTTACCTTGCAAAAATAATGCTTTGACATTTAAAACATATAAAAAAGCGGAATAACTTGAAAACACGACACCACTTACGATTTTTAGACTTACTGAATTAATTATCATAGTTAAATACGAAATATTATCATACTAACGTACGGTCTTGTCATCAGTGTAAATTTTGTTTAAAATTAACAGCGCCAATTCTTATAATAAAATCACCTCACTCAAACCTATTCGTCAAATAAGAAATGCAAAAAGAACTAGAATATAATAAGAATAACACGAATTACAACACGGAAATAATCGATTTACAATGAAAAACCTATTTATTTGGTACAGTAGCGACCATAATCAAACAAGATACAAATCTTCATCCGATAACGTACAACAATTTTATAGGTACTAAGACTACTAATACTAAGTAACTTATAAAGAGCTAGTAACGACCACGCGAATACAAAAGAAATATTCGTCTTGGTCCATTCACGGCCACACTGTCACGCTATTTTCTGCCCATTCAACATTTTCATGTCCCCTGGACGCAGGTCTCATCGATCTTAACCTCGTTTCAATAGAGCCTATAATACCTCGAAGAAGTTGAAGAGGTAGGGGTCAAGTTGTGACTGCTTGACGTACATCATTTCGAACCGCTCCACCGTGCCACTTCAATTAGCTGGTATCGTGACAGAATGAGTATGACACACTCACGAAAGTATAGCTCCAGTCTCCACACTTGATTCATAGCTCCATATTGCATGGTGCAAGCTGTCTTAAAGAATCATTTAAAACAAACTGCAGGGGCAGAGGTTTCTCTAGATGTCTACTTCTAATTCGATAATCTCAATTATTAATCTGATAAGCGTTATAAATAACATTAGAGATGTATGGACATGGATTTCAAGGAACCATGGTAAAAATAACATCAGCATCAATAGTCTGCGATCATCCCCTGTTGGAAATAAGGGTCACCCATAGGGAGCCCTACTCTGTCCTCAACCTTAAAGAATCCCTACACTGAAACCTGAACAAACTTAACAACAAACAACAATGGATCAGATATTTAACCCATTACCCACATGAATACGAAAAAGGTTTGATGTAAAGATATTCCATTCTTTTCATTCATACATTACTTAAATCCACAAGTTTTGTCAAACGCTGTTTTAAAAAAAAGTCAAACAATACTATTACCAACAATACATTAAATTATAAATTTAATATAATTTACTACTAAGAATAGATTAAAGCCAGTCATAGAGAAGAAAAGTTAATAATGATTCACTGTTACGTTAGTCATCATTCATTGTTGAATAACTTTAAATAATAATAAACATTGAACACAGAGAAGAGTTGCCTTCTCCAGCAGCAAGGAAAAATACCAGCATCTATGTAATTATTAATTATAAAAGACACAAGTGTGCTGTAGTATGATTTGACATTGCACATTACACAAACTAGTAATTTACTTTGATAAAATTAACTTTTAAGGTGAAGGGAATTAGCCATATCATTATTATTAGGCATACAGTGAAACTATAAAGTCCTGAAATTAATGTTTGAGGAACTAAAATTTTCAGGAGCCTGGCACCATTAGAAAAGAAACATAAAAGTCATAACAATTGTTTATGTCAATAGGCGGTTGGCTGTTTTTTGAATTTTCTTATTAATTATAAGGATAATCTAGATAAAAGCAACTTTTTACGCTTGGTTGCAATTAGGAAGATGAAGAAAAACATTCGTAGTCAAGCTAGTGAAGTTATTTATCGAGTTTATACAATGTTTAGCAGAACATCAAGCTGGACACATTTTGTCGGATTTGGAGGATGTTTACGCTCGTACAGCGTCTATGACGGGTATGTTGCATTGTACAAATTGTAATAACTCATTTTTTATTAGTACCAACGCTTCATTTATCGATAAACCTAGGTTTAGAGCCCAAGACGAACATTGTTTACATACCACTGATTGTAGGTTTCATCTGGTTTCAGTTGAGTCAAACCTTAACATTTTCATACTTGAAGATATATTTTTTGTTTACTTACTAAATTCACATTGTGTGAATTTGGGGGGCATTGTGTAACTCAAAAAGATTTTTTTATTTTATTTTATAGTTATATCGGACCAGCGTGCCAAAGAGGGCAAAATATGGAATATTTCTAACTCCTGGAAGAAACAGAACTGGCCCTCCAAAAAGAGAAATTGATGTCTTTACTATGTGTGCCCTTCGTCAACAGATCCAGTTTTTTTATACAGTTGTAATAACGTTATCTAAATAAATATTTATTGGTTTCACTATTAGCCTTCATATTAACACCTTCTAGCTTGTATAAGAGCTTTTTTGTGGATGGTAAGTTGTTTTTAAAATACATAAATAGGTAGGAAGTTAACAGGTAAAATTTCAAGTATCAAAGTCAGTTATGTTTCGCTATATAGGGTTGCTACATGAAAGATAGCAGTGCCCTCATTTAATTTCAGGACTTTATAGTTTCACTGTATATTCTAACCTAGATGCAACATGTGCATCCTTGACATTAGGTGATACAGCAATGATGCAAGCATCTTATTTAATACTAATAACAAGCCGCACTTGTAGTCAAGTTCAATGGCGTTATACTTACATTTTTGCTTTAACCACTCACATCCCTGTGATGCATTGGTAAGCGGGACACAATAGATTTTAAGTATCTTGGATTTAGCGGGATATGACTGGTTAATATTCTTGGACCAACTGAAGAGCAAGTTAATGGTTGTGTTTTACCAAGGGATGAAACAACTAGCTTGTGACAGACCATGGTGGCACTTCTACCAACAGCTCTAAAAAGAATTTACTTATACTTACAAATTAAGTCTTAATTTGATTATTTTACATCAACCAATAAGTTTAGTAATATTAAGTGTAAAGCTTAATTAAAATTCAACTGGATGGTTGTTTTATAGCAATTTTAAGTCATAGAGCTGCTTTGTAACTTGGATTATTTGTTAAAAACATTGTTCTATCTACCGGAAATGACATTGTTATCACATACTTAAGCCCAATATTGTTTATTGAATATTTTCCAACAAAACAGGTAGGTTTGGCCATAATCTCCATGATCCAAAGATATATTTTAGAAGATACCTGATCTCATGTGAGTTATTTTGTATGCTGCTATGTGCATTTTATCATGTTTGGGTTATCAACTTATCATTTATCATACAATTAGCACATTTCAACCAGAGGATTATACAGTCAGGTACTGCATGTCGTTAGGAAATAAGTATGCATCAGATGCAATTCATACAGATCATGATATAATTTCATACTCATGCTATCATTTTGCAAGTAATCATACTTTCTTTATATTCTAATATATTATAGCAGTCATTTTTATGAAATTTATATTACTTATCTGTCTATTAAGCTTTAAATGTAAACCTACCTACCTAACAATTAAAATAAAAGTTGTGGAAAATTAATTTGCTCCAACAATTTTAGAACTGTCAGTGTAATTGTTGCATTTTGCAACAAATCAAGCATCACACACTTTCATTTCGACACGGAACAGACGCATAACAGAATAATGATGAGTTTCAATAGGAGAAAGCTGAATATGTTACAGACAGCCTGTATTCTGGATAACCTAACCCATGGGAGTTGCACGGGAGCGTTTGGATAACCGACATCGATATCACGTCACGTTGAGGCACTTCGTTAGTGCGAAATCTCATATGTTTGAGGGTGCGGCCGCGTGAGACGCCTCTGATCGTGACACCTACCTAACAGTAGTAGCTTGATATCCTTGGAGGCCTGGATGCCATCCTCCTTGAGGTTTCTCTCGATGAGCTTGCTGCGAGCGACCGCCGCGCGCTCCTCCGCCGACTGGGCGCACCCCATGGCGGCAGCTGTGTCCTGGCCGAGCCGGCGACGCCCCGAGCCGGGCGCGCTCTCACCGCTCCCTCTGCATGCGCCCCGCACGCGCGCTGCTGCCCCGCCGCCCGGAGCCACCGACCAACCAACACAGTAACCTAACAGCACCACCGAACCACTGTTTTCAACCGTTTCTAAAACACACTATCAACTGAAATCGATCACACACTTCGAACTTATTGAGCTTAGTCGACAATTATAACTGAATCCGCGTAACGGCGGAGCGAACTATAATTGATTTTGTAAAATACGTTCAAATACAAGATAATGGCGGCCGGATGACAAGCTAGCTCCGCTCCGTGACCGCGACCGCGCCCCGCTCGACTGACATTCGGGCGCGTTCGGTATTTCTCGTTGAGGCTCGCTCACACATGCGTAAAAGTTCACTCACCACGATATCGCAAGGAAAACGAATGGTATAAAAATTTATTATTATTTATAATTTAAATATTAATTAATTTTAACATTATAGAATATAACATTATGAAAATAATGCGAATTGCAACCTTAACTCCGAAGGCAGCGCCATCTATTATTGAATAGTTGTGAAATAGTTTGACAAACTTTTTCTGTGAACTTGTCACTTTTTGCCAGTAGCATAGCTTTCATAGTGCTATAGATAGACCTTTAAGCATGTTCCTACCTAGTTTTTTTTTTAAATACGGCTCACAACCATGGAATATGTCATGAACAGTGTAAAAAGATTTTTAAAGGCTGAAATACTGTCAGTTTCACACCTAAGAACATCCAGTGAATAATGGAATCCAGCGCTGTGATTGGCCGAGAGATAGGGTGACCAATTCAAATGCGGACATTCAGGGGACAATAATTATGAAACCTCAGCCCTACGTAAAGGTCTTCGCACATTATAACAACTCACCGGCGACTCGACTCTATGCTAGACATTGATATTTAAGCCCTGTGTCATATCTTCAAGGTTTAATTTCAAAAATGATTATAAAGTAGTATACAACGAGTGGCCGTATCGGAGTCTCGGAGAACGCATCGTACACTAAATGTCATTTTTTTTAAATTAAACCTTGAACATAGGACACAGGGCTTAAATATCAATGTCTAGCATAGAGTCGAGTCGCCGGTGAGTTGTTATAATGTGCGAAGACCTTTAACAGCTAACTAATCCAACTTTTGCCTTCGGTTAAGATTCGATTAGCTTTCCAAGTCAAAAGATAATATCACACTTCGCTTGTTATACTATTTATAGACCGAAATCTCCATCCTACAATCTTTTGATTCCTATACAAAACCTAACACCCACACGTCTTGTGTCAACGGGCTATTGATATTTAACTAAACCTTTTATCCGGGTTAAATAACACATAGGTAGTCGGCTACAGCTACTTCAGTAGGTAACTTACACAAAGGCGCCAGTACCTACCTACCTAATACAAAGGATGGAAATTTATACCATCTTCACATTATGAGTTTATGACGCAGTGGCTAATGGCTCATTGTGAGTTTTAAAAGTGCTGTTTTGTACTGTTGTCATTAGCCCTCTATCATCCACTGTTGGGTATAAACATCCTCTTGTGTATTTTCAGTCAGTTAGATTTTTCTCTGTTTGGGTGTAAGTGTTAAGTGCCTTTCTCTCGAAGGAACCTTTTTTGCAGGATTTATATAACTACACTCCCATCTTAAGCTTAATCCATTGCCCACCACAATGGTACACTGCGGGTGAATTCACACCATGGAAGCAATAGATGCTTCCATGGTTCACACATAGTACGAGTAAGAAGGTATACATACCTTCTTACTGTATGTATTTAAAAAAAAATGTCGCGTTTTACGCACAATACAGAAAATAAAATGGCCCAACTCTATCTATGCTCACCGGTGGTCCATTATTTATTAGAGATGTGAATTTATCAAAATCCATAATTATTTCTATCAGTAAAAATCTAGTCTAGGAGCGGTGGAAGCTTAGTTGGGTAAGCCCCTGCGTCCCACGCTGAAAGGTGCGGATCCGAATCCAGGCACTGACATGATGGTAGGTACATATAAAGTTCTTTAGAATTTACGTACAATGTAGGTATACCATCGCACTTAAGGTGAAGAAAAACATCGTGAGGAAACCTGCCTTTCTAGTTTTAGCACATCTACATAATTATGTGAACCCACCAACCCGCAGTGGACCAGAGTGGTGGGAAATGGTCCAAGCTTAGGAAGGCAGTTTTGATCTTGGAGATATGCACAAAGGTTCCATTCGAGAGAGCTAGGTGCACGTACGTACTTACACCCCCATAGAGAATAGAATAGATACGTCTAAGTAAGCAGACATCAAGATTAATTTTTATGATTGATAAAATTTAAGTAGTTAAGTCCTCGTGTCGTCTAAGGTCCATAAATAAATTCAAGAGAAAAGTTGTGCAGTTTGAAGATGGTGAGTTGAGTTGATGAGTGATCAGTGTGATCACAGTGATATTTTAATAATTATGTGTAATAGAACCTACACTTTTATACCATCCCTTTCCTCTCTCTTCTCCACCATCTTGATGTCTTTAAACTTTCCATAATAGATGCGTATGTACCTATAGTTAGTACAGTGTTGAATGTGACGTCACTAACATTATGATTCTTTGTATTAGACTAGTATTATGGCCTATTGTAGATAAGCTAAACCTATTTTTATGACCCCATAAGATATTCGTAACACCCTGACATCTGTTGATTGCCAGCTATAAGCGGTTACAATGTATGCGACTGTACCTACGAACGCAGTTAGCAAGAGCCGGCATCGGCACAGTCGATAGAGCTGGTACGACTGGCTGCGCGCGCAGCACTCCTGAAATAGATAGAGCAAGGCATACCGAGGAGCAGCAGCTTGATGTCCTTGGCGGCCTGGACGCCATCCTCCTTGAGGTTCTTCTCGATGAGCTTGCTGCGCGCAATGGCGGCGCGCTCCTCGGCGGACGACGCGCAACCCATCGCGATAGCGCGCACGGCCTGGCTCGCTACGCGCGGCAGCGCCGTGCCCCGGGCATGCTCGCGTGCCGTCGTCGCGCCTAATGCCGCGCACGCGCCCTGGTCGCGCACGCGTGTCTCGTGAACACTCAAAGAGCGGCTCTAGGGCTCACAAGGCAGCTGGTGGTCAGGGTGAGGGCGAGCTGTGACCACGGAACGGCTGCGTCGGTGACCCGCGGACGAATGCCGTGCCGCGCAGAGTGGTCGCGCTGCCGCCACTGCGCAGGTCCCGCCGCCGCCGGTCGTCTGCCGGCGACGCGCGCAGCCCTCCGTGTCCTCTGTCGTTGACACATTCAGTCGATTATGATACACGGCTTAGGTACAGCGAACGGGTCGGGAAGAACAACTGTTGAAGACAGACATTATTACGAGCGTCGGGCTCTATGCCCGGCGCTTCAGCTGAAGAAGAAATACTTATGTCAATCACATACAAAATAACAACTCAAAGAAACTATCACGACCACAATACATTTTAATACTTATTAATTCTAATACTTACTTCTTATTTCTAAACATCGTTGTAAAATACTAATACTTACTTCTATTTAATATAATATCAACAAGCCAAGAACATCTTTATTACTTCACGTCTTCGACTTCGAGCCTTCGCCATCAACAACTATGTATGAAATGGTGAAAGTAAGTGGTCTCCATTCGAGAACTCGTCTACCCGACCGGCATTTTGGTTCTTTGACCGTAATGGCCACTGCAAGTTCAGCTTCAAGATTTTAATACCTTTGATATCTTCAGTAGGTACCTTAGTTGTCGAGCTAAATTTTCCATTAGAGACCATACCTACTAGCTGCATTAGAAGACATGTTTTTTATTTTATTTTAATTACCTATATAGTTAATTTGCAGTACCAGGTGTCACTTCTATACGCAGTAATATTAGTTCAGTGGTGTGTGAATGTGATGATGATGGTGATAATAGAAACAAGAATATACCCTTGTTTATAATCTTTTTTTTACTCCTAGCGACATCTAGTGTCGAGGAGCCGAACCAAAACAAGATAAAAATAAAACTCGGAATAAGAAATCGAATGGGTGCGTTCGTAGTTTGTACCATAAACAATGATAATCTGTGATCTTATTTTTTGACATAAGACAATGTCTTATCAATCCACACTTTGACAAACGGTTTTGGATGGGTTTTGCGCGCAAACTTGTCCCAAAACACTTTGTAGGCACTTTACAGTTTTTTACAAAAACAAAGAAATCCTGAAAAAATAGGAGGAGGGTATTGTTGGTACGTAGTGTGTTTATTTTATTTAGCCGATGTCGGTTAAATGTTTGTATACTAAGTCCAGATTTAAGTACCACACAAACCTGAACTTTTCTGTAACTATTTTGACTTGGTATTTTTTCTTCCAGTTTGCAATAATGAGCTCCGACAGCGAAACCGAAGAGGAGCAGCCTTCCTGGCAAGGAGTACCGGCGACTGTCGTACTCATCAACTTGTACGATCCTATACAATTGAATACATCTTCTGTTGCTTACCAAGCTACATGTGATCTTATGAGAAATTACATGAGAACTGCCAGTAACCAACTAGTCGGTGCCTGTCTTTATGGAACCCAAGACTCCAGTTCTTCACCCATGGGCTTCGAAGGAATATTTGAAGTATTTCCACTCTCTGTACCATCATTGGATAGTTTCAAAAACCTCCAAAAAGTTGATATTTCTAGCTATGGTCAAGCTAAAGAGCTTAAGCTGTCAGATGTCCTGTGGCACTGCAGCCAGATGTTTGCTAACTGCAAGAAACTTCTTTCAACAAAAACAGTCTTGATGTTAACAAGAATTGATGTTCCGGCTGTAGAAGCAGATCAGAAGCCAACTCTCAAAAGAGTAGAAGAATTGGTTGAGTCGGGTATTCAGATCCAAATTATAAATATCTCAGAAAACACATACCATGTTGACAATTTTTATGAAAACTTGTTGAAGGTTGCACATAAAGGGGGTGAGTTCAAAATACCTGAGCCAGTATGGACTCCAAGTGAGGTAACAAACTTGATGTATCAACATTCCAACCGCCACACAGCTGTGGCTCGCCTTACAATGGAGATTGGTGAAGGTATGTCCATTGGTGTAGGCATTTTCAGTCTCTTGAAGTCACAAACAAAACCCAAAGATGTTAAAGTGGATATAGAAACAAACCAAATTGTTGCCAACACAACAACATACACAAAAGTAACAAATAACAATGATGTGGAAGATGATGAACCAGAAAGACCACCTCAAGAAGTGCCATTGCTCAAGTCTGAATTGTTACACTATCAAATTTTTGGTGAAGAGAGAATTGAATTTACAGACCAAGAAATGAAAAAGCTCAAAAATCCATTTGGTCCTCCTATGATAAAACTTCTTGGCTTCAAACCTAGCAGCACGCTCAACAAGAATAAGTGGTTTCTCAAGGGTTGTCACTTTCTATACCCGAGTGAGAGTGCTATAGAAGGGTCAACTATAGCATTCAAGGCCCTGCATGCTGCATGCACCGACATGTCTGTTATAGCCATCTGTGTGCTGAGCTGCAGAGTCAACTCAAGGCCATGCCTGGTGGCTCTCTCCCCCTGTACTAAACCATTTGGATTGGATATCAAATGTGGTTTTGATATTATTTACATTCCTTTCACTGAAAATGTAAGACCTGTTCCATCCAATGAAGAGGATATCAGAGGTGTTGAGGAGGCACACAAACTCCTCATGAATGATATAATTGATGAGCTCAGGTGTGACTACAAACCTGATATGTTTGAGAGTCCATCATTGCAGTCACTATTCTGTGCCATTGAAGCTCTAGCTCTGGAGAAAGAAATTGAGGAAATTACTGATACAACTAGACCAGATGTGTCCAAAGTAATGGGTCTTGATGCACAACTATTTTATGAGATATTTGGCCCTTTTGGTGCAGCTGCTTCTAAGAGACCAACTACAACCAAAAGTAATGGTGCAGGTGGAAAAAGAAGTAAAACTACTGATGATGTTGATGAGTCCCTGTTGAGAACCAGAATCAGTCAAGGCAAAGTTGAGAAATACACAGTTCCTGAATTGAAACAAATATTAGTGGAGACAATAGGTATTAAAACTGCACTTACTGGAGTAAAGAAGGCTGATCTTGTTAAATTAGTTATTGATAATTTTTCTATGTGATAATTTGATTATGTTGAATAGGATCATACATGTAATGTATAATTAATACCTAAAAGGAAATTGTTGCTGAAAGCACAAATTATGGAAAATAAACATATTTTTGTATCATGAATAATTTTGTATTTGTTTTACCACATTAATTTATTAATAAAGAAAAGGTATTTTTTGTATAAGTATTTCGTTAAATATCCTTACATATTTGAGCGGACTGAAGTCCAGATTAGCTTTTTGAATTACATCTCGCATAGCATAAGTTTGTATCCCCTATGGGATTTTTAGGTATTCACAAAACTTATGTACCTAACTTACAAACATGGTTGCAATCTAAAGTAGTACATATATGATATATGGTAAGAACATTTCTAAAATCATTAGACCATCGCCACCATGGCATTGCTGTGGCATTTATTATTTAATTTGACGTGGGTAATGATGAAAAAATAAAATGAACATTCGGGTTCGCATGAATGTAATGTCCTACCTATGTATTAATAGGTCAGGTCAACTCAGGTCAGGGCAATCCATGCTAAGGCGATTTCAAAACAATTTCTCAAACGCGCAGACAGGCTTCAATAGGCTCTAAGCTTTTACCTTGGCAGTGCGAGTGTTTCATTACTGCTAGTATTGAAACACTCGCACTGCCAAATTACTTTAATTGCATTTAACTACCAATAGTTATCTACCTACCGCTACCTGAACTTTTAGGAGTGAGGAAACTTGCAAGATGTAAGTATTATTGAAGACAAATCTTAAATCACAGTTATAACATACATTTATTACTTAAATTAAATAACACTGAACTAAACCACAATTAACTAGCACAATAATTATAATACTACCCACTCAAATATAAACAGAGCCATCAGCTGGACCTAAATGATGAATACCAATGAGGAGAGCGTCAACTAGTGTCCACACACCAAGACCTCCGAAGCTGAAGAGTTTCCCTATGCCCTCCTGCCAGTGGCCCAGGTAGAACCGGTCAGCTCCGAAGCCGCCCAGGGTCAGTGCCAAGATCAGGGCGGTGCCCCACCGAGTGCCCCCGGTCCACGAGCAGCGGATCTTCTTCAGGAATTTCCTCTCCCCGAGGCAGATGATGTCATCAGATACTGTGCAGTTTGTCCTGGAATTTGGATTCAGTTGTAAGTTAGTAATCAGGTACTATTATAAAAGGGGAATGATGTTAAGCATGGATTGATTTTATCTTCTATATCATTAGGTATATTATACAGTCAAAAAAATATGGATAATGGATGTAATAGTCTTCTCTTCTAAAGTTTGACTGTAGCAATGGTTATGGTACCTGATTTCCTAATCTATATTTTCCATCCTTTAAATTTTACAACAAGAAGCACTCATATCAACAGTACAAGTCCACTATGGTTGTTTTTGTGTTTAAAGCAAAAAGTCAATCATTCTTACTACTAAATAGATAAGTAACTAATAAAAGCTTACTTATAAAAGTTCATAGGTGAGGCAAGTGAGTTGCAGTTGGCCTTCTGTTCACAGCGGTGCTCCCACTTCTCTGTCTGGTAGCAGAACCTGCACATTGCTGCTCTGCTGAATGTCTTTGCACCCTGAAAATATAGAAAATTGTTCTTTGTTAACAAAAACATATAGACTTGAATATTATATTTCTGTTTACATAGGAGGTTGTGCCTCATAAATCGTACCTGAATGTTTGTTGATATACGTAATTTATTTCTTTCAGACTCTGGTCAGTATAAAAATGAGTGAATGATCTGTGGAATACTGACTAAGGCAACATCAACATAACAACATCCACAGTGAAAATGTGCACAATGAGAGCCTTTCAGGTGACATCATTATCAATACATATATGTGTCTGGTGCATTTTGCTGGACAGTCAGCAACTGAAAACTTATCTGTGTTGTGTGCCAGATGCAGGTGCACCAGCTTCATATTATGTAGTTTTATATCATTGTACCTTGACAACTCACAAACTGTCTGTATTCATTCAGGTATAAAAGTTTATGATCACATAACCCAGAATGGATTAAGTATCTATCCTTACCCACCATCCACAATTTCATGGTAAGTATCTTGGATTCATTGATCTAGTGATTAGAACTATACAAGAAGTCACTATGGAACTTACATTGCAAACAACTTTGGGGCTCACATAGCAGGAGTAGTTGTCAGTGGCCCCATATCTGCAGTCAAATGTCCTGTTGCAGGACACGCAGGGGTAGTGCAGGGTGTTGCACTCTGGAATGTTCCCGTCAGTGGCTGACGGACAGTTCTTCAGATCTTCAACTTTATTATTGTTGTTTACGTTTTTATGGCTCGATTCTTTCGACTTCTCCTTGCTGGGTGTGTCCATGTTATTGTTGCTAGCTGGGGATGTAATAATTCATTCGTTATTATCAATCGTCGAAGGTAACAATAATAACACAGAGAAACTGTATTTGTAATTTTGTAGACTTACCCATATCGGTTATGTGGATTGTATTAAATATAACTAAAAGTACTAAAATTAAACAGTCTCTTATCGATATTCTTAAAGGTAGGGCTCGAGGCATCGTGAAATTGTTTTAATAGTCACATTTCACAGCAAATACATTAGAAATTGAACAAAAATATGGATTCGAATTCGATGGATTGGATTCTCACTGTGTTGCTGCTGTCAGCTGTCAGAATAACTATCAGTCAGCTGTCACATTCGGCTCAAATGTCAAATTGAACAGATTTTATCTGTGCAGGACGCACCTCAGAATATGAAATCAACAGAAAGTTTTGAAATAGCACTGTTAGCACAGTAGATATTAGAGAAGTAGTTCCTTGGTTAGATTCTTTTCGTTAGAGAAATATGTTATGTTCCTTGGTTAGATAATATGAACTATGAACACTAGAAACAGTTTAGACAGTAGGTACTCACACTACGGTACACACGGTAGGTAATAGGAATTTAAAACACTTTCATTATTTCAGTCATATCAGTACTATTACTTACGCCCTAACAGCCCTCAGTTGCACCTAGGGTGTATGGGCGCCTCTGTTAATCTGAAGGATAACCATCTGAAGGTTGACAAAAAGTTAGGGGCCGACTGAGTTAACACTATAATAGTAAGTACTTTTAAGTAAGTAATATGCAGAGGATGGAATTTTATCACTGACCTGTTGAAGTAATCACGTCGGTAGGTCCATGTATATCCGAAATACTGAGCAACTTTCAATATGGGACTCAAGCTGAAAACGCGAAAAATACTTATGTTTCAAAGTTAAACAAAGGTAAAAAACTCAAGCAAAAGGTAAGTATTGCGATGAGGATTCAAAAGCACCTTTGTTATCCAATATACCCAACAAAACCCCTCTAATCTTATACACTTACTTCGTTACTATGCCGGGAATTGCAGTTCGTAGTTGGCGAGGTCACGGCCCGGTGGTCCTCACTCCATGACCTATTTCCGTGCAGCCATGTTGTTCTTTGTTTGCGTTCACTCAATATCTTCTGAACGAGATTGTGGCGGAGGTATTGCTGTTTATGCTGATGCTGTTTGGATGTCTGTTCTATTTTTGTTTCTTTGCCTGCAGGCGTTTAGGGGGTTTTGTAGGTATTCCGTTGTTGTATGGGCATCAAAGGGATCTTCCATAGGTGCATATGAAAAGAGGTTTGAGAGTAATGATTTTAGGGCAAGTTTTAAAAAATGTTTTAGAAATCTTTTAATCTGTATTAGGTACATAACTACTTAACAACCAATTATGGATACTTTTAGTAGCTTTTCCTATCATCAAAAAAACAGCAATGATCGTTTTAATTGAGATACAGTACGATCCAATTTGTAACTAGCGGCATCGGCAACGCGGCAACGGCGCGTAGATAAGTACATAGTTCCAGTGACGTCACACAAAAACAATTAAGAGTTATCCTGCGAGTTAGATGTCCTAGACGATATATTGCACTCTTGATTAGTTCGTCCGCTCCCTTCAGCAACTAATAAAAGTTCGGCAACAAACCGACGACGGAGAAGTTGCGATGATTTATTGTGGCGGTTGCTTTCTTTGTGCATTCCATTTTTAAATAGCTTTATTTTTCATTTTATGCAATCTGAAGAGGCAAAATTTTTGAGAATCTGGCCATTACTTAATTAAGTATTTTTCGATTCATTTGCAATAAAAAGAGATAAAAATTAAAAAATCTTTGCAAAAACGCCAAATTTAGAAAATTCTCTAAATTAAAACCACGTGAATATGGGAAGCAGTAGGTAAGTTTTCCTAAATTCGTAGAAAAAGAGTGGTTTAGGATGACCCCCTGAGACACCCTCTTTCGGCTTTCAATGATTTAAATACCATATCCACAGATTGCATTATTTATTTTCATTTTTTTATCAGGCTTCGTAAGTACATGTACCTCCCTAAATAATTTATCATGTGATAAGTACAAGTTAGATTACAAAAAACCCTATGCACATAAAACCTATAATTATGTCTTTGGATTTACTGAAAACAAACTCTCAATTTCCGCGCGCCCTTCCAGAGTTTCGGGAAAAAATATCGTATTCATTTGAAAGCGTTTTTCAGGGAATCATACGTGAATATTTTAAAGCTCTGCAAAATTGGGGCCCGCACCGTAGCGGCCCCTGCGGAAGAGTTGCGAGCCCCTGACCCGGCCTCAGGTGGAGACGAATATCACATACATAAAATGGGTGTGGGTAGGTATATGCGTATTTTAATTTACATATCCATAAATAAGTAGATGGTATATGAGTCTTTTATATTACTTAAGTTTACAGTCAGAGAAAACATCAGACAGTGGGATTGACCACTTACCCGACAACTCTTGCTGCTTGCTCTTGCAGCTTGCTTGTGTTGGGGTCCACCAACCCGCACTAGGCCAGCGTGGTGGACTAGGCCAAAATCCCTTCCCTAGAACGAGACCCGTGCCCCAGCAGTGGGGACATGATGGGTCGCGATGATGCGTCAGCTCCTGTGACGGGGTCAGATAAGTTATTGACACTTATCGACACATTCAGGATGAAATTTTATCAGTGAATGTACCTAACATTTATTAAGGGGAACGACTGGGAAATGTTGCACACTGATAAAGCTCCACCATTTAAAGTAAAGTAATCCGCACTCTTTCCAGCTACAAAATCTGCTTTTCTTCTCCTTTAAGTGGGTAGTATGTATGTTTGTAGGTACAGTATATACCTATACATATTATTGTGTTTATGTTTGTATCACATTCCATTCTTGCGGAGGACAAAGGTGGCAAACAGACAAGGGGCAGCTTCACCTTTGTTATTCACAGAATTTTAATAGAAATACTGTCCCCGATTCACGTGAATCGTATTTAATTTATGGAATCCGGCTTGTGGGACAAGCGGGAGTAAAGGTATAATGGATAGTTTAATTTATTGCACTGAAACAAAAGGAAACTATAGGAAGATACTTTTATAGTGAAAGCATTCGACATTTGTATGCCATATATTATTTACTTAACTAAACGTTATTACTATATTTGGCCAAGTCAAGTTAAATTAAAAAAAAAACTTCGTACTTCGTAGTCCGTAGCACTGGCTACGAACGCTACGGCGTGGCTACGAATTTTCGTAGCCAACGCAATGATGAACAAGTCTATGACAATCATGCATCATGCTATATTTTACACGGTATAAGTACCCAACCCAGTATAGTGCCACAAACTTATCTGTTCCGGTGACATCTCACGTAAATGTGTAATATTTCTTCATTCTATAAGATTTTAAGTTTGCCAGTAGTTGTAATTCGCTCTTGTGGTTTCAATAAACCCATCTAATCTATATCAATATATAATTAATTAGTAAATAATGAGATATGGATCAATTTAGTTCGCTCTCACCGGAACAGATAAGTTTGTCGCACTGTAGTTACCGGTAATACAGCATCAGCTGTAGTTGCTGACTATTAATATAACCTACGTCCAGATTATAAAACAAAATGGCGCAACAATAAATTAAAAATAAAATGCACACAGATTATTTCGCTCCACCGCGGGGCGGCGGCGGCGGCGCGGGCCGAATCCTCATTTCATGCTCGCTGCACTTGCAACACCCATTGCAATTATCATCCGAGATCATTGTGCCACCACTTTATTGTGTATGCTATATATGTAAACGTAGGTATACAAATAGAGATCTAAATAAAAGCATTGTTCAGGCTATTGAGATTATGGTCAACTTGGTTTTGCGCAAGACCTACGTCGTAGGTATATAGGTATTCCTTGGGAATTTTGGGATAAAAGTATATATATATAATAATATTTTAGTTAAACTGCAGAGTTGAATAAATAACAAACAAACACAGTTATGCCCGAAATATCAATGTCATAATTTTTAGAGAGAAAGTCGGGCTGTATAGTCTATGTATGTATTGTATGGTGTACGACCTAGGTACATACATCTTTATGATAATCTACTTTTCAAATTAGTTCCGTATACATATACTTAAATAAAAGGCTAGCCTTGAAATAGTGGTAGAAAAGCTTACCGCAGCCATACACGAAAGCGCCACGGCACCTTTCTTGGACAGAGAATTCGCTTTGTTTAATTTTTAAAAGGCCATGTTATGTCCGACTTCAGTGTCTCTCAGTTATGGTGATTGTAGTGGGGTTTTATTATCCCCTTTTATTAGGTAAAGTGAGGAGAAATGTCGCAAACATTCCAGCCTTATGTGAGCTTCGTGTCTTTTATATTTATTTTACAAGAGAGGTTGTGGACATTGTGTCCAGGTTTATGGCTTGTACAGCTGTAATATGAGAGATCGTGGTCACGTTTTGCTTTGTGTTTTTTCCGAGCGGAAAATAGGGTTGTTGTACGTTGGGAGTGGGTAGGTATTTGTGTCTGACTACGTAAACGTAACTGCTAGAAGAATGATTTGGAATAACCATTTTTATTTTGTGTGATAAGGGCGTGAGTCGTGATATGAATTACTTCTTAGTTAAAACATACTTAATTAAAAAATAAAGGTTGATAATCTTTACAAGAACATAATAATTTAGCGTCCAGTGAAATCAATATTTAGTCTGTGAAATCAAAATATGAATGGGCATCAGCAGTCTGGATTTCGGAGTGGAGGGAAAACATGTAAGTACTGAAATACTTTACCCAATTCGTAACCAGTGAACATTTCAGTTGTAATGGACGCCGACCTCCATTAGTGAACAACACTGATTCTCATAATGAAATACATTTCAAAAGCATAGATGCATGTTGTTTAAGTTGGTCGGTATTATTACATTAAATTTCGATAGTATTAGTGGTAAACAACTTGTACCTCTTTTTAAAATAAGTACCGATCTCTATTATTTTATTATTTATTATTTCGGATCTAATTTAATTTAATTTTTGCATGTGATTTTTTATATTTTGACTAACAATTTTTGACATGTTTTACTAATTTACTATGGATGTTATATCTGAAAATAAATGTTTAGTAAAATAATGTGAACTGACTCATGTAAATAGGTTGTATACTTACTTAAGACTAAATAGGTTATACCCTGCATGAGCATTATTAGCTGTATGACCGTTCTTAAAATTTAAAATTACAGAACTTTTGTCCTTGATAAACAGTAAAGTAAGTACAAGGGCAACCTCTTTTTTTTATTAAATCCAATATCAGCAACAAATAGTTACCAGCGTAGGCAAACTACTTCAATAAAGCTAATACACAAATGTTATGACTTCATTGCAGTTAATAAAAGGCGATAGCACACCGGAACAAATTGCAAATCTCCCGAGACACGGGGTGTATAAAATTTTACATTCTAATTTATTTTTATAGAGCGAGGGTGAAGGGTCTTACACTGCAGTTTCCCTACAAAGGGATTACAGATTTAAATTAATTTTTATTACCATGCGGACTGACCAAGATGAAGTGGGTATAAAATGATTTATAAAATGATTCTAGTTTCATAGTTTGAGAGCTTATTTCATAACAAAGGATCTATGTTGTAGATAAAATAACCTAAAGGTAAAGAAAATTACTTTGCAGTTTGATTTACAAATAAAAAATATTCATACTCGTATCAATAAGTAGGTACATTGTTTTTAAGGGGATTACGAAACCTAAAATGCTAAAGTCGGTTTGATATACTTGATTAGATTGGAAAAACTGTAGCTTCTATCACTTTGAGAAAAATATATATTGTAGCAGAGGGTATACTCAACATGATATTTGCTTAGAAATTGGTGCAGGATTATAAAAATTGCAAACAGACCATGTCTTTTGCCATTTTTCGACTTATTATGAAAAAACCCTCGAAATCAGAGGGCCCATTTTCATGGAATCTTATATGTATGTGTAGGTAATTAAATTCTTAACAAAGTTACCTTAAAGAGTTGGATTTAATGGACCAGAAGTCAACTTTTTTTGCAAAAAACTAATAAATTCCGGATTAAAAATGATGACGCCGTGACAGATTTCAGATTTCTTCAGTCGTCGCCCTGGTGGCGGCCTGTTAGGAGCGATACCCACGCCATTTTATTTTTAATCAAATATTTCACAAAAACTGATTAAATCAACAAATGATGACTGCAAATATTATAATACATATGCATTTGCTATGAAAAGTTAATTTTCTAAACATTTTAGATGGAGAAAAGCCGAAAATTCTTAGAAAACATTTCGCCTTTTCGATTTGTTTACATTTTTTACTATAGAGTTACAGATGCATAGATACACATTACACATAATGACACTTATTAGATTCTCCGAATAAGAACTATACGGTCAATACAGTATGCCAAAGCGCGAGCCTGTTTATATTCTGAGGGGTAATAATTTAACTTTATTTTATTTTAACGGTTGTGTATGCTAGGTAAGCTACACAATATACAGGGTGTTGAAAATTAAGTTCTCAATTTGTATTATTTGAAACCAAAAACCTTAATTTTTTATAATATATATTTTAAGATGTGGTAGTCTGTACACTAAAAGGTGTTCAAAAGTATAAGTACTTTTAAAAATTGAAGAACTAAAATGTACATATTTTTTTAAATCTATGAAGGTATTTAACAAGCTTTGCAAAAAAAGCGGTTAAGTGCGACTTTATCTACATATATATACACACATACATACACTCTCACGCCTTGTACTAATGTACTCCCTTGCGGGGTAGGCAGAGGTGCATTGCTGCACCCACTTTTCGCAAGTGTTGTTTTAATCCCAATGTAATAGGGGGCGGGCCTATTGCCATTTTACGGGCACATCCAAGACCCGAGAACAAATATCTGTGTTTAAACAAAGATCTGGTCCAGACGGGAATCGAATCCGGGAACTTCGGCTCAGTAGTCAGGGTCAATAACTACTACGCCATACGGTCGTCTAGTATTAAAAAAAACTCATAAAAAATATGTATTTAACACAGCTTTTGAACTCCTGAAGGAAATAGAGGGGTGTTATAAGTTTAAAGGAAGGGCTGAACCAGTTTTTTTTTATTAGGGTTATAGGTAATGTACCTATATTTTTTATTATTTTTTCAAATATGTAAATGTCATACCATTATTGAATTGCCATAAAATTACATATAGTTATAGTTATAGAAAAGGGCAGGGAAACCAGTGCCCATTCGCCACTGCAACCTAAAAGATCTATTGTGACTCCCCTTGTCAGGTCAAATCTCACTCTACAGGCCCAGGTAAACCTGATATTACCTATGTAGGATGTTGCAAAAAGATTATACTATGCCAACAGGGGGTGACTCAGGGAGTTATTCTGAACAACTTTTGTTCTACTAGTTTTGGAAATTCTCGAAAAATAAATTCGGTCTTTATAGTAAAAAGTCACGTGATCGAATAAGTTTCTTTGTAAAAGGTTTTATTTTGTGAATTTTCAAAATTGTTGAAGAAAAGTGGATCAGAATGACCCCTAAATCCACTTTTGGCTTAGCTTTATACCCATTTTGCAACACCTTGTATATCGTCAGCGTCACCTCAGATCGTAATCATCGTACCTAACTCTTCGTGACCAACTTTAAGAGGAGACACATAATATACTGTTTTATTTGTAGTTCTAGTTGACATACTACCTACCTAAAGTTTTTTTTTAACTAGCCTAAAAAGGATTTGTTTAGACAGTCTATCTTCCTGTTCAACCGCAGCCTGAGTGCCAGTGAGTTTCTCAATGTCTGAAAGGAGGCCACATTAGTGCTCCTAAATAAATAAAGCAGGCCTGTAGATTATCTTTCCGTTGACCGACACAACTAACTGCTGTAAGAGCCTGACAAGCTCTTCGAACGAGTCATACCTCTGTAGTACGTGGTGGTACGGTCTCGACCTTTCGGACTGTCAGTTTGGCATCCGAAATGCGTGATCGATAGTGGGTACAATACTTTGCGTTCGTTCACTGTCGGAGCAGGATGAGAACTAGCTCTTAGCTTAAAAATAGTAACCGCGTTCCTAGAGGGCTGACATCCCAAGGATTCATTACGAAAAAATGGACAACATTTCATTTTTTTTACCCTACATTTTTATTAGCTATTCGGAAAGTTTATTAAAAATTAGAGGACCCGTATTTTTTTATTTTTCATGTACATTTCTTTTTCCATGTTATTTTTAACTTTAAAGTTTATTATTTTAAAACCGGAAGTGACGTCACATATTAGGCTCAATTTTGATTTAAGTCCTTTGCCTTAGTCTCGAAAAAAAAACATAAATGACACTGACAACTGACAGGTGACATAAACTTTGTTTACGTGCCAACCAGCAAATGGGTCATTTTCAAATGACAAAAAAGTGTGACATTGATAATTCTGATGATACAAAATACTTATCATGAAAAAATAATTTTACTAAGCATTCCAGTCAAGCATAATTGAAACACATGAATGCATAATATATTACTATTTTAAAATAAATATAATGTACTTACCCCAATTTTTTTTAGCTATGAAGGCGGTGGCATGCTCTGGGACATATTATATAGCGGGTCATCTCTTAATGCGTACTAACCATTTTATATACGATCAATAAAAAAAAAAGTCAAAAAGTGTCGGAACAGAATTTATGAAAATGACCCAAATAAACAACAAAACGTCACGATAAAACGTCAACGTCAATCAAAAATGACAGTGACAGTTACTTTTTTTTTTTCATCGATAGGCTTTGAGCAACAAAATTCATCGCACCTAATGCATGACGTCATCAGCACTTTTTGACTATTTTATGAATTTCTCCAAAATGATACATCCAAAAAATTCAAAAATATTTTTTTCGTGGCCTTTATAGCTTAATCTCGAAATGGTTTCCGATTTATAGCAGCTTTAGTTTTTTGAAATGTTGTCCATTGCTGGAGCTGTGCTCGCCATGCAGTAATAAAACAGGTCGTCTAACTAAAAAGTCACGTGACCAAAAAAAAATATATGGAGAAGCGTTTTTTTTTTCACGAATATAAAAAAATACGTAGGATAAAAGTTATTCAGAGTAACGCCCTTTCGGCTAACTATACTTTTTTTAATACAACACCCTGTTGTCCCTCTTTTATTAAAATCTGCCCCCAAGTGAGGCTATACTTAATTCGCGAAAAAAAAAACGCGAATTTTTACATTCTGATTTCATTTCCAGGGTTTTAGACATAACATCAATAACATGCTGCACACGTAGGTTTCGGCTTAGTTTAGTATACCCTTTTTGCAACAACCTGTATAAATATCGGCACGGGCACGACTTTTTATAATTAATGATTAAATATTAAAAATACTTTCAAATAAAAATAAATATTTTCGTATCACTTACAAAACAATATTACTTACTTAGTATATGTTTAACAAAGTGGCATGTCTTCACTTTAATGTTTTCGAGTACTATGTTAAAATTTCATGTCATTGTCCGGAGAACGCCCCGCATACCTCAACCCCCCTCACTAGATTTGACAGATTCTGATTTTCTTCTAGCTTTAGTGACAGCCTTAAGTAGTTAACATTTGCAAAATACACAGAGTATCCACGAAAGTGAACTAACTTTCACACTAGCTGATGGCGTTGTAGTACTAATGTGGACTAACAAAGAGGTTACTGTTTGTTACAAGAGAGTTATGTAGAAAACAGTATCACCTCTTTAAATATGTAGAAAAACAATCATACTGGTCCATAATTTTACTAGCATGTTTTCTTATAAGAACCCTATAAAGTTAGTACAAATTTGACTTATACCTTTTACGATTTTGAACATAATTGTGACTCTATTTATTTGATATTGATGATTTGTGTCCATAAATACTTATAACATCATCATCATAAACAGACATGCATTTTGTTTTTTCATCATTTAAAATTGCGATTGGAATTTTGGATTGGGTATTTTATTCAAATTTTGTTTGTTTAATTCAATCCCGTGTATAAACCATGCTTCGTTTACATAATTGTATTGCATGATATCATATTGTTTTATTCTGAGCACAGCCTTGCACAAACAAGACAAAAAATCCCAATCGTAAATGTTTTGGTCTGATATTTAAGTGTAACACACACACACACTCACGCCTTGTACTAATGTACTCCCTTGCGGGGTAGGCAGAGGTGCATTGCTGCACCCACTTTTCGCCAGAGTGTTCTGTTAGTCCCGATGTAATAGGGGGCGGGCCTATTGCCATTTTACGGGCACATCCAAGACCCGAGAACAAATATCTGTGTTTAAACAAATATCTGCCCCAGCCGGGAATCGAACCCGGGACCTTCAACTCAGTAGTCAGGGTCACTAACCACTACGCCATTCGGTCGTCATTTAAGTGTAAATTAAATTAAATTGATTGTATTAATAGGTATAATAAATATTTTTATATTAATGTCTAAGTATTTTATAAGTAAAAGATCTGCACTTTAAAGTTTGTCGGGCTGTTATTTATATTACTTATAAAAAAAATAGATGTCAAGTACGTAACTATGGTGTGTAAAGGGCAATCTGTTAAATCGACTCAACTAAAATGACAATCCTTCAGAACCTAGACAAAAGAAATGGGAGACCGCAGAAGTAGGTAGATATTCAATTTTAATGGCCCTTCGACCAAGAGGGCTATACTCTATACTTAATGGAATTATACTGACGAACGAAGGAGAGCTGTCGTACAATCGGCATGTTTAACACAACGAGAAAGAGACTATGCCCGCGCAGGAGAGCTCCGCAACTTAGTTTTTCGTCATATAGAGTGACCCCAGGCACTGATTTCTTTGCCATTCAGCCCACGGAGTTCCTTCACACGATCTTGACCAGTACTAATTCAACTGAATCAAATTAACGTGGCGGTTGGCTCGTTTTTCTTGGCAAACTTGTGTTTTAGCCGTAGATAACTTTGTTAATTAAATTTTGCATTTTTTCCCCTTCGTTCTTAGCGTGTCGGGATTCTGCTGGCTATGTGCTGTTAAGGTAGGTATATACATGTGTAGTATGTAGTACGTATTATACATATATGAGTAAGAGGCAGGTAGCCAATAACTTGCCCTAAGTTCCTAAGGTATCGTAACGCTGTTTTTCCGAAGGTAGGTTTAGGGTTTATATTTACCTTACTACAAAACCAAAATTTCGGTTCGTGTAAAAGACATAATACTTAATAGTACACAGCCCAGTACCCAGTTCCCAGTACCAATGAATTTTGAAAATTTCAATATTTATTTACAAAAATTATTCTGTATTTTCCAATGTATATGAAAGTCAAATAATAGTTAGTATTTTCCTTTGCTGATGTTTCTCCGGTAGGTACTTTCCTTGAATGCCTTTCGCTCGGAAACACTGCAATTATCAAGGTGACTACGTAACAAATTCCCTTCGATAAAAATAACCCAACCGAGTCGAAAATTACGGCGCATTAGCTTCCTCAGGTTACAAAGAGAAGCCTTACTGTAAACACGTAAATTATCGGAGCAACATTCGCCTACATTACGACACCTGCTATTTACTTGTCACCTCGGCTTCGGGTGTACCATCGGGGAAATGGTGAAGCTGGCCCAAATTCAATACCATATCCATAATTGTTCTGTAATTAAGTAAGTAAAGTTTTTTTTAGAAGAAAGATGTTTAAATTATTATTTTATACTTATGCAGTGGCACTGGTTATTATTCTGTGGTAGTATATACAATTATACATATATGACCTAGTAGATGAATATATTATAGGTTTTTCATAGTTTATTGATAAGAGCGTACCGTCAACAAACTGTTTACTAGTTTTTCAAAAAAGTATGTTATAAATGGTCATAACTTTTTCTGAAAATCCTCAAAGAACGACTGAAAGAGTCAAATTCATTCGGCCATTGGCATCAAGAACAAACAGTTTTCTTTGGCCCACTGGCCTCGATCGATGGCCACTAAGTTATTCAGCAGGCCACCGCCGCGTCCGAGCTCCATCTTGCGAACTAACAGATCATTTCACGGCGCCGCTCCTGACTCAGATTCAATTTTAGTGCCAGTCATAGTCGCTGATGGAGTGGGCACCTAGGATGTATAATCTAACCGAAGTAGGAGGGCGGCTTTGCTTACCAATAGCACAATTTTCAAGCTAAGCCGCTCTATCCGTATCCTGAAAACTGCACTGAAATTGAAAAACGTTTTAATCTAATTGTATACTGGAAATCCAGACATCTAGTTCTTTCCACAACAAAATTATAGGGTGTTATGTGTTATACATATCTCCGTCTGGGTCTTCCGCGACACTAACGTCCGAGTATCTCTGAGCACCCACTCTGTGGTAATTCTGGCCCACCGGCCCAGGCCCTCTTCAGCTTCGTGATCTGTGCGACCACATCAGTAGTATCAGGTATAAACGGGCAGGAACTACGATATTTCGATGAGTATAATTACTTATTTGGCCTTAAGCTATAATACCTTGAAGTAGTTTCAGAGGATCCTTTGAAAAGAGTCATTCCTTGCCTGAAAGAGTTTCTGGTCGTACTTCCAACGTCAACTTATCGACACGCGCGCTGCCCGTCTCAACCTAACCTACGCTATAGCACATAGACTTGGTTTCTGACCGAACATCAGAAGTCTCGGCTCAAGGTTTGCCAATGAGCGATGGAGCGTAAATACCATATGATAGCCTGACAGAATCAGTAACACCACGCTACGTGCATACGTTAAAGAAATTCATAAACAGTCGAAGCTTTCAAACATTAATTTAATGTGAAAGCGGCAGGTCCAAAACTAAAAAAATACAGTAATTCAATGAATAAATGCACAATCCTTAGCGATCACCCTCTTTTTCATCCGTATAGTAACAATGTCAGACCCTACATTCATACAACTGCGAACGAAATTTTAAATGAAGAGCGATGATGTTTTATTAAATAAAATAAAAAATGCATATATTTGCTGAATGAAGGATTCACATAAAGAGAGAAAGTGACACTGATTGTGTTATTCTGTAGATCACCAATGAAGTCTTTCACAAACTACCCAACAAGCAAAATGGTCGAATAAGGGCCCATTTATAGCACTTAAAATCGAATAAGTATTGATTAATGGCTGAAATTTTACTAGATTGTGCCATAAAAGTGGTACAGCTATTAATAAGCATTTTTATCTAATTTGCGCTGTAACAATGTCGAATACACATCTACTCGACCTATATTCGACCTATATAGCCCGTTTATTCGACATTTCTATAAAAGCTGCTTTATTTTATTTAACGCACACATTAGTGCTGAAAGAGAGCTTTAAGAGTTATTAATTCGCTTATTGATTGTTCAGGTTGCTATTATAGAACTATTACTCATCATTGTATTATTTGGATCTAATTTGCTGAATAAAAGATTTTATTTTACTATACTGCATCATTGTAACTCTTATAGCTTCATTAATCGACATTTCGAATAAAAGCTCTCAAATAACTGTAATAGCTCACATACTATTTGAAATGCTCTTATGGCACATTAATTCGATAAATAATTCAGTAACAGCATTTTGGTTACGTTTATACAGTTTATAGTATTTTAATGTGACAAGCAAATAAATAATTCCATTGCACATTCATTTTTTTATTACGTGATAAAATGGATTACAAGTCATGGAAATTAAAAAAGAAAATTAAAACAAAGATACGGAAAAATTCAAACTAAGGTTCAAACAAAGTATTTGTCTCAAAATTCGTCAAGTGCGATGGCCGAAACGTCAAGTGGTTCCGTTGTTCCACAGAAAACAACTGAAGAAATCGTGGGCCTGGTGTCTCGGTCCATAAAACATATCCTCCCTTCTCAATTGTCTGCACAATCTTGAAAACCATTCTGGAAAAAAAGCGTGATTAGTATCTTTTCTGCTTTATTCAAGTTGTATACTTGCTTGCTTTGCAATCAATCAATCACTTTTAAATGTTTGCTATATTCTATTCTGAAAATCAATGTAATAAATTTTTCATCGTGTGAAGAAAATGAAGTTTTTTTTTATAATTATATAGTTGCTAATTTATCATTAAGTATGAAATGAAGCAAATATGAACCAATCGTTAATTAATTACATTTAATAAAATACATCAAATGACATTCACCCCAACTCGGGTTAGTCATGCTAAGGATTTTGCATTGAGGAACCCTAAATTTATTTAATGATGGCTGCTTGTTTTGCTATAAGTGCAACATTGTAACTATTATTGCATCAAAAATCGATTAATAGTGCTGTAATAGCGATATACGAACAAACATGGCTATTATTTTATTTTTATAATTTATTTAATTAATTTTGACCATATTTACTATTTTTTAAGAAAGATTTAACGTAGCCCTTAAACATATGTTAAAGAATTCCTATTACTTTATCGATAAAATTAAATGCGCCTAAGATTTTTCGTATACCAATGTGTAAAATGCAACAATAGAAATTGCACTAGTAATAACTCATTTAGTTATTAATGGAGACTTACTTACCTTTATGCTTTTGTAATCAGTCATTACGATAGATCAGTCACAATAATCCACAGATTTTCTTCCATATATTTTTCTGCAACAGTGTGACTAAAATTCAGCTAAATAGTGGGGAAAAAGTAATTTTGTTGCATTTATCCCACAAAAATGAAGAGTTGTAGCAACTCGACAGCTATTATTCTACTTATTAGTCGATTAATGAGCACCACATCGCTGTTACTGCACCCTTAGTGTAGAAGCTGCAACAAAATTGCTATGACAACCCTAAATTGGGTACAGTTTACTTTTACTCGACTTTTAACCTACTATATAAGCTTCTTGGTTACAATCACTCGACTTTCATAGCACTGAATTGCTGTATAATTTGTGCCCTTTTCGCGTCGAGACAGCGCTGCCGTGACCATTATTCGACTAATTACGGGACTTTTACAGCACATATTAGCAAAACAGGAACGTGGCCGTTACCTTTATTGCACATATTTTTGCTACTTGGGTATTCGTCAGTCGCAGCATTCGATTGATAGTGTAGTGTGACCGACTGGTCTTGATCGTATGCATTTTTTTGTCACATAGTTACAAAAACAAAACAAAATACTGTCAGAATAATGTCAAACCGAGATAAACGTTTTAAATTCAACCTAAAGTTGTCTTTATATTTTCATTATTTCAGCAACATTTTTAATTACAAATGAGTATACTACCATCAAAATACATTAAGCATTAAGTATACCCATTGTACTTTCGTTTGTAAACTTTCGCATGAATCCATAGCGTCAGCCGCTATAGATTCATGCATATTCATTCATATTTAATGCGGAGCAGATTTAAATGTTTTTTTTGTATTGAAAGAAAGATAGAAACATTTATTTGACACAATGACAACAACAACAACAATTTTTATTTTATTTATACTGTACTTACATGTAGCTGAACTGGACTGACACATTCGTAGCATGTATCGGCATATCCAATTCATTTCCTTCAGTCATAAAGTATCAACATCATTTGGTGTCAGTACACGCCGCGATCAATAACGCATACATATGTTGGTAAATGTGGATTGATTGGCTGCAGTAGACCGTTTCTTTCCATCCACGACCGGCGCAGAGTTCATATTTTATAATACATATAGGTAGGTACTTTCATCAGCAAAATCATGGAATACATTGGATAATATGAAAGTGTAACGCATACTGTTGAAATGTGATAGAAAAATTATAGTCTTAATGGCAGAATATGACCCACAACTATTTTCAATAAGGGGAAAGATTATGCGATAAAAAAATAATATAAGTAAAAAAAAAAAAAAACAATATTGTAAGATAACATACCTAACCCTGTAGGAAGTTCCACTCTAGTCCAGACTGCTGGAAGTAACATCGAGTGCGATGCATCAATATTCGCGAGTCCACTAAAAATCGATTATCCCGGTTTGATTCATAGAGTGTTTGCGGTAAACTTTGTGATTTATATTTTACGCAGTACACATAGCATTAGATAGATTTTTCCCGAGAAATATTTCATTACCCTCTGACTGATACGTTTGTAAATAATCATTGTCTTATTATCCAATAAATAAATAGCAGTACAGGTCGTCCTTTCATTATAAATTTATTACAGATAGGTAACTTTTATACTGACATGGTGAAACAGGCACTTAGGTTCATTAAGGTCTATACCACCAGATGTAACAGTTGTAAGTAAGTATACCGAAAAAAATACTTCCCGAGAAAATAGCTTGTGCTACTTCGGAAGAAATGCTTTTTTTCTTATTGTTGGGAACAAGTGACACAGATTTCGGTTCATAGCCACATAGCTACTACGGTCGTATGTACTAGGGGAACAGAAACGTTAGGAATGCTCCGCCACAAATGGAGAAATGTTGTTTGCACGATGTAACGGTCTGCCGTTGAATTTGTGCTGTCTTTCATGTTACTCCTGGTAGGATATGCAGGGTGTTGCCAAAGTGGTATGCTAAGCCGAAAGGGGGTATAGCATTTGCAAAACCATGTATAACCAAAAATACTAAAATCCACCTTTGATTTTTTGTGCCAGTAACTTATCGATACAGTAATTAGCTAGTAGCCAGAGATAAATTTATACTGAGACTAAAATATCGACGGTAGAAAGGCAAAAATTGCTAAGCGACATTGTGTCGAAAAAAAAAGCTCAGTCATTTTTGATCTTCCGCCATCGCGTCAATATATGTATAGAATTATCAAGAGCTTAGCTTATTTGAGTCTGCAAAACCCTACGGTCAACATAAGTGGCATTACAGTGCAATGTAATTTGAAGTTATATCTTATCATCAGTTCTATTTATAAATCAATGAATCTTGGGTGGTAATCAATGACAAAGGAATAAAGAGAGGACCTGGCATAAAAATCGTTACTTAAAAATATATCGTCGTCTCTTTTTTACTTATTGGTGTTATCGTACGTAAAAAATGACAACAGTAGTTTTGTCTTTGCCTAAAATTACAACATTGCGACCGGTCGCCATTTTGATTGACATCCAAACACAAGGTACTTCAGCTGTCAAACAATTTGTTTGTTTACATTTTTCAAGAAAAACGCCGCCATTTTAATTGAAACCAAAGTTTAGGTAAGCGCATTTTTTTCGTGGATATGCCATGTCCTCTCTTTATTCCTTTGTCATTGGTGGTAATCGCTTTAATTACTGTCATTACCACTTGTCATAGTGATTGACATATTGTTTATGTTAATTATGCCCCAGACAGATATGTATTTACGAGAGGACCACATGCTTATGTTCCGAGTAATAAACAGGGAGTTCGATAATTGTAATCATATACTTATAAAGTACATATGAACTCAAACATTACATGTGCCGCACGTTTTAAGGCAACGAATACATGTATAAGCTCACCACTGTAGTCCCCGAGCGAGTGCAAGCGAGTCACGCGCTTTCCGCTGTATTTTTGTACTCACGTGATAGGTAGCGAGCCGTATTTTTATTTATTTATTTATTTATTCTTCATTGCACAATATACAAAAGTAATTATGTACAATTAGGTGGACTTAATGCTAAAAGCATTTTGGTATCGTATCGTATCGCGGTTTTTGAATAAGTACAATGCACTGAATTTGTCGGGTAAGTGGGCAACCCGACTGACAGATGTTTTTAAGCTGCCCGAAGGCCTCTGACTAGGCTTAACGACTGCTGCCGAAGTAGCCACCGGGACCCACGGCTTAAAGGGCCAAGCACGGAAGCGTCCAGAAAAGAACCACTTCAAATCGGTCACCCATCCAATGGCTGACCGTGCCAGTTGTTGCTTAACCTCAGTGATCAGTTATGATCACTGAAGCCAACTCGACTCTTCAATAAAGACAACGAATATATGTATTGTATTTATACTAATCCATAAAAAATGTGGGTTTTTGTAAGGTACTCGTATCGTAGTAGTAATGGCTAACTTCTAAAGTAAAGCTCAAGTAGGGTCCGTGTTAAATAATCGCGATGGTCGCGGGAAAGTTCCCGGGAAACTTTCGGAATCTCGCTTCGCCATTTTTTGTTCACCCCCTTAGCCCGTGCACGTTTAAAATTTCAGACTAATTAGATTATTATCCGGGAACTATGTCTGAAACGTGTGGCGGCAGGAGTCTCTGGGAGATAATCAGCCCTCATAGAGACTGTATAGTTACGTGGGTGGTCTGAAAAGTTTCCGACCTCAACGTGAAGATGGCAGCACACATCAATTGGACGTAGTTACGCAGAAAGGACTCAACCCACACAAACCTAGTTCTGAGATATAGACGTTTTAAGTTCTAATCGGTATTCTTCAGCAATGAAAAGCATCTTATATGTGGAAATTATCTTAAATTATGCATATTTATTGTTATTTTACTATTGAAAATCATGGTGTAGCTATAACGAATATTTATTGAGTTATTAATGAAAATATGCACTTGGATCCTTTCTCCTAAATTGCTTTTTCTATGCAAGCAGGGAAATTCAACGTTTCGCAGAAAGGATCCAACCAAATATTTATTTTTATAAAATATTTTTTTAAATAACAATATGGTTTTTAAAGTAAAATATTTATATTGTAGACACAAGACATTACTTTTTTACACAAAATAAAAATTATATATCAAAAGTAAACCCATTATTAAATAATTTATATTGAAATGTAATCGGAAACAACATTTCACATCTATATAAAAATCTAACCGGAACTGTATTCCCAAGCGCAAAACTCTGGATCAACTTAACCGATTTTGATATTTTTTTTACAAAATAGAAGCCTACCTTTTTCGTGAGTATCTACGACCCGTTTGTATCCCATAATTTTCAGGATAAAGCATTTTGACGGAAAGCAAACCTCATAGAAAAAAGTTGGGCATGAATAAAATTCTAACCGGAAATGTGTTCCCAAGAGCAAAACTCTGGATCAACTTAACCGATTTTGATATTTTTTTTACAAAATAGAAGCCTACGTTTTTAGTGAGTATCTACGACCCGTTTGTATCCCATCATTTCAGGATAAGGCATTTTGACGGAAAGCAAACCTCATAGAAAAAAGTTGGGCATGAATAAAATTCTAACCGGAAATGTGTTCCCAAGAGCAAAACTCTGGATCAACTTAACCGATTTTGATATATTTTTTTACGAAATAGAAGCCCACTTTTTTAGTAAGTGTCCCATCCCATATTATCCCATAATTTTCAGGATAAAGCAATATGAACATAAGCAAACCTCAAAGGATAAAGTTGGACATAAATAAAATTCTCTTTTACTCTAACTTCACTCCATCATCCTCGGTATATTGCAACTATCCTACTTTTATGCCTCCGTAGGATATCCGTCGTTCCCTGTGCTTACCATACGATCGCTGAAAAGTGGGATTTCAGCGATCGTATGGTCCGTATCACTTCGTCTTTACTTTGCGGTTGGATATTAAAATTTATGTCAAGATGCAGAATAATTATAAATCTCATAATCATTAACCATCATCACGACCCGTCACATCTCCACTGCCGGGGCATGGGTCTCCTTCCAATGAAGGAAGGGATTAGGCCTAGTCCACTACTCTGTCCCAGTGTTGGTTAGTGGACCCCAACACAAGCAAGCTTGTGCTGACAGAGTTGACGGGTAATTGGGCAACCCGACTGTCAGATGTTTTCAAGCCGCCCGAAGGTCTCTGAGTAGGCTTAACGACTGCTATCGATTTTATTATAATCATAATGATTACGATTATGCTTCTTGACATATATCAAGATCTGGATATACAAGATGCTCCTGGTTTATTGAATCTGCATCCAACTCCTCAGATGCAGACTGGTTTAGATCTTTGATAACTTCGGCAATGTGGTCATACCATCTTACAAGTCGGTCTTCCATAGTAACAAGGAGATATCCTGGGGTTTGTTGCAAAGTTTATTTGATTCTTTCTATAGATCCTCCATGGCAGCCGCTGTTTGTTTTCTCCAAGATATAGAATCAGACTAACAGCGTTGGTCCTTTTTTAAATTACGTTTGATATTTTGTTCACAAAGAAAATACTCGTAGGTACGCAACTCGTGCTTCTTTAGAATGGTAGTCTAGTTCGATGTTAAGTCTTCCTTGGAGAGTTGATCATATGCCATGTTCCTTTAGACATCCATTCTTTCTTTAAGTGTTCCTTGTGCCTTATTATTTCTTCGCTACTTTTTTAAAACATGTCTTTAATGCCAGAGCAGTTATCTTTGATTGAGGCGCGTCGCCCACACTTAGTAGGTTGATGGTATTTGTTGTGGATCTGGATACTAAGTTATCTTCTGACTTCTGGGTCCTGCAGCTTATTTACAGCGACATCTTTGGCAGATCTTGTGGCCTGCTTCTGAGCTCCCGCTATCGCCAAGCAGATTTTTCCAACCACTAAGTGGTGATCACTCTTGACTTTAGCAACCCTTCTTAAGTATTTCTAACATCTAGAAGTGAATGTCTTCATTTTCGAATAATCAAAATGTGGTCGATTTGGTTCCCGGTCCGACAGTCGTGTGAGAACCAAGTCACCTTGTGACATTCCTTGGAGTTACCACCACCGAAAATTAGCCATTAACAATCCTTAGGCATCGTCGCTCGCTAATCAAATCGGGCGTAACTTGTATGAATCTGATAGATGTTTGAGAGTCGAGCGACGCTGCTTATGGATTGTTAATTGCTAATGTGACTTGCCCACACGGTGCCGATACATGGACGATGACCAACGAAACTGTGCACCGAATCAGAGTTCCACAAAGAGCTATAGAGCTAGCCATTTTAAGTATTTCGCTTAGACGTATTCCCAACGTGGTGATCCGTCAAAAGAGGAAAGTGTTCAACGTCGGTATGCGGGTCGCCGAACTGAAATGGGAGTGGCAGGATACTTGGCTCGTGGGGGGACGGAAGGTGGAAAAATGCGGTGACAGAATAGTGGCCAAGAGACGGAACAAAAACAGTTTGAATCCTTTCTGCCAAATAAAATTTGAACTGTTTTATTAAAAACTTATATTATATGAAACAACTCAGACAGTTTGAGTCCTTTCTGCTAAATACAAATTGACTTCTTTCAATCAATAAGTATTTCGCTAAAACGACTCAAGACGGTTTGAGTCCTTTCTGCTAAATACAAATTGTCTTTTTTCAATGAATAAGTATTCCTCTAAAACGACTCAGACGGGTTGAGTCCTTTCTGCTAAATACAAATTGTCTTTTTTTAATGAATACGTATTTCTCTAAAACGACTCAGAGCGCTTGAGTCTTTTATGTAAAACTAAATTTTTCATAGTTTCATAGGAAATGCGTTTCTGTAAAAGGACTCAAACAGTTTGAGTCCTTTATGTGAAACTAAAAAATGTGTGTTTCATACAATGTGGGTTGGTCCCCCACATCAAAAAAGTATGTTGTAGTTGGTTTTTTACTGTGTTTGTTTTCTTGACAGGTAGACCCTACATTAAATAGCATGTTCTAGTGTATAACTCAATTTTGACAAAGTTGTGGATTGAGGCCTTTCTGCGTAACTACGTCCAATTAAAGTCAGGGTATGTATGTGTAGTGTGTGCGGGTATGTGCATCTTTTGACAGCAACACTTCAAAGTTTCAGCCATTTTTGACGCGTGGTTTTTATTTGACAGTCGCTTGAGTGAGTCGATCTCGAAGTCGAAAATCTTTGTCCTCCGAGCGCAGTTTTTAGTTGAGGGAACAGAAAGTTCAAACCGTAATTCATGGATTTTCGCCATGGCGATGGCGTGGCGAAGGTGTGAGACAGGGCGTTGTTTTGGTGAAACAGAATTTTCTTTTTCTGCAAATGAGGCCACTCACATCGACTCACTCAAGTGACCGTCAAATAAAAATCGCGCGTCAAAAATCGCTGAAACTTTGAAGTGTTGCTGTCAAAAGATGCACCATTACATTCCCTGACTTTAATTGATGTGTGATGCCATCTTCACGTTGAGGTCGGAAACTTTTCAGACCACCTACGTATTATACCTACAGTTTGACGAAGCCATAGTACGGAGAACAGGGCCGCGCGTTCGAATCCCGCTAAAGGGAAAACATTCGTCGTAAATAGTACCAACTAAAAACGTAAATAACAACAAAACTACTTATTAAAAAGAACGAATTCAAATTAAATGTTCCTAAAACTTGGGGTCTTTTGGTATCGTTTTTTTTTAATTGGAACTAACACTCATATTATGCGAATTAGAAATTGTTGTTCTCACGTTGCTTTAAAACTAAATATTACAATATTAGAATAATATTATACAAAGACCATTGGCCGTTTAAAGTTATAAATACACACAATAAATGTTTATTTTATTGTTTTTCACACGGCTGATCAACAATGCGTCTCTATTCGGGGTTATACTAGTTTCACTTTGACAAAGTACCAAAAGCTCGGATCGTGGCAATAGGGTGCAACCCTGTCCGACTATAAAGAAATGGAAAAAATAATGGGAGTTCCTAGTTTCATGCAACGCAGCTTTTGAGGGGCAGTTTTAACTTCGGGCGACTTGCATGTTAGTTTTGTACACATTAATTTAGTTCCGCTACAATTGATTTGGTTTACGATCTGTGTAATTGAAAACATAGTTTCTTTACACCCAGTTCGCATTAAATAATGGTAATTTTATTTAAATTTTAATTGAGAAGTACATACTTACTTAAATTCCTTATTGGTTTTATTTTTTACAGAACGGAAAATATAATTTATGCATCTTTTATAAGTGTAATCAAAAGTGTTTATACATAACTAGCTGTTCCCGCGAGCTTCGCTTCGCCTTAAAAAGTTTTCCCGTGGGAATTCCGGGATATAAAGTAGCCTATGTTCTTTCTCAGGGTCTAGACCATATGTATACCAAATTTCATTCAAATCCGTCCAGTAGTTTTGGCGTTAAAGAGTAACAGACAGACAGACAGTTATGATATTAATATAGTTAGGATTATAGTTAGGATTAATATAGGTAAGTACAGCGCTTTGTAGGCATTATTTAACCCCCAATCTCAAATCCGTGAAACTGTGAAGCATCAAAGTCGTAATTACAAGCTCACAACTCGTCTCTCAGCCTCGCACCCTCGACGCGACGTAACATCACCGTCAGGATTTACTCATTTTTAATATGCCGAAAATCGCTTATAAACAAAAGAGAATAGCCGCGGGCGGCGGAACCCTTCAGCTTTAATTGCAGGTTTAGTGTCGGCGTTCATTAGTAGTTGCAGGCGTTTTTTAACACGATTACGATGTTGCAGGCCTCGGCATCGCCTCGCAGCGCGCCTCGCGAGGGTGAGCGGCGAGGAGGGCTGCGTCACGTGCGGAGTCCGCAGCCCCACGCATGCGAGACGAGCGGGCGCCGCGAGCGCGTGCGCGCCCCGCGCCCCCCGCCGCCCCGCGCCCCGCGCCCCGGCCCCAGTCCGCCGCCGGCCGCCGCGCGTCTGCCCGCCTGTGCCGTGCCGCGCTCCGCTCGCTCGCGTGTGATCTCCAAGTGATGTCGCTCAGTGACTAGTGCCATGCTGCTGCTCCGTTGTGCCCTGGTCGCGGCGCTGGTCGCCACCGCCGCCGCCGCCTGGCAGGAGAACGTGCGCCCCAAGGTCTTCGCACAACTAGGTGAGCCGACCGACTCATCCTCGTGGGCCCGACCCGAGCGCCCGATGCCAGTGAACTCGAGGAACAATCACTTAAACGGTTGACCCAAAAGAGGATCTCGACGTGAAGAGCGCAGGATCACGACCGAGACGCCGTTAAATGTGTTTATTTTGGTTCGAACGTCGCGAGAACGAAAGCTCCCTGCGGCAACGTTGTGTTTATGTTCGAGAAATGAATGAAGTGACAGGTGTTAGCGAATGAGGGACCGACACTGACGAACCTTCAGCTGTATGACAATATCGGATTGTAAATGTTCCATTTCCTGCATTGGATCATGGATTTTGCAAACAGATGCTTGACATGTGCCTGTTTCTGTTTTTCCAATATGATTTCTAAGAAGATTCTTTATAGATCCAATGCGATTCTAACATTACGATAGTCATGTAATGTTATCATTACCGAAACTAAAACCATTTGTAAGCTGGCAGCAGATATTTTATAGTTATAATTCAAAACAACCGAAACTCAAGTCTCAACGGCAAGCCTTGCCGTGCAACTTTGTTATCGATCAAAACAAACCCATTCAAGTCAGAACTAACTTAACAACCGCTCCACGCAAAGCCTTTCCAATCATGCACAGGCTGAGCCCAACTGGAACATGATATAAAATTGTGCAAATGGAAGTAGAAATGGGCAGTCATTTGGGCGAGTTCGGAACTAATTCAGCGCAGTTGATTGTGGGTATCTAAACACAATGGCAGAAGAGCGAATTGAGGGTCTAGCCGGCGGCGAGCAGTTTGCCGAGCCGAGTCACGCGACACTTCGCTGCGAATAAAGCTCGAACTGCACACTGCTATTGTTTTATTGTGCAGACTGCAATGCGGGGGACAGCCACGTGGCTCTCATTAGTGCATAAAGCGAAGTTTGTTCTGCATTTTGCTTTGCTATGCTCGGATTGCTAATCCGCAATTCATACGTTGTTTTGCATGCTCATCTCGGAAAGTTAACTTAGATGGACAGACCAAGTTTTACCTCTGCTTTTGTTACCATTTACACTCATTTATACAGAGGTTTAAGATATACCCTCGAAGGAAACAATCATCTTAACGTCGTCGTTGGGAGGCGAAGTGCGTGAATATTGTGATGGCATCTATATCCTGTCAGCGCCATATGTCCGGCCATTGTTCAACACCGCTTTGCATAAAATTAACATCAACCCAAATCGAATTCTATTCCATTTAGGATCAAATATGTTAACAATAGACTGTGGGAAAGAGCGAGAGTAAATAAATGTGATAGAAAGTTTAATTTGGCTGCAAAATTAAACCTATCTATGTATATTTAAATAGAGATTTATAAAAAAGCAAAACCAATGAAAATAGTTAAAGCTGTATCAGTAACTGCGTTTGGAATTCGCTAATGGACCAAAACGTTAAAGCTTCGTTCCGAGCTTTCGAATCATTAATTAAACTCTAATAGATGGATGGTATTTGAAGTATTTATATAGGGGAGTCTAGGAGAATGTCAACATTTTAACACATCGAATTGCCTCTACAGTAATGTGATATCTCTATTACCAATAGTGGGGCCAGTTTTCACCGCAACGTGTGGTTTAAAGACGTTGAGTTGTTCACAACGCATGCCACTGTTTGACCAAGATATAATATTAGTTTCTCGGGTTGATGAAAGATTTATTTTACGAGTAAGTACATAACTACATTACTACATGTGCAGGAAATACTGCGTAGCAGGAAATAGCCAAGAACACCTTTGTCTAACTATATTGAATATTTTCCAAATCGATTGAAAAGTCAATTTTCTTGGTATCGTGACTAGAGAGTTACGAGCTTATGGATAGGATCATGTAGCCTTGAGTACTGAATGCCAGTACTTTCACATAGTTTCCGACTATAGCTACTTGGCCTGTGCACTCGAAGATAAGTGGCTGCAATCTAACTAACCTAATTTGCGGATAGTGTTACTGCATTCGACATCCGTTGGCAACTGATATCGGAATAATAGGCCACTTAAACTATGCTAGTAGTGCACATAATTTTGTAATTTATGATACTTTACTCGATATAAATTACAAGTCAGTGACTTGATATAGTTTAAAATGGAAACAAACCACTAACGTAGGACCGGTTGTGTGTGGGCTGCAGAACCGGCATCTTCTGGACAAACCGAGCTTATCGAAGGGTTTCTCTCTGATTCAACGTATGACTCAGTCCAGAGAAATTTGTTGTTAGGGCAGGTCGGGTTCTATTAATAAATCTAATCAGAATTTAATCTTCACAGTGTCCCCAAGGGCAATATCACTTCAAATTTTGTGTTATAAAAAGTATGATAAAAAGAATGTAGACTTAAAATATTATTTATACTATTACAAACCCTCTCCCAAGTAAAGATTTATGGACTGCCTGGGTAAAAACAGGTGCTTGCGTTAGAGGATCAATTCTTTCCCGTTTATGGTGTAACATTATGGGCCCAACACCCCTCTTTTATGCCTTAACTGCGTGGATTATAGAACGTTTAAAGTGGGCTCCATAAAATAAGCGTTCACTTTCTACCTGAAGACGAAATAAATTACTTAACAGGATAATGCTTTTATATCTGGGAATGCTTCGTACGTGTCGCCTATGGACTTATGGGAATTTATTGGGTCATTCGTCAGAAGCCAATACTCTGGGGAGCATTTCTGTGGTTAGGGTGCATAATGCAACCATGTCGTTCCTCTTGTTTATGATTGGACTCAATTTATTAACTTTTTTATTTCCTTTTAGGAGAAAGGAAAATGTTTTGATATAGAACACCATACATATAAATAACAAAACCATAAAATGGGATTGCTTATGCTTTTGTATGAGTGAGTTGGGTGGGGTCGCCAGAAGAGTAATTAGTTGATTGCTAGGTTTATCCAAAACATTTAGTCCGCAGTAGAATTATTTTGTTCAAGTAAAAATCGTTACATCCATAACGTTCCGTTATGATAACGTGAGGCAATATTCAGCGCATGAACTCCAATGCCTGTTCCTAAATAGAAATCGTTCCCGCAACGATAACCGCTAATCAAAAAAGGACAAAAGTTCAAGCATTCATCGACAGTACAGCACAATCGCCGGTCACTAGAATGTGCTTCCTCGCAAACAAAATAAAGCGAACTCATGGTCCATGGGGTATGGTTGCTAATAGGTTGCGTGGCTCGATTTGCGGGAGAGCCAGCGAAATGAATCTTCGGCAGCTGGTATTAAGATTCAGGGTTGGCTGTGGGGTTTGTTATGAATAGAGGAGAGAAGTAGCTGTGTACGCACGTGCGTGCGACGTCTCCGCGGGGGGCGGGGGGGGGGGGGGGAGACCGTGGCGCCGCCTGGCGGGAGAGATACAAGTTACGATGACGATATTGTCTTCGCCCAGTGTGGGATTTATGATCGCCATTGTTTTGTTTTTTCGGACATGCCGATTAATTTCTTATAGTGGTGGGCGGTGCGTTGTTACTACATTATCTGTTTTGGTTTGGTCGCGGTAGGAGACTTCTGTAAACAGCAAAATAAAAGTGTACTTATATGTATATAAAAGCTCGGAACCAAGAATTGAATGGAGCAGACAATTAATGAGTAGAAAATAAAAATAAAACAAGCATGGCCGCTGCATCGATAGATTAAAGCAGACATCAATGTTGCATCGATGCGAACGAATAAAAACGAAGAAAGAGTGGCAGATGAATCAGTTGAATGGTGGTTTTATCCAACCCTTGCTGTCGAGGGAAAAGCTAACATTGGTTTTGTAATAAAAATATTTGTTCGAAGTCCTCGGCAAAGCGCTGCGTAAATACGGAAGCGTTTTTTTACAATATAGGGCTCAGCAGCGCGCAGCACGTATTGTCAACCGCGCGCCGATTTCAAAGCGGGATTAAAAATTGAAGCTAATCATGAGGCAAGGGGTGCTTTCAATTGAGTCTGGTTTATCAAACAAGCACGATGATAGTGAAATAAATAAGCAAATACTTCAAGAAACCCTTATTTGCATATCTACCAACTTTGCATGAAAACTCACATTTGTAATGGACTCGTTTAAACCCTTTCTCATTTACAAAGGCACCGATGAATGGCTCGAAGTCAATGGGTCGTAAGAAATGGGCCAGTGACGTGAAGTGGGTGGTAGGCAAGTGGAACGTACGGCTCATCCAAGCAGCTGAGACCTGCGGGTGTTGGCTCAATTTCCCCTTTCCTGTTCCACTTCTGAACCATTCGAAGGGGTGAGGGAGCTCTTTTTGATTTGGTGGATACATACGCGTCGCGCTAATGAGCCAGGTGGTACGTGCACAATGCTTGGCCGTAACAAAGGAATGGTATAGCACAGCGGTCTTAGGGCAACGCGCGCCCCATACGTTGTATGTATAAATCTGCATTTATAGTTGAATTAATCATTTTATTTGTTAGTTTAACTCAAGTTTTACTTGCGACTGAAATGACTTAGCCACAAGAATAGTCAGTAGTGCCGTCTGAAGGAGTTGAGTATATTTAGAGTTGAGAGCCCTATAAATAAACTTGGAGTGTGGTTCGGCCCTGCCTTCCACTGCACACACTTGAACTTGACTCCAGAGGTCAGTCACCTCACATTTGGTGCGATAATTTGTTGTGAAGTCAAACGTAACAGTTTTTTTTATTACCGTCTGCAGTGCCAGCTTCGTGTCTATTGTGTTTCTTGTTTGGACTTTGTAGCTTTCGAACTTTTGGTTATCTGGATCTGGTAACATGCCTGCTTTGTGTGGTGTCTCTGGTTTATTTGTGTAAAGGTCATTTATGTCACCTTCTACATTTGGATTTGATACCCTATTGTTTTGAATAACTACAGTTTCAGTTTTACTTTGTGTAGTAGTATATCATATAATCATATAACTTACAACATACTTATGAACTATTAGAATACACATGTGACTATAGTTAGATGGCTTTTGTTTTGTTATGTAGAGAATTGCGTTCGATACTGTCTTTTTTGGCCAATATTGTGTTTAGAATTTTCATGATACATTCAGCGAGGTACCAAATAATATATATATATTTTTTTTTTTAATTTTATTGCACAAATATAACATAAGTGTACAAAAGGTGGACTTAATGCTAAAAGCATTTTCTACCAGCCAACCTACAGGAGGTACAAGAAAACAAGTAGAAAGGTGCAAAAAAAAAAATTAAACAGGAAAAACTAAATATAGTCACTAGATAATTAAATTAATAGAAATACATAAAATATACTTACATATTATACTATAAATTATATATAAATATATACATACATAATAATAATATTCAAAGAGGTACACGAAAATGCTATTTATCTAACTTGCTGAGAAAATGAGCACGGGTTAGTCGCTTGAAGACATTGCGAGAAGGAGCTTACCTAATGTTCTCGGGAAGATTATTCCAAAGACGCACAGCGGTGACAGCGAAAGAGTCTGACATGAAACCTGAATGGAAGGAGGGCAGTGCTAATAGATGATTATGGGAGGAACGGAGATGACGAGTGTGAGTGTCAGAAAGAAAGCTAAACATGGACTTAAGGTAAGGGGGAGTAGGTATTTGGCTCGTGGAGAACAGAGAAGAGGAGACATAGAATCCGTAGATTTCTACGATCTTGAATGGGGAGCCATTTAAGCTGTGCGCGGTACTGGGACACGTGATCATATTTACGTAGCCCAAAAACGAAACGGATGCAGGTGTTCAATAAGCGTTCAAGCTTATTGAGGAGTGCCTCGGTCAAATCCAAATAACACACATCCGCGTTGTCCAGAATCGGTAGAAGCAGTGAGTTGACCAGTGCTAATTTGGTGTGTTGAGGAAGAAAGTTTTTAAGGCGCAGCATGGAGTGGAGAGAAGCGTAAACTTTGCGAGACACCTTTTCCAACTGTTGCTCCCAGCTCAGGTACTCATCGATAGTCAGACCTAGGTCAGTTACAGCTGGAGAGAAGGGAACCACACGACCGTCAAATTGAACTGGAGGTACAGTGTTGTAGTCCAGACAGGATAAAAGTCTTGAACTACCAATAATGATGGATTGGCACTTTTTGGGGTTGACGGAAATACCGTAATTCCTTATTATAAAATATAAGTTTTAAATTATGTACCTATTTAAATTTTCAATAAACTTATTACGTTCTGGTTGTTCAAAAGATTAACGCTTTTACCTACCGGTAGCGTGTTTATTTGTAAATAATCAATACAGACAGTTTTAAAACAAATAGTTGAAGAAACCTGAGCGCAGATAGAAATAGAAGAGACTGGTAGATGTTCGATCGATATATCTCCCACTATGGATGCACCTTTTAGTTAAGTCAACATCACTAAAACGGAGAATTTACATTATCAAGATAAAGTTTTGAAACCTTAGCAAGAAGAATCTAATGATACCAAAATGAAGGAAGTATAAATGAATAAAAAATATGGTAAGTACCTATTTATTTGCAAACTTTTTATACCTTATTTTCAAGTGATGGTATGAAATTGGAAGTAATCGACTTAAAATATCTTTCCTTAAAACTGTAAAATTTTTAGTTATTAATATTTAAAAAAAACAGATAATAGAGAATACTTAATACAATACCTACTACAAAAAATAACTAGTGGTATCAATAATATATATGGTCATAGGATTGCAAAGAGAGAATAGGGAAAGAACATTATACATTGAGCCACAGGCGAGGCGCCGCAACCGCTGCTTTTTGCGTCAACATGTCATGAGTTATTACTTTGGAGCCTGGGGGGTCACTCTGTAAATCGAGGAACGAACAAACGAGAATTGTCACGCAATCCACACGCTTAATAAGCAACGAGATAAAGCCGTGGTTCGCGCAGCGCTTCGAAGCTTCGGAAAAACTGCAGCGCTGACTACGACTCTATTCCAATTCTACTTCGTTCGTTCGTCGATTTTGGGAGTGACCCCCCTGCATTGTCTCTCCGGGACTAGCCAGCAGAAGTGCGTCTGCTGGCCAAAAACAGCACTTATTGTGTCGGAATAAGCTTAATGTTTAATTCAAAATGTCTGCACGTGGAGGATATAACAGAGGCAATGCATTACTGCCTTTTTACCAAAGCGGTGATAAGAGTCAACAGCGTTATTAGTTTTACTTAATTAAATTACAAAAGCAACGATATGCATTACTCCAAGTGTTAAGTGAACAAAACAAATTAGTTCTTGTATTTAAGAATGCAAGTTTTAAATTGCTGTGAAAGTTTGTTCAAAAACTAATTCCCATATGAATGATCGCAGCGCTAGGGTCAAAAGTTCTTCGTTTAGTGTCGGGTAAAAAAGTCGGCGCCAGCTGGTGGGCACATGGCGACGGGGACGCCTGACGATGGAAAAACGTTTAATAAAACTACCGAGTTGCTCTCCTAGTGCGCTCATTTCTTTCCCTGAAGATATTTTTTGCAGTCTGATAAATGATTATTCGAGCCGTGCCTGATACTTCGCGGGGAATACTTCCACAACTGATGCAGTTATTGAACTATGACGACCGAATGGTGTAGTGGTCCTGACTGCTATGCAGAAGGTCCCGGGTTTGATCCCCGGCCGGGTCTGATGGTCTTGGGTATCTGTACTGATATATTAATGTATTTGTGTACTGTGATATATCAGCTGTCAGATACCCATATTACAGGCTCTGTCTAGGTTAAGGGTCGGATGACCGTGTATAAGATGTCCCGACACATTATTATTATACTTTAACAAATTCATCCTGTTCTTACGGAAAGTAACGAATTTTTTATTTACCTTACGAAAAAACGTAATTCAATATAGTTCCATCTTCTCAATTAGAATTGTTTACGGAGGGCTACACTTTGTATTTTTACGCAAAACCTGTCGTCTTGATAAATTGAGGAAGCCAACTTGAAAGGAAGGAAGCGATGAAAAACTTCCCAAATTGTTTTAAAACAGTTCCCTTTATAATTCGGATATCGTGTTTCGTGAGCTCCATCTGATTCAGAAGGTACACGTTAGATAAAGTAAGTTCTAGTAACTTCATAAACAAGTTCTCTCTTTTTTGTTCAGCAAAGATTTTCTGGCAGAGAATCAATGATGAGGGAGAATTAATTTAGAACACAGCATTAGCCCTAAGGATATTAACACTTCGCAACTTCAAGGAGCTTTCTTCGTTTTCATTGAATGAATGGGTATTTTTACTTTCTTACTGGTACTTTTGAAACTTTCAGCTTTTGACCCTTTCAGTCACACTTATGTTGACAAATGTCCAGACTACTCCAGACCACTAGGATTCCACTTATCCCCGAAGTCGGGGTCTTCGCCCTCCCATACAATTTGCTTGCTCTGTGTTAGTCAGGACTTAGGACCCACTCTGCGTATCTTAATTGCCGACTTCCTGCCTCGTATTGAAATGAGTCTGCACATTGTTTAAACTTTATTCAAAGTTCCAGTTGTTCTTCATAACTATCCTCTGTTACGCTTTTAAAATTAAACCTGTATTTCATGGACTGAAAGGATGGTTTTTTAATTTTTATTAATAAAAACTCAGTAGGGTACAATGAGGTGTTTTAAATTTGTTACGCAAAGAGATTATAAAAATGAGAAATGAAGCGTAGGAAACCAAAATTATTATTGTTGTCGAGAAATTGCAAAGTATTAGAACTACAATTTTTATATACTTATTTATAAACTCTTCAATGTAGTTTGGTCCAGCACTCGTCAGTTAATTGGTGCTTCCTCGGAATGTCTCTTTGTTTACGATCGGCCGCCGCTGCTTTGCTATTTTGGGGATGACATTTCGTGATCTAATCCCGTTATAGCAAGCTGCTCTGTAAATTATTATTTAGCGAATGTTTTCGTTTATATTAATGCAAAAGAAAAACAAAATAGAGTTACCTCATATAAGTAGGCATACTCGTAGATTGTTTCACCTCGAATAATTGTGAATTTGTGATGTCAAAATACATTTTCATGTTCTGATTGTTTTTACAGGTATTGTTTTTTAATTATCTGATTATATCAGAGTCAATAAGTAATTAATTGGAAAAAAACTTGTATTTATACATATTATGTTTCTCCCTCTTAAATTTTCTACTGTCAAAGTTGATTGAACTTTGCATAGCAGTTCAATTTGTACTTATGTCGCTGGTTTTGATAACTAAATCGATACGTCATCTGATGCATTATGAACCTATTGTTAATTGAAAATCAATACTGATTGAACTACCCTCCCGTACACAACAATGCATAATAATATTTACGTATATATATAGAGCAGTTCTATTGTGCCTATACTTAGATAAGTATTTGTGTAAATAAACTGTGTACATAAGTGTAAGTACTTAAAAACATTGATTAAATGTTTTATTATTTTGTTCTATAGTTTAATTAAAGAATTTTCGCCTGATTGTTCGTTGGTGAATTAATATTAATGTTAATAATAAGTAACGGTGGTTATGGTTGACGAATGTATGGTATTTACATTATATTTATTCGCACAAATGTACATATGATAAAACATTTTCATTTCATAGAACCGTATTTATTTAACAAACGCAAACAAAAGGCGATTATATCAATAAGTCGCTTGCAGTAGCGATGATCACTCGCCGCCCGCGCCCTCCAAGTAACAAATGAATTGAGAAAAACTGCCGTCCCCATTCCTTCATCCATCCCCGTACCACCACCACTCAAATAAGATCTCTTTCACATTGTCAAATCGCCGGGAAAGAGATATCCTGTCGAACAGTCCGGGTTCTAATTCCAGTGGATTCGTTACACTTTCGTTTTCAAGCCGAATGGTGGGGAAGGGGTATTCAGAAAATTTAATTTCCGCCGGCAGATCGAACGATTTGGAATCGAATGTGGCGCTTACCGAGCCTAATTGGGTCAGCGGACAATGTGCCGGGACAATGTTGTTATTAGTTTACACGTCCCCCTCCATATTTCGATCAACTTTACGCGGGGCAGTAAATACTCGCCTTGTTTCCTCAACGGTTATCCTGAAAGTGAAAATTATTGGTGCGATAAGCTGAAAGCGGATCTGTTAGTGATGTAAACAGAAAAACAAAGTAATTAATCAGGTGAGGCCCTTTCGCCGCTAGTTTCAGGCAATGAATCGCAAGAAAAGATTAAGACGCGGGGCGCGGTGACTCCATCCAATCAACAGTCCAATTTACACAAATCGTCCCTAACATTTCCCGCGCGAAGTCGAACGTCTCTCTTAATCTACCCAATCGATTATAGTGCCGGCTATTATTGGCTGTCAAAGGATAAAAGATTGCGTCAACGATTTGGGGTCGACGGCCTGGAGCTAACAGATGTGGGAATTGAAGACCTGTATAACAAGAAGCAAATAACAAACCGGCAGAATTTTTGTTGTTTCTTGAAGTACCTACACATGTTCAGCGACAAGTGGGAATCTTCAAAGCTCCTATACAATGAGCTCGGTAATTAGTTTGATATGATTTATTTTATTCCATACACATTTGTATTAATTAATGTTTAGTGTTGAAATCGGTAGACGCTACGTACGTAAAAAGATAGACGCTTAAATATTCTTGACATATTTTTGACTCTTAGCAGGTGCTGGTAATGCTTTCTAGTAACTCTCTAAAATTTCAGTGCAGTGGCGGATTTACAAATTTGCCGCCCGTAGGCCATTTATATTTTGCCGCCCCTACTGACTTTTGAAATTCAAAACGTTAGTTTAATTCCGTTATCGTTATTAGTACGATTGTGAACTTTATAATATTTCTGTCATTTAATTAGATTATTTTTGCTATGTACTGAAGAGTTTAATGTTAACCTAAAAAGTTTAATTTGACAGGCAAATAAAAAACCCGTAAAAAGACTTTAAAGCGTAAAACATCTGTAACTTTTAAAAATCGATTTTCAGCAAACCTATCGTCTAAGAACACTCTCCCGTAGAACACATGTGATACAAAAAAAACTAAATTGAAATCAGTTCATTCGTTCAGCCCCCCCTACTCTTGAAAGGCAATGTATTGCGTCTGTCTTTCGTTGTCAACATTTAAAAAATCATAACTTCTCTTCAAAAGCGTTTTTACATCATCATCAGCCAATAATCATCCACTGCTGGACATAGGCCTCTCCCAAGGAGCGCCACAACACTCGGTCCTCGGCCTCCCTCATCCAACCACTACCCGCCACCCGCCTAAGGTCGTCAGTCCGGCGGGCAGGAGGGCGTCCCACGTTGCGTTTGCCTGTTCGTGGTCTCCAACGGTTATCGGTTCTTCGGCAGATATGACCAGCCCACTGCCACTTCAGCTTGCATATTTTGACAGCTATGTCGGTAACCTTAGTCCTCTGACGGATAATCTCATTTCTGATACGATCCATCAGAGAAACCCCAAGCATAGCTCTCTCCACCCAGCTGAGCGACTTTAAATCGGTGGACCTGTCCTACCGTCATTGTCCACGTCTCTGCACCATACGTCATCACTGGCAGGAAGCACTGGTTGAAGACTTTTGTCTTCAGGCTCTGAGGAATGGCCGAGGAGAATATGTGATGAAGTTTCCCGAATGCAGCCCAACCCAGTTGGATGCGCCTTGCAGCCTCCTTGTCGAAGTTGCTTCTGCCTAGCCGAACAGTCCGCCCGAGGTAGACATATTCTTGCATAACTTCGATTGTTGCCTCACCAACGGCGACCGGCTCCGGTTTGATGTGAGCATTGTACATGACTTTCATCTTGTCCAAGTTCATACCGAGGCCTACACGTCGGGAAGCAGCATTTAGGCCACTTAGCATCCAGCTGAGTTCCTGCAGAGATTCTACCATAATAACGATGTCGTCCGCGAAGCGGAGGTGTGACATGTACTCGCCATTTATACATATGCCATGTCCTTTCCTGTCCAACGTCTAAGACATCTTCCAATGCATTGGTGAACAGTTTCGGACATATCACATCCCCCTGTCTCACTCCACGTTGCAGTTGGATAGGTCTTGTCTTGTGGTCCTGTACTTGGACAGTCATAGTAGCGGCATTGTACAGACATCTCAACACTTCGATATAGCGCCAATCGATTTGGCATCTCTGCAAGGATTCCAAAACTGCCCAGGTCTCGATGGAGTCGAAGGCTTTTTCATAGTCCACAAAGGCTAGACACAGAGGCTGATTATACTCTTCGGTCTTCTGTATAATCTGCCTTACTGTGTGGATGTGGTCTATTGTACTAAAGCCTTTTCGAAACCCAGCCTGCTCTGGGGGCTGAAACTCGTCTAACTTTTGGGCAAGACGGTTCGTGATAACCCTTGAGAACAGCTTGTATACATGGCTTAAAAGCGAGATCGGTCTATAGTTCTTCAGAAGGGTTTTGTCACCCTTCATAAAGAACAGTACCACGACGCTCTCAGACCATGCCTCCGGTGTAATGCCATTGTGAAGAACCGAATTGAAGAGCCTCTGGAGCTGTTCGAGGACTAAAAGAAGACTAAAAATACTTATGTAATCAGCTAGGTAATGCCTATTTTAAGAACCTAGAAACAAGAATATAATGCATACAATTTAGAAGTTATTTTATAAAAACGCCAAAAGACTTTTTTGGCCAAAATCTGAATGTTGCCAACGCAAGACGGACTCAATACATTGCCTTTCAAGAGTAGGGGGGCATCGGTGTACAATGCGAAGTGCTATCCAAGTTTGGATAAATAATTATACCTATGCTCCAAATTCTGTTTTCGCAGTAGCAAAGATAGATATGTATGTAATGATCCAGGATCCGGTTTTATCGAAATATTACAAAGCGTTTATTAATCGTTTTCGTATTTTATAATAGTAATTTATACATGGATGGTACAGATGATACACGTATAATTAATTATAAAAAAACTACTTATTTGCCAAATTTGCCGCCCCTCTCAATCTGCCGCCCTAGGCACTGGCCTTTTTGGCCTATAGGTAAATCCGCCACTGGTACAACAAAAGAAAATTCAAAACAAAGCACAGCCCTAACTTTACATAATGTAACTGTTTTCACGTACATGTATTTGGCACCTGGTGTTTGTTTTACTTTTCCTCTCAAACTCAGCATCTCGCAAACTGCAAAATAAATAGGATCACGTGATTGGCATGTGTGCCTCCGCCATATTTATAAAACAGGCTCGCATTCCGGGCACGGAGAAAGGCTCTCGCGGTGAGATTGGGCGATACCACGCGCAGTTTCCCGCGACCGATATCTTTTGGCAAATTGATCGCAGATACAAAGGAGTTGGTGGAGGAAACCTTTTCCTGTCAGCAGTCCTGTGGCCTGCACAATGCGAAGGCCTACAACGGCCGTTCAATTGTTCGCGGAGCGCTGACGTGTTTGAAGGCTCGTAACAAATAGCGGGCGCGGCCCACACAACGGCAGATTTCGTCCGCAAACGAAAATAAAAGGAGTTTTTTCTTTTTCCCTTTCTACAACTTTAATATCCGTAGAATTTTTGGGCTCGCCAAAGAGAACTTTTTAATTGAGTCCTTCTGAGAGGAATGGAAAATTCTTTACTACAGCCAGGAAGTTTCGGAGTAGCCTTGTAGGTTTCTGGGTCCTTTACATAATGCAGTTAGCGGAAATGTGATCAGTGGGACCACTATGACTTCTGCTGCCTGAGCTGATTCTACTAAGTCCACAGCGACAAATGATTGATATCGGTGATGGTTTATGATTTATATGTTGGGTGAATTACATTAGGATGTAAGGTCATGTTCTGTAAAGTTGAAAAGGTCATCCTTGTGCCCTACGCCTAACTCAAAGTCAGGAGATTGCACGGTATTCTTTAATCTCGTATCTCAGGTCGTAAAAAGAGAAAAGTCGTTTCTTTGTACTTACTCGGCTGTTCTTGAATGTTTAAAGTCCAATAAAAAGTTTAGGTGGTAGACACATAAATCAACACACATATTATCTGGATGCGCATATAAAACGCAATATACTTTACATTAAGTACAGACAGAAATAAAGCTTTGCACTTTAACCGATGTGGGTTTCATTATTCTTGCCAAGTGTGTGCAGCTGTTATGCTACCTATGTCTGTTTTACATCATTTATGATTCAATATGAAATCATGAAATATTTCAGTTTCTAGACAGAACTTATATTTTTGTATTTTCTAACCTAACACTTGCAGCACAAAGTAAGTTCATATTTTAAGCAAACTGATTATTGTCATAACCGATCAAAACCAGCACTTAAATCTGGCAGTTAAAGTAAAGCTAAAGATAAAAGCTGCTACTAATACATTACCGGGGTACCTACAGAATTAACCAATAAACAATGTAAGTCGTAAGAACAACGATCAAAGCAACTGGCCCCCCAGAAACTTCATTTATCTTCCAAAGATAAGATATTCAAATCGACCAATTAATCGGCTTTCAAATCCCATAACATTCTCAAATATGGACGAACATATTGTTCTCCCTCTCGGTTCCGTATCAAATGAAAGAGATAAAATTTGAATAATGGCTCCCTTTTATCGCCATTATTGTAACAGAATGGGAAATTTGCTGTTGAAATTCCGGATGTCGATGACTCCAGACATGTTGTCTCACTAGAACAATACGTTGAAAGGTCAGATTGGGAATTAAATTAAAAATAAGTTTTTATAAGTAGCTAGCCAAGTCATCACAACCAATATTCAAAATTCTGAAGTTGTTAAGAAACTCAGACAAATATGAAAAGACATAAATCTTTATTCGAAGACGATCTGCTGTTGATGCAAGGTGCAAATTCATCCGGCTGCAAAGCGTCTCAGTCGGTGGCACCCGTTGTCTACCTGATTCAGTACCGTCTACAAGCTAAAAGCTATCGAACTACAAACTGACTCCGAAGTCTTCGAATGCTCTGGATCAGGGCGATTTTATTGGAAAAAGCACTTAAAGTTGTAGCATCGCCGTTGACAGGACGAGTCATTCAGAGAAATATAAATGATCTCTTGGAAGTATAAATATTAATAATGTTTGTGTCTTAAAAGCTACAACATCTTTACCACATTAAGGGCCCGGCGACCCTCTATTTCCAAATGTACCTAATAATAGCAAAATTATTATTAGGTATTGCGCGAAATGGTGTCTCTGCTACATATTTGGCTGGCTAAGAAATATTTTGAACTTAAACATGTGAATCTGTACTTCTACGAATGTGTGAATCAGAGGTAATGAATTATTGATATATTTTTAATTGTATTTATTTATATGGTGTTAATAAAATGCTTTTTAGGGTTCCGTAGCCAAAATGGCAAAAACGGAACCCTTATAGTTTCGTCATGTCCGTCTGTCCGTCTGTCCGTCTGTCCGTCTGTCACAGCCGATTTACTCGGAAACTATAAGTACTACAGTGATGAAATTTGATGGGAATATGTGTTGTATGAACCGCTACAAAAATATGACACTAAATAGTAAAAAAAAGAATTGGGGGTGGGGCCCCCCATACATGTAACTGAGGGATGAAATTTTTTTTTTCGATGTACATACCCGTGTGGGGTATCAATGGAAAGGTCTTTTAAAATGATATAAAGTTTTCTAAAAAACATTTTTCTTAAAGTGAACGGTTTTTGAGATATCAGCTCTCAAAGTCGTAAAAAGTATGTCCCCCCCTCTATTTTTATAACTACGGGGTATAAAATTCTAAAAAAAATAGAGGTGATGCATGCTAATTAACTCTTTCAACGATTTTTGGTTTGATCAAAGTATCTCTTATAGTTTTTGAGATAGGTTGATTTAACTGTAATATTATATTTGCTGCTACGGAACCCTTTGTGCGCGAGCCCGACTCGCACTTGGCCGGTTTTTCATTTTCATTTACTCTGCATTACACTTTTAATTTGTATAATCTGACTGGCCAATTACTTCAGGACGGTAACAAACCCTGGTCTAACCCTAGTGTTTCACCGACACGATAAGAATAATAATTTGTTAGAAAAAGCCCTTTTTTATTTATCATAATCTTCATACATTTGGGGCCACTTGCACAAACATTAAATCTAGATTTTGTGTCAAATCTCTTTTTAAGAAACGTCAATCCATATAAATTTATGGCTTAAATCGAGATTTAACACTAAATCTAGATTTAATAAGTTTGTGCAAGTCGCCCTTATCTGTGCTCAAAGGAGTACGTCTAGTTTTTTTATCTGTTTCTCTCGCAGATTCATTTTTGTCATCCGATTCTTCCGTTTTTCATAATAGCAGCAACATTTCAATAAGTCCTCGTGTTTTCCGTAGCGACTCAGTGAGAAGGACACTGCCGATACGTGACTGTCTTTGTGCTGGAACCTCTTATAAATCTCGTCCAACGGCAATTGGAGAAATCATTCAAGTGATAAATTCTCACTACCCTGTCCCCGTGACGTGGGATACTCGAAATTGAAAGATAGATCCGGGTAAAAGATCCCCCTTTGCATTTTAGGTGTGAAATATTAGCGCCAATTTGATAAAATCGGCCGTGCGTCGATGTACCCACATAGGTACTTATCAGATCGTACGTCGATCATTTTTAATAGGTTGTCTCCAGCCTATTTATCGACAACAAGGAGTTTTCGATTAAAAATACGAATTGATATCGTTAGCGATAGAATCGTTCGCGATGCGGGAGTCGTCTGAAGCTATCGGCAAGTTGACAGTGACTGATCGCCGGTCGGCAGACGGACCCCCCCGCCCCCACTGCCTCCCCGATACTTACTTCAGTATTCCATTTGATGATATTCACTTGAAAGCGTCTGAGCCTCTGTTGGACAAAATTGATAGCATTTTTTGCCCGTGCACTTAAAATAATGATGAGATCTGTGAATGTAAGTTCAAGAATAGCCGCCCAACTTTAGCGGACAGTGAACCTTATCGATTCGCTTTTCCTCATCAAGTTCCAACAATGTATGCAAAGTGGGTATCTATTTTGGAAGCAAACAGAACCATTCCGGTGAGCACCGTCCAAGCTGCGACTCGTGTGGTTTCACTTGAGGTCACAAACTTGTTGGCGTCGACTCTATAAGATGGAGACGTCGACTGTGTAAGTCGACATCGAGCACACTTCCTAACATTTAAGTAAACCTCTACTAACTAACAAACGGCGGAAAGTTAGGGCAAACTTCAACCAATCGCTACACTAGTTTCATATTGATTGTTTTATGTTTGCTAATATGAAACTTATTGACGTCGGGACAGGGTTCAAACTTCTTCGATGTGTTTAGAGTTGTTTGATGTTGATCGAAGTAAGTGAATCCGCAATTATGGCGTTCTTGTTTCCGCTACTCGTACGCATTTGTTTGTCCAATGTGCAGCGTTTATATGCTACCGGCGGAAGTGCATGATTCACCACATAAACAGACACATATTTAGGCGAGCACTCCGTTGCTAACCAAATACAGCTTGCCGACTTTGTGTAAGCTTTGTGTATAACCATTAAATCTTTTTAAGGTGGCTGCCGTTGACAGCTAAAAATATTTTCAGAAAATATAGGCAGAGTTTCAATGAAAGCGCGGTTTATTTATAATTTATTCATAGGTAACACGCGATCGCGTATATAACGGTAAAGTTTCCCATGAAATGATGTTTGGCGGAACATTGGCGCAGCGCCTTTGATCGAATGCTGAAAAGTTTGCCCGCAAATATACAGTTCGAATGATTTCGAAGACAAAGGGCCTTTTCCAAACGGGGAGCAGTTAGTAAAATATTGACGTTCATAAAATTTTCATATAAGTATTACGAAAAAAGCTTTACGATTTTACTTCAATGATGATCCTGATTGATGAGCTTTCATTACAAACCTTTAAACAAAATCCTTTATACGTGAATGCAATTAATTACCCCATTATAGTTAAGCCTATCATGAATTAAACAGAAAATTTATAACCTAATTATTTTGTTTCAGGTAAATGCGCTTTAACTTCTGCTGCTTGCAAAATGTGACGGTAAGGGCGCGTTCACACGGGACATGCTATTGACGTTTTTTTTTTAATACTTACATAATTACACGGTTCGTGTTTACTTATTTTCAACTGTTGTCAATTCTCACAAACGTGTTTTTAATGAATAACGCATGCCGTGTGAACGGGCCGTAAGACTGTTTGGATTGATTACTGTCTTAGCGATCTCAACAGTTATTACACCTCCAGCAAACACATTACCTAAACCCCTTGGCATACATATTACTACGCAATCAAAGCTTAAATTATCTTCTACGTTGCACCACCAGAGGCCGCTACACGGGTTTGTTATCGAAATCGATAAACTAGTTTAATGCGCGTTCTACCAATCACAGCGCCGTATTTACGAATCGCGATATAGTGAAGTTTATCTACATCGATAACGAACCCGTGTAGCACCACCAGCTATACTTATAACATTTCCGTAAGTACCCCAGCTCCTCAGTTCAGTTCAAAGGAGCATTTCTTCCGTCTTAGCTCCCCGAAGACCTCAATTTGCGCAGTTCCGTAGTCAGACAATCGTAGATGCTGAGGCCTCCAGGGCTGCTGGGGCTTGCATAATGTCAATAGCCGCGCAGACACGTCCCCAGGGGAGCCAGGCTTTTACCCTAATATGCTTAATTTGACGCTTAATGCCTGCCGCTCCATTTTAAGAGCAGACGTTTACATACGGCCTGGGTATTGCTGGTTGCAATGCAGGTTGCAACTGAATATAAAGAGGATGTGTTGGTTGGATGTCTGGTCGAGGATCTAGTTTAGTCGGACATGCAGTCAGCTATGACTGCTGCCCTTAGCTTGTCAAAAAGTAGCTTGGCAGAAAAAATGTGCCATATATATTATGGCCATTTCCATTAGATAGTCAGTGGTCACTATTACCGTGGTATTAAAATAATGAGTGGTTTGTAGGACATCAATAAGTAACACCTAAATGCCCTCTTCCTAGATTTTACTCTGGTTTAACAACAGGAAGTTTTGGAAGAAGAACTTTTAGCGATAAGATCACCATTTCCGTCACTAAGTTTTGTTTTACGGTTTGCAAATAAAGAATTAGAATACAATTAGTTACTAATATTATAGAGTTGTCGTGCAGTTAAAGTTTGATTAACATTATTATTGCGGTAACACTTCGGTTTGATCGCTGGCCGCGGCCGGTCACGCACGTTGCCACGAAACATACGATAGAGCGACAAAGAGTACCAAAGAGCAAAACATTTAAAATTTTAATCAAAAATAATATGTAGTTTGGCAGTGATTGCCTTAAATTATACATTTATTACACAATATTTAGTAACTAGTCATATAATAAATAAGATTTCTTTCTTTTGCTTGTTGATAATAAGAATGACAATTATAGATAGATATTTTTTTAAAATATTTTTATGCATGGACGATGAACGAAATTCTGACATAATGATGTAGATAAATAACATAATTACTCGAAATACACCCAGGTCTCGGCAAACTTATGTAGTGTTCAGCTAATTACCTTAAGTCGTGCTCTCGTGTTTACCTGTGTAGGTGCCGTCAACAGATCAATACGCTATTAGGTGATTTGAGGACTGTTCTAGTTCTCAAACGATAGTTTCTGCTTCGCTATGTACCCTGAAAGGACATGGATCTTGTATTAACTGGCCTGTCACTTAACATTAACCCTAATGTAATGCGTGTGTAAAGTAATCAGCGATGGGAGAAGTGATCTTTAGGAATGAGCCCAATGGACCTTTGGGAATGAGCTCCTACCTACATAATATATGTGCGTATGTGTATGAGGTTTCTTTGTGTAAATAAATTTATCGATTGATACTATACTACTATACTATCAAATTAATATAATTGCATATGTTACAGTTATAGTTGAATCTGTAATAATTTCATAATCGCTTAATCTCATCGATGTCAATGTTAAAATAATGAAGAAGAAGGTGTTTGGACATTACCGTTCATCGATGTGAAAGTTCTGCGATGTAAAAAACAACAAAAAATATACACAAATCGGTATTTAATGTTTAAATGCACCTTCTGTACCTACGACGCGGATTTAAAATGTACTGTATGTAGATAGATAAGTTTATGGGCAGTAAAATAAGCTCACCCTTTTGATATTTATATTTAAAAAAAAACTATAAAATATGGAAGACATTCATAGAATTTAAATTACACTTCACGGTCGTATTTATTACTCTCCAAATAGCCTCCATTTATCCTGTCAACTTGTCAAATAGCACCGTAAATAATTCAGTATACGGTATACTTATTACGTCTGAAATGAAATTTCGTGCTAGTGTTGCAATTTATTCCTTTTCAGAAGTACATTCGAACCAACAAAAAGTTTGTACTCTATTTCTGGTCTTGGCAACAGATTGCATCATGCTTGATTGTATGTAAATATAAAAATTTAATAAGTCCAATATTGATTTATCACAAAAGCTCAGAAAGTATACCACGTACAAACTAGAATCAAATTGGCATATATTTAGGCCTGGGTCTCCTATTTTATGCTATATGCGGCGTCCGACTTTGGCGTAAACGTTTCTGTCAACGTCCTACGGCCTATCTACGGCGTCTACGCGCCAACGTCGGCGTGTGAGGGAGACCGCATCAGTACATTTCTATAGTGAGCATCGTGACGCGGCCTACGGCGTGACGCTGGACGCGACCTACGGCGTAAATAGGAGACCCAGGCCTTAGGGTTTGCAAACTTACACACATCAGGTGCGAGACATTTTTTTCATGGGTAGGTATTAAGCGTCTGGCAATTAATTTGACTGGCTTATCCTTTCACCACGGTGACAACGCTAGTCCAGCAGATTTTTTCTTACAGACACAATAAGAAGAAGTCATAGGTACCTATCGCATCGCCTAAAGCTTTCGAAAGCTTTGTTCAAAATAGTTATTTGAAATATCGCAGCCACTTTTATTTAACACATGCTTTGATTATTTGTAAAGGTCCATAAGCAAACACACTAACTCCCTTGGCCTAGTGCAATATTATCTGCTACTCGGGAATTTATTAACATATCCATATACCTACAAAGGCCGTTTAATTATGCGTGCATAAAAGGGACTCGATGGCATATTTCCGAGTTCCAATATGTTCTGCTTTACAGAGCCGGATCCGGTTTCGTAACGAACTTTTCCTGGCTATATTGCTGTGCTTCTGTACTTCTATAGTCTATCTATACCTATGTAGCTACGGTATGTAGGTATGTTACGGTTACGTGAAGGATTTTTTAGACTATATTATAATTATTAATTATATAGGTATCAGTTTTTCTTTATTTTATTACTGCAACTGTGCATCATAGATTAATTAACTGCCTTGTACATGTGCATGTACTTAGTTAAGTATATAAATAATACAAGCTATGCTTACTTCAGTCTGGAGTTTTGGACTCATAGGGTGTTTTTAATATGATGCGGATTTCATCACGCACGCATGACACTTGCAAGTGTTATTTTCATACAACTATTTATTGTAATGTGTGGAATACGCGCGCGGTACGCGGGATAATGGCGAGCGATCCCGCATGCTTGATGAAATCTGCATCATACACTCACGGGCAATGAAAAGGTTCCGCAGAGAAAAGCACTAAATTACCTACTGTTAAACGGAAATGGCTAGCTTAATAACGCTGTCTTCTGCAACATTAAAGTAGGTACATTTAACGAGCATCAGGATATTACCAACTAAAATTGGTAATATTTTGTTCTAATTTTATAAATTAAATCTTTGAAAAAATTGGGGTCGTTTGTTGTCGAAATTTTGTGAGTGGAACTTTTTCATTGCCCGTCATTATATTAAAAACACCCATAAGCGATAGCGGGTACAGTTCGTGGCATCTACTCTAACACACCTAGTTGCATTCATTATGCAATGACTACTCTCTTGTTTGTAATATTAGTAACGTATGCATGAGATTATTACGAGTATGTGTGCGCCACGTGTAAATACCAACAAATTTTACTTAGTAAGATCTGCAAAATCTTGATTTAGAGTTAGGTATTACCTATTGGGTTTTTAGCAGTATGTACGCGTTTGAATAATTTTGGAAAATGCACCTACAGTTATTTCCACAACATGACATTGCACAAACAATGCGATCATTCACTTATAAAATTTCACCTTCTGAAAAAATCGCTATCGTTTTAGATTTCAGAGAACAAAAGTTATCGGTTACCAGACAAACGCCTTTTACCGTTATTACCAGTCTAGACGGGATATCTGGGAATTAATATTTATAAGTAGTAGGTATTAGAGGCTGCGATGGCTGCGATGTGTAATTGTCTGGACGGAACCCCGAGTTGTTTGTTGTCGCCTTTGCGAGACACTCTGCAGGCTTCTGTCGCCATTTCGCATAGGTACAGGGGGTCATTCCATGTGAAGAAAAACTAATTTTCGGAGTGCTGTTGCGAGCTATGACTCTATCGCGTTGTATTAAACGACTGCACGACAGCTCTCGTTCGTTCGTTTTTCGTCAGTGTAGAGTTACCCTTCTGGAGCCTTTTCAGATGTGTAGTATTAACGTGAGTTATTATCACTCATTATATTATTGTGATTCAGAGAAGTTGATGACGGGCAATCACAATTCACAGCCTCATAAAGTGATTTTTCTAACAGCGAAAACAAGGTACTCAGTTATGAGTTACTTAGGTACTTACGGAGTACGGGTCCTACAATTTATAAGAGCGAGGCGCGCTCCATCTAATGCACATATTCGCCGAGGGCGGCCATCAAAACTTTTAAGTATCCTACCAATGGCCGTACGGGACAACTTTTAAAAACCCTTGAACCACTCAAACAGTTCGCAGAGATAGGATATTTACGGCGGAATTTCGCGAAAAAGCTAATAACTCTTCCAAGATTTCTATCTCGAAGCTAGATAGCACTAAAATACAGCAAATTGGACCATTTCTTTACCGAAACTGTAGGACTCTGGCGGCTATTTTTATTATGTTTTGAATATATCTTGCTCTAGATTTATCAAGCCGCCACATAAAGAACTTTTACTTCTTTATGTGGTGCGATTTAATCCACGACAGTATCTACGTAACCCAGATATGTATTGTTATAAATTATTAGAGCGATGAACGATGGAACATGTGTACTAATTTGTTCACAATTTACCACGTGACAACTGAGATTATAACATTGAGAAGCTATGGAAGTGTGTCTAGTTCGTAGCACGTGGAAGTTCGGATTTATAAAGGGCAATTTCATAAGATTATATGCTTCATTAAGTAAGATATCTTAAGTATCATTAGACTTAAGATATATTTACCGACTGTTTCACAAAACTATCTGTTTGCAAAGAAAATTGAGGAATTAATTTTGGAATAATAATATCAACAGCTCGGCTTATATTAATCCAGTTGTACGCAACTTCTGATACGGATGCGGCCGCCATCTTCAACTCGCAAGGCGCGGTCAGCCGGCTGCCCCAACTCCGCCCCACGGCCACTGATTACTTCTACAACTCTCTGAGACCCTGGTACAATGCCAAATATTATTGAATGTTATTGTTAGTTGTTTATTTGAAGACATAAATAAGTAGATATGTAGTAAATAGTATAGTACATATACAGACGTTGAGTGAGTATATTTTAGTAGGTATCAAACTTGATAAAGGTACAAATTGATAGCGGACGACATGAGGTTGCAGCAGACGGCGCGGCGACGTGTCGCAATGTTACCAGAAGTCACCACATAACCCAGTTTCTAGGCATTCCTATTGAAGTTGAATGTTATGTCGCCGACTGCCAGAGTTTCAATGAACCACCCTGTAGAGCCACCAAAACCAGGCGTTGAAGTTGCTACATAACGTACATTTATGTACTTACATAGCCGTTATGTTGTATTGATTGACATTTCAAGAACTGTCTTTGATTTAGCAAAGTCGTAGTTTCTAAATCAGTACACTGTACGGAAGGTTTATTTATTATTTACTAGTAAGTAGCTCCAGTCTACTCGTGTTTTCTCTTCAAAGATCGAGCTTGAGCTTTTGCGAGCGTGTTTTATTCGATTTACATTTGTAGTAACTCAGGTATTTATTTACTCTGACGACGCTTTTACTACCGGGCATTACCGTTACAAGAACACGTCTATTTAAAAAAATAGAATTTACTTCAAAATTTAATCTTAGAATGATAAAGTTGATATTTAGAAGTGCAAAGTGTATAGGTACGTATTATAGCGAGACTGCCTACCTCTCATTTGTTTAACTCATCAAGGAGAAGATTAATGACACAGATTAGTTATCGTCTTTAACGATTACGTCACTGCGGGAGCCAAGCGGGGGTGGGGAAGCCCCAACAAGTGGGGGAAGGGAGGTATATTGTGATGAAATTGCTAAATGTCTTAATCTTAAAGTACTTTTGTCTTTACTCTTCAGTTGTAATAATTATAAGCCGCAGGCAGTACGAGACATGACTCAGCGTGATCGGATATTTTCATCATGATCACTCACTTTTGCTACCACATAACAGGGGTAAGTTTAGTTCTCAGATATGCGATAATCTTGGCAGTAATTAAGACAAGTTACATATCTACATATACACAAGGCCAGCGTATAGATTTACAGACATTTACCCTGTTCTCATAAAAAAGTTATTGAACAAACTGTTCTGTGACAGAGAACAAATCAGTTCAATAGCTAAAACGTTTAATAACTTTTTTTATGAATAACAGGGATAGTATCCAGATTACGTAATCCTAAAATAAGTATGCGCCATGATCCTTGAGCAGAAGTTGTAGGAAAGATCGCATCTGAGACTTGGCTATGCGATGTGCGTACTCCTTTGAAAGCATTGATGGATGGCTCTGTGAGGTGAATAAGTTATTATATTCCGTCACAGTTATCTCCATGTAAAATATTATGTGTAGTAAGACAAAAATCTCATGTAATAACGTAGTTTACATAAAGAAGTAAATAGTCAGTATATTAAAGTGTAAATCCGTATGTTATGTGATGCCCAAATGTGAAATGATTTGCCGAATATGTGAGCCATACTCGCAAATAAAGTCACATTGTCGTTAAATTTTATTAAAATGACCTTTGATTTTATCCCTAAAACGCGATAACCGAATGTCATATAAAACCTTTACGACTATAAAAGAAGTATTGTCTGGCATGAATATGGAATGAAAGCAACATGCCAGCATGCCAATATTCATAGGCGGCATTTGGAAACACAATTTCCTCGCGTATTGTATTCGAGAATGAGTTTTTATTCGATTTTCCTTACGAAATTGTTCACGTGTATAATTGGGTTCGCTGTTTTATAATAAATAATTAATGTTGGATTGAGTATCGGAAAGTTAAATTTACTGGAAATTTTGGAGTTTTCTGCTTCACCTAACGTAGTGCATGTTTGTATTTGACAAGGTATTAAATAATTATTCAACATTGCATATTTAATGCAATATCAAGCAACTGCAAATACGCCGATGCACCATTGCACCACAATAAAATAATTTAACGGGGAGTTACCAAAGTGGTATTGTAAGCCGAAAGGGTGGGTGACTCAGGCTCATAGCCTAGAATATAACTACCATATTCCTATAATTAACATTATAATAGCTCCTTGATCAACTCCCAGTGGAACCCCATTTATCGTCTAAAACTCGTTTAGTAAATAAAACTTAACACGTTATTTTATTACGTGTCAGTTTTATCGTTATTATCACGCATTTCGCGTTGTAATTATGAAACAAACATACCCTGTTCATTAACCCCTAGCTCGCAACACCAGCGGTTTGATTTGATTGTTCATGTTCATGCAAAATACTACGCAAATTAAATTGTTTTGTCATCACACTTTTAAACGCTACCATTATCTGGGCTGTCACGGGCCGAACTCGTGAATCGATAATTATCTGTTACAAGTGTTTGTATTGCAACAAAAGATTTAATCAGGCGAAAATTAACGGATGAAAATTGTTTGTGCCAAATTGGTGACCTAGGTGACAGCGCACACTGTGAATAATATTGGCGTTAGTTATATATAACTAGCTGTTCCCGCGCGCTTCGCTTCGCCTTAAAAAGTTTTCCCGTGGGAATTCCGGGATAAAAAGTAGCCTATGTTCTTTCCCAGGGTCTAGACCGTATGTATACCAAATTTCATTCAAATCCGTTCAGTAGTTTTGGCGTGAAAGAGTAACAGACAGACAGACAGACAGACACAGTTACTTTCGCATTTATAATATTAGATAGGATTAGGATTAGGATTATAACGTATGTAACTCGTAACAGTATGTTATTGCTAAAAAATGTGGTTATAAATTATTTACCCATAGGTACCTTTTTCAGTAGTGGGATAAAAGAAAGTCATCAAAGTAATATAAAATAAAAATATAAAAGTATTTTATGATAAGTTTTCAAATTGAAGTCCTGATTCCATCAAGATTCTTTCTTTATCCCCATAGTTTAATAAATATCATACATACACGTATACTTATTATGTTTGGGTTTCATCATCTAGTATAAGCCCCTTACCGATAAGGCGCCAAATGTAGAATATTATAAATAAAAAAACCTAATACATACCAGCATCGATGTCAATCAAGTTAAAAATTCAGATCCCCTGTCAATATGTATGACGAAGGCGTAATGTTACGTATTCGGGTGACCGTTATCGTTATGGTTATTACTTTGGGTAATTGAATTAATGATAGGTACAATAATACTGTTTCGTTCGCCGGCGGTCGGTATACACTGTATTTCCCTGGACGATCGCTAAATTATATTTGGTTCGTTACTACCCCGATATGTAGGTTAATTCAATGAAAAACATTCGTTTTTTATTACCTATGCTTAATCTGAGCACCGTAAAATTTAGGCATATGGAATTTCTGTTTTTTTCGTTTTTATTGCCAACTAGCCATTACACGCCGACTTCGCTCTTCCTTAATAAGTTTTCCCGTTGGAATTCCGGGATAAATAGTATGCTGCGTGACAGACAAATATCCAAACTCAATTTCGCATTTACAATAATCAACCAAAAAAAGAAACAACCTTATAAAATGAGCATTGCAATGTGTAAACATTTTAATTTCCTTGCTATCTAAAACATATACAACACCTATACGTACATAATATTATATTTACGTAGCTATCAGTCCTATTCAATGCCAGTCGAAAGAATGATGCTCCTCCTTAATCGGGACGGGAACGTAGACTTTCTTCTCCACTGGTATATGTTTGTATATCGGGACGTGGACAGTTTTGTAGACGGGCACGTGCTTGACCACCTCCACGTGCTTGTAGACCGGGACCTCCTTCAGGACCGGCACCTCCTTGATGACGGGCACCTTCTCCACGTGGTGGTGGTGCACCTCCTTCACTTCGTATGGCACGTGGATCTTCACGCTGGAAGTTAGGAGGTGGGCAGGTTATTTGTGACGTCACGAGTTTATTTATTACGCTCGCGAGCAATGAAAAGTTCCAGTGGGTAAAGCACGAAATTACTCCTAAATGGAAAAAATACTCTGCAATATTGTAATTGTAGTATATTTAACAATTTAAAAAGGTTTTTAATTAAATGTTTTGTTAGCGAAACTTTATCATTGTTTGCGACTGTACCTATTTATTTTAAAACATTTTCAGTTTACTCAATACTTTCATTCGCAGTATAATATTAGGTATAAACGTTCACTATAGCCAACTTCAAAGCGTTCGAGTGAGTATCTATTACCATCTCAGTTTATTTATTGTTATGAATTTTATGAGTACCTATCAAATTATTTATGTATGACATATCGATCGTTCGACAACTTACAATAAATATGGAGAAACGGCATCGTCGACTATACCGAGAAAGTGGACGCACTTGTGTTAATTTTTATACCAAGCTGAATGCGATGCGTCCGTTGCCTATGATACCGAAAGGCTAACCTTAAAAAGGTTACAGAATTATGTCATAGAATATACTATTACTACATATTTACTATTATTTACATAAAGTTCCGCATAATGAGGCAGCCGAGCCACAGTCCCATGTGTTTAGACTATGATTGATACACGATATTTGTCGGACAAATGATCACCATTAATTCATATACCATTGTAACTGCAATTGCGACCTTTCAGTTATGTATTGTAGAGTTCATTAGGCACATACGTAACCAACTGAAACGCGATATGTATTAAAAAAACAAGGGGTATTCCTAAAAGACCTATTATGCTATTGCTAACGCAACATGAAAATATACTTAATTGATTTATCTTTCCAATACTTAATACGTTAGTAAAATTTAATATATAACTGGACAGTTTTTTTTCTGGATTGGCGTCAGGTAGGCCGAAATCCAGCAGTGGGATACTATATGGGCTACGTAAAAATAAAGGTAATAGCGTACAATATTTGGGTACTTACTGTGTGTGATGGTAGCCCGGTTCAGGCTCAGGCACGGGGGTCGCCACCGCCGCGTGGCCGACCACAGCCAAAATGGTCATCTGAGGGTAAATGATTGTGTTAATTTGGAAGCTCATCCATAAATAGGTATAGGCCTCATGTGCATTTTTTGATCGCCTATTTTAAAATTAAACGCATCATCACATAGTTTGAAGATAATCCTAATCCTATATAACTAATATTATAAATGTGAAAGTAACTGTGTCTGTCTGTCTGTTACTCTTTCACGCCAAAACTACTAAACGGATTCGAATGAAATCTGGTACACAGATGGTCTAGGCCCTGGGAAAGAACATAGGCTACTTTTTATCCCGGTATTCCCACGGGAAAACTTTTTAAGGCGAAGCGAAGCGCGGGGGAACTGCTAGTAGTATATAAATGTATGGTTTGCAGAAAGAAGGCGACATAGCATATAGATAATAGCAATTGTACTACACAAAAACACATTATAACATCCCTCTTTTTTGGTCGGAAAATTATAGGCAGTCCAAGAAATTAAAACGTAGCGTCGTGGTTTTGAGTATTTTCACCGTTGTCACTGAATAACTGCACTGGAAAATCACTAGAACGATTATGTTACGCACTTGGAAATCTGATAAAATTACAATAATTTACTCACAGTAACGAACAGCATGTTTCTGGGTGCCTGGTACATTCGTTTCTGCGTGGACCGGTGTTTGCTACACGCTAATATTACCTCTGTTGTGCAAACCCTCGCCCACCGCTACTTTACCTATACCACCCTAGTACCTCCTTGATGTAACAACTTGCGTTTCGCAAATTATACATTGATGATATTTTAATACTTGTAATATAAATTAATTACCTACAGGATTTACGCAGAATTTACGCTGCGATTGGTATAAATTAGAATAAATAGGCCACCACAAATGCCATTTTAGTGATGTGCTCACCTATTGAATAAGTGATAATGATAATCGATAATGTGTCATTATCATTATGTATTCGAATGACATATGAATGCATGTGTTTAAATATGCATGCTTAAATTATGGGCCGCAATATCGCTGTCGATAATTTATTGTAGCTGCATCGGGTTGGGTCAGATTATGTGGTGGTCACAAGCGTTAAGTTATATATTATCATATGAATCATTTCTGAAGTACCGAATCTTTATTAATATGCCTCGTAAAGTGACAGACCTCGATTCTCGAAAAGGGACTACAATCAGAATCAGATGATTTAAGTACACAAGTTGAATGGAAAAGTCTAATTGTAATTATTTGAGTAACAAGTTTTACTAGTTCTAATTCACTGATGCGTTAAACTGCGCATAAGTTATGCAGTCATTGATACAACATGGAAATATCTGGAAATGCGTATTACGAAGGTGTCTCTGAACGCACTGCCAGTGTGGTCACGGTAGTGTGGACACGGCCTTATAGTCGCTCTATTTAGGTTAGACTAATTGACATTTCTTAAGTGATAGTGATGTACGCACTCGGCTATGTAGCCCAAAGCTAACTAGATTGTGCGAAGCTTGTTACCATGGTCCTTCAGAGGGTAAAAAATTAGATTCGATCTATATCTGGAGTAGACTGATACGAGAAAATTTATAGTGCGACAGGTCTTTGACTACGGATAGCTGGAGAGAAATTATATGTTAAATCATTGCTTCCATTAAAAAATCCACATGAAATTTACCTAATCAAAATCGAGATATGTATCAAAGTAGTTTTCCCAAATCGATTCAAGGTTTCTATTCAACTGCTTCTATGAACCGAATAGTACTCCAGCACTCAGGGTGCATCATGTTTCTTACTGCAACGCCACATTACATTGCAGTTAATGTCGAAACCAATGCACTTAGACATAATAACAATAACTTATTAACTAGGTGTTGGAACGGAGTGGAGTGATCGACGTCGTGTGTCCGGTGATTTCGTTGTAATTTGATCGATTTACGTTGCAATTTGGGTTATGTACCTTCTTATGAATCTGGTGAAATCATTCATTTTACACGATGCACAATCAGTTAAATATATATGTATGCCAACCTAGCGCGAACAGTTTGGTCCTAAGAGTCATGGGTGAAGATAGTTGAATTTTTAGGTTGATATCAAGTTTTATTTCGTGTTGCGTTTTTTTAACAGTGTTTGTGCCGGCGTGGCATAAATATCTCTTTAGCTGTCTATACCTAAGTGAAAAACCGTTGTGATGTTTGTGCTTTTGATATTGTTTCATCTAGTAAAAAAAAAGTAAAAACCAAAGTCCTGTCAAGGATTCTCAGCCTTAGTTATTAACTTATTATTAAATAGTATAAATTAAACTCTCTCCCGACCAGTTTCCCGTTTGAGCTCCTTTGTTAGTAACTATATTAAGAATTACCGTCGTATCTTCACTTGCTGAAATGTAGGTCTGGTTGACAGGTGTCGGATTCCAGTTTCCATAATAGGATAGTTTGATCAGACTGAGTGGGGAACACTTGGTTCTCAGGGGGGGTTGAGGTAGATAGAGTATCTTGGTATATACCTCTAGAGATATAGATATAAATAGATAAGTCGGTGTACGTCGCTTTAATATTTTCATAAAAATAGTATGAATTCAATGAAAGGCTCCATATATAGATACCAATACCTACTTTAGATAAATTTTGCAATTACACAAAGGCAAGGGATAATTTAAAGGTCATAAAGATTTATTGAGAAATTTAAAATATTATGTTTATGAACTCTTAACTGTTACTTTACTATAGGCCTAGCCGAAGCGTTTATTTTATCCTTAATAAATTCTATATGGCTTTGCATATACCTACCTACCACATAAGAATATTTTTCTGCTATTTCAACATGAATAGTTATAACTAAAGTAATGTAGGATAGGAAGCCACAGTCTCTCGACTCCTACATTTACTTTTTACTCGCAGCGTGTTATCAAACAAGTAAACACGATTAGAGAGTCAACCCTACTGACTGACGTAATCCTGTAAGCGTCGTACTGTTCCCGCCGTGTCATAGCGGAGTCCGCGCGGAATGGACGAAAAAGAGCATTGGACTGTTGGAAAATGCACCCGGCACTGTAGGGTTGACGCTACCGAGGTTTTTCTTTTCATAATTTTGTTAAGTATATTATATTTTTAAGTAACTGTTATCAGTATTATAAATATACATAGAGGTACTTAATAAAAATGAAAATTGTACTAGGTAGGGTAATCGTGTGTTTACGTACGTTTTATGAAGTAATAGTATGATATATTTGGTCTTGTTTCTGATATTGTAAAATTAATCTGATTGATCTATCCTCAACCGTCTCTTGATTGAGTTAACCTACCTAAGCATAAACTTAAGTCATCTTCAAGAACAATTAAGCCTATCACTGCGCTGCATTTCATACTCAAGTTTGGTCTAACTAGACAAAACTCAAGTTTGAAAATATTCGAGTTTTTTAAAATACATACTCAAAGTATGCCAGTGAAAAATGTGTGTCACATCCCTATTGAAAAGCGAGCGCACTGACTCAATATAACTGCACAGAGTATAGAGCAATACTGTATAGTGAATGAGTGCAATCAGGAGGATTTCCCTTGACGCCGGCCGCGATCCGCTCCCACTCTGTTTTTAAACCCCCTCTTTGTGATACTGACTCGATTCTTATAGACCGAATTGAGGAAACTTTTGAAAGCACCAAACAAAACACGGTCGCTAGTTTGGAACGGATTTGGGCAAATGAACGTCATCATAAGTCTCAGTGTGTATCGCGAACGTTGTTTTGGAAACGATTTTCGGATTCAAATAATACTCGGGAGCATTGAAAAAGTTCGTTGGTACTTCGGATCCCACAGTACCGGTACGTACTAGAATCATAAAACATATAATTTATGTAAATATGTATGTGATACAACTCATATCTTGATTGTATAATATTGATTTCAAACAAGTATATCTGAACAGCACAATGTTATCAATTTCCAATATCATATGCAAAATGTGTGTTTCAGGTTTTTAGCCACCACGGTAAAATTCATTAGCTACGCCAAAATGATTTGGTACTTAAAAAAAGAAAAGTTACAATTCAGAAATCCCTCATCAAAGCGCCGTTACCATACAATATCTACAGGAGAAGCAATCGATCATTTGTTGGATTCTAGCGCAGATCAGCTAATGGTGGCCTGTCACAGTGTAGATAAAGGTATCCAGCGTAATCTGATCTCCCTTCACCTGTCCGACAGGTTAAGTTAGTGGTTTTCAATCAATCATGGAGTTTATAAATAGGATTTCAGAACTGTGCTATCATTTACATAAATAGAGGGATATTAGGCAAAAAGACGTTGCGGTTTAGTTGGCAATACATGTCGTATTATGGTAATGTAGTACTTAGGTACCTATTATTCATCATCATCTAGGTGATGATCAACTAATATCAGTAGTCAAAATTAGTCAAAATAACCTGCCTTACCATCACCGCAAATTGGCAATCCCAAATCGCAGCATTTTTTTGCGTCGCGCTCACTTACGAGTACATTGCGTGGCTACGAGAGCGTGTGCGAGGGAAAACTTTTGTCATGTCTTGCGCGTCTTATGCCCCGTGCTAGGCGTTCTGCTCTACAATAGTTCTGCGCTGTATCCCGCACCCGCACGTCGCCATTTTGAATGTCGGGTAACGGCGGCTGCGACGTTTCAACACAGTCGTATTGTAGTTCGAAATTCGATTCGATTGACGCTCTCTCACTCGACAGTTGCAGATGACGTATCGCCTCGCAGAAATTACGATTTTAATAAAAGTTTTGTGCTTAGATTATACTGTGTTACTGCTTATATATATACGTAACGACACTTACAAGGAAATGAAAAACACAAATAAATGTTCCTTCTTACTTTTCTACATAATACACTCACGGGCAAAGTAACAGTTCCACTTACAAATAGCGTCAATTTCTTTAAACATTTAATAGGAAAATTTACCACAATTTTTACGTTTTTAGTTGGTATATATAATATTCTGATGCACTCTTAAATGTGCTAAAATGTTGCAGAAGGCGTCATTAAGCTAGCTTTTCCAGCTTAGGAGTAATTTTGTGTTTTTTTCACTGGAACTTTTTCATTGCCCGTGAGTGTAATATTACTTGTATAACAATACCAATCATAAAGATTGGATAAAAAAGCCTTAATCATAAAATTACTCAGATACATGAAAACAAAAAAAAAACATACTGACGAATTGGTAACCTCCTCCTTTTTTCCAAGTCGGTAAAAAACAAAATTCCAACCGAGGAGCAAAAACATGAAAGTTTGCAACATCTTGGTGGTGGCCGTGATGTGGGGTCGTATATTGTTTTACCGGCCCACAACGTATGAGATCGAGTAAAAAGCCAGGGACTTCTCAAAGAGAAGCCATTCACAGCGATTATAATGGAGCTACAGTTAAGTGGCTTATTTTTTTAAAGGTTTTGAGTAGATTTTTAGCGCTATCGTTACAAACAATCAAACTGATTAATCAAATTAGGTATTGAATTAAACCAGATTGGCCTTTAATTTAAATTATACTTATACATTTCGATAATGGTCTATCAGTATTCATTACAATCGACGGTATCAGCAGCCTGTGGTGACCTGCTGCGTTCGACTTGCTCATCTGTCAGTCATCTATCAGATCCATATGAGTAATGACAGATTTAAGCAGGTGCATATGGTCTGTTGATGGTAAAGTCTACAAAGGTGGGGCTGATAGCTAAATTACACCTACATAGATATTTTTTCCCGAAATTTCCAAAGCCAATACTACAAAACATTACAGCTAATTCATCCTTTTCAGCTTACCATACTTTTTACACCTGTATGTGTATTGTATAATAATACTGGACCTCCTCTACCGAGCACAGGTGGAGGTGATGTGACTGACCTGCCAAGAGATTACTGCAATAAGCCGCTAGAGGGATTGTCGCTTCAAAGCGGAGACTTACAGACCTTCTGAGCCAGCCCCTGTTTGTTCGACATTCTGTATTTACCGCTACTTATTTATGCCGCCCTGGTACCTACCGCTGCCTATAGCCGTTAAATACTGTTATCCCACCAAAAGGGATTAGGCAAAAATCGTTGGAAAGTTTCTCTTATAGGTATATATTATTAAATATTTTATGAATCATATGGATGGATATTAGATAGCATCAAATGTTTAAGGTCGTCTTTTGGTACACTTCCAAGTTGAGTGGCTATACGGCTAATTTTACAATCTCACTTCTATACCAATATAAATGCTCGTATATATCCACCTGCTGGGTAATTTGAACGGATCCCAATGAAGCTACAAACATGCTCTGAGCCACACTCCTAAGAGAATGCAGCAGAGATCGAATGTATGAAACATTCCGTAGAGCAACACAATGCTTTGAAACTGTCCGGCTATACAATATCGTCTATCAATGTTGCTCAAAGTTCTCCCTTACTTCGTGCTATTCGATATATGAAGGTACCCAATGCGGAGTAAGGTTCTATTATGCGGTACGGGTGGCATTTCATCATCAAATCGGAACGAAACGCCATTTTGCATCTGCACATTGATGCTATCACAAATTTAGTACAAACAATTTTGGATGAGTCAAATACTAGCAATTTTGTGTTTACTTTCACAAAGAGTCTATCCTGAGGCCCATGTACAAAATAATAAACGACAGGCGGACACATTGAACGATGGAAAGCGTTGAATATTAATAAACTTATTGGTTAATCCAAACATTAAGTTCAGAAACACGTCGATTGCAGATAGCTAGAACCGTCTACAAACTTGCACAAAGATATTATTGACGGCGGCCGGCCGATGCTCAACTGTTTATCGAGTTTCCGAACACCATTGTTCTATAGCGAAAAGCCGGAAAATTAGTTATTTAGTTAGTTTGAAATTCGAATTGAACCCGCTGTGTGTATGGATTATCGATGTACTCGTAGTGATTGTTGCTCTACTTTACTTGTTCACTACTGATTATTGTGTAAGCATGATGGTAAGAACTTAGATTATGGATTTTCAAGAAGAAAAACATCATGACGAAACCTGCACATCGAGATTCTATGTGTATTCCTAGATAGTAAAAATATGCTCGATAACTTTCAGTTTAAGAAGTGACCGAGCCTTTGTATAATGTTGGCAGAAAGAAGCATTAATTATATTGAAATTCAACAAATATTTGTAAAATTTTACTTTGAATAAATGATAAATTTTAAATATACTTAGCTTAACATCTTTAAAAAGACTATCCACATGACACGATGAAAATTCTGCGCTATTCCGCCCGCCCGCGAAACGCGAAACTAAAGGTACATGCACACTTGCAGCACATAAAGGCCCGCGCACACTCCCCGGCGCTTCGCGTGACGTTAATGACGCTGCAGTCACCTGTCACGCTCGCGTTTAATATCAAATTACCTAACACGAAGTCCCGTGACATCAAGCCCCGAAACGCGAATGGAATTTGGTTAATTTGATTTCCGAACTCATTTGTTTAATTCGTTTTCTGAAGTACGAATAGGATAGCGAGCTTTAGTTACTGTGGTCTCATTGAATTGATTAACATTGATAGAGTGTCTGTGCTCCCAATTATTTAGAGTTTTATGGTATTGCTGTATGGTATTGGATATTTGACTTTTTTGTTAATTCATACAAAGGTTGTGTGTTAGTCTATGGTTGTGTTTAATCTTTCTGCCATCAGGTCAAACAGCCAATCTTTTAGCATCCAATACGTCATTCGTCACACGATGACGTTACACCCTTTCAGTCCCCATTAGGTACTCGGTACAAAGTGTAATAGCATGTAGTTAATGACACAGTGACGTCACTTGTCACGTAACCGGATTATGCAGCGCTGCAGCGCTCCCGCCAAATTATAATATGATAATGATACACTCAAACTTACCTAGTGTCTAGGCACGCCAGAAACTGGGTTAGGTGCGTTAGCTAATCGACTTAGTTTTTGAGGTTGAAATACTTTAAAACTGTATATACTAAACTTAACGTATGGCGAACAGAATTTTAATTAGGCAGCCAGGCCTGCCAGCTGGAAAGCATGTCATTAACTATTTATTATTTGTGTGTCTCCAATCAAAGGCAACCACACAGGCATAAAGGTGAAGTAATTGTCATGTAATAGACGCTTCCAGCCCCTACAGCTAGACTACGCTATATTCTTGTGTCGAATTTCAGGATTTCTTGGCCGCACGAGGCGGCGGCGGCGGCGGCTGTTCAGAATTCGCTCAGAGCATTTTTCCCCGCCATCTTAATTTGTACGTGACTCTCGGAGTTAATTAGTACAATTACGGGATTCAGTCGAGTGGGTTTTTTCTACGGCTCTTACAGCGGCGCTTCGGAGCCATTGTGGAAAATTAATTAAATTGTGACCTGAATTAGAAATTCAAAAATTATAGTGATAGCGATGAGTGTTTCATTGTGCGGTACATTTTCGACGGCATTCTGTGGTTAATGGGACATTCATAATCTATTTTTAATTAAGTTTCGATTGCACGAATTTTACTCTTCGTAAGTTGCTCATACATACTATTACATATCAAACCCAATACGAGTCCTAAGACCATACAAAAATGTTTTTTATTTGTTCTTGTATCTTTTCACTAGTTAATACAGGGTGTTGCAAAAAGAGTAAGTAAGTAAGTATACTAAGCTGAAAGGGGGTGACTCGTTGGGTCATTCTGAACAACTATACGAGTTTCGGGAATTCGCGAAATAAAATATCCTTTTCCATAGGAACTTGGTTGGTCATGTGACTTTTTACTATAAAGAACGTAGAAAAGATCATGCCCACTACATAATTATACTGTCTTCGAAAGGAAACATTGCCTCAGGGGCATTGGCACATAAGTTAAACTATTCTAAGATACGACATCGTTAAATTAATATAATGTAATGTAGGAAAATTGCATGCGCATTTGCAAGCAATTTTAAACCTTGTTGCAGAGGAGTTCTGCTTGGTTGTGTAATCGGCCGTTTCAATCGTTCAATTTAACTTGAAAATATTGTACAACCCAGCTTAGCATTTCACTATAAGTAATATTGTTTGTATTTCATTTAATTAGTTGCTAATTGGGGTTTGTTGGGGTGAAGTTGAGTAAGATAAGGTGTCATTTATGAATCCTGATGTCATAAGTAGGTACATTCATTCACTGAGTATGAAAGTAGGCACTGTTGAAAGTCCTTAGCTTCGCAATGAATGAAACATAATACTAAAAAGTAAATAAATTACTAGGTATGTTAATTAACTGTTGAATTCAAATGATTTAATTTTTGTTATGACTTTATTTGATGGCTTACGGCAGCCATCGCGTGTCATGTTTCAATTATGAATTTGGCACGGTTTTGCTTATTCTAGTGCATTTAGTTTGAATAGCTAATACTTTTTTATGGTTTACAATGACTGAGTTTAGGTTAAAAAAAAAAAAAAAAAAAAACAACATCTATTGAAACTATACCGGTGCCTGGAGTGTAAGTTTCCTAAATTGACGAAGATGTTAGTGATTTCGTATACAGGTGTTGCAAAAAGGGTATACTTAGAAACTTTGTTGGTCACGTGACTTTTTACTATGGAGAATGTTTTTTTTTTCCGCGAATTTTGAAATTCTGTTTTCAGTTTCGGGCTTAGATATACCATGCTGCACATGTAGGTTTCGGCTTAGTATACCCTTTTTGCAACACCCTGTATGTCATCTACATACATCTTCTGTCATTGGTTTAGTACGAGTAATAGTGACCGCTAGAGGTGCTGGTTGGTAAGAATATACAAACTTAGTCATCTACGTAAAATTTCTAAACCCACACTAAATGTATGATGAACATTATTTTTCAGTGGCTCAATAATCGGCCTCACTATCCTACATAGATAAAGATCAAATAGTGCATTTTCCTATAAAAGTATTTTTCATTAAAAAGGTTAAATCGTCGTGAAGGAGGTTGAATGAAACAAATAGTTTCCGGTCTGTGACGTTGACGTGAAGTGTGGCGTGTAGAGTCCCAATTATAATGCAGTACGAACCTCGCTATTTAGGTTAACTTTCTGCCTTTTGAGGAGTTCGCAATTTCGAGCGAACGTGTGTGCTATTTTACTCTTTATTGAATTTCACACGAATGCCATTTTACAAATCCACTTTTCTTCAAAATACGATGTTTCCTTATTGTTTCAGGTACGTTGCTTTGCTAAATTACTGGCAGTGTGAGGTGCATACGAATTAGCATCGACGATGCTATTTAGGTAAGTGGAACCATTTCGAGCGTATACACTTTGGTTAGTTTTACATTATATGTGTACACTGTACAGCTGAAAGTATAAAATCATGAAATGGCTTACATTAAACGGCACAACGGAACTACTCAAGCCGATCATTACTGGAGGAGCTCGCTGCGAGTCAGTTTAAAGTGGCACTAAAATATAGATATAAAGTTTATTGGCTCTATTACACACTATCGCTTCAGGAGGAGAGCGTCACGGCACAAACCAACCTGAGACGGTACCCTTCAGAAGCTACAAGCCAAGTGGCGATAGACAGGTTAATAACACCCTATGTCGTCGCCGGGGAACCCTCCGACCACCAATCGTATGCTGCATGCCGTAAGATTTAAAGTTCTATGCTGATCGATGGAGCTTAGCAACACTTTACTGTCGCACGAGAAGGCTTTTCAAAAATGACTCGTAGGATGGAGGTGTAAAGGTGTGTTTTGAATGGTGTTGAGTGCGTTTGAAGTGGGTAGTTTCCGGCTAAGAGTTTTAAACGTGAAGACATCTTCTTTGATGTGCGGCCGCGCCTCGGGCTCGACAGTCGACAGCCTTCATAGATAAAGTGCATTTCGATATTAGAAGTTTAAAAACTGTTTTAAAGTGAAATTGGTGGCGTGAAATTGTTTTCATGTATCTCTCCGTCGAGCTGAGAATGCGAGGGGAGGGAAATCTAATTTTCTTGTTGTGTTTCGTTGAAAGTTACGTAACGAATAGTGAAACGGGAAATAATAAAACGCTGGTCTCAGATAACAAAAGACAGCATACCGTAGTTAATACTACTACTATATATGTATAATATATTAGGTAAGTATAATCGCTGAAAAGCCCTATAATTATAGATAAGTAAACTCTAACCCCAATAAATGAAATTGTTGGTCGCCTAACAACAAACATTAGACACACATAGTGATTACCCTGAAGGTTACACTAAGGGTTCGTGAAGGCTTCACAATCGGAAGGCTAGTGCGAGTTCCCAATACCGTGATTACCTGCGGGACCGAGACTTCGTACTGACGTTCAAATGAATTCCCGTGTGTACACTACTTACTTGTTTGTTTATTGTTAATGTTGTTTTACGGTTTGTTTATGAGTGCGTGCGTGCGTGACCTTGACTCTGTAAGAGCATTATGTCATAAGTTTTAATATATAACATGACTTATAAAAACATGAAATTTCAAATAAAAAGACATAATATTATGTATAGTGCCACAAACTTATCTGTTCCGGTGAGAGCGAACTAAATTGGTCCATACCTCATTACTTACTAATGAATTTCATATTGACATGACGTAGATTATATGGACCAATTTAGTTCGCTCTCACCGGAACAGATAAGTTTGTGGCACTATACATGATATTTTGCCTTTATGAATAGAATATTGCAAGTATCTCTTGGTTAAACCAAACTTTATTATAACTAAGTACCTATATGAAATTGTATTGTGCCTCACTATTATAATCATTAAGTATACAAAACGAATTGTTTTTTTTATGATGAATCTTTGTTTGCCATTTTTATAACAAACTTTAGTTACAACTAAAACAAGTATAACAAAAAAACATACCAAACTTAAGACATTTCAAACCTTTTCAAGAAGTTGTTTTTTGAATAGATTCACAAACACGTTTTCATAGTTGCATAAAGTTGGCAAAGTCGAATAAAAGTTTTATAAGTTAGGTATATACAGGGTGGGCCGCTTCGATTCGATGGAAATTGTATGCAAAAACTGGTTTGGACTTTTATGCGGGAATGTAGTTGGAAAGGGAATTGGATAAACTCAAATTGGATTAAATTATGAACGAATATGCTATTTTCGTTTCCATTGCTGTTGGATTAAAATTATTTATGGATTCGTTTTTCTTGCATTAATGTTTTTTACTAAATATAATTTTGTTGCGAATAATGGTAACGATAATATTTTTTATAAAGTATAAATATGTTATGAAAAATGGGTACAATATGTATTTTTACTGCAATATTTTTACTGCACTCTATGGTGGCTGGAGTGAAATTACGACAGCAGATAAGTATAATTATAATTAGCTGTCATAATATACGTAACAGTGAGTAAGTATTACATGATACACACTAAAAGTAAACCCAATTAGTACATTAAAATGCACAGTGTAACACGATCCTCCACCCCGCAGCGTGGATTGACGAATCCTGCAGATTTCGACTTAAGTCGCATTTCTTAATCCTCTGGATTCAGATAAACCGATTATTTAGAGACGATAGCTGGATTTAAAGACGTTTGCTGGTTTGTTATTGTGTTGTGTGCATCTTGTTCATGCTATTAGGATTATGTTATGACGTAGAGGATTTATGATTATAAGTAAGAGAACTTTTAAGAGTAGAAACAAACATTATGCTAAGTCGAATGTAATGAGCTACTTTCCGCACTCATATAACTCGGGTCCCGGTTGCTGTTTCGGCAGAAGTCGTTAAGCCTAGTCACAGGCCTACAGTCGGGTTGCCCACTTACCCGACAACTCTCTCAGCACAAGCTTGCTTGTGTTGGGGTCCACCAACCCGCACTAGGCCAGCGTGGTGGACTAGGCCTAAAACCCTTCCTTCATTGGAAGGAGACACGTGCTTCAGCAGTGGGGACGTGAATGTTTGTGATGATACTAAGAAGTTATTATGAGTAAGTAGTTATATATTTTGAAAAATATATCATGTCACAATACTTATTTCTACAAAAAACAAAACCGCAATGGCGGCAGCGGCTTAAATCAAGTGAAAATTCATTTGAAAAAGTATTCTCACTGAGTTTAACTAATAAAAACTTCCAGTCTATGTATAAAGCGACGAAATATGCCGAGAAAAAACAAATTTTATTTGAATTCCGAACACGGCTAATGTAAGAAGTTGTAACGAGTTGTCGGTTACTCGGAACAAAATGGAATTGGCTGGTTTTCGAATTGAATAGAGACTAGAGCACCCTGTGTATGTAAGGCTTCTTATTTGATTTGTGTTGTGCTCGGATTGGATATTTTCCATGTTGTGGTAACATTATAGTATATAAAATTTTATATAACATCCAATACGTTTAAGAATAAAAGCATTGCGGAAATACTAACTTCATTCATTCTATTTTATATTTTTTACAGCATGTAGTATAACTTATGAGTATTTGCCAATTATCCCCACACTATTATAGTAAATACATTATGTTCAATTTATTATTGGTTAAATTTAGTATTTATAAATCATAATATGAACCTTCGGATCTCATCCATCTATGTACTCGTGTTATTTATGTTTCAAAAGGCTTAATGATCGATGTGGGTTGAAAAAATATGTGATGTAGGTATGTATACCTCCTAGCTAGACCAAGAGATACCTAGGCTACCGTTTTGTTCAAAAAAATGGCAACCATGCCACCATGCAACCACTAATGAATAAAGTCAAAAATATTCTAACACACACGCACTCACGCCTTGTACTACTGTACTCCCTTGCGGGGTAGGCAGAGGTGCATTGCTGCACCCACTTTTCGCCAGAGTGTATGTTAGTCCCAATGTAATAGGGGGCGGGCCTATTGCCATTTAACGGGCACATCCAAGACCCGAGAACAAATATCTGTGTTTAAACAAATATATAATTTTCTAACAGAACTAATTCAAAATAAGAGCTCCGCGGTAGAAGGGGGGTGTAATTTGTCGAGACGTTTCTTTTGCACAGACATTCATCTAGTTGGTATTAAAATATTGTTTTTCTACCCACTAGAAACATGCGTAAAGAGAAAACAAAAGCCTGCTCGACCAAAAACCATCCGGTACACCCGATACATATTTGTCCTCCCAGTCCTTAGGGCCATTACACACAAGGGCAGCCGCCGCAAGATTTACTAAGACTTGCGGTTTTCTTAAATAGGGTAATACATTACTTGGTCATTTTGATTCGGCCGCTGGGCGGGCGGCTGGGCGGCGGCGCACTTAGTGAATTAACTGTGTCAAGACTCGAGACTTAATGGTTGATGTGGACGAGGGTTAAGGTGTCGAATTAGTTCAAATTACTCGCTGCATAAGATGATATAATAGATTTCTTAACGTTTTTTGTTTAAGGGATAAAGGTATGTCCCTATTGCACTAGATATATGATAGTGCTAACATTTATCATTAATGCAAAGTAAACTAACGACTACATATCCAGATGTAGCTTTCAAGGTACCTAACAAATTTACGACCATGAAAGGCAGTCTTGTGGTACCTTATAGTACTTAAAGTATTTTTTGGAAACTACGTAGGTATTAATAAAATTTTGTAAACCCTATTATAAACAAAGTAAGCCGCATAACATGACCGAACACATCAAACACAGTATGGTGGTTTTTGGGCACATGTACCGATAAAGCGAGCCTTTGTGGTTCTTGTTACAAACGGCATTAAGGCGAGCTTCCGACGAAAATTTGTATACAAGTTGCAAACTGAAGGTAACCCGATATCTATCCTGTCAAAAACAACAAAGGTGAATCTAATACCCGAAAGACCTAAGGCTTAAAGCTATTCTAATAAAGATGTACGAGGTGAGTTTTGAAGCCATTGATAGTTGTAGCGCTCGTAAAATTCTATAATGCTCTGTTCTTGTTTTCTTGAATGGAACTTACTAAAATTAAACACATTAGCTATTTTATTATTATTTTTATTCATAATATTTATTTTATTATAGTAATTGATAGAATTTTTGTTCAGGATGGTCTAACAAATATTTACTTTTAAACTTATATTTTTACTGTATGTTTTTACAAAAAACTTTGGTTTTTTAGTAAGGCTTTCAATACCAAAAATTTTAAATTAATAATGAGTACATGAACGGTCCTCCTTAAGCAGCAGATTTCGGAGCTCCAACGCCTGCACGCAGGAGTCAGTCGACGGAGGCTGTTTCTGCTCCACTTAAAAACTTCCCTCGGAAGAAGGTATCAAAATTCTGAACAAAACACGTTCGGTATGCCCGTTCTAGCTCGTCTATTATTCACCTCGGCTAGGAGGCGGGAACTAGGAAAACTAGATAAGTTTTAAAAGGACCAAGTTAGATGAATCTTGACTGCATAATGATGCAGATTAAAACTTGTTGTTGGCAAATTCAGTCTTTGAGATAAGCGATAAAGAGTGGAACCAAATAGACTTGATAATGAGGAGATCTGCTTAGCTTGTATAAGGTCGCTTTGAATTTGTTACGTGCAGTCTGAGTTAGATTGGACCAGTATACCTTTGATACTTTCACAGAGAAACGCATCTAGTGCACGGTGTCTTTAAAAGGATTAAAAATACATACCTACTATCATAGAATATGAACCCGTTTAATCTTTTATCTTAGATATGTAAATTTTCTAATATATTTCCTTTCATATTTCCTTATGCATTTAATGAAGTGGTTGCGTTTTCCCTCAAACGCAGCACACTGAACGACAAGACACAAAGCCGCCAGCTGTCGCACGATTTACGACCTAATAACCAGGGCATAGGCTGCATTACCCCATTACATTTTACATGCTAATCTGTTATTGATAGAGGACAGGCCTTGTTAATTACCGCCATTTAGATACGCGGCCGAGAGCGCCTGAAATATTATTATGTGCTTATGTTATGTGCGTATTATGTACAAGTATCGTCAGCGTGTAATGTGTAATACGTGTAACGGGATACAAAAGTTGTGGCGTAATGTCATACACAATAGACATTTTGACCAATGCAGTATGTTTCATGTGTAACAATTATTAAAAAAACATAATTTATATAATTATTATGTACGTACTATTGGTAGCGATAGGCACTGAAGGAATCAAATTTTTAATTAACAATGTTAATTTCTTTGACTTTGTATGTATAATTGGTTACATAAAATTGGTTAAAAAATTTAAATAGTCGGCCAATTCTTCCGACAGTTAGAAATCAATCTATTGATACCAAAATTCATCCCACAACAAAGAAACAGAACCTGCAACATGATGCCTCTGGCTTGCTTCAATAGGTCCAAATTCAAACTACCTTAGAAACTGATAGAGTCGGCTTTAACAAAGTTAGTCGTCTTGTACGCTGTGTGACTATGTTAAAGCGTAATTTGTGACATTGTGGACTTCCGAAGACTACGCTGTGCCCACGGGGCAAGTTCCTGTACTTTGCTTCTGGGTAATCCAGTTAAACTTGCCGTATTGTGGTGTATTTTGGTGTAGAGGCAGCTGGAACGGGTATATTACGATTCTGTGAGAATTCATCGACCACGTTTGATATCCATCGTGAACTTGTCGATTGAAAATGTCAGATTAAAAAAATAAAATTATGATAATTTACCTAATATTTTGATCGATGGATTTCTTACCATCCTCCGATGGATATCCTTGCTATCTTATACAGATTTGCAAATAGTTACCTACAACTTGAAAAATAGAAGATATTTTGACTCTTATTTTTCTACAAATGATACAGATTGTACCCACAATAACAATGTATGTACTTACCTAGAATATACCTTGAGTAGCGAAACTGTGGGATAACTTTAAGCCATATACCTACAAATGGTATACAGTTAGGTATATACAGCATATATGTATAATATAGCATGTTACTTTATTCAAGCCAGTGGCTTGGGTCTTACTAGTTAATTATCCATCTGTAGGGAAACCCACTGACTTTGCCTAATCTTCAGACAAGCTTTAGAAATTAATATAATATATTATTAAGTATACTAAACATGAACTACCTTTGTTATTATACCGGTGTTGTCAGGTGTTGTAGTGAAGTCGTATTGTTTTGATATTTGTCTATGCACTTGATATTTTGCTGTACAGTGATACTTAGGTAATGAATAAAAATAAAAATAACATCATGTATTTAGTCCGCGACGAACTATATTACAAAAATAAACTTTTATATTTTTTCAGGTATTTTGTTTTTCCCTTTCCCGGATGAAGTGTCTATTTAATACGGTAAATATAAAACGAAAAAAGGAAGGCACGACTAATGTAATAGAGATACTCGGTGGGTATAGACAGCACTAAATTTCTGCATGGTTATAGTAAAGTTTTTACAGAAAACTTGCACAACTGCAATAATATACCCTGTGAGTTCCATTTCCAGCTCAGTAGAGTTACTAAGCTCATTTCTTATTTAATATTAATCTACATAACTACTGCTTAATTCACTTAAGATATTTAAGTAAGTACAAATGCTAGCATTTGCAAGCAGACGTTTAATTTCATGAAAGTAACCGCACATTGTAGTAATAAGCTGGAGTATTCGAAACATTGCACAGTTATATTGCTGGCTTTTCATTATTCTTGAATACTGTGGTTTTATTACGAAACGTAGAATATGTAAGTGAGTTTCAGAACTTATTAATATTGAAATAATGGTACATAGGTATGTACACTCAAATGTATAGCTTGAATAGCTTCCATTCCACCGATCATAATATCTATATTAAATTAGAAATACTAGAGTAAATAGAAATGTTCATTTATTTGAACTGTGTAACGTGAAATATTTAGTAAATTCCACTGTAAGAACACAAACATAGCTTTTCATCCTATTTTCATAATTCTTCATTCAAATGCAAATGAATCGTACTATTATTATTATTATAACACCAATAGAATAATTTTGTGTTATTTCTATTCGCACAATGGTAACCTTCGTACTTAAACTAGTCGGACGCAGTAATTTTCTGAAACTTTTCTGTAACTAGGCTATGTGCTATGTGCAACGGCCGTGTTCGAATATGAACTTCAGTAAATTTCATGAGAAATTGCTGTTCCATTTTCAGGTTTAAGTACATAATGTTTTATGTACAATCAAGTATTCAGGAAACAGATGGTCTCTACTTCACAGTGAGCTATAAATCTGTCGAGATGGTTGAGAAATGTATTATTCTTAATTTCTACAGTTCACTAAGTATATGTACTCTGTGTTACTTTTTTCACAGGTTAAATATAGAAATAACATTAAATTTTTAAGTATGAATATTATGCAACATTTTGTTTTTAAGAAGCCTGTCTCTGTACTGTACAAAACCAAATACAAATATTGTAAGTAAATATACATAATGAATATATAAGTTTGATTTAATTCTAGCCAAATCTCAACCCATTAAAGCCGTGTCTTTCGTAATAATACTAAAACACAATGTAACTTTAATGATAAGTAGCATAAAAGCTCCTTAACTTTAATGCACCATAATGCTTCGCGATGTCAAAGAAATAAGAGCGAAGTTTGAGTGGAGTGGTGCAGAGATGGGCCATTATATTGTGTATGGGTAGAGTAATGGGCCACACTTCCCTGACCCAGTGTCTCAGTTTGTGGTCACCAATCCATAGAAAAGAGAGTTAATAACTCCTTCTACTAGCTTTAAAAAGGAAAGATCTATAAAGGTCTAACGTTGTATAGAGAAAAAATGTGTAAGAATTTTGATAATAAATTATTATTGATCGTTGTTTGTAAGTATATAACCCCAGAAATTCCACGGCTTAACAATTATGCTGATGCTGATTAAATTTTGCGAGACTATAATAATTTACCAAATATTTTTAGACTTTCAGCCATGATGAGAACATACAATGGCTTGAAATCGATAATACCAGTCGTTAAAATTATATTACAGAAGTTGCCAAATTTATAGACACGATTAGATAAACCAGTCGTTATCCCGCAGATAATTTCAAAGTGTCCATTACCTTCGTTCTGAGCAATTAAAATTATTTTATCGACGATTAACGAAGACGCGCGGGTGAATCATTCTTTGTAATTGATATTATTACTAGGTGGTGTATTATAGTACCTATGCACTATTTTTTTATTACCTGAATTAATTAAATTAAATCACAAAAATTTCAAGCCTGTTTATCAGGCACTACGTTTCTTCCAAACAGGTGCATTATTGACTATACTCTGTCCATCTTATTATTGGTTTTTTGACATTCGACATCCCATACATATTTGATGACTGCAAAGGAAAACCAACTTTACTTATAAGACATAAGGAAACGTCAAAAATACAATAATATAGTGGAAACTCTATAGATAAGATAGAACATTGATGTCGATTTTGAAGGCACAAGTATAAATTTTAGTGCTGTATTTGACTATGTGTTTCCATAAATCATATTTCAAACTGACAATTTTTTTAGTTTGACATTGCTAAAATTAAATTTTGTGTCTGCAGAATCGCCATCATTGTATAGGAATTTTATACAGCAAATCGACTTTATTTTCTCGTAAAAACATCATTTCTTTCAATCGTTTAAAAAATTCTCAGTGCATTATGCATTAAAGTTGAAATTCGCTAACAAGCGGATGTGTATCGAGATTTCTCATTTCCTACGAATAACTGAGCAGCTTCCCTTTCAAGATTAAATATTAGGAATGTTGGTACTAAAAGTTAGTCTGCTACCTTGCCGCAAAAAAACATTTGCAATAAATAAAATAAGCCATCCTTTCTGCGTTTGCAGCTAACTAAAATTAAGCATGTAAGTACTCAACATGAAACTTTCATATTTAAAAAAACATACAGGAATTTTATACAATAAAGTAATGTTAAATATTTAAAAAAATAAAAGCTATTTAAGGCATAATAGTTAAGAATCAGGCACACTGACTTTGTTGAGATTTTTGAAAATAAATAAAAAACATCTCCCACTGCGTTTGTCATTTGTCTTCTCAATAGCTCCCTACCATAGAGCTTTTCGCGAACCAACCAAAAATGAGCCTTATTCACGTGGTACTGGTGGTGGATTCAAGGTTTCGGAACGCGTATTCACATAAGGAATAACCTCTACCTATGTGAAGTTACATACATAATGCAATCATCAATATTGCTTAGCCAGCGTCTCTCCCGCGGCGACAGCTAGTAGGTAGAACGGTCCCAATGCATCACCCTACTATGTTTTCATTTGATTTACTGCCGAATCCATTAAAAAAACTGCGCGCGAAAAGGATATTGATTTTTTGGCATTCCAGGAAAAAGCTTGACTAAATTGATTAATTTTTGTTTGAAGAGTAAATATCAGATAGATACGGTAAATGGTTTTGATTGTGCCGTATCATTCGAATTCGAATCAAAGAGCTTTTAACGTTATATGTTCATCATTTAGAACATTTACATCACACATTAATTAATAAACAGATATTGATAGTGAAAAGATATCAAATAGAAGTCATGTAGAGTCACACAGAAAAAAAACAACAAGTCGCGTTACAAGGCAATTATGTAACCATAGAGAAACTTTGTAAACAAAACATTTTTCAGTGTGCCGAATTTCTAAAAAAATGTACACACACATCCTGGCTCAGTAACACCGGTCGAACACACAACACACATCGTAACACCACTATGTATATTTCTTGTGTTGATATTCCAAACACAGCAAGACCCCGGCGCCCCGCCGCGGACCCGCCACAATATCCGCGCCGCTGCGTTCGTTCGTTCGTTCCATATTTTCCAAAATATTGGAAGTTCCACCCTGTACTTGTGAAGTATGGACGTGGCCCAGACTTGGCAGCCGGCCAGAGTGCGCCTCATGCAGATATGATTATGCGCGCCTTTTATTTGTGGGACTCGGCTTTGTCTTCAGAAATTATTTTGGATGTAAGTGGATTACACATTTATCTACTTACTTACATTCCCTGTGTTCAATACTGGCGTGTTTTGAAACTATACAAGGCCAGAACGCAGAGGTTGGGACTGCTCGCGTATATTTTCAAATTAAAATAGTGCCATGATTCACTTGAAAGTATACAAGGCCATTACGCACTAATCGCGTATATTTTCAAGTAAGTTGGGCCAAAATTATGGCTTGAAAATATACTGCAGCAGTTACCACTGCGTACTAATCGTGTATATTTTCAAGTGCCAAGCGGCAATGCGAGCACTTGAAACTATACATGATTAGTTACCATGTAGCCATTTTGAATTGTTGCTCTCTTTTTCTTTCATGCGAAATAGTAATAAGTCTATTGCTTTCTAAACATTGCATCATCATTCCGCACTTGGCATTGTTTTCGTAACGTGTTTTTTTATGTACATAGTTCAGTAAAAAAGGAAAATTATTAAAGGAAAAGAATTAAATTAAACTGTAGAACTGTTGTAAATAGTAAAAATGATCTCAGAAGAGGGTGTAGCTGTAGAACAATTCATAAAAGATAATTACGGTGAATTCAAAACTTGATGAAAAATATGTCTATAATACGTCTATACGGTAATACCTACGTACTACACTGAATGAATAAGTCCAAGAAGCAAAAAGTCAACACCAAATGACCCCAATTTTTTAAAACATTTAATTTAGAATTTGATCAAAATTTTCATTTTAGTTGCTTAAGTATAATAATATTTTGATGCGCTGTTAAATGTACTTTAACTCGTTACTGGAACTTTTTCATTGCTCGTCAGTGTAGTAGGTATTACTCTTAATTCATTTAAGTAATACAATATTAGTATTCTTACTTGCAAGTATGATTGCTATAAATATCAATTTATCAATCAAATTAGAGCTTGTTCATCTTTATTTATTTACATTCTATAGGTATGACAGGCAGATCAAGTAAATTGTAGTCATGTACATTTACCGAAATAGTTAAGTAAATCAGAATCAGCATGTAGGTATAAATTATATGCGACAAGTACGCCAATCAAGCAATGTGCGTAATAGCAATGTATATTTTCAAGAACGATTCAGTAAATCCCAACTTGAAAGTATACGCGATTAGTACGCACAAATCGTGTATATTTTCAAGTAAAATATTATTTTTTTTCACTTGAAACTATACAGTGCTAGTACACTATGGGTGCGTTCTGGCCTTGTATAGTTTCAAAACACGCTCAATACTGTCATTACCAAATACACTCACAGGCAATGAAAAGGTTCCACTGAGAAAAACACCAAATTGCTCCTAAATGGAAAAAGCTAGCTTTATGAAGCCTTCTGCATCGTTGAAGTACATTTAACAGAGCATCAGGATATTAAAACTAAAACAATCAAATTTAAATGAAATGTTTGAAAAAAATGGGGTCGTTTAGTGTCGGCTTTTTGTGAGTGGAACTATTTCATTGCCCGTAATTGTATTATCTCATGTTATGTGTTTTATTTTAATTTTATCCTGTATCAGATTAATAATGACGCAATAACTGCATACAGAGAACATACTAAACTTATTTATGTACTGACAAAGCCCTTGCATTCAAAGCCTCTTTCACCTAAGGCGTTGAAATGCGACTAGTCCTATAAAATGAATAGTTGGTTCCTAGCAGATAGTTCGCGAAGCTCTCGGAACTGACGGAACAAATCTTTATAGCGTTTAATTCCTTCGAGCGTGCTGGCCTGGTATTCACCTATTGCGTCGGTGGTGAAGAAATTAAGCAGTAGGCACCTTTGCTTATTGGATCTAGGCGGGGTTAGATGCGAACTTTATCGTTATGGTAGCATTTGGGAGATTGTAGGATAATTAATCGACGAAATTACATTTTACATTAATTTACTCATGAATTATAGCGATGAATTTTTTACAGAATCACCTATGTTTTTTACTTATTTTTTCATAATTATGTCGCCACTCATCGAAAATAATTTCGATGAGTGGCGACCCTTGAATGAATTTTGGACTGTTTAGGTAGTCATTTCAAATATCCTATTCCAATTCCAAATAGTTAATAATGAAATAGTATGTAGAGAGAGTAGGTACTAATGTGCATATTCAATTGTTTTGTGTGACATATTTCACCTAAATTAGTGACTTGAGTGACATTCACATGCGAGAATTAATTGAGGCAAGTTTGTACCTACTTCTGTTTACTAAATCGGATAGGGGTGAAGAGTGAGAAGTGTAGAATATATCTACTGTTTGGAATTTAATTTTCAATGTGTAAAATTCTGGGCGTTTTATGTGAGTGAAAAGTCTGCATTCTTCTAAATGGTAACTTCGATAAAAATACTTTCGTAATTTGGCAAAACTACCTACTTGGAAATGTATCCTGAAATTATCAAAGCAGAAAAAAAATAACGTACAGCCTATGATGTACAAATATTTGTAAACCCTTTATATTAGTTTTAATTTGCTGTGCCCGACAGGGTCCATAAAGTTCCTAATTTAATGTATTGAACACCTGTAAAACTTACTGGATGCAATAAAAGATTGAGTATTGAGTACAAAGAAGTACAAAGAAATACATCATAGGCTGTACCTTATTTTTTTCTGATGACTGTCAAGGTGGGGGATAATTACCTGGCTTTCCTCTGAGGATAATATTTGTCCAGCAGTGCAATGCGAAAAAAATACAGGCACGATGTTGCATCAACAACCATTACACAAAACAATGTGCTCTTGTTAGCCAGCTGCCAGTAGCACGTTAGCATAAGCATGCTAATTCCGAGTGAAGTGTTCCTCTGGCATAAAGGCCTAGCCAAGCACACTGACGTGGGATCGCCGCAGCGGTTAACCCGTCGTGTAGCATCCCGCGCTTTAGACGTTAACCCGGTCATGGCGTCACTCGCGTCTTGCCTGTCTATGGTCTATTGTCTCGATGTATTGTCAGTTATCTGTGCTAGAGCAGCCGTTGCTATCTCGCTTCCGCCCGGCTGCATGTTGGCATGCTGGCGGAATGGAAACCAGTGTTCGGAATCGAAATCTTGGCGCAGTTGTAGGTTACGGTTCGGCTGCCAATGGAGCGGCGTTGATCTGGCTTTGCGCTATTGTTTGAGCTAGACGGATCTCGTTAAATTTACCTCCAGTAATCAAGTGTTGGGAGGGGTAATCCTTTTGCCCAGCAATGGGACACAATGATATATATTTTTTAATAAGTACCTAATGTGTCAGTTTATGTTTTGATAACAGTTCATTCATAGTTTTGTGGCACCGCTGCGCCAGATCGGATGAACATGCTGCATGTTCCCCGATGTTTCATTCAATACAACTCTTCTGATATCACATGGCTTTCTGGCAAATATTTACGAATATCTGCATTAAAAACCATAAACAGATTAAGCATAAACATCCATCATCGGCTAGCTACTATAGGTACTGTGCGCAGAATTACTCGGTAAATATTGACATGCCCATTACGTATTTACGTGGCTAGCGTTATTCCGAGCGAGTCCCAATAACATATCATCGCCTGGAAGGAATATTGTATCGACTCGTGTCACCCTGTCTCGCGGGGGATGCCGTATGAAATATTCAAGTGTCGTCCTTTATACCTAAGCAGCACGAGCCCGCTTGCGCTATTTCATCTTGTTCTACAAGCTATGTTGATAGTATCCAAAATTGTATGTACTAGCTTTTCTCGCGAGCTTCTTAAAGCCTGTGGGAATTGCAGGGTAATAAGAAGCTATGTGTTAATCCAGGGGGTCAGCTGACGACATGCCCCATGTCGTCAATGTCTTTCATAAAAATTGGTTACGCCGTTTTCCCGTGAACGAGTTAGAAACATAAGGGAATAGTACAAAGTTGTTACTCATGAGAGTCATGAGACTCCTTAGACACCCCTAATTCACTATTAGATATTATTTTTTAAGGTCACGAAAGTAAAACACAATTTATTTGATTATTTGCCTTCTACCAATATAAGTAATTTCGTGTATCAATACATACATAGATAAGTATGTATGGTACAGTAAGCAAAAAAGATATGTATTGTATATGCCACCCAGTGCAAACCTATCCTATGAGGGTGGAAGCTAAATGAATAAATTAATATTTCGTCGATACATACAGATAATCCTGTAGGTTAAGATTTTTTCATGTCTCGTATCACCCGTCTTCGATGGATCATAAAATTAAACTGCACTGGAGTCGCCTACATATATATTTGGCTGACTGTACATTTATGTAATTGGAAATCGTAGTTATAGGTATATTAAAGCTAATAGGTAGTTGCCAGGTAGCCTGGCGCTATTTCCGCATCCGGTGATCGAACTACGACATTTCCTTGCCGGGATTAATAATATATCAGCATTATTTATTAGTAACTTCCGCATTATCCCACTAATGGCATTGCTTGGTGTATTTACCTCAGTTTAAGATTCTAATTTAATTAATATAGGTACCTATGCTACCATTCTTTTATATAACGTGTCTAATAATAGGGTATGTACGCATAGGATATGTTAAAATGGCGTAAATTGGCTAGGCAGAAGAAGACTCGTGTCTTTTTGATTCATTTTCTTTACATTAATTACTTAAGTGCTAAAACGCAAGTACATGATTATATTATTAACATTTTCTTTTTCTTTTCAGGTAAGCGTTGTCTTCAAAAAACAGGAAATCCGTGAAACGTAGGATAAGATCTGTAAGCTCCGATTCTTTACATAAATCTTGTTATTTTCAACACCCTTATTATTCGGTCTGAGGTTAAAAATTAACGTGAAACAGAATTAACCTCCACGTTACTCTAGCTAGTGCGGTGACAAGAGTCAGTAAACTAAGTTAAATAACATTTAAAGCAGCCGTGTCGTAATAAAGAACCGAGTACATAAACAGCGGCTAAGTCGGGCTTAGTTGTTAGCCTGGCGCCGTGCCTAGATGCGGTGCAAGGGGGTTACTCTATACTGACGAAAAACGAACGAACGAGGGCTGTCGTGCAATCGGCGCGTTTAAAACAACGAGGTAGAGTCGTGGCTCGAGCAGCAGCGCTACGAAACTTAGTTTTTCGTCATAGAGAGTGACCCCCCAGTACCTCTGTTGTTATGTTTACAATGTTTGTCCCGTGCTCTGTTGGCGCAGCATGGCTTGGCAATATCGTGGCATGGCAAGGGAGAGTCCGCATTTTCAGCATGCCTTTTGCCCTTCGTTTCGGACTTGTTATTACACTCTCGAGCAATGAAAAAGTTCCACTTACAAAGTTTAGAAACTATGTCACATTTTTTTAACACATGTTATTTAGAATTTGATCAAAATATTTACGTTTTAAGTTAAGTACCTAGTAATATTCCGATTTCTGATGTGCGCTGTACTTCAGTGTTACAGACGGCGTCGTTAACCTAGTCTTTTCCGTTAAGGAGTTATTTGGTGCTAATGTCACTGGAACTTTTTCATTGCTCGTGAGTGTCCCTCTACCTATATTTCTAGCAGTGGATAGTTCATTCAAGAGTAGGTAGGTCATAGGAAAACGGTTGCGGAATCGATATATACAGGGTGATGAAATTACTAATTCGACGATTATGACAATATTGGGTTTGGCTTGAATATTGGATTGTCAACATTGTTTAGTATGTCCCTCGTCAAAGTCCATATAGCTTGTTACTGTTGACTTAGGTTCTCATAAATATTTATTAATTTAGTTAATTAAACTGCTGAGTTATTACATCCCACTTTGGAATGGATTGTGAGTATTTATCTCTATCTCTTTTAAACTGGGAATTTAGACCCTAAGCCGCTATGCAATAAGGTTCTATATTCGTGAGCCAGATGGAGTGACCAATGCTCCATAAAGGAAGCAATAAATAAATATTTATATTATAACAAACAACAACAAAAATATGTAATGTAATGTCTCATTGAAAGATGAAGGGGTTTCTGCATTATGTTTGCGTTTTAAACTAAGAAAAACTATGGCTATATAAAAAGTATACTTATAATACTGAGGAACTAAGCAATGTGAAACCTCGACGTTGAATAATGTTCATTAAACAATAATGGCAATTAAGAAAATTGAATCTACAAACCAATTACAAACTATTGTTGGACTCTCGCCTTTTCCCCGTTTGTATTAAGGCTACAAGAAACTTTATCATTTTGTACTCTTCCACTAGTAAACTGAATGAGGTGACGTAATCCTTAGCTTTTTATTGTATTGTATCTGAAGGTTGGCTGTAAGAAATAGTTTAATTGTATACTTGTCTATATATATAAATTATTTCGTAGGTTGTTGTTAAAGCGATATAAAATTAGGATTAATTCACTATTAATACAGACACAGAAATACGTTATCTTGTTCAAGCATGGCACATTACCATTGGCGTCAAAATTAATACAGGATGTCAAGAAATTGTCTTAATTTACGATTCGTTGTCGCGGCAAAAACGTCCCGGCTGTATGTCCCGTCATTAGGACAGCAGTAACTCACTGGGTCTGTCGCTGACACGCCCCCCGCGTCCCCCGCAACCCCCGCGACGTAGCGCCCTCTAGCGGGGGATACTGTTGAGAGATTGCGCTATTTTTAAGGAACATACGTACTTGTGCATATTTAGCATTAGTGGAATCGTAATTAAATGTGTGAAGATTTATTGATAAAATTTTGTTTCATTAATTTTTTGATTATGTTTTTTGCTCTTATTTTAATTTTACGAACTGTTATAATTTTCGTCCTGTACCCGTATCACGAAAATTCGAGCTAACGAATAGAATCGAATGCGAGTGCGACTATTGTCAACTTGACAGCACTTTCAAACACTTTTTACCTTTCGAATGAGTTTCGAAAAGAATGACCACAGAGTACATAATATTATTCTGACAATGACCTATGGAATGATAGCTGTCAAACTTTCGCAAATCTATACACCGCCATTTTGTTGTTGACAGGTTGACAGCAATTTCGAATAGACTATCGAATAGAATGTGCTGCGTTTTTTCCGGATCGCTCTACTGTTCTCTAGCACTTATAAAACAATACTTGACAGAAAAGTACTGTACTTTTCTAGTGAAAGAAAAGGGTGTCAGAGAGTAGGTATAATAAATATCTTTACACATTTAATTCTATGTACTTCTAGGTACTCTAATATGAAATAATAAATTCTGATTCTGATCTATCTATCAAATAAAGAGTAAGTAAGTATTTTATTGTAATGAAACGCAGAGACGATGGTGATTTTTCCATCTGCGGGTAATGCGACGTTCACTCGGTCGTAGCGTCAGCAGAATAAAGGACCCAATCATAAATCGAATCTCTCTGAGAGTGCGTGAAGATAAAATTCCAAGAATTATCCTTCACCAAGTGTCAGCGTTGCTCCAGTTTGAGTCCAGAGGGAGGTCACTAATAAAATAACAAGGTTTATTTTTTATACGGAGTCTCGCATGAATTCTGACAATAAAAGTAGGATTTCTAGACGCAACCTTGTATTGGACTTATTTATAGTGCCAAGTAAGTCTAAAGTACATGATAAAAATATATACTTACTTAAAAGGTTATTATTTACATGGGGGCTCGTACCTACATTAATAGTTTAAAGTTATTCTAGTAAATTATATACCAAATCTAACACACTTTTTTAAAACCTTTGAAAGATAAATCAATATAACCAGATACAATTAATAAATTTTTCAGTGGAATAAAATTTAGCCCGACCACTCCAAGTCTTGCTAAATTATTATCCGTGTGGACAAAAACAAAGTCGCCACCGAAATAGATTCAACGATGCCCCCACCATATTCCTGGGGCTATAACGCTTCTGCATACATAAGCATCCCACTTTCCGCGACCAATGATTACCATATCCTTCAAATATATCAAAATACGCGAATATTTCATGCTGTCGGTATCTTGCGGCGTAATGTCTTCGTTTGATGTATAGCAGTCAGAGGCACTCGTGGTCTAAATATCTTGCCATTATGTATATTGTGGTTACATTAAGATGTGGGCTGGCAGAGTAAGTTTTTTTGGTTCCGTAATCACGGCCTAAGTATAAACTACACTCAGAGACGCTCGTTTGTGAAACTGGTTATAAATAATGATTAAAACACATAGATTTCGATGAAGCACGAACAGCTCACAAAATATATAGGTAAGGGTACATTTGAAACACTCATGAATGGTTCGGTAAGGTTTAAAAAGTATCACTTTCAGTTAGTTAAGTAAATGATTATTGTTTGCGTAAGAATGCCACACACCGCGAACACATCGGCGCTGTAAGAATCGAATTATGATGAGCCGATTGCGTGCCTACTGAGCACGCCCCGCCGTCTGAAGGTCACATTCACTGAAACACATAAGTTAGGTAATATATTGTGATAGCAAATAATACAAACTTTTCATTTGTTTGGAAAAAGATAAATATATGAAAACCATTTTATATTTATAGAGAGCCTTTTCCGTTAGCTTTTCTTCACTTAAATAAATAGTTCTTTGCCTTGATAATTCCTGGATAACCAAGCAAGTTTTTTTAAATCGATAAACAAACGTTGTATTCTTAACTACTAGGTATACAAAAATTCAAATATTTAATCTTTATAGTATTAGCATGGACGTCGTGAGCTACGTGCGCCCCGTCGCCACACAGCGCGATGAAACCGCCTGAATTTGCAATTTCCAGGCATTTCCTCCTCTCACAATTTGCTTACTTATACAGAGCCCCACGTTTGGGCGCCATTTCGTTTACTTATACCGAGCCCACGTTGGGCGCCATTTTATGTAATTCGGTCGGCAACCGCACTAAAGTTAAGTAATCGCCGCCCACGCCGTCGCATGCCCGCGCCCGAGTTCTGGAGGACCTTCTTATTTTTCTGGCATCGTTTCAAATTAAAAGCGATAAGAGTAAGCCTGCCGGGCGCGGGCGCTGAGACAACTCGCCCTACTTATCGCATGCACAATTTGTGAATGTTGAAGTGCTGTCATAACTGTCTACTATTCTTATTTTAAAAAAACCTTAAACTTATCTTCATTTGATTCGTACGCGGCTCTTCTCTACGGGGCCTCGAGAAGGATACTAATTAACAAAGCTCGACTCAACTTATACAGAATTAATATTTGATTCCACATTGCGGTGAAAGTTGAGCTCGTTCGTATATGTTACAAGCGCAAGTAAAAACTAAATGAGCGGCGGCGGGAACATTCGCTACAAACATGTGAGCTAAACTGCGAATCCCTGCGGTGACCATCCCGAGACCGGGGCCTTCATTCTCTCCCTAATAATGAGCGAGCGCTGGCCTCCGCAGTATCAAATTTAATTTTAATGCCGGCAGTTCACTATACGACGTCGCCTAACAAAACATTGCAGAAGCCTGCTTAACCGTAGATTAAAACTCGCTTACACGATGTTTGTTCGCAGGCCGCCATGGCGCTACCGAGTCACCCCGCCCATAACGCTACACTCTATGTTGTTGGGATATTAGATTCATGCTGTTTAAAGGGTTTTATGGAGATAATCACGATTGAATCAACAAAGAAGCCACTCGGTAATCAATAATTGCGCATAAATACACTAATAGGTACTAAGTATAACAAAAGCAGCTATGATATTAACGGAATAGCTTTAGTTAGATTCAACATTATTCGACTTTTACAATTGGAATAAAATTTGCTGCAATTCTCGGCATGCGCCGGCAGTTATTATTCCGCGTATAAGCGGGAATTTGTCTCTAGGACATAGCCGGTTTTGTTCGGGACTTTCCCGTAAATTTGATCGGTTCGCTGGCTCTTTTCAAAACTCGCGGTTGGTTTTACGCTCTCGGCGGCATTGTTCCTGGCATTTTGACTTTGGATTAAACGGCCATGTTGTAAATTTTGTGCAACAGTTTTTTTCTCACTGAAAGTTCGTCAGTCACAGTCTAGAGCTAGGCTAATAAACCATTATCATGTAGTTCGGATAACATAATGTTCTCCTGGGTAAATATTTTCTTATTTCCTCCCCGAACAGATTCTCCGTATTTGCGTGAATCCGTTAAATAAATAAACACGCGTCATCCGACGAAATCGGCTTTTTTCAGCCGCCTACGACGTAGCCGGATGGAATAAGTCCCGGTACAGATGCTGCACGGCGCTGCCTAATCTCCGGAATCCGGGAATGCGGGCCCGGCGAGCCCTGCGCCGTGAGGTGTCCGCCGCTGAACTGAACAACTCATGGTAAAAGCTATGACACGACGAACGAAACCCGGCGGAGGAGCGGAAAGAATCTGGAATATTCTCCACGCTTGGGTTGGCGCGGCGTTGCGTGAAATATCAAAAGCATAATCCGATGAAGGCATTTTCTTAGCGAAATTCTTTTATAAATCGGTCCTCCCGATATCACGGCGGAAATCGGTAAATCGGGCGTACAAAATAAACAGATGCTCTGCAGTTTGGTTTTTCGGCGAAGTTTTACCTTATTACTCGTAGCCGTTACGAACAGAGACCAACTATCTATCTTTATAAAAAACCCATTGCTACATTTTGTAAGCATGTCCAAGTTAAACTTTGTAACATAATAAAATGAAGTAGATTTAAAAAAAAAAAACACGCACTCACGCCTTGTACTAATGTACTCCCTTGCGGGGTAGGCAAGAAGATTTTAATTAAGAAATATTATTTTCAAGAAAGTAATATAAAACAACAGGAACAGGAACAGCAATTAGAGGACATCAATTAGAGGACATCGACTTTGCAGACGATCTTTGTCTGCTGTCGACTAAACGCCAACACCTGCAGTCCAAAATTGACGACCTCGCCAGAGAAGCAGAAAAGGATGGACTACGCATAAACTGCTCCAAAACTAAAGAGATGCGTCTCAACACGTCGGATGATTGCGCCGTGCATGTAAACGGGGAGGCCGTGGAGAGAGTGAACAAATTCACGTACCTCGGCAGCGTCGTGGACCCTCACGGCGGAACCGAGGCCGACATCGACGCCCGCATCAACAAGGCCCGGTCAGCCTTTGCGCAACTCAAGCCCGTCTGGGACTCCTCCGTCATCGCTCGCCGCACTAAAGTTCGGATTTTCGAGTCAAACGTCAAGTCAGTACTCTTATATGGTTGCGAAACGTGGTTCGTAAGAGATGACCTAACAAGAAGGCTACAAGTATTTGTCAACAAATGCCTTAGACAGATACTAAAGGTATTCTGGCCACGAACCATCTCGAATACGGAGTTATGGAGACTGACCAACCAGAGGAGAATTGACTCGGAAATCCGGCTTAAGAAGTGGAGCTGGATTGGCCATACGCTGCGGAGATCCGAAGACCATCCACCCAAAATCGCCCTGACAAAGTGGGCTGCATCTGGAAAGCGAAAGAGGGGACGGCCAAAAACTACGTGGCGTCGCACTGTCGTGCAGGAGGCAGCCGCCCTCGGCATGAGCTGGCACGAAGTCGAAGGCATGGCACAGGACCGGTCAGAGTGGAAATCTACACTTCGAGCCTTATGTCCCTGATTAGGGATCCCAGGACCTGATGATGATGAATATAAAACAACTGTCGTGTTTAAGCAATGTGCAATAGAGGATTCCTTGGTCTCTAGTTTAATATCGCAGTTGAATTACTAAATAAACTTTCTATTACATTATATTAGATTTTTTTATAATAAGATTAATAAAATATATGATGTAACTCTTTGTTTATCGGTAACTTATGTATTGCGTTGTTAAAGAACTAATAAACGACTCGCGTATTCAAACAATGTAGAAGCAGGCTCTATTAAGCGCTAAGAAATAAGCTCTCAAATGAAGGTGAACTTGGCTCTATTAAAACGTTTCCCATCGCATTCTCGGAATCCGTAATGCTGCTTCGTTGACGCAATTAATTTTATATTAACGCTTAGAGCCATCTGTTGCCGTCCTTGGTTTTATTCGCAGGACTGTTGGGAAATTTATATTTATTATCATAATTCCATACAGTCAAATATACTAGGTATAATATTCAATGTATATAATTTTCTCTTTTTTGTAAGTGTCTTTTCTTTATATACTGTATTTTCATTTAATTAATCTAATTGTAATCGGAAAAAGCTAGTTCAACAATTTTTACATAATATTTCGATCGATGTCGTTCTATACCGATATGACACTAAATGAACTCAACATAACACAACCCTCTTTTAACTATCATCGTAGCTCTATTCATGTACCAAATTATTCTGTAATCTTGCAATGATTAAACCCTGTAAATCCTTTAAACCTTCTATGAGTAGACTATAAAATACAGCCTGTGTAAGTTCAGTGGCGTTGCTAATTACACTACCCTGGGCCTATGGCTCAAGTGGGCCCGGCCGCGGCGGGCGAAGGGTCAGTTTACTAGACTGAAAACTTGCCCTCAACATGGCATAAATTGACGTCAGTGACCGCCTAGGGTCGAGAGACGCCCACCAATCACAGATGGCTTACGAAACTTAGTAATGCAATACTCTCGGGACATGTCAGAGATTTAAAGTGACAGGACTTGGCAGCGAAAACAGCTTTTTGCCGCAGGAGTGGTTCTGTTCTTACAGTAAATTAATTTGATTCGAAAGTAGGCTTGCGCTTGGGCCAAAGGCGAAAGGTTATGGCGCAGCATTCGAAACATTAGGTGGAAGTGTCACAAGTTTGTGATATATGCCTGCCCATGGGGGCGGGCTTGGCCTTGCGAGATTGCTTTATGTAGAAATTCGGTTACCCACACGAGCAACTGTTATGTTTCTGGGTAATCTACGTTACGTGGGTTGACAAAATGTTACGGTGATAAATGGCTGCTTAAGAAAATTTAAGTAATTAAGTAAATACTTTTTTAATAATTTATTAATACAGAAATACCTACCTGATTCTGTATGTAGTCACGTGTCCTTACTGTGTTTTCGAAGATGATTTTTATGGCCAATATGAGTTTGATTGAGCGCAATCTTTTATTACAATTAGTTCAGCCGTTAAAAAAACCTTATTTGTCGTCTGATGGAATAGATAGATTAATATTATATCAATCAAGTTTGACATGTTTTGTTTAAGCTAGCTTACCCTCGTTATCGTTATACCCATAGACAGAGAAGCTTTTACAGTTGATGTAGAATTGTGAGCCAGTATCTTCAGTAGAGCTAAGCTCGACGTCTGGTGCTAATACATCAGGAATATACGCTCGAGTATTTCATATACCTACATATAGGAAGAGGTACATACGTACATACAAAGGAACTTGATTTTTCCGATCTCATTATTAGACCCATACACAAAAAAAATATCAACCAATTTATAGTTATAGTAACCCGAGATCTTCTCCAACTACATTAAATTAATAAACCGGCGCGATGTGGAAATAATTCAAATTGTTAGCTTTCAGAATACATTCCACGGCTTCGTGCTTAGATTATAAATATGTAAGAGTTTCCTTTATCTTGCCAGTCTGAAATTACAGCTTGGATAAGAATTATAAATGACGCTACTACATCTGCGTCGGGCGCAGGCATGCTGGCGTGTTTTACGATATACATTTCTTTCTTTATTTGTTAAATTAACGCTTTTATTATGCATCGTTTATGTTTCGCAGTTGGCACGGCTTCGGTTTGTGTGAAGTGCGTGAGATATCGAAGTGGGAAGGAAACATTTCCGCTCGGTTGTTATTCTATCTATTAACGTATATCTAATGTCTTAATCTAGCCTAATAATCATTCATGTAGGCGAGATAGTCTAATATTTTAGTTGAACCAAATACATTTAGGCTTTGAGAAGATTATAACTGTCAAAGATACCACTTTCATTAGATATACAGTAAACAACAACAACATTTCCGCTCGGTTGTTATTCTATCTATTAACGTATATCTAATGTCTTAATCTAGCCTAATAATCATTCATGTAGGCGAGATAGTCTAATATTTTAGTTGAACCAAATACATTTAGGCTTTGAGAAGATTATAACTGTCAAAGATACCACTTTCATTAGATATACAGTAAAGAGGCTTTCTGAATAGAAATACCTTTATCATGAAAATGTATTCAACATGTACACGTATCTATAAAGAGCAGCCAAGTGCACTAATTTGGAGCACGGAAGGAATAAAATTAACTCTCAAGTACGTGTATGATAAGGTTAATGGAGCGTCTTAGGTAGCTGAGTAGATACTCGTGTCGAGCTTTTAAACTCACGAATTAAACCAGATAAAACGGATAAGATTTCATTGTTTATAGATCTAGGTGTGTTAATTATACGCATGGTATTTATACGCACATGATACACCTGTATCCTGTATTTGCATGTGACCATGATGTTAATTTTAAAGTAAAAGTCGGCGATACGGCTCGCGACCTATCACGTGAGTACAAATGTACAGCGAAAAGCGGGTGACTCGCTTGCGAGACACCTCTGACTACCCATTCGGGGATTACAGTCGTGAGTATATGTATGTATGTATGTAAAGTAAAAGTCAATTTTTTTTCTCTACATTTTAAACCAAAACCACACGTCGCCGAGCGCTAAAATGCTACAAAGTACCTAACTACTTATTCATATTTTTGAAATCTGAACGCTAGAATTATCTTCGGCGAATAAGTAATTTCCTTCGCCTTGGATATCAGCAGTCAAATCTTCGGACAGGCTGAATCAATGATGGATGGTGGAATTAAAGGAAATTGTAAACCAGTCGTCGGCTCGCGTGATGCGCTAATGAAAACCGTAGCGGCTCGTCCGCGGATCCGACAGCCGCTTGTAATGAAAAGGTAAAGAATTAGTGCTGCCACACGATAGACAAATATCGATTGTTTATCGATAGTTTAAGGAAACATGATAGTGTTATTGATAGTTAGTGGAAATTATCGATATTATTGGTAGATAGCTCACGCATAATGGTCCACCTTGGAAGCTAAATGCGGAAAATCAGCTCGCCAATCATGGCGAGCTGATTTTATCAAGATAGATAGATTGGTAGATAGCAATGTGGTATCATCGCTTCCAACAGTATCGATTTTATTGATAGACACCAATACTATTACTGAGTTAGGTAGTTTCGTCGCTGCTAAACAATAAAGTATTGATTGTATTGATAATCGCCCATCATCGTACAGAGCGTCGATAGCGATAGTATCGATAATCTTATCGATCTGGTGCATATTTTTGGCGTTCAACAATCGATTACAAAACTATAAAATTTTTCAGCAACACTATAAATGCGCCGAGTGGGCGGTTGGGCCTCTTTGGGGAAGGAATACCGCCTCATTTCCATTCGGTAGATTAAAATGCCTCTTACAGTATTTGCCGGTTGATAGGTAATAAAATGAAAATGTTATTCAATCGTGGGTGTATTCTGAAATAAGAGATATTTAAATACTATTAATATACCGAAAAGATAAATAAATACATTGGCTGCAGAAACAGCTAATAATAGGTCAGCAGATTTATAATTCCGATTTGATCTACAGTCTATGTAGGTAAATATCGATGGTTTTTATTGTTATGTTTAACAATATATAAATTACTCATATAAGCTGAAAATTTAATAAGCTTGTTATAAAATATATTCTGTGCCACCACAAAAAACTTTAAACACTGTTTAACAAGTGTTTAAAACGAAATTTGACAGATTGTGTATGCGTTTGACAGCGGTAAACACCTATTAAACATTGTCTAAGTTTTTGTGGTAAGGCCCATTATGTCTAGCAGTGGTCGATTCCGTCTGACGAGGATCTGTAACTATGGTGCACTCATTGTACTGAATGCTTTAAAGTTAAACTCATTCTCTATTTATAGAAACTAACTAATTCCAATATTTAACTTGCTCGTAGTTCTCAAAGGAGGGAACTCAGACATTCTATTATAGAATTGTGCTCGCCAGAAAAAGGAAGCTTTAACTAAGAATAAGACGCTAATCATAAATTATGAATGCATTGTATGCGGGCCCAGAGCCACTACTTCAAATTATTAGTCTCACAGAATTAACGTCCTTCTTGCAGAAGTACCAACGAACGGAAATTTAATATCAAGAAGAGCCATTTACAAACAAAACCCATTACTTACGATGTATACAACGTTGAATATTGCAGAGCAAGTTATGGGAGCCGCTGTCTGTCCGGCCGGCCGCATGCCTACCTGCACAGCCTGAATTATTAACTCCGATTCCTACTTCACCGGCAAACAGAATCAAAAATTAAATCTAATTCACCATTGTAGCCCGTTAACTATTCCGTTCTTACACGAAACACAGCTCTTTGTGAGCCAAATATAACATGGAAGAGTGTGATAAATTAGCGAAGGCTTTTATTTCATTAAGTCGGTTGCGAATGTAATGTTTGGACGGAATGTCTAATGGCCGACGCGAAATTGTCTTGAAGGAAACAAGGTGCGGCGATTTATGTGAGCGAGACAAAGCGGCGATAACGAAGGCATTGTTGAGCCTCCCTTACATACTGTTGTCTTCTGTATTGCGATAAAACAACTGCTAGCATTCAAATTCTAAATGAAAGTCTTTTTCATCTTTTTCATAGTGGTAGACAGAATGGCGTAGTGGTTAGTGACCCTGACTACTGAGCCGAAGGTCCCGGGTTCAATTCCCGGCAAGGGCAGATATTTGTTTAAAACACAGATATTTGTTCTCGGGTCTTGGATTTGCCCGTAAAATGGCAATAGGCCCGTTTTTTGTCTCCCACTGTAACATGTCTAATATTTGCTTATCAGCACAACCTACCTTTAAACAATGATTATGTAACATGATGTTCCAAAATTAGAACTGTCTTGTACGACTTTATATAATCACCTCTGCCTTTGTTCTATGGATTACCATAATTCTGCATCGTCTAATACTGCTACATTGAAATAGAGCCAGGGCGTCAACTCCCGTTTAACGAATACAAAGTTTCAATCAAGACTGTCTAGTGTCTATGCCTGTAATCAACCTTCCATTTACTGTCACAAAATATAATTATGTAACGTGACGATGACGTTTGGACGCATTCTCGAATTATGTGATATCCTACACATTTAGACATTTTATCGTTTAGATTTTGGACCACCGTATCATTATATTGCCATCATTTACAAAGTATCTTTCATATTTTGCATACGACAGACGTTGCAACCAGGCCAGGCAGTTTGATAATCACAAATATGGTATTCGTTATGTCAGAGTAATCCCCCAACTTTGCCCCAGTTATTGAAGATGAAACTATAAGTTAACAAATAGGCGGGTACTTACATAAATCTCTTGTATTCGAGTAAGAGGAAATGTTTGTATTGAAACTTTATGTTTGATCCGAATTGAAACCATTGTAGTAAGTGTGTAACCCCGCTAGTCTTTTGTTCTATGGGTTCTATGATAAATTTACTACATATATGATGTATTAAGTACTTACAAATGGTTCATGTAGGTCCATCCCTGGTTTTTTAAAACACCCTATCGCAATTCTTACAGGATTACGTTATTTTTCCTGTCGCCACCCTGTGTCTCTATCTAGCACGTGGATTCTACTATCCTTAATTGAATGAAGGTTGGTTTGAATAGTTTTCATCCAAAATTGAATGAAGATACGACAATCAAAGTTATCCACAGATCATATTTCAGCGCCGAGATGGACTCGAACAAAAGAATGGTATCTAATAGGAAAACAAATAAAAGGGAAGAGGTAGTTAAAAAGCCATATGAGTGTTCCTCATGTTAGTTAGTTAGTTAGATTAGGTTAAGAAGTAGGTTTTGCTGGTGTATTGGTTTATAGGCAGCCATAATTATTCACGTGTTATCACAAACACACTATATTTCTTTACATCGTATCTAACATAAATATTGTAGTATTCTTTAAATAAACGAAACAATGCGCAATACACCGAAGCCGTTAAGTTGACACCAACATTTTAGAACCCCCTAATTTTATTTTTCCTGCAGTTTACGAAAGTTATGAACATTTCCACATATTCCGATGTTCGTGATCCGGGCCGTTGATCCAATCCTGTAATGGCTTAGTCGTTATCTCGACCTATTATTTCTGTTTGAGAAAAGGACCTGTCACAGACGAGATGTTTGGACTCTCCGTCGTATTGTTTGGAGTAGATTACGAGAAATAAGGAGGAATCGTCTGACAAAAGATTGCCATAGTATGTTCATTATCGCCTTTATCAAGTTATAGATATAGTAATCTGTGTGTTTAAGATAAAGAATCGTTTATTTAACACACTGACAAAAAAAAACAAGAAATAACAAAGATTAATATTAAAGGTTGCTGTCCAGAGCAACAAAAAGGCACCAGCTCAGCATGTAGACTATTAGGTACATATTTTATGTAAACTTTATAACGAGGCATGTATTGCTCGTTTTATAACTGTCGAGGGCAATTTATTGTACATGTATTTGAACAGTAAAAAAGTTGTTCTTAACGGAGGATCATTTTGTTGTCTACGGTGAGCGTCAAAGGGTTTGGCGGTTTTGTCTAAAATACATACGTAAGACAGTAAACTGACAGACAGTTACTACATACTAAAGTAGGCCTTACCTTTATGTTTTCTCAATGCTGCCTCATGTAATTCACAGAAACCTTGTTTTGAAGTTCTTACCTAAATTTAAATCATATGTATGTGAACCAAACTACAGTATTTTATATTCTTTTAGCTTTTACAGTAAACCCTAGCTAAATACTATAACAGAGGGTTAGTCAGAGGTGAGAGCCATGTTTTATGTACTTTAAAGGTTTAAAACTAAGATAAGAATGTACCGATTAAGCTAAGGGCTAAGGCTAAGGGTTTAATTGAGATAAAATATACTTACTTACCTATAATGAAATGTGTGTAGTAATCGTGTTGTATGGATCCTTCGCCACGGGTACTTACTTACAACAGAATTAAGTAGAATTGCCCGTAAACGACACCTTCTGCTATCCCCTTACATCGCTGCGCTCGCTCCTCGAATTCGATCAATTACACATCAGAAACTGAAGATGACGAGCAGTGAATGAAATTCCGGACGAACTATGCGTCGTTTGAGGCCTAATTGCAATTCCTATTGCGGCCCTAGGGCCTCTATTGCAGCCCCAACGAGAATATACGGCGCCGACGTTCGGAATGCGTTACTCTTATTACGGTGGTGTAGGTATGTGAATTGATTGTCCCGGCCCGGCTTATTTATACGAAAGCGTCTGTTGGGCCTACGCTGCGTTTTACTATGTTACGTCAGAATGGTGAGTTTTACTATGTTACGTCACAGGGCTTATGTTATGTATGAGGTAGGCAGCTCTGAATTATAAAGGTGAACTAGGTCAATCAGGACATTTTGTACCTATTCGAGAATAGTGGCCGTAAAATTATTGTAAACACCATTTTAAATACCTAACACAAATACAATGACTAGGAGTACTTCATACTATTAGTGGTTGTATTCATGTAGCAAAAAGTACCACAAGTCCACCACCCTGTATAAATAATGTATAGCGATATGAATTCCTTAGGCAGTTGAGAAAATATGTCAGCGCCATTATGGCTGAAAAGTTCGCTAGTCGGCGTGTAGTAAAGAGATAGTTATAACTCTCATATTTCATAGTTATGACCTTTATCGTAGGTGAACTGTAACATTTGCTCATAAATGTTGCTTGTATCTTTAATACGGGATTCCGGCTGCTAGATTTTTTATTTGTTCAACTTTCATAATAATGTTCTTTATTTAGTATTAATATAAGTAAGTACCTCTGAATATACATACAGTATAGAACTATAAATGAGGCTTTGAAAAATGACGTAAAATTATTTAAGGCATAGCATTTGTCTAGATTTCAAACACCATGTTTGTCAATCGAAAGAAGTTAGATTTTTTTTATTTGTCTTAAAATCTACAAGCTAAAGCTAAAATCTACAGTAATCTACAGGCGATAATTTTTCTTATGATATGATGTTGTTATTGGTAGCACAGACAATCAAACGTATCCCATCCCAAATGAAGCAAACACAAAGAGCACTTAAAAACTGCTGAGAAATATGTTCGCGAGTTGGCGACTTGTTTCAAAAGGCACATATTTTCAGGATCTGCTTTGTCTCAGACTGCAGTTTTTACTGGCGATGCTGCGAGTAGGTATAGCACATAAATTCACTTCGCTATTAAGCTACTGGAGTGCAGCCTCCAAGACAATGTGATAAATTACACAAGTTAGACGCTCAAAGCCTCTTTCTACATAACGCTTATTAGCCAGTGTTTAAGAAACTTTATCAAAAGAACACCGCGTTTAATTAAAAATAAAAAATGAATGCGGTATTAGCTCGCTTCCCATATGAGTTGGGAACTTTGCTAACTTTTGATTTTCTTTCTTTATTAAAACAGACAACTTCCTCAGGATTTTTTGCACCGTGCTGTAAGTAGCTATTTCTTTTCTGGAAATTACTAAGTAAGCTTGTAGCACTATATATGATAATAATAATAGTATAATTGGTATTTATTACCTACTTTATAGCTAGTGGTAATGAAAATGATTATAAATATTGAATTTTATATAATAAATTATGTAGATTATCCGAGAATACAAACCGGTTGTAGTATTATTACAGAAATCTATTTATAAATAGCATATCGCCAGTCGAGAAGGTCGTTCGCGCTCCTACAAAATTTACCTGTTCAATCAATGGAAAAGTCAATTAACATAAAACGAAGCACTTGTGGTAGAATTTGAAGTAAACTTTTCCATTCAATGTTTCCCTTCATTTGGCTAATGATGCCGGGTTCAATGGTTCAATTAATGTTTTTTTTTTTCATGAAATTATTATGAGGCCCGAACCGTGAATCCCCTATATCAGATGTTACGGGGAAATGCCACTGCTTTCGGAATCCAAATATTTTTTTTAGGCTGAAGCAGCGTGGCCATTGAAATATATACAGGGTAATTTTTAAACCACTTCTAAAAAGGACGCAGTACCTGCCTGGACCTGAGGTGAGTCTGTACAAAACGTATCATATTGGTACATTTATGCAATGAATTTGAGTACAGGTTAACTGTCCTTCATAATGTTATTTCTGGAAAAGTATGCATTGACCGTCCCTTTACAAACCCACTTTCACGGTCCTTATTGACTCGCATAACTGGCACTTATATAAAATCTGTATGGTTTGAAAGCAGTGCACGTCGAATTATCATTATAAACTATGAAATTTCCGTCCATGGAGCTCAGTTATGGAAGTTTCCTCATTACCAGTTGTTATAAGTTCTGACTCTGGTCTCATGGCCACGCTTCATACGCGAACAGCTACTTTATTACATTTGGAGGGCCGGGCTCTGACCCGCCAGCCCTTTGTGCGTTTATTTTTTATTCATTCCCACGGAATCCCGGCGGCGCTGCATTTTGGATATATTCTGACTTCTCCCGCCTTGCACAAACACGGATTTTATAGCTTATTCTAAATTTGAAACGCTTTCACGGTTTTAATTAGTATTTTTTTTTGTTTCAGGTAAAGCATTGGACTTGTGGTCAGGGTGATGCTTATGGATATATGGATGCTTATGCTTATGCAGGTGTATAGAAGTTAGGTAGATAAAAATTACCAGTATAAAAACTAAATATGCGTAATTCCTCAACTAAGCAGAAGACATTGGTCTCCCATAATCTCAGGCCCTAATGTTATAAGTTTTAAAGTCCGCGATTGGCTTATCACCACCGCGTTCAAGCGGCACCTCTATAAGGAAACTTATCTTGCAAACTTTTAGTCCCCATCTTTTGTTAGCGCGTCGTTTTACATTACTTTATTATGCGTAATAGAATTTATGATTCGTGAAGCATTTACTTTTAAATTTTTTATCGGCCCAACGTACATTCCGAGTCACTAGGGTGAGGAAGGAAGCAATTCTTGACATGGAAAAGGGTTTTGTTTTCGTCATAAATACTTGTATGTAGGCGTCAATGCGCTACCCTTCCGATTTGAAGAGTCAGAATAAAGAAAAATAAAGGTTTTGCCATGTGGACATTGAAAGTTACAGGACGGCAATAAAGAAAATAATATTTAAAATATTATATACCTTCAAGCGTTTGTAAATAAAAAAAAACTACAAATCATAATTTGAATAATTTACGTTTTTATCCCCGTGAAGAATCGGCATTGCAATTAGATAACACTGTACATAAGTAGCTTGGCAACTACTATTAGTACTTTTGTACATTATTTTATGGAATATTTTGATAAATGTACCTAATAATAATGTAGGTATGTAATAACAATGTACATATTTAATTGTTATGATCAAATAGGTCAATTTACTATACACAGTCCATATTAAATAACACCTAATTATTGTTAACAGTTGTAATAATACTTAGTATAATTGCTGGTTTCATGTCAATTAGTGAAACCATATCAGTTGCCAGAAGTACAAATATTGACCACCCGTCTTGATTACTGGAGGGTGATTCGTGTCACAAAAAACAACTTCGTTTTCATCTCGTTTTCAGATTTTTACGAACGAGCTATGAAATTGCGATTCACATGGCACTAAAAACAAGCTACATAGTAAGATCGTTTCGAGATCGCAAAATGAATGAACGGAATGGAGAATGACGCGATTCATGTCATTTTTGTTGAACTTTTTGATATCGCTTATCTGTCATATTTTGACGTTTTAGCGATTTTAAACTTTCGAAGAAAAGGGTGAAATTGTTAGATCGTTTTCAGAAAATACTGCTAAAAGTGAAATTGACCTTGTACGCATCTCTCCAAGATCTTCAAGCCATTTTTCAGCCGGACAGCCGTCCCTACGAGACACGTTTCCATCTTTACCGAATTCGTAATTTTCCTTTATAGTAAGCTTGTATTAGTGATATTTATTTGATTGGTGTGGGTTTTGGCCTGAGGCCCTCGCAGAATGAGGAAGAATATTTTAACCGAAAGCATACACATTCCCTCAGTGTGCAAATTGTAAGTTAATGAATTAAACACATTGTAATGCATGTATATTTTATTTATTGATAGAACTAATAAATTCTATGAATTATCACAAATACTAAAAAAATATAGGTAGTAATTAGGTCCCTTTACCACTTAATAAAGCTACAGATAATGGCAGTCAAAGATTAAAGTCTTATTATTTTTCTCATATTCTCTCCTATAGGTTGGCTGGTACAAAATGCTTTAAGCCTTTTGTATAATTATTAATACTTATATATACAATATTTTGTTAACAATTATTAAACTATTATTGTATATAGGAACTTAGGTAATCAGTAATCACAGGTGCTCCTCTGTTTGAATTGACGCATGAAGAAGAGGAAGAAGAGAGGCGTGAGGCCATTGAAGGCCAGGCGCATGCGCAGGGACGGGATCCTCCCGCGCAGCAGCCGCAGCAGCGCCGCGCGGACCGCGCGCTCCACGCCGCTCGCGGAGCCAGAGCTTCACTGGTCGCGGAGCTTCACTGGTCGCGCAACTGCGTCGCCGCTAAAATCTGTGGATATTCAATTTATAGTTAAAACATATACCTACAAAAATATTTTGTACTTATTCCGATATAAATTATGTATACGTATTATACCTTACCTTTACTTTAAGTCTGATCTTGATTGTTCCTTTCATTAGCCTTGAAAAGACAAAATGAAAAGTTCAGTATGATATTGTTCTAAAAAACTACAGACAGGCACTAACAAAACTACACTGTAACATAAATATTCAACACCAGTTTTCCTAACACATTATTGGGGTAACAATGAAGTTAAAATCTATTCTATTATTTAGCCAAACATTTAGGAATAACCTACCTTTTTCCATATGAGGAGCCCCTGCTCAAGAAGCCTCTCATTGACTGCAGCCTGTCTGTTCATTGCTTCAGCTATCATTGTGAGGGCTGAAGCCGTGGCCCTCTCACAACGCAGTTGCTGCATCTGCAACTCAAGCACATCGGCTGCTGCTTGTGTTCACCTCGTTCAAGATTCTTAAACAATTCAAACAGAAATTGGATACATCGTACATTACAATACCTTCTTGACTACAACCGGTAACATTTATATTTCAAAAAAATAGGTTAATACATTGATACTTACATGTCTCAGTCGTATTTCTCTAAGTAAGTTAAACTTTCTTTCTTCTTATTTTCCAATAAAACTACGTACGACACGAAAATTAGCAAAGAAAATCAATGTTTTTGTCAATGTTTTTATGGAGAAAACATGGCGGCTGTCAAAAGTGCCACAGGTTATGAATTTCTTCAACGTTGAATTAAAAAGCCGTTTTCTTGATACTTGCTATCGACACTAATTCCAACAAAATATATTGTAGGAACAAAATTATTTAAAACAATTAGTGGTAGTATTTATTATTTTTGCATGGCAATTAAAAAAATATAGTTTCATTCATTTCACTCAAGCCATCCAAATACGAACTAGCGATATGAAAACGAGATCAAAGTATGTGTGTTATGAATCGCGTTTTTGAACATTGCGGATTTCATCTCGTAACTCGTTCGTATCGCTTTACAAATATTTCGGTTGAGATGTGAATCGCGCCCCTGGGCCATTGTACTGCAGATCAATTTATGATTATGCCGATTCAAACACAATTTATGGATGCCTACATAGAATTGAGCCTCCAAAACACTGGATTTTGGAAAATTTTTGACAAATTTCTAACTTAATAATATTAAGTTCATGAATGCTTCGATAATAGATTGGCGTCCTTTACTCACGATTTAAAATTTTGATATTTTATAAATTTAAAAAGAACAAAAACATTTATGCTTCCAATTCTAGCACTGTCCTCTTTGTATGTCCAACTTTTGAAAAGTCTACTTTTTACCCGACTGCCGAAGGAGGAGGGTAATGTTTTAAATAATCGAAGTAGAGTGGAAACGATTTTATAGAAGTGACACAAAGTGAACAAGTTTCGTTATCTTGAATCTCAACCGCAATCCGCGATACGATTCTAACGCCCAAGTCACTTTTACGCTCGTGTGAACACGCCTTATGTAGGTTAGACTGTCTGTTTCTAGGGTAGACGAAAAATCGGCCATCGACCTTCAGAAGTATTGTGTCTGCGGTATCTAAGTTGTTGTCAAGGATAAGATTTCGCTCAGTGAGGTGAACCAAAATGGCTGCCTATCTATATAATTATTATATTTTACTGTATTTCAGTATGTTTTTTGTATAAGTACCTTTACAATAGGTTAGTTTCCTAAATGGTAAAGAAGTTCCGATTTGTAAAGAAGAAAAATATATGAGATATTTTTAAGCGCTTATAAGTTTCCAGCTTTCATACTGTATGCGGCCTAAGAGCATATCAGTGTACTCAAATATAACTATTTCTATCATGCCTAATCTATATAAATAGCAATAAATAAAGTGGATGATTACTATGATTAGTTCCCCCTATATCCAACAAATGGAAAATATCAAGAATGAATAATATCATCCAATCAAGGGAGCCTAGGTCAATTTGCCTCAAGGAATAGGCAAGTCGTAAAAAACTAGATGAATTTATTCATACATTCCTGGTATATCTACATTCAACATATTAGGTTTTAGTTTATGATTGTTTCGTGGAAACAAAGTCTTTGTAGAGACTCGTTTTATTGGAATTGTACAGATTTGCTAAATAATAATATAATAATTTGATTCAATATTCAATTACATAATGTTTTGTTATGTAATGATGACTCTTTGTTTGTTTGTTCGTGATCATTACACACACATCTATCCAAAACTACCTATTCTATATTGTTTGGATCTATGTATTCACATAGTATAATAATGTGGCCTCAAAATAACATTTTGTGAATTAAATTTATTTAGGCAATAACACTTCACAAACATTGAATAAATCTGACCATTAATATACACTTTTTAAAAGACCCGATTTTACCATTGCGTTGCTTACTCTCGCTCGAGTAAGTAGACAACTTACTCTCGGATACTCTTATTCTTCAATCAGGCCTTAATAATTTTAGACCGAATTGTTTCGAAACTCCCTTAGTTAAAAAAATATGACGACCGAATGGCGTAGTGGTTAGTGACCCTGACTACTGAGCCGATGGTCCCGGGTTCGATTCCCGGCTGTGGCAGATATTTGTTTAAACACAGATATTTGTTCTCAGATCTTGGATGTGCCCGTAAAATGGCAGTAGGCCCGCCCCCTATTACATTGGGACTAACATAACACTCTGGCGAAAAGTGGGTGCAGCAATGCACCTCTGCCTACCCCGCAAGGGAGTACATTTAGTACAAGGCGTGAGTGCGTGTGTGTGTGTGTGTGTTAAAAAAATATATGATTTAAACTTTTGGTCGTCCGGTAAGTAAAGGGTAGAGCCATTTTATGTTTACGACCCTGGACAAGCTCAGGCTAATGTATAGCCTATATCGATATTAATGGCCAGAGTATGGGTTTTTATAGCACTTTTGATTTACGATATCAAAAATGCTTTAATAGTCCTGGTAACAAACAGTCGTTCAGGAAGTGTGGGTGGTAAGTTCAAAAAAGGTAAGATGAAATTTTGGCTTGTGAATATAATTTAGTTACTTACATACTAGTTGGGAGGTAAAATACTAAAATACCTATTTTATATTGTTAATCCTGTTATGTGTATGTTAGCGTTTTAGCGTGTAAGTTGAGACTAACATAACACTCTGGCGAAAAGTGGGTGCAGCAATGCACCTCTGCCTACCCCGCAAGGGAGTACATTAGTACAAGGCGTGAGTGTGTGTGTGTATGTTAGCGCAAACCAATATTACGGAGATAAGATTAACTTATACGGAAATAAAGGTTTCAAAATTCTAATGGGACCTTATGGACCTCTATTTAAAGCTTACCTCCTATAACTGGTAGAACTTTTCAATATTTTTGTACCCGCTTAAGGTGCTTTCCTATTTGCCCATAAGTACTATTAAGTACTTACCTAATAATATTCCCTGTTATAATTAATCTTGCGATATTTATTGTTAGGTATTGTATGCTTTATTAGGGTTATTTCAGAATATTTCTACTTCACCTAAACAAGTAAAATATTGTACGTTATCAAGCTCCCTTAATTAAGATTAAAATTCACATATGCATATTTATCTTAGTGTGTTGGGTATACATTTCGAATTTCAACCCTTATGTACGAAATTTACAATTCTTAACATTTGATACTAATAAAGCAACGTGCGTGCTCCAGAATTATTTAGCCAATAAGAAACTCGTATATCAGATTGCACTTAAGCGAGAAAACAGACACGTCAATTTCGGTATTATTTATTTAGTGCACGAAAAGGCGGGGAGATGTGTGCGGCTATGGGTACGAGAAGGATAGAAGAATTTCTAATGAGCGAAACATGAACGTCGGGTGAAGGGTCGTTGACCTTTTCTTTGGGGTGGATCCCCTTTCTGTCGGATGGACGCAGAAACCCCGCAGTAGGCGGCGTGTTTCGGTGCATTTTCTAATTGAATCGTCTAATATTTTGCTTGTGTAATCAATGTAGATGGTTCGCGTTGTGTTTTGTTTAGGATGCGTGCAATAACAATAACACTCTTGGTACGCTGAGGCTGATTACGTAGCTATCAATTGAGGGTTGTAATATGTAAGGGTTGTGATTAACTGATGCGGAAACTGAAAACAAGGCCGACGGTTGTAAGAATACAAATCAGAGGTTACGTCGCACAGAAATAGGACAAAATATAGAATTGTCTGGATGGTGGTGCGGGTTTGTTTGTCCGAGGCGCTCCCTTTCAGTGACAGGTTTCAAAATGGAGTCTTATTCGTGCGTGAAAAATCCACTGGGGATTCGCTGAAACGTTCATAATTCAGTTACAAAAAGCAAGCATGCCCGCTGGTGGGCGTAGTATGTAAATATTTGAGGTCCATCCAGTTTCCCTGCTATAGTTTGTATGGAAAACAATTAAGTTTGTAGAAATTTCAGTTCTCGTTTGCCTAATGGTTGAAATTAATATTATGGAAAATAACATTCAGCGTTACACAATAAAACACGAATCAAAATTGGCAAAATTCTCATTAAAGATATACATACATGTGTAATTGTGTATCAAAGATCAAATATTGTTTTTGGAAAAATAAATATTACATATTATTATAGTTGTGTTCAAAGTTCCATTTATATTCTGACTATTACCTATACGAATATGTGCCATGTAGGTACTTTTTTTACATTCATCAATGACCTTTTTTTTCTTTTTTAAATCTTTATTTATTAAAGAGTTCAATGATCTTATTATTATGTTGAATGATGAGAATAGTTTTTACGTATCACAGTGGATTTATTTAAAGCTGCAAGGGTTAATTCTTGCCCGCATTCATCGATCGATGATACGGGAGCACCATTGAGCGTGGAGACACAATGAAGAGGCCTTGTTAGTCACGAATTAACTTTTAAACGCGAGGATTTTTTTACCAAGTGGTACCTGTGGTAAGGATTGCTAGGGGCTATGGAAAAAAGAGTTAATTTTCAAATGGTGTAACTTCATGACAAATACTAGAGCAAGACTGGGGTTAGTCAGGTATTCACTGACTGTTCAGGGAGCGATGGACGTTTAAAGAAAACTTTGTTGCGTCACTTCACCCATCCTTAAGGCTCATAAACTATGCTTATTATTATTATAAAGATCCTCTTCCTACACAGACAATTTCACAGAGACGGTTGATTCCTGATTGAACCTCATCATGATCTCATTGTGATAGCCTCACGTTGATAAAACACACAATATCCGTGAAACACCATCTTATGGATGTATAGAAAACGTCCCTCAACATAATATTAACAATACTAAGCTAAGAAATACGCATGACAAAGGCGCTGTCACTCAGTTCAGTATATTGTTATCAGTAACTTTGCTCACCAACTTAGCTCCATAGGCTGATGTTCGTTTTTACGTCTTTTCACGGTTGTTTTGTTTACACACGGCTTCCCTTACCGTGGATGCCGTCATATTTCATACGTTTTAATGTTTAAAATAATAATAAATTGCTTTTATAGCGCCGGATTTACATTATCGCCGGATTGGGTGCAAAATCCAATGTGTGAAAAGTGATCAGGGCACTGTGGGATACTTCACTTTTGATCTCGAATTTATTTTTCAGATGCAGATTTTCATGCCCGGGTGTTACGTTACTTTGCGCTTGGACACTATCGACAAAGTATAATCAGCTAAAGCTGCATTCTAACTTATTTACGGAAAACAAAAGAACTAAAGACAAGATGGCACCCTCAGACAACAAACACACAAGTATGTCACTATTCTGGACACACTCCTCCTTTCGTCCGGCAAAGCCGATTATAATCGCGATAAAAACGCAGGCAAGGCCCCCCTCCCTCCCCCCTGCCTTATGCGATCTCCTGTCAAAAGTCCTCCAATTTATGTATTGCAGCCGACACCCCGCAGTATTATTTATTGCTAGACGCTCTCTACACACCCGAGTTTTCTTTTTGCCTCTATCGAGCGATAGACGTATGTGCTAAGGCCGGTTGAAATGAAGATGTGTGGCTTTTCCTCCGCCACGGGTTTAGGGGATATCGCCCGATGTTAACTTTTAAATCTCCAGCTTTTTCAGACTTTATCCCTTTCAGCTCGGGTGTATTCAAGCTCAAATCTACTTAGCAAATAAGACCCATTATTCACGCTGTGTCATTTTAACGAAGAGTTGGCGCAATCCGTCAATTTCAGCACTGAAATAACTACGTTTCTCTTGCAGACAAATGGAATTCTCTCTAATTGTGTGACTACAACCAGAACGGGCAAAGCCAGTAAGCTTTTAGTTGGGGATTCAGTAAAACAACGAAAAACCGTTTTAGGCCATGTCATTTAGGGTCACCACGCGCAAGCCCACGCTATAAAAAACGATTCGCACAATTTTTGAAACGTTGAAACTAACCGAAACGCCCATTCAGTATACCGACACAAAAACGCTGGCAGCGTTATTTTTTTGGCCGTCAAAAGAATGATAAAAATTTTAATCGGTTGTATACTACATATTAAAATGTTAACTATGTATGTCCTGCAGGCATGTCTGGGATGACAATTTAACTTTTTTCGGTGGCAAATCGTCGGATTCATTCGTTATGGATAAGAGTCTAATTCAGCAAATATTATTCCATAGTTAAGGTCATCGACCTTTTTCGCTTGAGTACCAAGTACCATTAAAAACAGATGTATCGCTAGAAGCAAAAACAAAGAGTCGTGGAAACTGCGACGCTTCTTCCCACTGAAACATCGCAGGACGCCGCGATGACATCCGTCTGTCCAACTTACCAGAATACCACCACCACCTTTATCCCTATCGCGATAAAAGCCATTTCATCACAAACAAATGGCACACACAAGATGGTTTATGTAGAGAACGGATGGTGCACACTCTCACTTAACCAGACACGTAATGTAATAAAGAAACTTCACATCTCATGTCGGGGCGGTATGAAAGCAAATGGAAGTGTGGAATATCAAAATATTATTCGTAGAAATATTATTTGCAATGTTAATAATGAATAATAACAGTTTATTATGCTTTTAAAAAATTATTTTTTTCTAATTATATATACTGATTTTTACTAACTTGCAAAAATGAGTATATTAATGAATATATTTTAACACTTTAGATACCACGAATCGCAATCGGTAATCCTAAATTAGCGCTGAAATCTGACAAAATTTTCACGTATCTGACACATGTGTTACATTATCACCATCGATGTTCAAGGATTTTTGGTATTTAAATATTGTGTCGATGTTGTTTTGGTTGCTGGACGAGGATTGGTGATCGTGGTGAAAGGCTAAGCCAGTCAGATATGACCTGGTAATGATTCATTGGTAGAATTTATCAAACCTATCAGAGCGGATTAGCGTAAAGCGCTAGAATCATTCATTTACCCGTGCGGCTAAGCTCGCGGTATTTGCTATTTGTTTAATTTAACTAATTAAAGTACATAATTAACCACTGCGGGTACATTGGTGCACATTTGTGACACTATTTAACGGTTGGAGAGATGTAATTTAATTGTTCTTTGTCGGAGAGGGACCAAACAGTTTATTAGTTAAAATGTTCTGTATCTTCTTTATGAATAAGGGGGTTAGACTTTAAAATCTCATAAGCTTAGTTTAAGTAGGTAAGTACTAAATTTTTTTCAATGTTTCTAAAATAACCAAGTAACTGACTCCTGAAACTCGTAACGTCTGTAACTAGTTTCATTACCTGTAGCGATGAACCATCTCAATTTAATTACCATTTCATCAGACGACCAATTTCGGAGAGCTAAGGCGCGGCACGGTACTTAAAAAATAATAACGTGGTTCTTACATAAATTTATGTTTATCCCTGAATGTGCATATCCCAAAATAAATGCCCCAATACCCTTGCCTTTGTATTATAACGGGTATCGATATTCGTCCATAAATCCTCGAACGTTTAAACATATACCCAAATACGTCCGCATTACACAGCTCTTAGCCACGAAAAAGGTCGTATCGTATAAAGCGACCCTAAAACACGCGTCTTAAAAATAAAAATAAATTGGAAAAACGCATTTTATTAAGTGCTCCCTGTATGGAAGCCATCACGACGGATCATAACAAGTATACCGCTCGGGGCGCAAGAATAGGGGAGGCAGCTCCCAGTTGGGACGTCTGAATACGACACTGTGAATTTATAATTATTGCCGTTATGAATTAGTTATGTTATAGGCAAACAAACTTGAGCGTTAAGAACTCTAAAAACTCACGCATTAAAAATAAACACTCTCTGTGCTACCACAAAAAACTTTAAACACTGTTTAACTAGTGTTTAAAACGAAATTTGACAGATTTTGTTGGCGTTTGACAGCGCTAAACACCTGTTAAATACTGTCTTAAGTTTTTGTGGTAAGGCCCTCTGTACCTAATGGTGTTTTTAATTCTATCCAAAATCAGGACGCTGGATGTATTGTATTCAAGTACTTATTTAGTTTTATATTTATTGTATAATCTTGGCGACAAGCTTATCAAGCTGCTGATATTCAAGTTTTTATCTGAGAAAATATATGTCTATAAGCGGTTCGCAGAACAGAAAAAGTGCATGTTTAAGAATCGGGTTGGTTGGAGGTCAGAAATCTCCGTGGCAGACTGTACTAACCTTACTACTGTGCTTAAAGTATATTATGGTAACATAGGGGAGACGTGTGCCCAGCAGCGCAGATATTTATTAGGAAAGATTAATGACTCTCACATCCCCTGTGCAGGAAAAGACGCATAAAATCTTATACATAAAGCGAGTTGGGTTACCATCACAGTAGGGCATAAGATACACGGATTCACATTTGCTGCTTGTACCTTCAGCTTCAAAAGCCGTCATACAGATACCATATTTCAAATATCAATGCGTTATACAGGCTGTTGCTAAAGCGGTTTCAACTTTTGTAAACTTCGTTAGGCATTAGTCTGTTATACAAAAAGCTACACAAGGTATTTGATATCATAACCTGTAACCTTATGTCTCTTATGATAAAGAAAGTGTGTTTCACACACAGGGGCTAACTCTAGCTTACGAAAAGTACGGACTTCCACGACTCTCGTACCGATTGCATTAAAGCTTTCGTTCGTTCGTTTTTTGCTAAGCTAGAGTATGTACCCAGCTGTACCCGTATTACGAAAAACCGCAGCATATTCTATTCGATAGTCTATTCGAAAGTGCTGTCAACCTGTCAACAACAAAATGGCGGTGTATAGATTTGCGAAAGTTTGACAGCTATCATTCCATAGGTCATTGTCAGAATAATATTATGTACTCTGTGGTCATTCTTTTCGAAACTCATTCGAAAGGTAAAAAGTGTTCGAAAGTGCTGTCAAGTTGACAGTAGTCGCACTCGCATTCGATTCTATTCGTTAGCTCGAATTTTCATGATACGGGTACTGTACCCAGTCCTTACCAGCAGCGGCGTCGATAACGCCAAGTCTGTAAATTTTAAATGAGATTTTTTTTTATTTTTTTTATTTATTTTTTTTAATTTATTGCATGGAAAACCAACAGCTTTATACTAATAACAAGTTAATCTTATTTAAACATAAATAGACGAAAAGCTAATTATAGGTTTTCGCATATGGAGACGAGATACGTTGTAAAACTCGATACCCACCAGAGATTCCGATTATATCGGATTTACGAACATGATCGGCTTATACTCGGTGATTTACCATTTACGAGCGCCGCCAATATGACTGTCTTCGGTACAAATAATAATATTGTTGTGTTTTGTATGTACGAGTAGGTAACTGTGTTTTATTTGTGAAGTGCAAACAAATAAATTTTGATATCATTCTTGTTTATAAGTGAGAGTTAAGTAAGTTAATAACACAAGTTTGGAGATTTTCTTGTGCGAATACCGGCATTACAAGTGGCTTAGGATAATGTAGCATTATAGTGGTGAAAGATTTGTGACACTGGGTAATTGTTGTGGAGCCTATATTCAATACAAAAAATATATATACACAGACGTGATGCATGGTATTAAATAGTTTGGTACTTTTTTTGAAATGTATTACTGGGGTATTTCTAGTGTTGCTTGATGGCCGAATAAAATATTCACTTGCTAGACATAACCGTAAGAAACAAATTGAGATTGCATGTTTTAAAGCAGCATTTCACTGCCTACTCGAATAAATACTGCTTCAAAATGTTACTTGTCCAGATTGTGTTTCCAACAAACATTTGCATATTTTGTGCACTTTTTTTTACTTTGCGAACAAGTTTGACCCACATTTCTTTGTTGTTTGAATTCTGCATTAAGTTTACGAATTATTTTGAATAAATTATGAAAATACATGTTGTTTAATGTAAAGTACAATCTGATCATGTAAAAACTGTCATAGCTGTAACTAACGATGTGAATTTATACAATATCCTACAATCCTGTCGGCACATGATGACCAAAATAAAATACATCGCGAGTACTTGATAATGGAGGTACGGTATGTGTCGGTTAAAAGCTACTTTTATTTAAAAGTACTCGCGTAATTTTCAATAAGTAAATTCATTACTCCCGTCTGAATAATTTTCCCATAAAATATAAACAATTCGGCAAACAATTTACAATTTCGCACCCGAAAACGCTTTTAAGACCCACTTGTAAACGCAATGTTGCCCGTATCACTAGTCCATTTGATTGCGGTACACTCACTCACACAAGTCTAAACTGCGATTTAAACTGGACGTTGCGGTACAGTCGCGTTGATACCGGTTTATGTAAATAAACGTACCGAGTACAGGTGGACCGACAGTGTGTTTGCGCGATTTCGCTGCGGTCAGCTTCAGGAAATGAATTGCCCAATTTTCCGCATTTTCCCCTATTAACAACATCCGGGCCGCAGCAGGAATACGAGTGACGCGCCCGCAAATAATGGAGCTCAGTAAAGCAGATTGCTCACTTGTTCCACCGAGATACGATCCGGACATCGAATCGGGATCTTTTGTCCTGACGTCATCGGGGTTGGTCTGCGTGTGGCGCTTGTGGACAAAATACGTTTTATAATAAATGTAATGTAATATAGTGTTAAATCGTATCGTATAATAATAATCGTAATCTTCTGATATATTTGTGTTTCTTAAATTTAACTATTAATACACACGGATTGAGTAGGTAGGTACAGCTACTTCTGCAACTTATTCTGAAATAGGACAGTCTGGACAGTCATGCGGATTTATCCCATAAAAACACTATTTGTTCTATTCGATCTAGTACAATTGTATCATTTTATGAGTAATTATTATTTTGTGGTCGAAAAATTAGGTAGCGAGTGTGCAACCCCCTTAGCCAGTCCCGCATAACTTCGTCAGTACGTTCATTCTTTTTGTGGTGTAAAAATTGTTTTGTTTAAGGCTGTCACTAAAGCTGGAAGAAAATCAGAATCTGTCAAATCTAGTGAGGGGGGGTTGAGGTATGCGGGGCGTTCTACGGACAATGACATGAAATTTTAACATAGTACTCGAAAACATAAAAGTGAAGACATGCCACTTTGTTAAAAATATACTAAGTAAGTAATATTGTTTTGTGATACGAAAATATTTATTTTTATTTGAAAGTATTTTTAATATTTAATAATTAATTATATATAAAGTCGTACCCGTGCCGATATTTATACAGGTTGTTGCAAAAAGGGTTTAATACTATGCCGAAACCTACGTGTGCAGCATGTTATTGATGTTATTTCTAAGCCAGGAAATGAAATCAGAATGTAAAAAAATCGCGAAAATATTATCAGAGTTTAATAGTTCAGGGTGTTGTATTAAACTCTGCCCCCGTGTAATAAAAAAAGTATAGTTAGCCGAAAGGGCGTTACTCAGGCGTCACTCTGAAAAACTTTTATCCTACGTAATTTTTTATATTCATGAAAAAAACGCTTCTTCATATAATTTTTTTTGGTCACGTGACCTTTTAGTTAGACGACCTGTTTTTTTTTGGTGTTTCAAAAGCAGAACAGTAGTTTGCAGAACTCTGCATATACAGGGTGTCACAAAAGGTTACGTAGCTGGCAAAGGAAAGAAAGAAAGAAAGAAAGATACATTTATTTAAAGGGATATGGGGAGGTCACCAGAAAAATAATAACATGTAAGTACCCCCGCAAGGGAGTACATTAGTACAAGGCGAGAGTGTGTATTTTTTTTAAGTACTTATGTGTATTTGGGATATGATAGAAATAATATTTTTGTTTCTTAAAAACCAAAAAATTTACACCTTGCTGCGCTCTTTTGCTCACTGTAAGTACACCTACAAATATTGCTGTATTAAAAAAAACGGTTTTGTTATAACGATTATAAAAAAAAAGTTATTTTCATGTCAAGGAGTCATTTACCTAATTACGATTTCACTCAACAGCAGGTGAACTGAAAAAATAAGTTCTAGTTCTATCATCACTTTAGATCGCAAACATTGTAACTCCACTTTTCTCGGCGAAAAGTACTCTTTGGTGTCAATAGAAACGTTTTTTGAATTCACATGTTTTCCTCTTTATTCGAAAAAAAAACTGTATTCCGCATTTTACTATTTGTTTTCCTCTAAACCCCAAACCGTGATTTTTAAACAAGAAAACTTAGTAATTATACCCTTTATTCTCATATACAACGTGCGATGTAGGCGAACGTGAACGAAAACTATGCAATAAGCCTTTGTTTTTATTACTACTTTAGTAAATTACAATAACATACTCAACAATGTTAATTTTTTTTTGCAATGTTATGTTGTTAAATTAAGATCTAATATTTTATTAACATGAAGTTACTTTCAACTTTTTTTTGCATCTATGCGTCGAATCACAGCATGACGGCTGCTGCAGCTTCCTGCTGTCCTGTCCTCCAACCAATCCCACCAGTACTGCAGGTTGCGTCGAATACGAGCCATTCTCTTCGACTTGACAAGACAGGTGCTCCCGGAAGGATCATAGATCGCACGGAACCCGTACCGTATAGAGGCAACGGACTCCTTTGCAACAGCCCCCCCGATTCGGAAGTAGCCCATGCACTGCATGGCGAGCACAGCTGCAGCAATTTTTTCGTAATGAATCATTGGGATGTCATCCCCGAAGGAGGCTCTCAGCCTACCTCACGACCTGTGTGACATTAGAAAAATGCACTGTGCTAACGCCGTTTGCGAGCTTGATTTGCAGGACCGCGTTGTATGCCAAGTTCCACAGCAGAGGGGTCCAAGACCTACCGCTGTGGAACTCCGCAACTGAACTTCTTCAGTGAAAACAAACCCTCTCTTTTCACATCCTTAATGTACTTGTTAGACACGTATGACCTCTGTCAATTTTCTGCAGATGACGAGATACAGAAGACAAGTGATGGTATACAAGAGCCGCCCTAAAGGTTCGCCCTCTAGGGGATAGAGTTGAACGCGGTTACTATTTTTAAGCAAACAGCCAGCGCAACAACTCGCCCGTGGTTCTTATCCTGCTCCGACAGTGAACGAACGCAAAGTATTGTACCCACTATTCGAATCCGCAATTCGGATGCCAAACTGACTGTCCAAAAGGTCGAAACCGTACCACCACAGAGGTATGACTCGTTCGAAGAGCTTATCAGGCTCTTACAGCAATCAGATGTGTCGGTACACTGAAAGATAATCTACAGGCCTGCTTTATTTATTTAGGAGCACTAATGGCCTCCTTTCAGTCATTGAGTCACTGGCACTCAGGCTGCGGTTGAACAGGAAGATAGACTGTCTAAACAAATCATTTTTAGGCTAGTTAAAAAAAACTTTAGGTGGGTAGTATGCCAACTAGAACTACAAATAAAACAGTATTTTTGTCTCCTCTAAAATTTGGTCACGAGGAGTTACGATGATTACGATCTAAGGTGACGCTGACGATATTTTATACAAGGTATTGAAAAAAGGGTATAAAGCTTAGCCAAAAGTGGATTTAGGTGCCATTCTGATCCACTTTTCTTCTACAATTTTGAAAATTCACGTAGCAAAACCTTTTACATAGAAACTTATTCGATCACGTGACTTTTTACTATAGAGACCGAATTTATTTTTCGAGAATTTCCAAAACTTGGAGAACAAAAGTTGTTCAGAATAACCCCTGAGTCAAACCCTTTCGGCACAGTATACCCTTTTTGCAACATCCTGTATAGGTAATATCAGGTTTATAAAAGACCTGGGCCTGTAGAGTGAGACTCGGCATGGGGAGTCATAATTTATAGATCTTTTAGGTTGCAGTGGCGAATGGGCACTGGTAGCCCTGCCCTTTTCTATAACTATAACTATAGGTAATTTTATGGCAATTTAAAAATGGTATAACATTTATCTATTTGAAAAAATCATTAAAAATATACATTACCTATCACCCTAATTTAAAAAAAAATTCGGCCCTTACTTTAAACTTATAACACCCCTCTATTTCCTTCAGGGGTTAAAAAACCTGTGTATTTAATATTTTCTTATGAGTTTTTTTTTAAAAACTAGGCTCTTACATAGTTGTACATAATATTATGCGGTATTTTATTCCACTTGTAACGCATAAAATTCATAGCTACAGTAAACATTTCATTTTTTTCATGGCGAGATACAGTCGCACTTAACCGCTTTTTTGCAAAGCTTGTTAAATAGATTTAAAAAATTATGTAAATTTTAGATCTTCAATTATTAAAAATACTTACTTATTTTTAACAACCTGTAGTGTACAGACTACCACATCTTAAAATATATATATTTTTAATTAACTACGGTTTTTGGTTTCAAATAAAACAAATTATGAACTTACTTTTCAACACCCTGTATATTGTGTAGCTTACCTACCATACACAACCGTTAAAATAAAATAAATTACCCCTCAGAATATAAACAGGCTCGCGCTTTGGCATACTGCATTGACCGTATAGTTCTTATTCGGAGAATCTAATAAGTGTCATTATGTGCAATGTTTACCTTTATCTATGCATCTGTAACTCTATAGTAAAAAATGTAAACAAATCGAAAAGGCGAAATGTTTTCTAAGAATTTTCGGCTTTTCTGCATCTAAAATGATTAGAAAATTAACTTTCCATAGCAAATGCATATGTATTATAATACTTGTAGTCATAATTTGTTGATTTAATCAGTTTTTGTGAAATATTTGATAAAAAATAAAATGGCGTGGGTATCGCTCCTAACAGGCCGCCACCAGGGCGACGACTGAAGAAATCTGAAATCTGTCACGGTGTCATCATTTTTAAACCGGAATTTATTAGTTTTTTGCAAAAAAAGTTGACTTCTGGTCCATTAAATCCAACTCTTTAAGGTAACTTTGTTAAGAATTTAATTACCTACACATACATATAAGATTCCATGAAAATGGGCCCTGTGATTTCGAGGGTTTTTTCATAATAAGTCAAAAAATGGCAAAAGACATGGTGTGTTTGCAATTTTTTTTAACATACTTATTATAATCCTGCACCAATTTATAAGCAACTAACATGTTCAGTATACCCTCTGCTACAAAATATATTTTTATCAATGTGATAGAAGCCACCGTTTTTCCAATCTAATCAAGTATATCAAGCCGACTTTAGCATTTTAGCTTTAGGGATCCCCTTAATTTCAAGTTCCCATGTTTTCACCGAGTTCACAGTGGTTAGTAACTGTTAAACTTTATATAAGTAACTTTAGCATACTAAACATTTATTAGTGCCACGAATTTATTGCTGTTGTTGCTAGTAACGGTGTCGGTGGAAGTCCCTATTTTAAGATACTATAATTTAAATTAAGGCCGTAACAGATCACAGAGGTTTTGTAAAATAAGCGAGGTCTAGCTTTCTTTTACAATAATACACAACTTGTACAAAAGATGACCAGTTGACGCCTTATGTTTTCCTACACAAATAAGCGATAGCAACAATAACCCATTATAGAAAAAACCGGCCAAGTGCGAGTCGGGCTCGCGCACAAAGGGTTCCGTAGCAGCAAAATTACAGTTAAATCAACCTATCTCAAAAACTATAAGAGATACTTTGATCAAACCAAAAATCGTTGAAAGAGTTAATTAGCATGCATCACCTCTATTTTTTTTAGAATTTTATACCCCGTAGTTATAAAAATAGAGGGGGGGGGACATACTTTTTACGACTTTGAGAGCTGATATCTCAAAAACCGTTCACTTTAAGAAAAATGTTTTTTAGAAAACTTTATATCATTTTAAAAGACCTTTCCATTGATACCCCACACGGGTATGTACATCGAAAAAAAAAATTTCATCCCTCAGTTACATGTATGGGGGGCCCCACCCCCAATTCTTTTTTTTACTATTTAGTGTCATATTTTTGTAGCGGTTCATACAACACATACCCCCATCAAATTTCATCACTGTAGTACTTATAGTTTCCGAGTAAATCGGCTGTGACAGACGGACAGACGGACAGACGGACATGACGAAACTATAAGGGTTCCGTTTTTGCCATTTTGGCTACGGAACCCTAAAAAGACCCGCTTTGGATTCGAACCCGAGGCATTAAAGACTAACACCCTTATTCATAGAAAAGTTACAAGACGTTTTAACTAATAAACTGTTTTGTCCCTCTTTGTCAATGAACAAATTGTTCTTTGTCGGAGAGGGACAAAACAGTTTATTAGTTAAAACATTCTGTAACTTCTCTATGAATAAGGGGAATAGTCTTTATTGCTAACACCCCGCCACCCAGTCGTCAATACACAACGCTTTCCTCTAATCTACACAAAAACGTCTCACAAAAACCGCACATAATCATAACGCGTTAACGTTCGCCATTCAGCCGGCGAATAAACGTAAAATCCTGAAAACGGCTTTACCTTCACGACTCTTTCTCAAGTTTGTATCGCTGTAAAGCCCGCCGCCCACCTACCACGCGATTTCCGATATCAATGTAAGCCATTACGGGCACCGGTGGCGGAGCTAACGGCTGGCGATACAGTCAGCGTCGCCGTATCGTCTGTAATGAATTTCCCCTTTTCATTAAGTGTCCGCCGCGGCTTACGTAAGCCCATTTTGCCAGTTTTACGACGCGATTTTTATAGTATTATTAAAAGGTGTTGAGAGGTTTGAGTATTGTTGTGTCAGTGCTACTTTGTTGTGCTTGTGTGGTGTGGCAGGTCGTAGGACCCACGTGCAAGCTGTTTGCCGTATACTTTACTACACATTGGTCAAGACAAAAATTTGATGATATGATAATTTTACCCTTTAACCATCCAATTATTTGTGAGATGGTTAACATTATCAAAAACGAATCCTTTGAACCTTACAATTTGGTAAAAGTAAAACCCTTTTCATGTGCCTCGAAAACTGCAAATAAAAAATACAGTAATCGACGTTCTAACCTTTAAAAAGTCGAGAGCCAATTAGCCGCCCAATTAAAAATTCTAAGTAAATGTTTTTTTAACGAATGAAATTGGAATCGATTCTTATTTCAAAGAGCTTTCAAAACTTTTTGTTTACTTACTAAATTAGTAGTAGTAGAGAAACAGAATTTAGGTTTAGTTTAAATAACACGATGAATAGTTGCTTGAATTTGTGATGTTTATGTTGCGACTTTGCTTTATACTTACTATGTAGTGACTAAGAACACCTATATGTACAGCAGGGATCAACTTAATTACGTCCTAGATCTACTTCACCTAGGTATATTAATAGTTTCTTGAAAATGATTTATTAAACATATATATTTTTTATTTCAGGTAAATACATATACACACGCCTACATACATAAATAATGTAGTTGTATGGTCGCAGCAAATCCTCACTATCTACAGATTCTGCAGGTATGTAAGCTAAACTTAGTCTACACCTTATGCGTATTCCTTCTATGTACGTTCTCGTGTAGGTATAAAGTATTTGCATAATTTATATTTTAAAAATATTTATTTTATGTTAAGAAAAGCACCTAACTCGCGAAACAATGAAAATATATTGAAAACTTCTAATATTGACCCCTTAAAATGTCCCCTAAGTTTGCTAACATCCCTTACCACAAATCAATGACACTCGTCACATAGCTGCCCCATTGCGATATCTGCATCTTTCTCTTTCATTCATGTCCATTTAAAAGAATACGTGAAAGAGATAGATAATGTAGTGCTCTTGAGAACACAAGGGCTAGAAGAAGTTAAGTGCATGGCTAGTGAGCATTGAGTATCTTCCAAAGATACCAAATGAAAGGGCGAGTGAAAGTGTATATGAAAAGAACCACAGCTGCAATACTTTAAATAGGTTCACACAGGATGATTCGAGGAAACATCAATTCGCTTGCCTTCCCCGACACAGTGTTTGGCATAAATAACAACAAATTCCCATCTTTTCAAATGAAAAGGCATACATAATATAACCTCATGCTCCTCAAAAGGCGGCAAGAGTTGAGAATTTCAAGATTTTCTAGCGTTCCGTGAATTCCTCGGGCGCGACGGTGGCGTCGCACAGTCGCGTGATCGACTTACGCCGCTTCGTTTGAGCTGCAAATAAAGACCTCTTTGCTACTCGCACCAGCCAGAGAATAAAAACAAAAAACCCTGCATTATGCCGGGTTACTTCTACTCTGCTACTCTTGCTGCAATCGGGTCGCAGATAATAAGATTTGCAGTTGTTTGCGATGGTTTATAGGAGAGCTGCAAGATTCTTTGCCCGTTTTGTCCAGAAGTTCAGATGGTAATGCGTTTCTGATGTTTATTGATGTTTTTGTCTGCGACCAGCGAAGAAAGCAACTCAATTTTAAAGTTCTACATAACATTTTAGGTAAATTATGCTGGTCGATTAACAATTTTGGTTCTTACAAAGAGGCACTTTTTCCGGAAACATGCAAAGCAGGCTCTGGTGGCTAAAGGCGTGCATACAGAACATACGAGAATTAACCCCAGGTTAATGCGAGCTCTATCTTTGAACGACTTAACTTCTACACTTAACGTCTACGACCTTCACATGCAAATTCCTAACAGCATCAGACGGGGCACTTTTTACAATGGGTAATCTTACAGTTTTGAAATTTATACTAAGTTACATGGTACTTCTGGATTGACCAGTAGTTTGATTGACTAGTAGTTGTAGGTGGATAGTAATTAGCGTTTCTACTTTGAAAAGTATAGCAATATAATTATACTAACAGAAACCATTGACGTAATACAAGAAAGCTAACACACAGACACCAGAAATTTCATTCTCACCAAGCACCAGCGAAGCCAAAGTCAAAAAGTTGGGCCACAGAAAATGTCTCGTTTGCAAACGGACAACTTTTTATGCCACTTTAGTTTTCTAAACCACAATGAGTCTGCTTTTGAGCGCTATAGTCATAATCATAATGATTATAATCACGAACTGGAGGCAGATAACTTTCCTAACATTTTGCTCGTCGGAATCGTCCTTTCTAAATTGAGAAATGTTTTTCTGGCTCGCGAGTGGAATACTCAATGAACAATGGGGAAGGACGGGATTTTGCTTGTATTTTTGTGACCTTTTCGAGATATCGTTATGACAATTTTTGGGTAAATTAAATGAATGAATGGAAATGAGGATGCCAGCGTCATGTTTTGGGGTCAATACTTACAACAAATGATTAGCTACGTGGTTCTATATATATAAAAAAAACACTTTGGACTTTTTGCAACAACCTGTTTATGTGAGTATCTTAAAGCGGGCTAAGGGTTTTAACAATGAATTGTTGAATTTGTAAACATTTAACGCTTTTAGGGTTTACTTTAACTAAGTAGTAACTGATCATTATAATGATCAGTTTTTTTTTATTTCAGTCAGTTCTGATACTCCCATATGGAGCTTACGGCTGTAGATGTCCTTATGCTTAACATTTATATATTAAGACAAACTCATTTGTGATTATAATTACAATAAATATTCAACTTACTAAAGATTTGAGACTAATGTTATATTACCTAAATACCCACAATAATATTTTTGTAACATTATTAATATTCATAAACAATCACAAAGCTCAAGAACTTTCCGACATCTCAACAACAAAAACAATGATGCCTTCGAAAATACGAGTATGAAATATATCAGAAAAAGAACTATCAGTTAGGAAACATGATACATGATAGGGGGGCGGTATTTAAATGGTCTCATCAGTATTCTACCAGGGCAGCAGGACGCTTGAAGCACTTGAAACTGTAGTATATTGACCACTCCAGCTCCAGAGTGCGTATTAGTATTAGTCTAGCGTTGCGTGCGTTTGCAGTGCACTAGACACGCTATATTTGCTTACTAGTTCATTTAAAATTAATTGCGTTTTAGAACAAATTTAAAGGGTGATTTCACCTATGTATGTGTTTACAAAGCTACGAGTATTCACGGTAATAAAGATCACCTACTTATTGCTCCAAGTTCAGATTTCATGCTATTAACCACGTGAGCCCCATCTCGAGTACACCTTAACATAATACACATAATGTAGTCTTTTCTGTAACAAAATTGTGTCGCATAAAGTCGTCAAGTCGTTAGCATTGCGAGCGGCGGCGGCCTCCTATAATGGCATGTCTTTTCTTACATTATTGACGTTCATTGAATTTATCAGAGGAACCGTGAACCTCGTGAATAAACATTCCGTCGAATGGGAAATTTGATACACTTTCCGAAGCGCTATCGATCCCTTTAAGTAAATATATAAGTTGAGACGCGATACTGAAGGTACGCCAACTATGGGATGGCTACGTAAAATACATTATCGAAAGCTTATAATGCTTTCTATAATGTACTTTACGTAGCATTGTTAGCAGGCTAAGTGTAAATTTACATTCAAAACTTACAATCGTTTTTCGTCACTTAGAATACCATAAGTAACGAACATAAACAAAGATACAACTTGTATATTAACAAAGTTTCCAACATTTGCTAAACATCTTAAGTGTTGTCTAACACTGTAATTTGAACTAGCGTAGTCACAAGTAAATCGACGATTATAACTGCTATCAATTTCCCAACCTCTAATTACTCGGTAACACATATAATATCGATCTGAGTATAATTTAGTAGGGATTCGAACCTGTTGCGTGTTCTACGCCAGATGTCACAATTAACTTCTACCCTCGTGTAATTATTCTGCCCTACGCGTTGTAAGGACACCCTGTATACGTACTGTTGGCAAAACAAACATTTGAGAATATATTATTTTAAACTGTACTTTAATACGCTCACACTCAAATATATGGATATGAAGTACTCATAAGAGTATGTATAAAACTGTATATGATCATAGAATAACAAGTATAATATATGATATATAGCTCTTAGGACATTAGAACACTTCCTTTCCCAACAACCGTAGTGTTATTGTCCTGCAATGTTTTTTGAAATTATAAGTTTTCCATACACAATTCCATTGTGCAAACTATGAGTAAAGTCGCGTAATTGTGGCTACACACTGAATAAAAATATTCAATAAATAAAACACCAACTTAAGTAACATAATAATATGTTTTCCAAGGTCTTCGAGTCATCATAAAAGTATAATTATGAAAATTAATCATATCTATAAAGTACTAAATTAACGTATTGTATACCTACGTACAGCATAGTAAGTGTTCGTGAAGTTAGTACGGGGACACAAGTTTCAAATAACCGTCACGCTCATTGATTCACACGATATTTCTATCGAATTGAGTATATCAGCGAATATAATGTAACAATGCCTCTGACACTGGTCAGTACCTACCTTAAGATTATTTTGTGTAAGTAAGGGTGCCTCACCACCACAGATATGCTATGCTACATTGCTAGGAATGCGTTTGATATCCACCAGTCATATTCATTGGGCCACATAGGTATAAGAGCATGGATTTCTTTCACATCATCGCAGCATCGCTCTACATAGCACAACTCTAGTGGAAACGCACCCTTAGGCACAAATGTCGAGACATCTATTCTGAAGACTTGTTGATGTCTACCGTTGAACTGGGGTAAGTGTTCGATGGTGCCGTATCGCCGCTTCTAATGCACTGGAGCCATGTTTACCTCTCGACTTATTCTGACCTGAAATTCATATTTTTCAGCCCCGAAGCACTTTCTCATTTTAAAGTGCAGTTACACAAAGTTGGGAGGTAATGGCCGGGAGAAAGTAGTAAATTGTGAGATTTCAATTAGCCGCCGGAATAAGGTTGTTGATTTGTGGATGCTCGTGGGTAGTTTGTCATCGGGGTAGTTAACGATTTTGTTGAACTTTGATATTTGTGGATATCAATTGTATTTCAAAGATGGACTCATTATGGTCTACAATATATATTTATTTATTTATTATACACTCACAGGCAATGAAAAAGGTTTAAGCTGTTATTTGAGAGCACTAAACACCTATTGAACGTGTGTTCTTGTAGCAAGACAATTTTAGTTTATTTTTTCCATTTTTTAATTAATTTGCGGACGCTACTTGGCGTACGCAATGACCTGTGTCCGCCGGGATCGTTTCACAAAATGCAATTAAACTTTAACTTCATTAGGGAAAATACCTTATTTTCTTTCACACAAATAATGGCGCTGCCATATTATTCTCGGGCAATTCCTCCCCTATTGTTTTCTTTAAACAATGAAAGGCGTATTTCAGTGTTTGGCCATTGAGGAGAGGGCATTTTGGGGTTCCGCAGTCGAAACCGCAATGAGGTTATTTTGCCACAACTAATTTGACCCAGATCGTACTAACAGAGGTATTTATGAACTAAATTTTTGCTCTTTTGAACTGAAAACTGTCATACTTACCCACAATATATTTTAAAGTATAATTATAGTTACAAAATCAAACCTCAGAGCAGAACCCGATAGCCACAAACCGACGCGTTCTTTTCGGATTTGGTTTAATTGAAGCACGTCACAAAATATTAATTGCCTCACCGAGGACCATTTTCTTTTTATAGCCCGCTCTGTGCAAGGAGGCCGTAGGTTTTCCATTACTTTTATTACCGTTAGCTGTGTCCCTTTAATCACTTTATATTGGTGTAATTAAAAAACGAAACCAACAAGTTGTAAAGAAAACAGAATTGCCTTTGTGTGGGGAGTAATTAAAAAGTAATGATTGTAAAGATTTTTTCTCATTCTTCACTATAGTTAGCTACTATACCTTTGCAGCTAAAACATAATTCTTATATTTTAAGACCTGACTTATTTTCGACTAATGAAAGTTATACTTAGTACTTAACTCACTTGGTCTTCTTTCGTATTTATATCATACGTACCTTCTTTCCTTAGTTTATTTTCTTAAGTAGAAACATGTTTCAATTCTCTCATCTTCTATATTTATAATTCAACCTGAGTGCTAGTTATATTAAATAAGAATATGTAAGGAAAATATATTACCCTGGGAGCAAATGGAAAGAACAGTCATTAGTATGTATGTGTGTATTCTTCACTGGTGGTTTCATAACAGTAAAATAAGGGCTTCTATGAAATAAAACTTATAAATTTAGTATTTCTACAAATATAATACTACATCTGTTAAAAAAGTGAAAGTTTTACATATACTTCGAGCAGTTTTAATGATAAAAATTGAATTAAATTCTTGTTTTGAAAGAAAGAGAACCTTTAGACAATCGCTCAGTAAAAAAACTTAACTGAACACAGTTCTACTCACAGCTACAGAAGTTAACCCTGCTGCTTATGCAAAATAGTCCCAACCGTAAAACGTTCCTTTGCAAGAAAGCTGCACAGGTGCGGTGCTCTACAATACAATACAATACACTTTATTTGCACAAAGAACAAAAAATTACAAAAAAAAACAGTACAAAAAGGCGGCCTTATTGCTCATAGCAATCTCTACCAGACAACCTTTGGATGGAAGAGAGTGTGTCTATATACGATTGTGAGGTAGTTGTGGTGCAAGTATATACCTACATATAAAAATTTTGGTTTTGCCGTGATACATTTAAAATAAAAAAAGTTATCAAATCATTCAAATGAAATTTTAAGCAATTATTGAAGCAATGAAAAAAATATGAATCTTAATATCTTTGGGGTTTTGGATATAGGTCTCAAAGAAGAAAATAACACCTATGAACGTGTCGGCCCATGTTCCGAACACCCTTTATAACAATTTATTTATTCAAGTACTAAAATGTTGCAAAATCCACATATTGTAGTAAGAAAATATCCTGTAAAAGTGTGGTTATGTAGAATTCATATGAAAATTTCCATAAACATGCCTTAGGTTTGCATTGAGCATATTCTTCAGTACCAGTACTTGTGAAAAGATGAGTTCTACCTCGCGAGCAACCAAATCGACTCAAGCCTTGACGGCGCAAACATACATTAATACAAGTAAAATTATGAATAGAAATAATAAAAATGATATGTCATTTAAAAGCTTAAGATGTCAGCTTTAATTTGATATCATTATTATTGAAATCCATTCATCATTTTTGAAATAAATGATGTCTGAACGCAATTGTAGGAAAAACGGGAATTTAGGAAAAAAGGGTATGGGTATCGTATTATACAAATTAAACAAAAAATGTTAAGATAAAAATTTATTTATTTAAATCAATACTTTGTATTGCCCCCTCTTGCCCTAATTACAGCCTGCAGCCTGTTTCTCATAGACCTTATCAACTTTTTGACAGTTTCCTGAGGAATGCCGTCCCACTCCTCTAATAAAGCTGTCTTCAGCTCGTCCACGCTTGCAGGGACTGGATTCCTGGCCCGAACTCTTCTTTTGAGCTCGTCCCATAAGTGTTCGATGGGATTCAGGTCAGGACTGAGCGCAGGCCAGTCCATCGTGCGCAATTCCTTCTCTCTCAGAAACTGCCGACTGACTCGTGCCGTGTGGCAGCGGGCATTGTCGTGCATTAGCACGAAGTCTTCACCGACAAATTCTGCATAGGGCACAACATGACCGAGTAGAATGTCGGTGATGTACCGATCAGCTGTTAACCCGCCTCCTCGGCCGCCTCCAGGCACGAAAACAAGTGCGGTTTTTCCCTCTAGAGAAATACCAGCCCACATCATGCAGGAACCGCCGCCATATGCTACTGTTTCAGCGAAACAACATTGGGCAAATCGTTCCCCCGGACGCCGGTAGACCCGGCCTCTCCTGTCACTGCCATGCAGACACACTCTGCACTCATCAGTAAACAGGACCGACCGCCATTGCGCAATGCTCCAATCGAGATGCTCTCGAGCAAACTGAAGACGCGCTTGTCGGTGGCCTGCAGTCAATTTGGGGCCTGATGCAGGTCTTTTTGGTGTCAAGTTGGCTTCCTTCAAGCGTCTTCTCACTGTCCACTCGCTGACAGCCACTTGTCGTACACGTCTCAGTTCTTGCTGCACATCAACGCCCGTAAGGTGTCGATTGCGCAGCGAGGTTGAGACAATGAAGCGGTCGTCTCTCTCTGAAGTGCAGCGGTGGCGGCCCGTTCTTGGTCTTCGATTGAAGGCACCAGTCTCTTGGAACCGTCTGTATACTCGGGATACAGCAGACTGGCTCAAGTGGAGCTGGGCAGCGACTGCTCGCTGACTTAACCCTTGTTGCAGCAAGGCAACAACTTGAGCAGCTTCTTCTGGTGTGGTATCCATGGGTTTGCGAAAACAAGGAATACAATGCAACGAGATGTGTACCGGTCAACTTGCAACAAGCGACTGATAAGGTACACCGGATGTGGAAAGGTTTTATAGCGGGATCAGGTAGCGCAAGGCGTGGATTCCTAATGAGGTAATTAACACTGACGGGCAATTAAAATGCGTCATTAAATCTGCGCTTAGTTTTTTTTTATGGTATTGATCTTAATTGAAAGCCTAATTCTTCAGCTTTCGAATGACATATCACTTTTATATTTACCATTTATCGTTTTAGGAAAATCAATGTATATGTGCGCCGTGAAGGCTTGAGTCGATTTGGTTGCTCGCGAGTGTATTTCTTTGCAAATCGTATTACATACAAATACTTACATCCAAATTGGTAGACGCTTTAATAGCAGAAAAACCGGCAGACATTGCATGTTTCCGTAAAATATTAATGCGGACGAAAATAGCCGTTAAAACCTGCCACATCATCAATTCAGGCTGATAGGTTTTATATTTCATAAGCTGCCCTCCAAATAGGTTTTAAGCAACAAATAAATTAGTCTAAAAGCCGTCCTAGACGTCCATCCGGAGGCTCATCCATCCCCAACGCTGGCACCGCGCCAGCCAGACCCGTGCCTCCCGACACATCCGCAAAACAACCTTCCCAACCAACACATAACGCTCAATTCACCTAACCCAACACTACTCCATTAATCCTTTTAGAAATACCTGCCTATCCATCGCCCTATCTGAATAAGAATCTGCAGTTCAATTGAACGCTATGGCTTTCGAAATAGGATTTATAGTCGAGCGCGCTCGCTACGTATCTCGCTGTCCTACGAATACTTGCTAACTTCATTTCGGTGCTTTCCATCTCTTTGAATGTTCATACTCGTTTTGTAGTTGCGTTTTCGCTTTAGTTTTTTCATAAATAGTTAATTTGTAGCTGGATGTTAATGCGGATGACTCTAGGCACAGGTAGGTATGAGTCTCATTAATTTAATTCCTAGATTATGTCTATGAAAGCAAAGGCAAAAATAAAGTTGATTTACCTACTAAGTTCTTACATCATTACTCAAACATATCATAAATAGGACTAAGAGCGGGGAGTTAGTCGCTTAACATCTGAACTAACTCACTAGAGCTCAACAAACAGCGCACCGGAAGGCTCACTAACTTTGTGTGCTAAAAAAAGTTCCTGGCACCTTAAAGACATAGTTAAAACTCGCTATAAGTCGTAATTTCCGGGACCATTCGCGTAACTCGAGACTCCTTTGTGAGACGGACTCTTCGGACGGGGGGGGAAGAGGGCAGAGGAGGGGGGGGGGGAGGGAAGTGTAATTAGAAAGACGGAAGTCACCGTACATTGAGAATACTCCTTCTTTGCAATCGGACACTGAAGGTTTGGATGCCGTCTGACGCCAAGGGATTGAGGTAACGATTCCGTTAGGGAAAGTCGCAAAATGCTACCAATTAAGAATCCTAGAGCTATTTTTTCCGTCTACAATGGTTCCAATTTGAGTCTTAGGAACTACGAATAAAAATCGCCTGCAGTTTACTTACCGTGTGGTTAGATAAATACGGATATACTTCTAATACTCCTAAACGGAAAAGGATAGCTTAATGACGCTTTCTGCAACATTGAAGTACATTTAACCGAGCATCAGAAGAAAGAAAGAAAAGAAAGAAAATTTATTTATTTCTCACACACACAGAAACAACACATACATTTACAAGAAAAAGGTTATAAAGTATATAAAAAAAATAAGTTATAAAAAGCATGAATGTTGCTTCTCGGTGCTGAAATGGGTTCTAGTTCAGCTTGATGCTATGGCAGGTATATTAAACCGCACCATAGCGCTGGAACCCTTGGGTGAAGTCACGGACTGACTTGACACAAAAAAAGGTATTACGACATCAGGGTATTACCAACTAAATACGATAATATTTTATTCGTATTTTAAATAAAATGATTGAAATAATTGGGGTTGTTTGGTGTCGGCATTTTGTGAGTGGAACTTTTTCATTGCCCGTGAGTGTAAAATATTTTGAACCTCGAATCTCAGCTTCCACTGCAGTGCCGGCCGTTATTGCTGCTTCTCATTCCCGAAGGTGTAACTACCCTTTAGTCATAAAAGCTCATGTAGCAGCCGGCCGACACCGGCATCGCCATCGAATTCCTCTATTTACTCTGCTCCGATGTAGGTATAGAGTATGTACAGTAAAATGGCTTTTCATATCATGCAATTTTGCCGATTTTCTTCTCGCTGAATTCAATCTGTATCTTTGTCTAGTTTTCCTTGCTACGAGTATAATCTTTATGTAGTACAACATTCCCAGATAAAATTATAAGACTCATAAAAAATTGTCATAGAATGAGAAGATTGAGCTAGAAAACTCAATTTATACTAATGTCACGTGCAATGAAAAGCTTCAGTGAAAAAAAATGGAATGGCAATGGTATGTGGAACGTTTTCATTGCTTGCAAGTGAAGTACGAGTAGTTTGTATGAATATGTATATTCTTGTGGATAGTATCAACAATCATTGAGTAAGACAATGCTCTACGGTCCCAGTAAGAATAAGCTTTGACTAGCGATATAGAGGCACATGCACATTATAACCGATTGGATTGCCTCCACTACAGCTCTATCTGCACTGCGCTACACGACTCTTATTTCGCTTATGCACGAGGCATTCCGCTTTATTGATATAGAATATTGGTAACACAACGGCCTCGGCAGCACATTTCGATTCAAACTGTTCGCCTCGGCTAACTCACTCGATTTTATGCCCTTACATTCACGTGTTATGGGCCAAATTGCATCAAATTTTAAAGCTGAGGGGAGTGCACAGTGAGATTTCGGAATTGATCGTCTTTTGTCATATTTTTTTGGGATTCGCATAAATGTTCGATTTGGGTCGTTTACATATTCTCTGAAACGTAAACAGCGTCCCCTACGCCTACGTCTCTGACTGTTTGTAGATACACTGAAAGAGAGTTATTTTTTATGAGGAACTGTAGAAATGTTATTTTTTAATCTGAAACAGTTTCATGCAACGCATGTTTTCATAACTATAAAAACAAATGTAAACTAGTAACATCAAATCTGTCCTCCATCGGATCGCATTTGGATCGCTACTGCCGCGATATCTTCAGAGCTCAGGGTGAACTACGGTATTTGGCTGGTCATTTGACTCAGAGCTAAGCTACTACAAATGTATTGTTTTCAAAATGGCAGCTTACAGACTTGGCCGTGTGGGGCGATGTAGGTACACTCGGCGCCGATATTTGGCACAGGTCGGTGTGGGTACACTCGGCTCCATATTTGGCACGCGGCCAACGGCACGGAGGCTCATGGTAGGAGGAAAAGAGGTTTTTTCGTTTCGGTATTTTTGCCAATATTTTTATTAATAATAGTTCGTCTACATTTAATTTGCACTGTGGTCACTGAGTTTCACATTAACTTGTCTCATGTTATTAGTCTTATTATGTAGATAATATAAAAAAAGTATTTTTCAAGTATCTCTGTCCTACATTCAATATTTATAAACTTGACTACACTTCAAGTCTTTAATCAAAAAAAATTGGAATAAAAAAATCATTTTGGCTTGTTTGCGGCTTTAAGATGTAAAGATTATAGCATATAAACAAACATTTACAGTGTACCTTTGTTAAATACTACAGGCTGCCGTTTAATGAAAAAATACTTACTTACCTAATACTTATGTAAAAGGTGGAGACGCAACCTGCCCCTCAGACACCACAATACGCTGGCTATGCCGTTCCCCGCGCCATGCAGAATTGAAAGCAGTTATAATAAAATTGTCTGCCGCTGACAAAGCAGCGACGGTGGCGCCCTCACCTACCGCTGCACTTTTATTGCCCTTTCATATGATTGCAGACTGTAAAGTGGTTGTAATAAGGAGTAAAGCTGCACAGAACACATCGTAATTTTAGTTTTTTTGGGAAAGCCATTGTATGGACTTCTTTTGTTTTTTTTGTAACATAAATAATTATGTGTCATTCGATTCTGCATTCATAGAAAGATAGAAAAACCTTCTTTGGACTCACATAACATAAACAAATATCTCTGCATTACAATTGTCTAAAATTGTTCATAAAATAATTCGGGAGAATTATTAGGTATGAACAGGTTGTTTATATTGCGCTCAAAACATTTTGATCGTAAACAATTCCCTCATAAATACCTACCTACTTATTCTAATGCGCTTTTGTCGGTATTCACGTTTAATAAAGCTGTAAATAACGAACCACAATGCCTGTAATTCTATAAATTTGTTCAAATTAAAACACATATCACGTACTCTGCTTACCGCTCCTAAAGAGGGTGCATTAGTAATGTACCGAAGTACCAATCTTATCAACTTAGACCCATTCTCACTCTTACTGCCCTCACAATAAGAACTGAAGACGACTATGTGCATTTCAGGTTTGAGTCCTATGTCTTGGGTGATAAGGGTTGTATAGATGCATTCGCTAATAGTTTTAGAGGTAGTAGATTAAAACGCTAGACATATTATTAATTGGAGCATTCGCAGTCGTGCTGAATAGAATATCAATTTAAGCTTTATTGCTTGCTGAGCGAGGTGTATTCCATTGTACTGTTTTTCTCATTAATAAGTCACGAATTCTAACTCAACTACATTGGGTTCTTTCATTCATAAGTAATTTGAAAACGGAATACGTTTGTTAGAAATGAAACACCTACACATAAGTTTTAATAGTTTTTGTCTCGGTGTTAATATTGTTATTTTTTTTGTCAATCAACACCAACAATCAACCATTCTCTGTTTTAATAATTATTTGCCCACACGGGGAATGGATCCCAGGACCTTTAGTCATGTTCCTAGAAACCCAGGCCTTTAGTCATGTTTTTTTCACACAGTAAAAAAAACAAAAATCCGTTTTGTTTTATTTTTGACACGTTTGTTAGTTTGATAGATTAAAAACAAACAAAGAGACAATTCAATTTAAAAGTAACCTGAACAAAATAAAGGAACAATCAATATCTATAGATTGGGTCCGGAGGGTTGCCGTAACAAGATTACGTACCCGTCACGCTGTCATATGTCCCTGGTACTTTGGTCGAACTATCTTGTGTTAAAACATTATTTTCTCTCTGTTTACATTGTTTCTTATGTGTTTAGTTTTCGTACTCCTTTATTAGGATAAATTATCTCATACCTCTCAAATCTCTCTAATAATTATTATCATCATCAGTTTATTGATATGCCTTGCTCAAATTGCTTGGTATTTTACTTACCAAACCTAAGTATTTCCAATAACGTCAGTGTTTCTTCAATGCAGTCCAGATGATACCAAACAACCTAGCATTTATTCTTGATTTGTTTACAGTCGTTTGTTTCTCATAATCGTTTATTATTAAACGTATAAATAGAAAAGTACGTTTAATTAACTCCTACGGTATATTTTATGTCTACTTACCACAGCCGGCAACATCAATTCAGCAGGTTGGAAGACATATCTTTGTGGTGGGATTGTAAATATTGGCATAATTGTATACATTTATAAATCTCCTTACAAGCTGCTTGATATTACGGTGACAATTTCTTACATTAAACCTTAAAATGAAATAAGTTTCAAAAGATTTTCCAGGATTTTCAACTTTATAAAGTTTCTTAGTAGAATTTATTACCTCGTTACACCAGTATACATAATAAGTATCTAAATTTAATTTAAAATGAGTACTTTATAAAGCTAATCCACTGGAATTCCTTCTAACTTTGTTGCTACGCAATTACTTGATAGATACTAACCCTTATATTGCGGTGCGAGCGAACAGTCGGGGTTTTAGCTCTAATTTGAGAAAAGAAATGATTTTACTAATATTTTGTATTTCACAACATTACTTTCTGCTAAGATAAATTTAAAATTCTCAAACTGAATATCTAATACCTAATGAATTAAACTATCCGTCTACAATCTAGACAGAGCCTGTAATATGGGCATCGGACAGCTGAGATATCATATTAATACCCAAGATCAGAGTACAAATATGTCTCTTTTAACAAATATTTATCCTGGCCGGGAATTGAACCCCGTAGCGTAGACCTTCGGCAGTCAGAGTCACTAACCGCTACACCATTCGCTCATCAATGATAGCTAAAGCCACTTATTTGTAACATAAAGCAGCAAGCTCCGTCGCTGTGCAGCCGAGATACAGTGTGTTGCACAAAAAGCTTAAATGCACTTTATTATGCTAAGTTCCATTTGAGGAAGGCGGGTGTTAGTGCGGATAAACTCGGGATCAGTTTAAAGTATAAGATTTTCCGGAGACAGAGAGGCTGTCAAGGGTGGCTTTGAGCACTTTATAGTGCATTTTCTTCCAGTTATATTATTTAATTTCAGTAATGGAAAAGCGAGTGTTGAAATCTTGAGGTACCAGGAGCGCAGACGGGGGGTGAAGCTGTAATAACAGTGCTGCGTGGCTCGTTTGTACTCACTTCCCTGGAGTAACATTTTACATCTTGTGGGTCTTGTGAGAATAATATGCTTCTCTTATTTCGTCAATTCTCGTGTTTGGGTCTGGCGTGAAAAGTCTAAAGATGACAAAAGATGTCTATAGCTTACTTGCTAAGCATCGGTGAATAACTTGATACATGATGAATATGTATAGCAAAAGTGTAGCTTTGTTGAAAGTACTTAGCTCATAAATTATATCAATATTTCGCTAATGTAACCCACACTATACTTTAATTCACGAAAGACGACCAAAACTGAATGCACAATACGGTCGAAAGCAGCAAATAAAGTGGATTTTCCGGGTATATCTCCTGGGTAGAAAGAACATAGCAATAGGAAAAAGTGGTCAACAATGGTGAACCGAACTGTACCTACGTGTGTCACGCGTAGGCCGCAGTATGCAATACCCATTTGTCAGGATAAAGTACGCGAATGGAGGAAACCTTTAAGGAATGCCGCTCACGATACATATTTTCTTTTTCTTTCGGCTTTGCTTTGTTTCCTTTATAATATACTAGCTGTTCCCGCGCGCTTCGCTTCGCCTTATAAAGTTTTTCCGTGGGAATTCCGGGATAAAAAGTATCCTATGTTCTTTCCCAGGGCCTAGACCGTATGTATACCAAATTTCATTCAATTCCGTTCAGTAGTTTTGGCGTGAAAGAGTAACAGACAGACAGACAGACAGACAGACAGACAGACAGACAGACAGACACAGTTACTTTCGCATTTATAATATTAGTTAGGATTAGGATGTGTTACGGTTACAGCTGCCACAGTTACTACGGTGCTTGTTGGCTGTTCAACGGTATTTTAAATCTAGAATATGTGTAAATTGTGTTAGTAAATTGATTGAATTGTAATACGCGAAAAATATTCATAATTAATTGTATGTTGGATTCGTTTCTACGAGATATTGGCTTATCTTCTTTTATTACTACTGGATTCAGCTCGCTTACATATTCTCTTACAAAATTAGGTGGGTATGTAATAGTATGTATGTATTCACACACTATACCATTGCGCAACTTTACAGAACCGGAACAAAAGTAAACAAAACAACAAGGTAATTGCCAGACAATTTAAACTGCTAAAAACTATTTCCATTCTTTCTCTAAATAAGTGCACAATTTGTAGGGTCTAATTTACGCTTGCAGGCGAGTCCGCCCGAATAAATGACCGACTCAAGTTCGCCAGGGGGCTCTCTAGCTTGCGAAATACGAAGTTTCGTAGCGCTGTACTGTGCTAACTACGACTCTAATGCACCGATTAAATTATTTTGGTTAGAGTGACCCTCCGGGCGGCTAAGGGTCGGAGCCGGGTGGAACTGAGACAGTCGTTGCTCCTAACTTTATCACCCCGCAATATTTGACTCGGACGGTCAAATAAAGTACATATTATACCATTTGCTCGTAGCCAACTCTGCTCTAAACAATTTGTGGTAAAGGGTAAGGGTACATTATATTATTATTATAAATTTTTCACATCTAGAATTGATTGATAAGCATTTTGGAGTTGCAACACTTCCCCCGTTTCACCGCTACAAAACCCTCGGAATTTCGGGGAAAAACTAGCAGAATTGCACCGGGCTATTCGGAAATTTACGTCGAGTGTAGTTCCAAAGTTGGCCGTCGCTCGCGCGAAATTCAAATTTATGGAACGTCCACTGTTTGAAAATTGCGTTGTTTTAGTCAACAAAAATAGAAAATGAAATGAAAACATTTTGTCGCGATGAGTGCGACGCGTATGCCCTCTCGCGGAGGGCGTCGGTACGACCTGACAACTCCTGTGCACTTTATAGCAGGGACATGAAGCGCGCATTTTATCTCCATATGTAAATGTAACTAAAATAACCGGGAATAACGATCGTAAAATACACATTTTTATGTAAGCCGATATAGACGTACAGTGTCGATCGGGACGAAATGATATGTATGTGTAATATATTCATAAACGCGAAACCCGCGTTACGCGCGTAGTGCGACGCGTGAATTTGCGGGCAGCCAATTTTCGTAGACGTGATGTGAATTTTTGTAATGGCGGTGCTAATGCGCGTTGCCTGGCAACTGCCGGTTTACTTGCTTTCTTTGCCATTAACTCTGCTCCACATTTATAAATCCATAATTTTCCCTGAATGTACTGGCGGGTGAGAGTCGAAAAAGACGCTCGTAAATTGATATGGGCTCGTTAATTAAAATACGTACGTACATACGTAAAAACGTACATACTTTTAATAATATTTGTACGATACGTGGCATCAAATTATAAATATTTTTTCAAGTTTAGTAATGCCGCAAGCTAACCCTGGTCAAAGCGGGATAACATTTTGCTCAAGAAAAGGAAACGCGAGCGAATAGCCCAGAGCAATCTCTTAAATGAACCTAATAACAAACACAGTAGTAATTTTTTGCACTTTAATTTTCACAAAATCCCGGATAAAAATAACGTTTCGCTGCCGCACAGCGGTGTAGGGTTTCACAAAGATTAACCCAGTTTTTTTCTTACAATATTAGGTTGGCGGGCTACATGTTATCCTGACAAATGTGGGACGTATTATTGCTGTGTATATTTTGTTCTTTTATTTATCAGTGTTTCTTTCCTTCTCGCAATTGTGATGAACTTACCGTGCTTATCATCAGATTTACTTATTGTTGTTGATGTTTTTCCTTGTTTACTTAATTAGCTTCAGCTATTCTATTATGACGACACATTTCCATGGTGTGCCAATGTTTTTTTTGTAGGTAAAATGTTACTTATACTTATGTATATGTCGAAATCATCTGGTTGAATCCGCTATTTGATTGTATGATTTGCGCTTTCACGGAATGACGACATATATATTTTATTGTTAAAAACTATTATAATTTTTACTTATCTACCGATATAAACTTTACTCAACCATTTATAAATATGATAAAACAAAAACTAAGCTATCGTTTAAACTAAACAAAACGAACCATTCTAATGCTGACAAATTTTCCGTAGCTTTCTGATTACGGTGAAAAAATTAGTTCTCATTTTCAGGTGTCACCAGGTGTAGGTGGCTATAACGCGCCGCTCCGCTCGTCTTAACCGAATTAAGGCAAATTATACGGGTGTTATTTAGATGAACTCGCGATAATTCTGTTTGTGGAGGAGACAGACATTATTTATTCACGTCATGTTGGTGCACGTGTCTTTAAGAGGCGAAGAATTAATTTCGCACACGCGTTTTACCGGCGGCGTAGACTTGGACTCGGCTCTGTGATCTTTTAGTGAAAACGACAAGTAATTGTACGGAAACAAATAACATTGTATTTGTATAATTATTGAACAATTAACAATTAAACTAAAATCACAGGCTTTCACAGGAATAATTGTCGTGAACGCGTAGTAATAGCTCTCGCCTAGCTAACGCTGTTTGAATGTATTTCATAGATTTGACGTTTGCACCTATTACTGTAACTGCATTTTCACTATACATAATACTTTGTACTGAGGCCTATTATGTCTAATCTTAACCTTTAACGGCAAACATTACGTTTCTTATCGTACTTATTTAAAATGTACCTTTGCATTTTTGTTACAGGTAAGCTCAAGTTACAAGCACATGCAGACTATAATAGTTCACTGGTGAGCATGGTTATCATTATCGTCCAGGGACTTTTCACACTGTGCAGCTGAGAAGTGAGTTCAGTTTATGTACTTATTACTTTAATATTTTTATTAGGTCATACCAATCTAATATGTCTCCCGTCCCGTATACGATCTACGGACGTAGGACATAGAATCGGAATTAGAAATCATTTTTTTTTATTGAGGGATATAATTTACCTACTTTATTAAGTCCACTATAAACATATTTAAGATTGTGTTAAATTATGGAAATAAAAATGAAAAAGCATTTATTAACATTACAATTGAATGGCTCCTGAAGAAACATCGAACTGAATCTGATCAAATACTTGTAAATTTTGCTGAGCAATCTTTGAATTCGACATATAGAGTTTGTTACGTTAATTGCGTCTATGTTAAACAGTAGCAATGATAATTATTATTATCATCCCAGCAGTATTATTCTCCTGAGCGCGCCACCGAAGCCGGGTCGCCCAATTCTAAATTCGAAAACCGCAGAGGACAGAAGCAATGTCTCTGTCTCGTATCGCCTAGATTTACGATCGGGTTGGTACTTACATAAATTACTTTAGGCCCGATGAAAGCGTGTGGCGACATATTCTGAACACAATGCCGATAGAGATGTTGACGTGAATAGGCGGTGAGTTACTGGTTCGCTAGTAAGGTGGGTGAAAACGGCTGTTCTACGGGCGATTCATGAATTTTGTTTCTTTGTTCGGTTCCGACGTCTTTAACGTTGTGTTCCAGTTTTGGAGGTCCACTTCACGTCAAGTACTAAGTCTTTTGTTTTCATATTTAATGTAGGTACATAATGACTTCATTTTCTATTCTTTTTTATGGTTTTGGGCCTTGCTAAAACCGTTTTTTGTCCATTTCTTGAATACGATAAAGTTAAAATAATGCCGAAATATAATTTTCAATATAGCTTTATAGTATCAACGGCAATTCAGATGAAAAAAAGGTTCAGTTTAAAAGGTTTCTACTCCAACTTTCGTATTCCTTCACAAAACAAAACTGAAAGCTAAATGGTTAATTCAGAACAAAGTTCTGTACAGTAATGAACACATCTAGGTCATGATTGAAGGACCTGACGTCTAAGTCATTTGTTTTCTTATGGTAATTAATTGCTCGGCAAACAATAGAGCCTCATTTTTCAGGCTCGAGCGTCTGACCCAATAACCTCGACAGTTATTTATGCGTGAATAACTTTACTCTATAATTTTTTTCTTGGAAAAACTCGAATACAGTATGATTGGCACATAGGCCGACTGTAATTTTTTAGTGTTAGAGAAAGACTTTCTAAGTAGCTTTTGTTCCATCCTGTATATTCCGCACATGCACATTTTTACCCGACTGCCGAAGGAGGAGGGTAATGTTTTTCGATTGTATGTTTGTATGTATGTATGTATGTATGTCTGTTTCTTTGTTGCCTCCTGTAGCCTAAACGACTTGATAGATTTTGATGTATGAGGTATCTTTAGAAGCGTAATGACTGCGCGATGGTTATAGGCTATGTGACGTTACATTCAAATGTATATAGCGCCCTCTAGAGGACATATTTTTCCATCTATGCCGTGTGGGGTATCAAATGAAAGGGCTTGATTAGCACATTACAAAAATATGGATACTGTAGTTATTTAAATCACAGCACTAAAATTATTGAAATAAAAAATGTTCATAAACTAAAACCCGACTACTGACATGAAATTTCATAAAATAAAAACAACTAAAAAGTTACAAATAAAAAAAATATTATAAATAAACAACAAACCCGACTGCACGCAAAAAATATGAAAACAAGCCCCAATGTTAATGGAAAGTATCGCAGGCGGGGACCAGTAGAGAGTTCACAATTTAGCTGAATGTTACCTAGATAGGTAGATACCTTGTGTTGTGGTCAAGTTGGTCCCCGCCTGCGATACTTTCCATTAACATTGGGGCTTGTTTTTGTTTGATTGGAAAAGCAGCTTGGTAATGAAAGTCAGCTGACGCCAAGAATGCCATTGCCAGTTATACAAGAATGAACCTTTAGAAAGACATTTTATTGCATAGTGATTATACCTATTATTGTTAGTTTTCTGCATAGTCCAGAGGCTACAGAATATCTTTTGTAAAAGTAAATAATATATTAATGTTGATAAAATATAAAATGCAATGGTACTTTTATATTATTTCGTCTATTATTTCGTAAAATACAAAACAGTCTACATTCATGTCACGAATAGGAGCCAAATCCTTCAGAAACTAAACTCTTGCTTACATCACAATAAGCTTACAAACACATTGGTTAGTGACCTGCTTCCACTAAATCTTAGCTGCCTGATGACAGTTTTATGACACCCTTGAACCAAACTTAGACGTAAGTTACACTAACTTAGATAAATAGTTGTCCCACGGACACCGTCGCAGTAAATGAGTAGATGTAATAGTGGAATCGGTGTGTTTTATTATCTTAGAGAAAATAGTTTTAGGTATTATTTGAGGAAACGGTTAGAAATTCCGCTAATATAATGATTGTATAATCATACATTATGTATAGTGTATTTTTTCTTACTTGTCGTAGATTTTAAGCAATCTTGGATTGTCTTTGTTTTGAGTTTATTTAAACACTAAGTTATAAAATAAAACATAATGATAAATGAAATACTTATAAGCAAAAATAATTGATTTTGTAATTAAACCATTTATTTTGGCCGTAGTTTATTTGTTTAGAAGTATTTTAATTAAAAAGACACACAAAGATTGTTTACCTTTTTCGCCAAATAAGAATGAATACAGTATAGTTATGATTGATGTTGATACATTTTATTTTGGTTGAATATTTTTTGTAAATTCTAAACTTTTATTTAATATTTCTCAGTAACAAAGTACATATTGTGTCCAATATGCAACTTTACACAATCACCAATCTTTTCCAGGCAACCTTCGAACGGCTTAAATTGTCTGTTTCTACTAATTACATTAACAAACCAAGAGACAGTCTAAATTGGTAATTCGAGTGTTTGTTATAGCAAATAACTTTAGCCTTAAGTAACTGAAGTTCCAGTTAACTTGCGAATATGACGGTAAGTGATGGGAGCTCGTTACCAAGTTTGATCGAATTTTAACCTATAAATAATGATAGGCGAACGCCTATCATTATTGTTCTCAGTTTCATCTCATGTCATTGAGTCGGAAGGATTTTAATATGTTATAACATATATTAGAGGTTTTATTAAATTAATCCGACTGAATCTAAACCCCTTAACTATAATAATAATAAATTTGAGAATCACTTTTGAAGGGTGTTGTTGTTAAAAGGGTAATAACACTATCGAAAAAATTACGTCTAAATGAAATCGGTTGATTTTTTTTGTAGGTTAATGAGAAAATTGCATTTGATCCTTTGATCTCTACAATAACCATTTTGCCAAAAATAACTACACTCACGGGCAATGAAAAGTTTCCACTCAGAAAAGCACCAAATTACTCCTAAACAGAAATTGCTAGCTTAATGACGCCTTTGCAACATTGAAGTACATTTAACAGCGCATCAGGATATTATCAACAAAAACAGTAATATTTTGTTAAAGTTTAAAATTAAATGTTTGCAAAAATTGGGATTGTTTGGTGTCGGCATTTTGTGAGTAGAACTATTTCATTGCCCGTGACTGTGGGTGAATAGGGTGTTTTTTTATCTAGCTGTGTTGATAAATACTCGCAGATATTATAATACTTATATCAATATTGGTTCGGCAGTACATAACGTTCGGCATTTCTCCGTCAGCGTCACAGGCTGGCACGGCGACGACGCGGTACCTGAAATTATTCATAGCCGGCCGTGCCCACCGCTACCTAGCACCAGCCGTGTAGCGGGGGTAAGGAGCTTAAGAAACAGAAAGAAAGAAAACACATTTATTGTGATTTGCGTACACCACATACATACAATTACAATGGTGAAGAATTGACAAATCATTAGATAATTTAGAAATGTATGATTCTATCTTCTCTATCTGTTGCCTTACCACCACCAATACATTGGCAACAGTCCTTTAGCAGCATCGCTTAAGTATCAAAAGTACATAATATGCTTATACAAATTATGCGTGTTTTGACAGAAGATATTCTGGAAGCGACTTCTTGTTTTGTACATCTTCCCAACATAGTTACCATGTAACATACACTCACGGGCAATGAAAAGATTCCACTGAGAAAAACACAAAATTACTCCTAAACGGAAAAAGCTAGCTTGAGGGTGCTTTTCCACCAGAGATGTGCTATGCAGCTATGCTGCGAAGATGTGATATCTACGCTACGAAAATATGTGACCGTTTCCACCAATACTACGCTAGGTAGCTGTGCGAGGAAGATGCGCTACGAAGATGCGCCGCCGCAAAGTAGCTGTGCGAGAAAGATGCGCATCTCGAGCTTTGCTATGTATCGATAGTAGGGAAACGACGGAGGCGGCGGCGCCATAGCTACACCACTCGCGATGGTCCATAGCACATATCCATAGCACGCATCCATAGCACACATCCATAGCACGCATCATTCCATACAAAAAACATATCTTAGTTGAATCCGTTTCCACCAGTGCTAAGCTATGTGCACCAATAAGTATGATTGGTGGATATCAAACGCATCCATAGCATCGTAGCATAGCACATCTCTGGTGGAAAAGCACCCTTATGACGCCTTCTGCAACATTGAAGTACATTTAACGAAGCATCAGGATATTACCAACAAAATACGGTAATATTTTCTATAAATTTTAAATTAAATGTTTGAAAAAATTGGGGTCGTTTGGTGTCGGCATTTTGTGAGTGGAACTATTTCATTGCCCGTGAGTGTATAACATATGCTTCCAATAACATAAATAGGTAACCTATTTACAGCTATAACACACTTCCAATATAACACAAGTAGGTAGATTACCTATTTATTAGTGCAATAGTGTTCTAGATGTCTTATGTCTCATTCAGAAAATTTAAATCAAACGTATAGGTATAATATGTATTATACTCGTTTGATTGAAACTATCTGCATTAGTTATAATTCTGTCTAGAGTGCCGAGCCTGCACCTCCGCTACACGTGGCCGCCGGTGGCAGAATGCTGCAATGTCGCCGCCTGCGGTTATTGAGAAAGATTTGTCGGTAGTTTCGAATATTAAACCGACGTTCCGTGTTATTAGCGTCGTTTTGTTCCTGATATTGGATGCTCTGGATCCAGCCCGCGGTGGCGTAATGCAGATGCTATGCGGATAATGAGGTGCCCAATTTTCTGTTTACGTACGTAGGTAGGTACAGTATAGTTTGTTATTTAGTATAAGGTAGGACGTCTGCAATAGGGGTTCAGACGAAAAAATCTCTGCCTTTTTATACAACGTAAATGCCAAGTGCACGTATTTACGTGTCTCTATATCTTTTCTATCTATATAGTTGGACTCTCAGCAGACCTAGGGAATGTAACCCGCGACCCTTTTTACAATTTCACATTAACATAATTTCTTGCTACTTTTGGGGTATAATATAACACATCACAGTAAATGTACCTTCATACGCATTAACTTACTACATTGAAAACTAATTACGAATTTCCAGCAATTATACTACTTATTGAGTTGGAAAATTTAATCTGACCGCTCTTAATCCGGACCCTCAGATTATGCGTACATTATAGCGTTCCCGTAACGAACAGTCGAAACCCATAATATAAGTACAAGTCATACACTAAACAGCACTGTTCTTATCCTAACTTCCGAACTAATATTATAAATGCGAAAGTAACTGTGTCTGTCTGTCTGTCTGTCTGTCTATCTGTCTGTCTGTCTGTTACTCTTTCACGCCAAAACTACTGAACGGATTTGAATGAAATTTGGTATCCATACGGTCTAGACCCTGGGAAAGAACATAGGCTACTTTTTATCCCGGAATTCCCACGGGAAAATCTTTTTAAGGCGAAGCGAAGCGCGCGGGAACAGCTAGTTATAAATAAAAAAGATGTTCAGAATGACCCCCTGTGTCACTCTCTTTCGGCTTACTATGCCACTTTTGCAACATACCCTGTATACTATCATCATAAATGGTAAATTCATGCAAATGTATGAATGTGAATTAGAAACTATTAGGATTAATCTGAAACCCGACACTAAGAATGACCAATGGTTTGATATTCCAGTCATAAAATAACGAGGGTCATCATGAAACCACTTCATTATTCGCATTTATTGTCACACTATTTTATTACCAGTATCAAGAGTTATGTTAGCCTAATGAAATGATTATGAATAGGGCATACTAAATTGTAATTATACAATACAGTTTGGAGTACAAAGCATCTGTTTGTGTTTGAGAAAATAGCAATGTACAAATTAATGTACGTAAATATGTACACGGTATTGTTGCGAAGAGCCTGTGTAAAAATAGAAACAATTTGTAACCCAGAACAGAGTGCTTTACCAAAAAGGTCGGACCTTCCTAATGTAATACCGACGCATACATTATATTAATGACGAGACCTACACCCACATCATAACTACGTTTTCAAAACAAACTTGCTTATTTCTTTACATTTCTACAAAATATAAAGCTATAAAAACATTGGAATATTTAAAAACCCCGAACGAAAAGCGAACCCTCTCGTCCGAAGGGCCCTAGAACTCTTACCAACAAATCGTGAATTTGATTGATCACCATTTCAATTGCCGCTCATGTCTTTTTGTGTTGTACAAGCAGCGGGCTGCGGGTAGCAATGTACGACGTGCAGCGGTGGAATAGTCGAATGTAGAGGGTGTTTAGGAGTACAACAGTAGCTGGCGGCGGCCATTGTTCCGCTCTCTTTGTTCTCTCAGAAATCAAACATGGCTCCCGCATTGTTGCCCGCCCCTCTTCATGGTTTTTAACACAGAGAAACTTTAGTGTTTTGGCTATGTAGTCTTTACGCTTTTTGTCTACACTCGGCGCTACAGCAAAGCATAAATTACTGAGTAATTAAAGCGTGTGCGCTCGTAATTCGTAATTACACCCTGTGGAGTGGAAAATGTTTATTTAGCGCAAAAGCAGAGAAGAAGAGGAAGAGCTCTCCAAAAAGCATTATTGCTGATTGCATTCGATAGTCCCCGCTGGCAGGTACGGGCGGCCGTTATCATTATCATGCGGATGAATCCTCGCGGGACGCTGAATCTGTGCGGAGACCGCGCAAACGACCGCCCCCGCTCATTTACAGAAGTGTACTAATTCGTATACGCAATTTTTCGGCCGTTACCCCCCGCCCCCCACCCCGCTGTTTACGGCCGCACCCGAAGAAACGTGAGCCGAAAACAAATAGGAACATTCGTAGAATATCGTATTTGTTCGCGCTAACTCGAGCGATGTTCCGACCGACTGCCAGCGACTGTGTTATTCAAAGAGAATCCAGTTACAATATAATGAATGCTTCGCCTCTTTCCGCGAGGATATTATCGTAAATATAACAATAGCTCATCTCTCTGAATGTCCTTCCCGTGGCCCTAAATGGTTTTTCCCGAACTATCGCAGGGCCCATCTGATTCATTTTAGGGTAGCAAATGTTGCTCCATGCGTAATTTATATCGGATTCCCATCGTAGGATTTCAGTGGAGATATGATACCCCTAAGACCGTAACACCATTCCTCTGTAATCCAATTACTATTCAAGTTATTGGTTTGGTCGGTGCGTATCGTCCATTTAGCTACAATAAGGAACACAGTCCAGCCTTGAAGGGACAATTATTGGCGTAGCATTGTTTTGTAAACACAAAGGTAGTGAGAAATATGTGTTAGTGTTTCACCTTTGCCTTTATAGTGTAGAACGACTTATAAGCACTCCGATTACAGGAATAGCTCAGAATTTTGACTACCGAATGGTGTAGTGGTTAGTGACCCTGACTGCTATACCGAAGGTCCCGGGTTGACCGGAAAGAAATAAATTTTTACTCGGGTCTATCTATACCTCTAATATGTATCTATCTATGTGTAGATATATCAGCCGTCCATCCAATACCCATATAACAGGCTCTTCCTGGTTATGCCTTGTGTACTTACCTTTCGAGTTTAGCAAAATAACTCTAGATAACTTTAACGTTTTATGTGCTACCAAGAATAAAGTCCTTATTTCTTTCGCACTAGTTTCTAGTGACAAGGTGTAGTCCTGTGGGTCCAGTGAAATACCTAATGAGTGAAACTCAATTTTTTTTTAGGAATTTACGGCATCGGGTGCAGATGTCCTTCGTAAGGGAACCCTAATGTTTGGTTTGACAGTAATTGTTAATGAGGTTGTAACAGTACGTCTAGTACAAAGTTTGCAATTTTTGAAAACTATAAAAGTTGGCGTTTTTATCTATCATCTGCATAAATTATATGTCAAAAGTTGCATGATAGTTTCCGCTAGAGGCGCTACTAAGTATGCGAGAAAACGTAAACTTTTATAGTTTCCGACAATCTAACGAACCTGTACTAGACCCTCAGGTGTGAGGAGTAAACAAACGTCCAGTTTACACTCAACTATACGTAACGGCACTCTGAAACTAATTAATTTAATTAGCTACATGTATTTTACCTCGCACCTAACGGGACGTTGCTAAGGCGGGGATGTAATTGTTTAATGGGAACAAAAAGTTCAAGATTTTGACAAAGTCTTTTTAACGGAAGATACTGTAGTTAGTTTTAACCCATTTATTTAACGATATGTTTATGTATTAATATTAGAGTTCACAAAACTCAGTTATTGTCCCACCAAACTGTCTGTGTATACTGTGTAAAGTTATCGTTATTATTAGGAATATATGTAGGTATATAATTTTTATAGTTATTATGTATAACTAAGTATATCTCTGTCTCTTTTTATTTAGATAAACTTATCTCCTCTCAGCCTATCGCACTACCAATCACTTTCTCGACATCACCAAAGGTTAACTGGTAGAGAATGCTGCTAGCATTAAGTTCGCCTTTGTACTATGTTTTTATGTGCAATTATAATGATACTTATGTACTATTATTATATGTCTGTTTCTCAACCCACTTGTCTCTCTGATCTCTTTAACTACACTGTTTAACCATCCCTGCTGTAAGTACATAGAACAAACGTCAGTGCATCCTCGAAATTAGCGTAAACTCAGCACCGCGAGATCGCACGAACTATCATAAACAGTCTGCTAAGTTCCGCTCAACTCAGGTAACTTGGCCACATTAAGATGATCTCAAAGGAACATTCGAGAAAGTAAACATGTTTGGGTGCTCATTGCCGGGCAAATAACATCCACTGTGTTTGGGTTGTGGCTGCGTTTTATCTAACAGGATAGGCCTATACCGTATTCATTCTTATTTGGCGAAAAAGGTAAACAATCTTTGTGTGTCTTTTTAATTAAAATACTATTAAACAAATACACTACGGCCAAAATAAATGGTTTAATTACGAAATCAATCATTTTTGCTTGTAAGTATTTCATTTGTTATTATATTTTATTTTAAAACTTAGTTTTTAAATTAATTCAAATAAAAAGACACTCCAAGATTGCTTAAAATCTACGACAAGTAAGAAAAAATACATTATACCTACGTTGGTTATGTTGGGCGTATGTGAGTTACAATACATGGTCATACATCGGTCATATCACATAATAACCTAGACACACGTAAAATAGGATATCAAGCGTTGTAAAATAACAAATAACATTTACCAATAAGCCTATGTTATATTTTTGTTGATTTGTAATAAAAATATGTCGTATAATTTTCATGCTTTTATTCAAACCAAAGAAAATCGATGTTTTTTTCCTTTAAGTAGGTAGGTACTTAAGAAATGTGGAGATTTAATGTAAACCAAAGTTCCATTACGGATGGAGTCTTAAACGGATGTGTAAATGTGTAGGCACTATAAGATTTTTGAGTCAAATATTACTTCCCACGGTTTTTTGAAGTATATATATAATTTTTATTAAATAATATCTTTACTTATCTACTTATTTAGACGCATCGTAGATAAATCTAATAATCTGTTTGTAGTCAATTTTTTAAACATGTAAATAACACTCAGACAAACAGGTCTAAGTCCAATAGCAATGCACTCCGGCCCCTAATGAATGCGATTAACTTTCCCGCCAAGTCTCCCGTTCTTTGTTGCCGACTGTACAAGTTTTTAAGTGCTTGCACAAGCCGTGTTTGTTCTGCCAAGTATTGGCGACTTGGATACTGTCCAACAAACGAGAAAGTGAATGGGACCAGACGGATTCAAGACCTTAAAGATGAAGTGATAAGGGTAATTTTATCGCCAGGCTGGAGAGCTCGAGTGTGTAAGCTAAGCGAATGGATAGAGGGAAAAGAAGAAAAATAAAAGCGTTACTATTTTTATCGTCGCCTATAAGATCTTTATCTGCTAACAATTTCGATTGATCTGAAGAAGTGAACTTGTTTTTAGCAGTTCTGTTCTAGTTGATTCTGTATTAACTTTCATATGTTTTGTTCCAGGTACTAACATTACTGTTCGTTTTTCACTGCGGTTTGAAAAAAGCAAGTAAAATTTGTTATTAAGTTAAGAAAAGTTAGTAAACTTGGCAGTTGCATTTAATTTTCGTGAAAGTTTAAATCATCACTTGATATGTAAATTCTTGGAACTTTCAAGGACATCGTCGCTACGAGCTACGGCGTAGCTCTGTCTTCTAGCAATTTAATACAAATTGTGCTCTAACGTGATTAATTCAGAGTCTTTAATGGCAAACTATCATGCGGAGCGATTTCAAACTCTAATTAAATTATCAAGTTTGACAGTTTAGATATTGACATCGCAGCCAAAGAGAATTTAGCGTACCGAAATACTTAAATTGTAGACGTTCTGAGCACAAGTATAACTTTAATAAAGAATGGTTGTAATAAAGAAGGGTTGGCTGGAAGAAATTGCTTTTTGGGAATAAGCCCGCATTTGTGTACTAAATTTTCTTAATTTGTATTTTTGTCTGTGCATGTTTTTTTAATGCAATAAAGTGTCTATAAATAAATAAATAAAATACTCAATATTTAACTCAATTAGGTATATACCTACTTAAATTAATTAATATACGTATAAAAAATCAGGCAGTTTATAGTTTGACATATAGGTGGTATACCAATAATAATTGGTTGACCACTAATGTAACAATAATCAAACCTCAGTATTTCCACTCATATGAATAAAATTTTAATGAATTTCGCACATACCTTTCTTCGCACTAATTAAGAGAGCGACAATTAGAGAACGCCACTTCAAAATGGCGAGACTTAAGGTCCTTTAAATCTGCTTGAGCTGAATGGCGCCCGGTTCACGATATCACATGAAATTAATAATAATAAAAATATTTATTTGTCAAATGAAAGGGTGTAACCTTTCATTTGACAAATAAACAAATTTAATTAATATTTTTAGTACAATTATGATGGTCACTTACATAATAATAGTTCGAAAAAAAGTAAGATTGCTCTAAGCATCCGCAGTATTTAGAAACTGTGTTTAAATGAAATTTCGTTGCTTATCTACCTAAAACGTTAAAAATTAACCCCTTATAGGATCACTTTGATGTTCGTCCGTCTGTCTGTCTAGAACTCGAAAGGATATTTGAGAAAGCTGTTATAAAATCAAAATTTTCGGAAAAAACAGATGAAGCATATTTACGTTGTAACGCCTAAGTTAATGCTCTTAGGTAAAGTGATGGGTTACTTATTTTCGAAAATTAATAGACAATAAATCGCAAGTCTGATGTTTTTTCAAAAGCGAAATTCTTTTTAAGAAGGTAAACCTGCCAATTTGCCTTTAAATACTGAAAGAGGCTCAAGTTACCCCGTTAAGTAATTTACAAGTTAATCTTGAGTTAATCATGGGAATCAATTTACTGGGGCCACGAACCTTTGGAACCCGACAATTATTCTCTTTGTCTGTTCTTTAAAATAATATTCCATTTACTGTGGTCTAAGTTATTATATTTATTGTTTTTACGAGACTTGGACATCATGATATTTGATACGGCACACCAGAATCTATCTGAATTCTATAAAATATTATTCAATTTACTCTACTCCCAAAGTTACTATAATACGTATTTATTCAAAATAACCAAAAATATCAAACAACAAAATAGAAAGCCACAGAAAATATCGCAAACTGGGTATTACATAAAGTATATTATGTAAATAGCGTTTATCGTAAAACTCGGCCTTTTAACAAATCGAAATTCGATCGGTGAAGTGACGAGAAAGAGATTTATATTCAGAGGCAATTTGGCAGTAGGAACTTTTTATTGATGCCGCTTTCCACAGCTGTGCCGAATGCACACTGTGGATGTATACGGGTAGATATATCTCCGCTCCACTGATATTAGGTATTGGAGATTCTAGAATGATGACTGCAGCGGATTTTGTTCTAAAATATTGAACATTTATTTGGGAAACCACGCTTCGTAGCTAGTGCTAGTGTTTTCTTTAACTTAGGTAGGATTATAGTTAGCGAAAATGATAGCGTACTTTTGTAGCTTTTATGAAATTAAATATCTTTATGTCTAGCGTTAGCATAAAGATATTAACTAATCATACGTTTGAAAACCTTGTTTTATGTCTTAAACTCAGTTTAGCCGATCAAGAGCCTATATTGCTCAAACTCAAACCAAGCAACCCATGAACTTTCAACAATAGACGTGAGGCACAACTCTATGGAATGGCGCTCCATATTTTTAATTGTTTTTTTTTCATCACTTGGGTTGACGTCGGCCGGAAGTCAGTAATGAGCGGTGAGACTTTTCCAGCCTACCCTCGCATTCAAGCGGGAAAAAGGCGGGAATTATGAGAGGCCGTGTCCTGGCGCGGCCGTTGCGTTGTCGGGTTCCAAATTTGAATCTACTTATGCTCATTTATTTTAACGGTTTACATTTGTGTGTTGCTCTTATTTTTATATGAATAATCATTCATGGTAATAAAACTCTTTCTGATTACATCGGATTTCTATTATTATAATAATAATCTTTTAGTGAGCTTTTAAGTTCATTTAAATTTCTAGAGTACAGTCGCATTACTAGAGTAAAGTATGCGGCAGTCGGCACTTAAGTGCATAGTGTGTGTTCTCGCATCTCACTACATTAAACCTTCTCCGGCATGCACAGTGGTGTTGTTTCTTGCTCGACGAGGCTTTCCCCATGTTTCCGTACGACACAGACATTCAAATTGATACAGACTTTAACAAGAGGTGTTTCATCACAACAAACTTTGGGAAACATTCGTCGAACCTTCTGAAACACACGCTTGCTAACTCGACTTTACGTTCAGGTTTATAAGAGCTACTTTACAACAAAGTTGTACTCCTTATCAAGCAGTTGATAATGAGCCCTAATGAATTCTCACAAGGGCTGTTAATTGTACAAAACGTACAATTAAACAAGCCCTAATGACACGTGACTCGAGCGGTGATCCTAATGGCTTACCTTTGTCTTCATCTTTGAGGCTCTGTAATTGTTCATAATTTCTAATTAGTATAAGTAATCTTTCAAATAAGTAGCTTATAAGTGTGAAAACTGACTTCATTTGTAATTCGGTATTATATTTCAAAGTATTGCCAGTAAGGTAGGGTTTCCAAAGGTTTGAGATAAGTTCAGTCAAATTGAGGGAAGGAATCTTTTAAAAATTCAGAGCTTCCTGCTCCGAAACATTTTTTTCTTCACGCACCTCACGCCTCATAAAATTAAGGTCTAACAGGGTCAAATAGAATATTGAATAAACCTCATAAACTGTTAAGAAAAATTTAAGGACCTGCTACGTTGAGTCCAGCTATTTAAAATCGTCGTTCATTAAACTTAAATTCTCAAGTTTTTCGCAACAGACAATAAATGATCGTTCTATTCTATTATCTATGGGGGTGTAAGTACCTGCACCTAGCTCTCTCGAGTGGAACCTTTGTGCATATCCCCAAGGTCTAAACTGCCTTCCTAAGCTTGGACTATTTCCCACCACGCTGGTCCACTGCGGGTTGGTGGGTTCACATATCTAGATGTGCTAAATCTAGATAGGTAGGTTTCCTCACGATGTTATCCTTCACCGTAAGAGCGATGGTATACATTGTACTTAAGTTAAAAGAACTCATTGGTACATGTCAGCGCCGGGATTCGAACCCGCATCTCTTGGGTGAGAAGCGGGCGCTTACCCGAATGAGCTACCACCGCTCCTTGTTGATCGTTATTATTATTTTATACATATGTATGTAATGAACTAATACTAATGTTATTCGAATTAATTGACCGGTTAGATTAAAATTTTGTTATGCCAAAGACTTAAGTTTAGTTTCTGACTCGAATTTATTTCAGCTTAGACGAGCTCTATCACATTTTATATTAAATTTATAATCCCCTCTAACCATAAAAAAAACATCTAAATATTGTCCGAAAGTTCCAAAGCACTAAACATGTTAAAAATTCTCGAGCTTAAACTCGCAAAATGGCGGGACACCACCCGAAATTCTTTCTTAAAAGTTTATTAAGATAAATCCTTGTAGAAGTTTAATGAATCTTATTATCAGTTGAGGCTGTATATCAGATGGTGGTCGTAGTTAATGTAGCGGGAAGATGGACGGCGGGCTATGACGTCATCTGAAGACACCTTATTTATGAGCCGAAATCCTTTCATGGGGGTTGAGCTAAATCTTTTAGTAAAATATAACATTCATAATTTACTTAGTTACTCTATTTATGATAGTAGCAATATATTTAAAATATATAACAAACAGACTTTCATAATATTTTGGAAGAATATTATCATTACGAGTATTATAATCCGAAGTTCTTATCCAGTACCGAGCACCCTTCCTCAGTTAAAGTAGAACCCTTACGTAAAGCAATAAGTAAACTGTCGACCACCATATTGGTAGATAAATTCATAAAATACTTCCTAAATAAATAAATCATCTTCCTTCAATCATTTCATGTTATCAAACTCTAAGAACGAATCTACACTAGATGATTGCACATAAATAGGTTGTACTGACGGAAAAATAATGCATCACTTGTATGCAGACGATGTGAAGAGGACGACGGAACTGTAACACTCACACTTTTGTGACTCCAACACTTGACCCACATCCGCTCTACATGTCTCCTGTAAAAGGGGGAAAGCGAAACCCCCCTTAAGTAACCGCCAAACGACTACCACCTCTCTCCTCACCGCTGAAAGATCAAACTCCACTGGAGGATCATCTAACTCAAAGGCACAGTCCCCACGCAATTTAACACTTTGTTTTTCCTTCAAACATGGCAGAATATTCAATGTCGACGGAAAATGAGTCGGTCGCCACGCGCAACCGATTTACAACCTACTCCCTAATGTCGTAAGATTCGCATTCAAACGGTACCGTGACGGATTTAATAATGATTTTTTTATCCAGCCTCAGCCAACACTAGCTGCAATAATACGTGTAATCTAAACCGTATTCGCGAGCCGATCTGTTTATTCACAAACGGAATGGGAATATTAAAATTTATGAAAACATTATTCATGTTGTGACAGCAACAAGCATCCGGATTGATTATCTGTACTACTGGTGAGAATAGCTTTATTTTAAGTATAATCCATTTTAGAATACACCACTTTTAACAGAACCAATGTAATGGTTTACAAACACATGGTGGCTAGCGCCCCCTCGCGGCCTCAAATGAAATCAACGGCGGTAAAGTCTCAGACGAATTCTAAATTCAAAATTTTGTTGTGCGTTGATTCACTTAATGTTGGTAACTTTTAATTGGTTTAATAAATCGCCTTTCTGATCTCGATGTTTAAATAAAAGTTTCAACTTTTTCAATTATGGCCGATGGACTCGCAAATCGTAGTGATTTACGGATTTGCTTATCTATTTTAAGCTTTAAATAAATTTTGCCTTGAACAAATCCCAGTTAACGAAACAAAAACTTCGTTAGCTTTGTTATGGTAAGCAATGCTGCTTCCGTTGCATAATGAAGGTTTAAATTTAGAATTCATAATTTTACGGAGTTACATAAACATTGAAATAGTCAGCCTCCCACGGGTGCCTCTTATTAAATATTAACCCTTAATTAGTCGCCGGCACTCGGTGGTTGATTTATGTGTGTTTTTACGTAAACTGCCGACTCTAATGTTATCGTTCACGCGACCCCCGCAGTCACAGTAATTACATCGATTTCTCTAATGAAAATAAAACTTTTTCATAACGTATTGCGGTTAAGTTATTTTTCGACATGCCATGTCGGCGAGTGTTTAGCCCCACAGGCTATACTGTGCCTAGAAGGTAGTATTATACGGCGTGAGTTCTATTTTCAGTCATTTAGCCATTAAAGTGAGTGTTAAACAACTAATTTATTTTGCTACACATATATTATTGATATTGTTTTTTGACAGACTCAAGTAGGTAAAATATTGACGCGAATATAATCATGATAATAAGATGGCTTTCCGAGTTTTTCACATAATAATATAATTTTATACATCATCTTCATTTTTTATAAACACAGGTTGTCGGGCAGAGATCGCTTTTAGTGATAAGACCGCCTTTTGTACCCTAATTAAGTTGCAATTTGTTAATCTTATTATTCTTTGTTGTTGTACAAATAAAGTGTATTCTTTCTGTCTATCTATCTAAACATTTTGGCTTTTTCTAGAAAAAATATTTACCTTGCCACATCTTATATGCTTAATTACGTAAAGTCGCAATTCGAAAGTGTAAGTGATAGTAGTTAGTGAGTTTTAATATACCTCTTACTGAAATGCGTAGAAAAACGATACAATGTTATGATCGGAAAATCATCAACAACTTCACCTCAAAGTGACACTTTCAGGCATTCAAAACACACTCACCATAATTATGATTATGTAATCCCGTATGTAATGCCCCCTACAGTTGTTCACACTCGATGGAGTCGCCACGGAGCATAGTACTAAAAAGCTTGTATTACACATTATCACGATTGACCATGGAGCTCCCCAGGGCGACACTCTATGACCCCTACTGTTTATATTCGATCCAATGCCACTGGCATATACTTCGACGCGGCGGGCACTATGTGAATAGTTCGTAAATAATAAAAACCGTATGTAACTAGTCATAAAATTCCTAAGAGATCATTAAATACAGTCAGGTTGAATGCGACTTATTAGTGCTGATATTTTTCATAGGAGCAGTCTCTTAGGTCAATGACATAAGGGGTGCGCCCCACGTTTGACCGCTGTTGTTTTAAATAGAACAGTTCAGTCGGAAAATTACTCTGTCAGCTGCCGTTGCTAAACAAGTAAATATGAATTTTAATATACCGACATGAAATTATGCATTACAGGTTCAAAAATTGGTGATGTGTTACATAGATGATGTGTTTATAAATGGCTACGCTGCTACGGTGCTACGTCGTAGGCTACTACGCCGTCGTGTTTGCTACGCCGCGCCGTAGCAAGTTCTTGTGTTGATTGAGCGGTATTTATGAAAGTTCTACAGAAATGAAGTTCCTACTTATGTGTGTGTTAGTTCCTACGAAACATCACCGTGTTATATTATGTACTCTATTCATTGAAGGCAAGTTCATATTCATACTACATACTCGTACCTTTACATTTCTATAAACGTTCATGGAAAAAAATAATAAAGTGAAACCACTTTCTGAATTATAAGAATAGTTGTGGTTATTCTGAGAATTTTTAGTTTACGACTTAGGAAATATGCATATACTACATTTTATTTTGTTCATATGCATAGTTTTGCTAGACCGAAAGTTTTAGTGCTACATCCACGAGTTATGTATGCGTACATAAATACATTAACTATAAAAACTTAGAAAAGATTTCTGAGCACTTATAACTTTCCTTCATTCTGATTTACGAATACTATTCCATTTTATTATTTAGCGTATACACATGTATCAATGTTATGACTAATAAAAATATATTCGATAGCCTATGAATAATACGAGCATATAACTTATGTTTATTGTGATTGTGATTATGTTATGCTGTCATAACATTTGCTTATCATGTTGACTCGATTTATGTGTAGGTCGAAGCATAAATATTGAGGTGAATCCTAAAAAAACTATTTAATATATTAAGATATCTTTTTCGGAATAAGTTTCAGTGGACAGGATTTTTGTTATATAGAACGTTGTCTTGCAGAACAATTTATACATAATAAGTTAATAATTTTAATTAAATCTGAACTAACTGAAAATTATGCTTATAATTTTCAGGCTGTATCGTTGTAATAACGATCTATGTATCTCAGAAGTCCAACAACACCCTAAAATACAGCAAACCAGTTACTTAACATTCCTTCATACGTAATATTTTCTAAATTTTGTGTAAAAGTGTACCCGGGAGGCTCTGGCCAGCAAATAACCGATATGTGGCGTTATCTGACTGCCCACCGCCTTCGGTGCCTGCGAAATACGAGCGGGCGAAATGACCAGGTTTATGAAGCGTTAAGATAACACCCTGTATATGTTTTTAAAATTTTAAACGAAGGATTTTGTGTGTTTTTTGTTGCGACAAGAGGACGATTTAGTTCTCTCGCGAGAGTTCAAAGTAACAACTACTTTTTGTGCTTACGGCTTATTTAAATATTGTATTGTAGATTGTCAAAGTTATTTCAAATTACCACATTATTTCAAAAGCTCTATTAAATAACTATCAAAATTTTGTTTGTAAATTGCATTTCAAATTACACAAAAAAAAGCTTTTGTGAAAGTGTTTCTTTCCAGCGTCGTGTGAAGAGAATGGCATATTTTCCCTCAGATTACCAGATTACAGCTGCGACAGCCGGCTGCGGCTCGCAATTAGATCTGCATCTCCGAACGGTTGGCTCGCAAGCTCAAATGCATGCATTGAACATGTTGGTTTTTAGCCTTTTTATTTGGTTTAACTTGTTAACTTTATTGTGAGAAATGACAATCATCTGCTAACGTACTTCCAATGCTGAATAATTCTTCTGTCTTTTCCCTGAAAAAGGCTGCAAGCTTTCTCATTCAGCCACTTGTGTTATGTTAACTTATTACTTACATTATTTATTTTTAATAAATAGTTGGTAAATTAAAGGGTGTGAGTAGTAACAAGTACATGTATAAAAATGTAGTTAATAGTTTAAATAAAAATGTATAGAGCGTGCTAAAAATGTATCTTTCATGTAGGTATTGATCCCCATTTGCGATATCACAAAAAGCATCCCTCTACAAAACAGGTTACATTTGTCAAAACGCTTGATTACACACTCTCCACAAAAAGAACTTCGCGAATCCTCAAACGTTCCTTCTCTTTCATTCTCAAGAGTCGTTTATCTCTGTCGGTTTTTAGTTTTGTCGAATCAACCGCTATCACCTCAGGGACGCTTTTGTTATTCTTTTTGCAAGTCACGGTGACCATCTATTTCTTGCTTTGCGTTGATACCTTTCTCTTTCCATCCTGTCACAGCGTTATACATGTGTCCCGCTTTTTCGGCTAGCGAACTATCCATGTACCCGTAGGCGGTGAGTCTTCGTGAAGCTGAAGAGTTAGGTATCCGTCGAATGTTTTTGCTGACGGTTCAATTGTTTTGCAAGCCGGGCACGTTCGTCTTGGACCGTACTTCGGACGGATTATACTCCCTTTGTCGTGAGTTTTACAACTTCCAAAATATGCAATCGTGAGATGACTGAAACACGGGTAGCCCCGGCATTATCTATTCGTTTTATGTTGAACAGTTATCATTATGATTATACTTCGTTTCTCTCTCGAAGATGATTACGATATTACATGCAGCACGCGAGATGATGCTATCCTAATCACACTTTTAAAGCCCTAAAAATAGTTTTATTTTTAGCACTAACAAATTTGTGCCTGTGTAGCGGGGCCTTATATTTGTCTATGGCCCTCACCATTTCCGTTGTCTATGGTGCCGCCGTTTTGTTCGCCATTACTCGATTTTGTGTTATCCGAGTCACGTCGCACAAGGAAAATTAATAATTAAAAAAGCTAGATAAGAATGGGGAAAAGAAAAAGAAGTAAAGATGAAAGTGAATTACTGGAAAAGGTAATGAAAAAAGTGAAGAAACTTGTCAGGAAGAAAAGAAGAATTTCCTCCTCGTCGTCGGATGGATGTGAGACACCTTCACAAGGTGTGTGTCTATCTCCTGCGCAATCGCCAGCAAGCATGAATCTCTGTGATTATGTCCCTGATGAAGGCAATGAAGGTAAGTTTCAAGTGCATATCGGGTCCAGATGTTAAATACAAATTGTGAAATCTACTTGTTAGAACTTGGTTAGAACACGTGGTTGACTGATCTTTCCTTCATAATATCTCGACGTTTATCGTGTGTAGATATGTGGATTTCATGTCATGATAACCATGTATAATGAGCGTAATAAAATAACGCAAATAGGTATTTTCTTTCCCGGCGTATATCGCGTGTGGAAAAGTTAACCTACAAATGTGAAACTGACCGGTTGTTTTTTCTGTACAATTACAGATGTTACCGCAGCTACCGAAAATGTAAATCTGGTTACGGAAGAAGAAAATAGCCAGCTGGACCCCGAGGTGCTGGAGTTACTTGGCTCTGACCCCACTCAAGTCAAGGAATTCGGTGACGACTTGCACAAGGAAGTCGCAAATAGATGGAAGCACATTCTGCTAAACGGGCTCACAAAGGAGGAGAAATCAGAGCTATCTAAACATTACTTACCAGCAGAAAACTGTGCATTTATCAGGCCACCTAAACTCAACCCAGAGGTGAAGTCGGCGCTACATGACCTTAATATAAAGAAGGATGCCTACTCTGAGAAGAAACAAGATGTCATGGCTAGTTGCCTCTCAGCAATTGGAAAAGCTTTAAATATGACACTAACAGAGAGGCATAGTGATCCAGAACTTATAAAAATTCTAAGTGATGCCGGCCGCCTATTATGTGATATCCATCACAGGGAGTCTGTATCGAGGCGGTTTGCCATTATCAATGCTGTTAACAAATCTAAAAGAGACACTATAAAGAACACTAAAATAGACCATAACCTATTTGGGTCCAACCTGACTGAACACCTGAAGACTTCAAAGGCCATATCTGTATCAGCTTCCGAGTTGAGATACAATTCTAGCAACCATCAACATCGTGCACAGCTGAACACTACCATGCCTCGTAGCCAACCAGCTTTAAACGTACGGGGGGCACCTCGGGCACCAGTCGCCGAGCCGCGAGCGTACCCCCGCCAGCCTCGGCGACCACCGCCACCGCCGCCGCCAGCGCCCGCGCAGTGGGAATACCGCCGTGCGCCGCCGCCGCCGCCGCAGGCGACTCGTCCACGGAACTACAGCCGCCCACCGCAGAACCGACGCCGTTAAATACTCTATCACAGGTACACAAACCTATACCTACTGCAGGCAGGCTCCAGTATTACATTAATGAATGGATTAATATTACCAATGACACAACTATCCTGTCTTGGGTTAAGGGATACCAAATACCATTTGATAATGAACCATATCAAACAGTTTCAAGTCAAAGTAAATGTTATAGTACCGAAGAGACTCTAATTATCAATGACTGTATTAATGACCTTTTAGAGTCAGGTTTCATATCTCCATGTAGTACATGCGAAAATCAATTTATTTCACCAATTTTCACAGTACCCAAGTCTAATGGAAAGCATAGGTTTATCTTAAATTTAAAGGAACTTAATAAATTCATTAATCCCACCCATTTTAAAATGGAAGACTATCGCACAGCTCTAAAGCTTATTGATTTTAACTCTTACATGGCAACCCTAGATTTAAAGGATGCATATTTTTTACTGCCCATCTCTCCAAGTGATAGAGTTTATCTTCGTTTTACCTGGAAAGGTGAATTGTTTGAATTTAATGTCCTACCCTTTGGTCTCTGTACACCCCCATATGTATTTACCAAATTATTAAGGCCCGTCTTACACTACTTACGTTCATTAGGATACCTGTCTGTCAATTTCTTGGACGATTTTATGCTTATTGGAAACACATTCAAAGACTGTCTTGACAATTTAAAAACAACCAGAGATATACTTTTAAAACTAGGTTTTTTGATTAATGAGGAAAAAAGCCAGACATACCCCAGGAAAGAATGTACCTTCCTAGGCTTCATATTTAATTCGGTTAACATGTGCATATCGTTGCCAGAGGAAAAGAAAAGTCGTATTAAAGCTCAAGCAACAAAATTTTTAAATAATAAAAAATGCTCGGTCAGGGAGTTTGCTAAGTTTTTAGGCTTGTTAACATCAGCATGCCCAGCTGTTAAGTATGGCTGGGTGTACACTAAACAATTTGAGAGAGAAAAGTTTTTAGGTCTCAAATACTCAAATAATTACAACAAAGCAATGGTTTTGCCTGCGCATTTAAATAATGATTTAATTTGGTGGAGAGACAATACTGATTCTTCATATTGCTCATTTCAAACAAATAACTATGATATTGTAATATTTAGTGATGCTTCAACGACAGGCTGGGGCGCTGTCTGTAATGATAAAACAGCTCATGGGCACTGGAACGGTTCCCAATTATCACAGCACATCAACACCTTAGAATTGCTAGCAGCATTTTATGGACTTAAAATCTTTGCATCACACCTTAATAATTCCAATATCCTGTTAAGAATAGATAATACCACAGCTATTGCCTATATCAATAGAATGGGTGGAGTACAGTTCCCACATTTAAACAATATTGCACGGGATATATGGCAATGGTGTGAGGTGCGCAATATTAATATATTTGCATCATACATACAGTCTAGTAACAACAAGGAAGCTGATTTTGAATCTCGTCAGGCAATTAATATAGACACGGAGTGGGAATTGGCTGACTATGCTTTTAACCAGTTGACAGTTGCATTTGGTACCCCTGAATTTGACCTGTTTGCTAGTATTCAAAATCACAAATGTATTAGATATGCATCATGGAAATTAGATCCGAACTCAGAAATAGTTGATGCTTTCACATTTAACTGGGAGGGATTAAGATTTTATGCTTTCCCACCCTTCAGCTTAATTTCTAAAGTTCTACATAAGATAAAATTCGATAAAGCAGAAGGAGTTTTAGTTGTGCCACTTTGGCCAACTCAATCATGGTTCCCAGTTTGGTCAAAGTTACTCATATCAGAAGTTTTATACTTCAAGCCTAATAAAAATTTGCTATTTTCCCCTTTCAGGGAGTCACATCCGCTCCATGCAGAGCTAACCCTGATGGCCGGGAGATTATCAGGCAGACACTGATGAAGCGTGGGATCCCCATCACCTCACTTAACATTATGATGGCTTCATTTTCTCACAATACACTGAAGCAATACAATGCGTCACTCAAAGCGTGGTGGGCATATTGCAGTATTAAAGGTATAGATTATTGTAATTCCAATACTAGCCAAGTAATAGAATATCTGACAGAAAAATTTAATTCTGGAGCTAATTATAGTACACTTAATAGCCACCGCTCAGCACTGTCAATTTTATTAGGCCAGGAGGTCACCTGTAATGAATCCGTAAAGAGATTTTTTAAGGGCGTTTATCGTTTAAAACCACCTGCGCCAAAATACAATAACACTTGGAACCCTAATGTAGTATTAACCTATATTACTAATAATTTACCCAATGATTCAATCTCAATTAAAGATTTATCACATAAAACAATTACTTTGCTGGCTTTAGCATCTGCACAAAGAATGCAAACATTAAGTTTGATTAAAATTGATAATATTACATTTGATTTAGGTAAAATTATTATTAAAATTGATGACTTAATTAAAACATCTAAACCAGGATCGTCTCAACCATTGATTATGTTGCCATACATTAAAGAAAACCCCACAGTTTGCCCAGCCCTTTGCCTTAAATCATACATGGATAGGACAGCTCATTTAAGACTCCAAGAAAAATATCTTTTTATTAGCTATCAGAAGCCTCACAAAAGAGTTGTTACCCAAACACTATCCCACTGGGTCAAATTTATGTTACAGAAGAGTGGCATAGACGTTAAAGTCTATGGCTCTCATAGTACTCGCCATGCGTCTACATCAGCAGCTCATAGAGCTGGGGTCAACTTAGAAGTAATTCGGAAAGCCGCAGGCTGGACTAAGGATTCCAAGGTATTCTTAAAATACTATAATAAAGATGTTTGTAACTCAACAGACACTGATTTTGTACAATCACTATTTTGTTGATACTTATACCCACTTATATAAAGTATGTACGTCCTGATTTTAACATTCTCCATAGAACATGTTGATTTTGGATTTATATGAGTAAGTAGGTAATTAAGTACTTATTGTGGTACATAATTTGAATATGTTAAGTAATAGACTTAAGTTTATTTTAACTTTTATAACATTTATCGATTGAATTCTCACTATGAGAAGATGTTAAGTTTAGTTAATATAAGCTATGTTAAATTGAATGAATAATAATTTTTTGGATAATTGTTGATTATTCATGTGTTTATTTTTATATTATTTTTCGATGCTCTGAACATCTGCATGTAATATCGTAATCATCTTCGAGAGAGAAACGAAGTATAATTAAGAATCAAACGAACTTACCTTGTGAAGTTTGATGTCTAATTATACGAGTCTCTCGAACGAAGATGATTACAATCCCGCCCTGCCCTATTAGGTACCCAATGCTTAAAAAATAAAATAAAAAGTTGCTCTGAAATAATGGCGAACAAAACGGCGGCACCATAGACAACGGAAATGGTGAGGGCCATAGACAAATATAAGGCCCCGCTACACAGGCACAAATTTGTTAGTGCTAAAAATAAAACTATTTTTAGGGCTTTAAAAGTGTGATTAGGATAGCATCATCTCGCGTGCTGCATGTAATATCGTAATCATCTTCGTTCGAGAGACTCGTATAATTAGACATCAAACTTCACAAGGTAAGTTCGTTTGATTCTTAATTATCACAGTGTTGTACCAATCTTATTTATATATTTTTTATTTATAAACACTTTATTGCCCACAAAACAGACAAATTACACATGGTTTGCAGACTTAAATTATTCGCATACAAAGGCATCTGAAGTAATACTCTTTATTAAAAAAATACATATATATATATTATAGCACGTCTTTCAATTTACAACTTATTTAATACTCCACTGCTGACGACGAATTTTAAGAATAAAGTAACCAGTCTAAATGCCAAGAAAATCCATTTATGGTTTGAATGGTTCTACTGCTTTTAACTTGAATCTTAAAATAAATAGATACTGCACCCATTATACTAGCAAGTATACCACAAATATACGGACAAAGTGTCGTTTCCGTGCGAACCCTAATTTAAATTCAAAGCGAGCTATTTGTAAATTCATAGAAAATTATCGAAATAAGGTTATAAACAACTAGAAAGCAGGCAGCAGGGTATAATGGAAAACTGCTGAATTTGCGGGTGCGCCTCGGTTAGCGCTAAATAATCACCTGGGCCCATAAAAATAACGCATATTTACAAGGAAATTTTGCAGGACGTTTAATAACGATGCAGTAAATTAAAGCGCTTTATATGTAGCGCTGCTTCGCTTAGCTGTATGCGCTTACTCAGCGCTGCCGTTTGATTTATGATCACGACTTGGGCTGTAGCAGTCGCTGTGTGCTTGTTGGGAATCACATTTGTGTGTGTGAGGGTATATAAGGCAAATATCACTTAGCCTGGCTGGAGAATGAAAAAATTACTTTGGAAATATATTTTTTCAGTAGGTAATGGGAAATTTAAAACAAACTATGTAGGTATACATAGTTTGTTTTAAGTATCCCATAATGCTTTTTTTTTGTAATTTCAGATTATAATATGTTTTTTACAAAATGATTAATGTATAAATTTTTATGCAGTCTCTTACATGCATTATTTCCACAATTACCTACTTGAAATTTATTGACGCAACAATTATAATTAATTACCTTTGGATTGTGCCAAAATACCATACTTAATAATAATAATGTCCTCCTAGCCGAATTTCGACTACGGCGGCCAATCTCAATTGAGATCAGCCATCTACGCAGGAGTAGATTATAGTGCCCAAGTGTGTGCGCAGTACACAGGAGCACTCTCTGTTCCATCACTCTCATAACCCAATGGGACGGATTGACCGACACGACTGGAGAGAGCTAGGCGCAGGACCGACTGCTTTACATGCCCATCCGACAGCATGGATCGTTTCACTGTTTCGGACAACAGGTACTTAATAAAGCGTAAAAGCAAAACGATGTCCAAATAATTATCTTGTTCAAGTCTCCCGAATCAAGTGCCCTTTTATGTTGCTATATATCTGTAGGTACATTTATCCAAACCATTTATTTATCTGATAAATGGCGTGATGTTTCCTCCTAGTTCCTACGCTCTGATGAAGATCGAAATGTTTGTTCAACATATTATTGCCGATCTAATTCTAGATTTTTGGCGCCCGTTAGCCACATTCGTTTCAGCAATTATTCTTTTATTAGATTATTTCATTCTTTGTATTGGCCTTTTGTTCCTCCACTACATAATATTTATGATTATTTTTCCGCATCGTAATTTCAATATGATTGAAAGGACATTTCAATTTTGCTAAATAATATACGGTCTAAGTTTTTGTGGTAAGTAAGGCCCATATTATTTTTTTTGATGTTCATTCGCCGGTATTGTCAAAAAATATTCGCTGTTACAGTAAGTAGGTACATAACCTATTCAAATCTGAATATTCCATCTCAGCCGTTGGCCATAAAAATAACCGTGGCTAGAAGAGGACCATCTCATTTGGAATTAAGTTCAGAAACTGCTCGTCGAATTCAATAAAAATGCGAGATCTCCGTCGCGGGCCTCTTCCAAAATCTCAACTCGCATTTCCTTTTTATTGCAGTAAATATGAACGAGCAGGCTATATGCTCATAAATATGTAAACAAAGTGGGCCAGCGACCTTCCTTATGTGTGTGCCTATTCAATTATAATGTTTTAAGAAAACTATATTGAAACAAGCTGAAAGGAAAGCTTGGAAAGGTCAGCCTTTAATGTTTGGGCGAAGTAATAAGTTTATGGAAACCTCCGAGGCCCTCAGACTTCTTTATTTATATTTTCGAACGCTTCGTTATGGGAACATTCGGCCGTTTTCAATTTCTACAGCGTGTTGTTTGATTTATTCATGAAAGGATTTCCGCTAGTAAAAGTAAATGATTTTGCTCGTGTTCACTGTGCCCTTTTGGCCATAATTTATGTATCTCTACATATCCGCAGATTATATTTTATAGTATACTTATGTACATACATACATACGTATGCTATAATACGTACAGTCGTACACTTACCCTTTTTTCTTACCGTGTCAGTAACAAATACTAGAGCTACGCTAAGGTTTGCCACTGTGGTGAAAGAATTGGTAGTAATATTAGTCTCAGCCACTGACAACTCAGGGCACGGTGCGCTTTTCATCAAACAAACTGGTTCTTTAATTATGCACTCTATCACCTCATGAAACTACGGTCGTCGTCACCACGACTACCTACTAAGAAATACGCTCCAAAGATAAGTCATGGTTTTACCTACATTGTTAGACTATTCGTTGTGCCTTTGATAGCTTATAAAACTGTCATGTTATTGATTTTAAATCTGTTCACACAAATTGTGGTCTAAACATATTTTAATCTTGTTGCAGGTAACACCACTTACCCAGTTTGTGGTAGCCCTGCCAGCTGCCGACGTCATCAAGGTTTTACTCGTCTGCCGAATGTTACAGAAGATATTCATTTATGCTAACAACACCCAACTGTTCCTAAAATTGACTAACGACTTTCTCACAAATTATATACCTACCTACCAAAATCTAGAGCTTTTTTATGACTTTATTATATTACTTTTGCTTAAGGCGAAGAGATTTACATATTCTGTAGAGAAGTGGATTTCAAATAACTCTTGACAAGAAGGAAAAGTAATTTACTGTGTATAACAGTCTGATATAAAAAAAACTACAGATTCATTGAGCAAAATAAAATATGTCATGCTAGCGAAAGTTTCAAAAACACTGAACATATAGCATTAAATACTAAAAGAAGACTTAAATTACTTAACTTTTAAACAATAAAACCTGCTGTAACGATGCGATCCGAAAACAACACGATCATTATGATTTAACTTTACTGACCGAAAGGTTCAATAATTATGAGAGTAATTATGTTAAGAATAAAGTAGCATCTTAATTTTTTTTAAACTCTTAGGATACCCTATATTTGTGTAGCATCCATCGTTAGCACACCAAAGCTGTAAATCAAGCGATGTCCGAACAGGCAGTTTGACAGTCCAGCCCCTAAATAATGGTCAGAATACAGCTCCATAGACCACCACATAAACTATTAAAGAGACGAGTACAACTACCAGTATCGTTTTATGACCCGCTTTTGCATATTGAATGGGCACATAGCCACTTCGGACTTGGCAAATAGCTGACTATTTAGCGCTACCAACTATACAAATTAAAACTTTTTCTCGTACGCCCGTTTAGCTTACACATACATGACTTGAAAAGCAGTTGCAGCTTTTCAAGTCATGTATGTGTTGTGTATATACGTGACTGGGCGGGCACTCTATATGACGAAACACGTATTTTCCGAGTGCACTAGCTTACTATTGATTTTGAACATTTAAGTACAAATAGAAAAACAAACATTATGTTCAGAATTTTAACAATTTAATCAATATAATATTATTAGGTATTATTTATTATTCATAAGTATTAAGTCCACCTTTCTTTGAATCAACCACGAGTACCTCGTTAACTTCTTCAGTGTCTTCAGCTAACAACGTTTTCATGTGGTTGAGATATTTTTCTTCTGCTAGCTTTATTGTGTATTCTACAGTTTCATCACTAACCTTTTTAACTTCGTTCATTATTGCTGCCAATGCATCGTCGTTCTCAGGTTCAGGTTGGCCATACACTTCATTATCTAGCATGCTACCTTTGACTCCTATTATTTCACCATCGTTCTTGGCTTCCTTAGTTTCATCTGTGTTGGCGTCTTTTTGAGTATGTTCTGATACTGATACTTTAACTGGTCTTATTGTCTTATCTATCTCATCTTTTTTAACTTTGGATAGAAATTTGATGGGGGCTCGTTTAGAAGCAGCTTCGTCCCTTTGCTGTTCATTTTTCGGTATTCTCTGTTTTGGCTGTAGCGGTAGGAACAGTTTATATTCATGGGGTAGTTCATCTTCTGAGTACAGGCGGTCGCTGAAGTATATTCTTCTCAGCCTTGTATTAGCGTGAACCTGTACGCGCACCACCTCAGTAAACTTAGACCCATACGCCCTATGAGTGAAATCTGACAGATTAAACTGTATTTGATTCCAACCACCGGACAAAGTAATCGGCATAGTCGTACAAAAGGGCCTGATTTTCGTAGTAGATTGAAAGTTGGATATATTGAATCTTCTTCTCATGTTTTTATTGTCAAGTACCACTATCTCGAAGGAAAAATACCTTTTCAAATTCTTTAGTATTATTATAAGAAAAGGCAGTTTGATTCCAAGGCTTATGTTATTCTTCGGGCATGTTATATAGGTGGTAGTGATGTTAGTACTCACCACCTCAAGCACTATTGAGTTAATTTCGTTGTCGGTGACTCGCTTTATGTGTCCATTTTGGACCTTTAGATCCCATAAAGATAAAGGATTAGAACCACAGCTGTAGAAAATCGTCAATAAGCCACTTTGGTATGTGTTTTTAAACATTTTTCATGTTCATAAAGCACCTAAATAGTTTTGTGAGAAAATATTTTTCCTTTTGCTTGACGTGGCTTGACGGAATGATCATAGACTACAATAAAATGATAAAGTTTGACAGTTTGACTTACTTTTTTACACTTTTTTAAGTTTTTCAGAGAAAACACCATAAAAATTGGAAAAAACTAGTTGGCTTGGAAACTCTTTGTAAAGAATACAATGATGAAACTCAGAATAAGACTTGCGCTTATCATAATTAAGTAATCGTTATTCGTGTGAATACGTGAATGTGTCCTGAAGAAAGTAATATTTACCATTCAAAAAGGAAAACTATTATAAAATAAAACTATTTCAATAAAAATACCTACCTTTATTACGTCATCACACTAAAATATATCTATTAATACAATAGTAAAATATTAAATGACTAAAAATTACGGTGTATATACTCATAGTTTTGTTTCTCAATACTTAACACTTATTTAAAGCTGGCTCTTGCCGCGGTTGAAGGATTGCGCGAAGGTTCTCTTGCAGGAGGAGCCTCCACATCGCAAACGCAGTCCGTGGCCTTGGCAGCGTCACCGGCATCACCCTGCTCTGCAGTCCCTTCCACTTGCGGCAGGTTACACGTGCAAGTGAGGACCTTGCTCTCTTCAGCACCACAAGTGCACTTGGCTTGGGGAACGTCATTGCATTCGCACTCACCACCAGCTGCCGGCTTAGTCTCCGCTCCACTTTCCAGAACCGTGTCTCCTCCACCTTCTGTAGCCTCGATAGCAGCCTTTATACTTGTATCTGGGGCGCTGGCTGATGGAGGCGCTAGTGGCTCCTCCTCACAAAGACATTCTTCGGCTTTCTCTGTTTCTTCAGCAAATACTTGGTCTGGATCAGGTTTCTCCTCCTTGCACACACATGGCTTCTTCTTTGCGGGCGGTAGAGGGAAGTACAGCCTGTACTCAGGTGGCAACTCCTCCTCGGTCATCAACCTCTCAGCGAAGTAAATCCTCCTTATACGCACGTTAGCGTTAATCTTCAGTCTTAGCGTCTCCACGTACTGCCGTTGATAAGCTCGCCGTGTGAAGTCAGCCAGGTTGAACTGCACTTGGTTCCAACCTTCGGACAAACATATGGGCATGGCTGTTGAGAACTGCAGGATCTTGGTGCATGACTGAAAGTTGGCAACCCTGAATCTACGACGTACATTTGTGTCGTCCATTATGGTCACTTCGAATGTAAAGTACTTGTTCAGATTCTTTATTACCATTATGAGGAAGGGCATTGCTATGCCTAGAATTTCTTTATTACTTTTTGGACAGTTGAGGTAGGCTGTGCTCACGTTGGTGCCGCCTATTTCTAAGACCATGGCTTTGATATCTTGGTCGAGGAAGATCTGTAGGTATCCATCTCGTTTCTTCACCTCCCAGTCCTTGAGTGGGTCGTGGCCGCCTGCGCTCAGCAATGTCAGCAAACCACCTTGGAATCTTTCTCGGTACATAATATTGGAAATTCAATGTTGTGTATATTTTGTTGTGTTTGTATTTGACAATGTTCTGTCAAATTCACCATGACATAAAATTAAATTTGATGGTTTTCAACCATGTGCTTCATATACTATGAAGTCGCTGTCGCTGTAATCGTAAACTCCTTATTCTATGATCTCGTACATGTATTTTTTTATCAATCTCATGTCCCAGGTCTTGATTCATACGGTACAGTTAAACACTCGTGCTAGTGCGACACTTACTTCCATTCCATTCTTACGGCATCATCCTAATCTTAATCCTAACTAATATTATAAATGCGAAAATAACTGTGTGTGTCTGTCTGTCTGTCTGTCTGTCTGTTACTCTTTCACGCCAATACTACTGAACGGATTTGAATGAAATTTGGTATACGTACGGTCTAGACCCTGGGAAAGAACATAGGCTTTTTTTCCCGGAATTCCCACGGGAAAACCTTTTAAGGCGAAGCGAGCCTCGCGGGAACAGCTAGTGTTGGTATAAAGCAGGCCCGCGGTGAAGCTTGACCCGGCCGCGGTCGTTTTACCCCACGACGTTTAAACGCACCTTTAAACCGAATTCAATGACCTTGTAGTACCTTACAAAAACGTAACGCTTTTATTTCACTTCGACAATATCCATTAAAACACCTACAACTTGACAGGTGACAGCAGACAACTGACAGCTGATGTTGAGTGTACACACTGGTACAAACATACACTTCCAGTGAAACTTCGTGTCTATAAATAATACATATAAGACATTCGGGAACAGCATCGCTTCGATACCTAGTGTAGATACCTACTGAGTACCTACCTACCTAGTAAAGCTCCCATAAAATATCAAAATAATCAGATTGTCGACACTTACTTGCATATAAATTCTAAACTTGTAAAGTTACCGTTTAAGTAAAACTAAATAATAAATAAACTTCTGAAAACAAGTTATGAGGTTAAATAAACGAGGTTATCATCCGAAAAACGGAAAACTTTGCCAAATATATGGCAGAAAAAAAACACAGCGGCGACGAAAACTTTTAAAAGAAACGCGTCGCCTCTCGTGATTTATCTCTCAGTTTGTCATCGTCGACACTAGGAAAATATGTCACGCGAACCGCAAGTAACGATCACACACGCGCGCGAAAATAACATTTTTGTCCCTAAATCTCGTGACTTTTCCTCTGAAGCACCGCCTGTCCTGGGAGACTGCAACTGAGGGCGCAAAAAACGCGGAACAGCAAAGGAAAAATGAAAAAGTGCTTTCTACTGTCGTGATAAGGAGTGCAAGAGCGTGTTGTTCCTCTGTTATTGCCGGCTCGTACCTACCACTCGCGACTACGCTCTATTAGCACATACAGAGAAAGGGATCAGTACAGAGGGACTGAAATGTGTGGCACATAACATAAACACGCTCGCATCTCGTGTACTTTGTAGTACATGAGTGGTGTATGTAGGTGTTCTAGGCCTCTACTATCAATCAGTTTCTCTGAAATTGGCTTTATTTGGACGCTATAAACTAGGTAGTTTGGTATTGTACACGGAATAAAAAAAGCATGCCTGGAATATGTACAATATTATAATAAACAAGATCGTAGCTGAAGCCTAAAACTGTGGGATCCGTTTGAGTTTGCTATATTTACGGTCACATTGGAGTTTAGTAACTCACGTATAGTATATTTTTTGTTACATTCGCAGAGATTAAGCTCTTTACGCATCGCCTTATCGGCTTTAGGGTAGCTCCTCCCTCTAAGTAAGTTTATCTTGGCAATTTTTCCGAATTAATGGTATAGAAAACCGGTCGTGTGTCAATAGCATTTGTGTAAAAAGCGCCTTTATTTTCTTTTTGTTTGTTACGAAAGATATAGATACAAAGGGCGGAAAATTCTACAAGATATTAAACGCAGCATTTTTATTGTATCCGTTGTAAAAGAAATGTTGGTTTGTGTAGGCAGTATTATGGAAGAAAAGTTTTTGACCGTCTTTATGTTTAGATGATAATAATGATATTGCGAGACCAAATATAAAACGTCTTCATAAGGAAGAAACGGTCTTATTTTTTATTCCTAGATACCTCCTTTATCCAGTACAATAATTTAAAAGAACTTCCAAGGAATATTTACAATGCATTAAACATTGAAATTGTTGTGTTCAAAGCCACAGTGTACTTAAAGAAATTGCACTATTAACATTTACTGCTATTACTCTAATCAAATGGAAACTTCTAAGGAAGTCAGACTTACCTTTGCGCTAACAATATAATATTGTGTACCTACTTATTATTTTCTGTGGCACAGACCCAGTTTAAAAGCTATTAAACCTATTTTTAGAGATTATTCGTGACCTATATTACATTTTAAGGAACCATGTAAATGGTAAAACATAAACATAATATAAATAAATGCATATCAAATAAATTATCAGCCTTCTACTTTCGAATGGTTTACAGCAAAGCAGTGTCACTACTAGGAGTACTAGGTACTACTTTTAGGAGATAAATTCTATTGCAAATCTATGTGTACTTATTGAGAATAGCGGGCAACTTCGCAACAGAATAAATCTAGCAAATCGCTATCTGTCGCTAACAAAGATGTGTCCCGGCGATTTCCCTCCAGCTTGGCAAATCGTTGGAAACAGAAAAAGCTGTTAGCTATACAGAAAAAGCTGTTAGCTATATTTACAGAGTTCATTGCAGCGCGTGGTCTGCATAATGTATCCAGTGACAACAACTACCCGGCTTGCCGTTATTTACACCAGCCTGTGTATTCACGCGGAAATTGGATTTGTAAAATAAGACACCCTGTATAAATAATCTTTATCTTCTGCATAACGCCGCCGAGCCCATTGTGTCTCGGTGCTTGGAATGGGTTAGGAGTAATTTTTTATCTTGTTTGTTTATTGTTAGAGAAGATTTGTGTTAACATGTAGCATTTGTTCCTATTTTCAGAAGTATTTTATAAATTGAAAAAAAAAAATTAACTTAAATTTTATGAAAAACCCTGTAACGTCAACTGAAATCACGCTTGGCAGCTTATCACTTATCTAACCGTTTTCAGGGCGAAAATAATCGTCTACCCTCCCAGGCTGTGCAGGACAATGTATCGAAATTAATATCCCGGTTCCCGGAACGATTGCCCGGGACGGAATGCGGATAATTAAACCGGACCATCCCGGACACGAAGCTAAAAATGCCCTCAACTGAAGGCGGCGCTTTTAAGATATTAAAGTTTGTGGAAAATAAAATGCTTTTGTGTTTAGGTATAATCTTTTTCGCTGCAGGTACAATAAATGAGTTAGTATTAAGTAGAGCAGATAAAGAAGTTTATCTCTGCGAATTGAATGCTATGTATTCGGTTTTTGAAAAGTTAGATTGATATAAAATTGGCTTTATATTGAGTATAAAATTTATGAAGCATACACGTTGCGGCATAAAGTAGATAACTCTAAATGCATTTGCATCCATTAAATTGTGATCCTCGAAATGTTTCAAAATATACATTATTATTATCAAATTTATGACGCTACTTATAGACCACTTTTTGTGCTGATATGAAACTTTATCCTTGTTATAATATCAGAATATTATTCAGACTGTTGTTTACAAGTACCTATTTACCTATTTTATACAGGCTGATCTACACGAGTGCTTCCGGTAAGATCCGTCACTCGATTCTATTTCGGAACTGCGATCGATGGAGAACGTCTAGCCAATATTTTATTGCTATCTCTTTCCGAAGCTGTTGCACGGATAAGGGTAGAATAATGTTCTATTTGAATCGAGCCGGCAAACTTGGCTACTTCCATACATTATACAAAAGTGCATTGTGAATACAAATTCGGATTTTTGTCGATTTATTGCGCATTGCTTTACACATCCGTGGCAGAGCTGAATAAAGTCATATATTCAGCCTACTGTTTCCCTTTTTCCGCCGTCGTCTGGTCGTAAATCTGAAACGTCGATTAGACGAAATGTTTGTTGTTGCTGACGGCCAATAAATCCTCAATAAATGTCAGGTTAGCCGCTTATTAAAGGCTGAATACCTAGAACATGTTGCTGCCTGAACAAATAGAGATCGTTTGACGTCGCACATTTCAGCGAAATTTACAACGTATGCTTGTACTAAATATACTAACTATTTCAGGATAGTCCATTTTAACTATTGTTTATTTACATGGTATCCTATCACATACCTGCCTACTATTCGTTTTTTCTTTGAATTTGTGAATACTCAGTGTGGTAGACAAATATACAAGCTTTTTACCGATTATAAAATAATTGCTCTTTAGTAAATGTTATACAGTATGTAATGAAATACGTATCATTGTTATTATTTACTGAACAATCTGTCAAACTAGCTAAGTATCCAAAGAACGTAAAGTGACATAAATCGTGGCCGAGGTCGTAAAGTGACATAAATCAGCTGCTCGTCGGTCACATTAGTAACGGTCACTGGAACCTTGTTACAGATTGGAAACTTTAAAAATTCCCTCATAAAATGTGTACAATAGTCCTCGTAACACTGTTTGTACGCGCAGGGCATAAATTGGATTCTTCCTAAATTTTCTCCTACATAATAAGAACTTGCCAAGAAATCTTGCCAAGTCCCCATAAAGTAAATATGAGGGCGCTTGCCAAAGTTTATATAAGCAATATGGTTTTTACTATTGTTTTTTTTAAGTTAAATCCACATAGTAACAAAGAAAAAAATATGCTGTTTACATAATCTAGATAGAATAGCATAGAGTTTAAGAACATGTAACTTCTCTAAATCGGTTCATCCTTTCGGAGCGTCTCACCTCTAAAACTCCTCACATTTAAATTAAAAGGTAGGTAAAGTTTTCTTTTCAACATCCAACACACTATGGAAGCCGGTACAGTCGAGGCCACAAGTCACAACCCGTGACCCGCAGGCGGGATCTAATCGCTGGACCTATGATTGTGAAGTGACTCGCTCCGGACGCGTCACTCTGTAAAAAGTTAATGATATGTGAAGGGTTCCCGGTCGCACTCATTATTTCTGTTTTAACCGTTAACTTTCCGAATTCAATTTATCGTGAAAATGAACGAACCTGAAAGTAGGGTTGGCATTGTCTGGCTTAATGGTGCAAGTTTGAGGGTACGCGGACGTAAGTTAATGAAGGTGGTGATTATTTACCTTTCAGAACTTCAATGTTCACTATTATTCATAATTATAATGAATTCTTAGGTTACCGGCCACATCACATTTCACTGCAAGAAAAATGAATGAATTTAATGATCAATAAACAAAGAAGCGAGATTGGTAGTGGGAGTCAGGGGTAAAAAGTTCAAATGGCTATAACCACGCTAAACCACAGTAGAAAATGAACTCAAGAGGTATAAACCAAAGAGGTCGCGCTCTATATCTCCGGCCACACCCGAGCTATGCATTTAATTCTTTGTCACAAAGCCCCGTAAAGGCTAGGAAGGTTCTGGAATTTTCATCCGAGAAATGCAATTTTCGACAATAAAGTGCACATGGGACATTAGCAGTCGTAAGTGTGGGCTATAAGCGCCCTTCTAGCGCGATTATACCGCTTTTATATTCACTTAGCCTTTATTGAGAGTTTCCTTGGGGTGCAATTGCACAGGAAAAAATATGGCCGTCTGTTTTGTTTAAATTGCTCCACGTTTATTTACATTTACGGGATTGTTGTGATTATTGTGCTATGGTAAAAGTTTCTCAGAGTGTAAAGCTGTAAACAAGGCAGTTATGTTTGTTTTATGAAATGCTAGGCTACCACCAAATTATAAAAACAAAAAATTAAAAATATCTGTTAAACTACAATAATTAGTCGTTTTAGAAAACCGAAACTACTACCGCTAGCTAGCTACATTAATGTTTGGTTATTCAGCTCTCAAAGTAAGTTATACCGCATTTTGCTTCAATAAATCAGCAACTTTACTTTCCTATAAAAATAAAAGTTATACAGCTATTTACAAGTTGTTAATGGCCATAAAATTGCAGTCAATCGTGCAGCACGCTTATATCATTCGCAGAACTAGCCGTATTATTCAGTATTTGCCTTTTTAATATTCGGATGTCATATTTCAGTCTCCTTTCAATTTTTTCCTGAGCCCGCGTTACGTTGTGCGTGGAATTTTAAAACTGCTTATTGATGCCAGCTCTCTAATGCTAACATATCACGTCAAAGGATGTCTTATACATTTATTTTATATGCTGTATTTTTGTATTGTAAATAAAGTTACAGAGTACCTAGTACATACTTACATAATTTTATTTAGGTTTGGAATAAAATGAAGCAGTCATATAATAATATACCAAAGTCACTCAAGTTATTGTTCAAGTGGAACATGATTAATAATAAAAACACAGCTTATGATTTATAATTTTAAATATAATATATTATGTATGGAGTGTATTGAAGAGGCCTCCAGGTGGTTTTAATTATCGACATTCCGACAACGCGTCCCGACAAATTGTTTTTGTTTCTGACCGCCCATATGTCACCATTATACGACCGCCACGGCCGTACGCAGCAAAACGCATTTTATGACCACACTGTATGGACGAGCCGACATTAATAACTTTTCACGCATATTAGCTGTAATATTCTATACTATTGTAATTTATCCTTCGCCCTTACCGTCGGCTAATGCGTAACGAATTTCATAGGAATTCGTAGTGGCCGACTAAATGATAAGTTTATACAAACAGCGCCGTTTAGTCGACAGTTTCAAGTGTTTCCATTTGAAGACTTCAATCTGAAAGTTGTCGACGCAGCCGCCATGATTCCCTGAATAATACCGACGTAAGCGCATCGCGATCCCGCACTCCCTCTGCAAACTAAAATCACTTTTACTACCCTTGGGTTCCGTCGCACAATCTAAATGTAGTTGGTTGTATAAATCAGAAGCGGGCAGTCCATTCGGGCAGATTGGCTGCAGTTACGCCTGCACTTATTGCCGATTCCGCTCCTACAATCTCGGAGACATCTCCCCCCCCCCCTTCCTTCCTCCACTTCCCCTCCTTTCCCTGCGAGGTCAGCGACAACGGTCTCGTTAACGCGGTACCTCCATTTTATTTGGATTTACGGGCTATCTCCGAAGATCTTTGCAAATTAAAGGGCTGAATGCGTTTTGGGTCGGTTTAGCTACAATTTATAGCATGCATTTACTGCGTGAGTATGTTTTTAAGCGATACAGTTGTATGAACTAGATTTAAAAACATACGCTGTTCATACCTTATATTAAACCGTGTATGTAAGTACTTTGTACAAACCCTTACGAAAATGTCGTACACAAGTGGCATAAAAATAGCAAGGAAAACTCAACATGATCGTCGCGTCAGAAATAGCACCCTGTCAGGGAGATAATTGGGCAATTTTTCCCTTACCACGCCAGCCTGGACCTATAAATATGAAGCAATTAACAGCCCTAAGCCATTTCACGCTTGTTAGCCCTTCAGCCTTCCTTCAGGAGACACTCACGAAAATTCGTACTCTTTCCTTCTGGAAATGTAGAATATCCCGTTTATGGATTTTCCGTGCACCACGTTATACATAACTCAATGGGGCACTTAAGTGCACAATTTAGTTTTCGCTAAAAGTTTAAAAAATAAATGCTCCGGGGATGTCAGATCATGATTCTGATTTTTATTTACCTTGCTATGTAGTTGATTATTAAGTCAGGATGCAAAGATTAACTACCCTCTGGGTGGGAACAAAAACATGAAAATTACATTTCACATCCATTACTTGAAAGAAAAACAGGTAAAAAATCCTCTGCTATACGTCACATCATTTATTCGTTGTTCCGTCAACCCGGAATCACGGCTTTCGTTGTTTAAAAAATGTAATAGCAGACAGGAAATGCATTTGCAAATTAGATTCCTGGCTCCCCATTGGCTGGTTATCGCGTCTTCGATTCAAACAGACGCCTTCGATCCGCCACCGCCGGTCACATGCGAACGTTTTCAAAATACTCCTTTTCATTTTCCATCCAGCCAGTAATGTATCTGTTTTGTGAGTGTATGAAAATGTGTGTGTGTTGTCTTTTTATTGATTGATTTTGCTTGTTTTATTATTTATCGATGCATTTTCCATTTCCCGACGATGAGAGTTGGAGAGTTAATTCAAAATATCTTAGCTAGGCATTCATATGCTTAAGGTAGGCTGTATCTGTAAATATATATAAATTCGAGGAAAATGCCGATCGATAGCTCCCGTCGTCAATGTTACCGCCAAAATATCTATTTACAAGTAAGTACACATTATACTACGTAGTTCCAACGTAAAGTCAGCAATTTAAGGTCGGAGGGGCGTCCCACGTGCAATCCCGCGTCTCCAGGCAGTTTCCTTTTTGCAATAAACAAACAACTATAGCTATCCCATTAGGAAACTCAACGTGGGGTGGTAGCAGTGGAAGCTAGAAATCTGAGCGATTGGCGGATTTCGTTTACCTACTAAATTTAGGCATGTTGAAGTGAAAAGCTATAATATACCTTGTCAAAAGTTTCATATTGTACCCTTTTTTATAAAAAACTGCAAGTACCATTAAATAAAAAATACATGAGTACATAATTCATAGAAGTAAAAGTAGAAATATATATCCCATGACCTCCCCTATTACCGAGAAAAAAAGGTCCATGTGCCGAGCACAATATCACATAATATAATATTCCCGCCTACACAGCAATGTTAGTTCACAATATAAAAGCATACTAAGGTATCTAAAACCAGATTCCACGAAAACTTCTTTGTAAAATTCACTCACCCGCTCCGCTCGCCCACGCGTTTCGGAGCTTCTTCGAAAAACAAGTGCGGTTTAAAAATGGCGGCCGCCGGTTCACGCTCGATCGGTCAGGGAAATTGCGATGCGTCTGATGTCGGCAAGAACTCTGCATGCTGCCTGGGGGGTCACTCTCGAGGACGAACGAGAACACAATCAGCATCAGCTTCACACAACGAGATAGAGGCTTGGTTAGCGCAGCGCTTCGAAGCTTGGGAATGAATATTCGTTTGTCGATTTAGAGAGTTACCCCACTGATAGTCTGTTGTTTTTGCCCATCAACGCCAAGTCTGCGCCCGCCTTTAGCCGTAGACTCAACGTCATTCTGTTTGGTAAAGTCATGGATTCGTAGGTAATATTTTAATGATTGTTTCTTAGATTTTGCAAGTAAGTTGTTACTTGCAAGAGTTCTTTTTAAACATCATTTATGGATAACAATCAGTCTGCAAACGGAAGGATATGTTTGAAATTGAAGCGTTAAGTGAGGTTAATATTTAACATGAAACTAAAACACAGTTCTATCACGAAAAGGTTTCAATCAAGCACACCGATCCTACATCACCACAACATAAATTTCCTTCGCAAAAAATCAGGGGTGACCTAGAAACATTATAAATAACTCCATTCCTGCAGCAAAATTGTTTCCAAAACGGACGAGAGCCTCATTGAGGAGCTTTCATAAAGCTTACAACGTTCAAGTTGTACACAAAGCGAATATTGTGCGAATTCAGAGGCCAGTGTAGCGCTAAATCCTTCAATCCAAGTTTTTTTTACCATTGTTTTTGAACTATTGTAAAGTGGTTTTTGAACGTTCAAACTCTCTTGTCACAAATATTTCAGAAGTTAATGTAATTGGTAGCTTTGATCTCATGCAGAATGAGTCTTAACGGTCCAGTCGATTGTTCCATGAATAGTTCATCAATCGAGCGTTAGAAGTAATTAGATATCTCATTAATGCATTTTTAAACAATAATTTCTTATCTTCTTATCCCGAATGTATTTGTATACCTGTCTAAGTCATTTAGGTACTATGGGCATATTATGAAGAATTTGATCGTATCACTACTTTACAGAAAACTTACCCTTGGCTTTGAAAACCCTTTAAGGCAGACTTTACCCGACCAATTCTAAGTATAGAACAGCATACAGCACAAAATAGCTGAAGATCCACAACACCTATCGTCTAGATATATGTATATACATATAATTTATACATACACATACAAAGTATAGAACATGCGCGGGCGTGATAGCGTGACCACATTGGCAAGCGTCAGTGAAGGCCCGTGGTGAACCTGTCTGCCTGCGTGGCACGGTGGTTGGTGGTAAACCCACTGTCTTGATCTACACGTATTACAATTCAATCACTATGTAGGGATACAATAATTAGCTATTTTGATATAAGTTGTGTAAAGAAGTTTAGTCGTGTAATCACGTAATAACCTTTACTGCGATTCGGAAAATCTAGCTAACGTTATAATCGTATCAAATTGAATCTACCTACTTCATTCTTTTCGATAGGTCAAAACTCTAGAAATAATAATTATGCTTATCCCAAAATCGTTCTTTTAAACCCTCCTAAACCACTAACTGAAACTTACAACACTGCAGTTTTACGTTCTATTATAATATTATAGAAAACAGAAATTGCTCACTCAATCTGCAATACTTTTTGTTTACCTTATACCCTGCGGGTCTGTGTGTGTTATTGTTACTATAGTATGATATATAACTCTTGTATAACATTATTATAGTATAGCTCGGCGAGTCACACGACCCGTCACGTCGAGGTAACGTATCGAACATTCGACTTCACGCGTCATTGCCAGCGGAAATTACTTCGCGGATTCGATGAGCGATGCTTTTTATTATTACTAGCTACACAAAATATAGTTCTGTACAATATTGTGATCATCTGGCCTTTTTTGCACGTCAATATCTCTTTGCTATAGATATTGAAAAGAACAGTGATGATGCTACATTATAGGTTCTTATAACAACGTATATAGAGTCTGAAAAACGCCTGGAATAATAACTTTATTTACCGTAGTGAGTAGACGAGGAAAGCTGAGGCCGGAGGGGGTTTAGCGCTCCTCTAGAGAGGCCTATGTCCATCTGTGGTCGTTTGTAGCTGGATTTTGCTAATGACATGATATGGCATAATATTATACTCTTATATTTTTTCTGTAGTACACATTAATACATTATGAAATTATGATATCACAAAACGTTTCCAAAAGCATAGTTTTGTATTGAAGTTCTTAGAAGTAATGAAATGTTTACATAACTCAAGATCAAAGATCGGCCCCTGCTAAAAACAATAAAATAATGAAAACCTTCAAAGGTTACTTTGTATAATAATGTAAATACAAATTTACATTCATTAATTTCAATAGGGATCGAGTGTATTGAGTAAAATAAATTATATAAATCGTGTCTTCCCTCACAAAGGCTTTTAAAACAAAGCTTTGTTGTAGGTTTAATGGATTCGAGCTTCCGAGTGTAAGAATTATTGTTGATGATTTATGTCAATGTACCTTTGCAAAACACCTATCTACTACCTATATAAATTTATGTAATATATTAATATCTACAAAAACACTGCTAACTTCTGAATTTTCAATAGTCAGATAATAATTGTTGAAATTCCAATCAATTTCAACGAAAGTGACTCTGTATAAATCTCTTGCACGTAGTACCTTAGAATTTGGCAGTGTGGTCTGGAATCCCAGCTACGCGGTACACTCACAGCGCATAGAGTCAATTCAACGCGCTTTCACTCGTCATCTTGCCTGGAAGAGTCCTAGTATTTCGGCACGCGCCAGCTATCAAGACCGCTTAAAGCACTTTAAGCTAGATCCACTGCACAAACGTAGAAAAATATATGACCTCACTTTCTTGCACAAACTAACACATGGAAGAACTTCAGATAAGACCTTGCTAGAAAAACTTAAATTCACAGTGCCTCGACTACCAATTCGCAAAAAAGTACAAAACACTTTTTATATCCCAAATTACCTGACTAACCTTGGAAGACATTCACCCATTGCTCGTATGTGTAGTACATATAACCATATAAGTAATAATATTGATATATTCTCCAATAGCTTACAACAATTTAAATCAAAATTATTAAAATTTATGTAAAAGTTCACAATATCAGAAAAATTAACAACGTACCTAACTTAAAACTTAGTTCTTAGATTAGTATAGAAAGTTTTGGCAAATGTTGTGAATACATATAATTGGTACAAGTACTAGAATAAGACCTATGTAACTATAGTTTAAGAATGATTTGTATTGTGTACTGTTTGTATTCCTTTACCAATAAATAAATAAATAAATAAATTGTTATTTGAGCTGCTGTCACTCTCTGAGAAAATCATTCACACGTGACACTAAACTATCCGAAATGCAAAAGATACTGCATATAACGCATATGCAATTTCTTTGTTTATGAACTTCGTCTTATAACTGCACTATAACATGACACAGCTTATTCATTAGTGATAAATGATCATCAGAAGATGGTCAAATCGCCATAAGTAGTGGTCGATGGCGATGGCCGACGTAAAGCGGTACGAAAGTACGGTCAGCTGCATAAGTAGCTATACACTTCTGTACCTTGTCAAACTCACGGACCATCAATGTTTCAATGAATTGATAGGCGGTTTCAGATTGACAAGGTACAAAAGTGTATAGCTACTTATGCAGCTGACTGTACATGCCTCTCCGCTGCCCGTTCTGCTCGTTGCATGCGTCAAAAGGCAGCAACTTTTGACATGTCTTAACTTATAGTAAAGGCAGAACAGTAGGCGAACTGCATCATAGTTGGTTTGAAGTAAACGTGCAGTCAGGTATTGCACGGCATAGACAGGAACTAATCATTCGAAGTTCCTAACTAGAGACTGATAAAAAATAATATTGTTGACATGCCACGGTCTAGGACCTTAATAAATAGCACGACTTCAAATTGAGGCTTAGATGAATATGATAGAATGCGTTTGTCCTGCCACGCCGATACATAGCACTCTGCGGCTGTCTCTGTTTTGTTGAATAAGTAGCCGCAGCTTACTTTTGTTTCAACAAACCCATCCTACTGTCAAGGTTTTACTTAGAACCTATAAGTTCTGCAAACTTGTACATTAGAGATGAAGTTTGACGGAAGACTTATTCCCTTCAGTTGTGAAGAATCTTTACGCAATGGGCGCGAACAAATCTGTGAGAAAAGTGAGGAAAAACTTTCTTGTACATTTCTTTGTGACGTACAATGTGTGTCGTCCGGCTTATATTGGTTACTGTACAGTGTACAGAGCCCGAAGTCTGGTAAATTTTATACTTTGATGTTAATTGGAATAAACAACAGGAAATTTCATATTTGACAGTTATTTGGTAGTCAAATATGTCATTTAGCAGACTTCGGGCCCTTAAGAGTAGACAAGAAAAATGTACTACTTATAATAAACTTGCATGTGTTCGGGTCCATCAACCCGCACTAGGCCAGCGTGGTGGACTAGGCCTAAAACCCTTACTTCATTGGAAGGAGACCCGTGCTCCAGCAGTGGGGACATGATGGGTTGTGATGATAATGACTTATGTACAGTCAGCAGGTTTATTTATTTACTTTACATATCATTTCATGTACCTTCTCCTAATAACCATAGTTAACCAGTTTCCGGAATAATAAGATGTTGATTAAAATAAGCGAGCTCTCCTTACGAGTTCTCCAGTCAATTTTCACTTACAGTGAATTAAGAAGACACTGAGAACAAATTGGATATGTCACCACTGTAATCCCTTAGGGAGACACTGAGAACATTCATGAATGGAGATATGTCTACTGTGCAAAGAAAGTGTTGTGTTTTGTTATTTGCTTTCGTTCCTTTCTATTGTAACTGTTCGGCAATAATTCGATCTCCGGTCAGGGCAGATATTGGTTCTAACAAATACCTACTTTTACTAACGGGGCTTGGTAAAAATACAGTTTAGTATAAAAAGTAGTCCACATTGTTAAAGTTCTAAAGTATTTATTTCGTAAATATTAACAAAATATGGTACACAGTTAGTCTCAAATCACTTCCTCTTTTGTAAATATCCAAAGAAATCCTTACCCCTTCTGCGAAATTCGCCTTATACCTACTTGAATTACTTTATACCCTCCATTTTCTCATCTTGTTGGGTGTTTTTCTCGTGCCTCCCTATTTGAACTGGTATTAGCTATCCATTAAGTTCATTAATTAATTAAACGTAACCATTAATAACCCATATTATAGAAATCAATAAATTACTGTTTATAGGTTATCTACCTATTGTAAGTATAGAAACATTTGCTGGTGGAATAATGGTGTGCGTTACAGTAACTGCTCACAGATTATATTTTAGAATCAGGGTAGGTACTTTGCCAAGTACAAATAAAGACAGTCTTGTAAAATATTTATATTTTATTCGAAAGAAATCCGTGGTAAAAACCATGGTTCCCGTTTGCAGACCTAAAAAAAAATTCTAATACCATCTTTCAAATAGACTGCACTTTAATTATTGGTAAACACTGATTCAAGACACCATACTAAATATCAGCTCAGTAGACTGAGTTAATGAAATAAAGACTTCAGATTCTGTCGTCCAACTAGCCGGTAGTAAATATCTACAACACTTTTGTCAGCCAACAGCGTCTTAATTCTGCCCGCATTCCCCTTTAAATAGTTACTGAACTTCAGCGTCCGATGGCGCCTGCAACTCAAATAACTTATGAAAAGAAATTACTCGGTAGGATCTTCATTATTGTTTGTTAAGATTACGAGAGGGCAATGAGGTAGTTTCCTATTGTGTGAATTGGCTATAAAAGCTCCAAACGAAGTTTTTGGAAATCTGTCGATGATAAAATATCAGCTATCGTGTAAGGAAATCATAATGTGTGAAATTTTAGAACTGATATCAACTATATACATTTAATTTTACCATAATCATCATCAAGGACTGATTGGAAAATGCTAGATCCATAGCTTCTCCCAAATTGTGTAACAATGCTCTTATCTTGATCTTCCACAGCCAACCACTAGAATATTTCACTATTTAATTCTAATAGATGTTTTTTTATCTGTTTCAGGTAATAAAACCATCAAGTCTACTCTCCTGGTTGAAGTATGTATGTATATATCTGGGTGAGGAGTATAAATCTGTAATAAATAAGTGGTACAGTGTTGGGTCGAGATATTCGCAAACAAGCTCTGTAAAGAAGCATTATAGTGTCAATAAAACGTTCTTAGCGATATAGTGTGGTCGGGAGATTGTGTGGGCTTGTTGTTAAAAAGGGTACGTCGATTCCTTTATTACTATACATACAGAAATAGGTAGGTATACAGGGTGTTGCAAAAAGGGTATACTAAGCCGAAACCTACATGTGCACCCTGTATATTTTATTTACTCCACTACGAATATGATCTGGTGACATCATTATACATATACTATTGTATATGAAATTCATACTAAGTCACTTTAATTACGGAACTAACACTGAAATAGCGAAGATACTATGCCGCGACAGCCACTAAGTATAGCTTTATATTGTATTATTTCACAAATAAACCAGAAATTCATTTCCGAAAAAATCACACATTTCTTAATATCGACGACCATACTCTTTACCGGCTTCCAATACCACTCCCTGTTCACTATAATTTTATGATATTCGCGATTCCACCACACTAAGTCTAAGTATATATTATCCAAACGATAATCTCAGAAAGTTTCACCAGCGAGTATTTTGGCAATAAACGTAATGGAATCACTCTCCCGCTTCTTATCGGTCAAGATTAGGTATGTCTCAGGATAATGCCCCTCCTAATGTGCTTTGATTTATTACTTTATTTGTCAAGTATCAATAATGGCGGATCGGGCACTCCCGACGCCTGCCCAATTGCTGGGGTGAATAACAAGTAGATACTAATATGAAATGTTACTCGCGTCTTAAGATTTTGAAACGCGGATAAAAAAAATTGTTCCTTATAAGTTGAGGGTGCTGTCATCAAAAATGTGTGTTATCTATTTTCACCGACGATAAAAAAGAGAGAGATTATAAATGTTTAACGCAAATGTGTGTCAGCAGTAGCGTAGCCCCAAAACGGCTAAACCGATTTTTGATTGGTTTTGATAGGTTATCCCGAGTGTTCTTAGCCATTTTTATCAACATCGGCTTAGCTGGTCAAGAACTGATGGCTGGTGACCATGTGGTACTCATGGATTCTATCTTTATTATCTGCATGAGTGCAGCAAGTTGGTAGTGCTGTAATATATAGCGCGGGCCTTTTCGGTGCTGGACAACTCACACCATTACATATATATTTTTATTATTCTTAATGTTCTTTTGATTGTTTGTTTCACTTTTAATTTTAATTTCGTTTTTTTTGTTTTATTTTTTGTGTAATTATGTTATTATTATTTTTTTGGTGAGTGGTGCTAGACACCGAATAAAGACTTTTTATCTTTTATCTTTATCTTTTATATATTCATTGAAAGTTCGACTACGATTTGGACGCCGACCGCCCTACACCCAAGGGATTTGTAAATCGATAGTCTAACTTTTGACGTTTGTATTAATAGCTTTATATTCATCAGCGGATGGTTTTATTATTTATAGTCTCTACAGAACATTTTGTATCTATCTTATAAGGGGCCGTCCATTAATCACGTGAGGTAGTTTTTCTCATTTTTTGACCCCCCCCCTCCCCCTGGTGATATTTGGTGAGGTTTGGGACTACCCCCCCTCCCCCTGCCTGGATCACGTGTATTTTTTTGGAAGTCTATGTAAAGGCTATTTAGGTTAGTGACCTGACTACTGAGCCGAAGGTCCCGGGTTCGATTCCCGGCTGGGGCAGATATTTGTTTAAACACAGATATTTGTTCTCGGGTCTTGGATGTGCCCGTAAAATGGCAATAGGCCCGCCCCCTATTACATTGGGACTAACATAACACTCTGGCGAAAAGTGGGTGCAGCAATGCACCTCTGCCTACCCCGCAAGGGAGTACATTAGTACAAGGCGTGAGTGTGTGTGTGTGTGTGTGTTTTCTATGTAAAGGCTATTTTTGTCTAGAAAAAATATAACCCATACTACAAATCGTTAAAATTTTTGCGCCGTTCAAAATTTCAGTTCAGAAATACCTAGCGCTTTTTGACAAAAAATTTATACACGTGATGTCTAACGAGACCCCCCCCCCTCCCCCCTCGTGATGTTTCGTGAGGTTTTCCGTACCCCCCCCCCCCCCCTATTGAGCCTCACGTGATTAATGGACGGCCCCTAAGTGATATATTTAGTCAAATATATTAAAAGTAAATTTTATAGGCTTTTGCCAGGTCCAACTGTAAGAAATTAAGTGCTATATTTTCGGAATATTCACTTATACATAGACTCTGTAGCTATTTGATGGCAGATTTTATAACCCTGATTAGTTAAACGCACACTTTTTCACACAGGTAAACTATTGAACGGCCAAAACCCCAGTGCTATCTAAAACCGCTTACCGGCCGCCCCTTTAACCTATAAATTCAGTTCAATATCTTACTCGCACCCCCGCTGTGTTTCGATGACGCGTGCCTCTATTTATGACCCAATATTTTCATACACGCCGAACTTTTGCCCAACATTCTATGCCCGCATAAACTTATTGTATGTATTTTTATAGGTATCTTTTGTACACACGTTTATGTTTTTGTATTTTTGCTTGACAACTTTTTCTTCGGGTTTTTTTTAAGTTTTCGTAAACGTATCAATGTCATTTGATTATGTATAGACGAGTTTTTTAAAACCCATGGTACACCCGAGTCCGCGTCTTACTATACCCATAAGTTATCGCACTGAAGTTGCGTTTTCCGTTTTTTTAGGGCATACCATTATCTTTATACATATTATACATGTATGTATGTAGGATTCAAAATGACCACAGGTGAACCATTTATGCGTCACCTTTGTAAGTATCTTATTTGATTGCGATAGGATATTAAATTCCCGCAGTGTTTTGCATAATATCATCTAGGGCTAGAATTTTCATTAAGGTAACTCAATATGGTGCCATATTGATTGTGACTCACATGTGCTAGCCTAACATTCATATATTTTAACATAACATACCTACTCAGGTATTGTACACCTAATCGTTTAAGAAAATAAACCTTTACTTGTTTACCTAAGTTAGGGATAGGTTAGATAAGGTTAAGGATTTTTTAATTAACTTTGATTCGTATTCTAGTTCTATAAATAATTATTTAATTATCTTCTTTACCAAAGTAAAACAACTTTTACCAATGTAATACCGAACCATTTCCAAACTAACCGTTTCCTGAAAGAAAACGTAGAAACTTTGCCATTTAAAAATGGAACGCGAGCCGTTAAACCCGGGCACGGCCTCATAAAAATCACAGCTCTTCGTACAAGCCGCGACTGCAAACTGCAGAAATAATCCAATCCTCGACCGGCGACCGCAGTGTCATCGTGAACTAACAAACTAGAAAATTTCAAGTCGATATTTCCAACCTGATTCTTGCTGGGATTTCCCCCACTTGTAACCTCCTTCCTTCTCTTATTGTCAAAAGTTTCTTGCACCAGCCACGTGGTTTTAAAGTCGGTCGTAGTAATATTTTAATCTGACTCTTGTTGTTTAGGTTATAATTTTTAGATCCAAGGAAAAAGGCGAAAACTACATACTGTAACTTCATTCAATTTGTTAGTTTGAGCTGACAGTATTTACCCCGACTTATTTGCATTATTTTGACGACACCCCATCTATTTCAGGAGTATCCTTTCGGCCCGTATAGCGTTTGCCGGCTCATTATTCACCAGATCGTCTCATTACTCGGCCGGTTAATCCTCAGCTCACGAAGGTCCGAATTGTTCCTGCACTACCTACTGTTGGACCCTTGTCAAGAAATCCGCTTGTTTTTCCAAATTTACCATCTCGTTAACCTTTGCCAAGTTATCTGGTTATCGCAGATTTCCATCCCATTTTGCGAGTTGAACCCTATTATTATATAATTTTGATGAATTAAATCCGTCTGCAACCTTTCCTACTTTTTGATGGACGAGCGCAAATTGTTTTTGTACGGGAGGTAACTTTTTCCTCTGGATTAGGTCAAGGCAGGGATGATTTATTAAGTACTAGCCCTTGCCCCATCGCTTTAGAAGTGTTCCTCAGTGATTATCGGATCATAATTTTAGGTTTTCAGCCCTTTAGGAGCTAGATGAGTTAAAAATCATCTGTTACTCCTAGGATTAAGTTGTTTGCACTGCTGCTGCCGCTGCTACCAATTTTTATTGCCATACATAAAGTGGTACAAAAATATTAAATATAACCTATAGATATAGCAGTAGAACAACCCTTATGATTTTGATGCTTGCTTGTGATAATTTATTCAGGCCGAATCTCGCACTAATCCCAAACCAATTCAATTACATTCAACACGATAGCATCAATGTAACATGCGGCCCCGACCTGTGTCGCTCTCTAACAAATTATCTAAAAATAATTCAATGGGTGTCTCCCATTGTAAAATATTTGCTGTCAGCCTTATTAAGGTCATATGAGGGAACATGTCAGGGCATAATCCTGGGTGTAATTAGTAACACGTTGGCCCCTGCCGTCCGCACACCGTATCTCATACATTTATAATGGTAACTTTGTTTTGTTTTCTTAGGCCTGCAATGCGAATAGCATGCAGTATGGTATGGTAGTATGTTCACGACCAGTTTTTTTTTTGTTTTATTTAAGTACCATTTAAATTTTATAGATTTTGCTTAGCTGATGAGTCACTATCACAAATAATACGTAACTTTTATGACAGGATAATACAGTGCTGATACAGGTGATTGAAAAATTATAATGATTTTATTGCGAATTTTTCAGAAAAATAATGGAACTTTTGCGTAAACTATCAAAACCTACGTGAGTAATGTTCAATCTCACGTTAGTTCACCTGGGACTAACTTTTTTATTCTTCGTGATTTTTGTGTGCCACTGTCAGCTGTGACCTACTAACGAGCTTTTCCACCTACCAAGGTATATGCAGATAGTATTCGATGCGTTTTCAAAGGAAATTCCATTTACTCCTATTACTATTCAGCTCACAGAGGGTAAAGTTAGGTAATATAGTCGTATTTTGAGGGTCTCAGTGCGAAGTTTCTTGAAGTGACAGTACGGGTGCATCAAATAACCAACTTTACCCACTCAGCTATGCTTAAGTCCTAGTTTACTTACCCACGCGAGGGAAATAACTTACAGAAACGCCAATGAGCTATTCGAAATAAAAAACCCCGACATTGAACACTTACATTTGCGTAACTTTTGAACTTCTAAGCCGATTTTGATAAAATATAGCTAAGAACACTCGGGGTAACATTACCTATGACCGTACCTACTAACATAACTAAAATCGGTCTAGCCGTTTCGAGGCTACAGTACGTACACACAGAGACACGATAAAATTATAACAGCCCTCTTTTTCCGCCGGAGTTTATTAAAATAGAACCTAACAGCGATCTCTAAACGTGCAAAACTATGCTATAAAGTTTTATAAATGCAAGTAACAGCCATTGTACACCAATTTACATAATAATTGAAACAAAATAAAATCGGTAGGTAGTTCCGTTATAATACCAATAACTGAAACAGGTGTAGTCAGAACAGGTGCTCTAATTTTGCAAAAACCCCGTAAGAACCCCTACTCATGTAGGGGTAGCCATGTTTTTTCCAATGTTTGGACAGCAATGTCCTCGCACCTGATGACTGGTGGGATACTCTATATACTAACGAAAAACGAACGAACGAGAGCTGTCGTGCAATCGGCACGTTTAATACAACGAGATACAGTCGTGGGTAATGTTGAGCCTGTTATCATGTCTACTATTGTCTACCATTTAAAACCCTGTCTTCACTCGCCCCTCACTCGCAATGTTAACGTCAACCCAGCACTATTATTTAAGGGTGATCTATTTATTAGGGCCGAGAAAGGGCCCGGGCTATAAACAATCTATTAATAAATTAAAGGCATCCCTTTCTTGACAAAGTCAGCCACGGGCGGCCAGTTGCGGCGTTCTGGAAATTCCTTTATTATGAAACTATCAATACAGGGTAGGTACTATACATAGGTACCTACATTGACCTAGGTATCTTCAGTGATGAGCACTCACACATAGCTATAAAGGTCAAGTCGTCTGCTTCTATACTTGCAGGCTGATTATCGGATTCAATCTTTTGTGGCCATTATATTCTAATAAGTATATACTCTGAGGAGTCGTACTATATTTTGTCATTACTAATGCCAAGGATACACGACGACACGTGAAATATTCGCGGTGCGGATAGGACCTTACACTCGACACAAATGGCGACACTAGTGTCAGTCGTTCACACGGTACGCAATTACATCTCCAACTCAGTGTCGCAACAGTGGACACACGCAGGCATTAGGCGAGTGTCTCATCGTGTCTGTTGTCGCCGTGTATCCTTAGCATAAGAATATATCTACATTATATTATAAATAAGGTCTTACATGCATTATACCTTAATGAATGTGAAAACGTTTAGAAGTCACGAGACAGAGTAAATATATTGACCGAACGGGCTGAATGTGAAATGAGCAAGCCAACATCCAATGTGGTGTGGCGATCGGTGAATTTGGGTAATTGCTTGAAACGAGAACATTCTGACATACCTACATAACACAAATAATGTTAAGTATTAATAACTAATAAATTTAAACTGATGTATATGAAATGAAAATATAAATGTATGAATAAGATATTTCATCTCCCAAAATAGGTAAAGTTTCGCTCTTAAACTTCCATCCACAATACAGTTCTAGGTCAGATTCACAAGTCACTAATATTATTGCAAACAATTGAATCGAGCGGTTATACAAAAAGCTAACTGGAGTGGAACCGCCCGCCTCGCCTGACGCACGCAAACACATAGTGATTGAAATTTATGGCTCCACCCTGAGACACGTTCATCATATCACAACATGTCCTCTACACAACACCCCCCATCACCTTTCCACCATTGTAATAGAAGCTGTTATCACACACAGCAGCAGAACAAAAGGGACAAGCTATTTTGAACGCACTGTAAGTGTAATCTGTAATTTATACATTGTAATCTCGGTGGTCCTGACTTCGAAACTAAACTATTGGGTTTCTCTGGCTTAGTTGTGTATGTTTCATAGCGGCATTAAACGTCAAGTGAGAATGTTGGGTGTAATGAGCCTCTAATTTGTATTTGTAGGGGTGCTCGAATTTCCCTGTCCTTAACAAAGGCTGACTAAAGGAGGTAGAGACATAGTATTGTAGTGTTCGTTCGGAAGGGTTATTCTACAGCAATAGATGATGATGATGGACTTACACAGTTCTTACAGTACCTACCTACTTACACGGTGACATTACAAAATGAAACATGTACCTACTGTTTTCTATAACAAGCCGACAACATTTTATCATCAAAATAAATAGCCCAAAAATATCACCACAATACTGTAAGGTTAACTTATCTAAAATGACGTTGAAGCTATAAGCCACCTCGAGATATGACACGACCAATATAAGTAGACCTATTTTGCCGCCAGTACGAATCCCATTTTCCGGATAAAAGATAGGTAATGTATGAAATACGCCAGGCCTGGGTTATCTGGTTGCTTTTAGACATGCTTCTTTAGAGATAATACGGATCCATAGAGATGACACACCAAAAAGGTTCAATAACGGATGCTGTGAAAACCGTTTTTCTACGAAACCTACGTGCGATATTCATTTAATTTAAAAAGAAACCGGACTTTCGCAAGTTTCAATACCATTCGACGGAAACATAATATAAAACTTATTTTATTATACTTTTTTTCTGGAATTGAGTTATCTTCGCTCGAGGTTGTTGTTTCCAACTGGAGATTTAATGAAGAATATAATAAGAGCAAAGTAATGAAATTAACTTCTTTTTTAGTACCTACCCATTTGTTTCACTAATATTTATTTCCCTCAAGTATTGGCATTTGTAATTTTATTAGCGTTGAAACTTTATAAAAGCAAGACTTTATTAACTTTTGCTGAGATTTTCTTAGAAACCTTAGGCTTGTTATGAAAAAGAGGAATACTTCATGCTTAAAATAATTTCCGCGTCTCTAAAATTCTGCAAGTATTCAGATTAAGTATCAGAAGTGCTGCAAGTATTTTAATTAAAATCCTAAATCATATATTTATCTCGGATTCAACTGAAGACATTATCGCAACTACCGCCCTTCTTATCAACCGCAGCGTTCCCCTCCAATGCACCTTTTATAAAACAACAACGTAAAATACAAAGAAAATTACGATACCATTTCCAAAGGGATTTGTCAGTGAGAATGCTCAATGAATTTCGTTGATAACACCACCCTCTGCGAGCGTGTTTTACGCTTCTTATAGCGTTGGGGTAAGGTTTAAATTCGGCCGTGAAGTGTAGGGTTAATTGTCGATACTGTTCAGCTTAGGTTTAGAGATAGGTCCTGATGCTATCGGATCCCCACGACGGCTTCTGGAGGATCAAGGCGCAGAGAGCGGGGGTCGATGAAAACGAGCGATATTCACGATACTGTGCCGTTGTTCAGCATAACTTCTATCTCGCTAATGTCTCGTATTCGTGAATGGAGGGAATACAATAGTAGATAAGTAACTATACTGTTTTGTATTTATACTGTTCATTTCCACAATTTATATTGAAGACGTTTTGAAATTAATATTTTTTACATTCTTTTGTATATGTATGCAGCTAAGTCATGCCTACCGTCATAACTTAAATTTATACTGAAGAAGTGTCTAAGTACACAATATACTAAATCCTGTGCAGATGAACTAACCTAGCTTTGTCGCGCAAATTTTATACTTAAATTATTTAGTACACCTTGTAATGCCACCAAACTCTTGTGAAAAATCTATTAAAACTCCCGCCATTTAGTTAAAAGCGCCCGCCATTTTGTGAAAAAGCGCCGCCATCTTGTTTCATGGTGCGGTTTGGCGCCAAAATGCAGAAGCCATTCCAGCCCATCATCCGTGACGACACCCTCAGGCGACAGACGAGCGGATATACATATTCATGAGATTAATTCGACAGATTTCCTTAACGATAGTCGCCCGTCAAAAAATGGACGAAGATACCCGGTGATTTTGTCGGAGCGAGTACTTAGTGGCGCCATGCGGTTTTTCATTTGTTGCTGGGCTTTAATGTTTTGTTTAGTGGTATTTTTCAAATTTCTTACTTACCCCCATAAAGACTCCGATCGTGGACTATACTGTTAGTTGTATTTCCAAAACTATTATAACTATTTTAAATATACCAAAGGTAAGTAATTACAATTAACTTGTGCGGAATATTATACAATAAGTACTTCATTCAAATTTAATGGTACTAAAAATATTTCATTATCATAAAATTCACAAAGATACGACTTTTCTGATAAGCAAATTCCAAACGGTGGACTTTTATAAGAGGACGGGCCGCTAAGTAGAATCTTAAAAATAATCAATCAATTTAATCAAACGCCTAGCACTTTCAAAGCTGCTCTTTTATTACACCGAAAACGGCAATCGATTACCAATGCTTATCAAATCGAAATGCAGCAAGAATCGAGACCGACCGTTTACCGAATAGCCCACTACATCATGGCGCCTGTGCTGGCTACAATTCGATTATGCATCCCTATTGCCAGGACACTGTGTTTTGGCAGCCATAAAAGTATAGGTAATGCGATATTGGCTATTCGAATGCAATGGAGCGGAATAGCTAATTTTATTAAGCCATTCAGTTAGTGAGTGATTTATTGTGTACATTTTTGACTGGCCGCGAGCTTTAACCATTGCCATTGTTGCATTCAAAAAGTGCATATTTATTCTAATTATTTTATATCATGACTGAAAATAAAAGGGATTGTAGACTTTTTGTTTAACAATGTCTACAAATCATAGCAAATTTCGTACGACATTGAAATCTCTCGTGCAATCAACGAGAAATGCGCGGGCCGCCCTCCCCCAGACATTAATCTCCCACCACTTATTGCGACTTCCGTCAGAATAAAATGTCGCAAAAAAACCATGACAGAAATCATATACTGCCTTTCCTCCTTTCAAGAGGAAAAAGGGAAAACCGCTGATTGCCCTCTTGAAATATTACACATCATCACCCGCCTCTAAAAGCTTGTATGTACTATGTACCAACCTATGTGGTATTACATAATAATATGTAACCTCCTTGCTCTGAATTCGAGCATTTCCTCTGAGTCGACAGTGTTCGAAATTCAAACAGTCACTGGCCAATGGGGACTACCGTTTTTTTGCTCACCAGTTGGCGCCACTGTTGACTGAGGTCAAGAGGTACCATAGCTGTCAAACTTATCAAAGGCGACTTTATCAAATTGGCGCGAAATAAAGTTTTAAAACCTTGAATCTGATAAGCTTATTAATTGTAAAATAACTATCATCATATCGAGTTACTATGCCGTAATGTTGTGCAGATCCGTTATGTTTGGAAAGAAAACGAGGACATATGTTACCAAGTGATAAAACTGTTCTAAAACAGTGGCTTGTGAAATAATTATTATCCGACAATCTCGTGTTTGTGAAAATCATTATAACCAATTTCAGAAAGAACATAATGTAAATAAGGATTAGGCATTTAATAAATACAATAAAAATAAAAGAATTACACACTTATTTAACTTTTATTTATCCTTTCCGTTTAAACACACTGCTATACAAAAAAAATAACACATTAGTAATCCACACAATGAATGCTGGTTGAGTTGTTAGTTGAAACTAAATAATGGTAGTATGTGGGTAGTATAGTATTATTTGTGGGGGTGTCAGTACCTGCACTTGGCTCACCCCGAATGGAGCCTTTGTGCATATCGCCTTAAGGTCTAAACTCCACTCCTAAGCTTGGACCATTTCCTACCACGCTGGTCCACTGCAGGTTGGTGGGTTCGAAAATCTAGATGTGCAGGTTTTATCACGATGTTTTCATTCACCGTAAGAGCGATGGTATATACACTGTACATAAATTCCAAAGTACTCATTGGTGACAATATCTAGATCTGGAGTTTCATTTTTAGTGTTCACACTGCTATACAAAGTTTCTGAAGGCCACTCAACAGTATACACTGAATCATTTTGTTGTATGATGCTGTCCTCTAAGTTTCCAACCAAGTTACTGTTACGGTCATAGTCTTGGTTTCTGTAAAAAAAAAAAAACATAGCTGTTACCTAAGCAAACAAGCATACACTTCGTAAAAAATAAGTTTGTAAACAGTAAACAAACTAACCTCTGAATTAGCTGTTCTTTGAGACCGCTTATTTTTGCGCCTCTTTTCCTTAATTCAGCTTTCAAAGCGTGCACATTCATCGACAAATAATCCATATTTGCGATAATTTCGCGAAAAGAGATCACTTTTCAACAGGGAAATGAAAGAAAATATAATTTATCACGAAGCCCGCCAAACAAATTATATGAAAAGTAAAAATGTCACTTGACCTCAGTCAACACCAGCGCCCCTAGCGGCAAATTCACACGCGTTAGCTCCCATTGTAAAAATGCACGGTTACTTCTGTCGTCGGAAAACATTTGATCCTCTTTTGTTATGCTCCAGTCTAAAACAATGCTGATCTGTGCGGAGTTAGTCTTTGTCTATTTATCGGTCTGTCTATCAGCGATGTAGTTTATCCACTGAATTCAGCTTTTGTATTGTTTGATTGATGTTATCGTTCGGATAACTTTTACTATTATTTAAATTTTCTTCTGTACATTAGGCACTAACCATAGACGTATAATCTACTAATTAATCATAGAAGCTGGGTAACGAACATAGTTTAATTCGGCAAATAGTATGTGTAAATAGTAAATAGAGGCATTAGGGAGGCTGGCACGAATTTGCATTAAGATTAACGACTTGCACTCCGTGCAAACGGCTGCACTAATGTTGCGGCAGCGGAGGGTGACGTCACACTGCTAGGGTTGTACACTGTGAGTGACGTCACACTGCTAGGGTTGTACACTGTGGGTGACGTCACAGTGCTAGGGCTGTACACTACTATGATTTACTATTGGTAATCATTTTAAGTGATCTAGCTTATAAGAAATTGCTTTTAATTTTGCCTCATTGCCGAAACAGCAATATATGGCAGTTGTCTAATGTTCATTTTGGAGGGATTGTTTGGCCTTATCATGCATTTCAATTATTATAAATCATACTAAGAAAGAACCTTTATATTTATGTACCTAAATAAATATCGAATCTATGTATTTCAATTTATCTAAGTACATATAAGAGTTTCAAATTTGAATAGTAGGTACCTATAATAAAGTAATAGTAATAGGTATACTAACTTCCCATCATAATGATTATAGTATTAGCTCACAACAGTTTGATGGGCCCTTACTAACAAATCACTTTTCATCCACATTAAAAACGATGGAGTAAACAATCAGATCAAACGTCCGTTAACCAAGTTGGACCTTAAAGTTGCAGATAATAATACGAATTCCAACATAATTGAACAGCCACCGTCCACAGTGACCTTGTCTGCCCGTAAATAACCTACCACGTGGATTGTATATCCATCCCTTACCTAATGCCGAATAGAAATACTGCAGCCACTTTAACAATAGAAATAGGTAGCTGTGAAACTGTATTGGAATCTCTTTAGAAATCAGTGAAAACATGTCCACTCAAAATTATCCTACCTAATCCTAACTAATATTATAAATGCGAAAATAACTGTCTCTGTCTGTCTGTCTGTTACTCATTCACGCCAAAACTACTGAACGGATTTGAATGAAATTTGGTATACATACGGTCTAGACCCTAGGAAAGAATATAGGCTATTTTTTTATCCCGGAATTCCCACGGGAAAACTTTTTAAGGCAAAGCGAAGCACGCGGGAACAGCTAGTGATTTTATAAATGAACTCTTTCATATGAACTCCCTGCTGTAAAGCTGGCACAGTTGCCCGAGACCAATTTTTCATAATTTCAATTATCTTCTGGAAGCTCTTTCCGAAATAAGTTGTGCACGTATTCAGGGTGCAATTTTATCACTGGTATGGTATATTACAAGTTTACGTCATACAGCATAATTTTATTCTGGAAACATTTCTGAAATCGCGAAAAGAAACTCTTTTATAGTAAAGCTAAATACTTACTTGTGTATAAATCCAATTGGTATCTATAAAATTTAGTACACTTGCGGCCGAGAATGTATACAGTAGCTAACCAAACAGAATAAAACAGTTTTTTTTTAGTTAGTCTCTTCATGAAAGATACTTAGTATATGTCGGGTATTTTCCCTGCAACTGGAACCCCACTAATAAAACCCCACCCTATATACACGAGGCTAATTCATTTATCGTCATACATCACATAAGTCCGTATAAAGTATATACATGTACAACGGGCGCACTGGGCCGCCTTCGTTCTGGCTTTATGCCAACATGTCTTATGTCTACCATGCCCCATTTACCCGAACTATATGGCAGATCATATCAGAGCATAACTGAGAAGGTAATTATGTAGGTATGGGCGGATTATGTTGGGACTTGATGGAGTGACTGATGCGGGAAGGGCGCACGATCCCGATTAGTCTCGCAGTAATAACATATTGAAAAATTGCACATATATTATCGGTTTTTGTTGGTAATATCCTAATGCTCTGTTAAATGTATTCAATATTGCAGAAGGCGTCATTAAGCTAGCCTTTTCCATTTAGGAGTAATTTGGTGCCTTTCTCAGTGGAAACTTTTTATTGCCCGTGAGTGTAATAAAGGATATGTTAATTTCTATAGGATTCATTTGGGAGACATAGACACCACTGTAGTGTCGTTATGACACGTCGGCTACAACGCCTACAACCTCATGTCGTCAGTATCATATACCAACTTGTGCCTTAACTTTTTATACGTCGGTCGTTAAAAATTATGCTTTAACAACATTTTACTGATACAATCAGCTGTACTCATCAATATGCGTCGGGATAATGAAAGTCGGTGACAATTGACAGGTTTATTTCACGGGTTCGATTCCCTGTCATGTACAGTAACGAAGCGAAAAGTCATTTTCATCTCACCTCTGCTCTGCCTGGTGACATTCGGTAGCGTAGAAGTAAGCACTCAATTTAAAATAATGTATAATAAGTATTATCGGTTTTGGGAAAACGCTTTTAACTATATATTATTTTTATACGTATTCCGGTTTAAAATAATAATAAAAAATGTAGACTTTTTTATATTGTTTAGCGATATAGCGATCTCACCATGTCGCACTTAAATCTAATGGTTATTGTACTTTAACTTTATGTAATCTTACATGTATTAAATAAATAAAAGATAAAAAAAAAACTATAATAATATTTTTTATTCAGCCAAAGACATATTTTGTTAATAACAATTAATCTTAACCAAAGTATTTTTTCGCGTTGGTGTCATTAGTTAGCCCTTGTTGCGCCCTAAAACATCTAAGTGCTACTTAGTAAAACAGCTACTCTCACAATTGACAAAAACTCTTTACTTGCCTATAAAAGGGCATTATTCATGAAGCGTGCCCTTTACACGGCCATTCTACTCTAATCCGAGAATTGCCCGACTGAATTAAAGGTTAATAACCCCGGCCAAAGTACGACAGATGCATGAATTAAAAACACTGGCCCCCAAATACATTTACAACACGGCATTGGGCTATTAATCCCGGCCTACTCGCTGCCTAATCCACTAATACACATTTTATTTAAACACTAACTCATATGCCACTGCAAAGCGGTTGCAAAGCTAAGTAAACTTTAACATGTGGTCGTAAAATTCACTTTCAATTGCCATCAAATAGTAAGCATAAAAATGCGACAATTAAACCCGTTTGAATTTCGTTCCTGTGTGCAGGTTACAAGGTGGAGTTTTTAACACAAAGTAATGGCAATCTTTCAACAAAGTTAATTACTGGGGAGTGCAATAACAGAACAGTGTAAAGGCCTTATTATGATTATTATATTTTATTACCAACGTAATTTTCAGGAATGCTCTGGGTATGTGTTTTAATTTATTACAATTTTTTTCATAAATGAGAATGGCCAAATCTGACCCGCTTTGCAGCCACTGAGAAATGGCCATTCTCCTTTATGCTAAGTAGCATATTCCATAGTTGGTATAATACAGCAGTATCAATATTAAACTTAATATTTCTTTGGTGATGAATTAATATTAAACGATCAAAAAAAGACGCGCCTCAGCTTGCTGAAACAAATGGACTTGATCCGTCAAATTGAGCTCAAGAAATATCGACTTAAACGCTTAAATTAATAGCAAACCTGAAAGTAATAAGAGGAAATCGAAAATATTATGAAATGTTTTTGCGATATTAATTATTCGTCCCTGTTTTAGACATTACAATGTTATATTGTATAAAAAGACGATTTTATCAACCGGGTTTCATAATAACATAGTACCTAGCTATCTATGTATCGCTAGCATAATTTTATCAGAATCAATCAATACTTCAAGACCAAATCGTAACTCCCAACCATGACCGTGCAGTAAATCCCCTACTGCACCATTTTGCTTCTTCTTCTGGTGACAAGAACAAGAGCTGGACTAGGATTTGTAACCACGGTAAGAGCCAGTCAGTTTAATAATTCGTCACCAACTGCCCAGGGTGTAACAAACGTGTTGCCATATGCAAATTAATACGAAAGAAAGAAAAAGATTTTTATTAGTCTCAATAACACATGCATTTCGTACACCATTTTGCTGCTTACAGATCAGTAATTTGTGACAAATGTGTATTTTACTTATACTTTATTACGACTTAGCCAATTATCTTATTTTCTCCATTGAACTCTAACAACTTCTTATATAAACGTGGTGTTTTCCGCCAGCTAAGAATCCTCATTCCGGAATCCATGTCGCAAGGTGGCTTACCCGAATATTTTTCCATTTCGTCACGAGCCAAATATTCCACGCGTAACACGTTCAATCTGTTCGTACGATTCCGTTCTTGTTTTGCTCCGTTCGTTCGTTCGTTCGGATCCTGGAGGGTTACTCTATACTGACGAAAAACGAACGAACGAGACCTGTCGTGCAATCGGCACGTTTAATACAACAAGATAGATTCGTGGCTCGCGCGGCTGTGCTCCGAAACTTAGTTTTTCGTCATAAAGGGTGACCCCCCTGATATTGCGGTGGAAGTTATGAGAAAAATGACGATCGTTTTTTTTGTATAAAAAGTCACAAGGTAAATAACGCACCCGTCTCCAGACATGGTTATTGGTTATTTAAGTATTGAATCTGGACCTGGCTTAAAGTGAGATAAGTTGAAAAGAATTTTTATGTAGGAAGGTCCCTGGTATATTTTTGTCGACGACTATTCTGTATTATTATTAAAATCCTCATATTTTTTTTAGCTATTCGAATTCAAAAATTTTATGACCTGTATATTTTCATTGTTTTTGGTTAAATGATGTATTTTAATTTTATATTCTGATACGATTTATAATCATAATTAATCCGGGTTTCTTTGTTTCAGGTAAATGCTGTCATCAAACGGTCATTAGTTAAGTAATGTCTGCGAAAATGGAAGAACGACTAAAACAAACAACAAATTTAATGCAAAAATTACCTTATTTAAAAACATAATTACGGGTTAACTTCAAAAATTAACGAGCGAAATTACCATACTTTTCCTTTAAACTCGAATTTTGTGTAATTCATTTTTAAAGTTTGGTAAATTTTTCATTTCTTGCCGCGGAAGAGTTTATGTTATCTCGTGCGCCAGCCGGATTGTGTTTACTTTACTTAATTTCTCGTCGGCCATTTTTATTTTACCGGCTAACGACGACGTGGAGTTCGGAATTCGAATTCCGAATTGCAAATGTCGTTAATTGTCCGATGGAAATTAGCGCTCGCACTTTAAGGGAGAGCGACGCGACTGATTGTTGAAATATTTACCATTGTAGAGGAATTATTCAACAGGATGCCTTCCTGTCACGTAATGACTCCTGTTACTGCCGCCGTTCAAGATTCATTTTGTATCGCCTTAGACCGAGGGCCTCATCAATAATACGCCTGTAGCTAAGTGATGCTTAACGTCATCAATTATATAGTAGTTTCTCTGAATAGGATTAATAAAACTTCACTCTGGCTCTCGTTAAATGCAGCAATAAATCCTATACAAATCTCGTAGAGACACGTATTCGCACACGGTAATATAATATCTGCTGCTCGCGTTGGTTCGCAGAGCGCTATGAAGCTAAGCAGTTTTATTCGAAGCTTCGCTCCTATTGGTTATTTCCCGGCATCGTATAACGAAATTACTACAAGCTCCACGCGGATATTTTTATTGAGCTAACTTCATGGATTAGTTTCCTAAGTAGATTAAACAAACTTTCCTTCTTTTTCACTTTGTATTGATACCGACGGCGAGATTTCAAAAGCGATTGTATCCAACATTTATTTATGTTCTCTTCATTCAAGTTTTCACATAAACCACAGCTTAGTGATAACATTTTCATTATTTATTTATGCTGCGACATAAAATTGAATGGTTTTAGTTAGAACTGTGGGGACGGAGCTTCACTTTACAAAAATGCCAAATAGGTATTGGTATAAAAAAAACTAAATTTTTATACTCTCAAACTGCTGTATTTGCTTAAATTTACTAATGTAAGAACAAATAATCTAAACAACATGTTCTAAGTAAATTATCCCGGAAAATCGAACGAATCCAACCTGAAACAAACTACAGCTTTGATGAAACAAAATACCGCATCAATGTATAAAGGCACGTTATATTCACGCATCCACTTCCCGTCAAACTCAGAGAATATTTATGATCCCACCGCGCCGATACGATCCATGTAATCATCGTCCTAAAACCATTTAATCCAGTTTGATTTATATTTCAACGCCATGACAGCATCTCCGACTGATTACTTCCAATGCATTAGCCCTGATGAATGTATTTGCATTAGAAATCCGAGGCTTACAGCTGAATACTAGATACAAATGTACGGATGAGTGGAAGGGCCCATTGTTTATTCAATGCGGAAAGTGCCTGATCACTTACAGAAAAAAGACGCACATTCAAGCACTTTATTAGTTAGGGTTGTTATTTGAAGTTTCTGTAGTCAGTCGCTTTGTAGTTTGAGATAGAAATTTTCATTTTCCAAGTAACTTCATTAAAGGTTATATTTCCTCGCAACAAAGAATGGAAAAATTCGGTAACTCAATTTCCTATTAACCCGACCTCTTTTGTGCGTGCTAATAAGGGTACAACCACACGTTCAATAGCGTTGCGGCTCGGACAAAGCTGTTTATACAATCTGCCCGTTTAAGCAAATAGCCATTACCAAATATCAAGAGTATCTCGAAAACGGACCGCAAACATGCGGGCGAAACAAAATTTTAAACGAAATTGCCATGTCAGCAAATTGCACAATGGACCGAGCGTTTGTATCAATAACTGTCACTGTAAACACACTCAAATTAAACGTATTAAGTTTGCACATTGTCGAAGACTGGTGTTGCACAATGGGGGCCAGATGGTGCGTCGCGGCGCGACTTAATCGAACGATATTGGCAGTTGACACAGATGACCCAATCACGTTAGGAACTCGTCACCACCGTGCCTTGGCGGGCACAATCACAGCCGGTCTCGAATGAGGTCAGTTACATATGTCAGTAGAATACTTTTGAAGGGGAGCGAAAACGTACTCGTCACGGTGAATTTTAGAATTTTGGTTGTGTATTACTGATTATGTTATAGAACTCCATCATATTTTCGAGTATTATAGTGTAATATGATCTACTTGATGTAGATTGTGGATGTTCATATTGATTGTGATTATATGCTGCTGCTTATTTAATATAACGCGGTTCAGGATAAATCAGACTTGGATAGTGTATCACAACCAAACCAAGTCTGATCATATAATCCCCTGACGAAGCTTGACTCATGGCTCAAATGAATTGCTGCAAACAATAAAACATCAGAAGAAAAAGGCCACAACCATAATTTCCATGGTCTCAGCAGATCGTGCGTAGGCCCGTGCAGTGATTGCCAACCGTCGGGCGCGGGTCGCCCCAATTACTTCGAGAATCAATAATGGCGATTAATTCGACCGCCAGTTGATTACCCCTGCACTGCGTGGTCAGCTACACGGCTGTAATCAGGTTTTGAACTCCATCGGTTGTGGTCAGCGATTCTAATTTGGACTATTGAGTTTATACGGCCTGCCTTGGCAAGTGCTTCTTCAGTGGTCTAGTCATCGGTATGTAACTAGCCGGTGCAATGTTAGTTAGCGGCTACTGGTTTCAAATCACGCAACCGCTACGTTTATTCATATTCTAAACATTCAGAAAAATGAAAATAAAAAACATTTTGTACATAGAACAGGATTCATTAACTTGTTATTAATAAAACTATACCCGTAAAATTACCTACCTAATTCTCAATATTTTTCTTTTATAATCAGTCCAATGTTAGTCCAATCTGTACGAGTACCTATAATAATAAGATATTATAAACATAAGGACGTGTGTAGTGCGTACTGAGTGTTGACTTTCCTGAGTGCCGCTAATAACTTTCATCAATATAGTCTGAGTTGATTAGCCAGCCGGTAATGGTAATCACACAGGTATTAGCTAGTTTACCGCGCAACTCAATTTGACGCATGGATACAGGGTGGTATATTGAAGTGGTTTTTTTATATATATCTACGTAACCCAAGTCAAGCAAGATATCTTATTTGTGTCTAAGATTTTTAAAATAAGCTTCAATACCTAGCAGCTAACGTTTAAATAGCAACTATTTATTTTATCAGTGTAAGATAAAATCTAATATCTTATTCAAATCACAATAATACATAATTATTTAATAAATTAATTAAATTGTGGGCATATCGCACTTTTAGTACAGTAAAATAACTTAAAGTGGACTAAGACAAGTGACTTTTAAGTTGCTTTATAAATCTCAAAGTCGATACTGTTCAAAAGGTACAACAAGAATAGGTACTTTTATGGTTAAATAAATCATAAAATATAATTACCTTTGATCCTACCCCCATTTTAAATATAAGGCAAAAGTCGTAAACGTGACGAAATCAAACGCCTAGAGTGACATCGGAACCCGCCCCAGAGTAATAAGTAACGAAATGAAACCAAGATGACATATACGACGCTTTGCCACCAATATCCCAATTCGAGAATAGTGAGGAAGGTGGATGTGACACGCGTGTATATCCGGGAGCTCGGCGTTACTTAGGGTTAGGCAACTGTAGTATGGAAGAAAAATGATTTGAGAAAAAAATATGCAAGATTTAGCACCGAGTGCGACAAAAGTCTTTTCAAAAGTTACCTTATCATAAAATGATGTAAATCTCATAAGATTTTGAACATAAAAATCTATAGATCGCATCTAGTGGCATGCTTTGGGAGAGTGGCAGTGTACTGCTATAGACTGATGATGTATATATTGTGTCTTTAAATAGCATAAGCATTTACTGATTACATACATATTTTTAAGTGATAAATATGAGTAAATTTTAGCATCCAATAGAAAGTATATTGAATAAAATGACAGTAAAATTTCACATCTTCCTTCACTCAGTATCTCTAAGTCTGCTCTATATGAGATTTCTTCAGCAGATTTATCACCCTCTATGCAAATAATTCGCATGATGGATATTTTCGGGTGTTACTGAGTAATGATTTCTGTGCACATAGATTCTTCCACACTAAAAATTTGCAGCACCTACTTTTCTTTTCATTAAAACTCACTTACTATTTTGTCATCTGTAAAAATTAGATATTTTATTTAGATTTGTATGTAGGTAGTAGGTACCCAACGTTTTCTACTTCTCATATTTTATTGAACTAATTAAAAAAAACAAATTACAGTAAATAACATATAATACATTTATTACAATTAAACTAAATGTCGTTTTTATGTATGTATTTAATAAATGAATTTCTTCAGTTTCAGGTGAGTCTTGCCTCTTGGCCAAGGACTCGTAAGGTATCAAGTAAACACATGTTAGGAATGGTTGTTGTATTCGATTAATTTGTAAAGTTTTCAGTTGTCAATTGGCAAACTCAGCGCGTGACGATCGTGGATTAATTCGAGAACATTCCGAGCGCTGCTCTGAGCTCCTATAACAAATGAACCATCAAAATTCAATTCATTTGTTCGATTTTTCTTTGATCATTCTGTATTTTTATTTGCTGTGATATTTTCCGTCTCTTACCGTCCGCAAATCACATTTGCACTTTCTCCTGAAAATCTTTCTTATTATTTTGTTTTAATCTGTTCGCCTTAAATGTCTCTTGTGTGTTCTATGTGTATTTTCCTTACTCAATATTTTACTCAATCGTATTTATACTCTTCTCTGTGTTGTGTGTCGTATAAACGTATCGCTTCTTACTGTCACCGCTTGCTATTTTATTTGTTTTTCGCCCCATTTTATTTTATTTCTAAGTAAAATGCAGTTGGTCGCATCTGTGTGTAGTCTGAGTATAGACTGTTTGAATAAGTTATTTATAAGTGTATCTATACGTATGAGTAGTGTTGATACTAGTAGAAATGTTTCATAACTGTTGATACTCAATTGAGTTGAGTGTGGGACAACCACGGGACAACACAACTGCATAGTACGCATTTACGCCGACTAGTTTCATCACACCTCACGATCACACCGAACACATTAAAATTCAGTCGGAGTCGCGGCGCAGCGTACGAGTATCCTTTTTATTCCATTAGCTCAAAGTTTCCTCCCACGGATACCAAGACGACTGAGCGTCCACAAAAATGTTAACAAAACACTGCCTAACCGCTAGAGAATTTAATTACAATACATTATGAAACTACTAAAAATTTCATGAGTTCCTGAGCTTCCGGACCTCAAAATATTGATCGTGCCTCTCTCTCATTCATGGCAACGTGTGACAAAGCTCGCTAGCCCACTGCGGGCGGATTACCCACACATATACATAGTAATCTCACACAGCCCATTCTAACTGCTCCAGTATGCGTCACAAGACGCCGGCGGGGGCGGCGCGGGGCGCGGGGCGGGCGCATGCGCTCTCCGTCACGACACAAACTCAGCGCAAAAAGTTGCGGTTAGCACTTACTGCGCTTTCAGCCGTTCAAACGACGCCCATTCATAAAGCGAACTACAATGGAACTCCGACTACCCCAAGACTACTTCGCTAACCGCACACGACATATTTGTATTAATGCACGGTGTTCGCTGTTTCAATTAATTGCAAATTAATAAATTCATATTGACGTCCGAATTTGCAAATTTTAATTCCCAATTCGAATCGATATTCATTTTCACCCCTCGATGTAGTAGCTGATTGTTAATTCCGCACTAAAATTCCGGGCACGAACTGTCCGCCAATAAACATTATTAATGTGCTGCAGCGCCCGCGACACATGAACAATTTTTTGAGAGGCAACTTTTTGAGAGTCATTAATTTGGAGTGGGAACACTGTGAGAGACCGTTGAAAAGCGAAACGATTCATACGATTTAGCGCAAATAACTCCGTCCGAAAACGATTTTAACGCTCAAAATCACCCATTTTTATCGCGCGAGAATGTAAAAATGTCAATCGGTATTAGCGGGGAGAGGCGCAAAACATTACCCGATTGTGCCCGATGAGCCGTGAGGGATTTAAGCGGCCGTTTAATTTAAAAACCGGCCAAGTGCGAGTCGGGCTCGCGCACAAAGGGTTCCGTAGCAGCAAAATTACAGTTAAATCAACCTATCTCAAAAACTATACGAGATACTTTGATCAAACCAAAAATCGTTGAAAGAGTTAATTAGCATGCATCACCTCTATTTTTTTTAGAATTTTATACCCCGTAGTTATAAAAACAGAGGGGGGGGGGACATACTTTTTACGACTTTGAGAGCTGATATCTCAAAAACCGTTCACTTTAAGAAAAATGTTTTTTAGAAAACTTTATATCATTTTAAAAGACCTTTCCATTGATACCCCACACGGGTATGTACATCGAAAAAAAAAATTTCATCCCTCAGTTACATGTATGGGGGGCCCCACCCCCAATTCTTTTTTTTACTATTTAGTGTCATATTTTTGTAGCGGTTCATACAACACATATTCCCATCAAATTTCATCACTGTAGTACTTATAGTTTCCGAGTAAATCGGCTGTGACAGACGGACAGACGGACAGACGGACATGACGAAACTATAAGTGTTCCGTTTTTGCCATTTTGGCTACGGAACCCTAAAAAGACCTTGATTTAATTGGAAAAGTATTCATTTACCGACTCTTTTGTTTGCCGTGATTTATATTTTGTGACGTGGAAAGGAGCCCGGGGGTTTTTTCAGCAATTCACAAAAGGCTTTATTGTCTCGGAAAGCGATTGTTGTGTGAATCGCAGCGTAACGTTTCGACTGAGGCGGTATGCAAATATCGCGATGTTGTCTAAAAGTAATGAATAAGAGTTGAGCGTCGTCGGCCATATTTCAGAAGTTCCGCGCGCGCCGCCCGCGCCGCCCGCGCCGCTGTATCTGCAATTCTAATGTCCAGGCTGAAGTTGCACCGGATAAGAGGACGCCATGCATTACAAATTCTCGGCAAAACTGCTCGGTCGCGCGGCCGACGCATCGCATTATCGCAGCCAGATTATCCAACGAAAATACCACCTTTGTGCATAAATAAATACGTTTAAGTCAACAAGCGAATAATTGTAGCGAAAAATTTCGGTTACAAACTGCATATCTAAATAGCGGATATGGGGATTAAGCGCTGCTCCACGCCCCTACATTTGTAAGAGCGGCTTGAAAAATGGATCACAGTTGTTTTAGAAAGCTTCGGCTTCCTTTGGAAATACGTGAAAATACACCACGTTACTTTGAAGCACTAAGTGAATTTCGGCATGTGGGTATGGCTTAGTTTTTACGAAGTTCACAGCTTACAAAGTTATTCCTGAAAGCACCTATTTACTTTTCTGTTTTTAAGTAGGTACATTACAGATAACTAGTCACGGATGAAAGTTTATAATAATGTACTTTGCATTCATAGGTTATCAACAGCAAGGTCATTGCCCGAGTGTATTGAACCAACTTTGAATAAAAGGGGAGCTTCATAGTTGTTCTTTTGCTTGAGGCGTTGTCGGTGGAAACATGCTTCGTGCCTTTGGACTTTCCTAACGTTTGAGTGAAAATCCATGTACTTTTACATTTCGCCGTTCATACTCGTATATCTTTTGTCTAGTCTAGAGGAAGGCGCAGTCGGCGAGGCGTAGTTCCTAATAATCAAAATTTCGCTCGAAGTTTAACATAAAATTCCTATTTAGTCTAGGAAAATACTAGGTAAATTACTGTACATAGTCGCTTCTACCACAGTAGACACGTTTAAATTTAACATTTAACAAAGCTGTCTAGCTATTCAATTGTAACTTTTAGGTGGTAGAAATAAGAAAGTTCAAAGTGTCCACTGTCTCGACATGGACCATTAGGGAGGCATGTTGATCCGATTTATTTAGTTATTTTCGGCCACATTCGTTCGATTCGGGAATGAGTTAGACGCAACAAAGGGCCGTATCGCGGACGAAGATTGATTCACCGGGGGCCATCCATCAAGCGACTGCTGAAAGTTGGGGGTCACTCTATATGACGAAAAAAATTGTTTCGGGGCGCTGCTACGCGAGCCATGACTCTATCCCGTTGCATTAAACGTTCCGTTTGCTCGACAGCTATAGTTCGTCAGTTTTTCGTCTGCCTGAACGGGGACGACTTTCATGACACATTCGGGGTAACTCGATGGACAATCCAAGCTACATTTGATTTTATTTACTAACTCATTGTAAATAGCTTAGCTTTGCTATGTTGTTTTCAGTGGAAATTTAGGAACCCTAAAAGGAATTAGGAAATTGGTAATAGCCGGTTTTCACGGTGTTTTTTGAAGTCGCTAATCATATTCTAGTGAGTAATAAAAGAAAATAGCCAATTAATCATGACCTCCAAACACACTAGAAATATGAGTGGTATAATTTCGTATGTAAATTTTATAGACGCTGTAATTTAGTGCGTACTCACGAAGATACTTATTACTTTATTACGGAGCTCTTTCATCGGCAGTTAAGTAGAAACAGTCATCCACATAAACTGACAAAAGGGAAAGTATTAAACAAATGATGGTTATGTAAATACTACTATGCCTGTTATCCCTTTGGTACCCACTTTTTACAGATGTTTTATGCTAGTACCTATTAATGATTGAAAAGTTTAGTCTCAGATATCAAATCACTAAATTTGAAACTTTATGAACCGATTAAACTTTTTCTGTAACTGTAGACATAGTAAATAATAATGGTTTAATTTAATTCAAGGTTTTAACGAAACTTAAGATTTTACCTCTAATAATATTATTCACCTCTTGTATGTTATAGTTAATATCGGCAAACATAACGTCAAATAAAATAATGGGCGTAAGTTGTTTACCTTTTGCATAACATGGTACCTAACATTTTTACCATGTGCTGGCAACATTGACACGTATTATTGGTGTTGCCACACGAAGTCGTGTTTGTTCGCCATGATGGATGGGTGAACATCAGTCAAACCTGCATCAATCTTCGTTCACGGGAATTGTTATCGGGACCTTTAAGATAGGACACGATATACTGAGAATAGGGTACACTGCCCTTATATGTGCACAAGAACTAATGCTTGATGTCGAATAGTTTCCATGTATTGCCTTTAGCTAACATAATTATTAAGTGATCTAATTACATTGGAAGTTCTAAGTTAAACCGACGACCGAATGGCGTAGTGGTTAGTGACCCTGACTACTGAGCCGATGGTCCCGGGTTCGATTCCCGGCTGGGGCAGATATTTGTTTAAACACAGATATTTGTTCTCAGGTCTTGGATGTGCCCGTAAAATGGCAATAGGCCCGCCCCCTATTACATTGGGACTAACATACACTCTGGCGAAAAGTGGGTGCAGCAATGCACCTCTGCCTACCCCGCAAGGGAGTACATTAGTACAAGGCGTGAGTGCGTGTTTTTTTTTTTTCTAAGTTAAACCAACAGGAACACATGCGGCAAGTGCAAATTTTACTACTCATATCCTAAAAAAATTACGCTTTGTATTTAATTGCCAGCAAAAATTGGGTAAATCTGCGAACTTTTTAGACTAAGTACCTATCCATAAATACCACAGAAAAAACTTTGTATGAGCCACAATATTTTCAAATCTGTAATAAAACTGCGGAATATTCCAGAATAGTCCCTCTGTAATCGAGGAGGTAAAACAGCAAAAAGTATAATATTCGACGCTCAGCCAGGCTGTTTGCAGACGACTTGTAGTTGCAAATGAGCGGTCGATGCCGGTCGAGCTCGGAAACTATGGAAATAACTTATATTCGACTCGACTGAATAATCGATTTCTTCGCTCGATAACTTAGCTTGGTTATTCTCACCATCGCGTGAATTCGCGTGTAAAATTGGTGAAAAGTTGTTTTTTAAATTTCATTATGGAAGAATTAGGTTTTGGACAATAAGTCGAAGTTTGTAAAGTCTTCATGTTTATGAATAGGTAAACAGGTTCATTACCTTAACACTTACATACATACAATATGTTACAATATAAAAAGTACCACTGAAAACAAAACATCGATCAGCCATAATATTTTCAGCAAGAACACAAGTATAATTACAAACCGAAGCCTAATTAAAACATTCAAAACGGTGGTTCATAACACACAGAGTAGTTTACAAAAACAGGTTCTGTTTTGGGCGGGCGTTTTCCGCTGGCTGGGCGTAGCGCGGTGGAAAACTCTGAATTTATGGCCGTGCATCCGGTTCCGGTCGCGGCGACACACTATCGATTCTCAATTCAAATTGTGATATCTTTATCGTTATTTTTTGCGGTAAATTTTGATAAGGCGCCCGGTTGCTGGTGGGGAAAATTGCTATTATCGGTCTGTTTCACAGAGATTTCCTCACGTTGTTTTTCTTTCATTATGAAAATACGTGGTACTATTTTACGTTCTACGCTAGTATATGTAACTTATGGACAAAAAATTTGTACTTACGTTTCTGAGCTACAATATCACAATCGGATACTGCTAGGTATAGCATATATCTCCTTTAGATAGACCTACTTAAATAACATAAATAAACACCTACGTCTTGTATTTTGCCGGGGAATAGCGGATATTGCTGGACTCAATTTTCGCTGAACAATTAATATGACTGACAGCCAGATATCATTACAAATATATTATTAACTCCTTGTAAATATGCAAGATAGAATGTATGGTTTATGAGGATTAACATTTTATATTTATACATTTACTTATATTGTCCTACATGTATTCTCAGAAGGTACTAAATCTCTCTGAAACCTCTCTGGCTAGTTCCGTACACAGAAACACCAACATCAAAGACTGAAGCAAATGTTTCTAGCGTTCGAAGAAAACCATTAAGTACACACAAACACACGGTCAATAAATATATGAAAAGATAGTTGCTCTCTGTATTACCCATGAGACTATGCCGTTAGTTTGGAAAGAAACTGTTTGCGGCTATACAGACAGAGATAAATATACTTTTCTTCATTTTGTCTAGATTGTAAAGTTGCAGTAAACAGTTATACGTAAAACCCTTTCATTTTATACATAACACACACACGATTAAACAGCAAACGTCAATTTCAAACGTCAATGACATTAATTAAAAAGTTATAAAGAGATTTTGATTAACGTTAATTAAAAAGCCATCACGCACCGCAGCCCGGCCGCACGCTCCCGTCGGCGAAACGGGAACAATCTCGCCATCTCATTCCACCGAAACTCCGAATTACTAGAAGAGGAGTCCTCCACAAAAGCGTTAGTCATTTGTTTTTCAAAGTCACACGGAACAAAGCAACCACTAACGATGCGACAGGCGCCGCCTAAAAATACGACTACACCCCGTTCACAACGCCGCGTCTCCTCAAGACCACTCGATAGCACGCAATATCAGCCTCTTGCTCACCCTGAAACAGCAGTCACGTTGAACAAGTTGCGTTGAACAGGGCTGTAGAAATCCGAATGTTGCCGACGACGACGTTGAGGAATATACAGAGTGATCACTCTTCAAAGGGAGACGGGACAACAAGCCCAAACACGGATTCAGCCCCAGATTCACCGCATTCCGCCCTGACATTGAGCGGAATATAAAACCTAATACGACTCAGACTCAGTAGTCTCAGTACGCAACATAACAATGCACCGAGTGAGCGATGTAATGGAAAATCGATGATGCTGCCGCCATTTGGCCATTGGTTTTGTATTGGAAGCTGCAGTGCATCTCCCTTTACAGTGAATCTAACCTTTTTATTAAAGCCAAAAACCCAAAATAGAGATAACACATAAATAAGGTTTTAGAAGTAGTGAAACGGTAAGGAACGTATTTTCGGAAGTTAGCGAAATCCCTTTTTCAGTAGATATTCTGTGAAAGATTTTATATCAGAGTTGAAAAAAAAACTTTCATATAGGCATGTGTTCGTATTGCAGTACGTATTTTTAACACAAACAAAGGGACGTTTCAATGAAATGACCTAACAAAGTAACGTGTCCGATCCGATCGCATTCGATTCGAAAAACCTCGGCCGATTAACAAAACAATCGAAACAATTAAACGATTCGGTCCAACCATTCGCGATAGTTCGGGAAAGAATGCAGGCACAGGGGGTCACTCTAGCTTACGAATAACGAGGTATCGGAGAGCTGCTGCACTAACTTCAACTGCATCTCTTAATATTAAAAGTACCGATGGCGATCGCAGGACAGCTGGCAATCGTGAAGTTTCTGTCAAGCTGAAGTAACCCCAGGCGCATAAAATCGATACATGACCGTTCGTGACCGGTTGGCTACACAGAAGAAGCCTTAAAAGTAATAGTGATAGCTGCCGGGTACCGTACAAAGGGATTATTGAGCACTATCCCTGGCCCTGAAGTGTGAACCTTTTATGCCCGGGAAAAGACGCACCTGGAAACTGCAACCGACACTCTGAAACGCTAGATGGCGGGCTTGCGCTATTTATGCCCCACGAGTAGTGAGTAAAGCGATAGCTGTATAAAAAACTGCGTAAACACGCTGTATGATATGAGATTTTTCAGAGCTATTAATCAAAAACCTAGGCTAATCCGTAATATATTATGTACCTTTGTGTTAGCATAAGATCCGTAATTTAATTGTTACCTATTTTTGTGCACTACAGTTTCATTGCTATACTTTGCGCGCCATAGGTGCGGTGCGGGTAACTTAACACATTGAAAGTCGACTACGCAATATTGCGTGGGTACGTACCAGTGATACGAGATTGTCAATCAAGGGTTAATGAGCTACGAGTATAATATTAGTATCAGACGGATGTCACCCGCACCATCCTACAGCACGAATAGTGTTCTCGTGTAACCTACAGTTTTATTCCCAACTCCTACAACTTCGCACAGTCGTCTCGAGTCGAAGGTTTCCGTCGCAGTCGCTAACGACGGCGATATCACGAGTGGCTGCGACGGTCGATCGTGAGGCGATCGTATCGGCACTGCCGCCGTGACCCCAATGAGGGACATTTGGCTACGGGCCCAAGACCCTCTCTGTACCCGATACTGACGTTATGTCTTGTGTGCTAAGAAACAGGTGTTTGGAATCTACATATATGTATGTACAGGGTGTTGCAAAAAGCGTATACTAAGCTGAAACCAGATATATATATGAGAATTTAAAAATTCGCATAAAAAAAACATTCTCCATAGTAAAAAAGTCACGTGACCAACTAAGTTTCTATGGAAAATTAATATTTTTTTCGCGAATTTTGAATTTCTGATTTCAGATGCGGGCTTAGATATTACATGCTGCACATGCTGGTTTCGGCTTAGTATACCCTTTTTGCAACATCCTGTATGTATGTATACGAGCCTATATAGATAGACGCTTTAGTTATGAATTTATGATACGTATGTTTGATACATTGACTGAGAGATTCACACCGGAGAACGTTGGAGATAGGTAGATAGATAGGTGTGGATTGTCGTTGGGTAGGTACAGTAGGACTCATGTCTAATTGTCTATGTCATGCCTGGGAGGGTCACTCTCTAAACCGACTAACGAACAAGAGTTGTCACGCAATCGACACGCTTAATACAACGAGATAGAGCCTTGATTGGCCGATTTAGCGAGTCCCCCTGGGCATCATCACTCGCATCGCTGATGATCGATGATATAGTACGCAAGCCGAGGGCAATATTATAATAATGATAATATGGAAACTTCAAATATTATGAAATATAAAATAGATTTTTTTCACTCAATTTGAAAAGCTAATAGGTAGTGGGAATCCCTTGTGAGAGTTTGCTTGAAGTTTTAATGTAATTCAACATACTGAATTTACTCGGTCTATTATAAGCATAAATTAAATTAGAAAAGTTTGTAATTGTTTCGGCCGCTAACAAAACTCATTATTGTACAAGTTACACGTAGATTAGGTTTCATAAGTTACACTTGTACCAACAACGATCAATTAAACTGAGCACGAGTAAAACAGTGCATTAGTATTTTATTTTCCACATTAATCATCATTTAGATTCAATACAATCTCTGAACGGTAACTAACCCCTCGTCTGTACGCACTATTCAATAAACAACCAACATTTAAACTCGGCACTTCGATTTGGTTATTAATACTCCGAACCCATTTTGTAATCAAATCTGTACTCTATACTTTTGAATATAAATAAATAACTGCACAATCACAGAAAGCTTTCAGCACAATTTAAAAATCGAACACCGATGCGGGACTCGGAACATTTATTATCGGGGAAAAAACGGCTACACCGCGTTTGATTGCTGAACTGGCCCCATATTTTTTGCGCCAGTATTTTATGAAAGTTTCACAACGCCATCTGTCTGTCGGGCGCGAACTACAGCGAACTATATTAACAGATGTCACTGGCTGCGGGGCCGAAACTAATAAATGAGTTGGGGAGGCCCTGAGGGAAATTAAAAATAGTTTGCTCAAATTCATAACACTTAGCGAGCTGCCGCTTTAATATCGATATTATTGGCCACTTTGTGACCGCCGAAGGAATTTGTATTAGAGTTCTAACAATACGGGTTAGCTTATTAAATTCTACATTTTAAACGTGGCTGCTATCTCCGATATCGAAACATTTAATTGAGTGACACTATAAATAGGCAGATAAGTTTCCTTGCCGCGTCTATTGTCGGCGACACACAAAACATCATTTCGGCTCGTGTCAGCAAAAGTATTGAATATTTTCGAATGAAAATGAGATAGATATGATTGTGTTGTGTCCTCCCCTGGTTTGCTACGGAATTTTCCTCAAAGATAAGAAACCGCCACTGGCCCATTTCCCTGCCGATAATAAGAATTCATTTTATTTCTTTTTAATCGAAACTTTACAGAAAACCCCTAAAATTTCTAAATTGTTTACTTGTACCAGAAAGATTGTACAAAATATAAAATAGTAAGTTAATTGCTTATTCAATCCCTTTGATATTGATGTCCGTATAAAAACAACCTATCAGAATATCTTCCATTTAGTTTTAACTAACAGATGCCTAATTGGTTCCCGGGAGTCTAGGTTTTCAGGTAATTAACCCTTTTATCTCTGAAACGAACCTTTCACGAGCAAATTAACTCATATTAGAAATAGACGGTATATTTTCTGAGCATAATTATGAAACGAAGATTTTATGTGGACACTGGTATTATTTTTCGTTTACTCAAAATATTTAGTAGAATGTTTATGTAATTTAAACTTTTCATTGTATTAAAAGATAAATTTTTTGACTCATTAATAAAATATATTTAATTTTTCCTTTAAACTTTCAAAAATGCCAAAAGCATAAGCATCTTTTGGTTTTTTTTTATACATCACGTGTTGCTGTAAGTGTTTCTTTTTAACTGAATTTACCAACAAACCTACACTACTCTATAGGCACATAGACTACATAGTACTATATCAGCTCCCTAGTTTGTATAGAAACCGCAGTCAGAGCTAAGCCTAAAATTAACCGCAGTTACTCTATTTTGTGCACTAGGAAGCCTAACCGGGCTTAGCATGCCGCTTGCACACTGCAGTGGGACCTAAAACCTCTTATGGACTTAAAACTTTAATGTGCTGTACTTGAGACGAAATATTTTAATGTATTAACGGTTTGGCTGCAGTCTCTGCCTTAGGTATGTTTGTTTCGGTAGTTTAAGTGTCTACTGCAGCTTGTTTTACATTGTATTTAAAGTTTATCTTAGCTCCTAGTACTACTTACTATAATTACAAGTAAGAAAAAATTAACCGTCTTCATTATATATTCAAATTTAATTTAAACTTTTCTACGCCAAAATGTTTTCCTTGAACTTTTTAAACTAATATAGCACTTTCTAACGGCACCTTCGAACTTTGTTTAGTATAATATGATAGTGGGGCTCATCCTCCTACATGCAGGTTACATCAAGGAAGGTTTACATTACGCTACCGTCATACCGTCGTCGTTAGCGACGACACATTGTGCAGATACTGGCGTGTTTTTTAGACAAGTTAGTAAATAATGCAAAAATCCCCTAATTCATTCCAAAACTTATAAAATATACAAGACGTTTTAGCATTATTAAAGAATTTTAACCCAAGAGATGCTATTTCTAGTAATTTCTCCCTTGAGTAATTTCACGTGTCATGCACTATTACCAGAAATTTTAAAAATAAAAACCTATAACCAGAAGATAAAATCAATTTATAATATTACGTATTGTTGAGTTTACTGTGACGCAGCGCCACGCATTTTGGTGCTCTACACACCGCTTGTAGTCTCATTCGACGCGGCAAATGCAAACCCGCCCTCTCGCCACGTTACGTTGTTACGTCACGCTGTTAAGGCATTTCCTACAGCTTTTGTCTCCGAGCTGCACTCATGGATTATGCTGCCGGCGCCTTAATGAACATCTAAACTGATTACTAGAATGTATGGCGGGGAAAGACCACATTGTGAGGAAAATAACACAATATGTCGCCTTTGTCGACGCCGCACGAGCATTAAGTGAGACTGAGAATTATGAGATTAACTTACAATATTCTCGTTAAAGAAATGTGGGAGTTTGTTCGTTAACTTGTATACGATATGTTAGGTAAGCTGGGAAGGACTGATACATACTGATAGTATTTGTTGACAACTACCAAAAAATACGAAAGATAAAATGATTGATGCGTCTATTTTTGGATGAAAAAAAAAAACTGCGCATGGAGGTATACTAAGCTTGACTCGTTATGTAATAATATGAAGTACTCATACTCGTAATAATATAACATTCACATAATATCGATATCGGTAGCAAGATTGCTAATTTCTTATAATGATCGGGGTTTCGTAGCAATACTAATAATATTGTAAAATCTAATACTCTAGTTAGTGGAGATACCCTAAAGATGCATGTAATATTCTCGATTAAGCATTAGTGCATCAGTAGGTAGGTACAGCTAATCCTGTCGAGCACACCCTACCCAGGGCCATAGACGGTGGATATTATCAGTGCTCGAGACAATGACATGAAAATAAAGCATATCTTAAACACTTATGAAACATTAGCTTATATCATGATAATTTAAAAAAAAAATTATTGGCCACAATATAATTTCAAATATTTTTTAGCATATGTTGTTTGGTAAATGTAGGTCGTAATGACATTTCTTCGACTCGGGCAATGATAAAACTCCACCCTGCGTTTGTACCGCGCACGTCGAGTCACCGATCATAGTGTTAATTAATTTAAATTAGCGAACGTTTTGCTAATTAATCACTGAACGTCAAGTTCAAACACTAACGTTACGTTGCTATAAGTAACATACATATACAGGGTGTTGCAAAACGGGTATACTAAGTCGAAACCTACATGTGCAGCATGGTATCAATATCTAAGCCCGAAACTGAAGTCAGAATTTCAAAATTCGCGAAAAAAAAACATAGAAACTTTATTGGTCACGTGACTTTGTACTATGGAGAATGAGTTTTTTTTTCGCAAATTTTGAAATTCTGATTTCAGTTTTGGGCTTAGATATTACATGCTGCACATGTAAGTTTCGGCTTAATATACCCTTTTTGCAACACCCTGTATATATATACTAGTAGTTATACATTTGTTTAGTTGTATTATACGGCTTTCTATTTGCCGGTACATTGTGGGGTCGCTATTAATATTCATAATTAGGGAGAAAGCGTCACTCCCGGTAATTATTGCGGTGAATTCAGGTTTAAATAATAGATATTATTTAATAAATAATACGTCGGAATGTATAAACTTTATCTATGAATGTAATTGGTTAATTATCCGTCTGTAGGAACGAGACTATATACGAAATATAACTACGTTATATAATATAACACGAACACGTAATATAGAAATTTGATTTATGCAGAGATGTGATAGATGAAAGAGATATATAGACACGTCTATCTGGGACATCTAGGAGAGACCGATACTGGATGTGTTGGAAATATACCCTAGTTACTGGCTACGTGTATCAATCATACGCGTGCGACCCACAGAACTACGGGACAAGCAGGATCTAACATTATTTTTCTAGAAGATATAAACTTAAAACACATCATTTAAGTTTACATCTTCTACTACTTCTGTATCTTGCACAATATTATTATTTCCATAGTTATGGATTATCCCAATATTAATATTTACTGTCCATGATACATGTATATATAAATCTATTGACATAGTAGGTCCTGCCAGTCGGCTTGGGCTAATCTATTCTCCATATGTAAATAAACCATGTATGTATAGTCGAGGTATTATGTAAATGCGGCCAGCTCTGTATTACTGGAAACAATTTGTCTGTGTGTAAATTGCTAATCAGCCCGACTATGCTTTAGATGAATATTTTGATTTGAAATGGTAATATTTGATTTACAAATTATACTAACTGATTTGGATTAATTTGATTCTAATTCATATTCACAGTATCATTCGTATTAAAGCGAGGAATTAAGTATAATAATATATTGCAATCATATCGTTATGATGTAAGATTAAAGTATCCAAGACGCAATAAACAAAATATCCTATAGCACAACCAGAACGAAACTATCGAAATGACCTGCGAACTGAATTAACAGAACTTTGGTTGAAAACCAGCTTCTACTGAGCTCTGGACGTGCACTGGCTGGTCCCGACACAACGGGAAAAGTTCCCGAGGAGGGAACGCCGGCAGGTCATCATTGGATGGCCATGCACCTACCTCCTCTACGCTTCGCTTAGTTCGCCCGTAGTTTTGTATGCAGAAGTTACAATTCATCTATATCAAACATCTCTTTATATTATCCACAACTTATTGCCATACTAATGCCATGTTTTTTATCTGTAATGGAGTAGGGTCCTTTCCTATCAATCCATTCTAAGGCTCGATTTAACCATTGAAGAATAAGGCTATTCCTAGAATAACTTGACGTGTGACTTTGCTTACTCTCGAGTAAATAGACCACTTTTTCTCGGAATAGCCTTATTCTTCAATGATGAAATGTGGACTCAAATGTATCACATCCATTAACCGGGGCTAAAGTATCTGTAACTTCTAAATACAATTCTTGTATAGCCCGTAGCTAGAGCAAAATAAGTACGCAAGATTAATTGTCCCTTAGCGGACATCGCTGCACCGGAAGCGCATCCATTCGGCGTGGCCGCCATCTTGTATATCCGGCGGAAGCACAAAGCTACATAACGGCTAATTTGTACTTTTTATTGCACTCTAATGGAGGGGAATTAGTTTATGTGTGATTAGTGCAAATGATGGCTATTCCCATTTCGAATTCTTGTTCGTATAAAATATGAAACATTAATGTCTCTATTGTATCCAGCCTGGAAATATTGGTAGTTTTTGTCCTCTATAAATATAATGATGGTTTACACCCACTCGCGCAGGCAATGTTGAACCCAAAATAAAGTAATGTCATAAAAACACGCGATGGTTTTTGTACCAACGAAACACTATTTTACGATCAGCAATTTTTTGATAGCGCAAACTTTCCAGCTGAAAGGTATAGTAATTTTAAGTACCTCTTTTATTTATAAAAATACTCCATGCAATAAAATAAATGTATTGCACGTGTTAGACTAAGATATTCTACTACAAGCCACACCGAATGCCGATCAACTGTAAAATTATATTTATAGATAGTATTATTCTTCTTAGCGTATCTGTGACAAACACTAGGTTGGAAAATATTGGCCAGTTAGGCACGTCTATCGTACCTTTTCCAGGATAATCCCAGCGATAACGATTTTGTTGTACATCAACGAGAGAACTTCAGAATTGAAGGGAAAACCAGTAAGCTGAGCAGCAACGCATTACAAATTCACTATCGCCTTGGAAACACTAAGTTATTAGGAATACAGAGCCGTATTGTACAGTCACGATACTACAGAGCAGGATTACCTTCAGGCCTGGTTCACTTGAGCCCAGTAATTTCAACCCCTTGTTAATCTGTTCGTTGAGCGCTCGATAAAACACTTTAAGTTTGCTGGGGGTCACTCCGATGTTACTTATAAATACCAAATCCTTTATTTACAATAACGTTTCTATATCGTTGTGTTCGATGTTGACATGGCATGGAAGTGACCGAATCATCTGTACATTTTGTAAATCTAGTATGTATATGTATAACACAGATATAAAATCTTAATTCTGAAAAAAAAAAACGAATCACCATGTAATATTTTGTATTGTTTTATAGTAAGAAAGGGTATACTTACAAATACTACTGGCCATCAATATACATGATAAATTCAATGGAACGTCAAGCTAAACAGTTTGACAGTCCGATAACGGAACCTGTTAAAATATGGAAGGCTTCTGACAAGTACTGCGCACAAACTGCTGCGCCCGACACCGCCTTTGAAACTCTCCGAGTACCTCCACCGGCCAACACTACCTCGGACAATGCATTTTCCCTACAAAATAACTTAATTCTACTCCAATAGATATCAAAAGTCGAGATTTTAAATCCATCGGTGTCGGAAGTACTCGAGGAACTTTGATGCTCAGAAAATTGTTTTTTATGTGCAAAGTTGTGGGACGAGTTCAAATTGTTTTGTGTGTTCTGAGTTTTTCATTAGTTCCTCGTCTCTTTGTTCTTTGACGCAGCGCTTGAGTGTTGTGGACTATGGTGGTGTTTTCTTTAGTGTATTAGGTATGTTCATAAAACACATCATAGTGTACCTACAAAATAAAAAAATAAATTATGATATAAAAAATCCATCTATGATACACTATACAGATAATCCAGTTACATAATAAAAACTACAAATAGCTAAGAGAACACTCGTTATACGTTTCAACAGTCTATTCCATTTCAGATATTTGTACTATAACTATATAATTATTATGTACAATGTAAGCTACTGAACTTCTTATAAATTAGTAGCTTGGACCATAAATCCCCAGTTTTCATCTCTTATTCACATCTTTAAGTAAATCGCCAACACGAGTAGAACGAAAGCATGCAAGATTAATCGAACTCTATGGTCTAGTGTACCGGAAACGCATCTGTATCTGTCCACTACAGACCATTCAGCACTTCCGGTTTGCATGTGTAAATATACACCAGGAAGGTAAATTGCCCCTACTAGGAATAGGCAAGGCGAAAGATTTTGAAATCCTCTTCCGTAATGCAGATAACCATCTATTGTTTACAACAAAACCTTTATTTCGGTAATAAACTTAAGATTTTGGAAATTTAAAGCCATTTTTATAATCATTTTTAAATACTGCGCCAAAACAGCTCGCCGTGTCATGGCGTCGTGTGTGACGTCACACTTACGTACGTCAAATTTGTTTACAACAGCAAAGTAAACAAACACTGCGTATTTTTTGTGTTAAAAATGAATTCTAAAGTTTATAAGTGGTGTGCAGTGCCTCAGTGCAAAAATACATCAATAACGACACCCAACAAGGTGTTTGTACATGTCCCATACAAGAAAATAATAAGAGATAAATGGTTAAAGCTTGCACGGCGAAACAAACTTCTACGAAACCAACTTTCGGCGAAATAAACTTCTACGAGTTTAAAACGAGTTTGATTGCTACTTAGTCATATTTATATCTAGTGTTAAAGATAACGTAGCTAGTCACGTAGCCCGCAGAGCCGACGACCGCTGGAGTACAAAGGTTCTGGAGTGGAGACCCCGTGTCGGCAAACGGCGTGTCGGTCGCCCCCCAACCCGTTGGTCTGATGATCTGCGGGAGGTAGCCGCTGGATGCAGATGGCGGGTGACCGTTTGGGGTGGTGATCGTTAGGAGAGGCCTATGTCCAACAGTGGACTACAGAAGGCTGAGAGAGAGAGATAGAGAGATAGAGTTAAAGATAAATACTAATAAAATAAACTTACAAAGAGGTTTTCACGTTTCTAAATTCGGAAGAGCAAAATTCTTTATTCGTTGCAAGGAACTCGCCCAACATCAATAAATCGATCCTGGGCAAATTTGCACTGTTTGCCTTAACAAAACCTGGTTCCATTGTTAAAGATAGATTCGTGTTATAAAGTCGATAAATCACAAAAACAAATATATATCAATCGTAACGCGCAATCAGTATGTAAGGTAATCAAAACACAGTGAAGCGTACATAAGTATGACGTCATGCGCTGTGATTGGCGTTTCAGTCAAAATGGCCGATTGTAGTATTTTACTCTTTTATTTTATTGAAAATCTTATTAATCTCAATTTTTTAAATAAAACTAAATCAGTTTTTTGAATCCTTTGAATGTGTATTTTCCTCTAAAGTCATTAAATCTTTGATAATGTAATACTGTCGACACGCCTATTGTATAGTTGAAAATGCACGCCGTATTTGCATTGCAGGCGATTACGAACCTTATATCGAGGTACGGTAAGTTTACCTTCACTGATGTATGACACCAACGGCGGTTTGATGTGAGCATTGTACATGACTTTCGTCTTGTCCAAGTTCATACCGAGGCCAACACGTCGGGAAGCAGCATTTAGGCCACTTAGCATCCAGCTGAGTTCCTGCAGAGATTCTGCCATAATAACGATGTCGTCCGCGAAGCGGAGGTGTGACATGTACTCGCCATTTATACATATGCCATGTCCTTTCCAGTCCAACGTCTTAAAGACATCTTCCAATGCATTGGTGAACAGTTTCGGAGATATCACATCCCCCTGTCTCACTCCACGTTGCAGTTGGATAGGTCTTGTCTTGTGGTCCTGTACTTGGACAGTCATAGTAGCGGCATTGTACAGACATCTCAACACCTCGATATAGCGCCAATCGATTTGGCATCTCTGCAAGGATTCCAAAACTGCCCAGGTCTCGATGGAGTCGAAGGCTTTTTCATAGTCAACAAAGGCTAGACACAGAGGCTGATTATACTCTTCGGTCTTCTGTATAATCTGCCTTACTGTGTGGATGTGGTCTATTGTACTAAAGCCTTTTCGAAACCCAGCCTGCTCTGGGGGCTGGAACTCGTCTAACTTTTGGGCAAGACGGTTCGTGATAACCCTTGAGAACAGCTTGTATACATGGCTTAAAAGCGAGATCGGTCTATAGTTCTTCAGAAGGGTTTTGTCACCCTTCTTAAAGAACAATACCACGACGCTCACAGACCATGCCTCCGGTGTAATGCCATTGTGAAGAACCGAATTGAAGAGCCTCTGGAGCTGTTCGAGGATTGCAATACCTCCAGCTTTCAGAAGCTCTGTAGTAATTCCGTCTTCACCCGGAGCCTTGTTGTTTTTAAGCTGCTCAAGGGCTATCCTAATCTCGCCTATGTCGACGTCAGGGATGTCGTCAGTGTAGTGGCGTATTAGTGGCGCTCTGGAATCGGTGAGCTGAGCCACAGACTTCTGCGCGTGTGAAGCATAAAGTTGTCCGTAAAAACCTTCGATTTCGGCAAGAACCTCCGGCTTAGAGGCAACGATATTACCATCTGCAGACTTCAACTTCGTCAAGTGGCTTCTCCCAAGTTGCTGAACGAAGACTTTTGACCCCCGATTTTGCTCAATTGCTGCTTCTATGGCGCGTGTGTTGGAGCGACGGAGATCTCTTCGTATCAGCTTCTTTATACGCTTGTTGAGTACCCGTAGTTCTGACGAAGTGTCACCTGCCGACGGAAATTCGCGTCTCTGCTTCATAAGCTCGAGTGTCTCGCTTGAAAGTTTAGACTCCTTGCTTTTGCTTCTCATGCTAAAATGTCTGTGGCCCACCTCACGAAGAGCCTTCACTATTTGGATTGTATCCGCGTCAATATCCGTAGTGGTTTCCAGCGATTCGAATCGGCTCTGTAGTTCTCTCTGGAAGCTGGTGTTGTCAGCTCTAATTTGGTGCAGTGTGGGACGAAGGGTCGACTTCACCAGACGTCTCCTCTCCAGCTTGAAGTTAATATTCAGAGTACCTCGGAGAAGTCGGTGATCACTCCCAGTTTTAAACCTATTGATCACTGAGACATCTCTGAATATGTGCCGCTTGTCAGTCATAATGAAGTCGATTTAGTTTTTCGTCCTACCATCGGGGCTTGCCCATGTCCACTTCCTCTGGGGCTGTTTCTCAAAGAAAGAATTCATCAAGTACAGCCCCTCCCTTTCGAGAAAGTCAACAAGCATTTGCCCTCTCTGGTTTCTGCTACCAAAGCCATGAGGTCCTACCCTCGATTCGTCGCATTCTTGTACTCCCACTTTGGCGTTGAAGTCCCCCATCACAACGGTGTATTGGGTCTTAGCAGTACACTTGATAGCTCTAGAGATATCTTCGTATACTGCTTCGACTTCTGTGTCAGAGTATTCCGAGGTTGGTGCATATACCTGTACGACCTTCAAGGAATACCTCTCGGTTAGTTTTAGTACTAGGTACGCTACCCGATTCGACACACTGCTGATCTCCACTACGTTGTTGACAAGGGTCTTGTTGACGAGGAATCCTACGCCACCTTGGGACAGTTGGTCGCCCTCGCGATGGTAGAGCATATGGCCGGACTCGAGGGTCATCGTGTCCTCGCCCTCTCTACGGACTTCTGATAGCCCTAAGATGTCCCATTTTATTTTGCTAAGCTCTACCTCGAGTTCTACCATCTTCTCGTCCTCTCTCAGTGTCCGTGCGTTGTATGTCGCCAGTTGTAGTCGTTGATGGCAGCCATTCGTAACCCGGGGATTCTTCGCACCCCCTGCCCTACCGTTACCTAGACCGCTGCCGTAGTCAGGAATAGTAGGGCTGCCGGGAACTGGGGGCCGGGGCTTTGGGTGTGACTCCATGGAGGATTTTGCCATAATCACCACGCTTGGCAATGCGGGTTGGTGATCGCAGGGCTACACTTTTCGTGCCGGTGACGCTGCTGCCCATCGCCGGCCTATGGGATTTAGTGTTGCTGTTTTTGGATGGTTATACCGCCATCATCCGGTCGCCAGAGCCTCGTCTGTTATTTAGCAGGGTGCACCACGGGCAGGTGAGGTTGGCAATTGGTTCATTTCGGATGTTTAGAACCCTTACACCCCGTTGGTGAGGCAACAATCGAAGTTGTGCAAGAATATGTCTACCTCGGGCAGACTATTCGGCTAGGCAGAAGCAACTTCGACAAGGAGGCTGCAAGGCGCATCCAACTGGGTTGGGCTGCATTCGGGAAACTTCGTCACATATTCTCCTCGGCCATTCCTCAGAGCCTGAAGACAAAAGTCTTCAACCAGTGCGTCCTGCCAGTGATGACGTATGGTGCAGAGACGTGGATACTGACGGTAGGACTGGTCCACCGATTTAAAGTCGCTCAGCGTGCTATGGAGAGAGCTATGCTTGGGGTTTCTCTGATGGATCGTATCAGAAATGAGGTTATCCGTCAGAGGACTAAGGTTACCGACATAGCTGTCAAAATATGCAAGCTGAAGTGGCAGTGGGCTGGTCATATCTGCCGAAGAACCGATAACCGTTGGGGTAGACGAGTTCTCGAGTGGAGACCACGAACAGGCAAACGCAGCGTGGGACGCCCTCCTGCCCGCTGGACTGACGACCTTAGGCGGGTGGCGGGTAGTGGTTGGATGAGGAAGGCCGAGGACCGAGTGTTGTGGCGCTCCTTGGGAGAGGCCTATGTCCAGCAGTGGATGATTATTGGCTGATGATGATGTATGACATGGATGTTATAAAGTCCTTTTCAAAACTGTTTAGTTTAAATAAGAATTTTTTAAGTCGTTAGTCGGTAGTCAATAAAGTAGTATTCTATTATATTCTATTCTAAAGTAAAAAATATGACTAAAGTAAAGAAATATCTGGATTAGATATAATTTTCCATAATTATAATGCGAAGACTCGTTGGCGTCATCGTCTCACAGATGGGCATGGTAAATTATATTTCTACAGTAGTCATGAATACTCCTTAGTAGCATTCACCAAATTTTATTTAGGATCGTTACTTTTTTCTGCTTTTGAATTTTTCTTAGGTCCAGTGGTCTATTTTAAAACTCTTGTGGGTATATGGCTGATGCCTGACATAAACCGCCTTCAGTAAGCTATCCACTCTACGAAATGACTTGTCAGTTTCTTACCGCCCGCCCCGCGCCCCGCCCCCCGCGCCCCGCGCCCCGCAGGCGTCGCGGCCGGAGGTGCATTGCAGCTCAGGAAATTAAAATCGTTGCCACCTAACTCGAAACTTACAGAATTCCCTATTCACAGATTTCTTGAATATCAATACGAAAACAGATATTTATTGAAGCAAGTTTAATTTCCGTTGACTAGTCTCATTGAAATTAGTTTCTGTTGAACCGTAAGCTAATAAACTCCACTTGGGTAGATATCTGACTGAAATTCAGGGCTTATCAATTCTCCTTACACGTAACATAACTTAATGATATTACCAGTAGGTATATGAGATTATTTAAAATTACACTCTTCTGTATTGGATTTAGAGTTGGAAATGTCCTGACGTGAGCATTGCTTTGAGGCCCGATGGATTTAGATGATCATTTTCAGTAATTTTCCTACAACTTATAGACAGAATATCATGTCCTTACTAAATATGATAATATTGATAATTAAATATGACTTTTGAAATAGATTAATTAATTACTATGACTTTATGTGTTTATGAATAGTAGAATGCCCTGCCCTGTCTTTGAAACGTTCCCAATATCCATAAGAACAGTAGAATACAGGTGTTTATAGGTAGGTACAGCTAGAATAACTTGCGATGTCTAAACTCCGCCTTAGTCGGTGTCTAATTCCGGCGAAGTCTAACTAACCTGCTTCACTGCAGTAAGATAGTATAGCGAAGTTGCAGTTTATCAACTTCCTCGCAAAGACTAATAATGGGTCTGATGCTGAAAGGCAGAATTAGAAATGCATGCATGGATTCTCTTGTATTATTTTGGTGGCAGCATGAACGAGTAGGTAGGTACAAACGTTGACTAAAAGGTGATATTTGTTTAATCACAGATATAAAAATCATGTTTAAGGATGTGTCCACTACTACCTAGGTACATTACATTAATACATATCACCTACACTCGGACTAATATTATGAACTACATACACGGGTCTGGCATGCAAAATTTCATAGAGGTCAACTACCCATTTATTTGAAACTGCAATTCTCCCGTCACACTTCTAGCCTTAGATAGTCCTAGATACTGTAACCTGTGTGTACATGAAGACAGACCACTTAGTGTGAACTAAGCAAGTTCTAGATCATGGAAGACTAATAGGTGTGACGCCCTAACTAAATACTTAAACAAGGCATTGCCCCGAACTCGGCAGAGTAGTTTCAATGCTATTAGTACTCTACTTTTAGGCTTAAGACTTAGGTCTACCTAACTGCCTGTGCTATGGTGAAAGCTGTAAAATAAAACAGCTGTAAGACAAACTTCTTTATTTTTTATGTTGGTTTAAATTGATAGAGACCCATTTAAACACAACTGTTGTGATAAAAATGAAAACTGAGGGGTGGTAGCTCAGTTGGGTAAGCGCCCGCTTCTCACGCCAGAGATGCGGGTTCGAATCCCGGCGCTGACATGTACCAATGAGTTCTTTTAACTTAAGTACAATGTATACCATCGCTCTTACTGTGAAGGAAAACATCGTGAGGAAACCTGCATATCTAGATTTACCACATCTAGGTATGTGAACCCACCAAACCGCAGTGGACCAGCGTGGTGGGAAATGGTCCAAGCTTAGGAAGGCAGTTTAGACCTTGGGGATATGCACAAAGGTTCCACTCGAGAGAGCCAGTCAGCCAGGTGCAAGTACTTACACCCTCACAGAGAATAGAATAGATCAAACTTAAAAATAAGACTACCTGTATATTAGGTACTTACATGCATATTATTAAAACGAAAGTATGTATATGCATCTTATTTATGTAAATGTGGCTTACCTAAATAAATTACATTACATTCGTACACAAAAGGTCATCCAGGTAATGCCTTAATTATATCTTTGTCATTACTGGGTGTTGTGCTAATTAAACTTGCGGCCACAAGTAATATCTAGCTGTTGTAACAATGTTAGTCTATTTAAATTAAACTAAATTATAAACATATCCCTCTATATATATTAAAGGTTGTATTTGTAAGTACCTTGTCGCTAGAGTATCGGCGACAACTTACCATTAGAGCTTGGGTTTGTCACCGTGGTCTATTTTGTTTAAACAATAATATACTAACTTGTAAAATTAAATAATATTCCATCTTTAGGCTTTGTCTCAGCTTACTGACTCACATGTTTAAAATGTAACTTTAAGCAAAAAGATAGTAAAACTTTTCGCAGACAACTTTCCGCTTCGATTGCCCCAAAAGGAACCACGAGAAGGTTCAATTACAAACTCCGACTAAAATCCTTCGCACGCTGAAATATTTGCATGGTCACGACCCCTAAATTTGGCCGCGTAGTGACAACACAAAGGTTTTTCAGGATCTCATTGTCTGTGAAAAAGAGACGGTGATAACATACGAGAGTATTTCACCCGAACAGCCATCGCCATTAAAGCTAACGAGTGGGCAGACTGGACAAAATGTCGTGCCGTGTCGACAATAGCCACCTTTACCTTACAATGTGTTGTGTACGTTGTATTGTCCGGGCTTGTAGGGGGCGTGACGGAGCTCGCATAGTACATGACGCGATTATGGGAGTTTTCGGATCGTTGTGACGTTTTTGACAGTTATTACGGGTTACCATGATGTATTTTTGGTGTCGACTTGTTGCTTGAGAGACGTTGTTCTAACTGATATTAGTTTCGCAGTTGTTAATATTATACTGGCCAGTTCAACAAGTGAGTCTGTTTGACCATAAGTACAAAAATAGTTCACATGTCGCAAGCAACAGATATACAGTTTGTTAACAATAAACGGACAAACAGTAGGACATGATTGAGAGAAATGAGTCAGAATCTGTCTTTATTACGCGGTACAGGCAGGTCACTCCAGTTTAAGAAAAATCTGCTGCGCTAACCTCTCGACGTCTCGACTCTATGGGCCTTACCACAAAAACTTAGTAAAAACGTAGACAGTATTTAACAGGTGTTTAGCGCTGTCAAACGCCTACAAAATCTGTCAAATTTCATTTTAAACACTTGTTGAACAGTGTTTAAAGTTTTTTGTGGTAGCACAGTATGTTTTCATCCTACGTTCGTTTTTGTTAAGCTAGAGTAAGCGTCCAGTGAGTCACAAGAGTGAGACTGATACGATGGAGCAGATTGGACCAGGAGGGTTACTCTATACTGACGAAAAACGAACGAACAAGAGTTGTCGTGCAAACGGCACGTTTATTACAACCACATAGAGTCGTGGCTCGCTCAAGGGCGCTCCGAAACTTAGGTTTTCGCCATATAGAGTGACCCCCAGCGACGGTCGCCAGCTAATCCTGCTATACATTTCTCTGACCCTGTCGGATTTTTTCGCCGGCGTTTTGTTGAAAGACAGAGTGCCATGATTTTTGCTTGTTTGGACTGGTTATCCTTTTCTTCTTAGTTAATTTACTGAACGACTATATTGCTGAATAAATAGTCTATTAGGAGGTACTGAAGCTGCTACCGAAGCTTGGGGCCGCGGGTTCGAATCCCGCCCAGGGCAAAAATTCGTGTGATGAGCACTTGTGTTTGCCTTGTGTCTGATTGTCGGTTATCTATTTAATATGTATCTATCTATGTATCTGTGTAGATATATCAGCTGTCCGACACCCGTAACACAGGTTCTGCCTAGCTTGGGGTCGGATGGCCGTGTGGTAGATGTCCCCACATATTTATTTATTATTACATTCGATATAAATTTCAATGTCAATGCCTATAATTATGTCAAAATTACATACATAATTATGCACACGACTGTAATCCCCGAATGTCATCAGAGGTCACACCGACACCCGCTGTATTGTTCTTAAATTCCGTATTTTTTTAAGAATATATGCACAATGTATTGCGTTATTAATATTATTATATACATTTTTACTGACAAACAAGAGTTATCTCTGACTACCTTTTCAGAGGAACCTTTAAAAAGCCGCTACCTACGCCTCTCGCAATAAAGTTGCAAGTACGAATATAAAAAGTTGTAAAGATTAGCGAGATAAACGTTGTAAATGCGTGTTCTTCCCCACTGGGGTCACTCTACCTTACAATAAACGAAGTATGGAAGCGCTGCTCCCATTAAACCTACCGATTATATATGACAGCACTCGTTCGTTCGTATTTTGTAAATCTAGACTAAACCTCCTGGTGATAATAAGCAAGATTTAATGCGGGCTTGGTTAGATGGAATGGCGCTGCTATCTCGTTTAGTTATCTTCAAGTTCAATATGTACTCACACTGCGCTACCATAGTACATATACTCGAGTTGTAGATTTAAATGTATAGCGATTTCAACATAATTATCTGTCGTATCCAACTCAATATTGTATCATCTTGTCACTTAATTAAGAACCTACGTCAATAATCCCATTCTTCATACAATCATGATGTATGGGATGGATCTCTTTAAATCGTGGCGTGCGTTTGCTTGTTTCTATTTATAAGTCGCATTTAATCAACATTATACAGGGTGTTGCAAAAAGGGTATACTAAGCCGAAACCAGCATGTGCAGCATGGCATATCTAAGCCCGAAACTGAAATCAGAATTTTTAAAATCACGAAAAAAATTATTCATCCTCCATAGTAAAGAGTCAGGTGACCAACTAAGTTTCTATGGAAAATGTTTTTTTTTGGTCTCTCTGTGTGGCCTCTTTGTGGCCTCTCTGGCCACAGCACACGCTGAGCTGGTGCCTTTTTGACGCTCTGGACAGCAAACTTGTTTGTTTGTATTATTTTCTGTTTTTTTTCATATATTTTTTTTAGTATTCTTATAGAGCGGTGGTAGCTCAGTCGGGTAAGCGCCCGCTTCTCACGCCAGAGATGCGGGTTCGATCCCGGCGCTGACATGTACCAATGAGTTCTTTTAACTTAAGTACAATGTATACCATCGCTCTTACGGTGAAGGAAAACATCGTGAGGAAACCTGCATATCTAGATCTAGCACATCTAGGTATGTGAACCCACCAACCCGCAGTGGACCAGCGTGGTGTGGAAATGGTCCAAGCTTAGGAAGGCAGTTTAGACCTTGGGGATATGCACAAAGGTTCCATTCGAGAGAGCCAGGTGCAGGTACTTACACCCCCACAGAGAATAGAATAGAATAGAATAGAATTTAGTATTCTTTTTCTTTTTGTTTCTGTTTTTTATTGTTCAGTGTGTCAAATAAATGTTTCTTTCTTTCTTTCTTTTTTTCGCGAATTTTGAAATTCTGTTTTCAGTTTCGGGCTTAGATACACCATGCTGCACATGTAGGTTTCGGCTTAGTATACCCTTTTTGCAACACCCTGTATATACCTATAGTTGGTTTTCATTTGAACCAATGAAGTGAGTGCAACTAATTATTGCAAAAGCACTACGTATACATAGCTGTAGCTATAGGTATACATTTATACATATATATGCATATCCGTAAATTATTATGCCAGAAATTCTCCAATAGAGTGGTAACCTCATACACAGCAGGACACATAATTAGCTGCATTAGATTTATGAAATTAGAAACTCGCGTTTACATTACATTATACCTACCTCCGCCATGACGCTTTCAGGGAAAATTACTCCGCGGGGGATCGGTATGAAGTGTGGGCGGTTTGGGAATAACCCGTTGTATTAGGTACAAAAGCTTCTGGCTGTATTTATTGACTGGGGTCACTGTCTAAATCGAACAAAAGATACAGTCGTGGTTAGTGCTTCAGATTTGCTTCTCCGAAGTTTCGGAGCGCTGCTCAAACTACGGCTCTATCTCGTTGAATTAATAAATAAATAAATATGTGGGGACATCACACGCACGGCCTTCCGACCCCTAACTTGGCGGAGCCTGTAATATGGCTATCAGACAGCTGATATATCTACACAAATACATAGATAGCTATACATATTAAATATAAATATCAACACCCAAGACCCGAGTACAAATATCTATCTTTAAACAAATATCTGCCCCAGCCGGGAATCGAACCCGGGACCTTCGGCTCAGCAGTCAAGGTCACTATATAACACTACACCAGTCGGCCGAATGAAGTGTTGTATCGCGTAAAAATTCTTGTTTGTTTGTTAGTCGATGTACAGAGTGACCCCCTGGTATTCGGGGCACTATGTTGTCTTCATCATCATCAGCCTTCTATCGCCCACTGTTGGGTATAGGCCTCCTTATTTGTACGCCAATTCTTCCGGTCCTGTGCCGCTCTGATCCACTCTGCTCTGATCCGCTCTGATCCATGTTGTCTTCATTGTCCTAGTTATAAATAGTTTGGAACTGGCCGGAGAATATTACTTATATTAAACTTGTGTATATAACAATACACAGAATTCAGAGATTATGATTTCAGAGAATGGATTATCTGTTTACTAGAACATTACGTTGATTCCTATTAAAGGAAATCGAAGCGAATCGGATCAGTTTGAATAATACAGGTCTCATATAATTGATTTTACAGCAGTAGATAATAGTCATGAATTGTATAACAATATATTGTATTCAGCTCGCTACCAGAAGAAAATAATACGCTTGTTGTCACCAAATTTAATCTCATTTTATATTGAGCCACACCACGATCCTGCCACTGCGGCTACCTAGCTGCAGGTAGTACTAACAGGTTTTCTTAGTTGGTCGAAAACTATAAAAGTTTACGTTTTCTCGCATACTAAGTGGCGCCTCTAATGGAAACTATCATGACACTTTTGACAGGTAATGTATGCAGATGACAGGAGAAAACGTATTATATTCTTTTTTCGTTTCCATTAATAGCAAAACCCGTACTAGATTCGAGGGTCCGAACCAAGCGAAACGAATGGTATCATACATTTTAATGAAGTAAGAATAATTAGTTTTTTTTTAATGGCCCCGTTGTGAGTAATTATGACCCCTGCAGTACCTCGCCCTTTGTCCTCTTCGGCTTTAGTATTGATGGGGCGGTTTAGGTCTAATTTATGATTCTCTATATGCAGGAGTCAAAAGTGATTTTATTTTCATCAGTTATGACTATTGTATCATGGTCGGATTTAATGCGTTCCCAAGATCATTCTTTCAAAAGTTGGTCAAGTTAAACATACATGATAAACATTCACCGTTTTAGTAGAATATATATTATAGATTAACATATCTTATCTTATGTTATTATACTTACCCACTTAGTTTGAAAATTTGTAAGTATAGTACTTTAATATTTGAATACCTAGGTTATTTTTTACAAGTAAAATCTCATGTTAAAAGAAAAAACCTTTTGGAATCCGCCGCTGTCACAAAACGCTTCCTTTTTTTCACGAAATCTTTGATTTTATCCAGTAAGTAACAACAGCGGGCTTTTACTCACCGGAACAAAAGTTTTATTGCTTTCCGCTCTGAATTACAGTGTTGGGCTTATGTGTTCCTAACACATTGATAGTAACAGAGAATACAATTTTAAATTACGTGAAAGTGTTCTATCAAAACAGATGGAAACAGGCTTCTTTTTGCGGTCGATGAGGAAGGCCGACGTCTAACAACTAAGGCCTATCTTCATCTGATAGTCGATAGCTCATCCATAAAGTCACACCGCAGGAAAACCACATCTCCTTTTCGCTAAACGTACAAAAAGAGTTACGTAACAAAACAAATGAAATTGAAATTTTAATTAATTTAGTTTACTGGCTATCTCTGGTGCTCTAGTTTGGCAACGAGCTCTGGCTGGCTACTGGCTGGCTGGTTGGCACATGCAACGCCACCGCCATTACAGAGTAGGTCCAATCCATCCCTAGGGGCATCACAGTTTTATTATACACTCAGTTAGAGGCAAAGGCGTAGGTTTTTATGAATATTGTTTAACGCGTAACTGAGCTCTTTTATCCCTTGTAGGGGATATCGAGCAATAAAATCACTCTTAAAACTTATCTTCCATTCCGTTACACATTCGATTACTTGTACCCTACGATATTTGAATGGAAATTTCTACTCGGTACTTGACTGGAGCTTATAGTTTCAAAATTGGGTTTTAGTTTCCAGGTCAAATATTTGTGAAGGGACAAATTTATATAATATGATTAGATTCTGGAAATTATAGGTATAACTTTTACATATCTTAACCGATTTTGATACATTCTGAATCTGGAATCTCAAAATTGGGTTCTTTAGTTTTGGGGCGACAGACGCACACAAGTACATTTCATACACATAAATAATGTCCTCCTAGCCGAATTTCGACCACGGCGGCCAATCTCAATTGAGATCAGCCATCTACGCAGGAGTAGATTATAGTGCCCAAGTGTGTGCGCAGTGCACAGGAGCACTATCTGTTCCATCACTCTCATAGCCCAATGGGACGGATTGACCGACACGACTGGAGAGAGCTAGGCGCAGGACCGACTGCTTTTACATGCCCATCCGACAGCATGGATCTTTTCACTGTTTCGGACATCAGGTGATCAGCCTTCTATGTCCTAAACAAACTTTAGAAACACAAATTGATGGTCCCACCCGGGAATCGAACCCGGGACCTCTGGGTCATGAAACGAACCTTCTACCACTAGACCACAGAGGCAGTCATACGCATAACACATCTTCAAACCAACATTATTTCATAGATAAGTCAAGTGAAGAAGTTATTCACGTAAACAGTGACAAAAGCACTACTCAACTCGCTTGAAAACTGAGGCTGAATGCCACAACTTAGAGTGAATTTTTGCTTTTACAAAGTTTCATTCATGGATATTAGCGTTAGTTTATGCTAGTTCCTTGTACCTTGTTAGTGCTTCCAAGGAATCACTCACAACAGTCACAACTACAGCCTTGGTTCCAGCTTTGTGACGTTGTTGGTGTGTTGTATTCTAAACGCTCCAAAATAAAAAGTAACGCAGCAAAATAACGTAACTTTACAACAAGATTTCGCAACATTCCCTAGGACTTCCATGTTCGTAATAATGAGTATTTCTAGTGGGTTTTAGCTTTTTATTCGATAATACTTTGTAAATTCAAGAAACGATAGTATAGAAAGCCACTAGATACAGAAATAAATGTAATTAAAAAAGTAACGTGAGCGGTTATTGAATGAATTTGCGTGTTAATAACTGTTTTTTCACGAGTATATTGAATAACTACGTGTGCTACTATTGCATATAGTCATTAGTCTCGTGGACCTTTCGTTTACACTCGGAAACGTATCTTGCAAACACTACGCTAATTCAACTGTTGATATCAGTTTCCGCACACGTACCTACATCCTTCATACATACCATGTTATGTTTCATAATTATAGCAGCTATTATTAACAATAAATATACGAGTATGTCCTCCGTACCGGATACTCTTCTCAAGAATGCTTATGAACGGATAAGGCTCGCCATTCCAAAGACCTTTAATGAACCCTCAGTATAATAAATACCTCTTTGTGCGAGTTCTAGGGCAATTGAGGCCAAGTCTACAGCCGATCTAGTGGGAAAGCCTCACTGACGGTATTCAATCTTCGCTCTTATTTCAATAGCCTAAGATAGTATAACCATGACTGAACATTTCACAGGTTTTCTATAGGCTATGTGCTTTGAAAACGCTTTTGAGATAGCTCTCGTGAAGTTTTGGTGAGAACTCTTAGAGACGTTGCATCGGTTGTGTTGTGTATGTAATAGTTGTATGTGCGAGTACCTATATAATGCGTATAGCTATGGTATTGATCAACAGTTATTTTACTACATCATTATTATTTTCTTATACTTATTGAATGTGAAAGCTATTGGGATTACAAATATATTGTTATGACTTTGTTTTAATTAACATTCCGGTGACTTTCATCGATATCCTAACTTCCTAAAATAATTATTATGTTCATGTTCAAAGTAATAAATTTATTACAGAAAACGATTAATATGATTCTTCTATTTTGTTTCAGGAGTGGATGACACACACAAATTCCTCGGGAACGAAACACATACAGATTACTTCAGATTATTGTTACGAGATGGAAATTACTTATTAGTAGGCGGCAGGTGAGTTTTCATATTTATTATTTCATTTTCATTTCATTTATTTATTGCCTTAAATCACATGTTACAAAATATAGATTTACATTATATAATTTTATAAAAAAGTTTCAATGCAATTTTACCCAATGGGTGTAGCAAAATGTATATAGTTAGTAAAATGTCATGCAAAATATTAAATTTTTATAATTATGTTAGTTATTACATTTTATTAATAGAATAAGAACTTAATGAATTAGTTTTTAACATTTTAAAATTTAATTTCAATTCATGTTAAGCAGCAGGCTTGAAATCATAAAATTCATTGAGGCTATATGGACACATAACAATGAGGAACTCTTTTAATTTAGTAAAGAACTTAGTACCCGTCAGAGACTTAATTTCATCTGGAAGACTGTTGAATACTTTGATAGCTGCCATCTTCGTTGTGCGTGAGTATGTGACTGTCCTACTAGCAGGAACCTCCAGATCATACTTAAATTTCTCATTTAGACGGTTACTGGCACCCAGAGTTCTAAGGGGAAATTTATTTGGATAGCGTTTGACCAATTTGCAAAGTTCAATGACGTATAAGGCTGTAATAGTCAGTATTTTAAGTTTTTTAAAGGAATCTCGACATGATTCCCGGTTTGATTTTAAACCATCAAGAATGCGTATGCATCTTTTTTGAAGAATTAATATTTTGTCTATATCGACGCTACCACCCCATACGGCCAGTCCGTAGAGTATTCTTGATTGAAAGAACGCGTAGTAAGCAATGAGTGTGGCTCTTTTGGTAGCAAGATTTGATAAGGATCTGAGCGCGTAACAGAAGCTACTTAATTTATTCTGTAGAACTTCAATATGCTTTTTCCAATTTACATTTTCGTCTGTATGAATTCCCAAGAATTTAGCATGTTTAACGCAGTCAATTTTTACACCATCTGCATTTACTTCGTCGTTAAATATTTTTGAATTATAATTTCTGAAGTAGAGTAGCTTTGTTTTATTAACATTTGTATTAAGGTTAAGGTGTTTGAACCAGTTTATTATAATTTGGATAGTTTCTGAAATTTCTAGGCCAAAATTACGTTCGTCATTTTTATTTATTTTAAAAAACACTGATACGTCATCTGCGAACATAACTACCTTTTCCTGGACAACTCTGGGTAGATTATTAACATACAGCAGAAACAGAATGGGTCCTAATATGCTACCCTGTGGGACGCCGTTTTCAATTAATGAAGTGTTTGACTGTATGTTGACCAAAGTTTTAGACTCGTCAAGAATGGGTAAAATTACACTTTGCTGTCTGTTCTTCAAGTACGACCTGAACCATTCATTTACGACTCCCCTTATTCCATATCGATCTAGTATTTCCAGTAAGACTTCATGGTTAACATTATCGAATGCCTTCGAAAGATCTAACAGTACAGTTGCAACATTATCTTTGCCATCCAAGGCTTCAGTTACAAAATCGGTCATTTCGAAGATAGCATCGACTGTAGATGCGCCCTTTTGAAAACCAAATTGTTCTCTCGCGAGTATTTTATTTGCTCCTATAAAACGTCTTAGTCTATTTGACATACATTTTTCAAATATCTTTGAAAGGGTCACTAGTAGCGAGATTGGGCGATAGTTATTTACGTCCAGTTTGTCTTCTTTCTTGTGAATAGGCTTAACATGAGCTTTTTTAAGCCTTGTTGGGAAAACACCCTGACTAAAAGATAAATTTATCAAATAATGCAAGGGTAGTGCAATAGTGTCAAACACGTACTTTATAACACTCGTCGGTATATCATCATATCCGCTGGATTTTTTAGTTTTTAATGAATTTACTGTTTTGGACAGCTCATCCATCGATACTGGATGCAGAAACATAGTATTGATGCCAGCTGGTGGTAAAAAGTTATTTTCAGCACAATTTCCATTTGTAGTAGGTTTTCCTGTGATATGTGATCCAATGCTTGAAAAGAAGTCATTAAAGATATCAGGAGCGTCATAGTTAGTGGTAGCTTTCTTTTTACCATCCGATAGCCCAATGTAATTTTTAGTTTCAACATTTTTTTTACCTTTCGTGTTTTCATTAATTAAGTTCCACATTGATTTAATCTTATCGTCTGCGTTCACAATTTTCTTCTCATTATAATCCCTCTTAGCAAAAGCGATTACTTTGTTCAGGACACGGCAGAATGTATTGTATTTTTTTTTAAGATCATCGTCTTTTGTCGTTTTTACCCGTATGAATAGTTCGCGCTTACTTTCACAGGACTTTTTTATACCAGGAGTGATCCAGCCGCGATCACATTTGGCGTGCCCAGCTTTAACTTTAATTTTTGGGCACAGGTCATCAAATGCTCGGGTAAGTATATTGTCGCAATCTGTGGATTTAAAAACTTCTTCCCACGATACAGAGAGCAAGTATGTTTTTAATTTTTCAAGGTTTGCTTGTTTGAGATCTCTAGCCTGAATAAAGTATCTCGGATTCCTTTTAATTGGAATAGGGAGACAAACTTGCTGAAGTGTATGGTCAGAAAGACCAAATTCAATGACTTTTGCATCATTAAGATCTATGTTTGACAATATATTATCGATACATGTACTACTGTGATTGGTTACTCGAGTGGGTTCATTGATATACATTTTCAAGCCATAAGATATCAAAAGACTTTTAAACTCTCTGGACTCAGTGCTGTCTAGTAAAGTATTTATATTGAAATCACCACATATTATGACTTTACGTTCCTTATTTTTTTGTATTATATTTAACATATTTTCCAGGTTATTCATAAAATTATCGCCTTTTTGGGTTTTGGGTCGGTATATGCATAATATATGAGTACCGTTTATGTTTATTCCACACACTTCAAATAAATACGGGATTGACATAGCTGCGATTTTGTTGCAACTCTTGTATTGAATATCATTTCGTATAAAAATACAGACGCCACCCTTACTTTTCCTTTTAATACGACAATAGTGCGCTGCTAATTTGAAGCCCGATATATTGATGCGGGATAGGTCTTCTTCCCTTCTGTGGTGTTCCGTGACACATAAAACTTCAACAGCTTTGCCTTCTTTGCCGTCTAACCAAATCTCAAGTTGTGGTATTTTAATGTGGTTTAAGCTTTGAATGTTGATGTGAGCTATTTTACTTGGGATATGGTCAATTGCATTGGTTTTAGGCCTACTGTGGTATTTTGGAGAAAAACCTGCTTTTCAATTACGTTTTCTTGTGCTGGATTATGGTTGTTCTGGGTGATAACAGTGTTTCTTTCAGAGAGCTTGTTCCGTTTAGTGTTCTTGGTTTGTTGTTTTTGAAATAAATAGGGGATCGTACCTTTTTTATACAGATTGTTTGATGTTTTTGGGAGGCAAGTGTTTAGTTTAAGTCTGTTTAAGAATTGTCGTTCGTAGTCGATACTGTCTATTTCTATGTTTAATTTAAAACACAGTGATCTGTGATTTGACGCATCAACCTCAATGAACTTTACGTTTTTGAAATGTTTACACAATAATTTAGTGTAATGGTTTTGCATGCCTGAATTTAGAGTAACATTATTTGGCACTTTTACTACAAAAACTCTGAGATTTTGCAATTTATATAGAGCGTTACACAATTCAAATACATATTTATAAGGTTCCTTATCATTGGATCCTAAGGTTAGAATAACAATATCATCTTTATTTGAATGTTCTATTATATTGTCACAACTACTCAAGATATCTACTGAAGTGGCTTCGGGTTTGCAGAACCCAGATATGGCATAATTGTTGTTCCAGTTAAGTTTCCTGCTGTCGATTAATTTCTGTGCTAGCCCTAAGCCCGTATGATCTCCCAGTATATGAATTTTTTTCAATGTCTTAGCCGCAGAGTCATCCTCAATGTTTGACCCTGTTTTTCCCTTTTCTTTATTTTGTTTTTGTGTCGGATCGCTTAGCGGCCCAGGTGACTCAATGGTATCTTCTTCATTAGTAATCTTATCCGTTCCCCTATGAGTGATGACGTCTTCGTTGTTGGAAGGTTTATCCTCGTTAATTTCACATCTAGTAAAAAAAAATTGTTCTTGTTCTTGTGTCGGACCGCCCACTGGCCCCGGTGGCTCAACGGCCCTTCTTTCATCATCTAATTTGTCCGTTCCCTGAATGATGACGTTGTGTTTGTCGGTTGCTTTTTCCTCGTCGAGTTCACGTCCTTTAGGAGCAACATTTCCATGGCCTTGTTGTTCCAATTCATGGTGATTGGATACATTTGCCAGTATATTTCTTTTTGAACGGATACTTCTGTTACTACTCAGAGGTGTTAAGAATTTATTTTTTGGGGTAGAGCTGTGACTCGATGGTTGAGTTGTTAATTTTATGAGAACATCAATCTTCTTGTCCATTTCCGTGATTTGCTGTCTCAATTTTAAATTTTCATTATTTAGATTGCCGATTTCTTCGTGAGCACTTTCTAGTTCTCTTTGAACTGCTATAAGTTGGTCTCTTAATTCATTCAATAATGAGGTATCAAGGCAACTTGTAGTCGGCAGACTTTTTATTGTGGCATCCAGGAGGGTGGAGCTCGCATCCATATTTAATTCCGAGAAATCATCCATAGAACTTGACTTTTGAGGCTTTCGGAATGTTATGTTTTCCATTGTTATTCAAATGTAAACAAGATTTGCTGCTGTAAGAGTGCCTATTTATTTTTACATGTGAGAATCTCAGAATATGGAGTCGCGCACTTTATGCCCGTGTGTGAATCGACTTTTCTTGACTGGCAACACTAAGATATTTTTCTCATCTGTGATTCCGATTTGTTTGACAGGTGACGTTATTGTGACAGGTTACGTCACGTCACACACAGCTGATAGCCACCAATAGTTTTGATTTGAATGTTTTTGAAACACCTTCGTTTTTTTCGACCTCAAGAAAAGATTTTGAAAATTGTGGCTGTGTGCATGTATTTTGAATCCAAACTGCCAAAATTTGCTCACCTTGCTATGCTTTTTACTGAATTTCAGCTCGATTTGTGGAGAAACACTTTCACTTAAGGTACATCACAGGTTAGTTCTTGTTTTTATTCACACCTAAAGTAAATTCTTCAGCGATTTATTGTGTTTTCTAATTTTAATTGGAGAGCTATGTAAACAAACAACTGTACCGAATGTTGGCTTACGCGGGTATTATTTACTAGCCAAACGTACACTCCGCACTATAACCTTATCTTCCAACAAATGACCATTGTTAACCTCTAAAACCATACATGAACATCGTAATACCCCCCTTAATTGAATATTTCCTAATCAAATAGCAATTTAGTAATATTTTGCACGTATTGATCTCATAAAATGATCATCCGATCTGTGCCATGTATGCATATACGCAAGTTACGCCATAAAACCACTTAAGTTACGAGCTCCGCAAGTAGGTCAGGTGACTTCGCCGCCCTAAATTCAAAACCCAATCCGCAGAGTGCACGTAAATCTATAAAATCAAATATCATTGATTTTATGCTCGCCATATCTGAAACCTCCGGTTTACGGCCACTAAAAACCGTCTTCAACTAAAAAGCAATCCTATCTCTACACTCTTAGAATGCTAATTTCGCTGAACAACCGCTGCTAGCAACACCTATTTCGTTTTAAAAGACTCCAAAGTTATTCAAACGAGGCACTTAGTTATTTGTTTTTCCAACTCCACTCGAATTGGTACCAAAGTTACGAAACCTTCTAGTGGCTTGGCAGGAACGTGCTGTATCTACGTAGACCACAGACCATTAACTGGAATGCAAGTGTGTCTGTCCCTTTCCTGCACGTGGGCTGCACTGTAGCGGCGTCTCGTTTGCATTTATAAAGATTTTTGGCTTGTGTTTGGGTGGAGGTAAGACTTGAACACCCCTTGCACCCGCCGGCCTACAGTCGCCATTTTATTAAAGCATGTGGTTGTAATGCTGTTGCGATTATGGGTGTTATATCGATAATGCAAGTTTGACTTTAATAATATTATTCATTCTTGTTTAGCGCAATTAATTCCTAGTAATTATGCTCATATCCTTATTTTGTTATCATAAACCATCAAATTGCTACTACGTATTATTTTATTACACATATTTACAAGTTAATTAAAAAAACGAAAACGTCCAGACTGATTTCAATTACTAAAAATAGAATAAGTAGGTATTCTGGTATTTTATTAATTACTCAATTGGCTAAAATACGGCATATCGATAGCTAAAACATTATATTTACCATCCCTATTCTCTGCGTTGTATAATTTGGTTATAGGTTGTGTTGTCGCAGCACTTCTGCGTCAGTGGCGCCCCCTGCCGCCGTCTTTGTACAAACACATTTTATTAACCTCTACTACCCCCATATGCTTATTTTATAACCCATAAACATCCGAATAAGCCCTTACGAATTTGTTATTTAGATTTCAGCTGCGAAAGAAGGCTGAAGTTAAATTAATTTATAAATTTACATGCCAACCTCGATATTACGTTTCAGGTAGATGTTTTGATTACGCACAGGTGCAAACTATGTTTTCTTACATTCAATTATGTTTTAGAGTAACCACTAGTTTTTTTTTTTTAAACCTTGCCTCTCGGTATTTATGATTTTACAAAATGTTGCATTTATCATTAACACTGACTAGTATTTATCGCTGTCCGGCGTCCGTCCTTAACAAGAATCGCAGTCACAGTCGCTTGTCGGTTTCTTGCTATCGCATTTCTTACTAGAAATAAAACGGAAAGACGAGTTTAAGTTGGTCGTCCTACACCAACCTATTTGTACTTTCAACTTAATTCTTCTGACGAAGGCGATTGGGACTAGTTTCCTCTGGCTTCTGGTGTCACTGTAAATTGGCGATAGAATTTGGCCCATCTTATCTTGGTGGCAGGCCGTCCAACGAGTAACTTTTAAGGAGATGGCAATAAAAGTTATTTTCGTCTCTACTCCAGATCAAGTGGTGTTGGTGGGTTGTATCTGGCAACATGGCCGCCTGCAGTGGACAGGCTAAGTGCTCGTGACACAAGTAAATGCTGACTTTTTTGTCTAAATTGTACACTCGACAAATCAGGGTCTTAGCAAGAAATTGCACCGTCTTGAATTACATTTAGTTCGGAACTGGGCTAACATTTTACTCACATGTGTTCTCCTTTTTCTTTGTAAAAAATAAATTTTCGTAAATACTTAGTTTAAAAGACAGGCTTGGGACAATATCATGGCTTTCTAGATAGGTGCCATCAGAGAACAGTTTAAAACGTGATTGCAACTGAAGAATAAGACCTTTTTTTTAAAGAATCACTAAATAGTTCATTTTGTAATGTTGAAAACCAACACACACTATTACAACTTCAAATTAAAATAAAATCATAATTGAAATTTTCTACCCAAGTAATATAACTAGACGAAACAGGACGACAGAAATCGTGCACAGTTTTAATATTGTTGGAGAATAAGGGTGGACCTAGAACACCTCCTTGTCTGACTCCGACAATGGCGCTTGAATTCTTAAACTGTGTGTCCGACTGGAGTATGCAGTCTCCTTCCTTTTCTGAGCCTTCATTTGAGATCTCCTACTTGGGATGGGAACAGTAGAATTAGTAGATATGGACACATTTAGATGTATGTTGAACGGAAAAAAATATAGTGTGGATTGCTTTTGTCCAAAATGTGTGAATTTATTGACATATTCAATACTGAGGTTTTCCTCTTGGAGTGTATCTACGAACTTGCTAGTGAAATAGTTCACGACTAAGATCGTCGTTTCCTTTACATTTCTACTTTGTTTCACTGTTTAGTAAACTCTAGACTTGGCAAGGTTTTATTTCGAAACCTTTTTTCATTTAATAAAAAACCTACGGTACCCGGCACTGCTCTGAATTTCATCTCGACGTGTCCATTGTCATGTAAATTTGATATGGAAAGAAATGTAAACTTCGCCGAATGAATATTTTCAAATTTCAAACAGCATTTTGTTGCGAGTTTCGCGAATAGTCTGCATTTTCCTTCCAGCAATTCATTATGACTTTATGTTTATATAATATATCTATATTATCACTAGGCCTTGTACTGTTGGCGGCAGAAAATAATATTAAGAATAATTTCTTAAAGATTACCTTGTAGGAGTAAAATAAAAGAAGATTTGTTGGTTTTCAAGCTTTTGAGTGCATTTTATTTATATGATGTTATTGAATACTATTATAAATAATACCAAAAATTGGTACACAGTTAATACATATAACATTATAATCTTTACTTCATCAAAAAGTGTCCTAATTCCATCTAATTAAACGTGACATTGGCGTCACCCAGCTCTTTGTTTGGCCACAAACCCACTGCAAGGCCACTGCTGACGATATTTCTTGCGAGTGAGTAAGAGGTGCCTTTTAACCAAATTAACTTTGTCTCACGGCTCTATGAATATTCGCTATTCGACCAATGCCACCGATGAAAACATGCTAATAAATTGACGGTTTGTCAAAACTGACAAAAAAATGGGTATGTAACGTATTGTGTATTTATTAGTTCATATATATTCATGCAATCGCACGTCTTATTAACTCAACCAACGCTTAGTATTTCTGTTTCGTAGCACTTGTTACGGATTCGTAGCTCCAGACGGAAAACTGTTGCTACGAGCGTAGCACATGCTACGACGGCGTAGCGGTTTTTAGTTATGGATCTGGTTGTCAAGAGACCTATTTAAATATGATATTATGAAATAAAAATATTATACTACTATTAACATTGGTAACCCTTATCTTTGTATTCGGTATATTTTGTACATTGTTTACCGCAAATCATAAAAAACTATATAGCTTTTAAAAGAAAAAGGTTTTCTTTGGAACTTCTGACTAACTACAAATGAAAGGTGAAAATAATTCGTGAAGAAAACAATTTAGTTCACAAACAAGTCAGTGTATCACTTGTCAAGTTAGCAGTAATAGAAGTTGGCCAAATAGTTGTATTACCTAGCGAAAAATACTAAACTATTTCTTTTTTTACTTAGTTTCTTGAGATTTAATATTAAATAGTTTTAAAATTAATCTATTTAAGTACTGTATTGTTGCATAAAAAAACTTGAGCAATTTACTATTTGCTCGGGCAATAAAATTTACTGTGATTGGGTTTCTAAATTTCACGAATTCACATAAGCAACCTTACATAACTACCAAGGGCATACATTAGATAAAATGACCTCGATAGATTCCGCTTACCACTAGCGCCACCAAACCGAGGCTCGTATATTCTACCAAGACAACAGAGCCCTGCGGTGGCAAAAAACGAATTAACGTAATCATCAGCCATCCATCAGGCGTGTTCTCCTCTCAACGACTCCCTCCGGGGCCGTCTCTCCGAACACTGTTTCTCTTCATTTGACTGCGAGCTTTGTTCTCAGGTACTAAGCTATGGATGGCGGAAAGGGTTTTTAATGTATAGGTTAGGTTTTACCCCGTTTTATTGTGAGCTGTAAGTGGGAGCCTGTGTTATCAAGGTTCTAACTTTACGTTCATACCGCAGATGTTTTTTTTTCATAGTTTTTATTATTATTTTAAAGTTATGATAATGACTAGACGTTAGTAATAATCAATTGGTAGTCTTCATTTGACTGCCAGCCTTTGTTCTCAGGTACTAAGCTATGGATGGCGGAAAGGGTTTTTAATGTATAGGTTAGTTTTTACCCCGTTTTATTGTGAGCTGTAAGTAGGAGCCTGTGTTATCAAGGTTTCTTATATCTATGAATTTAAGGTAGCGTTTGGGCGAGAAATGATACTAAAAACAAACAGTACTTACATTGGTATTGCATTTGATATATTTTATTAGTTTTTTAAATTATTTTAGAGTTATGATACTGACTAGACGTTAGTTATAGTCAATTGGTAGTTACCAGCGATTTTTTCTTAATTTGTTTTAAATTGCTATCACTGTTGTGTCACTTATCGTATCAACCACAGCCAACAGTAATGCCAGAGGTTTTTTTCATCAAAATGTTGCTGATTCATCAAACGGAGACGATTCATCACGAGTCCTCTGTGTGTGGGGATCAAACGCAGTGTGCAATAGTCCTAAATGTGTCCCGATTCCTTTTGATGGATTGTGTGAGGAACCTTTTCGCATTAAAAAGAAACAAACGAAATTCTTTCTCTCTTTGATATTATGACATGAGCCTTTTGATTTTTTGTAGTTTTGAAAAATAATCTGTTTGATGTTTTAGGATATTTTTAGTATACTCATTGTATAAAATAATAACACAACCGACTAATTCCAGAGGAAAAGAAGAGATAATCCTACTTCCCGACTCTTAGTACAGGATTAATATCCAACCAATGTAAAGCCTACTTATTAAACTGTTGCGTAATAATGTACCTTAATATAACGTTATAAGGTTTCTAGTAAGTTGATAAGTCACTTTAGGTGTTTAAGTAAGTTACACATCTATTTTCTTTAGCTTTGTCCCTGTGTATTTAGGATGTTTCAGGTCAAAACCGAACAATCATAATTATATCTCCACATAGATTTAACAACAAAAAATTTATATGTAACAAAAGCTAAGCTAGCAAACAGACTTATTTTTATTCGAATAAACGGAAAAGTAATCGAGGTATTTTTAAACACGAGCCAGTTCTCGCGAGATCCGACATTATTTTCCGTCTAACAAAGGAAAACATCTGGGGGACGGAAATCTTAACGGGAAATCTCGGAAATCTTGTGTTCTGTATATCTATGTGTACGTTTATCTCACCACTAGCATCGTAAGTGAAGGAAAAAGTCCGGATTAAAGTTCCCCCTGGTCCTGAGCTCTGGAACCAGTTGTTACAGCTTTTTTTCACACTTCCACGTTCTCGGTTTTGTATTTCTGTTTTCTGCGAATGTTAGTTTAGCGTTAATTGACAGCTTATGTTTAATTATGTGGAATATTAGCATGATTCTTCTATTTTCTGTCTATCTAAGATAACTTAGGTACAAGTCTATTGTGCAGCTGAACTGTAAGATATACTTTTAGTATATTCCCTGGTTACCATTTACTCCCACTATACTACCATATACATACTATAAAATTGTTCAAGGTGGTCCTTAACATAAACCTGGATGGTAAACCCTAATTCTATATTAAGGTATTAATCCTTTCTCAAAAATATTCAAATGAATATACAAAATTTTAGGTTTCACTATGTACAATCTCGTCATAACGCAAACAAAATGAACGCCATTTGAATCATTAATTTCAGAATAGCCTGAGAGAAGTGCGCCTGCCTTTGTTTCGACTAACAAGTAGAAAAACAATACACGATCGTCATTTTCCTTCATCCTTTTTGCGGAGCGGCGTCCCAGATATGACACTTTTAATTTCGTTATATTTTCTGTGGCACAGGACGCCGTTACGCAGAAAGGACTCAACCCACATAAACCTAGGTCACAATAATTCATGTTTGAAGTACCAACAAAAAGTATACCTTATCATACGTGTGGGTTTTTAAACTCAAAAAAAACATATATTTTTTTCTGGTGTTCTTCAAATCGTACTTTTTAGTAGTTATCTCAGTTTTGGATTGAGTACTTACTACGTAACGGCGTCCAGTATCCTTTCCCACTCTGACATCATGAATCACGCTATAGTTAGAACGGGACAACACTAGGGACCGCAGCGTCCTCGTGATCGCTTTTAATTAAAATGTTAAGAATTTTGTGTTTTGTATACGAACGGTTGGCATCTAGCCACAGCGAGGCTACAGTTCTTTTGTTTACAAAATTAATAATATATGTAATGTTCAATTTAATGAAATAAATGTTATTTGGGTACATTATTTCAGTATGTTTTATAACCAGCGTCACCAAAGCCGCGTATTTCAGTAATTATTTTATAAGTGTCATAATAAATGTTACTTTATAATTTACCTACTGTTTTTATATTAACCATTATATTTATGTAGTAGTAGTTACTACTACAGTAACTATCAAAGTAAACAAACAAAGTAAAACTTTGAGGTTCGTTGAGCTTTAAAATACAACACATTCAGTATCTAAAATTTAATTTACAGCTAATTTGTTTACAAGTATTTTGTACCTAGAGGTACGACGTATTGAATACAATACACTTACTTTTTACTACAGACCCTTTGCATTCCCTAGCCAGAATCCCTCCTCCCAAGGTTTTTGTCAGAGACTGGCTATAAAACACAACAATGTTTAAACAACAAACATTACTCTTTATTCTTTTCAGTTCGTTAGGCTAGTAAAATATTTCGCATATCATACCATTCTGCATAAGTATTGTACGGTGTTTTGTTTATTTTGTAAAAGTCTTTGTCGTTGAGCTGTACGGTTGGTTAGGTGCATATGTAGGTCAAAAGCTGTACGGTCAGATGCATAAGTAGCTTAGATACAATTTTGTACCTTCTCAAACTGACTACATAACAAACCGTCAATGTTTGAATAGGCAGTTTGTGAGTTTGACAAGGTACAAAAGTGTACAGCTACTTATGCAGCTTATGTACATACTTACCATAATTATATGAGTATGTATGAGTTATGATAATTATGAGATATAGATGATTACAAATAGTAATATAGGTTGATTAGAAGGTATAATAAAAGTTGAAATATGGCCTGGGAAAAGAGTCTTCAGATGTAGCTTTCATTCATAGTATAAAGTTGTCATGCTATATATTTTCCGTGCAACTTGTATACGAAAGTTTTAGACGGTCACTATACACGACCTATATTAGGAGTGTACGTAACGTGGAAAAACAAAACACTACGCCACTGCGTCGAGCGTCGCATTCAAAAAAGTATCCCGTCAAGAATATGTCATAAATCGTGTGAAATAAACGATGAATGTTGTTGTGAAACAATTGCAATAAATCCCGGTCATGTGGGGCGCAATTTCTGTGAGGCTCGGCGCCAGAAGTTTTCCAATATCAGATGCGGGCGCGGCGGAATACGGGAATACCCCGCCAACTCGCTAACCGAACGAAATGACAGCGTGCCTAGATTTCTTCACCTTTGGTTGATGAATTGTGTGTTATGATAGTAAGTGCTACATGGCAGGTCTAGTGTACTATTCATAAATTTTTTGTCTTATACTGGGATTTCGCAAAAAAGAGAGAATGTCTTGGTTAGTCATTCTGAATCTACATAGCTACCTACAATCGTATGGTTCTGAGTTCGAACACTATCGAATTGAATCCTTTCGATATTAAGTTTGAAGAATACTTGTATGGAAATATCGGCCTATATACTAACACACCTACATATTTATTATACCTACCTACTATTTTGAGTCGTGATGTAAGTCAAGGTACCAGGATCGCAGGGTCGCTAACAGTATGCAGGTAAGCGCTCGCGAGTTTCAAACTCGATACACGGCGCACGTGTTCTGATGTCCCACTGATTTTGTTCCTAACGTGTGCGACTCCGCGAACTTTTCCAATATCGAAACTGCGTTGAGTGCATGCAAACAAATTGCATCTTTGTCGTTTACTTTTGCAAATTCCATCGTACTGGTAAAGCAACAACTATTGCAATAAGGTGGAGTAACGAATTGCATGTAGGTTTGTAAGTTTAACCTGAGTTGGGATATGTGAAGCTATTATTGGCTTTTGTTCGCTGTATTGTAAGATAAACAGTTTTGTTGAATTTTATTATGAATTTGGAAAGTCACGAGATTTCCACCATTTATAATGCAATGTTAAAAACTAAACAATCATAATTATAACTGTCTTGTAAACTCAGCAAAAATAAGTGCAAGAAGATCCCGTTTAAATTATTCTGTATATGTGTATCGCAAGAGTCGTAACAAATAAAGTCAGGAATTAGATTGGTCAATAATTTATTCTGTGACGATGCCATTGTCTCCCCTCCTTCGTTTGTCGTGTGTTTTACTGCACCCACTCACAAGGCATTTTATGTACCCCGTAATCTCCTGCGAGTTCTGTGACCCTGGTATTTGGTACCGAAAAGAAATTGAATTTCATGCTGAATCTTTTACTAGTGTCACTTTTGTTAGCATTTAGAATAACATTGATGAATTGTATATTTATTTCATAGAAAAAAATATTTCGTATGGCATACGCAATTTAAATATATTTCGTAGTCGCGTAAAAAATACAAATATGGCATATCTGGTGGCGTATTCCAAAACAGCCAGCCAAATTAAACGTATAATATTATTTAATATGTAAATCTCGTTTTAAAAGCTGCACCATGTTTGATGTTTTCATTGCGATTCGATCATTGGGCGTGCGTCTGTCATGTTTATTGATGAGTCAGACTCTGATTGGCAGTCTCCGAGCTCTCTGACTCACATATTCAATAGAATCAATCAATAAATATAGCCAAGAATAGAAGCAGACATAGACAATAATTCTGGAGTCAAGCGACGATGAAAAAGCGGCAAGAATTAATTTGTGTAATCAAATATAAGGAAAGAAAACAAATTATAAATCGTCTTACAACAAAGCGAACGCCGAAATTGTAGAGCTTGACGCCGGGACCATCAATCAGGACTGGACGTCCGAGTCCGACACGATTACACAAAAAACACAAACGAGTGTAGCTGTAGCTAGTATACAGGTGGAATTTATTCAGTGGACTTCCCATCGGCAGATTATGTGCCTGATATACCGAGTAACTTTCAGTATGAGACTTTTCTCTGAAATCGTGCAAATAATAATGTTTTTTATAACTTACCTCGTCTACATTTTGTCCCTATGAGCTTTACATGGGATTAACAGGACAAGAAAAAGATGCTGGGTACATTGACCTGATGAAGGGAAGTTTTCTAATAAAATTCTGCCCTGTATAACTAACTGTATGGTGTTAACAATAGATGGCGTTGACGATCCGTCAGCGGGCCAACATGGCGTCGCCTTTCGACGGGAACCAGTGGTGCGCGTAATTGACAAAGGACACTAAGCCTTTGTGCCGCTCCTTCAGGATGTCCGTCCGAATATTTCTTGGATATTACAATAAACTAATACTTCGGCTAGACAGTTGGCGCGAAATCACTTTCTTGGAAAAAACAAAGCTGTATTTGTTACAGTTTTTTTTACTGTTGGCTCACTTTATTTCACTTGTAAGAAAAGAAATAAAACGATAGACAATTTTGATTTTGTGTCTGCGCATAATCAGATTATTATCTGTTAAGAACACACGATATTATTGCATCAAATCGCTTCGTTACACAACAAAAAACGGTTATCACATAATATATGAGGGGGCTCTGCCCACAAATTGGCTCCCCCTCGTTATCCGTGGATTGGGGGCAGTTTCTTGTCCTGCACCGAAGCACCCTCAAGGCGATGCCTCACAAAGAATTCATTATTTGCACGCAACACATTCAATGTACTTTATTTGCTACATAATGACAGCTCAGAATCTAATTTTGTAGTTAGCCTACAATGAAATTACACATATTTGGGTTCATTTGTAATTCACACTGTAATGGGCAATAAAAGAATTTGTAAAAGCTAAACCAGCTTGTTTATTTTTGGAAATAAGGGATCTATAGCCAAGTTCAACTTCAAAAAATTTAATGAAAACATATACCTACCTTAATAAAACAATGGCTAATAATTTGGGTTTATAAAATTCATCCAAAGAATCCACACAACACACATCTTTAAATACCACAAAATATTTTTTCTGTAGATAACGTATAATATCTAATCGTACTTATTCAACCCCAGTTTGTCCCTTTACATAAAACTTGAAAACATAACGTAAGTCATACCGGCCATTCTTAAGGTTATAATTGGGAAAGTTTACACCATAATATCTCTAAATTATGGAATTTTCCGTCCAAATATCTTCATTTTTTTGGGCGGTAGGTGTGAAAAAAAGTACACATATACTACAATTAATAAATTTAATTAAAATAATAAATAACAGTTTAAAAGAATTAAAATTACATATTATGATAGTTTGACATAAAATACCTGCCAGTAATTGTTATCTCCGTAAAACCAGCACAAATTAACACCCTAGACACATCAACACAATGGAAGAGGTTAAGCAGTCTATGTGTGAGATGATGGACATGTTCAACACTAGAATGAACTCTTTCCACGAGGAGCTGCACAAGACCCCCGCTTCCACAACAACATCTGGATTGGCCGCAGAGTTCCAGAGCTTCCGTCAGTTCATCACCACAGCACTGAATAGTCTGCAGCAGCAAGTGGAGATGCTCGCGAAGGGCCTGGACCGCATAGACATGCACGGCCGCAGGAAGATGTTGCTGCTGCATGGTGTCCCCGAGCAGAAGGATGAGGCTACCGCAGATGCAGCAGTTAAGGCCATCACAACCTACATCAAGGACCCGGGATTCCTCAACGCCAATGATATCGCTCGCTGCAACCGGATGGGACGCCCCAGGGACAAGCCTAGGCCCATCCTACTTAAGTTCAAGGATCATCCCACAAGAACAAAGGTCTGGTTCTCCAAGGCGAAACTGAAGGGCAGCGGGTTCACATTGTCCGAGTTCCTCACGAAGACCCGCCACGATGTGTTCATGGCGGCGCGACAGCGGGTCGGCGTGGCGCGCTGCTGGACGCGGGACGGCTGCGTGGTGGTGCAGGGCGCCGACGGCAAGCAGAGCCGCGTCGTGACGCTGACCGAGCTCAACCAGGTGTGTCCGGCGACGCAGCAGCACGGCGCCGGCGGAGCCGCGGCCTCGAAACCCACCAGCAGCAAGGTGGCAGACAAGCCAGTGGCTGCGTCAGTAAGACCGCAGAGAGCGTCGAAGAAGTAATAGGTAGTAAGTTTAGGCATAGTAGGCTTTTTTTTCTCTATTGCGGTATATCGTGATATTTATAATCTATTTGCAGGTAACCTAACTTTTTGTAAACTTGTGTCACTGTTTTGTTTGTTTGTGTTAAGTGTCAACGTCAATTTCGTGCAACTGTCATTCCAAACTGTTCACAGACTGCATTTCTTGGTAGGTAAATTCATTGTTTTGAGATCCTGTAAGTCACGTTCCGTTATATGTAAATTTAATGTGCTTACGCTTTTGAATTTATTTCGAGTAGCTTAGAATAATTATTCATTAATTTAGTTAAAGTATATATTTAAAAGTAACAATAACTGGCAGATGAGAACTTTATAAAAAACTTATTAAATAGTTTAGTAACTAGTTGTAGATTTATATACATTTTATATTATTTTATTTATTTACTATATACTTATATATTTAATGTTATCTTGCTCTGATAATGATAGTGACAACGTTTATGAATCTTTTTCCTCTTCATCTGAGGATGAATTAAACAGTATCGAAAAAACCGACAGTGATGATAGTTTCCAAAGCTTACCCGCACTTAGTGATCTTCTTAGTAGTACCTTTTCTGGATTGAACAACTTTAATGTTGTTCATATCAATGCGCAAAGTATCCCGGCACATTATTCTGAACTGATAGCAACATTTCATGGTAATAAACATATTCACGCTATTTTAGTGTCCGAATCGTGGCTGAAGCCGTTCCATTCCTCAGCATCGTATAGTTTACCAGGTTTCAATCTGATTCGCAATGACCGTACAGGCTCTCGCGGCGGAGGAGTGGCAATTTACCTACGTTCACATATTCCTTTCTCAATAGTAAATTTGTCATCTCAGCCGCCGCCAGACAGTGCTGGTGAACATCTACTGGTCGAAGCAACCTTGTCTCACACTAAAGTTTTAGTAGGTGTTTATTATAGTCATTCCTTAAATGTAAACTTTTTCAATTCATTTGAAAAGCTTTTGGAAGACTTCATTCCAAACTATAAACATATTATTATTATGGGTGACTTCAACACCTGTCTTCTCAAGAATGACTTGCGATCTTCTTCCCTCACTTCCATAGTCAAAGCTAGCAATATGACAATTTTACCTTCAGGTGCTACACATCATTATCCTAATTCTGTCCCATCTCTGTTACACCTATCGCTTGTTTCTTCCCCAGATCATGTTGTGAAGCACGGCCAGTTTGGAGCTGATGGTTTCTCATACCATGATCTGATTTATATTTCCTATAAAATACGCCCCCCTAAGGCAAAATCAAGAATTCTTCTGCAGCGTCATTTTGGTGGTATGAACGAACACAATCTGTACAGCGATGCACAGAATGTCAATTGGGACGCTGTTCTGAATGCAGGCACTGTTGATGAGCAAATTTCTGTCTTCAACTCTCTCCTCATTGAGCTATATGATGTTCATGCACCCATAAGGTCAGTAAAGATGAAACATCTACCTGCTCCCTGGCTCACTGACGAAATAAAATGTCTCCTTAACCAAAAAGCAGCAGCCAAATCCCGGTACAAAATGAAGGCTTCAGCCCAGAACAAGACAAGGTACATAGAATTACGAAATCACTGCAATAGGGTGTGTAGGGATGCACAGCGACGCCATATCCATGATGCCGTCCAGAACGGAGATCCGGCCAAAGTTTGGAATTTTCTTAGGTCACTGGGAGTTGGCAAATCACGTTCTGATTCGATCCCTCAAGACTTAGACTTGGATAGTCTCAATAAACACTTCACCTCTGTTTCAGCCATGGATAGTGGTACCAAGCAAAGAACTCTTAATCACCTCTCCTCAATGCCAACTCCTGACTTTACTCCTTTCAATTTTAGTCAAGTTACTGCTTGTGACGTTAAGAAAAGCATCCTATCAATTACTTCGAATGCAGTCGGTAGTGACAGTGTAAGTCGTAAAATGATTCTTCCCATAATTGATATTATCCTTCCAGTCATAACCCACATCCTCAATTCCTCTATCTCCTCCAACACATTTCCATCCACCTGGAAAGAGGCGCAGATTATTCCGTTACCTAAAAAACCCAATCCCACTTTGTCCGACTACCGCCCCATTTCCATCCTCCCTTTCCTATCCAAAGTACTTGAGCGTCTCGTCCATCGACAGCTCAGTGATTTTCTAGTGAAAAATAACCTGATGAACCAGTATCAATCTGGGTTCCGACCTGGACACAGCACAGTCACAGCACTAGTTAAAATCACAGACGATGTTCGCCTAGGCATGGAAAATGGTCAGCTGACTATTCTGTCACTACTTGACTTCAGTAACGCATTCAATGCAGTAGATTTTGATATCCTCCTCGGGGTACTGCGATCTCTTAACGTATCTCCAACGGTAATTGACTGGTTTCGTAGTTACTTGCACGGACGCCGGCAACGAGTTCGTATTGAGGACTCTGACTCACAGTGGTGCAATACCCTGGCTGGTGTCCCGCAAGGTGGCGTGCTGTCTCCGCTTCTTTTTGCCATCTTCATAAATAGTATTTCTGATAATTTAACTTCATCCTACCACCTTTATGCAGATGATCTTCAAATCTATTCCCTTGCTTCTCCATCTGACTTGCATAATGCCATTTATGACACTAACTGTGATCTAGACCGAATCTCAGAGTGGAGTTATAACTATGGACTAAAAGTAAATCCATCAAAAACCCAAGTCATCATTTTAGGAAGTTCTCGTCTACTATCAAAACTCGATTACGGACAGCTGCCAGCAGTCCTATTTGATGGCGTCCGTATTGAGTATAGTAAAAAAGTGAAAAACTTGGGCATCATTATGGATAGCTGTATGACATGGATGGCGCAAGTGGGAGAGGTTAGTCGGAAGGTGTTTGCTTCGGCAGCTTGTCTGCGCAGACTGCGGAACTTTCTCCCAACAGCCACCAAAATTGCGCTCGCACAATCTCTCCTTCTCCCTATTCTTGATTATGCCGACAGTTGCTATCTTGATTTAACTGAAGAGCAATTAAATAAACTTGAGAGACTTCAAAATGTCTGTATACGGTTCATATATGGATTACGCAAATATGACCATGTTTCTGAATTTCGTCGTAAACTCAAGTGGCTCCCCATTCGCCATCGCCGGAATACACATATTCTCTCTCTGCTTTATTCGATACTGTTTAATCCGTCTTCACCTTCATACCTTAAGGAACGTTTCGAGTTTCGCTTCACGACACACAATAAAAATTTACGTTCCACTGAAAATCTTCGTATAAATATTCCGCCCCATACAACTTCTTTTTACTCCAACTCTTTTACTGTCCAAGCCATCCAACTATGGAACGCTCTCCCTTTAAATATAAGGCAAGCGCCATCTCCTGCGTCTTTTAAACGCATGATCAAAAGTCATTATCTTGAAGAACAAGTTGAGTCTTAGTTAAATTATTTTTATTTTAGTTATTTAAATTTGTCAGAGCTAATATTATATTTATAATATATATTATTTTATTTAATTATTGTTATATATTTATTTATGTATTTATAATTATATATGTATTTTATGTATTCAATAATTTTGTTTGTTTTTAGTTGTTAATTTCGTAATTAAGTACACCTAAGTGCCCTTTTCCAATGTTTAACTTTTTACCTATTTTCGGTTGTCTGGAAGAGATCGCTCTTAGCGATAAGACCGCCATTTGTGCATGTATATTAATTAAGTTAAATTTAAGTTATGTTTCATGGTGTGCAAATAAAGATTATTATTATTATTATTATTATTAAGGAGTGAGACTTTCGCAATTTTGTCAGATCGCAGGTATGCAAACTTAATGAATAGGTTCAACGTGAATTTTCATCACGAAAATTAATTTATAGCTTCTGAAATAGCAATTAACAAAGTAAACACGGCTGAGAATGAATTGGCTATTTAAAATAACAACCGTTCTGAAACTAGCGCGCAACAATACAGCAGAAGTTGGCATTCAAATGTTTACGTATACTTAAACAGGCCCATTCACTGGCTGGCTACAAACCACAGATTATACAGAAGACCACAGAGAGTCGCCAGCATTCAGTACAAACTACACGAGACTCGTTCAAAAACTTTACCTGAAATCTCGAGACAAAAGTTACACGATTTAAACCACAAACAGCGATTTCTGGACCGTACCGACCACTTTTTGGTGAGCTGCTCACACCCCCGTACAGTTAACGTCCTGTGAAGAAACACGGTGTCCAGGAGCCGATCTATGCGCTAGCACAGCTCAAGTTGAGTTGGCCCTATGGCTATGTTGTTAGATCAGAATGGCCACAGCAATAACAAGGCCGGTAACGATAGCTGTTTAGATGTCTTTTTCAAACAAAAAACGTAATAGCGCACATTTTGCTGTGATCTCTATCTGTCTGTTGTTTTTACGATCCATGGCGTCGCCGGCGAGATTCACGAACCTTCTTTGTTTGACCAAAATCATTCTCTCTTGTTTGTAAATTTCAGTATTTTCTGAGTTCTACTTTGAGTCCATTGTATTTTTTTTCTAAAACACTTATGCAAACAGTTTGTTCGATACACAAAATTAGGTTTACGAAATATATGAATTTATATTTATGGCATATGACGTAGTAACGCAGCGTATAAAATTATCAGCAAAATGAACGCAGCTTACACGCGTGATATAAAAAAAATACGTCCCACTTGCAACGTCTATATTATTTATAGAAAATACTTTTAAATGACTTTATATAAGTTTATTTTTTACGATACCTACTTGATACGATACTTACAATCCAATCCAAGCCACCATCAACGGAAAAGAATCACCATTTTCAAAAATGGAACTAAGTTATTTTTTCTTTTTATTCCAGGAATGTAGTGTACAACCTGAGCCTGACAGACCTGACGGAGCAGCGCCGCCTGGTGTGGTACTCACCCGAGAACGACGTCAAGATGTGCGTCGTCAAGGGGAAGGACGAGGTACGTGACCTTTTTGAATTTCGAACCAAAGAACAGAATTACTCCTTTTCGAACTGTGTGGCCACTGGCCAGTCTCTGTTTGTTGCTGTGATGAGGCTGGCTGGAAACAATCAATGCTTCGGCCTCTTTTTTTTCTTTTATAAGGAGACAGTTACATTGCTTATGTTGTTTTTTTCTTTAAAAATTACAAACCTTTTTATTATAAAAATATGATGCATCGTAAAATTATTATATCAAAATCAATACATTGCGGTTACTTTGTATTTCATTCGCAGTTCAAATAAATCGGTGGCTTTTTCAAATTAGAACATTTAGTTACTCTGGTCAGTTTCAATCACTATCGAAACAATTGAAATGATTAAATTTGTATTTTGTAAAAAGTTTAGAGTAAAGCCAGTATTTCAAACACTATTTATGAAAACTGAAATTTTGAGTTTTAAATAAATAAACTATAAACTTGGAATTAGGTCAAGCGTCCTTGGAAATTCCTGGCTGTAAAATAGATAGGTATATAAAAGTTACAGTTCCCCGATATCTATTGAATAAGTGGTACGTGCTACGAGACCGGTGCTACGGCGTAGCCTCCGCGTAGCACATGAATTGCTACGCCGCGCCGTAGCACGTAGGTGTCTGAAATGCTGCGAACCAACAATGCTGTGTATTTACTAAGCAGTATTCCTGAATGAAGCGTCCGTAGTCGAGCGGGCCTCAGTGATCGTAACTGATCGCTGAGGTTAAGCAACAACTGACACGGTCAGCCATTGGATGGGTGACCAATTTCAAGTGGTGCTTTTCTGGACGCTTCCGTGCTTCGGACGGCACGTTAAGCCGTGGGTCCCGGTTGCTGCTTCGGCAGCAGTCGTTAAGCCTAGTCAGAGGCCTTCGGGCGGCTTGAAAACATCTGACAGTCGGGTTGCCCACTTACCCGACAACTCTCTCAGCACAAGCTTGCTTGTGTTGGGGCCCACCAACCCGCACTTGGCCAGCGTGGTGGACTAGGCCTAAACCCTTCTTTCATTGGAAGGAGACCCGTGCCCCAGCAATGGGGACGTAATGGGTCGTGATGATGATGATGATTCCTGAATCCTTTTTGGTTGTCTATCTTATTATATTTATTATATCGTCTAAAAATGTGTAAAAGGAGAGTTACATGATGCCACAGGGCAGGAGTATTTAAGAGCATTTTTCAAATGCGATAATGCGCTTTTGATTTATTAATATAAACCTATATTGTTCTAATAGTAGGTAACTAGAGGTATATGACTGTGCTATACGTATAATATATACAGTATCGGTGTATCATATTAGTAGTCTTTATTTATATTATGCCGCATTGTTCCTTATTAAAATATGTAAGTATATTCATTATTCACCATTAATAATATTAGTATCTATATTCCTCCGTATAAATTTTAACATCGAGGAAAAGAGAAATAATGACTTGAAAACCATAACAAAAGGCGCGGAAAGCCACAATTATTATTGTATAATTTGACAACGATATCGAATAAAGATAATTGGATTTTGCGTAGAATTGCTCTCCGCTGTCGGCCTATCACAAGCCTCGGTATCTATTCACAAGCGATTAACTAAAGATTTAAATGGGGTACGCTTCGTAACGAACAAAATGTTTTATTAAATGAAGCCTTTCAAAACTTTTCTAAACGTATATTCGGGTATCTTATACTGGCTATTCTTTGTATTGCTAAATTGAAAGCATTTTTTTGTGAAATATTATTTATATCAAGAATAGTTTATTCGATTACTAGTACGTATAATATTATTTCATTACTTTGTATGAAATACACTTCCCATCATCTCCCGTATGGAGCAAACTCTCTTTTTCTCTCTTTAGGTTAAAGACAATTAAATTAAAGAGCTCTCATTTACTTTTCAGCAAACCGCAGTGTAAAAATCGCATTAGACATTAGTTTTTGTAAAATCGTAAAACTTCATGTCTACTTAAATTTTACTCGCTTAATTAGTACGTATAGAGATAGTGCCAAATTGCATTTTCGTGTTTAAGCGCATAGTTAGTTTAATTTATTCGACATGGTCTGCCCTATTAGTTTTATACTTACTTAAGTATTATATTTTAAAGTTTTTTCATAGCCAAGCCAGTGTTAATATAATACTAATTTAAAAAAAAGTAGTGATAGGTTGGGGTTAGGTAGTACCTATACTTGGGAAAATGAAATTTATTCCCCAGTCATAATCATTGTCAATCAAACGCCATAAGTCTTAGCACTCTTGCTATATTTTAAAAAGTGTACATTGTTTTATAAATACCGAAATAGCCAGCATTTCAATTTCATAATTCGAACACAAAAAAGCTATTCGAGGCGGGCCTATTCGCGTATAAAATTGGGCCCTATTCCGTACAGCGTCTTCGTCGCATGCCGGCAAATTAAAACTCCAATCGAGTGGAGATTCGTGCTCGAGAGTACATCCAGGTCACAGAATAACCACCTCCTGAGTTAATGAGGTACTGGGTTATTTTACTCTGCGGTCTCCGAGTGGGACGGCTAAATGTTTTATGCAACGAGGGTGAAAGAAAGGGGAATTGTTTCAGACTTCAGACCAACGCTTATAGGTCACCTTCTGTGCACGGTTAATCAGATGTTACCTAAGAATCCTAATTATAACAGAGCTTTATATTTTTTATATAAAATACTGCGCTTCTGTTTCTTATTAATTGAAAATTGTAATCGGCTAAACATGTTTACGTATATCTTATTAATACTTACATAACTATCGTCAGTCACACTTGTAACTTATGTTACTTATTTATTTTCAAAAAAATGCATACCCTAAAAAGATTATTTCTGAGAATACAAATAACAATTATCGTTTACGTAGATAAAGAACGATTTAAGTGTACGTTAAGTTTTATGTTTACGACTAACATATATCTTCTGAACAGAAAATTAAGACTGTTAAAGAAGAAATTACCTACCCTCGTTTACGACCATCGTTTGAAGCTTAATCTATAAGAAAATGTTGTTTTATGACCGTTATACAGACATGTAACAATATACCTAAATACTTTAGACGACCGAATGGCGTAGTGGTTAGTGACCCTGACTACTGAGCCGATGGTCCCGGGTTCGATTCCCGGCTGGGGCAGATATTTGTTTAAACACAGATATTTGTTCTCGGGTCTTGGATGTGCCCGTAAAATGGCAATAGGCCCGCCCCCTATTACATTGGGACTAACATAACACTCTGGCGAAAAGTGGGTGCAGCAATGCACCTCTGCCTACCCCGTAAGGGAGTACATTAGTACAAGGCGTGAGTGCGTGTTTTTTTTTTTTTTTAGAACTTGCCCTCATAATTATAATTGCTTAGCCTATTCCATAATTACCTACACGAAGATCACATAATTATACCATTCGATATCTCCTTAGGTCAATGTAGATGGATGTTATATTCTAGAAGTCCTTATCATGTAGTAGAAGGTATAAGATCAATTTATTTATTTAAGGTGGCTTCAACACATCAATATACGCAACAGTGGACATGGATAGCACGGCTTATTGATGACACCAAATAATGAAACTATATGCATAGATAATAAGAACAAACATACAAAATCACACTGACGGCGAAAATTCAAATCAAACACATATCTCTTCCTCTAAACTTTTCCACGATCCAACTTTACACTACACATATTCCATTACAATATCATAAAGCAAGGGCATTGAACACGAGTCGCGTATGCAAACACGCGAAGTTCAGAAGCTATTCCAATTATGCAGTGATCCGCGCAGACTGCCTAAAACAGCACACATCAAGGTAAATGGGACGATTTGGCAACGGCGCCTGGCCTTTATATAACTTTCCAACTATAATAGTGTAGCTTTCCTCCATACTGTAGTATGTAGTTATAGCAAACTAATGACTCTTGCCACTTGAGCTCGTTTTAAGCACCACCGCTTCAGCTTGTACTGCTAGTTACAAATGTTTTGAGACTCTGTTTCTACAATGTTTAGAATTCCTACACACTGTATGCAGCATTTTTAATCACTGACGAAAAAGAGGGGCGTCTGGTAGTGTAGCTTCCAAACGGCTGAACCGGTTTTAGGGGTTTTTTTGGGTCACAAGCAATGTTATCCCGAGTGTTCTTAGCCACATGAGATCAAAATCGGCTTAGCCGAAAGTTATGCGACTTCACTGTTGAATGTCGGGTGTTTTGAACGTTGGTTAGGTAAAGTTAGATAAAACTACAATTAATTATCATAAACAAACACGTATACAATTCAAATAGCCGACTGGTACACGCATACACAAATTCATATAACTACACAATTACGTACACTGACAGCGTCACTATCGCTCGATTCCTGATGAAGATATACACGGCTTGGGCTTAGCTGAAGATGCATACGATGCAATGTGTACAGTACAGTCAGTGCTATTCATTAGGGCAAGGAACATACCGGATTGAACTATACACATTTCTGCCCCTGCGAATGCCGAGTCCTTGGGATATGCAATATACCTACGTACCTATAAATTTCGTTTATCGGATTTAAACCATGAGATTATTTTAAAAGACTGTGGGATCTAGTTTTCAAGGTTGATTTTCGGTTGATCATTGAGTTAGTGATAACAATTACTTTTTAAATATCCAAATTTACGTTCAATTAGGTAACTTGAAATGTTTATTAAATCGTTATTTAACAATGAAACATTATTCGATTTTTTTAATTCAATTATGCCTACCTGCATTTTATTCTTATAACAGGTACCTATACTGCAGTGTGGCTATTACAGCTGTATCGTATTCAGTAACTACTCATATATTATTATAATCTCGTTTACATACAAAGTCAATATGCATATGAAGTGCCAATAATTAGCATATAATAATAACCACTAATACGTGCAACCTATAAATACTAGTAGTTAATAATTGCTTGAGCAAGTTAAAAATACATACATACACAATACACCGGCTAAAAATACATGCATATGCAAAACAGTGCGGCGAGCAGTGCTATTCTGAAAAACGAAACGCTTGCAAAACTAAAGGTAATAAATTAAATAGATCCATGTTCACCAAGTCTAGTATTTTTACACCTTTATTTTAGCTACGTCTACCTCGGCTTTATGTGAAATATTAACTTGGTTTACAGCATGGTATAATAATATACTCGTTTACAGTCAATATAATTTGAGGTTCGTAGGATCCATATCAATCTCAAAACATGTATTTAATCACCTAGCAGAACGCAATCATACGCTGTAGTAAAAATACAAACTCAATGATTATTGTATCAGCCCCGTAAATTACTAAGGTACCTTATCGAATTATTTATTTGAAGTTTTAGGAAAAAAACTCCAGGCGCAATAGCATTTACGAGGCTTATAGTTCTATTTAAGACATCCGTGAAATGTGAAATAAATGAAAAGAAGCCTAACATACCTATATAAAATAGCTGTATTGATACTGAGAATAAGCCTCCTGAATGTAGGTCACAGGTAGACGGCTGATACAGTTTCAAAGATAAATTAGGCTCTAGCGATTTGAGCCTGGAATAAATGGGGTCGCTTAGCTGAGGCTTTAAAAAACTCGCCAATTTTATATCTCCGTTTGCCCCACCAACACTAACAAGTATTTATTTCCTTTACTCTTTATGAAAGAACTTATATTTAGGAGGTTGGCAAATATTCTTTGACCACTTTTACTGGCTTTATGCTTATTTGCTTTTGTTTTATTAAGTTGACAAAATAAATAAATTCCCAAAACATGGAAACAATTCACCAACTACTTAAAATCAAGTACTTACTACTGCCGAATAGAGAGTTATTCAAGTAAAATGTTATGACGATTGTTAAAGAAATATCAACATAGTTGAATGTTAGGCTCCTGGTGCTATGCTTCTGGGAATTCCTAACTTCTTCAATGAAACTCAGATAGAATTTAGACAAACTGTATTAATTAAAATAGGCGCTGATTGTGCAAAAGGCCGAGAAATTTATGTTGCGCGGTCGCAGAGAGCTGAGCGAGTGTGTGTGCCGCGCCGCGATGTCTCGGAGCTCGCATCGCGCGAGTGGTGGAGGCACGAAGATTGCCGAGGATCCCCGAGGCGATGTAGGCAGGTTGTAGGTGTAGGCGTTCCGGTCGGAACATACTCCCCGGGTTGAAGAGCTGTGTCTTCAAGAAGTTGAAACAGGAAGGGGGCATATGTTGTTGTATGCCCTTGTGATGGTCCCCTTCTTTGTCAGGATCTCCGCGACTCGGCTGCGGCCATCAGGACCCGGCTTGACGTCGGTCACTCTTCCCAGCAGCCAGAGTAGCGGGGGTTGGTTCACGTCCTTGATCAAGACCATGGTGCCGGTCTTCAAGTCTTGTCCATCTGTCTGCCATTTTGTGCGTTGCTGGAGAAGAGATACATATTCGTTAGCGTAACGCTGCCAAAAATGGTGACGCAACTTCTCAATCCTCTCGTGACGCTCAAGTTGCTGAAGGTTGAAGTCGGCGACCTGAGGACCAGGGACTGAGGTAAGTGGCCGTCCAATTAGGAAATGGGCAGGGGACAAGTAAGAAAGATCAGAAGGATCGGAGGATAGAGGCGTCAAGGGTCTGGAATTTAAAATAGCCTCTATCTGAATCAGACATGTGGAGAGCTCTTCATAGGTTAAGTGAGTAAGATTTAGGACTCTACGAAGCAAATGTTTTGTGGATTTTACGGCTGATTCCCATAAGCCCCCGAAGTGGGGTGAGTAGGCAGGAATGAATTTAAAATCGATGCCATGATTGGCAATGTCTGCCTCTATATCTTTGGAGGAACTTTCAAGAAGACGTGTGAGCTCGTTGAACGCTCCGACGAAGTTGGTGCCGTTGTCGCAGTAGACGCGTCGAGATTTGCCACGACGAGCCGTGAAACGGGAAAAGGCTGCGAGGAATCCCTCCTTAGTGAGGTCGGACACCAGCTCCAGGTGGATGGCTCTGACTGCAAAGCAGACAAACACACAGATATAAGACTTGTGCAATCTGCACCCTCTACCTTTGCGGTCTGCTATCAGCACTGGCCCGGCATAATCTACTCCTACATTTAAGAATGGGAACTCAAGATGTGTTCTGTCAGTAGGTAGATTCCCCATTTTGATTTGGATAGGTTGTGACTTGAAGCGTACACAACGTACACACTGGCGGACGATCTTCTTAGAAAGGTTTTTACCATTTAATGGCCAGTAACTAAGTCGTATGTTGGCTAATAATATTTGAGGTCCAGCATGAAACAAGGCTTTGTGCATGGATTCGAATATGAGTTTGGTTAAATGATGGTTACTGCCAAGTAGTATGGGGTGCTTAACATCATAAGTGTAGTGTGAGTTATCTAAGCGACCACCCACACGGATTATGTCCTGTGAATCAATAAATGGAGAAAGGCTAATTAATCTGTTTTTCTTATGCAGGCTTTGATTATTTTTAAGGATTTTGTATTCATCAGGAAACATTTCCTGTTGGGCAGATCTGATGATAAGGGTTTTTGCTGACTGAAGGTCTGAAGATGTTAAAGAGCCTGAGCTTTTAGGGTTAGATTTACAATTTTGAATGAATCTGAGTACGTAAGCAATAACTCGGATTAACTTTGTTATTGATGAAGATTTATGAATGAGGGCAGAAATTAAATTATTAGAGCCGCAGTCATTGGTTTCATCTGCAACATCCGCGTGCATCACAACTTCAGGCAGTACAAGATTTTGTAAGAGGGGAGATGGGGGAAAATCGATTTCTTTAGTTTTGAGGAAATCGGGACCTGACCACCAAAGATTTGAAGAGCCAATGGAATCAGCTTTCATCCCCCGTGAGTTTAAATCAGCCGGGTTGCTTTTAGACGGCACGTAGCTCCACGTCTGGTTGATCGTAGCTTCTTGAATTTCGCTCACTCTGTTGCGGACGAAACTATTGAGTCTACTCGGTGACGCAGACAGCCATCCCAGCACAATGGTAGAGTCGCACCAGAAGTAGCAGTGGCTCAAAGGAAGGGTAAGTGACTGGCGCACCTTAAGGTAGAGACGTGTGCCTAACAACGCGCCACACAACTCTAGGCGAGGGATCGTGGATGCTTTGATGGGTGAAACCTTGTTTTTTGATGCTAGCAGGCGAACACTGACGGAGCCGTCGACTGCTACTGCTCTTACATAGACACACGCCCCGTATGCCTTTTCAGAAGCGTCTGTAAAGGTGTGGTATTCAATTAAAACTGAAGAGTCACATAAGACCCAGCGAGGAATGCGGATGGAATTAAGAGCTGGAAGTGACTGAATAAAATCATTGAATTTAAGTTTTATGTCTGTGGGAACGCTAGAGTCCCAATCACATTTTTGAATCCACAGATGTTGTAAGAGCATTTAAGCCAGTACCACACATGGTCCTACTAGGCCCATGGGGTCAAAGACCTGGCTAACAATTGATAATATGGTACGTTTTGTAATTTTGTTTGGGACAGTCAATTCAATTGTAAAAAACAAGTTATCTAAATTAGAATCCCAATACAGGCCAAGAGTTTTACTGGGGGAAGCATCATTTAAGTTAAGGGTTTTTTCTATGTTATGTTTGTCAAAATTTGAAATTGATTCTAATATTGATTTATTGTTCGACTGCCACTTCCTAAGATTAAATTTTGCTGATCCGAGCGTCTGAACAACCCCATTGCATAGCTCGACAACTGAGTCTACTGTGTCTCCTCCGCTTAAGAAATCGTCTACGTAAAAATCGTGCTTGATAGAGTCTCTTACTGCTGGTTCTGTAGACTGGTCTGCGAGTGACGTTAAACATTTGGTTGCGAGATATGCGGCTGCAGCTGTTCCATAAGTCAAAGTTTTAAGAGTGTAGGATTTTAAGGGCTCGGATCTGTCAAATCTGAATAATATTTGTTGTAACGAGCGCTGGTGAGGTTCTACTAAAACTGCACGGTACATTTTTTCGACGTCGCCCGTTACAACAAATTTATGTTGCCTAAATCGCAATAAGATTGATAGCAAGTCGTCCTGAACTGTTGGCCCTACCATCTGGATATCGTTGAAAGACTTGCCTGAGCTGGTACGGGCTGAGCAGTCGTACACGACTCTCAATTTTGTGGTAGTGCTGGACTCTCGAACCACCCCATGATGTGGCATGTAGTATTTTTTATCAGAAGAATGATGCAATGTATTTTCTGACATGTGATCAAGAGCGATGTATTCATGCATGAATTTTAAATATCTGTCCTTTAAAAGAGAATCGCGCTCCAGCTTGCGCTCTAAGGCGTAGAATCTACGCTGAGCCATTGTATAAGAGTCACCTAGGCTTTCAGGCGAGTCTTTCAACGGTATCGTTACCACAAATTGACCATTATCGTCGCGACGTGTGGTTTTCTGAAAGAGTTCCTCACAGGCTTGTTCCTCATTGGAGAAACACTTACCGGCAGGTACCGAGTCCAACTCCCAAAAACGAGTAAGTTGGTCTGACTCTTCAGTCGAAAGAAAGTGACATGCTGGGGGTTGATGACGATTCATTGATGTATGTACACACCCTGATATAAGCCAACCGAATTGTGATGATTGCAAGTTAGGTTGTTTATGACCTAGCTTAATTGAGTTGGAACCTAAGACGTCCCAAAATACTTCAGCGCCAACTAAGATGTCAACAACTGAAGGTGTGTTGAAGGTAGGATCTGCTAGCTGAAGACCTGGCGGTATGGGAATCGACTGTGCGTCTATGTAAGAGCCAGGGAGAGCAGTTGTGATTTTAGGTAGAATGTAACAACCTATGTTTCTCCTATAGTCACCCACGCAAGAATAAATAGTTACGTCACACATTTCAGAGGAGCTAGAAACTTGATCATTTATACCTGAGACGGTGGAGCTGGTGCTGCGTATTACCAAGCCCAGCTTGTCACAGAGGTCTTGGGTGATGAAGTTGGAGGTGCTCCCGTTGTCTAGGAGAAGTCTAGCAGAGTGCAGGTTCCCATCGACGTCGGCAACTCTCGCCATAGCTGTGGAAAGCAGGACAATACCTCTGTTACATGCAGATGTTGGAGAAGGAATAATGTTGGTGGACAATGCTACATTGTCACCGTTGTCATTCTCTTGAAAAATTTCCCTGTGAAGCAGGGTGTTGTGCCTATATTTGCAATATTTGCAATGAGACAACGTGCATGATTTTGCAGAATGACCTGGCCTGAGGCAATTCATACAAACATTGCTCTCAGAAGCTTTCTTTATTCTTGCCTCAATGTCGAGTTTTCTAAAAGATTCACAAGTGAATAGAAAATGAGCATCTGAGCACATAGGGCATTTGTTTTTATGTTGAAATGGTTTATGTTTTGTTGTTGAATGAAAGTTTTTTATTTGTTTATTGGAATCCTGATGGGAACTAATAGTTGTGGCTGATGATGATGATGATGACTTGTTTTTATTTATGAACTTGCTGTTGTCGTTTAAAGTTTCGATTAGATCTGCCCTATTCGACAAAAATGACGTGAATTGTTTTAAAGATGGTGAAGAGTTTATTGAATTTTTGAACTCTTCCCATTGCCTGTTGGTCGAGGGGTCTAATTTTTTGGTCATGATGAAGATAATTAAGGTGTCCCAATTATCCACTGGTTCACCGAGTGAAGACAGTGCACGCAGATTTTTGTTGGTGACATCAATGACATTTCTAAGGGCTTGGCTTGATTCCCGTTGGATAGGTTCAACATTGAACAGAGCCTGGACGTGATTGTTGACGAGAAGGCGAGTGTTGTCGTACCGTTCGCTGAGTAACTGCCAAGCAATGTCGTAGTTCGCCTCCGTCAAGTCCAAACTTTGCACAATAATTGATGCACTACCTTTCAATGCTGCGCGAAGATAATGGAATTTGTTAATGTTTGATATGGAACTATTATTATGTATGAGAGAAATATACGTATCTCGGAATTGGAGCCAGTGCTGATAGTCGCCGTCAAAGTGAGGTAAGTCTATCTTGGGAAGTCTCACGAAGTCGTGCTTGCAACCAGAGCCGCTGGAGCGGGCGCCGTCCAGGCTGGGCGCGGGGGCGGGCGCGGCGGCCAGCAGCTCGCGCGCGCGGGACAGCTGCGCGTAGTACTGCGTCTCGAACTGCTCGCGCTCGCTGTACCGCTCGTCCACGTCCTCCGACAACAGCTCCAGCTCCGTCTGTAACGCGTCGAATTCACTATACAGCACTTCCAATCTACTGACACGCATTTCTAATTCCAATACCTGGGATGGAGTAAGAGAATGACCACTATCAGGCATTAGTTTTAAAAAGGTCATGAACTGAGTCATTTTTGCTTTGTAGCTTCCACGCTTCTTAACAAGCTCCCCCAATTTAGCGACAGACATAATGAAGATTTAAGGCAAAAGAAAGATGTCTAAGCTATAAGAAAGGCGGGATTAAGCAGTTAAAAGTTAAGCAAATAAGTTAAGTTACTCACATACAAAGAAGTACCTAAGATGAGTAACACTGTAAGTGTACGATAAAGAGCGTGAAAAAAATAAGCCACAAATATTAATAAACCTACTATAGGTATGGTAAGACAGCTGTTATTAATGTATAACTAAGAGAAATGCACAAATAAATTTCTAAAGGAATTTACGTATTACGTAACAAGCCACGTTGTACGATTCAAGACAAGTATAAATAACAAAGTATTTCGCAATTCTACACTAAAAAAGATGTTTTAATAAGCAAGTAACGTGAATAACAGACAAAATAAATGTATTTGTGTGTATCTATAACTGGAGAATGTTATTCAATGCAAGCCATAAAACACGCTTAACCTTGACATTGACGACGGCTAGCTGATAAGTGAACAAAAGGTGCTAATGGGTTTTTAAGTGCGTTGAATTTTATTGCTATTATGAATGAACAGCTGATGTGTAAATGATTATGCTATATTTACTTATAATAATAAGCTTATGAAAGAGATCAATGACATGCCTGATCCGTATAGCAATATTTTAAATTCCTGGAAAAATGGATGGGGAAAAAATGACAGGAATATAAGGATATGGAACGGACTCACTCAGTGTACCAAAGTCCCTCAGGGTAGACCGTCCTTCAGGTGTTCTCCAAGCTCCAAGTTGTCTCGGCGAACGTGGCACGGTCCAAAGTCCACAAGCGACGACGAACGCAGTCGAATCTTCTCGGTCCTTTCGCGTAGGTATTACGAAGGACCACTAGTTGAATGTTAGGCTCCTGGTGCTATGCTTCTGGGAATTCCTAACTTCTTCAATGAAACTCAGATAGAATTTAGACAAACTGTATTAATTAAAATAGGCGCTGATTGTGCAAAAGGCCGAGAAATTTATGTTGCGCGGTCGCAGAGAGCTGAGCGAGTGTGTGTGCCGCGCCGCGATGTCTCGGAGCTCGCATCGCGCGAGTGGTGGAGGCACGAAGATTGCCGAGGATCCCCGAGGCGATGTAGGCAGGTTGTAGGTGTAGGCGTTCCGGTCGGAACAAACAATAAATTATTATTTAGGTCAAAACTTTATTAGGTATCATAAAAAACTCCCCCTCACTAGCCATGAATATTATATTTAAAAAATACGTAATTACTGAGTAGGTAAGTACTTAGGTACTTGGAGATTGGCATGAAGGATAAATCCTTAAATCCTCCTTGAACCTACATCTGCGCTCTGACGTCACTGCGACAGTCGCTGCTGAAGGCCAGAAGAATCGGGACGTGGCCGAAATTGGAACTAAACCCTACGTCTTTTTACCACAGTTCATTTTAAATATGTTTTTATTATGAAGATACACCCAATGGATTATGGGTGTCACCCATATTACTGTCGTTATAATATTAAATTGCGTTTCTTTAAATGTTCGTACCTCACGGCAGAAAAATCTAAACCGTAGCGCCTCCCAAGTATTCAAGTGTGCCTACAAGTAAGGGAGACGTAACGCTGCGTACTATCCCTCCCCATTTACTGTCCTCAAGTAGTGTTCGGGCCGGATTAAGGTGCGTCGGTCGTTTGAGGCGACCAGCCAGCGCCTCCTTGAGCTTGCACACACCTGGGACTAGTACTTCAGCCTATACATAAATATGTATACCGTATACCTGTAGTAGTAGCAGTAGTAGGTAGAAATATTGAGTGTGTGAGGGTGTCTGGTTGACGCAGTGGTTGGTTACCCGAGGGTCCTGGGTTCGATCTAAAATTTTATGGTGTACTTAATAGACATGTAATAGATAGAGGTATTAAATTGTTCCTATACGTAATACTGGCGAAAATTATGTGCTGCAATAAAAGTAAAAGGTGTGAATGTGTGCACCTTACCTGATTATGCAAAGTTATTCATGTTCATACTATCTATTAACCTAGTATCGCATTTTATATCGATAAAAATTAACAACACTAGTAAACGCACACAAATTTCACAACGAAAATTATGTTTCCAACAACGAGGCCAGTGTTGCTAATATGTTATCACGAGCCATTTATCAATACCATGTTTTGTTAAAATGCATGCGGTGTGTGCAGTGTGAATTTGTCCCTCTGATAAACACTAATTTATCATTCAAACGGTAACGATAAGTAATTATCTACACGGACGACAAAATATGTTTTAATTAGTACAGCTAAGTATAGGAAATCAAACAATATGGTATCTAAATGAATAATTTTATGTTTGAACTTATAAACACTTACAAACTTGCCATTAGCGCAATATCATTTTACGGGGCTTATACATACCTTTAGTAGTACTAAAAGCCTTTTCATATCAAGCGTTATCGCAGACGTGGCAAACACAGCTTAATATCCTATGTTTTACGTTCCCAACTAAAAAATACCTCCTCGCACTTCCTAAAAGTGAATACGCAAGCAGGTAACATTACCCGACACAAATTCAAATGCCTTATCCAAAATTTATCAGCTCCGATTCTAGACTCAAGGCTCTAGATTCGTCTCTGCTCGCCCTATCCTTGCATTTGCACTTATATTGCCCCCACAATCACTCTCGGGGCGCAGTGTGTAGGCATGACATTTGACTCTCATATTTACGAAGGTACCGTCAGACGGAGTCAAGGTTTTACTTTAAAAATCTTAGTTTACCTGGTCATAGTGGTTTATTAAGTCCATAAAATTAAGGTTTCCTTCATAAGTGGTGAAGAAAAAGTGTTGAATGTAAAGAAAAATTGGTTTGATTTTGGACTGGCTTCTATAAAAGCAATGTACCCTTATAGGTACTTCTCATAAACAGTGAAGAAGAGTAGAAATATATTTTCAGAATGCTCCTTGATTTTATATCAAATTGCAGAATAGTGCCTAGAGGTCTCCCGTATACAAGTATACATCCCGTCTCGCAGACCGTTACAACTTTCGAATTCCGAATGAAGCACGACCGTTGAATACGGAACAAGCGTTGAATCCAACTTGAATTTGGAACTACTAGAACAACGTTAGAATCTCATGGTGTAAAGAAGTTTCTGCGGTTCGCTACATTTTTATCTATTCTTTCTATTTTTATTGTTAGGTAGGTACTTTATTTGATGTACTTACGATTTTAAAAGTATTTTTTTTAAGTAACAGTATAATTATGTTAATCCTATTAACTTCATGTCAATCCCTTTTTCAGCTCTAGTACTTGCAACCGAAATATTTATGTACTTACTATACCTATTAAAAAATCCACAGCTCTAACTTTAGTCAACAATATTCACCCCAAAGCCCCACCCCAAGCAAAGCAAAAACAAGTGAACCGAAAGAAAACCCGAGGCAAAAACAACTCCCTCTCTCCGAGAATTGATTTAGCTCCGCAAATAAGTTTAGAAATGCAGCAAGTCTAGAGCCACGTGTGACAGCACTGCTTAGGGCGTACGTTCAGAAATGGTATGCACGACGCGACGGTCCACGTTCGCCTGCAATTGAAGCATGAATTTCCGAACGCTCCCTCGGTGGGCAATCAGTTGTGGCGCAGGGCTGCCAACTTTAAGGAAATAGCCTTTTGCAGTTGCATCGTCTTGTACTATTATATGGTTATAGGGTCAAACTAAGTAAAAGAAAAGGAAAATTTGTGCCGGCCTAAACACTTTTTCAGAGCTAGACACACAAGACATGGGCATAAGTCTAGGTATATAATGAGATGTCTGCTTTCAGGCTGCTATTTTAGTACATGGGTTTCGTAAATATATCCTAGTATTGACTTTTATACTAGTGTAAGAAATTATTGTTTGCTAGGATTGTGGACAAGTTTTTTGGTTTTTTGAGCTTCGTCGATCCAACCATATTTGTGTAGCTTTTTGATAGCGAGATTTTGGAATAGATTTGTGAGTAATTAAATTTATCTCTTATTTTTGCATGTACATATCCAAATTATTTTTCTGAAATGTCCAACTATTTTTAAACTAACAACGTTTGCCTGTTGCACTTTTGGATTAAAATAACGTTGTAGTGATAACTAACAGTTAATTTATCAATTGGTTTGTATTTTGCTTGCCATAAAATTTCAACCCAACACATCTGAGAGGCTATTCAAAACAGATAAGCATTTGAAAGGATATTCCGAAAGCAATCTCATCGCTGCCAGTCGTTTTTACTGGCATTTCAATGCGCAAAGAAATCTCGATTTCTTTGAAATCGCCACGTTTCTGCTGAATAGCACGACACTCTCTCGCACCCAACATATCTGTGTCACTCCCGTCTATCGAGCCAACTATCCATGTATTACAGGATTAGATCTAGCAGTACAAAAAACCCTGGTCCAATGTTTTTTTTGTGACGGTATTTGTCAGATACTCTGGCATACGAGTACACATCAATACCACCCGTACATACTTAACAGATGCTGGACTATGGTAGACACACTTACACCAAATGACTCAAATCTTGATAACTTTTCTTGATATAAGCAAGTGTATTATACATACGGTAGGTAGTAGGTGTTAGGGTAATTGTCTGTGTCTATGGTACCTATATCTGCTAGTCTAGACTAGTGCATGCTCGTTCGCCTGATTGGTTTGTGTCTGGTATGAATGAGGTGGGTCTGCGATTAGGTATGTATAACTGGAAGGTTGTGGTTGATTTGGAATGCGGGTAGTAAAAAGTTAGCTAACTATAATCTGCAGCTAATAAAGTATATCTTTAACAGGCTATATTCGTAACCTCGTAAGTTGAAATAACATTCATTTTTCTTCCCTTCATCTATGATGCTGTAAATACATTTATTTATATCGTGTACAGAAACAGATTCATATTTGTAAATCTTTATTAATATCAACATCATTCTATCACTCTAATCATAGAATTCCATTCCAACACAACGTTCTCTTTACAAACGCAACGAACCAAAAGGAAACGTACACTTTTTTCATCAGTATCAAACATAACCAAATGCAATCGAACTCGTAGGTTCTAACCTCAGCGCATCGACTGTGCAATACTGTGCAAATTACACAGTCCGCGGATCTTTCCAGCTGATCAGAGAAACTACGGTAAAACCCGCGCTAATATGCACGTTTGTACCGGCCCGGAACGCAAACAAACATTACAGATTAATCAGAACTGTGGGTTTTGAAAACAAATTGGTCTTTGACAAGTACTGCGGTTCAACAAGCTGTGTATTTATTGGTAGATTCATCGAAAGTAGATCCAGTTTGATGTACCTAGCTTGCAATCTAGGAAGTTCTCACATTATAAAATAAATAATATTTATGATCTCACGCTCTCAAATAAACTAACTCCAAGCCTATAGGCCTGCCCATACAAAAATTACATGAATACATTTTAAAGTGGCCAAGTGACACATAGACGTACGAGTAAGTACGAGGTGATACACGGCCAAAAAGGTCGTCAAACCACAACCACGGCGACTATCTCCCACTTTAGATACACCTAATATCCTGTCATCAGGAACCGCCCTTATCTCCATCCAGAAGGGCTAGTACATTTAAGACGTGCCAAGAGTTCTGCATCGCGCTCACTCACATCGCGCAGCCTCAAGAGCGCAACGGAGAACTCTTGTCACGTCTTAATAGCGCCCTGTGCTACAGGGCCAGCTCAAGCCTTGCGCTCGCAGCTTATCTTCCAGGCGGTTTCCACTTTAGATACACCTAATATGCCCTATATAACTAACCCCAACTCTTCTCCCGTCAACAGGAAAGCTGTCAGAACTACATCCGCATCCTGGTCTCGCTGGGGTCGGGCAAGCTGCTGGTCTGCGGCACCAACTCGTTCAAGCCTTACTGCCGCGAGTACTCCGTGCAGCGAGACAGCTACCACATGGAGAAGGAGAAGTCCGGCCAGGCCGTGTGCCCGTACGACCCGGATCATAACTCCACTGCGGTGTATGCAGGTGCGTGGCGTTACTGGAAGTGTTTTTTGAGATCAGGGTCGTCATTTTATTAGAGTTCATGGAGATGGGTTACCGACGACACTATATTTAAGCAGCATTGCTTATTGTTCAAATCTGACGTGAGTTTTATGGATCAGACAGATGTTTGTCAGATAAGATAGATAGATAAGATAGGATAGGAGGTAGGTTACCACCACCGAACATAAGAAATCGACAATCATTAACGCTTATCTTTCCAATCAGACGTAAGTTTTATGGATCTGACAGATAGATGATGCTGTTTATTAAGCAATATTCGGCGGTGGTAACCCCGCTGGTCTCGCTGGGGTCGGGCAAGCTGCTGGTCTGCGGCACCAACTCGTTCAAGCCGTACTGCCGCGAGTACTCCGTGCAGCGAGACAGCTACCACATGGAGAAGGAGAAGTCCGGCCAGGCGGTGTGCCTGTACGACCCGGATCATAACTCCACTGCGGTCTATGCAGGTGCGTGGCATTTTTAATTTTGTAAGGATGCTTACAAGGCGCAAGGAGGTTTCCACCACCGAACTACATCCTAGAAATCATCAATCTTTAAACAGCACCGCTTTATAAATGTGGGTGTGGAATATAGGATAAATATATTTGAAAAAAATAAGAGCACATACAGATAAAAAGAAACAAGAGAATAGAAAATAGAATATTAGGTACATTATTGAACACCACACAAATCAGACATACAAAAACATACTTAGGTATAGACTAGAAATAATGCTCAATTACTGGACATGTTTTTGTGGTCATTTTATAAGAGAGAATGCAATAATATATTTTTCAGTATTTTTATTGTTTAAAAATCTAACAAAAATGCATTAAAGTTACTTTAAAAAATATTACTGAACTGATTCGTATTAGGTTAAATAAATAAACGAATATAGTTTTTGAAATATCACACAAAAAACAGCGCGTGAAAAAGTACCTATCAATCGAGTTGAATCCAAGTGTAAAGTTGACACGACGCAGTATTCCAGTGGACACGGACACGAAACCGAGCTATGGAGACTACCGCTGTATTGCGATTACTATGAAAAGATTTAAAAGATTATAGGAAGAAAGCGCGTTAATAAACCACAATTTTGTAATTGCTATTGCAATTAGCTTCCTACTTATACTAATGGTAGGTATTAGTGATAACTGTCACAGTGATAAGTAACTGATAATATAATTGAATCATCGCCTCCTAATTAAGACACCCCCCAATATCATTCATAACTATGCAAACCACGACACAGTCGAGTTGCACCCACTTTGCATCGGAGGTATTGACAACGTGTACATGTAACGTTTCAAACCGTATTCGGTCTTCCGGCGTAGGCCCCCGGTGCATTGGTCGACATTGGGCACTAATTGGTGCGGTGCCCAGGGCAACCTGGCCACAGCAAATCCCCTTAGTGCGAGCATTAATGTACAATGCGGACTATTGCCGACTATCTGCTAGGGTGGCTCTCTATCGGCTAGGGGAGACAGTAATGGATGCTGAGTACGTATCGATTATCGGTCTATTAAATAATTGATTTGAATGGTGATTAAAGTAGACGTTTGTTTAGATGTGCAATAGGTGATATGATAACTCGACTGAGTGTTGTGCCGAGACTTATTGCAGTGAGTCCCGGGTTCGATTCCCGGCCAGATATTTTTTTACAGAAATATTTATCCACGATGCTTGGTAGATTATATTCTGATGATCACAATAAATAAATATGTTATGATCTACATTTTCAGATAATTTTGGCTTTCCTTTTATTAAAATACTAGCTGTTCCCGCGAGCTTCGCTTCGCCTTAAAAAGTTTTCCCGTGGGAATTTCGGGATAAAAAGTAGCCTATGTTCTTTCTCAGGGTCTAGACTTTATGTATACCAAATTTCATTCAAATCCGTTCAGTAGTTTTGGCGTGAAAGAGTAACAGACGGTCAGACAGACAGACAGACACAGTTACTTTTGGATTTATAATATTATATATATAGTTATGATAAGATACAGTTCTAAATGTACCTAATGAACTATTTAACTATAAAAGCGATAGTACGTAGGTATATAGAAGCATGACTGGAATTATCATAATAAAAACAAAAACAACAAATACCGATATCTTCGATTGAAAATCAATAAATAACTTAGATAAATGTCGATATATTGCCCATGTGTAGTAAACTTCATTAAGCACTAATAAATCCTTTATTATTCAGTTTATCTACATCACGTTTCATGAGTTTATTATCGTTTCAGTAATTCACAATGAATGATATAGTTCCTTATGTTGATAATTATTGTATCGTAATCATTTTAGGGACGAGTCTCGACTGCTCATGAGCTAAGGAGATATCTCGCTACGTAAATTAGATTTCACAAGAAAAGCATTAAATTGCGATTTCTCGCTATTGGCACAAATGGAATATAATTATAATAATGAAAAGGTTGACTTTTCAGTCTCCATATTTACTGGAATCAGGCTATCCAGGAAACATGGAGTATTCAAGTGACATACTTACCTAATTATTTATCTTAATAGGATCCATTTTTATTCTTGTATTCGCTTAAAGTAAGTAACAAAAACTTTGTATTCAAACAAATATCTGCTCCGACCGTGAATCGAACCCGGGACCTTCGGCATATCAGTAAGGGGCACTAGCCACTACACCATTCGGTCGTCAGATATTCTTTATTTGAAAGTAATGAAAACAGAACACTATTCGAACATAATAAAATAGAACTACAACTACTTACAAAGAAACACTCTTACTTTACTACTATGAACATAATTAGGTATATAATATTATGTGTCCTTCCGGCCTTTCCACTTTAATGTATATTTTCCTTCTCTTCTCTGATACAGTAGCAGTAACCAAAATAATTAATAAAAAAATAGACTAGCGATTCTAATGTTTCTTTCTATGAAGAGCAAAGTTTTTTAAAATGTGTTTTAATGCAATCCTTTTCAGCTTCAGCGTTTATTTTATGTACTTACATAGATAATCATTTATATTTTTTCATATTCATGGTACTTAAGTAAAACCGTAATGATCAATCATCTTTCATCTACTTTTAGAACGAAAGCTCTTAATAAGCTCGAGGTCAGACAGTGCTCGTTAGCGAATTATTAATAACTAAATATTCAAGATCAATTCAACTCCTAAATGAAACTTAACAATATCTTGGCTCAATGAACAAAATATTAGGCTTTTGCTCATTTTGGATCCCAAAATGGAGACCCAATTTATTCTTCTATAGGACACATGTTCTTTAAAGCGATAGCGGGGTCCTATTGTCATCAAATTAGAAATGGAAAATCTTTTTCATAACGATTGAATCCACTTTCACAGTCTAGTGACACACAATAGGGGTCCTTTGTTAGAATGAAAAGAACCCTTTTGAATGGGAATGCTCGTAGATTTTATAACGTGACTATTATGTACCTACCACGTTCACGTAGCGAGGCGTGAACGAAACTACGGCCTGCAACTTTACGTTACAGCTAGTTTAACACCCGCTGACTCTTATTACAGTCATTATAGAAGCTAGGTTCCCTTGAAGTAAATCTGGGGGTAAGTTAGTCGGGCTTTCGGGGCCGCGTTCCAGAAAGTTGTGTGAAATTCGTTACAATAGTCTGGATTTTCTGTGCAATGTTCTCTGTAACTAAAGGAACGTAATAGTTGTCTTTTCGAAAGCATTTCTGCGTTAGAATAACTTTAAAGTACGGAAATTCTCCAACTAAGGTGCAACAAGGCAAGTCATCATGTGTGTTAATTTTATACCTTGACTTCTCATCGTCGTAAAACCTCAAATCCTGCAAAATTTTTAGTAACTTACGTTGCCGGCGCAGATATTCCATTAGAAAGAGCTGGCCATCAACAAAACCCGAGCTAAACTCTTTTCGCCGGGAATTAAAAACATAATGCCCGGCGAGAAAATTTTGAAATTGAAACTTTTTGAAACATAAAATGAAGTGGGCAGTATTTCAGCGAAGGTAAACATAAAGCTGGGAGCACACGGCGCAGCTGCGGCGGTGTGGAGCCGCTAATTAGCGCCGGGCGGGGACACACCTGGCGTCATGAAAACACCTGAATTAGTTTAGTTGGAGAAACAATATACGAGTAGTTGCGGTATATTTTTCGGGCGGTAACTCGTTTAGTAGGCATGCTTCTTATTTACAGAGCCAACGAGGATTGTTTGAGGAAGATAAATAAATACTGTGTCACGTTGAATGTAATGTTGTTATATAAGTATCTAATGCAATAAAAAATCTTAACAAAAGTTACAAAACATAACCAAAAACATAAAAATATTGGCCGGTTTGGCAGAAGATTTGGCAACCTAGAACACAAATGTAATCCTAAAGGATATTATTATATTTAGATTTAGAATGACCCAAAACAAATAGCACCACGGTGCCCTGATCAAGTCCACGACATCCCGATTGACCCACACACAAGACAAACAAGGAATAAGAACAAACCCACACTCCACTCCCTTGTTACATAATATTTATACGTACATATAGGCATTTATAATTAATAATATAATACTTATTATACCAAAACCCACCACCGCAAAATTCATGAGGTAAATCCAGAAATACAGACATTTTTGAATACATCTCTGAAAATCTTGTGGGATTGATTCTTGAATAGGACCATTAGTCCTGAAAAGTGTCCAAACATTTGCTGAAAAGGCCATCGCCGCTGCTCAAAACATTAAACAAACAAGGCAACCCCCCACCAAGCAAACATAGCCCAATAATAAATTATCCTCTTTCCATTCGCGCAATATCGCATCCCCTACGATTCACACGTCGCACACTACTGCAAATCTACACACACACACACACACACACATGCCTAGTTACACATATTGTTGGAGCTTACAGCCATTTTCGGGGTGCTGTCAACTCTACGCAGTACTATATCTAGGTTGTCGTTGAGTGTTATATAATTTGGTACAACGTCTGTTCTGCAAATATATTTTACTAACTTCTGTTCGTCTTCAAAGTTTTCCTGTAGGGATTCGGGGAATAAAATGCACAAAAAGTAATATGCTTACCATTGAGCCATTGCAAGTGATGCGCCTGTGACCACCGCAGTAGTGTATGCTGTGGGCTGGGATATTTTAGTCATTTTTTGCGTATTCTTAAATAAAATCTAGAGACTGTAGCGGTCACTATGACGAAACAAATGACTGAAGATGTATGCAGGTGCCATATGAACTTTACAATATTTGTATCTCGATTCGCCAATTCTTACAAATAACTCCTGGAAGCTAGTTTTGTATTACTATATTTTTGTCACCAAATATCGTCAGAATCGTGTCGAGTCGGTCCGCCTACCGGGGCTGCACAGAGTCCATTACCGCTGGCACGGTTAGTTATCTTCTATTGATCTGTTCCAATTAAGTGCCCTGCACACCGGGGAGTGCTGATGGACGCACCTTTACATCTATTGCGGGGCAGTGTATAGGTCACCTTAAGCTGGGTCCACATTTGTCAAATTTTGCTGTGTCAGATCTCCGTATTATAGCATAGACGCGTACTGTCGAATATTATGCAAAACTCACGAGTTTGATTAGATTAGATCATGATACCGCCTACCTAAGTCATACAAGTTTAATTTGAGTCTTGAACCATCTTCATTTTATTACAGTTTAGTAGCACAGTCTACATAAATAAAATAAATGCCCGTTAGTTTCCCATTTATAGCGTAATCTTGCTCAACATTGAACTACAAACCAACTCTAATTACTGCACAAAGTAACCACAAAGAGAATACCAATCTCTTGAGTTAAATTAACGTATTTTATCTGCCATAGATTTTCTTAGAAAAACCACTAAAGAAGCACTTAACGTAAATAAAAACTTTTTCAGGCGGTATTATTGAGTTATTAACTGGATTTCATTGAACAATTGTGAACATTATACATCAGGCCTCTGAACTGGTGATAGGTAGTGGCTGGATGAGGATAGCTGAGGACTGGACGCTCCTTGGGAGAGGCCTATATCCATTGTCCAGCCATGGTATTATGGTCAATAATGATTACAAAAACGTTCAATATATTGTTATGTTGAATTTGTTGTATATGTTTTCATTAATAACAGGGTAAACCTGTTATTAATGAAAAAGCTATTGATAAGATAAAGATAAAAATTCTTTATTCGGTGTCTAGCACTAGTGGAGGTTAATATAACATATAGCTAAAAAACATAGCAAGTGATTTGCTCGCAACGAATAGCATTATTGCTTTATGAACGCGCAAATGCTGCTATAATTATAACGCGACGCGCCCTCGCGATCTTAGCTCGCAAAATTGGACAGCGTCTGCCCGCGGCCGTTGCCATGACGCTACTGCTAGAAATAGCGGAGCGGCTCCGCTATTTCTCGCAGCCGCGAGACGTGGCGCGCGATAACCGCGCAGGCGATATTCACTTGCTTTGTAGCGTCTCGCTCTCTCAACGGTGCAACGTCGCGCGACTCGCGTGTGAGAGAGCGAGACGCTGCGAAGCTGCACGCTTCACTACGCAATAGCGTTCCGCTATCTGCTGAAATTAGCTCCGCAGTCGCGATTTGGCAACGGCCACGGGTGGCCGCTATGCTAAATTGTGCCTCGCGCAACGTTACGAATTACGATCGCGTTGTTTGTTTTGTTGCATTTGCGTGCTGTAAATAAATATTTGTAAATATACATAATAATAAATAGTTTAAATAGTAACGTATTAAAATAGGTATAGTGTTTATTTAGGTTTAGTGTAAAATTGAAAATAAATAGTGTTTGTGTAAGTGTAAATAGGTACTTTCTAACGGACAATTTGGTTCTGAGGACAATTTCGTATTTTAAATGTTTTGTGATTGTGTGTGATTGAACTTTGACTGGACAATTTACCTATCTTTACTTTACGTGTGTTTTCGTAAGTGGATGAAACATTGAAAGGATATTACTTTGTGGTTTTAAAGTGTTTTGTGTAAATAGTTATTGCAATTAAAGAATGTTTGACAATAATTCATAAAAATGAATAGAAACAGTGATGTGCCATTATGGAAACAGTGATGTGCCATTATAGACAGTCCTAAGCCTGTAAAGTATGAAGGAAAGTTCATTGGTTTTTTCATCAATTTTTTTTTTCATCAATTTTTTTTTGCTCTTCAATATCGTTATAACGTAGCGGATTAAATAACCTGCTATAAATGTGTAACATAGCGTCTGTAGCGTGTTATCAAAATGTAGCCGTTTTTCCCACCACTATCTAGCACCACTCACCAAAAAAATAATAACATAAGTACACAAAAAATAAAACAAAAAACGAAATTAAAATTAAAAGTAAAACAAACAAACAAAAGAACATTAAGAATAATTAAAAATATATATATATATATATATTGGTAATTTGGTACCTTGCAAGTAGGTACATAGGTAATATCTTAATTTCTGTATCATTTTGACAGAAGGCTAAAGTGTACCCATAAACTGCCAACTCAACTGCGATATACAACACAATTTCAGACCTTAAATCAATGGCTATAAGACACACAGCCGCTTGCCTAGAATAATAGCTGGTAATTATGCTCGGTCACTATAATCCACTTCGTTCATTAATTCGAAATAAGCATTTAATACCATTACATACCATAATAACAGTTATTATAGAAAGTGCTAAAGTTTACTGTTGTTGGTAAGCTTTTATATGATTATAAGTGCACTCGGTATGTTGTGGTTTTAACCCACGACCGTTATAGAAGGCGGTTATATTATAACTTTGCCTTGTACAGCTGTTTACGGATATACGTTTCGCACAGGTGACTGATTTTAAGGAGTGCATGTGTGCAAAGTGCATTTTAGTAGGATATGTTATACCCTCGACTACATCAGAAATAATAATTAGGGTTCACGGCGTTTTTCAGTTTCGCTGGATTTTGAACAGATTACTCATATTTTATTTATTTTATTATTGTTAGGAAAATTTAACTAGGTTACAAATTAAGTAAGCAACCTACCCTAAAATATATTATAAACTTCACCTCTAAAATTATTTATTGATTTTATAATAATTATATAATGATATTTATTTCCAGACGGGGAGCTGTACTCGGGCACGGTGGCAGACTTCAGCGGGATGGAGCCCATCATCTACCGGCAGCCGCTGCAGACAGAGTCCTACGACTCCATGACACTAAATGGTAAGCATTCATAACATCAACAATCAAGTGAAATCACAACTATTATATCCAAGCCCTGATTGGGCTACTGAATACAACGTTTACCCTCACATTAGCATAATCACAAAATGACAATGCAAATAATGCCCAAATTAATAATGAAATAATTTATATTCTAACATGGGATCAAACACACCCTTCGTGTCCCAATCAATTGTTTGGCTAACCCTCCAACAATTTCAGTTCAAATATAATTGGAAAACTTGACTAAATTACCTCTCGATTGCATCAATAGTGCGCGAAACATAGGTTTCATTAGCATTTATTGCGAGTAGCCAAGACCCAAACTGGAATGACTAGTTAGAGGCAAGTATCGGTCATAATCCGTTTGTTTTCATTGTTTTGGCTTGGCCCCGCCGACTGCTGTTGTTTATCATCGAAACGGGCTATTGCACTCGAATGTGTCTGCCAAATGTACATTCGTCAAGTTAATTGCGTTTGTATTTGGTGCTAGCTGTACGTCTGCATCATATCATCACCCGAGACCACCTTATCATAAATGTGCTTAAAATTTTAAAGATAAACAGCTATGTTTAGATGATTTATGTACAGTTACATATACCTAAAGCTTTATTGATAGAACATTTCCACTTATATTCTTGTGCATTCCAATACTAAGCGCTATGTTTTGTTACGTAATGCTGAAAATAAAATCTGAAATGTTACGTAACAAACGAACGCTGCCGGCGAAGCAAAGCTTTGATACAAACAATGCAAGATGTCTCCGACAATTTGGTTTCAGGATTACAAAAACAAGCCAGTCCCTGAATACAATTTTACGTGGCATAGGATTTATTACTGTCACAGGATTACATATTGAATTTGGTTTTCTCCTTTCACAGCTCCAGATTTCGTGAACTCGCTAGTTCACGGGAACTTCGTGTATTTTTTCTTTCGGGAAACGGCGGTCGAGTACATAAATTGCGGAAAGGTGAGCTTGAATATTTTATCAAAAGCTTTTAAAACCATTAGTGGAATCCAGCACATGGCCCGAAAATAATTTACAGGGTTCCTGGAACCGTCGACTTTACGTGCCTGAAACGACAATAGACCACCTGTTTAGCTGTAGCACGTGTATCTATGTAACAAAAAAAATATAGATGCAAAAACATGTAGTTATTTATTACCGATATCTGATATTAAATGCCCTCTCATTGAACACCATATTTTTCAACCATATCAGTAGATAAGGTTCATTCACAGAACACGTATCTTTTTACAACCCTCTTGATTACAATCCAATACCTATCTCTTTTTCGTTTAATACTTACATTTTATTGTACCGTGGCATTTTTCACATAATATTATTATGATGCCGTGACGTCACGAGAAACAAAAACAAAGAATTAAGTATCTTGAACATACGTTGATAAATTTAATGCTAATGTATACGGATAAAAAACCTAAAATTATATAACCTACTAACTTAACCGTCCACATCCGCTGGTTACATAGTTAGTTATCATTTTTTTTTCAAAACTTGTTCCATTATTTTGTATAATTATATTTCTTCTACCCAACACCTAACCAACCCCCTCATCATCCCCAGTCGGTGTTCTCCCGGGTGGCGCGAGTGTGCCGAGACGACCGCGGCGGCCCGCACCGGTTCAAGTCGCGCTGGACCTCCTTCCTCAAGTCCCGGCTCAACTGCTCCGTGGCCGGGGACTTCCCCTTCTACTTTAATGAGATACGTGAGTAGTTTGGTTGAATGTTCACCGACTGTGATTTTCAAATATAGTTAAACAGTCTCATCCAATTAGGGTGACTTGCACCAAACATTTCAATGTATAATTAAATAAAGGGTTTTTCAATAAGGGCGGGTAGATTTTGAAACGAAATTAAACAAGCTGCGTATGAGGTATCAACATTTTTTTTTATTTATTTAAAAGGCCCATATATGCCATTAAGTATGGAAGATGACATCATTCAAATGCCCGCCTCGGCTTCTCACAGTGGCACGGATCCGAGTGGTCCAATTTTCAATGACTTTTCCGCATAGATCGACTGCCTCGGGTTCTGCTGTACACTTTGACGGACCGCCGCGATGTTCTCGGCTGATCTTGTGTTTCTTGAACGTAAAGGTGTGGGTTGATCGATTAACGAACCGGTTGTTTCAAATTTGGCCACCAAACGCTGAAGAGTCGACTGTGAAGGGCCACCACGTCTACCGTAAAATGGGCGCAATGCACGCAACGTTTGCACTAACACTTATTTTGATAATAAAGTTTTATCATTTGTACGCGCTGTTCAATCGTGTAACCTGCCATGGTGATTTGGCATAAGCAACTGAATAATAAGCAAAAGATACAATTGTCACCAAAACAAAATGGCCGCCACGGGCCGCCAAAATCTACCCGCGCCAATTGAAAAACCCTTTATATTGCTGACTTGGTCTGTGACGATAATCGATATACGGTCAAAGCAAGCCACCAATACATTTAATTACGTTTAAATGTTTGGTGCAAGTCGCCCATAGTTAATTTAAAACATTTGTAAAAATTAAAAATAATCTCATGTGACACGTTTTTTATCTATATACACGGCATAGATAACTGTTACATTGCAATGGAGTTACTCTAAATTAGTTTCTTATGACCGTAATTTTCTAACCCTTTCTTTTAATCCCCAGAGTCAACGTCAGAGCTGATAGAAGGCGTGTACGGAGGCCTAAACGCTCAACTCATCTACGGAACCTTCACTACTCCTCCGAACAGCATCTCGGGGTCGGCTGTGTGTGCCTTCAGCATGCAGGACATAGCTGACACCTTCGAGGGAACCTTCAAGGAGCAAAGTGCTATCAACTCCAACTGGCTGCCTGTTAACAGTGCTAAGGTAAAATTATTTGTATTGTTTTACTCAAAATTTTAATGAAAATACGTATTTAAAAATATTGTTTTTACGTTCTACAGGGTTTTTTACTTATAGCTGAACATAAAAGAGTAGAGAATCATTGAGGGCGTGGCAATCTAAGAAAGTGGCCACACTATTATAGAATAGAAAATGGATAAAAGTATCACGATACTTTAGCAGAAAAAAACAAAACGAGAAATGTTTCAAATATTTACTAATTATAAAATGCCACTTTTTGGGGAGGTTTATGTTAAGGGGATCCCTAAAGCTAAAATGCTAAAGTCGGCTTGATATACTTGATTAGATTGGAAAAACGGTAGCTTCTATCACATTGATACAAATATATATTGTAGCAGAGGGTATACTGAACATGTTAGTTGCTTAGAAATTGGTGCAGGATTATAATAAGTATGTTAAAAAAAATTGCAAACACACCATGTCTTTTGCCATTTTTTGACTTATTATGAAAAAACCCTCGAAATCAGAGGGCCCATTTTCATGGAATCTTATATGTATGTGTAGGTAATTAAATTCTTAACAAAGTTACCTTAAAGAGTTGGATTTAATGGACCAGAAGTCAACTTTTTTTGCAAAAAACTAATAAATTCCGGTTTAAAAATGATGACACCGTGACAGATTTCAGATTTCTTCAGTCGTCGCCCTGGTGGCGGCCTGTTAGGAGCGATACCCACGCCATTTTTTTTTAATCAAATATTTCACAAAAACTGATTAAATCAACAAATTATGACTACAAGTATTATAATACATATGCATTTGCTATGGAAAGTTAATTTTCTAATCATTTTAGATGCAGAAAAGCCGAAAATTCTTAGAAAACATTTCGCCTTTTCGATTTGTTTACATTTTTTACTATAGAGTTACAGATGCATAGATAAAGGTAAACATTGCACATAATGACACTTATTAGATTCTCCGAATAAGAACTATACGGTCAATGCAGTATGCCAAAGCGCGAGCCTGTTTATATTCTGAGGGGTAATTTATTTTATTTTAACGGTTGTGTATGCTAGGTAAGCTACACAATATACAGGGTGTTGAAAAGTAAGTTCATAATTTGTTTTATTTGAAACCAAAAACCGTAGTTAATTAAAAATATATATATTTTAAGATGTGGTAGTCTGTACACTACAGGTTGTTAAAAATAAGTAAGTATTTTAAAAAATTGAAGATCTAAAATTTACAGTATTTTTTAAATCTATTTAACAAGCTTTGCAAAAAAGCGGTTAAGTGCGACTGTATCTCGCCATGAAAAAAATGAAATGTTTACTGTAGCTATGAATTTTATGCGTTACAAGTGGAATAAAATACCGCATAATATTATGTACAACTATGTAAGAGCCTAGTTTTAAAAAAAAAACTCATAAGAAAATATTAAATACACAGGTTTTTTAACCCCTGAAGGAAATAGAGGGGTGTTATAAGTTTAAAGTAAGGGCTGAATTTTTTTTTTAAATTAGGGTGATAGGCAATGTATATTTTTAATGATTTTTTCAAATAGATAAATGTTATACCATTTTTAAATTGCCATAAAATTACCTATAGTTATAGTTATAGAAAAGGGACTACCAGTGCCCATTCGCCACTGCAACCTAAAAGATCTATAAATTATGACTCCCCATGCCGAGTCTCACTCTACAGGCCCAGGTCTTTTATAAACCTGATATTACCTATACAGGATGTTGCAAAAAGGGTATACTGTGCCGAAAGGGTTTGACTCAGGGGTTATTCTGAACAACTTTTGTTCTCCAAGTTTTGGAAATTCTCGAAAAATAAATTCGGTCTCTATAGTAAAAAGTCACGTGATCGAATAAGTTTCTATGTAAAAGGTTTTGCTACGTGAATTTTCAAAATTGTAGAAGAAAAGTGGATCAGAATGGCACCTAAATCCACTTTTGGCTAAGCTTTATACCCTTTTTTCAATACCTTGTATAAAATATCGTCAGCGTCACCTTAGATCGTAATCATCGTAACTCCTCGTGACCAAATTTTAGAGGAGACAAAAATACTGTTTTATTTGTAGTTCTAGTTGGCATACTACCCACCTAAAGTTTTTTTTAACTAGCCTAAAAATGATTTGTTTAGACAGTCTATCTTCCTGTTCAACCGCAGCCTGAGTGCCAGTGACTCAATGACTGAAAGGAGGCCATTAGTGCTCCTAAATAAATAAAGCAGGCCTGTAGATTATCTTTCAGTGTACCGACACATCTGATTGCTGTAAGAGCCTGATAAGCTCTTCGAACGAGTCATACCTCTGTGGTGGTACGGTTTCGACCTTTCGGACAGTCAGTTTGGCATCCGAAATGCGGATTCGAATAGTGGGTACAATACTTTGCGTTCGTTCACTGTCGGAGCAGGATAAGAACCACGGGCGAGTTGTTGCGCTGGATGTTTGCTTAAAAATAGTAACCGCGTTCAACTCTATCCCCTAGAGGGCGAACCTTTAGGGCGGCTCTTGTATACCATCACTTGTCTTATCTATCTCGTCATCTGCAGAAAATTGACAGAGGTCATACGTGTCTAACAAGTACATTAAGGATGCGAAAAGAGAGGGTTTGTTTTCACTGAAGAAGTTCAGTTGCGGAGTTCCACAGCGGTAGGTCTTGGACCCCTCTGCTGTGGAACTTGGCATACAACGCGGTCCTGCAAATCAAGCTCGCAAACGGCGTTAGCACAGTGCATTTTTCTAATGTCACACAGGTCGTGAGGTAGGCTGAGAGCCTCCTTCGGGGATGACATCCCAATTCATTACGAAAAAATTGCTGCAGCTGTGCTCGCCATGCAGTGCATGGGCTACTTCCGAATCTGGGGGGCTGTTGCAAAGGAGTCCGTTGCCTCTATACGGTACGGGTTCCGTGCGATCTATGATCCTTCCGGGAGCACCTGTCTTGTCAAGTCGAAGAGAATGGCTCGTATTCGACGCAACCTGCAGTACTGGTGGGATTGGTTGGAGGACAAGACAGCAGGAAGCTGCAGCAGCCGTCATGCTGTGATTCGACGCATAGATGCAAAAAAAGTTGAAAGTAACTTCATGTTAATAAAATATTAGATCTTAATTTAACAACATAACATTGCAAAAAAAAATTAACATTGTTGAGTATGTTATTGTAATTTACTAAAGTAGTAATAAAAACAAAGGCTTATTGCATAGTTTTCGTTCACGTTCGCCTACATCGCACGTTGTATATGAGAATAAAGGGTATAATTACTAAGTTTTCTTGTTTAAAAATCACGGTTTGGGGTTTAGAGGAAAACAAATGGTAAAATGCGGAATACAGTTTTTTTTTCGAATAAAGAGGAAAACATGTGAATTCAAAAAACGTTTCTATTGACACCAAAGAGTACTTTTCGCCGAGAAAAGTGGAGTTACAATGTTTGCGATCTAAAGTGATGATAGAACTAGAACTTATTTTTTCAGTTCACCTGCTGTTGAGTGAAATCGTAATTAGGTAAATGACTCCTTGACATGAAAATAACTTTTTTTTAATAATCGTTATAACAAAACCGTTTTTTTTAATACAGCAATATTTGTAGGTGTACTTACAGTGAGCAAAAGAGCGCAGCAAGGTGTAAATTTTTTGGTTTTTAAGAAACAAAAATATTATTTCTATCATATCCCAAATACACATAAGTACTTAAAAAAAAAATACACACTCTCGCCTTGTACTAATGTACTCCCTTGCGGGGGTACTTACATGTTATTATTTTTCTGGTGACCTCCCCATATCCCTTTGCCAGCTACGTAACCTTTTGTGACACCCTGTATATGCAGAGTTCTGCAAACTACTGTTCTGCTTTTGAAACACCAAAAAAAAACAGGTCGTCTAACTAAAAGGTCACGTGACCAAAAAAAAATTATATGAAGAAGCGTTTTTTTCATGAATATAAAAAATTACGTAGGATAAAAGTTTTTCAGAGTGACGCCTGAGTAACGCCCTTTCGGCTAACTATACTTTTTTTATTACACGGGGGCAGAGTTTAATACAACACCCTGAACTATTAAACTCTGATAATATTTTCGCGATTTTTTTACATTCTGATTTCATTTCCTGGCTTAGAAATAACATCAATAACATGCTGCACACGTAGGTTTCGGCATAGTATTAAACCCTTTTTGCAACAACCTGTATAAATATCGGCACGGGTACGACTTTATATAATAATTAATTATTAAATATTAAAAATACTTTCAAATAAAAATAAATATTTTCGTATCACAAAACAATATTACTTACTTAGTATATTTTTAACAAAGTGGCATGTCTTCACTTTTATGTTTTCGAGTACTATGTTAAAATTTCATGTCATTGTCCGTAGAACGCCCCGCATACCTCAGCCCCCCCTCACTAGATTTGACAGATTCTGATTTTCTTTCAGCTTTAGTGACAGCCTTAAGAGAAGAAATTGGTAGGGGAGAGGGGGGCAGTCTTGAATGAATTTCATTAAATCAAATAAACTGTAACTTTTATTTCATTGTGTATTTCATAATGTTTTTTTGCACTGAAACACGTGTTGGTTATCCCATTATGTAATTACTATAGGAGAAAAGTGATAGTATCACACATCGATATTTTATTACAGTTTTTTCTCAGGAAAAAGTTCAAATGTGCCCCGGCAATTCTTCTAAAACTGTGTTTACCGATCTTCCTGCAACAAATTATTTAATTGGTCACAAAAGCAGTGACTTGCAAATTATTATGTCTGGGGAATTTATACCGACTCCATATTCTTACACATAATTATTTTTACAATAGGTACTCTAACACGGAGAGACCGACACACATAGACACCTACAGCTGTAAAACTTATCGATACCCTTTTTGAGTCGGGGGTTAGTAAAAAAGTATCTAGACCTGATGTTTTAACAACATTAGCATCCAGACCCTGATGTCATGTAACGTTTGACAATAGTATTTTCTAACCTCTATAAGAATAACAAATACACATTGAAAGGCATTCTATTACATCAAAATAGTACTTTTTAACAAGAAATATAAGCAATGTATGTTAATGGTTAGAAATTAAGTACCTACTCACCAGTATAAAACGCTGCTCTTTCATAAACATCGTATATATTGACTAATACTTCTCCAGCCTCATTCTCCGCCAAACATCGTAGGTAAACGCTGTAAATCATCTGTCTAGCTTCGCTGCGAATGGTTTTATTCATTTTCACCTCGTGAACAAACTCAACTGGACTAGGCCTAAACCCTTCCTTCATTGGAAGGAGACCCGTGCCCCAGCAGTGGGGACATAATGGGTCGTGATGATGATGATGAACAAACTCAACAATCCACAAAACTCCAAAATTAAGCAAAATTCGATTTGTTTATACAGGAACAGGGCGAGTTTGACATTCAAACCATAGAAACAGACCACAAATCACAAGTTTTTTTTTATTGCCAGTTTTAAATCTGTTTAGTTCCAAAAACATTAATCTATACTCTTTTGTGTTCAGCTATAAATCTAATTATTTATCTTTACAGGTGCCAGAGCCAAGACCTGGTACATGTCACAACGATTCACGGACTTTGCCAGATCAAACGCTGAACTTCATCAAAACACATGCGCTGATGGACGAATCGGTTCCCGCATTCTTTGGAGAACCAATCGTAATACGGACTAGCTTTCAGTAAGTGTTCTCCAGAGCCTAAGTACCTATTAACCAGAGGTTTAGTTGAAATAATAACTTTAAAGTGTGATCCTAAAGTATGAATTTAATGATATTTTTGCTTTATTTACAGCTACCGGTTTACGCAAATAGCAGTAGATCCGCAAGTGAAAACTCCCGGCGGAAAAGCGTATGATGTACTTTTCATTGGTACAGGTAAGTGTTTTTTTTTACTTTTCTATCGTCATTATTATAGTTCATTACATGAGAATCATCGTCAGCGCACAAAAAATATTTAGATCCAGACATTGTTGACTAGGTACTAAATGAGAAGAATCGTACCTTCTAACTAACTTACGGTCTAAAATCCTCACCATCCTCTCTAATAATTACAGACAACGGCAAAATCATCAAAGCCATCAACGCGGCGTCCTACGACTCCAACAAGCGTGCTGCACCAGTCGTGATCGAGGAGCTGCAGGCCTTCGCGGCGGGCTCCCCGGTGCGGGCCCTGAGGGTCGCCCGCGCCGGCCGCGACGCCGCGCGCCTCATCGCCGTGTCCGACCGAGCCGTGCTCAGCTTGCGGCTGCATAGATGTTCCAGTGACAAGATTAGCTCTTGCTCGTGAGTGTTTTGTTTTATTGATAGTAATTTAAGAGTATGAGGTATCATGATCGAGGAGCGGCGGAAGTCCGGCTCGAAGAACCACTATCTGGCGCCCCGGTGCGAGCCCTCAGGGTCGCCCGCGCCGGCCGCGACGCCGCGCGCCTCATCGCCGTGTCCGACAGAGCCGTGCTCAGCTTGCGCCTGCATCGGTGCTCTAGCGACAAGATTAGCTCTTGCTCGTGAGTGTTTGGTTTTATTGAAAGTAATTTAAAAGTATGAGGTATCGTGATCGAGGAGCGGTGGAAGTCCGGCTCGAAGGACCACTATCTGGCGCCCCGGTGCGCGCGCTGAGGGTCGCCCGCGCCGGCCGCGACGCCGCGCGCCTCATCGCCGTGTCCGACCGAGCCGTGCTCAGCTTGCGTCTGCATAGATGTTCCAGTGACAAGATTAGCTCTTGCTCGTGAGTGTTTTGTTTTATTGAAAGTAATTTAAGAGTATGAAGTATCGTAATCGAGGAGCTGCAGGCCTTTGCCGCGGGGTCGCCGGTGCGTGGTCTTCTTTTTTAAATAGTCTGATAAATTTGTGTAAAAACTTTTTTTTAGCTGGCATCTTTACAAAATAATCGTAGTTATAAGTAAGCTAATTGGGTGGCCATGTATTAAGAAAAGTGGTGCCCCCATTAGTTCTACTATTTCTCCTATCCATTGTATGGTTAAAATACTTAAAATTAAATATAATCTGGCTAAGACTGGCTCTGACTGTATGTCGAATCCTGCCCCATCTATTCTCCTTGCAACAAAAACCCCATTATACCCTTTCAATAGTGATGTTATTAACACAAATTTCCCTCCTTCCCGCAGAGAGTGCGTGGCCCTCCAAGACCCGTACTGCGCGTGGGACAAGCAGGCGGGGCGGTGCCGCGCCTACTCGCACGGGGTCAGCCGCTGGCTCGACGAGAACTCCTTCTACCAGAGCGTCAGCACCGGCACGCATCCGGCTTGCCCTCACAGTGAGTACTTGTTTAACATGGATACTTACCATGATTCGTGGTGTTCACTTTATTACACTCACGAGCAATTAAAAAAGTTCCATGTTCTATTGAAAAAAGTTCCAGGAACGTCACGTTTATGGCATGTGTTACTTTTTCAATGCTCGTGAGTGTATTATATATTATTATGTATACGAAATGAGCCTCCGCCAGTGACGTATCTGTTTCATTTGCCCATTCTGTACATTGGGTATTCCTAATCAGTCTGGCCAATCCTTGCGCTACGGTAACAAACCCTAGTCTAGCTCTAGTGTTTTGTCATTGACAAAACGATACGAAGAAAAAGAAGGACGTCACAACAGCTAGTTATAAAATATTTAGAACACTTTGTAACATTGTTGTGTATTTCCAACTTATCATATATACTTAAGTAACTGATATTATTTAAGTGGCTGCATATTATTTAACAGGTAAAGATGCTGGAGCAGTTGGGGGACTAAGCTCCGGACTGTACGACGACGCCCGAGGGGAACCGAAGGGCGAAGTCATCAACATCGTACAAGACAAGGATGGCAAGAACAATGGTAATAACGAAGGTATCATCATCATCATGACATTACATTTTGATGCTTATCATTTAAAACACAATTATTTATTTGCTGAAAGTACATATAAAGATAAACATTTAGCATTCAACAATTTTATCATGACGTTACATTTTGGTTTTAATAATTTAAAACATTATTTATTCATTTGCCGAAAGTATAGAGATCAACATTTAGCATTTTACCATTAATATGCATGCACAAGTCACAACCATATAGGTAAATATGCTTATATCACCCTCACCATCGAAATGTTCTCTTCTGAGCCGCCATTTAAATCAACTGTCATTTGTCAGGTCCGAAGGTCCTAGCGGCGGACCCGCCGCCCGCCGCCTACTCCGTAGAGACCCTGGCTCTAGCCGTGGCCGCCGGGGCCCTGGCCGCTCTGGGTGCAGGCTTCGCCGCCGGCTACATCTGCGGAAGAAAATGCAAGAAGGACGAAGACGACAACATGCCATACCCAGACACTGAGTACGAGTACTTTGAGCAGCGGCAGAATATTAACAGGTTGGTTAGGAAAGACTTTTCCTTTCCGCTGTAGGTCTACCGACCAGCTCAATGTCTGTTGGTGTGAAGAATTAAACCACAACTGTTGATCCTAACCAACTAGAATATTTACCATACTTTATTTTCTTCATCTGTTTCTAACCTGATGTAATTGTTTACAGAATCCAAGCAGAACCGAAGCTTTTGCAGCAAGTCGAGGAAGTGACGTATGCCGAGCCGGTGCTAGCCCCGCAGCCGAAGCCGGCGTCCCCGCGGGCCACTCTGCGCAAGCACCCCCCGTACCACCCCCACCACGAGACGCTGTTCCAGTTCCAGCCAGACTCCTACCGCCGCGACAACTTCGGCACCCTTCGCTCTCACCAGGTCAATGTCAGTTTCACCTCTTTTTTTTCTTCTTGCATGCGTAATTATTCTTGCCGGCCAATTATAAACATTGTGTTTCGTAACAAATTAGATTTTCTTCGTAAGATGCCACCTCCGCTAATATTATCAATTGCCTATATCAAATACAATTTATACATACACATAGGTACCTACGTACCTCTCCAAACACTTATTAGAACCTGCCTCCAGACGGCAACGTTTTAACGTTTTTATAATTGGCCAGTTACCATTAAAGGCTAAATAATTTTAATGTTTCTTATAGCTTTTAACTTGTTTTTACTAAATATTGATGTCTATTTGTAAGACATACAAAACAAGTTTTAATAAATTCAAATGCTCTTCATAATTATTATGCTACAAATATTAGAGCTTGTTTTGTATATATATTTTCTTATATTTTTCTATGTGTGTTGTATGTATAATAATATCTCTTTTATTAATGGACATAACTTAGGTACACAACAGCGGAATTGCCTGTATCAGCGGTGTTTATAAATTAAAGGCTAGCTCTGTGACAGGTTGCCAACGTACGCAACGCACGCACCGCACTGAACAGATTTTAGTACTCTTTATAAATAAATGTGATTCTTAATCGATATTGCTGACGTCACTGTTTTATACATTCGTGAAAATCCGATCGATGCGATGCGTGTAATACTTAAATCTGAACGAGCTCTCTTAGAAATTCATCTCTTTGAATTCATCTCTACCTCGATGAAATTTGTTTTTAGCTCACCTCACCTACCATTTTTTTATCGCCTAATCCATGCCTAATCATTATCAAGCTTCATTATCATCATTATATTGCATGAATTTAACCATCATCTTCAGTCCGCTCCATACTAACCCATTAATATTGGAGAGTTACGAAAAATTATCCATTCCATAACTGATAAGGATAGAGGATATAAATCCATCAACCGTTTGAAATCCCTTGAAATCACACACAATAGAAATCTATTGTCGTCCGGCGCAAATTCGGGACGCAAATAATTTTTCGTAACTCTCCCGCCATTTCATGCTTCCTTCACCGTCATCTTAACCAATCACGGCTTGCATATTGAACGCGTGGTCAGTTAACACAGGGTTGTTCGGACCGCAGGGCGACGGCTACCGGCGCGGCAACGACAACGGGTTCTCGACGACGCGATCAGTGAAGAAGGTGTACCTCTGAGAAACAAGCGGGGCGGACTCGCGCGACCAGATGCACCAACATAAGCATAATACGCATCACCACCATACGTTGGGTGAGTGCAGTTTTATTTTATTTATTTATTTATTAAGCTTACATATTAGTTGTAGTTTTACAATGAGTCCCACTAAAAATATAAAATAATTTTTCAATATTTCAATATGGTTAAAATATTTGGGTGAAGATGCCCTTTCATTGGGCGATGGCCGTCACCACCATACGTTGGGTGAGTGCAGTTTTATTTTATTTATTTATTTATTTATTAAGCTTACATATTAGTTGTAGTTTTACAATGAGTCCCACTAAAAATATAAAATAATTTTTCAAATTTTTCAATATGGTTAAAATATTTGGGTGAAGATGCCCTTTCATTGGGCGATGGCCGTTGGAAATTAAGGCCGCTATCGGCTGGCCAAAGGACAATTACGTTGGGAAGTTCGAGGACTACTTTATTTTTTTATATCCTGATATAGTTATCATCCTTACTTTGTCAGTTTCCTGAAATTTTAGTTCAGAAATAGTTGAAACAAAGATGGCCAGCGTCTACAACGCAATGTTTGTTGTTGCAGTGTCGCAGCGCAGCAGCGGTTCGGGTTCAGTGTCGGCGAGCGGCGCCGGGTCGTCGTCGTCGCCGTCGCCGCCGTCGTCGTCGCCGTCGCCGTCGGGCGAGCGCCCCCCCACCCCGCCGCCGCCCGCGCCGCAGCCCTGCGCCTACATCTACCGCAACTAGCGCGCCGCCCCGCTACCCCCCTACGAGTCACCAGCCCAAGGAACGCTCTCAACGAACCTTCACTCATGCGTTCCAAACAAATGAACTTTACTATGGATTGACGTTTTGTGGAAGACATTCCAAGTTTGAATTATGGTGTGTGTTTTGTTATTCTATAACGAATCGGATTGTGAGGATTATGAAGATTGGTTTGCACAAAGTATCCTTTTTGTTTGTTTTTATTTAGGTTTTTGTAAGTGCATGCTTGTACAAAGTTGTCTGTACGTAGATGATTTATGGGCCACAAGACGTTTTGTGAGCGAAAGGAAATCAAATCTTCCATGAAATAAATATACGTACTGGTGATTATCCACATTCTAAACTACACGCTGTCTTTAAATACAGGAAGCGTGACAAAATATGTATTTTTTTTAAAGAAGGAACAATATTAAGAGTTAATGAGTGTAAGAAAAGAATAATGTAACAAATTGTAGATTGTTTAGATCCTAGTTTACTGATAATTTATTGGAAAGTATAATTTTTTGTTGATAAAATGTTGATGAATAGTTAATGTGACACTGTGAGACATTGCAGATTCCACAATGACCTTCTGCTAGGTACATATTTGAGGTACTTAGATGGGTGATTGGGGATCTGGAATGCTTGGACAGATCGCTTTTTACATTATATTTATAGCGATATAAGAATAGAAGAGGTTCTCAGATTCTGAAGTTCTAGCGATATTTGTAGAGCTAACGGTGAGTATAGTTGAAACACAAAATATGATAAAGTTATATTTACCGTATATATAAAATAATATGTAAAGTTCTGATACTTATTCATTCATTAAAAAGTGCTTCTTATGGGTGTATCTAGATTAATAGGAGATCGTTTTGATAATTGACATTCGATAATGTTATAGATTTAGCGAGTATGTATACATAGGTAGGAGTAACGGCAGTTGCCACATTGCCAATTTAGATTGTTGGTACGCCATTTTGTAAAGTTACAGTTTGTAACTGTGATCATTTGTATAGAACAAACTGTTCATATATTGATAACTCGCCACCTCATTCATAGCTACCCCATATTTATGTTTTAACTTAACAAAATCGTGGGCCAAAACTTTTTCTTTTATTTTAGCGCCTTGTTGATTTTCAATCCACTACCCACCTACTTAGCGGGTAGGATGTTTAAAGCCTAAAGTTTCCATTGAGCGATTTCTAGTCTTTTTGATTACCTATTAAAAAAAACTAAATTCATTCCGAATTCACTTAATCATCTTCATCGCTCATTTGTTGACAATTTAATGTGTGTAAAAAAATGTCAATTCTATTTGTAATCTAATGACTTAGTGCCTAAGTGAGCGGCAAATTTGTAAAAATGTGGTAAACTGTTACATGATGAGGAGAATTTTGTTTTATGGACTGATGTTGATAGATGAGAGACGTAGGAAGCCACTAGAGTAGCTCTTTAGGAAGACTCGGAATATCCGAAGGGAATATAATATAAATATAAATGCATTTTATATTACATTCAATCTTTTCATGCTAATATTCTGCCATAATGAATACTCATTTTACTTTACATCATAATTATACCAAAGACGCATGATTTATAAGTAAGTTATTTATTTGTAGTAAGTACTTATATTCATCAAATGTTAAAATGATGACTACCTACCTGCGTTGAAAATCTTTCTTTCAGCAGGATATTTGTGTAACCAAAGTCACGCACAGTGTCATAAATAAATACAATATTATTTTTCATACAATAAGACATCATAATAGGTGCTTAAAAATTATTATACACTGCCCATGTCTCACAAAAGTTATACACGTAAGAACCAAGTTGTGCAAATTTCAGTAACCCATGTCTGAGTACCTATATGTAAATCTAAATGTCTAAATTGTTACAATACAGCGGGCGGATACTCTGCTAACATTCTGTCGTTATTTTCGATAGATTTTGATCGCATCAAATATACATACATGAAACAAAATATACACATTCTCCTACTTAACTATTTAGCAAAGTTACCGACTCTTGCACAACTTCATACAGTAGAGATACCTTTTTAATTTCAACCAGTAAATGACAATTGAGGACTGTCAGCATGACCTGTGATGACAATGATGTAAAGTTACTGGCTTGAATTAAAATCTAGTATTTTATATAAGTACAATAAATACTTAAATCATTATGTTATCTCATTCATGACATACGTAAGAGGCTAGTACACTAGTACCTGTAAATAGCGAGTTCTGTAATGTAACTAGTTTTTGTCGAATAGGTAGATAAGCATTAGAATGTAAGAGCAAGAACATTTTTGAAAGCGAATTGTTAAGAATTGTTTTTGTATTACTTAAAATAAATATTGATGAAATGTACAATAACCATTTCTACGTTTAAATTACTGAACCACCTTTTTATACTCGTAAAGTTAACGTAATGATAATCATGCATAGAAAGTCATTTGTAATAAATACCTACTTATAAATTATTGATTGATTTATATTAAGTATATTGAGAATTATATAGAACATACTGTAGGATATTATAGGCTGCTTAATTTTGTTTATAACTCGAAGCCTTAGTGTTAGAAATTGAAGACTTTTATTAAGAAGAAGGTAACTGTAATCGCAGATTGAATTTATAGATAATAAATAAATCAGCGGTTTATTTAAATAATGTTATAGCTCGTTTACGTCACGTTACTCTCCACTATACAACACATACCTAATTGTAGTCTATACTTATCCATCGGATTGAGTTTCTATGGGAGGCTCGGTAGCTATAAACGCGTAGCAATATTTTTCTACCTGCGAATTCTAATCGTAATGTTACCTATTTCGAATATCGATTCGTTGATTTTCAAAATTCGAAACCAGCCAGTACCGCCTCGAGAAATTGTTACGTTCTAAAATTGAAACTGTTATGCATTCCTTCTTGTGGAAACCAAGTAGGAGCATATACAGTAACTATTGGAAGTGCCTAAATAACCTGCATCAGTAGAAGTGAGTCCGATGTACTCCCACGGACATTTCACGCAGTTCTAATACCTATTACCGAGGTATATTAGCGTGCCTTTAGTGCGAGTGCGTACCTAGTTACCGCCCATTTAGAAAGATGGCGATTGTTCTCGTAAACTGCTTCCGTTTCCGGAAAAAATAAAATTATTGGTAGCGATGTACCACCCACACATTACCAATCAACAATGCTCAAGCAGCATACCTTATCTGTCACATACATACAAGTATGCTGTTTGATTGCTGACTGCCAATATGCAGTGGTGGTCCATTAGCCCATACTTATGTTTATACCATCGTATTTTTTAAGGCAACGAAGCGGTTTAAGGGAATCATACGCAAATCTTTTCTCTGTAGCGCCATTTTTATACTATTATAGTTTGAGGAATCTATTTCACATAATCTCAAATCTCATGATAAACTTATTTTGACATAGACTATACCTACACATCAACTTTTATAAAATAGGAATCTTTACATTGTTAAGACCGCGTTATTTTGCTTTTTAGACACTCCATAGTATTAAGTAGGAGTTTTTATAATATACAGAAGTCGCAAGGAGCAGTGATACCTACCTACTGACTGTGACACTATTCGCTGCCCAATATTTATATAGAGTGCATTTTTTTACATTAGAAACAAAATAGAATTGAGCACTGATTGGCAAAATATGAAATATCGATGTCCTATTGAGGCAAACTTTTGTATTTTACTCTTCATTGTTTTCAAGATTACAATGATAATTTTCTCATTTAAAATATTATAATGCTAAATATTTTAGCAGAGGATAAAATGTATTCCTTTTCTTTAGTAAATAAAATTATTGAAACTTGATTTTGTTTTTCATTTCTTATTTAAAACTCCATTATACATATTTTAAATCAGGCATAGCAGTACCTACTTAACTACTATCTAATTACTATAACTAAGCATCGCATCACCTCTAAGGTTATCCGAGGGATTTCCGTGATAAAACGTAGTGTCTCACATTAAATTGAAAGGTTATTTTGACATTTTAGAGCAACTCTCATTTGCCTACTATGAAACTGTAAACTAACTAACGACCTTCGGCACGCTACGCCTGCTGGCTACGAATTTTGCTACGCAGCGTCGTAGCAGTCTCGTAGCAGCCACGTAGCACTGGAGAATCACTGGAATCCGCGTTGATCGTACTATGGGGAGACCTGCAGCCTTATTTACCACCATCGGCAAATTAGCCACCAAGAATCCATTATGATGGATCTGACAGATGTTTGTCTGTTAAGCGATACTGCAAGTTTATTGATTGCTAATGAGTGTGTCGGTGATAGTAAATCAGCAGCTGTAACTAAACTTTAGACCTTTTTAATTTTTTTCCACATTACACACTGAATAACAAAATAAAATTGTGATGTTTGTTCGAGGCACACTGTATAACTGACATTATACCGACATACATGACGAGTCGTTAGCACAAAGGGCAGAGCGAAAATGAATTATCAACAACATTAACATACTATCTGAAACGGCAATTTCTTATATCTATTATCAATTAATCAATCGGCAATTGAATTGTTATATTTATCAAAAATATAGGGTCTATAAATCCCTAAGACAATTTTTTTATTATTTTACGATTCGGCGTCTCAGTGATATGGAGATAAGCAGGAAATACTTTGTTATGGGTTTAGATAGTCCATTCGTATAAAAACTCCATGAAATTCAGTCAAAGGCATAGTCATTGTTGTGACACAAGGCAAAAAGGTAAGAATAAACTTTGAGTTTTACTTCATTTCAATAAAATGCGTTTGGGTATTATATGTAGGTACTATTTACCTATACCTATTTACTTATGTATTATAAAAACAGTCCTATACCGCACATTACAGCACATTTAATTTGCCTTAACGTCCTTTTTTAACTGTGTAAGCATATAACTACTGTTAGTTAATGTTAATTGTCACTTATTGACTTGTGCATTTACCTGAGGCGACTTGAGCTGAACCTAAAAACTGCCTTACTATTTTACAGAAAAAATCACCATGAAGTTCTTGATTGCCTTCGCTTTGATCGCCGTGGCCTCGGCCGCCATCATCAGGCCCTCTCCCATCGAGGCTGAGCTCGCTGAGCTGCAGCAGATCATCGCCGCCATCGAGAGCCCCAACACCGACCCCGCCACCGCCGCTGCCCTAGAAGCCATGCTCGTATCTGCCCTCGGACACCCCCAGGTCGTCGCCCCCGGCTTCGAGACCGTCCAGCCTTCGCCCATCTCCATTGGAGCCGCCGTCATCGACTTCCCCCTGCCCGACGGTGGTGCCGTCACCGCTGTTGAAGAGGTCGCCCCCACCGCCGTCGCCGCCCCCGCCCCCGCCGTCGAGAGCGCCAAGTCTCCTCTGGTCCAGATCATCGTGAACATCGAGAATGCCGATGACATCGCCGTCGCGCCTGCTCCCATCGTAGAGGCTGCTCCTGCTCCCATCACTGCTGTTGAGGCCGCTCCCTCTCCCGTCATTGTTGTTGACGCCGCCGCCGTCGCCGCCCCCTCTCCCATCACCGTTGTTGAGGCCGCCCCCTCTCCCATCACTGTTGTTGAGGCCGCCCCCTCTCCCATCACCGTTGTAGAGGCCGCCCCCTCTCCCATCACCGTTGTAGAGGCCGCCCCCTCTCCCATCACCGTTGTTGAGGCCGCCCCCTCTCCCATCACCGTTGTAGAGGCTGCCCCCTCTCCCATCACCGTGGTTGAGGCCGCCCCCTCTCCCATCACTGTTGTTGAGGCCGCCCCCTCTCCCATCACTGTTGTTGAGGCCGCCCCCTCTCCCATCACCGTTGTTGAGGCTGCCCCCTCTCCCATCACCGTTGTAGAGGCCGCCCCCTCTCCCATCACCGTTGTTGAGGCCGCCCCCTCTCCCATCACCGTTGTTGAGGCCGCCCCCTCTCCCATCACCGTTGTTGAGGCCGCCCCCTCTCCCATCACTGTTGTTGAGGCTGCCCCCTCTCCCATCACCGTTGTTGAGGCTGCCCCCTCTCCCATCACTGTTGTAGAGGCCGCCCCCTCTCCAATCACTGTTGTAGAGGCCGCCCCCTCTCCCATCACCGTTGTTGAGGCCGCTCCCTCTCCCATCACCGTTGTTGAGGCCATCCCCACTCGTCCCGTGATCCTGAACCCCATTGACGTCATGGCTCCCCTCCCAGTGGAAGTTGTTGCCGCTCAGGCCGGAGGAATCCGTGTTTAAATTGTTAATTAAATCTCAAGAAACTTCTTGAAGTGGGTATTAGATCACCTTAACGCCACCCAATCCACAATTTAACCAAGACAATAAAAGTGAACAATTTTGTATATTTGTATTGTTTTATTTTTATCCGCCTGTAGCGCAGCAAAAAAAAATATGCAAACTGCCTGACCTCACTTATAATAATATATAACTAGCTATGCCAGCGAGCTTCGCTTCGCCTTAAAAAGTTTTTCCGTGAGAATTCTGCGATAAAAAGTATTATTTTTCAGGGTCTAGACCATCTGTATACTAACTTTCCATAGATGTATGAGACCTTTATACATCGATGTAACTTTCATTCAAATCCGTTCAGTAGTTTAGCCGTAACAGACAGTAAACAGTAACAGACAGACAGACACAGTTACTTTCGCATTAATAATATAAAGTTAGGATTGGGATACAGGATGTAAAAAAAGCTGAATAGACTCATCAGTGACGCTGTTATTATTCTAAAGACATCAAGAGTGTAAAAGTTTTTCTTAAAATATTAATTAGTCTGTGAATTTTATTTTGACATGTCCAACTTGACATTTAGTTATATTAAGTAAGTTTGACATCTGTCATTCACGACGTAATGTAACACGGGATTGAGGTTATGTAATAGTAAATAGTATTCGATTCGGAAGTTTACAAATTACAATTAAATACCTATCTGCTCTGCTTTTGCGAATTTCAGTGAATTGGGATCGATAGAGTAATTCTTCACCGTTATTATACATTACTCATACTAAGCTTAAAGTGTAAAGAAAGTTTCCACGGGACCATACAATAACATGTCTTTCTCTATAAGATGCTGCAGATACGTGTTTACTCGTATAACCAGGGCAAAGATTAATCGAAGGGCGATTTCCAAAATTGCAATACACTGCGCACCGGGTAGCAGGTCGACTGTACCTTGTGCGCTAGGCTTTACGCTTTACACATTGCTGGGATTCGAGAAAAAAACAACAGCTGAAGACGAACTTATAGAAACAATCAAGCACTGTATTCTATTTATCCAGAGAAATGAGTTTGTCAAGGGAGAGCAACTCCTGCATGTAGCCCTGCGGCAGGCGCAACAAGTCAACAACCAGCTCGCTATCACATACATCTATGACGTCATGGCTAACTTAGCACTAGAAAGGGAACAGTTTGATAAGGCCAAAACATTGTTCATAAATGTTACTCAAAGATTAATGGCTGATGGTGCTAAGGAGGATGATCTGCGAGTCATCCACATTAGCATTAAATTAGCAAGAATAAGTCATTTACAAAAAGAATATGCTACAGCGCAAATAGGGTATGATTGGTGCCTACAGAAACTTAATAAGGCATCCAACTTGAGTAAAAATGTTACACCACTAATAATGATGACTGAAGACTGGTATGGCAGACTGTTTCTTGAATGTAATCAGGCTGAAAATGGATCTAAACTCATGCTCAGTGCACTGGAACGGATGAAAACTGATGCAACAGCAGATAAAGAACACATAATCCAACAAATGAGTGATTTGGGAGCAGTTTATTGTGAATACCTAGGAAAAGTTGATGAAGGAATATCATTTTTGAAGGAAGCTATTGAAACAGCTAAAGATGTAGCAGGTTACAATGAACTGGGTCCTGTTTATGTGAATCTTGGGAGGGCATACATGAAGAAGAGAATGCTAGAAGAGGCCAGGAAGAGCTGTGGCTACGGCTGGAAGCTCGGCTACCTGTCCAAAAATGAGGAAGTACAACAAGAAGCTCAGCAGTGTATTAAGGAAATAAATAATTTAACTACCTAGGTTATTGTCTTTCTATTACCAGTCTGTAAGTTAGTTTTTATAAATAATATACTTATAGTAGCAGAGTTTGATGCAGACAAATGACAAACCTAGGGGTTTGGGCACTAATATTAATAATATAATACAAGTTATAAAATTATGAAATATTTTATTACAAAAATTCTGTTTATGACATTTGTTTGTGAAATGTAAACCTATTGGTTGGTATCACTTTTTACTTCTTTAACATAAAATAACTTTTAAAAAAACTTAAATGCACTGGGGAAAGTAACATTTGAACATAATGTAGATATTTCTACCTAATGTTTATGTTTTAATCTCTTATGCACTTTCCTTGGAGACGCTGAAGGGTTCAGCCACCAGCTCTGCCCGTGAGTCGACGATCTCCACGTCTTGGACAGGCTTGTCATTAGCACCAGTCTTTGTCTTCTCAATCTTTCTGATGATGTCCTGAAAAATTAAAACAAACACATTTATTTTCTTATTTTTTTTTGTATTTTTGGTGTGTGGTGCTTAACACCGAATAAAGATTTTTTATCTTTATTTATGTTGTTAATAAATAAGGTTTGTCTTGCCTAAAAACTATTTTATGCTAGTATGAAATTAAAATAATACTATTAGAAACACTACCTATATCCTTAAGTATACCACGATATACATCTGCTAAATTTCAGTGAAGGGTAAGCTAACATTTCATAACATAATTTCTTGAAAAACTACACGTGTTGATTGTTACATACCTACATAAACTACACATACACAGGTTATCTACGTAACTTGCTGCAATTTAACTGCCAAGTTGGGTTATCAATCCAATAACTACCCATTAGGTAAGTAAAATAATACCTACACCAACATAAAATACTGTTATACAATATATACATAGGTACCTAAACTTCAACCTATTTAGTGGTTTTTGTATAACCAAGATGTGATAAGCATGATCAATACCTAACATTTCAAGTTTAATACGATAAGGAATGACATCCTTAAAAACTGATGTGATGTGCCAGAGACCAGCAGATAAACCATTGATATGACATTACAAAATGAGTATAAGCAAAGCATAAAAAACCTCAGTAAACTTTGGGAAGGCTATGCCAAATCTTTCCCTGTTTACTAATATACCATTGAGATAGACATACCATGCCTTCCAGAACCTTCCCGAACACTACATGTCTGCCGTCCAGCCAGGGGGTCTTGGTGGTGGTGATGAAGAACTGGGAGCCGTTGGTGTCCTTCCCAGCGTTGGCCATGGACAGCCAGCCGGCGCCGTAGTGGCGCAGCTTGAAGTTCTCATCCTCAAAACGGTCACCGTAGATGCTGCGGCCTGCAGGTTTTAAAAGTTTTGTAATTATGTTAATAGACTGTTATGTTGTTTGGCTATTTGCCAGCAGCAGATGGATAGGAATGACCAAGAGAAATCATTAAATGCCTATATTCTTATAAATATTTGTGCCCAATGCAGGGTTAATGAACAGCAACAAAAACATAGATATAGGTATGTATATTATGAATGGCTGCAAAATGTTGATGCACATTTTAGCAAAGTAAATTTATGATGTTTGTTTCCCAAATCCTTTGTCTTATTTGGAAAAAGGCCAAGATTTTACATGAAACAATGAATTTAGAATAAATCTTGAAAGTTGAGAAACACAAACAACAAAGTTTTATAACAAAGGCCAAATTATATGAAGCTCAGATCATGTATTTTGTACAACCATATCCTATTTATTAAATTTTAAAGGCTAATAGGTTTCAAATAATCTTCATGCACCTTTCTAGCCATATTGGTGAGAAAACACAAAACAAATAACAAAATACTAATAACCTGTAGCCTCTACTGCTTTTTCTTTTTTTTGTCATTAATGTGACACTCACCACCGGTGCCGTCTCCCTTAGTGAAGTCTCCACCCTGGATCATGAAGTTGTCGATGACGCGGTGGAACTTGCTCCCCTTGTAGCCCTCGCCCTTGGGCTTCTGAGCCAACTGGAAGAAGTTCTCCGCAGTCTTCGGTACAGTCTTGCCGAAGAGACCAATGACTACCGTACCCAAGTTGTCGTCTCCAAGCTTAATGTCAAAGCTCACCTGTGGGACATTCAAGATTATTATTTTAGATTGGTATGTAAGAAATAGCATATAGGTATAAAATGTATACAGTCATTTAATAGTAAGGTGCCTTCATCAATTTCAATGAAAAGAAAATAAGGGATATAAGTGGCACTTCACGAAATTGGTTTACAATGATCAGCTAAGTTGTGGCTACATTGATATGACCTAGAATATCGGTTGAGATCATTGCAGGATGTTTGAGTAACAATGTAAAAGGGACACATAAAATATATTTTTATAATTTAAATTCAATCACAACGAATCCAATAGATGACATCATAGAATCATCAATAAAAAAACTTGTAGCGTCGCTTGGGGGGTCAGCGACCTAGCATGGTGATTAGCAAGTCTCAAAAAATGCATAGAAATAAGATGATCATGTAATTCTCATAAACTAAATCACTTACAAATTGAATAGCATTAGATTATTTTAGAAATTTTACATACCTTGTGAGTAACTTTGGGTCCTTTGGGGGATTCGTCGGACCAAGCGGTCGCGACTAAGAAAAGAACACCTAAAGCGGCGAGGGCTCCCATGATTATAAAAACTTTCTGGTATTTCCTTGCTATTTTTACTAACTAAATGTGCTCCAACTCGTTGTTGGCCAATTACTTGGCACAATAACGAAGCTAGATAACGACTAAACGATAAGAATTATTGAAATGAAATCAGAAAAAGGAATGGATGAGTTGGTTGAACTTGCTACGGTCCACGTCAGTCGGAGAGGAACCGTCAAATTGACATTGACAGTTTGTTTAAATGACAGTCATAAACCATAAAGTAACGTAATATTGGCGGAATTTTCTAACCACACAGTACAAGGGCCACCCCACCACTTGCGGGCGTTGGAACAAAATAGTGACCACAACGTATCTTATTGTTAATACTTTAACAAATGGTTAGTGGAGCTACCCAGAGTCGCAACCAATAAAAATTAAGATGCGTTATTAAAAAGAGACTTAGTAGACAACTAAACTTACGTTATGAAATTAACTAAAGGTAGGTACTTATTAGTACTGTACAACAGGTTAGGCAAAATAGCAGTATTGTTTGTATTAAAATCATATTTATTAGAACCATTTCTAATCTAAATGTTATCGTATTTTGTTAAACAAGCTCTCCATTGTGGGACACGCCTGAAAACAGAAACAAAACTGATGTTTTATTAAGGTTCAACCTCCCGATATTCCCAGTACCTAGACTGTAGAAATCTACGTTGTTTCCGCCGGAAACCATAATTTTTTGCTAATGTGACTTTTAGAAATAGGCGGTAGTGAAAAAATCACCGATGACTGGACACAGTGAGCCGATATGTTTTGAATATTAAATTACCTTACCGCAGTTCATACACACCCAATCATATAACTAATAAAAATATAATACACACCTAAATATTTTTTTATCCGTAAACTAGTTGGATTTTCATCAAATCTAGATGTGTGTGTTTTTTAATCAATAGTCATTATGATTGACAGAACAGTAGGTAGGTACTTACAATTTATTAATAGTATCAATATTGAACGTGTCCGAAGCTGCTGCAGATATTTCTAAATTTTTAAAACAGCGATTGTTCCACTGTACTGTAGGCTCCATTACTCTAGAAACAGTGTTCAAAAATAGTCGATTGGATTTTAGATTTTTATCATGCTTGTGGCAATTATTTTTCTTTGATGAATCTATAACAAAGGTTAATGTTAATATTTAGCGTATTTTCTGTAAAAAGAATTTACAATTGTGCAAACATATTATTATGAATGAATAGGAGAGTGACTTTATATGAAAAAAAAATGGTTTTTGAGCTTTTGGGAAACGGATTGCCCGTTCTAATATTGCCCTATTTCTATTTGAACCTATACAGCGTTTCATCAAATAAGACATCTGACACAAACAAAATCTACCCTTATTCCAATGTAATATGTAATAATGGGTTTTGACAGATGTCATATTGAATTTTAGTTTTGATGTTGCTCTTTGATAAAATTAGATAGGCATAATAATATCATAATTTAATACTAACCCTCCTGACAAGCATTATCTACAACTTTTTCCATGTTATCCTGAAATGAAAAACGGTCAGAATTAAAATTTACTACAGCAAAATACTACATCATGTACCTACTTACGAATTAAATTATACATGAAACAAAGTTATTTTAAGCGGTGTTTACTTACTTTTATAATTCTTTTTTTAATTAATTTATTCTCTTTCCATCGATTTAAAACTAATTGTTGTTTGGATTTTAGTTGTGAAAATTTAAAAAACCATTGGCAATGATTTATAATTTCATGAGTGGCCACCCCTGTAAACAAAATAGATTCGTGTAGTTAGTAAGTACCTATGTTTTAATGTAACACTAAAAAATATGTAGGTACGAAGCTAAGTAATGAAGTTCTTGCGAAAATCTAAGGCGGTTCTTCCGATTTTATATAGGTATCATGATTTTTGTCTGGTATAGGTACTCAGGAAATACATATTATACAACAAAAAAACACTTAGCACTAACCTGGAATTTTAATTGCAATTTCTTCCAAAAATGTAGGAAATTTTATAGAATTTTGTATGTCATCAAACTCGGTGAATTTTTCAAAATATTTTTGCCAGATTGTTTTGAAAATATTGTCATTGTATTCAATCCAGCCACCGTGACGCCCATGTATAGCCAAAAAATCTTGAAAATCCTTTAATTCCTATTGAAATAAAAATAAAACACAATTAAACTACCATAGATTTTTTTATGACACGCGTTACGCCTATGTTGGGATCTGATGTTCGCGTGTGAGATATCCCCACATATCTAGGAGCATTTGTTTAATCATTTTTATGATCTAAGGTTTTAATCATCCTTGTTTTAGTATTTTATATGCTTACCTGGCATCTGATAGGAGAATTGATCATCGCTTTAACTGGACTAGTAACTATATGACTGTATGTCTTAATTTTTGGATTGCAAGTATTTTTACTCAAATTCGTAAATTTTCCATTATTTATCTGAAAAAATATATAATATTTTAAATTAAAGTGTACCTAAATTTGATTGACATTGGATCTTTATGAATTATGATCAAACTCTCGAATTATGATCGAACTACCTGCAATGTCAACTCTCCTTCCACGTCTTTTAATTTTTTCATTTCCGTTTGAATACATGTTTTAACAGCCTTAATTTTATCTTCAATTAATAAGATATGTTTTTTAACATTTTCAACATCTGCAAAAAAAATACATTATTAGGTAGGTACCTACTAGGTATTATTACAAAACGTAGATTTTTTTATAAAATGTCATGTCATGGGTTCCGCTCATCTGGCATAATCTTTATTGACCAAAACTCATTTCGCATAACTCGTATGGTCTAAACTTTTTTGGCCGAACCATCACTTTGCCAAGACTTATGTGGCATAAGGCTCGTTTCGTCTAAAACTCTTTAGGCACAATCTTTAAACACCTAAGTTACGTTTGCTCAAATTTATGTTCGTCTATACCTATGTATAATCTTGTTTCTCCTAATGTTATCTTAATAAATAATATATTAAGTATGTAGTAAATGTACAAATTGTGGTATTTTTCTCCTACATCCCGAAAATCACGATATTGTATGATCAAAAAATCGAAAGTTAACGACCAATATAATTATTACAAACCCCATGAGATCGAAACCTAAAAATAGGTGCGACGACGAGCAAAGCGAGGAGGAGCGTGTTAGGTGCACATGTTCATCAAAACCAAAGCGGAGCGCAACGAAGCGGAGCGGAGCGTTTTCCAAACAGCGGAAACAATACAAAAGGCACCAGTTTGCGCTATGTAGGGAGACGCTCCGTCAAAGTTAAAGCCAGACGAATATTATTACTTTGTATAAACCTATGCCATAGCATTATTAGGCTATTCAAGATTTGGCCATACCATTATTAGGCTAAACAATGTTATGCGAAATAACTTTTTACTAAACGAGATTTATGCCATACGATTTTCGGCGTAACGAGACTTTGACCAAACGTTACTATGCAATACGAGATTAGGCAAAAAAATCTTATGCCAAAAAAGGTAGAACCCATGTCATCAATCACTAGTGTTAAATGTGGCCATTTGACAAAATATGAACTTAATAGCAATGCCTAATCTTTAATATAGGTGCCAAAGTGAACTATATAGAGAAGCAATCCATTACGGTCCATTTCACTTTAGTAGGTACATTGAAAAACTGAATGAATAATCGCAGACAACTATGCTAATACGAGACTACTAGTTGTTAACTTACCAGTCACTTCTCGAGACTTCGTATTTTCACTAATTTCTATGAATGATTCATGCATTTCACGAAATAATAAATTTACTCTAGTTGCCGAATTTATGCTCTGAGTAGATGTAAAACCACTATCAGAATCTGTTGCGATAATATCTGAATAACTTTTTAATAAATCCTTATTTATCATACTTTCCTGTATTTTGAAACGCTTAAGCTTTGCTGAACTATTTGAATTTATGTCACTACTAGATGAAACTGCAGAAGTATCAGTAACTGACTGCATCGTTAGGTTTTAAATATTTTGTTTAGTACTTCGATATTATTTCCATAACGAATGTATTTTATCAATAATCTAACTAAATAATATCAAGTTATCGTAATCAAATTATATATTGATCAAATGAAGTTAACAACTCACTATTCCTTAGCAACCTTAAGGATGGTCACCCTGTTTTACTTGGCGATGGCATTTGATTAATCTGTGAGCTCTGTCGCTGTCAGACAGTCAGACTGTCAGTGTCATTTTTGTTTAAATTATTGCTTTTTTGAAAAGCTGGAAAACTGAAATGGAAAAACATTTTTAAAACAAATTAAATTGAACTATATTTATTGAAATTCTCAAAATGTTTGTACGGTCTCGACTATTGTTTACAAGTGCTCTTCCGCTAAGGGTTGGTTATTTTTATATACCTCTCGTAAGAGTTTTCTACAGTTGTATGATTTTATAACCTATTGGTTTAATACTTTTCAGAATGCTTTCAGAGCCGATTTCCAGAATGACTTTAGATCTGTGTACAGCATTATTGCACGAAACAGATCTACATCTCCACTCAACACAATTGTTATGTTTGTCCCACAGCAAGAGGTAATATTACGTGAATTTATTTACTTACCTAATTGCAGGTTCTTGTTGGTAAACCGGCGCTACTAAATAATTCCGTTCGTTATGTTTACAGGCATGGATTGTGGAAAGGATGGGCAAATTTCACAGAATCTTGGACCCCGGATTAAATTTGCTATGGCCAATTGTAGACAAGATTAAGTATGTACAAAGTTTGAAGGAAATTGCTATTGATGTGCCGAAGCAAAGTGCCATCACAGCTGACAATGTTACCCTCAGCATTGATGGGGTCTTGTACTTGCGCATTGTAGATCCTTATCTTGGTAAGTTTTAAAATCTGATAATTTGTCTATACCTACTGTTTTTTTGTTATGAAAATAACAAATTATAAAAAAATACTATGATCACATACATATGCTACCATAATCACTTTACATCTACATAGTTATAGTTTAACTCTTTAGTAGCAAAGATAGTAGAGAGAGAAAGTGTTTTTATTCTTCATACAAAAAAATATTACTTTAACTATTTCATTCCAGCGTCATACGGTGTAGAGGACCCCGAGTTTGCCATCACGCAGCTGGCGCAGACCACCATGAGGGCGGAGCTCGGGCAGATCTCCCTGGACAAGGTGTTCCGCGAGCGGGAGTCCCTCAACATCTCCATGGTGGACACCATCAACAAGGCCAGCGAGGCGTGGGGCATCACGTGTTTGAGATATGAAATACGTAAGTTGATAAATGTTTGGTTTTTGAAAGTGAGGCAAGTATATTATATTTTGTATATCTTACATTATTATTCTTGTAAACATTGTCATTACTTCATATTACATATAATATTAAACAAAAAATCAATAAGTATATTTGTTGCATCATAATTTTAACCCGATTGTCAAAGGAGGAGGGTAATGTTTTTTAGCATTTGTTTCTACTCTTGTTACCATAAGCTTAACCACTCATACTGGCTGACCCATGTTTACACCAGACACAATTGATTTTTAATTGATTCAAATTCCCTATAAGGTTCCCTAAGTACATGTTTGATAAAATAGAACATACAAACCAATTAAATACTTAACAAAAAATGGTTACAAAAGCAATGCAAACATTTATTTTAGTTGTAGCTTATTGGTTTAGCAATATTTTGATTACAAAGACACACCAAGATTATTTACCTTTAATGAAAAGTCCAAAAAATGCAGTTATACAGGCAGTTTAGACCTTGGGGATATGCGCAAAGGTTCCACTCGAGAGAGCCAGGTGCCGGTACTTACACCCCTACACATAATAGAATAGAATGCAGTTATACAATATCTATACCTATAACCGGCAGGTGATATAAAGCTGCCAGCCCGCGTGCAAGACGCCATGCAGATGCAAGTGGAAGCCGAGCGGCGCAAGCGAGCCGCCATCCTCGAGTCTGAGGGCGTCCGAGCTGCCGACATCAACGTGGCCGAGGGGAAGCGGCAGGCGCGGATACTGGCCTCAGGTGAGTGTGTGACAGAGATAGGACACTGCCTCCAGAGTGTGACAGACAGAGACAGATGCAGGTGGAGCGGCGCAAGCGATACCTACTGGCTTCAGTGTGGTGCCAATCACGAATATTGTTGTCTCTAGTCGATAGGTAATTCGATAGCAATTTGTATGGCATCTTGATTAGCGCTCCTATCGGAAACGTCAGTAACTAATAAAACGCATACAAACTCCAGTGAACCGCATATCGACTAAAGACGACAATAGGTATTTATTCGTAATTCGCACACAGGTTAGTGTGTGAATACTGTGAATAGGATAGTGGCTTCATGAAAAAGACAAGCCCGAATACAGTGGCTGCATGAGTAGGGGGCTGGTCTTTGGGATTATAATTATTGTATATAATGTATAGGCCAATGTCCAGCATCAGACAATTAAAGCCTGCGTTTGCGATGATGATATCATGTTTTCCTGACCGACTGCTTAACGCTTCTATTCACCAATGTTACAGAGGCAGAGAAGCAGGAACAGATCAACAAGGCGTCCGGAGAGGCGCAGGCCATGCTGGCGGTGGCGCAGGCGCGCGCGCGCGGGCTCGAGGTCATCGCCAGCTCGCTCGCACACCGGGTATGTGGATTTGCATCTATGATAGCTTGTTAAAGGTCACTGCTCATATAAACGTAACGTAAACAGATCGACTTTCTTTTCTTCTGTCACGGGGTCGCGAACGCCTGATTGACGTTTACGTTAAGCTGATATATGTGCTGTGACGCCTGTGACCTTAAAGGGGAAGGATTTGGATGTTTGTTTGTGTTGAATTATAGAAAAACTACTACAGTTGTCACTACGTATTATAATGCTACCATTTGTCCCGGAATTGACGCAGGAATCCCGGAGGAAAAGGTGGATCTGAGATGAGCTAGTTTATGGTATTATGGCTGGGCAAGAGAATTCGTTTTTAGGAGGTCTAATCATGTTATGTACAGAAAATATGTAGTTATGCTTACTTACACCAAAAATACATAAGCCGTGACAGAAGTAGTCTATTACTAGTATAACCTGAGGCTACAGTGCTGACATCTCCTGTAATCTTCACCTGTAAACAATTATTTCACTCACAATCATTTCTTCCCCAGGAGAGCAAGTACGCGGCGTCCCTGACCCTGGCGGAGCAGTACGTGGGCGCGTTCAACAAACTAGCTCGCACCAACAACACGCTCATACTGCCGGCCAACGCGGGCGACGTGTCCAACCTCGTCGCACAGGTAGGCACACCTTCCGGCCCAACATTCATAAATTATATTTTAGGGTGAGGCCAGACGAGCGTAATTTTGTGATTTGCGTGTCGCGTATTCTGGCACAAATATGTGCGCGGAGACGAGGGGACCGAGTAACTTCCCCGCGCATCAGAATACGCGACTCACAACTCACAAAATTACGCTCGTCTGGCCTCACCCTTATATTCATTGATCTCATTAGAATTTTAGGCTCATTAGCATCGGCCCCTAATCATCCACTCTCTTCCTCACTCAACCACGACCGCCTACGTGTCTAAGGTCAGAGAGCTACTAAATTGTGTCCACACTTGAACTTATGCCTAGTTTCACCATAGTCTCTTAGATCATTAACACCCCTGTTACATTGTAATGTTATCAATTAAACATCATTTCATTTAAATTTTTTAATCCCAAATTCTACCTTTACAGGCCATGTCGATCTACTCGACCGTCTCCGCCCACAACACCTCCGACCACTCTCAACAGCCGGAGACATCCGCGTCCATCGACCCCCTCCTAAAACTGGACGCGCTCACTGAGAAAAGTTCCACTCTAGCCGGCTCGGCCGTCCCTAAAGACGACTTGGCCGAATACTACTCTGATGATGAGGAAAGAGAGAAAGCGCTAGAGCAAAGGAATAAAGAGAAAGCACACAAGCTTGATAGAGAAACTTAGTTGGTAGTTTGAGTAATTTACTGTTAAATATAATAAAGTTGGTGAAGACAGTGTTTCTGGTTTTAATTACATCTGTACATAGATAAGTGAAAAAAGAAAAACAGCACACACAGTACTTGTTATTGCTAAAATGAAACTATCGCAAGGGGATTACTACGTGTGGTCTTTCGCCAAATCATATTATTTGATATGCAGTACCTAATTAACTTTGAGTGAAGGATATCAAGGATAGTAAATGAAACAGAAGGCCCGATAAACTCATCATAATATATTCTTAAAAGACAATTGCACATAATATCCATAGTTATTAATTATGAACTAAATAGTGAAAAGTACCTGTTTGTAGACTAGACTACTATTTAAATATTTTCTAAAATCAACAACATAGTAAAATTTCATACCACCGAGAGGGTTGCGCGCATTGCGATATTTTTGTCACAGAAATATAACATATGAGTTTGTATGCTGGTACTACTCGGTACATTTATGCAATAAAAAAAGCGGGGAAATAATAATAATCAATAAGTTAAATCGCAGTGCACGCAGGGTTTTAGAAGGAACTTTAGGGTGCTTTTCCTCCAGAGATGTGCTGCTATACGTTGCTATGGATGTGTTTGATATCCACCACTCATATCCATTAGGCCACATTGCATAGCACGGTTTAGAACGGATATCTTTCACATCATGCACCATTTTCAATTTAAACTATAATGTAAAAGGATTAAAATAAAATTCGACATTAGGTAATTCTAAGTTCCTTCATGCTGTGTTAGTACTTATACTTAATAATTTAACTGAAAATAGGAATGTAATTTATGTTATCACCTAACAAATTAAAATATAAATCCCTCTTTTGGCTAACATTACAAACATCACATTTTATATATAAAAATATTTGTAGCTTACCTACATCACTAACACCAACTAGACATTCAACACATATAAAAATACCTCTTATTAATAATTACGTATACTACTTAATCAATTCCAGTAACAAATATTATGTACCTATGTACAATATCCTGATTTCAGTATTTTTCAGTCATAATATCTTCATCATTACTATCGTTTCAAATGGTTTTAGTAAAATACAGAGTGCAAGCAATAGGCTACACCACAATAAGATAAAATTGTATAACTTATCAGCTTTAAACTCATGATAAACCTTAGTTTTACAGTTATATTTTTTATAACAACAATTTGATAAAAAATATAGTTAACTTGGAAACCAAGACACAGTCCTCCCTAAACTTACGATAATTTATTTAGTCATCTGTGCCTACAAAGATTTCATAATATAATGTAAAAAGTCAAAGTTGTTTTTAGACCTTGCGCCTTTAGCATTTATACAGAGTGGGTACCGTTGCTGACATCTTAATAATAATATTTTCCGAAGACATTTGCCTTGATAAGCAATAACAACATAAACCAGTCCACAACCCGTCCACTGGATTCGGGTAGGCATAAGTTGTAAAAATTTATAGGATCATAACAATCTTAACCAGTTTTTAATATTATTTGGCAACAACACTCTCATGGTACCTGTTTGTGTTGGGCTACCCAAGATTTTCTTTATACATATATAGGTATTATTACAGCTTGCGATTTCATAAGTATCATGATTATGGATCAATATAATAATTCTATCTGACTAAACATACAACGTAAACATAGAACACGAATTTATAACACTAAAATGCCTGGGTGATGCTTGAGAATTGCCAACAACTAAGTCTCTAGTCTGTATCAAATAACACCAGAAGGGCTAGTACGGGGCGCATTTAAGACGTGACAAGAGTTTTGCATCGCGCACACTCACATCGCGCAGCCTCAAGAGCGAGCGCGACGGAGAACTTTTGTCACGTCTTAATAGCGCCCCGTACTAGCCCTTCAGCGCGCTATCTACTAAAAAACTTTTTAACGAAGGTACCTATATACAGTTACACATCAGGTTTTTACCAATGTAGGTAGGTATTAAGTCATATTTAGTTTCAATCATGCATGCCGCATCATTGAAACCGCAGTGTATCATATTACTACATGCTACTTCCTGATTCAGTCTTATTACAATGTAATGCATGTATCTGAGATGCTTCAAACTGCTTCATATTTAAGGTTAAGGTTCTAAAATAACCGGGACCGGATTACAGAGCATGTATACTCGTTTTCTCGTTCCGGATCACTGATTTTACTAGTTGTTTTTTTATTAAGGTACGCCATACTATCTTAGAGGCAGTAGCTAGGTAGCAACTCTTCTATCCACTGAAGCGGAGCGGGGTTTTTATGCAATCTCATAGGTTTATCCTTGCACACCACTCCACTTAGATATAATAATATGTAAGTTGACAAAGGACGCCTAGGTGCAATTTTAGCATCGCATCACAGCTCACGACCGTCGCGCTTAGCCTACGGGTGACGACAACGAAAATGGAATTTTCATCACCTTTACAATGGATTTCAAATAATGGTTTCCTAAATGTACAGGGTATTATGTACAATAGTGGTATACTACGACGAAAGGGAGTGGTGGTGATACTTTACCACTTTAGCAACACCTGTATAAAGACCGACTATTTACCCAGTAGCCTACGATATCTGCACGTATTTGTCCCTCTGGTTGAAGTAGCTGACGGAGGCCTCGTCCTGCGGAGACTCACGAGTCTTGTGGAGGCTCACGTACGACGCGCACAGCTCCGACCCGTCGAACTGGCGCAGGTGGATCTGGGAACGGAATTGTACAGAGAGTTAAAAAATGGATGTAGTCAAATATAGGTTTGGTATAGTAAGGGGCTGAATCAGGGGGCCATTTTTAAAATACCATGTTTGTAACACCATGTATATGGAGGCTTATTTATTGTTAGATAACGCTGTTATGTGCTTATGATATGTTGACACTACTCTAGTTACGAGGCATATGCTGAGAGTAGTTTTTAAATTATTTAGATATATTGAACAATGTTCAAAACTCTCGGACTTTATAGCCGATTTTCACGATTTTTACGTATAATTTATAGTATACCTTATAAGAACTAGGTAAAATACAATTTTAATATTATTATTTTTAAAAAAACACGCACTCACGCCTTGTACTAATGTACCTTGCGGGGTAGGCAGAGGTGCATTGCTGCACCCGATATTATTATTAATTTGTACAATATCGGTTCAATAAAAAAAAAGTAAAATAAAAGAAAAGATAGATTTTTATCTAAGTTCGTACACCACAAGTGATTTACTAAGAAGAAAGAAAACAATTAAAAGAGCCTTACAAATTGAATCGTGGGTGGATAATGAATCTCTCATAATGCAAGTAGGTCGCGAACAGCGTCTTTACGCCGAGTCGTTCGTCATGTCGCGCGCCTTAGACTCGCGCGCCACGCCAGTTGGCATCTTCTGTTTTTTTACATCGTCAACTCGCGTGCCCATGTAAAGTACAGTCAGATGCAAACGAATTGAAACTAAAAATATAATTAAATATTGTCTCCCTGGCTGATTAGCATAAGAAGGTACCGACTAGACAGTCGCCATTAAAGTTGATGTCGGGATAAAGATACAATAAATCCTATGTTGGAAGTGCGGAATGAGGCAAAAGGGGATGTGACCTATGACGCATGATACCCAAGTTTGCTATCTCTCTCATTCCGTGCGCAAATTTTACATGTCATAGCTATGTCCTTCAAGTTTTTGTTGCAAAAACCGGTTTAAAGGGTTAAAACGTCATTGTTTTAGTGACGTCGTTTTACTGATACTCCCACAAAGCAAATACATGTATGTATTTATTTTGTGGATACTCCTAATGCGAAGCAGAGATGTACACTGTACAGTGCATTATTTACCTACAGTCTACGGTACAGTGCAAAAATATTAAAATGTGTCAGTTTTTACTGATTATGATGTATTGTGGGGGTAAGCCTATAATAAATTAACTTTACTATATTACCATGTCTACTTTGCCGTAATATAAACACAGTCTTACGTTTTCGTTGTGTTACCGTTATATTAAATATCGAATTAGCACTAAAATTTAAAACAAATTTCGTTTATTTCGTTGGTCAAAGATACAGACCTAACTGTAACAATCACTTCCAGGAAGTTCATCGCAAGCAGGTCCATCCAGTTATAAAACTGCTCATGAAATCATAATAGTTTGGAGGTGTTCGAAGAGAACAGTTTGCCAAGCGAGATTAATTACTGATTTTATTTTAAAGTAAAGTCCTATAAAATACCGTATACATTTGAAGTAGTTACCTTAAGCATAATAAATTATAACTTTTGTTGCTGACTCTACATATTTTCACAGTCGAGCGAGTTGACGACAAAAAAAGTAGGTAAATACGGGAGGGGCAACTCGCGCGTGGCGCGCGAGTCTAAGGCGCGCGACTTGACGAACGACTCTTTACGCCTCAACCCACTGAATGAGTCATTTAACTGAATAATTATACTTACAAGTAAATGTAAGTTGACTTCGTCACTTCGACTTAAGTACGGAAAGTTGCCTCCGCTCTTCAAGTGAGCCAACTTGGCGTGTGGGTAGGATTTGTAAAGGTCTTCTCTCACTCGGGCACAGAGGGCACTTTCGTCCCAAACATCTACGATAGTCACGGGCATGTTGCGAAGAGTATCTGGTTGCACATAGCATGGAGTGCAGTTGAGGGTCAGTCTTGAAGCTAGTTCTGCTTGTGTTAGTGTTTCCAGCTGTAATTTTATTTTGAATTAATGAAATTAATATTTGTTTTTTGGTGCAAATAAATTTGAATCAGTACATAATATGTATTTCTGTAGAATGTGGTTACTTTGTATCTAATTAAATTTAGTATTTGTATTTTAAAATTGATAACGATATTTGTTTAATCTAAACTGTCACAATGACCCCAAAGCTATAAGTAGGTACTATCAGTTTTGCTGATAAAATTGATTAGACACCAGATTCTTATTCTAATATGAATCAAATAATAAATTGAGTTATAATGTGTTGTAGATTGTAAACTATTAGTCATACTCACTCTCTCAACCATGAAGTCAATAGATTCGGCCATTCTTTTATCAACTTTGTCTGTTGTAAAATTTCCCATGAGCATTCTTTTTAGCACAAGTGAAGGTAGGAGCCAGAATAATGCTGCCGAATCCTTGTATTCAAACACAGTTGTATCCGTAAATGTGTTACAAAGAACCAGAGATGCTACTCTAGGGCAGTTCATTGTTAACTCTGCAAACTTTTGGGCAATAAATCCACCTAAAAGAAAGATTAAAAAATATCAGTAACATTCCCAATACAAAACAATACAGCTAACAGGAAATTTATGCAGGGGCATGTAAATTTTATAGGTAGTTTTGTTTGTTCAAGTGTAAAAGAAAAATAATACTAAGAGTGTAAAATAAGCAATGAGCAATGCTACTTTAAACCGCAACTTAATTAGGTACTTTTCCCTACAGAACAAATGACTCAAGTAACTAAATTATTGGTCAAACAAACCTAATGAGGCACCAAAGATATGAACTCGATCAAGCTCCAAGTAGTCAATAAGTCTTTTGAATCCGTCACACCATTCCTTCAAGTTCCAGTAGGCCGGAGCCTCCGCGGCGATGACTCGGACGCCCCGCGAAGACAACCCCATCACCTGTCTGAAGAATATATCAGCGGTCCCAGAAACTGGTGGTAAACATATCAGAGGACAGCTCACTGTTTTAGGACCAGAATCGAATATCCGCCATGTCTGTAAAAAAACATTAGGGACGTGTTTTATCGTCACATTTGTTGCCTTGAGAAATAAGATAGAAATTAGTACATAGGCGGTAGGATGCAGTTTTATAGCCTTGTTCATTGAAGAGTGAAAAGAATTGTTTACCTTGGCCCCGTCTGAGTCGACGACCACTTTTCTCAACGGTATACTGCTTCGGAAGCTCAGGTATTCACTAGATTGTGATAAATCACTGACATAGCTCATGTTGAACACAGAAATTCACACTGATAAAAATAAAAAGTTAATGAAAACAACTGCACTTCACACACATCTCTCTCAAAATAATATTGACAAATTGACATGACATGATGACATTTCATTTGACATTGACAGGCTATGTTCAATAACTAGTTTTGGTTGGTTATTTCTCGCATTCCATTATCAATTTTAGAACACACCCATTTTATTTAGTTCATCTACTCGATACTAGATGGCAGGTAAGCAGAAATAGTTATCTACTCTCTAATAGATGGCAGTAAATTTGCCGTAGCATAGCCTCCGGTAAGTAACAACCGCATTAGCAGTAACAGTAAGTCTTGCAGTGTTGCTTGTTTGATTACGTTATATACGATGAATACAGGTAAAGATAATCTCTATGTTTCCTTTCCTCCCCTCTTGAAATTTTGCTCAGTGATTTTTTTGGATGTCCTACAGCACTGTTTTATCGACATCCCAAAAATGTTGCCAGTTCAGAATAATAGCGACCTTATTCCTAGATTCAATAAAAACATTAAAATATTGTAGGTGGGTGTAAAAATACCCCCATGCAACACCTATCTGTTTTACTCATCCTACCGTAGTTTATTTGCTCAGTGCGTCCTACCATTACACTACAAAACCAACGTCCTCTACAGCTTAGTCTGTCAGTCAGTCGGTTCGGCGGAGATCTATCTCAATGGGCTAAGTACCTATATATATCTAATAGGATAGGATTTCAATAATTATAAATAAACAATATTTCGCATCCAAACACATCTTTTATTAATATCATTAAGTTATAACATTCTCATCATTAATTTTACCTACAGTGAATTGCCAAACCACTTAATTAATTATACATGAGAATCTTAAATCTACCTATAATTATTATCGGACGAACGTTATCTATTTTGTCTATCTCTAAGTAAATTTATTATTGAACACTAACAGAGTTACTGACGACCAGAAATCAAAGGTTTTTTTTGTATTAGTGGTAATTTGTAAGCCATATAGTTGCAGGCAATTCTATCCTACCTTAGAAATACTTTCATATAAGTAAGTTATGAATAGTATATTCGCTATCAATTTTAACTTAGTAGCTTAGTGCACGCTAACCATATATGTATAAGATTCATTTTCACTTATTCATTTAAACGTGTTTTTAACCGCAAAATATTTTCTTTCGCGGGTCTTTTTCATATTTTTAATGTAGTCACAAGTAATTTTAATGTAAGAATATTATGTATTATCTGGATTTGAGCATACTTTTATTACCAAATATGTTTACAGATATTTGTGATGCAACATAGAAGCAGACGCTGTGATGCTTTTAATAAGCTAAATGGTGTTCATTATTTAGGTGTACCTATAATTTATTCGTCAAATTGTATAATCGCTTTATAATATGTATAAGTACAATATATCGTTGCACCACTGTGTTGCGTTTATAATTCCTATAATTGTGATATAGAAGGAATACTTGATATACGTCTGAGTACTTCGAATAAACATACATTAGCTGGTCAAAAGATATTCCTATAAGTATCTCAACTAAACACATAGTAAATGTATTAAATATAGATCTTTTTACATATAGAAGATACTTTATATAGATACTTAATAGTTATAGAAGGCTTTGCAGCCACACCGTGTGATACTGTGATGGCAATGTTCAATTATTCATAGATATTATTATGTGTATGTGATTATACAACATTTAATTGTGTTAAATGCGTACAGAAATTACCTAAATGATAAATTAGTTTCATGTCTACTAAAGCATACATTATGCAAAATATTTTTGAAATAAGTTGTGAATAAAATATAACGAACGATAAACTAAAGGTAGGCATTCATACGTAAAATATATTCAATCACAGAATCTCACATAAAAAATAATGATTACAATTTTCCTAGTTAATAGAAAGCTATAATTTACAATGAGAAAAAGCCATATTTGAAATAAAATGACTTTGTTACATTTAAAAATAAAATTAACTATCCAGTTCTTTATGTTGGCAAACGGCACGGACACACATTGTCTAAAATAATTAAATAAAAAAATCATGCAATATGAAGGTTTAAAACAATAATGTAGAAAAAAAACATTAACCAGTGTTGCAAACATCCAGCTAAAATTACGAATGCAGCTTTATGGCGAGCCTTCTACTGTAAAGTTTCATCCAGTGTTGCCACATTAAACCCGTCAGCTATTACCCCAGAATCACAGAGTAACTGTGCTCTTAAAAAAAACAACTGTCAAATCCTTTGCAACACAGACCAAAACTTCACCAGCTAAAGACAAGCGCACACTATTGCAGATTTCCCGCCGTCGCCGTCGCGTCTTCATTTGTTAGAGTCCCGGCGGGCGCGCTTGGTGGTGTGTGTCCGTGGCGCGGGCGGCGGGGGGGCGGCGCCTCACGACTCGCCGTTGCCGCTGTCGTCGCCGTCGCCCGCGGACAACTCGCCCTCAGAGTCCGAGTCGAGGTCGTCGTAGTCGTCGTCGTAGAAGTCTGTCATGTCCAGCTGCGGGGGGGAAAGGGGATTCGTTTAATCATTATGTAGGTAAGTATAGATAGTGACGCTCCTTGGGGATGCTTGTGCTGCAGTACAGTGGGATGTAATGTTTTGCAAGACGCTCAGAAGAAGGTGCTCATCACACACATTTATGCCCCTCTGTATAAAATAAACGCCCTTTGCACTTTCTACCTGTTGGACCGAGGTACCTTCAGGTAGCCGGCACGAAGTGGTTAGATGATGAAGAACTAAGATAGATTGTTGCACCTATTTTGCCTGCCCGATTGTTGGGATGATAATGGTAATTTCCTTAATCAGTCGGTAACGTGGACTAGGGTTAGTCACCCTGGTAAGAAGATTAGCTAGTCAGATTAGTTGCCAGTAGCTAACCACCCTAGGTGCACTAAACATAAGGTAATCTACCTACAGTTAATACGTCGATGATAATTATGATTATACTATAGGAGGCTGATATATATATCCTGAGGCTGTTGCATCAATCAACATAGATCTGAATGCAATATCAACCTGGAGTAAAAACCATGGGCTCAAAGTGAACCCTAACAAAACCCAAGTTATTCTCATAGGCAGTCCACGATTGATCTCCAACAATAATTTACAGCATATTCCCCCTGTATTATTCGATGGTGTCCATATTCCATTCAGTGATACAGTTAAAAACCTTGGCATATTAATGGATAAGTTTTTTACTTGGGGCCCTCAGATGGAGGCCGTTAGCCGGAAGATTTTTGCGTCAGCAGGTTCACTCAAAAGGTTGCGTAATTTTCTACCTACTTCCACCAAGATCGCGTTAGCACAATCACTTCTCCTCCCCGTTCTTGACTACGCCGATGCCAGCTATCCTGATCTCACCGAGGAGCAACTAAACAAACTTGAGCGTCTTCAAAACTTTTGTATACGGTTCATATTTGGCGTACGAAAATATGACCACATCTCCGAATACCGTACTAAACTCAAGTGGCTCCCAATTCGCCTTCGCCGGAATACCCACATTCTTTCACTTCTTTACTCTGTACTGTTCAATCCATGTACCCCAGCATACCTGAAGGAGCGTTTTGGGATGCGTTGCTCTACCCACAGCTGTACCCTTCGTTCATCGCAGAATCTCAGGCTGAATATTCCTGAACATAAAACGAAATTCTACAGCAAATCTTTTACTGTCCAGGCCGTATTGTTGTGGAATGATTTACCCACAGATATTAGACTTGCACCATCGCTTGCATCATTCAAAACTCTGCTGAATAAACATTATAATAAATTATTATCCTTGCCAGAATAATATTTATTTATTATATATTTAATAGTATGTATATATTCAAGTATATAAGTATGTTTTATGTATTTTATATTACCTATTACTAGGTATAGACTAGGTGTTATAATATTATTTTCCTGTAAGTATAAGTTATGTTTGTAATTTTTTTGCACTCTCCCCTTTTTCTTATGTATAATTTCTCTCCTCCGAGGTAGTCTGGAAGAAATTACTCTTAGTAATAAGGCCGCCAATTGTACCATATATGTTGTGTATTTCCTCGTGTAATTTCTGTGTTTGTGTGCAATAAAGAATTATCTATCTATCTATCTATAGATGCACATATTCACCTGTGGCTCCTGCGTCGACGACTTGACCTGTGTCTTAATGCAATAGTCTTCTAGCGTGAGCGGCACCACGATGCCCTCCTTCTCCGCGTCCACCCGGGCCACCTGCGCCTGCTTCCTGGAATAACAGAGGAAAAATAGGTTAATAATTTGGTACAATACAATTATCTTCATTTGCACCAAAAAATCTTTTTTTTATGTATTGCCAATTTCTCAATTGTCCGTTATCTAACGGACAGGGATTGATTTATAAATTAAACGTCATCTCCATATAAAATTCATGACAGATTTGTCAAAAGATAACCTGGTTATGCTCTAACCGAGAATGGAGAAATTGGCACTTACTGCTGGGCAAAGGCCTCCTTATAAACTGACCACCGACTGTAACCGATCATGTGTTTCGCCCAAAAAACATAAAAATACAAAAAAGTATAAGCACTTTAAAAAAATAGTACAAAAAAGCGGCCGTATTGCTTAAAATATGAATCCATCTCTACCAGACAACCTAATCATAGTACATAATTAATTACATAATAAAAACTAGATTTGGTGGAGGGTATACACTATAAATTAAAATGAACAGCTGAAGTAAATGCTCGCTATAGGTGCACAAAAACAACAGTAAACATTAGCCGGAATCATAACAGTTCATTCCATGATAAAGTTCAATAGCACTGCCCGTTTTGTTAACACATTATGGTTGAGAGAGATTCATATGAAAGTATGTTTTGTTAAATTATTTATTTCTTTAGATTTTTATGAAAATGCTATAGGTTGTACATAAAGATGGACAAGAAATCTAATGGGAACTATCGATATCCAAGACGACTGGACAGTTCTGGCGAATGCAAAATACAGTTTTACCTGGCTTTACTCAACTATCATCATATAAATCAAACCAGTGTGAGGTTACATCCGCAATGGGGAATATGCATGTGATTCAAATAAAGGTCAAATATTATTTTTAATAAACTTTGTTAATTCACAATTATGCCTTAATCCATCCATTTGATCATAATACATGTTATAAAGCTATGTAAACTATCGAATCAAAATAAATAAAAAAAACACATCCATATTCCCTATTACACTCTGGGACCACCGAGGGGAATACCTAAATTTTCTACTATTTTTTGTGCAGATTACAAGGGGATTACGGACAGACCGTATTGGCGTGGGCAGGTAAAAAAGATTGAATGTATACCGACCAAAGCTTTTGCATTTGGCGAATAAATATGAAATAAATTTTGGCGCATATTATTGAGCGTTATGTTTGTAACCTTTGCTCTATTCGTGTACGTTTCTAACCTTTTTGAATTTCCCTAGTCACTTAGACATAGAGAGAAACCGTCTCTTCCGTATACATATATAACATCGCTGAAGGCAGCACATAATTACAACTATACACGTGTTTCAGACTAGTATTCTGCTAAGTCGAGGTGGAATAGATAAACCTTACCATTAGCTTAACAAGACCTGGACACGCCAAGGAATCTCAAGGGATGTAGGTAATATGATCAGCAAAATTTGTATTCTGTCTCCAATCTCAATTAGATTTAATTTGATGCTCAGTTTTTTTAAGCCAGCTGTGACACTGCGGACACGACCTCGGATTAACTCAGATCTAAAAGAACAGATTGTTGCTAAGGAAACGAATTAGCATCACAATCTTTGAACGTTATTAGGTGCTTAGTTGCTTACTGAGTTTACAATGCATTTACGTTGAATTCCATGCCTTTTTATTTCACAGATACGCAACATTATTTATTTGGTAATTGAGAAACAGGCATAAATTACTAAACTGTTATACCTATGTAATTTTGTGGGTAAGACCCAGGGATAAAGGGGGACATTCAAAGTATTTCAAAGATCAAAATCAACCAATAAAGATTTGAACAACGCTCCAAAAAAAATGAAGAGTATCAATGGTAAATAAAAATGCACGGTTTTCACGGCAATCTAGATATTTCCGTAATGCAGCACTTTCATACTTTCTCCATCCTTGGACCGCCGCCAGCGCCGCACTCGTTCAAATAAACTTGCCGCTTCCTTTATTAGAGTCTTGCCTTCCGTTGGGCCTGGGTTTTCCTCTATACATTGTCGGTAACATACTTTATATGCTGTTTTTTCCACAAGCGCAGAGTGTTGCGTTCTGCGTAGAAATTATTATCGCCGGATACCATTGATTTTGGAAACAATGATAACTGATAACAATACTTTTCAGAAAAAAAAACATAAACCCAACCCTTTTTGAAAGAGATTTGTCATTCAGATATATTTTCATTTTATAATAGCTATATATAATAGCAATAATAGTAGTACCTACTAAGATGTGACCCAGAAAACCCCAGAAAATTCGCGTGGAAAGATAGCTGACCCACTGAACTAGGAGTTTTTTACACTTTTGTGTAGTAAACATTATTAACAAACATTGTATCTACGTGCCAAGGAAATTTAAGCTGCTTGCGAGTGTTGCGACACAGGGATTTCAAAAGGAAATGTCTGGTGAAGAGGTTATACACAGACACGGTATCATAAAACGTCCGACATTGTTTGGTATTTTCTGGCTATACTGAATGGGACAGATATTTACTTGAAATGTTTGATATTATTGAGGTATGGATGTATATATTTGTTGCCCTGTAGGTGTTGATTCTACAAAATATGAAATTTCATCTGTTGAACAAATATAAAGTGGCATTTACGTATTCCTCAAATGCCCAATTAAGAAGTAAATACTCTTTTGAATTCATGAAAAGATGCCCGGAAAATGTGGTTCTCGTATGTACACAATGTAACTAAAACACCGTTGTATTGAGTACCTACAAAGGTTTTTTTATTCCGATGATTGTATCAATAACGCCACCTTTTATTATGCTTGTAAGTTCCTAGTTGTAATGTTTTTATTTTTCTGCACCCATAATCTTTGTAAAAATTTTAACATTATGAGAAGCTAATGCTGTTGTGATCTTTATAAAATGTAACTAGGAACCCTTCCGAATAACATAACCCTTTTCACGGGGGCAATTTTGCCTCAGGAACGGGAGTAAGCCCTTATTTGGGTCAGTGAAGGAAGGTTTTTTTAAAAAAGCGAGTATAAAACGAACCTACCAGACATTTTTTTCCGTAATCCAAAAATCCTTATCATTTATGCTTCCGCTATCCGCCGCGCACCTGGTATCCATTCTATTTTCTATGGTATAAGTACTTGGGGTGACGAAAAACTAAGTTTCAGAAGCTGTAGCCTCTGTAAGCACAAGCCACGACTATATCTCGTTGTATTAAACGTGCCGATTGCACCACCGTCTCATTTGTACGTTTTTCGTCAATGCTCACCCTTCTCCACCTAGCTTTTCAAATAAAACCTTTACCACGCACCTGATAATATTCTCATACTCCTTATCCTTCCCCTTGGAATCCCTCCAGCGGCGGTACATGACACTCGCGTCCACGTTGGCGGGGCTGAACGTGTTGGGCTCGTTGAGCAGTGAGATGACTGACAGGAGCACGGTGCGCACGCTCTGAGTGGGGTTCCAGCGCTCGCACGGGAGCTCCCCAGACTGGGGGTCGTCGACCGGCGGGTGCAGGATCGAGATGCAGAGGTCGCCGTTCTGGAACACGATGGAAGGTTTGGTTTAGACCTGGTTGTAGGGCTGGTATAGTGCTAGAAGGCAGTGGGATGTTTGGTTAAATGGAGTCGTTTGAGTAGTGGGTAGTGCTCTGTGCTGCGTAGTTCTAAAGGACGCTTTAATGAAGAGGTATAGTAGAATCTGTATCTTTATTCTTATTTTGCACCAAAATAATGTCTACCTAATTGAATCCGCGTGCTAATAATGAGGTAACGTAGCCTGTAAATAAGCCTACCTTAGCAATATCCACGCCACATTTGATTTGCCTAAATATTAATTGGTTCAATAATCAGGCAAAAACAGACAGAATGGATTGATTTAGAAATCTACTAGAGTAGGGAAAAGTCAAAAGTGCTGAGAAGCAGCGATTTGTGCGCATTATACCTAGTTGAAGAAATATGTAAGTACCTATATCGGTTCCCCTCATCTCGCATAATCTTTATTGACCAAAACTCATTTCGCATAACTCGTATGGTCTAAACTTTTTTGGCCGAACCATCACTTTGCCAAGACTTATGTGGCATAAGGCTCGTTTCGTCTAAAACTCTTTAGGCACAATCTTTAAACACCTAAGTTTCGTTTGCTCAAATTTATGTTCGTCTATACCTATGTATAATCTTGTTTCTCCTAATTTTATCTTAATAAATAATATATTAAGTAGGTATATAGTAAATGTACAAATTGTGGTATTTTTCTCCTACATCCTCAAAAATCACGATATTGAATGATTAAAAAATCGAAAGTTAACGAGCAATATAATTATTACAAACCCCATGAGATCGAAACCTAAAGATAGGTGCGACGACGAGCAAAGCGAGGAGGAGCGGGTTAGGTGCACATGTTCATCAAAACCAAAGCGGAGCGCAGCGAAGCGGAGCGGAGCGTTTTCCAAACAGCGGAAACAATACAAGGCACCAGTTTGCGCTATAAAGAGACGCTCCGTCAAAGTTAAAGCCAAACAAATATTATTAATTTGTATAAACCTATTATTAGGCTATTCAAGATTTGGCCATACCATTATTAGGCTAAACAAGATAATGCGAATAAACTTTTTACTAATCGAGATTTATGCCATACGATTTTCGGCGAAACGAGACTTTGACCAAACGTTGCTATGCAATACGAGATTAGGCAAATAAATCTTAGGCCAAAAAAGGTAGAACCACCTATATACAAAATATGTTGGTGAGCATAATGCGTATCTATTGTTGTTCGAGAAAGTACAATAGACTACGATGATCATGATCAGACAACGCATTTTATTTGCGTAGCTGGCTCTCTCGTGAAGTGAACAAGCCGTCATACGGAATGAATGGCTGTTCCTCAGAATAATATAATGTACTCTGTAACTGTTTGGTAAACTAAAGAATCAGGACGTGAAAAGCGAACGTATTTTGTAACATTCAGTGTTTCATCTTGTGGCATAATTTCTGCGCTAATGTATATTTTTGCGATTCTAATAGCCAGGCGAGTTTCATTTTGTTACAGCGACGGCGTAACGCGGAGTTACATAAACCGTATTGTTGCCTTACTTCCACGGCCCGTGTAAAGACGTACATTATAACAACTATTACGCGATTATTTCCCTGTTACTTACTGCAGAAACTGGGAACTCCACTAGAACGAGACGGCTGATCGATATTAATCGATACGGAAACGATATCATTATTTTGTGACCTCATTGAGCTGCCAGCTCGCCCGCAACGGAAGTATAAATGGAGTGTTTCTAAACAAACTGAAGGATTATTTATATCTGGATATCAAATCTTATCGCCGCGAGAAAATGTAAATGAATGGATTACCGCGCGGTAAAAACAGAGCGCAGTGAGAACTCCTATGTACGAGTACCTACTCGTATTATCTACTACGCACAATGATAATCGCAGTGACACTGTTAGGCACAATGGCTATTATTTGTTTAGTAAACATTGAAGTTGTAAATATGCTGAGATAACCCAATTCTGAGATAAAACGGATCGATATGGGGCAACTATCGCGAACGAATACTCACCCTCTTTGCTTAGATGTACTACACAGAGATTCACATTATAGGTAGATCTAGTTGTAATGTACCTAGAGGATATAATTTATACAGAGTTTGGGGGGTGATTGCAGGGGTTGTGCAGCGTCGGACGCATGCAGACGACTGGACAAGGGGTCGTACAGATTGACTCACTTATTTTCACAGCCATAACGATGATTTTACAACTCATTATTACACATACGGTTACATAACGTGCTGTTAGGATTATGCGTTACATTTAAGTGCAACGTAAAAATGAATTATGTTGAGACAATTCATTATTTGTAGCATATAACAGTTACGTTATACTGTTTCACAGTGGCGCCGCCATTTAATAAAACGAGCGTTGCGTAAAGGAGACTGGATCAGGTGGTATTTCGAATCACCCCTCCGTTTTATCGATTTACAAAACTGTTGAAATAATTCCAACTCCTAACTTGATTGCGTTGTACTATTTTTTATTTTTATCTTCAGCTATACGTTTCATAGCAAATGAAAGCGGCAGGAAGCAAAAGAAATAAAAGTTGTTGTTGAGATGCGTTGGGGTCCATAATTGCCTCCAACTTTCACACGAACAGCATAATCAAAGTCACAATCCTCGAAACCATAGCTAATTTGGTTACGTTTTGTTACGAAACCCAAACTTGAAATCTCCAAAATATTAATTTAAACCCAACTTCTGTCTGCAATTGAGTCGTCGCACAACGCCTGATGACGTTGCCGTTGATTTCATTGCTAAACGATGATCGTGTATAATTTCCTCTGCCGCGTATCTCCGAATGGTGATTCCGGAAGCGCGGGAGTGGTTCACCTCCGGGGGTGCCCTTGACTGCGGCTGCGGGGCCGCACGCTCAGCACACACCCGGTATATGGTTAACCACCCGGCGGATAAAGAGGAGGGTTATAAGTTTGAAGTGTGTCTGTGTGTCGGTCTGTCTAGTTGTTGTATTGGCGGGTAGCTAGGATATATAGGTAGTCGGCGGTAGGTTGGATGAGGAAGGCCGAGGACCGAGTGTTGTGGCGCTCCTAGGGAGATGCCTATGTCCAGCAGTGGATGATTATTGGCCGATGATAATGATGAATACGTATTTACACAGGTAATACTGTAATTTTATTGTTAACATATGAGAATACATATAAGGTTTGCTGAATCACTTCTGAAGGCTGAAGCTGTTCATTCTAAATGCCACTGCCAATGAGGGAACGAGACCAAATTAATTATGGCCCGAATAATTTGTATGCCAAGAAAACGTGTAAGTATATAAGTATATGTACATAAATATTTGCGTGTAGACGGAAGTTAGATAGTAGTACCGGTTATTACTGGCACTGATATAACCCAGATATTATAATATGACTGTTTTAATAACGATACGATATTAAAATAATATACGATAACGGATTACTAAATTAATTATTAGCATGCGTAAAAAGTATTTGTGAATATTGTACGAAAAAAATATACCTAGTAAGTAGTATTCATTAAAATACATTCATATAAGTACTTAAAATAAAATAAAAATAGAAAAGCAACACGGTTTGCAGCGGATTAGACATGAATCAATACGGTATCTTGGAAACACATCTCAAGCATTGAGCGTAACAACATACTTTGAGACTTTTGAGAGTATTATTTGTTGAGCGAGATACACTGATATACCCGAATGTTTATAAACTGTATTCTGTTGAGCAGCGGACTCGGTCACCCGCTGAGAATCAGGCCACAACATGTGCCACTGAACACTTATTTTATCTCTTCGCTTCGACAACAGCTAATCTGGCGACAATAATTAAATATATTTTATTACCATGATCGTGCATTTAGAAGTAAACGAACTTTTTTCTGCAGCACTAAACCTATAGGTACCATACGGATGCCGTTCACCGCAATTCTGCAAGTGAAAGTAATTTCTAACGGCTTTTTTTGGCAAAACGAATGCAACGGTGTTGGTTTTGGCGGAAAAGAGTACTTGACAATATTGACACGCTTTTAACGGAGGACCAAGTCATTAAATAATCGTTTCTTTTCCTATTGGGAGTACCGCATAGATGCGTAGAGACTATTTGTGAAGATGCAAGGGCGTTTGCCAAAACAGAGTCCCGTCGACAATGGCGGCCACACGCCACTGATGGCGACACACGACACGACACCAGGCGAGTGCAGGTGTCACGGGGAATACATTGGAGCAGCATTATTATGATGTGACGAGAGCATTAGAGAGAGATTCACCTTGCGTGGTCGGGCGAGCGACGCCCTCGGCTAAAAATACAACAGAAGTTCACTGCGCGACTCCTCACAAAGAAAACTGCGTGGATTTAGAGGTCACTAAATCGGGAAACACTCCAACTCATGTTTACCTTCGTTCCTGGTAAACATAGCGAAGTTAGGCTTCCTAGAATAGCAATGAAAATGCGAAGAAAGCATCGGGAGCGTGTCCACTGATTAATGCGAAGAATCTGTGAGCTAAAAATTGTTGTCGATTGAAAAACTGACGACACGGCTGGCGTCGTACCAAGAACAGGCAATCAGGTGACCCGAGAGAGTTCATGGAAGCCACTCAATGTTTAAGAACCAATAAAACGACACTTCGGTTAACGTACAGAATACATGTACAGTGTATAGTAAATTGTATAGCATTACGTAGGTGCACTTAGAAATAACCCGGTGGAAAACACAAAGGTTATTATAATAGCTGTTTGAACGAGTTGAGATAATAATCACTGGTAATTCGTGATAATACTGAACCATTTACCCTGTTATGGACAGTTTGATTTGAAGGATACGGGAGAACCCAGTTACAGAGCGACAAACATATCCGAAATAGATGTCCGAAACAGATTATCACAAATAAAATACCCAAACTATACCTTTAATGGATTTTTGTCTTTGTGACATTGTAAAACATGTACAATCTGACGTCGATATAGCTTATGCATGCAGAGAACCGCCGACTATCGTCAGAGCAAGCCCCAGGGGCGCCCCGGCTCATTCATAATGGAGTCAATACCTCCCAATCCATACAGACATCACGGAATAAAACTTCACAAAAGAGAAAATAAAACGCCGTCAATATGTTATTGAATGACGAAAGTTTCCTTTTAGAAAGTAATGCAGCAAAAATCAATGCGCACAAGGTATCAATATTCATAAGCTGATGGGGAACTTAGACCGATGATGAGATGAGTCAAGAGACTTCCGAGATTATCGAGATCTGCTATAGGTGACTCTGTAATAAAGTAATCGTAGGCTCATCGAAGAGTCATCGATGGCTCCATTACCAGTGAAGAGATGCAAATCAGTGAGGCGATCAAAGGTCCGTGTGGTTTTGTAACGCGCAGACACGAAAAAAACTGCAACCACGTGGTCATCACAAAGAGGGAATGAGATTGAAATGTTGGCACGGCCGCGCCGCGCGTCTCTAGGGCGTTATTTAAAGCGATCGGCCTTGCCCGAGCTTCGCCGCGGCGGGGATTCGAACCTGCAAACTCAGTATGACGACGGGACGGTTGGAGAAGAAAGTGGCGCCACTTTGCCTCTGGTTTGACTTGTGGTCTGTAGTCAGGTTTGTGGCACAAGTTCAGTGCGGCCAACTCGCCGTAGGTTCTCGAGAATAAGGTTAATTACCGCAAGGTCAGGAGTGCCTGAAGAAGGCAATCTCATGTGGAACGTTCCAGTATATAAATAATAAATATACCCTCGCCTGGAGGAACTGTCACATCATGTATAAAATGTATACCGCGTGAAGTGGCATCTTTGTTTGGTTAACAAAATGTATTTATTGAAAAGAAATGAAAATGTATAAATTTCAATACATATTTCGTAATAATATCTTTCCAATCAATGCTTTTTGCTTTACAGAATCGAAATTGTACATTTGTAAACTGTGAACACGAAATTCGTCAGAATGCGATCCGATCCAGATTGTTATGGGAATAACAGAGTTACTGGCATCGCTTGTTGTTGCCTGAATAATTCAGCTTCATTCGCCCATATTTGTAAAATTACAGTTCACGTTAACAATATCGAACATTATGGTCCCTATGGTACTCCTATAAGTATAGCTTGTGGGTTTGTAGAGGTAAGTGTAGGTTGCTCTATAGGTTGTCTCATAAAATACTCGTAACTTGTAAGATAGCTGCTTCCTCGAAACGCTACAAAATACAATCAATAAAAGGCAATTGACACTGATCACTGTGATTGTGGCGGTGCATTTAGCAAATCACATTTCATTACGACGTCGAGGCATTTCGTAACGAGCGAAGAAGCAGCTCCATAAAGAGAATTTAGATTTCCATTGTGGCTGGCTTCGTAACTGTAGTGCGTAATGCCTATTAAGATACGGTTCCACGGAGCACTTGACTCATCCATTCAAATTAAAAGTTGGTTGGTTCTCTGGTCGCTAACCGTAGCAGGGGTCAAGCACCTCGCCGTATCCTGTTCAAGGCGAGCTCATTGTCAGGACCAACTAGTAAACAATACTTGCGCACGAGAAAAGTAACACGTTTGTACTTAAAAACTTCCAGTATCAGCGGCCGCTACACGGGTTTGTTATCGACATCGATAAACTCGTTTCATGCGCGTTCCACGAATCACAACGCAATATTTATGGCGAAGCGCGATATAATGATGTTTATCTATGTCGATAATGAACCCGTGTAACGGCAGCAGAGGCTCGGCCCTCACTCGCAGGGAGGTGTGAAAAGTGAGTCACACTTTGTGCTTGATTTCAGGTGACCCCGTTTCGTAATGTCACGTAGATTAGACTTTAATGCGTCATTGATGCTTGAAACTAACAGTAATTCTCACTATTATTCGAGCCTGTAATGGTGATTGTCTTATAATTTATTGTAGTGTCCATTACAATAAAGCTGCATTAAACGACGTGCAATGCCGCCATGTGTTACACTTACACATGTTTCCTTTTAAATATCTATACATAGGTGCCCCTAGGTGGCCTATGTGGCCACATGTCGGTGACACGTAAAGCTTTATGTTCTGTCTAATTATTTATTAATTTTGAAGACAAAAAAATGATACATTATTTAGAGGTACATAATTATTATATACTAGCTGTAACCGGCGAATGCTTTATGACGAGAAAATGACCCGTGAGTTACTCATCCGCCCAATTTCACTAATGCACGCCGAGGAAAAATTACAACCATTTACTTGTAGAACTAATTGGTTTTTTTTTAAGTGTAGGAAACTGTATCTCGGTTTGACAATATTAATTTATTTGTTCATTTGATAATCTTTACCGTCTGCTATCTAGTCGTGCGACATCTACTGTATTCTTTCTGGAAACTAACGGTCAGGCCGTGTTGTGCTTGTGCTCTGATGCGCGAGAACCGTAACCAGCTCAGAAAACTGATGCCTCATGACGACAGAATCAGATTGCATTGCGCCTGATGCAATATCGTCTTCAAGACTGTTTCAAAGCGGTGTTTAAGATACGAAATTATGGTTTACGTGCGGTGACAATAACTTATGCCTATCAATAAATGTCTACCGATATCGATAGAGAGGAGACGTTTAATCAAATACGCTAGATTATCAGCCAGTCAGGCATTAGCCAGTTCACGTATCCTAGAATTTCTCAGTTCGCAAAAAGTTTCGAAGTTTTTTCTATAATCTTTTTTTTTTATAATCGGAAATACTTATTATCTCTATCTTACTGAAATCTATTCTAGATACACTGAGCGATCAGTGGGTTGATGACATTGTACAGTCGGCAGTGAGCGACTGAGCGCCTAAACAGGATATTGCAGAGTCTGCTATTCAATGTCAGCTGGCTGGCCGGTGGTGTTCGGATGGCAATCAGCACTCCTTTCCGCTTTCAACTGTATCAACACGATAGATCCATATCTAATATCTACCGATAGGACCAGAACAAGTGGGATTGATTTAATATAGCTGGTTGCATCTGTCCCTGTACTTCTTTTTATAAAGTATTTTTAAGGTATAATATAATAGGTATATTTTCTAATAAATTTTAATTATAATGTCATAGTTATACATATATGTGGTTCGAAAAATAGTAAAAACGTACACAGTATCTTTGAAGTTCGGCTACTGTCTGGAAATAACTTCTATAAATCGCGATCACTTTAGTTTTGCCATACAGCATTTCATACGGTACAGCAGATGTCACTTCCAGCGATTGTGTTATGGTCATGATTGGCTTATCCCTCACTGTAAGGTTTACGATTTACCCCTAGTTCATTAACTAACTGCTTCTTAATTCGTAGGAAATAGATCCTAAAATTACTAAACTGCGGCCGTCTTATATGATGGTCTAAAAGTCGGAAGCCCGTTATCTTTCGAAAATTCGTTTCTTGTAAGTGGGTCAGCGGAGGTCGTCCGCCGCCTAGACCGACGAGCGGGTCAGGGGGGCTACTGTTGCTTCACGACTCACGACGTACCAAGTTTCAGAGTGCGCACGCAATTGGTATTGTTTCACACAACGGGACAGGGTCGTGGTTAGCGCAGCAAAGTATGTACGTGCATAGTTCGAAACTTCATATTTCGTGAAGCTAAAGTAACCCCGATAGAAGTATAACTCTAGCTTGAAAAAAAATACGAATGAGAGTGGTTATGCAATTGGTATCTTTAACTTGTAACACAACTAAATAGAGTCGTCATGCATAAGTCATGTTGTGATCATGAACATAGAAAAAATAAGGGAAGGTATCTTTGTTTATTTGTTATTGTTATGTTAGAATAATTATAATACGTGTGTGTTGTATTTAATTTTAGTTATATACACGTAATTATTTATAACAAGAATAACAACACCGCAACACGCACCCAACAAGTATAAAAAAAAAAAAAACACGCACTCACGCCTTGTACTAATGTACTCCCTTGCGGGGTAGGCAGAGGTGCATTGCTGCACCCACTTTTCGCCAGAGTGTTATGTTAGTCCCAATGTAATAGGGGGCGGGCCTATTGCCATTTCAACAAGTATACTTAATTTTATTATATTTAGCACGGCCTTAATTAATCGCTTTGTAATAAATTTTATTTTAATTAGAAACCTAGACATTTTGGAAAGAATTTGTCAATCAGCCTTGCACTAAATAATACTTCCTAGTTCCCACAATGCATTCACAAAAATGCGCATTATTTTAAATTTTAAATATTTCAAAATAAGTTGCGCTATTACTAAGTTAGTCGAAACTTATACTTATCTAAGTATAAGTTCTATCTTCGTTTAAGATTCTTTCGCCAATGTTTTGTCTAGTATGTGATTGTTTCACATAATTTAAAATTGATAAATAGGAACGTGTTTTTTTATACTCATAACAACTAATCATATCATTTTATCTTAACCCATTCAATTAATTAATTACATATAGGAATAGGTTCTTCTTCGTAATTCAAATTGTGCAATCAAGTATATTTGCAAAAAGTGTCATCATTATCTTGTTTTGAAAAGAACAGAAGATTCAAAACTCAATCATTTATTGAATCCATAAGTTTTTCAGAGGTATTAAATACTTTATGGAAAACTTGCATTAAAATCAAATTTTGAAAATGCCAGCAATAATGATAATTTAACCTACCATGTAAGTACCGATCTATATTTTATTTGTTTCACCCTGTAATTATATTATGTATATTCCAACATATTTCCCAAGTGGTGTCTAGAAAATCCTATTATGTGCAAATTATTGACATACTTTTAGGGTTTCAGAAGTGTGTCACAATCAGAGAATAGGTCATAGATCTAAACAATATAGGTGCAACTGATTTACATAAGCTTAGGGTATTTGAACACATTTACATTATGATTAGTCACTTTGTTTAGATTGTGTATTGATAAACAATGATTCAGTTTTGGTTTAACAACACTTTGATAGTCGTAGGTCATATTTTAATTTTTATGTGTTGATTCATCATGTACAGTAAGCATTAAACACTTTAATTTTAAGATCCACAAATACATAATGAAATGAGCTTGTTTGTGTGTATATAGATAAATCATTTTATTTGATTACCTTATTTAGTGTCAAATGTCGATTTAAGAAACGTCAATCCATATAAAATTTGACACTAAATCGAGATTTAACACTAAATCTAGATTTAATATGTTGGTGCAAGGGCCCCTTAATCCAAAGTTTTTTGTAGGCCCACATAACTACAGGAAACAAAAAAAAATTGTTCCTATCTAAACAAAGTCGAACACTAAATCGAGATTTAACACTAAATCTAGATTTAATATGTTGGTGCAAGTGGCCCTTAAATTATAAAATATTGTACAAATAACATAGATATCGGTCTTAATGGAAAGTGTCATACAATTAATTAGACAAAGTGAAAACTTACCTCATATACATTGGGATGCCATACTTTAGTTAAAAACCTAATGGATGGAGGTGAGTACGGGTAGTCCGGGGGAAACTTCATGTGCGCCTGAAACAAATCATAAATATATTATTAAAATTTAATGATTTAAATAATACATCTATATGTTGTGATGAACTGATAATGTCCATAGTCGAGCTAGCTTCAGTGATTGTAAAGGCATGCTCAGCTATTGGATGGGTGACAATTTTTAAGTGGTTCTTTTCTGGTCGCTTCCTTGTTTCAGATAGCATGTTAAGCTGAGGGTCCCAGTTGCTGTTTCGGCAGCAGTTTAGTCAGAGGCCTTCGGGCAGCTTGAAAACATATCTGACATTTGGGTTGCCCCTTACCAGACAACTGGCTGTAAGAGATTGCTCTCAGTGATAAGGCCGCCTATTGTATATTGGTTCTAGTCTATCCCCCTTATTCATAGAAAAGTTACAATACGTTTTAACTAATAAACTGTTTTGTCCCTCTCTGTCAAAGACTTTGTCGGAGAGGGACAAAACAGATTATTAGTTAAAACGTTCTGTAACTTCTCTATGAATAAGGGGGTATGAGTTTGTATATTTTTGTATGTCTGATTTATGTGGTGTTCCATAAAGTAATATTCTATTCTATTCTCTTCAGCTTGCTTGTATTGGGGTCCACCAACCCGCACTGGGCCAGCTTGGTGGACTAGGCCCTTTCTTCTTTGGAGAATCATGCCCCAGCAGTGGGGACATGATCGGCCATGAATGTCATGATGGTATAGATCTGTGTATCTGTCTGTGGTAGTACACATGGCTAAACTTTGTTTTGTTTTTTTCGGGTTATGGGTAATGAATGTTTAAATACCAAGTGTTCTTAGCCATCTTTCATAAAAATCATTTCAACCGTTTCAATATTAACAACTCTTTTCTAGTTGATGAGGGGATCTGATTAACTTCTGCTATTGATTAGAACAAAGACAAATTTTGAAGTTTAAAGAATTTTACAGCCATCACATTCAGCAGTCCAAATGGTCACCCAGTGTTAGTTGAATGATTGAATTGTCACCATGCTGTGCAACATTTCCAGTGTGGATAATAACATCAGCATTAATGTGGAGGCATGGCACAAAGTTGAGCAAATGCAGAAAGGCATGGCTGTAAAATTGCTATTTCGTTATTACTTTAAAACAATTCATGGCAATTGAACTTTATTCATGGTGTGATGTGTGTGAATGTTTGCAAAGTGGGTAGCCACTCTGATAGTTTTTAGTGCATGGTCATTGTCAGTAAGTAAAGATATTAAAGCAGCTGTTCTATTGGTCATAATATAATCATAACTGCTTTTATTGTAACATTCACACTTTGATAATGATTCATAACCACAATAAAGTACTGAAGTGAAGCATTTGATATTGATTATGGATATCAAAATGTTTAGCAACTGAATTAGTTTGAAGGACTACTGAAGCACTTGAAATGTAAAAGTACCCAAGTATAAGTAGGTACCTGAACAAAAGGTTGAACTTCATTGTTCTGAGCCTTACCTTAAAGTATCCACCTTGGTACAGGGTGTCTGGTGGACCGAATATTGCAACTTCCCACTCAAACAGATTGTCTTCTCCTAATAATTTAACTCTGAACCCTTCCACTGGCTCCTCTTGCAAGCTCTTGTACTCTAAGGCCAAAGCCCTGAGAGCAGAACTGGTAGGAACGATGCTAGACATTTTGAACTAAATAAGTAAAATCACGAGTCTTTTCAACGTAAACTAAAACTTGAAATAGATTCAATTGGCATAACACTGCGGACGTTTCTCACGGCATTCACAAAAGATTCAACTGTAGTCACAATAACAACGCGAACGAATAATTTTGGTAAACATAATGCCAACGTGTTGAGATTCGAGATTATTTTGCAATTCACACACTTAGCAACGCCAATACCGAAAACGCTTCAGTCTTTCAGCAATTAACGTCGATTATGGAAGGATAACTGAAATACCACGCTAGCACAATGAGTAACACTTCACTGCAACTCTGGCCAAACAATCGCATTGGTAATTGGCTATTCAAAGGAAAATTGGGCCTAAGCTGCTTGTTGAGGACTACTGACTGCTACTTCTGTGTTGCCCGACCGAATATTGTGAACTGGAAGTTGAAGTTGATTTGATGAACAGCTGTTATTTCCGTGCGTTGCGTACATCAACATGACGCACGACGATTTTATCGACAGAGTATGGGTATAGGTTGCCATCTAGCGGCGAGTAGCAGAGCCAAAAGCATATTTTTAAAGTAAACAACAGTAAAAGTAATTTTTTACGACACTAGATGGCAGTAATTTTAGCGCCATCTAGCGATGACTAGAATAACAATTTAATTACCAAACATTTACTTTATTCCAAGTATAGATGGCGTGGTATTTTGTGTGTGCTTTAGCCCTTAGAATAATAATTAATAAACGATTTATAGGAGGTAGAAAACTGGACCACCATCATGTAGGCTCGCGATTTATCACCATTGTATAAAGAAAAGCAGGAGGTTTGCACTGCCGCTTTGGGTATGTATGTAAGTATTTCATAGTAATATATGCTTATAAATATTGGAAGTTCACGTCACGGGATAAATCAAATCAAATCATTTATTTATTTCATATCCCAAACACTATTTCAGACAGATTTCATCACTCAGCCGATACAAGCAAAAATCATGTCGTTGTAGATGTAGGTTGATGTATGTATGTAGAGGTAAGATCCTTGCAAGTTACCTCCAGCCTCTTACCCCACCCCTTCGGGAAGATTGTGCTCGTGGGCATAGCACCTTACTTGACCCTACCCTATGTTTTTCTACACTAATGTACAGCGAAAAGCGGCTGACCTCTAAACTACCACTTCGGGGATGACAGTCGTGAGCATAATATGTTTTTCTAATATACTTTACCGACATCTAGTAAGTAGGTGGTAAGTTGGTAACAGTTATGTTGGTTACTTAGCTAGAAGACCGTTCTATTCCCGTGAATTTATTACTAAATTCGGCGCCTATAATTACAAGGCAAGTAACGGTTAATAATAGTGATAAATCGACTAATATAAATAAATGTTGGGCCGGTGCAGACTGCCTACCTTAGTGGGTGCGTGATTCAATGATCGTTCGCCCACACTAGTCCTTTTATAGGCAGAACAACATCTCAACCGGGCCACGGATTGGTTTTCGAAACCCACTGCTTGAGGGATTGGTTTAAAAAATACGCTATCGATTTATGACCTATCCCTATCTTTCGGTACCTACCATAATTAGAACAACCTAATCGGTTATCTAACTGACCAGGGATTGGTTAATCAATTACACGTCATCTCCATATAAAATTCTTGACAGATGTGTCAAAAGTCAACCACTAATTCCTGGTTATGCTCTAACCGACTATGGATAAATTGGCACTTAGTGGGATAAAAATCGGGCTCACTCTCTGAATAACTATTTCTATTTATCTAAGGTGATAACATTCATCTAGACATAGTGCAACATGACTTCTGAGATCATGAAGCCACTCATAACTTGGACCCCCCGGCGGCAGCGCGGCGTCGGGCGATGCAATGAAGTCGGCGACATCCAGATCCAGATTATTCCACGCAGATTTGTATCGTTGACTTCATTGAAAACATATTTTTTAAGGAAATATACTTACGTACTTTAATATTCCCCTTTTGCATTCCTCAGTTGCGGTATCGCACGATACTTTGACTTACAACACAATAGATTTACTTAGTGTCAATTTCTCCATTCTCGGTTAGAGCATAACCAGGGAGTAGTGGTTAACTTTTGACACATCTGTCATGAATTTACATGGAGATGATGTTTAATTTATAAATCAATCCCTGTCGGTTAGATAACCGACAATGGAGATCATTTTTATTACGACGCCTCATGTCCCGCCACTGCTGGGCACGGATCTCTTTCCGATGAAGGAAGGACTTAGGCCTAGTCCACTACGCTGGTCTAGTGCAGGTTGGTGTGGACTCCAACACAAGCAAGCTTGTTTAGAGAGTTGTCGGGTAAGTGGGCGACTGCTCTGACTAGACTGCTGCCAAGGCAGCAACCGGGAGTCGGGCCATCGTCCGAAGCACGGAAACGTCCAGAAAAGAGTAACTTGAAATCGGTCACCCATCCAAAGAGGATCCAATCCACTTTTGAAAATTCATGAATAAAATATTCAAGTGCTCATTCGGCTCACTTTATCACGTTTTCAACACTTTCTACGATATTGTGATTAACTATGGTTTAGATAGTTAATGTAGAGATCTATGTATGTACCTATGTATTGTAGCTTGTGATTGTAGGAAAAATGCATGCAACTCCAAGATAATTAACTTTAGTTCTACCTACTTATATCAACTTTTTATTTTAATTTAAACCAACATTATAAAATTAGGTCAGCAGTGAGATCAGTACGGGTATGACTACTTACTTATCTAGTACTTACCATCTACGATATTCAACTGGAGAGATCTGGGTGTCTTGTTTGTCAAGAAGGCTGCAATGTCGGACCAAAACCTTATGCAAATCGGATCAGCGGTATTATTAAATGGTAAAGTCATTTTCCTCGAGTAGGGATTCAGATGCGATAAGTTTTATTTTTGTAATGAAATGAAATGAGTAATATTTGCGTGGGATGCCAAGGAGAGAAAACTGATTAGTAAGAACAATGATTACGCACCTAGATATATATCATTTTCTTCTAAATCACCTTCATCATTAGAATAATGCTCTAGTTAAGTAAGTATATCTATGTGTTAAATTTTATAAGTAAGTAATTAAAGTAACTCTTTAGTTTTCAGGGACAAATTTAAGTAAGTAGGTATTCTTTGTGACGAATCTACTACCCCCATTACAAGCATTATTACCTACCTAATTAGTTAGTTCAATTAAAAATTATTTGATGTCTGCATGGAAGTAGAAAAAAATCTACTTCCATTAGGTGTCTCCATTTTGTAAGTGGAACTTTTTCATTGCAGTGTATAAGCAGTATTAGTAAAGTAACTAGTTAGTATTTATAATTAAGTCAATAACAATATCTGAAATAATCTGAATACCTATGTGAGCAATAATGTGTTTACCTAATCATACCGAGGTCAAAAAGTAATCATTCCAGTCATAGCCAAGTCGCAGCTAGACCGCGGTGTGTCATTGTTAAAATCTGGCGAATGACTCTTATTCATATTATTAAAATGTAAACACATTTAGTTAGTAAAGTAAAGTATCGTAGGTATATTTACACCTTTTTTGGTTTTGTTCCAACTGTGTGATGTGAGCGGGTGACGTGTCGCGAGCTCGCGCGGTGTGCGCGTGTGTGTGTGTGTGTGTGTGTCCGTGTGGGCGCCACGGCCGCCGACACCGGCGCGGCGGCGGCGGTGCGCAGGCGCAGAATCCGCGGGACAGTCGCGACCGGCGCGCGCGCAACACGAACGACTCTCGCGAAAATCATAATTTATTTACTTACATGGCAATTGTTTAACAAAAATAATGTGAAAAAATAAATATATTTATTCAACTCGAATACCCTATTTATACATATTTAATCGACGTAAATAAGAATCTCGTTTAGTTTTATTATTGACAAAATTAACCGTAAAAATGACGATAAAAAATAAAAAGACTAAGCAAACAAATGAAGTGAGTACGTCAAGTACGAGTGCCAGCAGTGTGCAGAAGAGCTCGAGCTCGTCGAAGGTGGTGCAGAGCTCGAGCAGCTCGCGGCAGGTCGCCAGCAGCAGCCGGCAGGTCACCGGCGGGAAGAAGGTCGTCGTCATCGACGTGAAGGTGGAGGAGGACGACCCGCTGTGCATCACGGACGTGACGGACCATGCCTCCACGGCCGGCTCCACCGTGTCCGAGCTGTACAACAGCCACCCGCACTACATCATCACCGAGGCGCCCTCCGTCTCCGACCTGTCGTCCACGGACCACCACGCCAGCGACATGGCGCTGAGCCACACAGGTGACTTCGTGTCTTCCTCTATGGTGCAGGAGTCCTCATCCTCCCACCAGCAGAGCTCAAAGAGTCAAACATTCCAAACCTCATCATCATCCGTCCAGCAGACTGGCACCAGTCACACTCAGAGTTTTGACAAGACGATGGACTCGTCTGCTGCCAACCAGACCCTGGACACTGCGTTCATCAACAACTCCGCCGGCAGCACCGGAGCCGGCGGCGCGCCTTCCTTCACCAACAGATCTCAGGGAGCTCACGCAACTGACTCGTTTTTACAATCTGAAAGACAGAATTTAATGAATCAATCGTCTTCTCATTCGAACCAGAATACGTCTAACACCAGAACTACTAGTTCTAATATGACACAACAGGACTCCAACAAAACATCGTCTACATCTGCGTATGATCAGAAAAATAGGAATCAGCATGGTAATAAGGTGACTTTTTCTAATTCACCTCAGCCGTCCAACAGGAATCAAACAACAAAATCTAATTCATCGCAATTTTATGGAGGCGAGGGAACTCTTGACAAAAATGTAAAAACAAAAGAATACAGCAGCACTTCTCAGACAAGTGATGTCAAGAGCAGTAGCGTCACAAAATCATCATCGTCATCGTATGTTGTTGAAATAGTTGATGGCAAAGAGCGCATCATAGACAGCACCAACAGGGAGTGGGGAAACGCACAGGAGCAAGCATCTCATGAAGCCTATGCTAGTGTGAGCGGGACTGATATTAAACCACAAAGTATTCAAAGTACTCACAATTATGATCTTAAATCTAACTACGATACTGGTAAAGACGGAAAACCTAAAAGTGCCATGACAATAAAGGAAGACTCCAAAATTGTCAAAGACGGTCAGAATGTAACAACTCATTCAAGCCTAATTTCAGAGACTGACAATTCAGTACAAAAACAAATAAGTTTTACTCAAGAGAACTTATCAACAGATGTTCGACAGACACAGTCCAACAATCAGTCTGATAGAGTAAACATTGATAGAAATCAAACATCTAGATCTAGTGATATGACAACGAACCGTCGTAATGCTAACAAAACTGACTCGTCAAACTTTTTCGGCTACGATGCCACCATACAAAATGAACTCAGCAAAGTTGGAAACGTGCTCCAGGTTAGCGGCGCCGACAACATTAACTTTTCTTCAAAAGTTTTAAAAAGTAGTACCAGCAGTGCTCAGCAAGCATCATCGTCTTCATATGTAGTGGAGATAGTTGACGGTAAGGAAAGAATAGTAAACACTTCTCACAGAGAGTGGGGAGACAGTCAAGAACATGGATCATTTGAGAAAAGCCACAATATCAGTGGAACTGGCATTAAACCTGAACATGAATACTCACGCCACGTCTTAGACAAAGACTCTTATTATGATTCTGGCAAGGATGGAGTTCCTAAGAGTTCATCTCACATCTCCGAAGAATCTCTTCTTGTTAAGAATGGCGTAGAAGTAGCATCTACTAGCACAAGGTATGGCGGTGATTTCACTAAAAAGAAGGCAATCACAGAGAGTGATTTTGATATGAGGGATATATCTAACATTCAAGTTACTGACAGCTCTACACAAAATATTTCATCATCTGACTATCAAACAACATCTTCAGCTAATCAATACACCAGTGACTCTACTAATGTAGTTAACACAACAGAATTTTTATCGAATGAAAAACAAAATTTACAAAAGCAATCTACAACGGATTCAAAAAATACTAAAGATACATTAACCAGTTACGAGAGGAGCACCGGAACTTGGAATGGAAAGTTTGTTTATGAAAAAGACGATGATAGGAAAACAAAGAAACATAAAGAAATGTCACCTTTTGGGAAACCTGAACAACCAAGACATCACCTAAAGCGACAAGACACTGAAGAGAACATCATATTATCCTCAAGGGATATTAAAGACTTCACTTCTATCAGTGACCTTAGAAAGATTATTGAGTCTTCAACTACCAAGTCTGATGTGACCGTGAGTAACACCAGTATTGTCATCAACAAGAAGACCATTGATGACAGAGTCTTGAAAGACATCATCGAAACCGTAAAAAAATATCCCTTCAAGAGAATCGAAAAGGTATCCTTTGGTACAAAAATAAAAGAGGATGTGAAAGATTTATACGAAGGGATTGATGAAGAGGAGACGAGAGTGATCAATACGAGCAGCTCAGGCGTTACTAAGAAGTCTTTTGAGGTCGAAAAGACGAGGAGCCAGGTTGAAGTCACTCGCTACATAACAGAGAATGGAGTGACAAGGAAAATAACAACTTACGAAGATGCTAAAGAAGACGACAAAGTTCGAACGAACGTCTTCGTCGACAAGAGTGCGCTGTCTGACATCAAAAACTTGGTAAGTGGCAATCCAGTTGTCCAATTCTAGTATCTTTTTTTATAAATTACCGATTCACCCTTTATTGCTAACGTTAACCAATATCCTCCATAGACGGATGTCCATACGACTGAAGACGTGATTCGTGAATACGACGTGGTGGACCACGCCGTGACGGAGCGGCGGGACACCAGCAGCTACGACGAGACCACCGTCGACGAGCGCAGCACCCGACGCGACGAGAGCGTCACCCGGGAGACCAGGCGCGAGGAATCCGGCCCGAGGGGACCCAAGAAACCACAGCCGCAGAAGGTGGACAAGGAGCAATGCATCTGTGAAATCTGTACTTGTGGGTGAGTAAATTTTTTTTTGTAAATGACTGTTGGTGTATTATTGTTGGAGTAAGTAACTTTATTTTCGCTCGGCGGGCGTCCGTGAACTAAATCATTCTTCATTGTCAGGCCGGCGCAGGGTCACTCACTCATGTAATCGATGGACCCAAATTTGTTATGTCTAACCTCGTTTACCTATGTAACTTTGTCGGTTTACTTTGGTAGGTGAGTATGTGGAAAATGACGTCATCGTGGTTAAGTGTCAACATAAACAGCATCGCTTACATCACGATCACGAAATCACGACACCATTTATAGTGTTTTGTGCTGTAAAATGTAAGTTTAAAAACTTAATTATTGAAATACCTACTTAAGTACTATAAAATTACCAAGGGACTTCAGTTTATTATTCGTATCCTATAGTTAGAGATAGGTAGATGCGATAAATAATTAAGCCCAGTAAAACATAACTATTCAATTTCAACTATTTTACCTTATTAAAATTGCTGAAACAATTGAAAAACGTAACAATTACTCCGAAATAAGGTGTGAACTGTGAAGGGCATACGGCATACCTACATTACTTTGTTGTGATGATGAAAGACCAAGGTCTTTGAAAAGTTTGCTTTCTCCGATAGCTGCCGCACATTAGACGGCGCAATATCTGAATTCTAATTAGTTATCTCCACACAATGTTAACTCAAGCTGAATCATCATCTTCACTTATATTTGTAATGTTCTATTAAACTAGCAGATTAATAGCACATTATTTAAGCACATTAGTTCTATATACTATCTCTTCGGATAATTAGAATAAGTAGGTGATGACGACTACCTAGCTAAACAGTCCAAAGAGGTCATTTTCGTTGCGTAACACCTTGCTAGGACAACAGCTGTACTTAATTGTAAGTAGGTATTATACATTGTTGACCGTAAATCTACATAAAATAAGTAAGTACAGTCAACACTTTATCTACTTATAATAAACTCATTATGTACTTATAATAATGAATCAAAACAAAGATATTTGGCGAAACGCCTAGACGGTCCGCTTACATCACTTGAACCGATATGTCTGAGAGTAATAAAGTTCTGAAATAAGTGTTCATAAACCGACTACCAAAAGAAGCGGTGGTGAGTCACGGCTGCCGAGTGGGCACATTTTGCAAGGCTCCACGACGTAGGAGGTGTTTCGAATTCAGCAGCCATTACCATCGGCCCCAATCACAAACCTGTTCCGACTGATAGCGTCTACAGAACAGACGAAACGCTGTTACAAAATATTTTACTGAGTGCCACCACTTGGTTTTATTATTTCATTTTATCGTAATACTCTTAAAATTACGGCTAGAAGGGATTATTTCTTTAGTTGAGGAATGTAGGATAATATATAAGTATTTACTTCACTTTAAGCTTGTTAAAAATGTTACCATATAGGTACCGGGACTACCGGGACGACAAGATTAAGTATTTTTTTAACAGTAATTTTTAAGGCCTTTTTTCTTCACCCGTCATTGAACGAATATTGAGAACATACAAGTATAGGTGCTCGGGACCGTCGTCGAGTCGTCTGGATGATATAGATAATTAAGTACTAAGAAATTCCTATTTAAGTACAAGACATTTTATTTCTTTTATTTATGTGTCTGTGGTTTAATCAGTTATGATTTATGCAATGACCTCAATCAGCTTCAATTCAGTGTCTTTGCAGTCTTTATTTATCTCATTTGCACGCTCGTTATGGTTAAAAGGCAGTCCGTCTTAATCAAAGGGTTAACGTGGGTTAAACTAACCCTTCTTCTTATCTGCTTATTTTTCTTAACTGAAACAATTGTGTTCGGATATAGGTACTTACTTAATATGTTAGTTAAACTTAAGTATACTTAAGTATAATTATGTACTTACAACTTGAAATTCATCAACGAATTGGCTTCGCTGAAATGAAAGGAAGGTGTAGGTCGGTAAATTACTAGAGGGCTATAGATCTAGGCCCAATGCAAGCGTACATAGTGTAGGTGGCTTCTAGGTCACGCCTACTCTACCGTGGAGACTTCCTGAATTTACTCTACCTATACCTATGTTAAAAGGCAATAAGAATAAGTGGTAAATAAGCCTATTACCTACCTATTTCTTTCAGTCAGTCATTGGATTTATAAATGGCTAATTAAAATAAGTAACTTACTTATAACATAGGTAGTTAACAACTACAACACCAATTAAATTTTGTCATAAAATCATGAGCAGGCATAAATTAAAACATTTTTATAAACTACAATAAGTATTTACATCTATAGGCAACAGCAGTTAAAAATTGGGGCAAAACGTTCACTTTTTTGTTTGAAATGAAACTATAAAAATGCACTAAGGCCAATGCTCTGCCGTTAGGTAGCTATCAGCTGGGTTAGCATGCACAGTGCAGTACATAAGCATGTATTGTAAAGATTGTATAGTGCCATAAATCACGCTATGCCACCTCTAGCCTCTGTACAGAACGGCCACAAGACATAGGCTTGCGGGAAAGTCTAGACGAACACATCAATAATTAGACACTAACTATAACTAATTACTTGCTTGCACAAATAAGGAACTTTTACTTTTAGCATTCCTATGCTATTATAGCAAGCTATCCGATCGTATGTGAAGGTACTGTTAAGTATGCCATTGTACCGACACACTATTTGACTTGGCATCTTTCATTCTATTCCTAACTTTCCTAACTAATATTATAAATGCGAAAGTAACTGTGTCTGTCTGTCTGTCTGTCTGTCTGTCTGTCTGTCTGTCTGTCTGTCTGTTACTCTTTCACGCCAAAACTACTGAACGGATTTGAATGAAATTTGGTATACATACGGTCTAGACCCTGGGAAAGAACATAGGCTACTTTTTATCCCGGAATTCCCACGGGAAAACTTTTAAGGCGAAGCGAAGCGCGCGGGGACAGCTAGTATAATATATGTTGAATTCCTCTGTGAACTTGCTTACCATTACTTTTCTTCTTGGTGTGTTGGTGACAACGTTGGACTAGGGTTAAAGATTAAACTGAAAATGAATGGCCTTATGTTAGCCATTTTTTCAGCTGCACTCGCGCCTTCGTCTTTCAGAATGTAATTGTGTGGTACCTGTACTATTAACACGAAGGGTTGTTTGTGAAGCCTACTGCCCTGGCTGGTCCGTGGGAGGCACATAGTGGCTCATTGACATTCACCTATTATAAATTCTACTCTTAGGTACTCGATTACCCTATTTACTAATGGTTTATAAATAACAATTTTAGACAAACGTCCAGTCGTAATTAGTAGTTATTTACCAAGTTTATTAATTGCGTGCGACGACCGAATGGCGTAGTGGTTAGTGACCTGACTACTGAGCCGATGGTCCCGGGTTCGATTCCCGGCTGGGGCAGATATTTGTTAAAACACAGATATTTGTTCTCGGGTCTTGGATGTGCCCGTAAAATGGCAATAGGCCCGCCCCCTATTACATTGGGACTAACATAACACTCTGGCGAAAAGTGGGTGCAGCAATGCACCTCTGCCTACCCCGCAAGGGAGTACATTAGTACAAGGCGTGAGTGCGTGTTTTTTTTTTTTTTTATTATTTTTTTTTATTAATTATTTATTTAGGCCCACCTACTTAGGTATATACCCATCTAATTATTTACAATAACCTATGTAGGTAACTCAGTATACTAATATAGTATATCCATACATATCTATAGTACCAACGAACCCCCAAACTCATTACCAGTAGGGCGCCAGCCAGTACAACTGATAACTAAAGTAATTAAAAATCAATTTTCTATTCGTAGAAATATCGGAATGAGTACCTATCTAGACTTCCCCAATGTTTTCGTTGATAAGCTATCACTAGGCAATAATCGTTAGTAAATTTAAATGTTTTAATTATTATATATTTTATTTTTGATTACAGCAAATCAAATAAAATTAAACTTAGCCTTAGAAGCTGTAAGAAAGAAGCTGTTAGGAGGTTAAGTGCTTGTTAATAATGTAAGAGAAATTCACCTCGTTCTCGCGTTATGTGATTAGAGATAACAAAGTAACAATGTATGCTATAAAAAAGAAAGCACATAAATAGGTAGTTAGGTATCTTGTACAAATGTACACGTCACGACATTGACAGACTTATTTTATTTTAAAATTATATCAGAAACAATTTGATTAATCCCTAGTTTCACCATAGTCTGTTAGATCATTAACACCCTGTAACACTGTTAAGTTGTGTCATCTAAAATAAAATATCTTATATTGAATTCTTGACAGATGTTAACAACTAATCCCTTGTTATATTTTAAAAGAGTATAGTGAAACTTGGTATAAATTACTTAGGTAGTTATTAGTACATTGAAATTGAACTTTTTACTTTTCATCAAATCTAGATCCGTTTCCTAAAACATTAGTTTCCCATATAAAGTTTTTAATTGGTGCAATGGTGCACTTATACATAGGTGTACTCTGCAGCACTATTTTACTTTTACTTGGTCATCTTATACCTACTTATCATACTCATAGATATAGTCACCGTAACGGCGATTGGTCATTGGTGTCCAAGAATACATTGCACAAAATGTCAAAGTGTGGTATTTCCGTCTATTTTAGGGAGTACCAACAAAGATCGATTCATCCTCTTGCATGACATCATTTAGCTCATTGCAATAGCTTTTAGCATTGAGATAAACACTCAACCAATTATGGTGATACAATTATTATTGATGTGTTTATGGCCGTTGCGTTTAAATGACTAATTAATGTACCTACAGTTTACATAAATAACAACTTATATGCATAGTGTCCAGCAAAATAAGAACAATGTACGAAGATGGCTGAAGCTAATTTACTTAATTATCATGATGATATCTACTAATAGTTAAAGTTCTTATCTTATAGGAAAGTTATGGTATGAGAACTTAACTGAAGTCGTTTTCGTTAAGGCGGTTAAGTATACTTAGCTTAAATATAATTTAGGACTGTAACTAATCTAGCTGAAATACAGTATCAGGTCATTTATCATGCCCTATCAATAGTTAGATACAAAGTACGATTGGTACGTTAGATAGTCTGTAGGTGTGCCACTATTTAATATATAATGTAGGTCACTGGATGTAGTCCATGTTAATTTGTCAATGTAGATAGGTATACGTAGAACATACATGTAAGTACATACTTAATAATTGTACTTGAGCATTATGTTTTAACAATATTTACACGGTTAAGTACTAACTTTGCACCTTCGCAATCGATGTGTTTTGTTTAGAAGTATGTGATCGTATGCTATACTGGCTGTGGCCACGTACCTACGTATATAACACGTGGTTCGCCATGTGCACCAGCCATGACTACTGCATTGTTCCGCTGTTGCCACACACTGGCGGACCTGCCTGTGTGGTGTACAGGGCCATTGACATGCACCATCATCTAAGATTTTATGGTTTATTCTTCTGAGCTTGAACTCCTTCGCGTGCTGGCTGGCTAGAAATTTCACTGGCAAAAAGAACCGACAGCATTTTAATAAAAAGTTTAACTGCAAAAAGTGTTTAAGTATAGGTTTAATTTTAGATAGATACTTATCTGTTTCATAACAGAAATCTTACTATTTAGAAAAGATGTTCCACCCACCAAACAGTCACCAAAATGATAAATCGTCGACAAACGGATATTTTTTCACAGTTATTCCATTAGTAATCCAGGCATCGCCTCCATTGTCTTGTAGTCTATCGGGCAGACGTGACCGGGTCGAGGCGCCTAGGCACAGACTTGGTGCTCTAATCTAGGTGATAGGCAATTAAGGTGTCCTAAGAATGCCTGGCACGTTTCCTGTACAAGTAGGTTGACATATAAGCATTTACTGATAGCCTTAGATAATAGTTTTAGTATAAGTAAGATACTAAGTATTTCAGTTTAATATTTTAATTTTTCCTTTGCAAATAATTTAATGACCAAAATTAACTAGTATCTTGAAATAAGAAGTCTAGACTAAATTGATTAAACTATAATAAATTCGTTAGCGATTGTAGAAAGTCTAGAACATCAACGTCATAAAATCACGTGTTTCTCCTCTCATACTACACACAATCCATTTTAATAGTCTACTAACATAATGTCTCGTTCATTCAGGGAACTAAGGTGTACGAACTATACTACTCATTGTATGTAAATGCTACATCGCCATTCTGTACCTTACCATCGATCATTTCACTAGGCACATTACATGTGGTGTCGGCAATAATCAGCATATTACTCGCGAAAATTTATACGAGACCAGAATTCTAATTGCCCTGTTAACTATTACTTTTTAAATGTATAACTGGCTCTAGGGCTCTGCTTCGCCTTTAAAAAATCCTGAAGTAACCTATGAACACATTAGGTAGGTATCTGCTTACTTCACGGACAATTTCACACAATTTGGCGCAGCCGTATTTCCGTGAAAGAGTGACAAATATCCATTCATACTTCACAAACTTTCACGATTATAAAATTATAAATCATGATTTCTCCTTAGCTGTCTTTATGCTTAACTCATTCACTGAATTCTAAATATACCTGGCTGATTATTAATCCTACAATAAACATCGCTAACTCTTATTGCCTGCAATTGCTTTCATACGTGCTCTTATGATGAGCATCAGCCTCACAACAACAAGTAAAGTGGTGAATAAAATCGCCCACACACTATAACGGCCTCAATTGATTCATTCATTGTGACCTTACACCGACCATTACATCGTCGGTGATCACGGTGCTGTGAGGAAACAAAGTTCGAAATAAGCGTCTATTCCTATCTAGGAAGTCTAGCATATTTACCTACCTAGACTGTGAGGGCAGTAATGTTCCGATCACCAGCATCAGCATGACTATGACTTAGACTGATTTATGATTAATCCCTATAAATATTTCTACGGACCAAAAAAAATACATTTACCTAATTGGTAGCAGATAGCATTTAGCTAGTAGCTAGTATATTAAATTTTGCCATAAAGTTAAAGTAAAAATCGTACACAAAAATACAGCACGGCATACCTAACAACTCAGTACACCTTGAAAATAATTTGCAATGTAAATGCTCAGGCAAAATATTGGACGGCGAATATCAAGAATCAATTTTGGTCAGAAAGTGTTCCGATGACGCGGTGTGGAGCGATGCAGGCGACCTCAGACTTGCCTGAAGGGTTACTCTATACTGACGATAAAGGAACGAACGACAGCAGTCGTAGTCGTACAATCGGCACGTTTAATACAACGAGATCTCGTGGCTCGCGCAGCAGCGCTGGGAAACTTAGTTTTTCGTTATATAAAGTAACCCCCTGTGGCTCTCAGTGTACACAACACAGGCAAGTGTTCACGTTTATTCTGAGCGGTGATCTCATCGCTGCCTACAAGGCGTCCTCTTGCCGCGGATGTGAGAACTTAACGCGCCCGCCATTGCCATTAATGAAAATATCAACAGATTTAACTTAGCATGTAGATATACTGTTGAAACTGCTGCTAAGCTATTTTGGGAACCCGTCAGTCTGAAACAGGGTTTCAGAATCTTTGATAAAGAACACAACGAGCTACATGAAGTGTCAGTGCAAATGTACGACAAATAGCACCTCCTTTTCCAAGTGAGCTCTTATTTTAAATGAGTTCGGTTAAAGTTTTGTGACTTTATTCATTGGCCTACATGGTTTCATTAGTTTGATCTTAAAACGTTTATCTTGGTTTTGAGAGTATGAACAAAATGCGAACAGTAGATATTTAGCTTTGTTTTTGTATGTGATCTGCTTCGTATTGTTTATTAAAATTCAGAATATACCTAGCTACTTATTAGCGTCAAGAAAGTCATAGTTTTCTTGTAGTGTTTTGGATAAGATTAGGCAGACATGAAATGATAACAAGGTCTTTATTGACGATTTGTTCTTATCTCTTGTTATAAAACTAGTAGAGATTGTGGAGAGAACATATAAATGATATAAATAATATACCTACTTACTTATTAAATAACAACAAAATTGCGATATCTACCTATTCTAAATGTATATTTCTTACAAATAAATGCTCTTGATTTACGTTGCTAAGCAGATATATGTGTCTATCTACTCTATCTATAAAACTTTGTTCTAATTTTATGGCTAACGCAACGGAATTTAACAGTCAGCCTTAGATAAATACAGGTTTTAGTAACGTAGAGCCTCGATGCGAAAACATAGGTACTTAGCTGAGTTTTTTGCGATGGCTATAGGAAGCGAAGCGCGTTAGGATAGTTAGATAAAGGAGACTAGGAAAAAAAATTACACAGGAAATAATCTACGAACAATGGGATTCAATTTGTATCTAAATAAAATGCCTTTTAGGGTTCCGTAGCCAAAATGGCAAAAACGGAACCCTTATAGTTTCGTCATGTCCGTCTGTCCGTCTGTCCGTCTGTCCGTCTGTCACAGCCGATTTACTCGGAAACTATAAGTACTACAGTGATGAAATTTGATGGGAATATGTGTTGTATGAACCGCTACAAAAATATGACACTAAATAGTAAAAAAAAGAATTGGGGGTGGGGCCCCCCATTACTTGTAACTGAGGGATGAAATTTTTTTTTTCGATGTACATACCCGTGTGGGGTATCAATGGAAAGGTCTTTTAAAATGATATAAAGTTTTCTAAAAAACATTTTTCTTAAAGTGAACGGTTTTTGAGATATCAGCTCTCAAAGTCGTAAAAAGTATGTCCCCCCCCTCTATTTTTATAACTACGGGGTATAAAATTCTAAAAAAAATAGAGGTGATGCATGCTAATTAACTCTTTCAACGATTTTTGGTTTGATCAAAGTATCTCTTATAGTTTTTGAGATAGGTTGATTTAACTGTAATTTTGCTGCTACGGAACCCTTTGTGCGCGAGCCCGACTCGCACTTGGCCGGTTTTATTTTAAATTGGGACGTGGACCAAGGCCAAAAACGGAAAGAATTATTATTTCACCATTAGTTTTGCAGTTTTTTCGGTAAATGTTTCTTTATAATTAAGTTCAATGCCAGTGATATCGCTGATAATTGGATACAGTTGAACCATATGGTTGTCGACCTTGTCAATAGCACGATACTTATTAGGTGAATGTGCTGCCACCTACACGCGACAACGGTTATTTCCGATTTTCATAACCTACAGTGACTAAACATAATTTAGCCGATCCTTTTAAAATAGATACTCTGAAGAGAAAGGTAAAAAAAATAGATAGAGTTACGATATCAAAATCAGAACTCTGAAGTCTACGTCCATGAGTCCTGTCTATCTGCTGGGCCATTGGACTGATGACATGGAGGGCTGGATGAGGAAGGCTGAGTAAACAGTGACGTGGTCAGGGGTAATGTTATGCTGTGGAGCTCCTTCTAAGAAGGCTGATTATACATCCAGAATAATTATCCAGCTTAATAAATATTTTCATGTACTTACTTATAATGTGTCCAGCAGTGGACTAGAATAATAAAATACCAATGGTCAAATATAATATTTAGGTCTTATCTTGGTTTTTAGAACATTGTGGCGTTAGTACTTAATTATTTCTTGAAAATAATTGCAACATAATATATTATAAGTAATTGAGATTCAAAATATATTTTCCTTCTTATTGTCAACCGTTGAACATTATTGTACTCGTATTGTCTTGATGTGATGAGTAAGTAAAAATGAGGTTGTTACTAACTACCTTCATACATATAACAACTATATCATATACTTAGTATTAATTAATTAATTTAATACAAAACTTTACTAAACAGAGATTGAGCAGAGATTATCCGCCTTGGTAAAAATAGTTTTAACGTAAGTAATTACTTTCATATAAGTAGGTAAGTACGTAAGTAATAAAGTTAAGTAAGAAATTAAGAATATTTGTAGTAGGTATAGCTGTAATAGGAACGATTATGGATATGTTAAGCATAATTAGAGATTCACGAGAACTCCTTATTCGGTATCGTCCTCATGTTTTCTCTCGATGCGGATAAAAATGGCGAAACTGACGTCATCGTGATTCAGACTCACTTCAGAAATGGTTCAGAACCTTCTTCGAAATAATTATATTGTATTATAGATTATATATTATTAGCCCTTATTGTATTATAGATTTTAAGTATTAAATGTTATTTAAGTGTTTTATGTACAGTAAAGTTATACTACTACTACTACTATACTTACTTTACGTAGAAATTATTATTCAAAGAATATTCTTGTTATAATATAAGTAACATGTTTAGCAGACGGTACATTAAATACCTAACTTACATATTATATCTATGTATATATTTTTACATACACATACCAAACACATACCCAATTATAGGCATATCATTTGCAGCCTTTGGACACTTCTTGGAAATGTTTATTTAACTGCAATGCATCCTTAAACCATACCTTATGTATGTCGTATGCTAATTTGTTCAGGTACTTAATTATTTCCATATTTGGTCAAGGTTTTACATTTTTTTTCCTTAAATACGTTTTTGATTTAGACGGAATCTAGATAGAAAAGGTATCTCTACATTAACTATGTCGTATTAGTTAGATTTTGCGATCTTATCTTAGGTAGATACTACTAGATACACTATTGTCTAATTATATCAAATAGTGGTGACAATCCCAGAAAGTAAATTTTGAACTTTGTAGGCTACAGCACGCAATCCTTATTTATAAAGGACGATTACGAAGTACTAAAACGATAGTGACCACGTAATACCAATTCAAAGAGTATTTTGGGTTACTGTAATTATGTCACATTATGACATTACCCTCAGTCAACACAACGCTATCATTTGTTGGCAAATTGGCTAGATAACGAACAGATAGCGAGCAGCCTTGCATTCAACAGTTTAAGCCTCCTTATCTCACTCTAGTATCTAGGTTTGGTGCAACTGTAGCTAGGAGGTTATCAGTACCAGGTAGCGAATGTGGGGCTATTTCACTAATTTATTCAGTGATTTCCCGCAAGTTTCGTTTCGCCTTAAAAATGTTTTCCCTATGCAGCAGCTAATAAATAAATCCATTCATTTTGCGTGAAAAATCACAAATCTTCCCAAACTTTCTCCTTACTTATTAAGTAGTGTGATTTACGCTACACTTGTTCTGGATAAATTTAGATTAGATATATGCTAGATCATGGATAAAGGACATGTTTAAACACTAAGAATTAGATAAAAAAACCTAGATTTTTTAAATATAGACTGCATTTTTAGCATTAATCATCAATATTAAAAGTTTATAGATTACCAGAATGTGATGGCCCAGGTTTATGTGTTTAGTAACGGTCGGTAGTCACCGTGCCTAGTTACTCGCTAGTCAGGTGTTCAGTAAACGAAACGGAAGTGTTTCAGGGAGGTGGTGTTTCAGAATGGTGTCCATATTGAGGTATTATTCATATAGAACTAGTCATGGTGTGTTAAGTTTTTAAAAATAATTTCGGGTACTTCATCAGTGGCAGGGCAGGTAGGTTTTGCTATCGATGTAATAAAACATGACTCTACCTACTTAGGTACCGCCTGAAAAGCAGCACGAAATCAATTATATATTTACCAAATATTCCGATGAAAAAATGCTCGAAGTAGTAAGTTAGTGACATAAACCAATGACCTAATAAAAATGTTTAGACTATCCAGTAATCAAAATAATGGACTGAAAAGTAATCCAAAACTCATGTAATTTCAGGCCTCTATCATTGACGTATTTCACAGAAGGCTGCGGAGGTAATAATAACCCAAAAATAGGGTAAAGAGTCCATCACGACATATCGATCAGACGATGACGATACACACATAGATGTTTAATCATTCAGGCCTTGTTTGTGGGAGGAACTAGGCGACATTTTGGGGACATACTGTAATTAGGAACAAAAGCTAACGGCGGCCGTAGTAGTTAGTTAAAACTTCTCTAAATGGAAGTTTTGATGCAAAAATATGTGAATATTTAATGAAAGATGACAGTTTTCGTATCTATTCACTGAGTTTCAGTATAGTAGCATATAGAGGTACTTAGGTAGACTATTCGCGACATACGGTTTTAAAAATTATTACTTACCTATAGAGGTAGAAAACAAGATAAAAACATTTATAAATATAGGTAAGTATTTATAGTTACTTAATAATATTTTTCCTGTTCTTTCGCAGAGTTAAGTTAGGTAGGTACGTAACTTCTTGCAGTAGCAGTGTGTATTCTCAGAATTTTAAGTTTAAAAGTTGTCAATGTTCTTGCGAATGGAAAGCGGGTCATTGCTTGCTGCCCGCCAGATCATGTCTATATCGGGGCGGCCGAGCATTCTTCAGCCTCGCCGCATCGCTAATATGGCCACGTATAAAACATGAAATCATCGTAAAAACCTTCATGTATGATCGATACGAAAGTTTTACTGAAGCCAATTTGGTAATGGCCTTTTGAATATGAAAATACATAAGTTGACTAGTAAGTTACAAAAATAACGATTTAACGATTAGGTACAAAGAATACCTAACTATGCTGAAGTAATTTGGTTAAGTCCTAGGTATCATGAAAGTTTCATTCACGTCTACTATGTAAGGCTTCAGGGGGGCGTTGTCATGGCCGCACAGGCCCTCACGGCACAACGATTATACAATGATTACTGTTACTGTATTTGCTATCTTTGTATGAATAGGGCCTTATTAGGTATTATTATTAGGCTTTTGTATACTGTGCATTAAATAATAAATTTTACCGTACTTACTTAGCCAGTATAATATATAGTCCTTTAGAACCTTTTTCGCATGTATAGTTGACTGATATGAATGTAATATACCTGGTAATTAATTACTACGGGTACTACTGTATATAATGGATATAAGTAACATCAGGATGTCCACAAATATCCAGCAAAACTTACCATCGTATACCAGTGAAAATCATACATGCAATCAAACCTATTTATATGCTTAAAATTCAAATGTAAAACTGTAGCATTAGCATATCTAAATAACTATCTAACTAATGTTCCGAAGCAATCAGTGTGTCAGCAGTCATTACGGCCCTCATCAGCAACTGGAACACGGGTAAACAAAAGTTAGCACGAACATTCCTGAAAGGCATGAAATCATAAAAGTTTTTGTCCTGAAAATGTCACTTTCAGTTGTTTCAGTGGGGTGCGCCCCACGGCTGCGCGGCGCCGTACGGCAGTGCGTGGAGCGACCTCGCTCATGAAACTACTGTTCATTTTTAAAGAAAGCAACAGTAAAGTTCGATAAATAGAGTAGTAATTTTTATACAAATCTATAACGTTACTGTTACACAAAGCGTACTTACTTTAAATTTACTATTTGAAGTGAAACATTGTAGGCATTTAGTAAAGTGAAACTTTTAAATGTTTATCTAATGTGCTTACCCCTGAAAGTTACACAAATGAACTCGCCGGTGTTGTTCATACAAATCGTGAACAATGGGTGTAGTTGGTTGTTGTGTTTCTGTGTCAAGTCGGTGATGCTGGGTGGTCGTGAGTAGGGCGCGCGGGCCGGGCGAGCGCCATGGGCCCGGGCGATGGCCCAGCCGCTACTGCTGCCGCCGCTGCCGCCCGCCCGGCGCTACCCGATCACTCTACACCCATATCGTCGCAGAAGGTGATACTTCGTTACTTTAGTAATAAACTTTACCCAGTTGGCTATATTTACGCATGTAGTAATGGATGTTTTTGTCTGTTCCAGGCGCCACCGCTGCCCACACAACGATGTCCCGGAGCCATTGTTCGATGTGGAGCGCACGCGCGCCGTGTCCGCGTACTCGCAGGACTACGACGAGAAGCACGTGCAGCGCACCACGGCCGTGCACCACGAGGACCACCTGCGCCTCGAGGGGGACTTCACCACCCCCGAGAAGGAACAGTGGCGGCCTGCTGAGCGCCAGCAACCTAAGAGACCCGAGGATAACCTCAAACCGGAAGGAGACTTTGAACGCCATCAACCTGAAGAGTGGCAACCAGGCGACAGGGCCCCTGTGCGAAGACCTCAAGATAATCTAAAGCCCGAAGGTGATTTCGAGAGACGTCGGCCCGATGAATGGCATCCAGGTGACAGGGCTCCTATACGCAAGCCTCAAGATAATTTGAAACCAGAAGGCGATTTCGAGCAGCCGAAACATGATGAATGGCGACCCGCTGATAGGCAAACTCCTAAAAAACCACAAGATAATTTGCGACCTGAAGGTGATTTCGATAGAAGAAAGCCAGATGAATGGCAACCAGCCGAAAGACGTGAAATGAGAAAACCTCAAGACAACTTAAGACCTGAGGGTGATTTCCAACAGCCTAAGCCTGATGAGTGGCGCCCGGCAGAACGACAGACGCCTAAAAAGCCTCAAGACAATCTTAGACCGGAGGGTGATTTCGAGCAGCCGAAACATGATGAATGGCGACCTGCTGATAGGCAAACGCCTAAAAAACCACAAGATAATTTGCGATCAGAAGGTGATTTCGATAGAAGAAAACCAGACGAATGGCAACCAGCCGAAAGACGTGAAATGAGAAAACCTCAAGATAATTTAAGACCTGAGGGTGATTTCCAACAGCCTAAGCCTGATGAGTGGCGCCCAGCTGAACGACAGGCGCCTAAAAAGCCTCAAGACAATCTTAGACCGGAGGGTGACTTTGAAAAACAAACTCCGGAAGAGTGGCGACCGGCTGAGAGACCTAAACAAAAGAGACCCGTCGATAATTTAAAACCAGAAGGTGATTTTGAACAGCCTAAACCTGACGAGTGGAGGCCAGCAGAGAGGCGCGAAGGAAAGAAGCCTAAGGATAATCTGTTTACAGAGGGAGACTTTGAACAGAGGAAACCTGAACAATGGCGACCGGCTGATAAGCAGACTCCTAAGAAACCACAAGATAATCTGAAACCAGAAGGAGATTTCGAAAAGCAAACTCCTGAAGAGTGGCGCCCAGCAGAAAGGCCCCAACAAAAAAGGCCTGTAGACAACTTAAAGCCAGAAGGTGATTTCGAGCAGCCTAAGCATGATGAGTGGAAGCCAGCGGAAAGACGCGAAGGAAAGAAACCCAAGGACAATTTGTTTACAGAAGGGGACTTTGAACAACCAAAACATGAACAGTGGCGCCCTGCCGAGAGACAAACACCTACGAAACCTAGAGACAACTTGAAACCTGAAGGGGATTTCGAGCAACAAAAGCCAGACGAATGGAAGCCGGCAGAAAGACGTGAAGGCAAAAAGCCCAAGGACAATTTGTTTACGGAAGGCGACTTCGAACAAAGGAAACCAGAAGAGTGGCGACCTGCTGATAAGCAGACACCTAAAAAACCACAAGATAATCTGAAACCTGAAGGAGATTTTGAAAGGCAGAAACCAGAGGAATGGCGACCTGCAGAAAGGCCAAAGCAAAAGAAACCTGTTGATAATTTGAAACCAGAGGGCGATTTTGAGCAACCTAAGCCTGAAGAGTGGAAACCAGCAGAAAGGCGCGAAGGAAAGAAGCCAAAGGATAATCTTTTCACAGAGGGAGACTTTGAACAGAGGAAACCTGAAGAATGGCGACCGGCAGATAAGCAAACGCCCAAAAGACCACAAGACAATCTGAAACCAGAAGGAGATTTCGAAAAACAAACACCTGAAGAGTGGCGACCAGCAGAAAGACCCCAACAAAAAAGGCCTGTAGATAACTTAAAGCCAGAGGGTGATTTCGAGCAGCCTAAGCATGATGAGTGGAAGCCTGCGGAAAGACGCGAAGGAAAGAAACCCAAGGACAATTTGTTTACAGAAGGGGACTTTGAAAAGCCAAAACATGAAGAGTGGCGTCCTGCTGAAAAACAAACGCCTACAAAACCTAAAGATAATTTGAAACCAGAAGGAATAATTGAAACACCCAAGCCTCAAGAATGGAGGCCAGCTGAGCGGCGTGAAATGATTCACCACAGTGATAATATTATCATGGAAGGAGAATTTACAGGTAAAAACTTAACCCTATTTTAATTTCTTAATGTTAGTTTAAATTGACGGTTTTTACCGGATGAAAATAATAATGTAATTACATAATTTACATAGTTAATACTTGAAATATTATAAAATAATGATGGGATTACTTTTGGTATTTCAGATACTACAACATCGCGCACCGAGTATACTGTGAAACCTGTCGAAAGACCGAAATCAGTAAGACGTAACACATGGACCAAAGTAGAGGGAGAAATGTCCACTGAAACAACAAGTGCATCGGAATATATAGATTTTAGTGAGATCAATGAAAGGACAACAATAGTTGCTAAGAGAACAGATAACTTGATCCGCGAAGGTGAGATTGAATTCGTTACATCAAATCAAAGTGATTATCCAGAGAAATCTGGACCCGTTGAAAGACCCCAAAGACGCCGTACATGGACAAAGGAAGATTTTGAAAAGTTCTATTCGACTGATGATCTTCAAAAAATTACAACTTCTCAAGAAGAATACAGAACTTATGAAGAAACTGATATTAGGCAACAACAAATAATAAGAAAGGACAATCTCTTCATGGAAGGCATTTTTGAAACTCAAACTATATCTCAAGATGATTTCAAGCCGAAGCTAACGGAAAGACCTAAACAAAAGAAACCAGAAGATAACCTGAAACCGGAGGGTGAGTTTGAGAAACCTAAACATGATGAATGGAAACCCGCTGAACGACGGGAAGGTAAAAAGCCTAAAGACAACTTATTCACTGAAGGTGACTTCGAAAGGCAAAAGCCTGAAGAATGGAAACCTGCCGAAAAACGTGAACCAAGGAAGCCTAAGGATAACTTGAAACCTGAGGGTGAATTCGGGCAACCTAAGCACGATGAGTGGCGCCCGGCTGAAAGACAAACCCCATCGAAACCGAAAGATAATTTGAAGCCTGAAGGTGATTTCGAAAGACAAAAACCAGAGGAGTGGCGTCCAGCTGAAAGGCAGACACCTAAAAAACCAGAAGACAACTTAAAACCTGAGGGTGAGTTTGAACAGCCGAAACATGATAAGTGGCGGCCGGCAGAGCGACAAACACCAACAAAACCCAAAGACAACTTAAAACCAGAGGGTGAATTTGATAGACAAAAACCTGAGGAATGGCATCCCGCGGAAAGACGGGAGCCGACCAAGCCCAGAGACAACCTGAAACCTGAAGGTGATTTCGAACAACCAAAACATGATAAATGGCGGCCGGCTGAGCGACAGACGCCGACAAAGCCAAAAGACAATTTAAGACCAGAGGGTGACTTTGAAAGGCAAAAGCCAGAGGAATGGCAACCCGCAGAAAAACGTGAGGCAAGGAAGCCAAAAGATAACTTGAAGCCAGAGGGTGAATTTGAACAACCGAAACATGACCAGTGGCGACCGGCTGAAAGGCAATCACCAACCAAACCGAAAGATAATTTAAAGCCTGAAGGGGACTTCGAAAGGCAACAACCGGATGAATGGCGTCCCGCTGAAAAACGGGTGCCAACCAAGCCTAAGGATAACTTAAAACCTGAAGGAGACTTCGAACAACCCAAACATGATAAGTGGCGCCCGGCAGAGAGGCCAGAAGCCAAAAAACCTAAGGACAATCTATTCACTGAAGGTGATTTTGAACAAAGAAAGCCTGAGGAATGGCGCCCAGCAGATAGAGAAACTCCGAAAAAACCTAAAGATAACCTAAAACCCGAAGGCGATTTCGAAAGACAGAAACCGGAAGAATGGCACCCAGCAGAAAGACGAGAAGCGACAAAGCCCAAGGATAACCTGAAGCCAGAAGGTGAATTTGAACAGCCGAAGCATGATAAGTGGCGCCCGGCCGAGCGACAAACACCAACTAAGCCTAAAGACAACTTAAAACCAGAGGGTGACTTTGAAAGGCAAAAGCCAGAGGAATGGCAACCTGCAGAGAAACGTGAGGCAAGGAAGCCAAAGGATAACTTAAAGCCAGAGGGTGAATTTGAACAACCGAAACATGATCAGTGGCGACCGGCTGAAAGGCAATCACCAACCAAACCGAAAGACAATTTAAAGCCTGAAGGGGACTTCGAAAGGCAACAACCTGATGAATGGCATCCCGCTGAAAAACGGGTGCCAACCAAGCCTAAGGATAACTTAAAACCAGAAGGAGATTTCGAGCAACCCAAACATGATAAGTGGCGCCCGGCAGAGAGACCAGAAGCCAAAAAACCTAAGGACAATCTATTCACAGAAGGCGATTTTGAACAAAGAAAGCCTGAGGAATGGCGCCCAGCAGATAGAGAGACTCCGAAAAAACCTAAAGATAACCTAAAACCCGAAGGCGATTTCGAAAGACAGAAACCGGAAGAATGGCACCCAGCAGAAAGACGAGAAGCTACAAAGCCAAAGGATAATTTGAAGCCAGAGGGTGATTTTGAACAACCCGAACATGAGCAGTGGCGCCCTGCGGAGCGTCAATCACCATCAAAACCAAAAGATAATTTGAAACCCGAAGGAGATTTCGAAAGACAAAAGCCTGAGCAATGGCATCCTGCTGAAAAACGTGTACCGACCAAACCTAAGGATAACCTAAAACCTGAAGGTGATTTTGAACAACCTAAGCATGATGAATGGCGCCCGGCTGAGAGGCAGACCCCGACTAAACCAAAAGACAATTTGAAACCGGAAGGAGACTTTGAAAGGCAAAAACCGGAAGAGTGGCGCCCTGCAGAAAGGCAGACACCTAAAAAACCAGAAGACAACTTGAAGCCTGAGGGTGAGTTTGAACAACCGAAACATGACAAGTGGCGACCGGCAGAGCGACAAACGCCATCAAAACCCAAAGACAACTTGAAACCAGAGGGTGACTTTGAAAGACAAAAGCCTGATGAATGGCATCCTGCTGAAAGACGGGAGCCAACAAAGCCTAAGGACAACCTAAAACCTGAAGGTGATTTCGAACAACCCAAACATGATAAGTGGCGCCCTGCTGAAAGACCTGAAGCCAAAAAACCCAAAGACAACCTATTTACTGAAGGTGATTTTGAACAGCGGAAACCAGAGGAGTGGCGCCCAGCAGATCGACAGACACCTAAAAAACCTCAGGATAATTTGAAGCCAGAAGGGGACTTTGAAAGGCAAAAACCTGATGAATGGCATCCAGCAGAAAGACGTGAGGCGACAAAGCCTAAAGACAATTTGAAACCAGAAGGTGATTTTGAACAACCTAAGCATGATCAATGGCGCCCGGCTGAAAGACAGACTCCAACTAAGCCTAGAGACAATTTGAAGCCGGAAGGAGATTTCGAAAGGCAGAAACCGGAACAATGGCGACCAGCTGAAAGGCCGACACCTAAAAAACCGGAAGATAACTTGAAACCTGAGGGTGACTTTGAACAACCAAAACATGACAAGTGGCGTCCTGCTGAAAGGCCGGAAGCCAAAAAACCGAAGGATAACTTATTTACAGAAGGAGACTTTGAAAGACAAAAACCTGAGGAATGGCACCCAGCTGAAAGACGTGAGCCGACAAAACCGAAAGATAACTTAAGACCCGAGGGTGACTTTGAAAAACCCAAACCTGAACAGTGGCGGCCGGCCGAACGACAAACCCCAACAAAACCGAAAGACAATTTAAAACCTGAAGGAGAATTTGAGCAGCCAAAGCATGACAAATGGCGTCCTGCTGAGAGGCAGACACCGACCAAACCTAAAGACAATCTGAAACCTGAGGGTGAATTCGAAAGGCAGAAACCAGAAGAATGGCACCCTGCAGAGAGACAAACGCCGAAGAAACCAGAAGATAATTTGAAACCAGAGGGTGATTTCCAACAACCAAAACACGATGAGTGGCGTCCAGCTGAAAGACCTGTACAAAAGAAGCCAGTAGACAATCTTAAGCCTGAGGGTGATTTTGAGCAGCCTAAACATGACAAATGGAAACCAGCGGAAAAACGTAAACCTTCTAAACCTAAGGATAATTTGTTCACTGAGGGAGACTTCGAAAAACCAAAACATGAACAATGGCGCCCTGCTGAAAGACAAACGCCTACGAAACCTAAAGATAACCTGAAGCCGGAAGGAGATTTCCAACAACCCAAGCATGAGCAATGGCGTCCTGCGGAGAGGCCAGAAGTAAAGAAGCCTAAAGACAATTTAAAACCAGAAGGTGATTTCCAACAACCCAAACATGAACAATGGCGTCCAGCTGAGAGACAGACACCTACAAAACCAAAAGATAATCTGAAGCCCGAAGGAGATTTTGAAACGCCAAAGCAAGACAAATGGCGCCCAGCTGAGAAGCCAGATGTTAAAAAACCTAAGGACAATCTAAAGCCTGAGGGTGATTTTGAAAGACCCGAGAAACCGAAACAGCACGTTATGGCTGAAAGGCCAGTTGCGAAAAAACCAGAAGATAACTTGAAACCGGAAGGCGATATGGAAGTAGGTAGACGAACTGACTACACAGCCACACGAGGGGAACGTGTCGATATAGTAAAATATGAAGATCACCTTAAAATGGAAGGAAAGATTGACACCCATAGATCAAGAGATGATTACAAACATATCGAACATATTGACCGCGTTGTAATTCAGAGACACGAAGATAATTTAAGGTCTGAAGGCGAGTTTATCGATATGCACATTCGTAATGATTATAGTGCGACTAAAGGTGAAAGGGCAACCGTTGTCAAGCCCCAGGATAACTTAAAACCCGAAACCGGCAAATTTTACGAACCCGAAGTTGTCCCATCTCAACCAGCTGAAAAACGTAAACTTATTAAACATAGTGATAACATAATGATTGAAAAAGACACGAACATTCGCCGAAGTAAAAATACAGAGAGAATCGACATAATTAGGAGAGAAGATAATCTAAAAATTGAAGGAGAATTTATAGATCTGAAACAAAGAAATGATTACAGTAACGTCACAGGAGAAAGATCGACTATCGTCAAACATGAAGACAATCTTAAGATGGAAGGAAAAATGGAAAACATCCGCTCTTCAGACACCTATCGCGTAGTAAAAGGTCAGAGAGTTAAACTAACACGTAGAGAAGATAACCTTAAAATTGAAGGTGTATTTGAGGATCATACACGCCGGGATGACTATAAGGCTACAAAAGGCGAGAGGTCCGCTATTGTATATCAAGTGGATAACTTGAAACCAGAAGGCAAATTTGAGCAGAGGCCGGTGGTTGAACCTATCAATGGCGAGAGGCGAAGTCCTATTAGGCAAACCGACAATTTGAAACCAGAAGGAGACTTTGACAGGCCTTCCAAACCACAGTGGGCGGCATCTGACAAACCAGATGTAGTGAGGCCGAAAGACAATCTTCACCCAGAAGGTGATATGATAGACTCACGACCTTCAACGAAATGGGTGCCTGGGGAGACACCTGCTCAAGTTCGCCCTAAGGATAACCTGAAATCAGAAGGCGAATTCGACCGACCATCCCAACCCAAATATGTATCTGGAGATAGGCCAAGCCCCGTTAGGCCTAAAGATAATCTTCACCTTGAAGGAGAAAGGGATTCTCGTCCCTCAACAAAGTGGGCGCCCGGTGAAACCCCAGCACAAGTACGTCCCAAGGATAATTTGAAATCCGAGGGTGACTTCGACCGCCCCACTCAACCTAAATATGTATCTGGAGATAGGCCAAGTCCCGTTAGGCCAAAAGACAATCTTTATCCGGAAGGTGATATGATAGACTCGCGCCCTTCAACAAAATGGGTGCCAGGGGAAACACCAGCTCAGGTACGGCCCAGGGATAATCTGAAAACGGAAGGCGAATTTGATCGGCCAGTAGCAACAAAGTGGAGCCCAGCTGATAACTCGGGACCGATTAGACCGAAAGACAATCTTTCTGTTCATTCGACAAATGAAATTCACAGATCTAATGTTTCCGATTCGAAGACTTCTGAAGTAACCCAGAGAACCTCTGAAACTAGGTCAGCCACAGGCCATCATACTTCTGAAACTAGAACCACCTCAGGTCAAAAAATTATTGTAAATGAAATAAATTCTACATCACATATTGATAATAAGCACCTGCATATATCTGCGACTGATGGTTCATCTCAACACAAGTATCCAGCTGGTGATAGAGCCAGTCCTGTAAGGCCCAAGGATAATTTACATCTTGAAGGTGATAGAATAGACTCGCGTCCTTCGACTAAGTGGGCACCGGGAGAGACTCCATCTCAGGTACGACCTAGAGATAATCTGAAGACTGAGGGTGAATTTGATCGTCCGACTCAACCTAAGTACGTATCTGGAGAGAGACCAAGTCCTGTTAGGCCAAAAGATAATCTATCAGTTCACTCAAGGACTGAAGTTCACAGATCCAACGTGTCTGACTCCAAAATAAATGAGGTAACTCAAAGAACATCGGAATCCAGATCCATGACAGGCCAACACACTTCTGAAACTAGAACTACGGTTGGCCATCAAACGGATGGGTCACAGACGAAGTCTCTTTCAAATAATGATAACAACAACATGCAAGTACGTGTTTCATCGACTGATGGTCATCATCAAACCGATAGTATCAATAGATCTCAGCACATGGAATCAAACATCAAGCACTCGTCGAGTCACAGCTCCGTTGATCACGCAACTTCGAGGCATGTTCAATCTGGTACTCATAGCAAACTCAGTACCTCCCAAAATATAGAGAAGTCAACTATAAACAAGACTGATGTAAGAAATGTCAGAAATGTATCATCCACTACCACTACGAAAGTAATGAAACAAGTAACAGAAAAGAAACTTATTGGTGGAAAATGGGTTATGGTGACTCGTAATGTCGAAACACAGGCAATCGGTGGAGGGGATTCTGTAAACATCCACAAGCAAAACCAGGGAAATACTCGAGGAAGCCCTATCAATCAAGGAAATAATCAAGGAAGCCCAGCTCATCAAGGCAATAATCGGGGTACCCCGACCAACTATTCCACCTCGTCTCAGGTAGTTGGTGGTGGGTCACAAAGAATGTCATCGTCTACATCAAACAAAAGTCAGACTGAAACTAGAGAGACATTCGGTGATTCTACAAACACCAACAACAGGACGTATCAAGGAAATAATCGAGGAACCGCAACCGAATACTCTACTTCCTCTCAAGTGGTGGACGGAGGCACGCGAACATCTTCCTCTACGTCAAGAATCCAAAGCGACGTTCGAGAGTCACAATACCAAAATTCTCAGTCATCCCAAATTAACAATGCGCAGAGATTAATTTCATCTGAGAGATCGTTAGCCACATCCATGAACCAACATGGCATAAATCAAAGCCACTCAAGTGAGATGACCACATTACGTAATCAGCAGATACGCGGTGCGGACACTTCTTCGAGGATTACTGCTTCTGACTCCTTGACAGATGGTCGCTACACCAAGAACAGCCACATGGATCAGGGCACAAAGACTACCAACATTCGAGAGAGCCACACCGGGTCAAATGTTCTGAACCAACACACACACGTCGGCCGAAGTCAACTGAGCGACAGCGTTTCTCAAACGAGCTACGAATTCCAACAAGCGATGCACAAGAACGGCGTCTCGTCCACACCCGTGAACAACTCGAGCCGTGTCGGGCACCACAAGCGCACGTCCGACCTCGTCAGCGACGCGGCTGCTTCCAACACAGTGCTGCACCGTAAAGGGATATCCACAACGTCGGAAGCGCAGCACTCGTCGAGCTCGGCCGCCGCGGCGCAGCGCAAGAGCATCAGCAACCTCAACGAGCGCGGCGAATACATCAGCAACTCGACCCACAGCGCCGACCGGAAGAGTATCAGTTCCATGCACCGCTCAGCGAACATGTCTTCGCAAGACTCTCGCAGTAGCGTGCAGGTGAAGAGGGACGGGCAGTCGACGCTGGTGGAGCGGTCGGGCGGCGGCGGCGGCGGGCGGGACAGCCTGCGCGTGGGCGAGGGCGGCATGCACGGCGGCGGCGGCGTGGAGACTCGCTTCACCCGCTCGGAGGCGGCGGCGGGGCAGCGCGTGGTGCAGGTGTCGCACGTGGAGCGCGTGGTGCGGCGCGGGAACGCCTCCAGCTTCGTGTTGGACGACGGCAGCAGCTACCGGCGCGAGTTCACGGCGCACGTGCACGGGCCGTGCCCCGCCGCCGGCATCGAGTCGCCCAAGACGCCCTTCAAGCACACGCGCGACACCAGGGAACACAAGTTCTACAAAACTAAAATTACACATTAACTAACTAGGTACCTACCTATGTCCTATGTTTTTATGCCTTTTTTATTCTTTTTCAATTATGTTGAGCTTTTATTAATCTAATTTTAGACATTTATACCATGCTAACACAGCTAGTCCTGAATAGATATTTTTAAAATGTAATACGTACTCGTACGTACTGTGCCTTTAGATTTTATATTGAAAGCATTACATATATTAATATTATGCATTATATTTATATTGTCAAGCATTGCCATGAAATAAATATTGAGATTTTATATAATTTGTCTTTTTTTTCTCGTCACCTTCCTGTAATGTAACTAAAGGTACCTAGCTTAATGCTGTGTACAACTTCACTTTTTATAGGTACCTACCTACTTAGTAAAATGTAGAATCAAGTACAAAATAAATGTACATTGAATGGCAGCCAACCAGCAGAATCGGATTTTCCATGGGCTAGGATAGGACCACTGACCACGGGGCTCGCGGCCATCACTCAGTTGCCGCTCGGTATAGCTTGAGTGGGTCCATGATACTTACAACCTAGTATAATATCTTGGTCACAACACAATAGGTGATTGAGCAATGTCCGCCTCGATCGGCATGAACTTTAGTCTTTCATTCTTTAGAATGATTTAACTACACACTGTTTAGTAGACGCGTACATTGGTGGGCTTGTTGCACAACGTGAATCAGCCTTTAAGGTCGATTCATACTCGCATACTACTCGCACTCGCACTATAAAGTCCTGAAAACAGAAGTGCGTAATCGATCCGTTATTCATTATAAATGGGTATTTTATTTTTAAAATGTAAGTAAATAACTGACAATGATCAAAAGTATTTGCACTAGGTATAGTAGTTACAGGAAAAATACAGAGAGAGAATGTAAAGAAGCCAGCTTATTGCGAAAAAGCAATTTCTGCCAGCCAACCCATGATTGTTTGGGAGAAGGTAACATCTATTTATAGTACAATCACAAAGTAAATTATAAAAACAATCAGCCTATTCTACAAAATAAAATACTTAATGCAAAAATTCGTTATTGCCCATACTGATAACTTATACCGTTATTTTTTTAAAGTCGTTACGTTACTGTCATAGCGCCTCTACATCTCTACATATAAAAAAAAGTTTTGTTTGATTGATAGATTTCTTCGAAATTTAAAAATTTTAAAATTCTCTTGTTCTGTTCTCTCTGTTGAAATCTTTACGCTTCACAAAGTTAATTTTGGAATCTATAGTGAACAGTGATCCAACATACACTTTATAAATAAGTATAATGGAGCAAGTAACAGAGAAGAAACTCATTGGTGGAAAATACGTTATGGTGACTAGAAATGTAGAGACCGAAGATCTCGATGGAAGCCCAAAGAAGCAAGGAAATAACCGGGGAACCCCGACGGACTACTCAACCTCGTCGCAAGTAGTTGGCTCCGGATCGCCAAAAGTATCATCACCTTCACACAGGAGCCTGGCTGAAATAAGAGGGGCATACGGTGACTGCACAAACACCAACAAGACTTATGAAGGAAACGATCGAGGAACCGCAACCCAATATTCTACTTCCTCTCAGGTGGTGGACGGAGGCACGCGAACATCTTCGTCTACTTCTAAAATCCAGAGTGATGTCCGAGAGTCACAATTTCAACATTCACAGTCATCAGATATTAACAATGCGGAAAGACTAGTTTCCTCTGAGAGATCATTAGCAACATCCATGAACCAACATGACATATATCAGAGCCACTCCAGTGAGATGACTATGTTGCGAAACCAGCAGGTTCGTGGTGCAGATACTTCTTCGAGGATAACTCCATCTGACTCCTTAACAGATGGTAGATACACCAAGAATGATCAATGCAGGAATGAGCTTTGAACTAAAAAATGCATTGGACAAGAAATGAGTCTCAATAATACCATTTCATAGAAGTCCCGTGTTGGGCACCACGAGGAGCAGCAGCCACCAGTGTGGTACTAGCACACTACAAGCTTCATAATAGTAATCTGAGCTAGTGCGCTAACTTTTTAATTATTTATGACTAATTAGGTGGTTAACATACTATCACAAAGTCTTCACTCCTAGGGGATGCCATGGTTTTACTTTTTGTTTTATAGCTTACATGTGTAATACATAATTATGTGAAATGCTTACAATGCGTAGCACAAAAATACCTAATTAAAATGCCAATAATCCACAACAGTGTTTTTTTTATCAGAGATATATTTAGGGCGTCTTGCCTAACAAAGTTAAATAAAATTAAATAGTTTGTCTCTTGCTCTGACAGTATAATGTCAGAGCAAGAGGTCATAGATTTAATTTTATTTAACTTTGTTGTGCAAGACGCCCTTAATTTACAGTTACAATAATAAAATTACAAGTGGTAAACGCAATAGGAAAGTCGACAAGGTACCCCAGAAAGCTGAGGTGCACCACAACACTGTGACCTAGGCCTTATTTATCCCGCCAGTAGGGCTAGAGATAACATTGAAAATTAGGCACCTACTACCATAAATATAGATTGGCAAGTTGCTTGGCGACCCTCCTTGCGGGGTGAAAGACGCGGAGGGGACGAGGTACCTAAGACGACAGCGGGTAGCGGGAGGGTAGCGGGGAAGGGCAACGTGTGCACTGCATGTCATTGTTACGGCAGTCTCGGCCGCGCAGCCGAGGCGGCCACATGTCTTATATAATCTGTCATAATTTGAGTGCGACCCACATGAGATCATTGATCCTGAGACCATTAGTCTTAGGATGAGTGTTGAGGCCTTTTTAATATTATCATTATATTATTATTAGGTATCTATAATTCGTCAACAAAATAACGTTAAAAACAACAAATCGTATAATGTCTCAATATAGGGGCTTCTTGTAGAACAGCGTACCGGATCAGTCATGCTACGCGGCTAAAGGTTGGTACTGCGCAGTCAGATACGAAAAAGTAAACAACAAAGACGAAGAGTCCATATGACAGTGCGTCAGTTGTCAGTTCTTGTAACAAGGAAAGCAACCAAAATTTATGTGATTTAATGAAAGTAATTGAGCAAAACACAAAGAAAAATTACAAAATTGATGAAATTTTTAAAGAAAATGGTCATATCGTGCTTCGCCTACCCCCATACCACCCGAAATTAAATCCTATTGAACTTTTGTGGCGGTACGTGAAAGGCGAGCTCGCAAGAACATCGATCCTTTGTTCCCAGCCAGTCACACCTCAACCAGTCACACTGTTACTCGTTGGGAATTTTATGTTCAAAATTCCCATCAGTCCACACTCTGTTACTCGTTGAAACACCCTTTTCCTTCATTCCCAACGTGTCACATACAACTGTAACACTGTAACTAGTTGGGACTATGAAAATAAAAATTCCCAACAAGTCACAGTAACTTGCTGGGATTTTCAATGAAGAATTTTCCACCATAGACCAAACCGATTATAGAATAGAATACACTTTATTTGTACACCCCAAAAGAATAATAAAATATACAAGTTGTAACTTAATTTGGATGCGGAAAGCTAAATATCACATCCAGTGGCGTGCTTTGGGAGAGGCCTACGTCCAGCAGTGGACTGCTATAGGCTAAAGATGATGAACCTAATTAGGGTACGAAAGGCGGTCCTATCACTAAAAGCGATCTCTGCCAGACAACCTTTGGATGGAGGGAATAAGAGATTAAGGTAGATGGCGCTAGTGAAACCTCATCAAGTCTTTTGAGCCAATACAAGAGTCCAATGGATCTGAATTCCACCATATGCGATAACTATAACTACTACATGGCTGTTATGCAAATTAGTAATATTAAGTTTTAACTAGTTTAAGTTTTCCGAATAAAATAAATAAATAAGTACGTAAGATCGGTGTTGGTCCCCATAATTTTCGCCATTATTTTGAGATCATCTGCATCTTCGGTCTATGTCCGAGGCGCGCCCGCGGTGTAAGCGCCAGATCATCATTAATCTGAGGTAGTTACTTCGGAAGTACCTAATTATTTCTTCATGGTGAAGCAGAGCAGATATGAGTCGATAAGTAAATATCAAACTGCCATAAAGTCACCTCCACGCAAAATTTGGGAAATGAAAGTTTTCATTTTCTTTATTATTTTGTGGCTACTGCTGTACTACCCACCCAGTATCTATCTATCATTCATAGAAAAAAAATGATTGGATTTTACAAATCGGTTTTGATTTTATAATTTTATTGTTAACTAGTTTAATAAAACTTATTTGATTGTTCGGAATAATTATTTCTATTTTCATACTTTTTCAAGAAACGAAAATAAAAAAAATCGTAATATTAAATGATAATTAATATCATATGTGGGGGTCTAAGTAACTTAAATTACATTTTCTTCTTCGTTTAGAAAATCATCTCGAGATTTAACGCCTTACGGACATGAAATAAAATGCTATTATCCGCAAAAAGTCATCTCTATTCATTTAAAATATTCACAACTGCTTAAAAGTTACATAAAAAAAAGTTCAAAGCAACTTTAAAATGGCCGCCATTTCTAGAATATTGAGATTTGACCCCACATATGGGGGTTTTTTCTCGATGAAATTACTCGTAGAATCCACCCTTAAAGTTTGTCGGGTCCGAAAAACAACACACGGTATAAGTCACAGTACCTATCACTGGTTAGGCATCATCATCATTCATCATCACTGAACAAATCTTAACGAGTAACGGGAGAACAGTTGGGAATTTTCTAGTTTATGTTCCCATCCCGTTACAGCGGCTGGTTGGGAATTCAGAAATAAATCATTCCCAACGAGTAACACTCCCATCGAGTAACACTGTGACTAGATGGCACACTTTTCATGAAGAATTCCCAACTGTATACAGTGTGACAGGTTTGATGTGTGACTCGATGGGAACAAAGGACATCGATTGACTCTAACTTAGATAAAGAGATAAAAGACTTTGAGTTGTTTTTTTCTAATTATTCGCCTGAAAAGTGGAAAAATTGTGACGACCATTGTCATAAAAAATTAAGACGAATATTATAAATCTGATAGAGTATTTGACGATGTATTGGACAGGTATGTTATTGTTTATTTATAACTAGCTGTGGCCCGCGAGCTTCGCTTCGCCTTAAAAAGTTTTCCCGTGGGAATTCCGGGATAAAAAGTAGCCTATGTTCTTTCCCAGGGTCTAGACCATATGTATACCAAATTTCATTCAAATCCGTTCAGTAGTTTTGGCGTGAAAGAGTAACAGACAGACAGACAGACAGACAGACAGACAGACAGACAGACAGACAGACACAGTTACTTTCGCATTTATAATATTAGTAAGGATTTAATGTAAATTAAACATAAAATATTATAGGTATACACTGAACTAATATGACTGGCGTACTCTAGTACATTATACTTCAAAGTAGGTATAATGTTTTTTGGTTTTTGTCTTAGATTTATAATTGAAGTTAATGAAAACGATGATGAAGATGAGGATGATAGATAGATAGATAGATAGAGTACTCTTTATTTGTACACCAAGAAATGATTAACAATTTTACATAGACACTTAACTAGGGTACAAAAGGCGGTCTTATCGCTTATAGCGATCTCTTCCAGACAACCTTTGGATGGATGGACTAGAGATATAAAAGGGGTTCAGTGTACTTACTCAAGGAATATAGTATAATTTAAGTTATTATTATCTAACTACACACTAAATATAAGCAAAAAATAAATAAAAAATACACACAAGTACATACGCCTACTACATGTATTATTATATACAATATAATACATATATAAATATATACAAACACATATATACATACATACATCATATACATACACATACATATCATACATATTATACCTACATACATGATTTTTAATACATATTTAATGATCTGATAACAGCTAAACAGTTGATTTAAGGTAGTGTTCCTTCACCATTCTCTTAAAGGTTTCCTGAGTTGGTGCTTGTCGGATTTTTGAAGGAAGATCATTCCACAAAGTGATAGCACGTACTGTGTAAGAAGCACTGAAGAATTTAGTGGTATTAGGAGGGATATTAAGGCGGAGATTGTGGGTAGAGCGCAGTGTCAGGTTGTGAGATTCACATCGAAGCTGAAAGCGTTCTTTTAAGTAAGCGGGGTATGTTGGGTTAAAGAGTATGGAATATAAAAGTGAAAGAATGTGGGCATTGCGACGAAGACGAATGGGGAGCCACTTGAGTTTCGCGCGAAAGTCGGAAACATGGTCATATTTGCGTAAGCCAAATATAAACCGTATAGAAAAATTTTGGAGTCGCTCAAGCTTATTTAACTGCTCCTCAGTTAAATCTGGATAGCAAGAATCGGCATAATCTAAAATAGGTAGAAGTAAAGACTGAGAAAGCTCAATTTTGGTGGAAGTGGGCAAGAAATTCCGCAATCTGCGAAGTGAACCTGCAGAAGCAAACATCTTTCTACTAACTACTTCCAGCTGCTTTTTCCATGTCATGGATCTGTCCAGATACACCCCCAAGTTTTTAACTTCTTTACTCCACTCTATATGTACACCATCAAAAATAACTGGTGGAAGGGAATCGAAGTCAATCATGGAAATAAATCTAGGGCTGCCAAGAATGATCACCTGGGTTTTAGTCGGATTGACTCTTAGGCCGAAGTCACTGCTCCACTTCAAAATATGTTCTAGGTCAGTATTTGTTCTGTTGATTGCAACGGAGAGATCTGATAAAGGCGCATGGCTGTATATTTGTAGATCATCTGCATAAAGGTGGTAGGAAGAAGATAAGTGATTAGAAATACTGTTAATAAATATGGCAAAGAGAAGAGGGGACAACACGCCACCTTGCGGGACTCCGGCCGTTGTGCTGCACCATAGAGAGAATGACTCCTCAATACGGATTCGCTGCCGGCGCCCGTGCAAGTAACTATGAAACCAGTCAATTACCGTTGGAGATACATTAAGAGAGCGCAATATCCCCAATAGTATGTCATAATCGACTGTATTGAAGGCATTGCTAAAATCGAGTAGTGACAGCACCGTCAGCTCACCATTCTCCATACCCTGACGAACGTCGTCAGTGATTTTCACTAAGGCCGTTACAGTGCTATGTCCCGGGCGGAACCCAGATTGGTACGGATTCATTAAGTTGTTTCGCACTAGGAATGCATTCAGCTGGAGGGTGATTCGTGTCACAAAAAACAACTTCGTTTTCATCTCGTTTTCAGATTTTTACGAACGAGCTATGAATTTGCGATTCACATGGCACTAAAAACAAGCTACATAGTAAGATCGTTTCGAGATCGCAAAATGAATGAACGGAATGGAGAATGACGCGATTCATGTCATTTTTGTTGAACTTTTTGATATCGCTTATCTGTCATATTTTGACGTTTTAGCGATTTTAAACTTTCGAAGAAAAGGGTGAAATTGTTAGATCGTTTTCAGAAAATACTGCTAAAAGTGAAATTGACCTTGTACGCATCTCTCCAAGATCTTCAAGCCATTTTTCAGCCGGACAGCCATCCCTACGAGATACGTTTCCATCTTTACCGAATTCGTAATTTTCCTTTATAGTAAGCTTGTATTAGTGATATTTATTTGATTGGTGTGGGTTTTGGCCTGAGGCCCTCGCAGAATGAGGAAGAATATTTTAACCGAAAGCATACACATTCCCTCAGTGTGCAAATTGTAAGTTAATGAATTAAACACATTGTAATGCATGAATATTTTATTTATTGATAGAACTAATAAATTCTATGAATTATCACAAATACTAAAAAAATATAGGTAGTAATTAGGTCCCTTTACCACTTAATAAAGCTACAGATAATGGCAATCAAAGATTAAAGTCTTATTATTTTTCTCATATTCTCTCCTATAGGTTGGCTGGTACAAAATGCTTTTAGCCTTTTGTATAAGTAATTATTAATACTTATATATACAATATTTTGTTAACAATTATTAAACTATTATTGTATATAGGAACTTAGGTAATCAGTAATCACAGGTGCTCCTCTGTTTGAATTGACGCATGAAGAAGAGGAAGAAGAGAGGCGTGAGGTCATTGAAGGCCAGGCGCATGCGCAGATTGCGCAGGGACGGGATCCTCCCGCGCAGCAGCCGCAGCAGCGCCGCGCTGACCGCGCGCTCCACGCCGGTCGCGGAGCCAGAGCTTCACTGGTCGCGCAACTGCGTCGCCGCTAAAATCTGTGGATTTTCAATTTATAGTTAAAACATATACCTACAAAAATATTTTGTACTTATTCCGATATAAATTATGTATACGTATTATTTTACTTTAAGTCTGGTCTTGATTGTTCCTTTCATTAGCCTAGAAAAGACAAAATGAAAAGTTCAGTATGATATTGTTCTAAAAAATTACAGACAGATACTAAACAAAACTACGCTGTAACATAAATATTCAACACCAGTTTTCCTAAGACATTATTGGGGTAACAATGAAGTTAAATTCTATTCTATTATTTAGCCAAACATTTAGGAATAACCTACCTTTTTCCATATGAGGAACCCCTCCTCAAGAAGCCTCTCATTGACTGCAGCCTGTCTGTTCATTACTTCAGCTAATCAGCTATCATTGTGAGGGCTGAAGCCGTGGCCCTCTCACAACGCAGTTGCTCCTTCTGCTACTCAAGCACATCGGCTGCTGCTTGTGTTTCTAAAACAATTCAAAACAGAAATTGGATACATCGTAAATTACAATACCTTCTTGACTACAACCGGTAACATTTATATTTCAAAAAAAATAGGTTAATACATTGATACTTACATGTCTCAGTCGTATTTCTCTAAGTAAGTTAAACTTCCTTTCTTCTTATTTTCCAAAAAAACTACGTTGACACGAAAATGAGCAAAGAATTCAATTCAATTCAATTTTGGATGAAATGAGCAAAGAAAATCAATGTTTTTATGGAGAAAACATGGCGGCTGTCAAAAGTGCCACAGGTTATGAATTTCTTCAACGTTGAATTAAAAAGCTGTTTCTTGATACTTGCTATCGACACTAATTCCAACAAAATATACTGTAGGAACAAAATTATTTAAAACAATTAGTGGTAGTATTTATAATTTTTGCATGGCAATTAAAAAAAATATAGTTTCATTCATTTCACTCAAGCCATCCAAATACGAACTAGCGATATGAAAACGAGATCAAAGTATGTGTGCTATGAATCGCGTTTTTAAACATTGCGGATTTCATCTCGTAACTCGTTCGTATCGCTTTACAAATATTTCGGTTGAGATGTGAATCGCGCCCCTGGTAATGGACCAGACGTTCGAGTACCTTGGAAAGGAAGGGAAGGATGGAAATAGGACGGAAGTCAGCAAGAGATGGATTGGATTTCTTGGGCAAGGGAGTGACTTGAGCATCTTTCCAAGCGGATGGGAATGTTTTAGAGGAAATGGAATAGTTAAGGATGTGTGTGATTACTGGGAGGATTATGTCAAGAATAGGAAGAACCATGTTCCGACTGATACTGTCAGTACCGATCGCATTCGATGTGATATGTAGTATGCTCTTCTTAACGTCACAATCGGTAAAGTCACTGAAGTTAAATAAGGAAATGTCAGGAGTTGGTTGAGATGAAAGAAAATTCAGTGTGTTGTGTTTAGTAGCACTATTCATGGCCACAGAGGATGTGAAATGCTGGTTAAGACAGTTAATGTCTATGTCCTTGGGAATAGAATCAGAACGAGATCTACCAACTCCTAGCGACCTGAGGAAATTCCAGACTTTAGCTGGGTCACCGTTTTGAACCGATTCGTGAATATGGCGTCGTTGTGCATCCCTACACACCTTATTGCAGTGATTACGTATAGCAGTGTATTTCTGCCTATTTCTGTCAGATGAGCTACACGGCGATGAACAAGTTCAAACAGAGAGTGAACATGAAAGTGACATGGAAATTGATTTATAAAATAAAACACTTTTACATAAATAAATTCAAATTGGTAGATATTCTGAAGGTAAACATCCAAATTTTAATGCTGTCAAACTATAAATTTTAAGCTAAATATGACATTTACGGGAACACTCATAGAATAAAATTTTACTTACGTCAGAAATAGTTACAAGCTATCGCGAGATTAATCCGGGCACACTTTTCTACGTGTGTAGCATGTCGTGCTACCTCGCCCCCGCCACTTCTTTCACCCCGCAAGGAGGGTCGCCAAGTAACTTGCCACATTATAGTTTACCCAATAAATGACTCAACAGGTTACTTCCATCAGCTTCCCTGAACATCTTGACCGAATACCTATACCCTATCTATACCTATGTACCTATCGTCGCCTTGAGGTACGCATCGCATCGAGTCTGCGTTGTTCTATTAAGGCATCAGTATTCTTTGAATAGAAATTCACACAGGTCCGCCCCCTATTGTAACCAAACTTGGTCCGAAACGTACGATACTGATACCGGCCAAACTTTGAGGAGTGAGTCAGAAAAGATACAAATTATTATGAGTCAATAGAAATATTTATTATAATTAGATACATACAAACAGCAAATCCATAACATTGAATCTTATAAACAACTACTATAAAACATGGTAAATTAACTATAAACTAAATTAACGATAAGTACCTACTATTTAAGTTGAAATGGACTATACCTTAGTATCATACATTAGAAGCTCTTGGACACTATGAACTAAAGTTATTCATTATCATGGGAAGCGGGGAGATGTTTCACACGACGTATCCTTTTATACCTGTTCAATTCACCTTCATAGTTTCTAGGCAGAGGGCCAAACGCATCGTTTTCTTGGTAAGCAAGATTCATGTTATGGTCAGACAGTTTTTGTGATTCTGCAGCCATTTCAGCACGGTCATTTAACTTATCAGCATCTTCATTTTCGTTCGTGTACTGTGCGCCGACATTAGCAGAGCGCTTGTTACGTGCGGCGTTATTGAACATCAAATTGTCATCGACTCCTTCCGAGCCTGATAACACACTGTCGGAGTCTGACCCTATACCAACATCACTCGCTTGCCTATTACTGTCCGATGCTCTAAAATTAAATCTTTTCTTATTGCTGCGCACTTTAGACTGTGGCACTTCTTTGTTGTTCAGGTCCCCTTCTAAGTTGGATGGTCGAACATACAAACCGTCATCTTCGAACTCGTTAGCTTCAGCGGTGTCGTCGTCTTCATTTTCGGTCCTGAAGGGCACATACGCCACTTTCGATTCCGGAAGGAGGGCAGCAGCTCTCTTCTTTACAACCAAATCTGGGTTTTTCCTTTTTACCCTCACATGTGGTTCCATGTCCGATCCGGAATCAATTTCGTCGTAGGTGTTTGAATTACCAAAGGAATCCTCTAATGAATTCATAGAATCATTGATATCAGAGTTCTCTTGCTCGTATATTATGTGTCGTTTACGAATATTATTGTTTTCGTACATATCTGATTCTTCGTTTGCATAATCGGTTAGTTGATCGTCCCGATTGCAGAAGTTTTCTTGTTCATCCAATAAGTTTTGATCCATGAGGGCAGAATTGTCTGCTCTAAAATGATCATACCTGGCCTCTCGTTTGTTGGCAGTCTTAGCTGGACTCTGTTGTTCAGGATCTGAACTTTTGGGAGTAGGATCCGCAGCAGGTTCGGCAGCATTCGCTACCAGATTAACTTCTTTATTAACTTCAGTCTTATCAGCTACTAAAGCAGATTGGGTAGAATCAGTTATGTTTTCAGCTTCAACTACCATATTATTAATGGTTCCATTACCACTTAGCAAATTAGTTACATCAGAGCTGATATCTGCACCACCCTGGGCTTTTTCATCCAGCTGATTACTGTCAATTAAGTTATTCTCATTCATCGCACCGGCCTTTTTAGTTATTTCTCTTTTTCTAAGATCACTATTATCAATCAGTTTAGCAGCATTGATATTCTTATCGTTATCCATAATAATCTTCGCGAGCAAGGTCCTTTTATCTTCAGAAAGGGTACTTAACAATTGTTCGAGTTCGTCAGTGGTAAGTTTATCTATGTGTCGCTTAATTGCTGCTTCTTCCTCCTTTTTCGCCACTTCACCTGCTGGCTTCTCGACGGGCGCTGAGGTGGCATTTTGAACATCAGCATGTCGCCTTTGTCGGTTGGCCGTGATATTTCCGTAGAAGCTACTGTCTATTTTACCTTTCTTGTTTTTGGCATTCATAGTATTGTAGTTACGGTAATTTTCGTAGTCGCTATCATCGTTGGCATCAGAGTATTCGACATTGCTGTATTTCTGTTTTTGATTGTGTACGCTGCCGCTGTTCTCGAGAGCGGCTTCATCGTCAAGGTTCTGTTGTGGCATGCGGTTGTTTCTGGCGTCGTATTCTCTCTGTCGGTAGTGTTTGTACCGGTTGCGCGCGGGCGTGTGCTGGCGCGGGCGCGGTCTCTCCTCATTCTCGTAGTCCGTGGCGCTGCGTTGTCTGTTGTCTTGGGGCTCGGGATCCTCGTCGGCGTCTTCACTGTCTTGCACGGTTTGTTCACTTTCTTCGTCGGCATTCTGGAAATTTATTGTGATATGCTTTAAAACAAATTCATAGTGTCTGCACTTCATGATGACAAATTTTGTTAACGTAAAAAAGTACATACCTACATACATACATAGTTAGGTACATACAAAATAAATTAAAAATGTATCAAACAATGCTTCATAATAAACCTTATATCCAACTACAACACCTCGCAAACAATGCCCCGTATATCCTTGCAACCTTATATCCCGCTACATACAATACAGTCCAACTGACCCTGTCTTCAGCCTGTGCCTGCATCCTCGCCTGCAGTCGCGCCCGCCGCATCTGCCGCTCGGCTTCGGGCCCGCTCGCACCTTATATCCTGCTACATACCTCATTATCATCATCTGCCTATAGCAGTCCACTGCTGGACGTAGGCCTCTCCCAAAGCACGCCACTGGAGGCGATCTTTAGCTTTCCGCATCCAATCATAACCAGCCATCTTTCGCAAGCCGTCACCCCATCTAGCCGGAGGGCATCCCACACTACGTTTGCCTAGTCTGCTACATACAACAAAGACCAACTGACCCTGTCTTCAGCCTGTGCCTGTATCCTCGCCTGCAGTCTCGCCCGCCGCAGCTGTCGCTCGGCCTCGGGGCCGCTCGGCGGTTCCTCTTCAGCGTCGTAGTTGGCTCGGGAATCCTGAAAGCGGTGTGATTAGATGTGACAATCTAGGTAGGGAAATTTTAGTGAGACTTTTTGCAACATAGATAGATAAGTAAGCGGGTGCATTTTTCCTCCATCCTATCTTCTTTATTTCTGACTAAAAATGTGCGTTGCACTAAGTATCATCAGTACCTACGGATATTATCGGACGTAAATTGATATTATAATATGAACAGAAAGTGGCGCCATCTATGATACTTAATAATGATTTAAATTGCGGTAAAATTTTAGTTTAGTACCCCGAAATAGGTAATAATTGCACCATAATATATGACAATATACTTTTCTCAGTAAATGTCAAGGGATACGTCACCAAAATGGCGCCACCATCGCCGGCCAGCCGTTAAGATCTTAGTTTCATAAAAAGGGTTGAATTACCTTCACATTAGCCTCCTCCTGCAGATCCGCCGGCTCCTCCACGCCCCCCTCCTCGTCGATAGCGTCGTAATCACCCTCCTCCGCTTCTCTGGAAACTTCACTATGTTAGTAGGTTCATTAAATAGGTAAGTATTTATTAGCGTAGTTGCTGCTCACGGTGTCATGACTCCTTTGATTATTAATAATCAAAGCATGACTCATAAGGAAACCATGGGATAGCAAATCCGCCTTTGCCAAGACCCCACATTTATTAACTAGTAATTTGACAGCTAAGTCAGAATTCCGATACCTACATGAAGTCTGATCGGACAATGAAGAATTTAGATCATGATAGATGAGATAGAATGTGAAGACTGTATGGATAGAAAATATAAAGCAATGTGGTCTTAGGTTTAAATATAACATCAAAAAGTACTTACTCATATCTATCGTTTATTTGGTCGTTGATGTAGGCTGGTTTAGCTATTGCAAATACTAAAAAACTGCTAAATAATAACAAAACTTTAGTAAAACGCATTTTTGGCTTTACAAAATGTGGCATAAAATCTGTCAAATTTTATCAAGTGACAGAAGAATACATATTTCGAATTCATTTATCTATGCTTTCAAAAGCTGAAGTTTTCAAAATAAAACTCTATGTAGAAAAAGGTTTTATTATAAGAACCTGATTGATATTACCAGCCAGTCTATAAAGTTAGTTATTTTTCTGAGGATTACAAATGCGAATTCACGTTTTGTGGCCTAATAACTTTTGTCCCTTGCAGCAATAAGATAGATACTCAAATACATGCAACCAGAACCTCCAAATCATAACACCTTCTCGGTCGGGCTTCAGAGACCTGCCTACTACATTAATTTATCAACGAATATTTATACTATTTCATTTATCAAATTGGTTTCCTCGCATTGCATGTGCTAGATCATCAGATTCACAACTTCCTATATAGGTACTTTGCAACATCTGAACATACCTGATATATAATTCTGTTCAAGAAAAACCAAAAGACAAAACAAACTATAGTTCCACATAATGGAGTAAAAATGCTGAAATACTTACAACAATTTTATTTTTAAACGAGACAATTTGTTTCATCTCTATCACACTTATTATGTACATTTGGTTTAAATAAAACAAACCCTTGAAACACCTTACTGCATAATTCAATAACTTTGTGCATATTTGAGAAAAACATTTATGTCGTAATATGAAAGACAAATAGTAAGAGCTCTTAGTATATTGAGTAGACCGCCCAGATTTGTCTCTGACGCCTGTTCTCAGTTCGGCTCGCACGCACTATGCACATCAACTATCCAAACTATACGTAACCTAAACTCCGAAATGCAAAAGGTACAAAATTTCAACACAGTTTAGAATTTTGAGTAGGTACTAGCCAATCATAATATGGCATCTAACATTGGCCCAGCCGTACTGATTTTTAAAATATAAAACAATCAAAATTTATAATTTTAATATTTCTATAAAATTTGCTTCTGTTGAATAGAATTTGTCGTCTAATTTAAAATTATAATAATAAAAAACTTATTACCAATAATTCTTTTAATCTTTGATTTTATATGAATCACATGTCAAATCATAAAGTATAAGAACGGATTCTGTGGATCGAAAATGGCGTCGATTCGTCCGCCATGTTGGATTCACAAAATGGCCGACTTGTAGTGAGTCGCACATGCAACCGCGTATTGCACCTGATCCAGACTCGAATGTAACCCCAGACTTATAGCCCTTAACATCCTCTGCATTTGGCAGAAACTAGCTTATTACAATAACATGTACATAATGTACCTAACTTTAGAAAAGACTATGACAATTTTAAGAAAAAAGAACTTACATTAACATCAGATTAGGCTTCACTATGAATTATGTTGTGCTTTTTCCTTTATCACAATTATCATACAATAACTATTTATACAATCATTTGTCATGCATTAATACAAACCGCAATCATAGTACAGAATTCGTTAAAATGACCGTAGTGATTTAATATTTCATAAAAATATCAATGTGTACATTGTACACAATATCTTTCTGATTTATATAATTTGAAGAGACAACACAAACAACTTGATTGAACATTGATAACTGTAAATATTGCAGAACTTGTCAAATCGCGAATCAGCTAACCTAAAGGCCGCACGTGCCTGTGTACGGACAACAAAACAGACAAGTACCCAGGTATTCCCCACTAACTCTTTGATATTACTATTCAATGGCCAATTCTTAAATATAGATTCGGTATCCATTAACTCATCTTTCACCTATGTGAAACTGTTTGACTGGGGATGGATACTCATATCTTTTGTTGAATGCGAACACTATATTTTATTACTGCTAGTAATAGCTTCCATTCATAATTATGTCTATTTTGGTATTTAGGAACAAAATTGTCATTATCATACACGCCAGTAAAGAGGGACTTGTATTCACAACATTCTTATAAAAGTACTACGAAAAATGAACAGGTCCAAATACCGAAGAGAGAATATTATTGGAATGGAAATCAGTTGACGTTGACAAAGATTTGACAAGGTTCCATGTCATTTTGAAACATATAATTTGTTGACTAGACTCTTAAAACGTAACAAAATGAGCATTTACAATAACAAAATATATGGATGTGCCTATCAATTGTCATTGTACCAATAATATTAACAAAAGATTGAGTTTAAGAAGTAAAATTTGTTTATATTAATATTTTTTTTAAAATTAATATTATCCGTACAGTGACCATCCTAAAACTAGAAATATTCAAACTTAATAGCTACTTAAAGTTTTCCAGATACTATACCTAAGGATATTAAAAAAACTTGCTTTTATTCGCCGTCAATAAGACAGTGAGATCAATCAACTGTAGGTACTCTTTTGTACCCTGAAACTAAATTTATTTCGGAAACATATTAATAAATTGACTTATCATGAAAATGGTCAGCAAAGTTAAGTTGGTCATTATGGCATTGTTCAAGAATGAAATTATACAGAAAAATGTACCTAAATGGTGGCTAGTGGATCTTTGGTGACACTTTTTAAAGATCACAAATGTTACTTGACTGTTGCACTAGTAGTGCAAACAGTACAAAAGTATGTTAACATTCAGCAGAAACTCTCTAGCAAGAGGCGCCACTTTGTATGCAAGAAAATTGACACTCATATAGTTTATGCAAACGATGAAAACCTGTACTTTTGACCTACCTTTGTCCCGTACAGTGTATAACTTGACATTGAACACACAGTCTTAACTGATCCCACTGTCTCAGTTTTACATTTAGCAGTAAACGTGCATATTCTCAGTAGTCACACACACTCAAGAGGGAATGGGTGCACAGAATTGACCACACGAACGTACCCACACACACATACAATAGATATGTTTGCGACAAAAGCTTATTTAAAACTTTAATAACAATAAATTTCCTTCCCATATTTACAGTGCTATTCGACATCTAATTAATTACAATAGAAAAAAAATATTTGAAATCCTTAACTTGCATTTCTGGCACATATTCAACGCTTCGCTTTGCAGAATATAAAGCATTCTGTTGTCATTTTGACGTAATGTTAGACGCAACATAGTCATAGTCAGCAATGCAATGGTCAGGGTAAGCAGACTCTCTCTCTTATATGTACAATTTTAACTATGAGCATTCAAAAATGCGCTGAATTTTAATATTAACTGTCTGTTTGATTAGATAAAAAACAATTATTTTGATAATGACGCTAATAGACCATCGCAGAAGCAATTGACAACCGCCTTTTATAATAAAAAGAGTGAGAACGGTGCCTCCGGTAAAAAAGTAAGTCAACAATAACTATGCTAAGACGAATGATAAAATGGTGTTATATTGTATAACTCTAGCATGCATGCAACAAGAGCATCTTAAATGCAACCTCCGTCGAATTGAACACTTTCAAGTATATGTACAAAGAGCTAGCGCGCGCGCGGCGCGGCCCGCGGGATATTCGAGTAGATATTCACAAATACTAAATAGAATATAATTCATGCTGTACACAAACCGTCGACAGATCGTACGATTAATTTAAAAAATCTAACCATTAACGTACCTAATACCTCGAATAAGAAATATGAGTAAATTTTTTAAAAGGACAATGTATACTGGCTTATAGGGCTTCGCGGCTGGCCCGTCGCTCGCTGTGTCAGGTACTGTCGCCGGCCGCGGGCCCGACCGCCCTCAAGTCGGGGGAATGTTTCGGCGCAAGTCACCTCCCGGCCGCAAGTTACAACTAATCTAAGACACGACCTACCTTCACTAACTCAGACTTGAAACGATAGAATTGCCTTGTAGTATTGGGAGCGGGGCGCGGCGCGGGGGGGTACTACAAGCGGTCGAGGCGGAACTCGTGCTCGACGGACGAGTCTGGTAGTAGGGCGCTCGGCTCGTCCAGCAGAGACAGGTCGTCCAGGTCGAGCCCCGCGCGGAGCTGCTCGCTCGAGTAATCTGAAATGCGAACGACCGATTGTTAATTTACATGAATGAACTTTAGGTATATATAGTGACATGTTGGCGTGCCTTGGGACTTGGGAGGAGCACTAGAACTGTATGGAATAACCTTGTGGTGGACTCTAATGAAATCTTTATGTATATCCTAATTAAGGGTCTAAGCTGCCTGAGCTTATTTTCATCATCCATTGTGGGTCCGTGGATCAAGATGTACAGCCTGGAAAGTTCGTGAAGGAGGGGATAAATTTTTCTTTGTCCTAGCATCCCCACTAGCCCTCCCAGCCATCCCTACAGCTATATGGTCACCATAAGCTCTGGCAAATTAATATAAGATAGAGTAGAAATTAACAAGGGCCCCACTTGGCTATTAAAAAACCTTACTAGTATTATAAACAACTGACCGGTGAGTATGATGTCCGGGATGGGCGTGTCGGGCGCGCTGTAGACGGGCAGCGGCGGGAAGGCGGGGTGGCCGCCCGGCACGGGGTCCCGGGTTCGCTCCCGGCACGCGTCGCGGCTCCCCGCCGGCAGCGGCGACGACCGGTGTGGCGACTGGAGGGATAAAAAAAACTAAGTAAAGAAAAATTGAAACGGAGCAAGTTTGTAGTACACACACATGGTGCATGGTTAAAATTGTTATATTCGTTACAATTAAAATACATATTTGTTCATATTTATATATAATTAAATATTCAGGGAGTTAACTCTGTGGTCATGTGACTATTAACTATGGTAAATTGATATTTTTTCACGAATTTCAAAAAGTTGTAAATCAAAAGTTGTTTAGAATAACCCACTTAGGCCTAATTTCACACCATTCGGTTAGGTTAAAAATGCCTCGGTTTGGTTACATTTTGGACCGTTAAGGTTAGTGAGTGTCCCACCATGCTAAATCATGGGGTTAACTCCCTTGATCGCGTGATAAACTTAATTGCTGCTGTGGGGTTCCGCTAAGACTTGGTTAAGACCGGTAACCAGGCAACGGGTTGTTGACTTTTGACACATTTGTCAAGAATTCAAGATGGAAAAATGAACAGAGCCTTTGATAAACAATATACGAACTAGATGTTGTGTGACATAAAAAATGAAGCGAAATACAGTCTGGGTTTTATATACTGTCAAACTGAGATAAAAGTTTTAATTTAATGTCCTAACCTAACTTGGAACCGCAATATAGAAACACAAATTAATGGCCCTACCTGGAAATCGAACCCAGGATCCCTGGGTGATGAAGCTGAGCTTCTACCACTAGACCACAGAGATAGATATAAGAAGTTAAACCTAATGACTTAATGAGAACTATTGAATTAAGTGAAAAATCTTCTAAAAAAATATTTTAAAATAAGACCTTACTTAGAAATTGAGATGTTATTTGTTGAGTCCTTTCTTTTGCACTGACACTCCATCTAGTTCGTTGTATTGTTTTTCAAAGGGCATGGCGTAATGATATTATTTTCAATGACGGATGTCAAAAAACAACCTCGATAGAAATAGTAACCATGGCAACCTCAAAACCAAAAAGTTTGGTTGTTTGAGGTTGTTTGATATTATAGAGACATAGACACCAATTTCAATGAATATGACAGAATATTGAATGAAGTGTGAGTGAATGATTCACATAATGCTTGATTTATGAATGGTCTATTAGATTTTCGTCATGGGACTCATCCAATTAACAAGGGTAATAATCCTTAAACGCGTCGTCAGTAAATCCGTTATTGAGACTGTAACTAACAGAATCATGAGAAACCAGGTCTTAATAATCCAATACCCAGCACATCTGGCCTAGTAATATTTTTAATACTAGGCCAGATGTACCTACTTATTAGCTAATAAGGTTTGACAAATATGCACAGACCTGAGGATACGTGTGCGGCGAGCTGGAGGGCTGCGGCGAGTGCGGCGCGGCGTGGTTCATGTACGGCTGGTTGTAATTCGTCGTCGGGTTGTCCAGCTGAACCAAACACAAACCACACGTTATCAACTGAATGTAGAAGGAGAAACAGTTTGAGACAAGCAAAAATAAAACGACTAGAGATAAAGGTAGCAAATCCTGAAATAAAAGTCGTAAATACTGGATTAAAATAAACAATTTTAAGTATAGATTGTTAATTTTACAGATGCATTAGTGTTGCAAGAAAGGCATTGTATTAAAATTCGAAATCGGATTGGATATACATATAAAACTTTGAATAAATATAAAAAAATAAAAGCAGTCGATTAAAAAGGTTTTCAAATTATTTTGATTACAATACCATTTTTGCAATAATTTGCTATAGGAATATTAAATTTAACTTAAGAAGATATAATTTTACAGCTGAAACAGCCAGTCAAATGGTTTCAAAAACGAGTAAGTATAAAAAAGCGAGGCTATAGTCTGATAAGCCCGCAGGTAGCTTAGATATCTAACAATATAAACTATCTATCTACTAATTAAAACGTAACATCTGAAAAAACTGCAAATCAAGAAGTACATCTTGAAAATACATGACTTGTGCTAAGATAAATATAGTTTAGGTAATTTATACATGCTGTATATGTGTCAAATGTCTATAAACTCGTGGCCTACACTATTACATACAATGTTCATGCGAAACTCGGATATTTTGACCAAAGTTATAAAGTTATCGGATACGAAATTAATATCACAGAAATATAAAATGTTGAAACATGCCCTGATAGGTTTTACATTTACAAATGATAGTTGGGAATTTAATAGTGCTGTACAATTTAAGTGCATTTAATATCATTTATTAAAAATTGAGTATATGTACTTTTAAAACGGTGGCTAGCACCATGTGCCACAACACTATTTTGTTCAAAAGAAAAGTATGGATATTATAAATTAATGTTACAAAGCTAAATGTCTAATGACATGCATGCAATACTGATACATGAATATGATAACTAAATTAATATCAATTGATACATTCATAAAATGTTGTGCTAATTTCAAAACTATACCAGTACATTCATCATTATGGTGTAATATAGCGTGAAAACATACTGCTCTTCGCTAAAATAGTATTTGCTGTAAGTGAAATATTGTATGTAAATATCATTTATCTAAATAATACAGAGGACTAAAACTATAATATTTAAAACTGTGTAAACGGAAACTCCGCCGGAATAGGTTATATTAAATTGCAAGTTTTACTCAATCTAAACAGCAGTATATTTCCACTAGCACCGCAACGTGTGTACAGTGTGTATCATGTGTACAGGCTCGTACAAAAAACTGCGAATACACATAAAAAAGCTATCTTGGCAAAAAACAAGCCAACTAGAGCTGCCTGCGATATATGCTCGAAATGAGTCTGAAACGGTTCATCCACAGTCGGTTGACCCATGAACTGTTCACGCAAAGAACGTTTCGCCCACCAATCACGTACTGGCGAAACGTTCCAATTCTGTGGGCGACACAACACCGAAACTGAATTGTACGTTAGAATGACCCCTCTGCTATTAACATCGCGACATGTTTGCTATGCGTTATGTCTTCGCAGTTTCGTGTGCGAGCCGTGTGAAAGCCCGTTCCCACTTGTCGCCTATCGGATTCTTATAGTAATCGGGTGAACATTATGTATGTTACCCTCCAAGAGTGAATAGCTCTCCGTATCAGGATTGATATCAGGAAAATTCACTATGATGTCAAAACAGCTGTTTAGCTGAGACAGAAATCCACCAATGCAAGATCCGACTATGTAAAGATCCGACAGTCAACAAGTGATTCCAGTCTCCTCGTATGCGTGTCGTACATTCTCCGTGACCTGCACGTGTGCCGTCCAGCCGGACTCGACCAGGCTCTGCACCAGTTGCGCCCAGTCCTTACACAACATCCACACATGTTACACTCACATAGTTAGTCGATACGGTAGGTATATGGGGACAAACGTATTTATGAAAATTGTATTAGACCATCATAAATTTATATGCATAAGGTAAACTTATAACCGCTTAGCACATTTTTTATTTCGCACTGAACTTTCTTCACGTCACACGAGGTTTCATGAATAAGGGATTTGTTAAAATGCATGATTTGTAGGCCAAAATAGTACATCTATTTTTAGCTCGCAATCACTCACACATTGAACATAGCCAACCATGGTTTTTAAAATTATAATATGAAATTACGGAGCATAGTATAATACTTTAGATTTTAGAAAAAAGTGATAAATTCGGCACGAAAATAAATTCACAAGGAACGGCCGATAAATTCATAGATACGTTTGTCAAATTAGCAATGTGTAGACGTGTTTCAAAGTAGAACTGCTCTTTCAGAGCTTAGTTAATAAGACTTTTATTCTAAAGCACAGTTCTCCTTCAATTATTACTAATTTAGAATAAATTTACAGTGATTTTAGTGATTGAAATCTTAATTTTTATTTGATCTATTTGTGCTTTAGATATGTGCCAGATTGTTGCATTAGGCAATAATTCTAAATTGACGTAATTTTACTGTTAATATTTTTGTAACGATGTCCAAAACATCGGATTCACTTATGAATACATTATTTTCATGAAAATATTAGAGTGTAAGCTAAGATAATGGTACTTACAATTCCTTGCTGCTCCAAAAGTAGCGTTTAGAAATAGTTTTAATTGATAAATCAGTACACTCAGTATTAGCACATAGCATGTGGTTTTATTAGCACGTTAATTAACATACTATAGCAGTTTCAGTTGAAGCTTATCACAACAAACACCATTATTTCTATCAGAAACATCCACCACAACATAAAGGCAGAAATATAGATTACCCTTAGCGTATCAATTAAAGATTGAGTATTGAGTATTGAGTATCTAAGCCTAGCGAAAATAGCCTTACATGGCTTCAAAACAACAATACAAATAGCTCACCATAGTAAATGACTCGAAGGGTTGTAATAGCGCGGACTGCAGACTGTAGTCCGTCTGAGGTGACTCCACGGGGCTCCCTGGACTATGCGCCATCTGTAAATTTATTATAAAGTATTTGTGAATTGAATATAGCAAACTCCACCATTTATAAAAATGAATAAAACAATTTGCGCCAACGACGCGTTAAGTTAAGCTTCTTCGTGCCGACAGACAAACGGACGACAAAACGATCTTATAAGGGTTTCGTTTTGCCTTTCGAGGTACAGACCTAGTGTTGGTAAAGACTCGAGTCTTTTATCAACACTATATGGAACTCTAAAACTAAATAGCCATGTTTAGCGCTTGGTTCTGCGCTTAGTCGCTCTTTTTTCGTGTTGAATTTTCTTGTACATTAATGGTCACTAAAATACTCGTTCATACTCTTAATAATTATGTATAGATGGTTGCAACTTACCGTTGGAGAAGGTATATTTATGTTCGATGTGGATGAATATTGAGAGGGGGGACTACAAGGCGGTTGATAACTGGACGACATCCAACTGTGTTCTAAAGGTGACATGTTCTGGAAACAGATAATTTACACATATTGACATCTGTATATCTGCTTGATCATTTTTCGCCTTGCTTAAACCCAGTGTCTAATGCTGTGCCGATAGGAATGTAATGTTATTGCTAAAATATACTTTAATAATGCTGTAGTGGTATATAGTTGAAATATCATGTATTTATATGAAATATGAATAAGAATGAAATATCATAGTTCATGTTAACTAATTTAAAAACTATTTTATATTGCCATAAAAATATAACCCGATTTCCAACCGGCACGTTTTGATTACTTAAAACTAATTTGAAGTTATGGTTGTTATTACAATTATTTAACCCTCTGGGTTTACCTGGTTACCCATGCGATTAAAATACAATAATAAATAAGATAGACGATGTTGAAAAAAAAATACAGTCGCGTGTTAAAGTTTACGCAATGTTAGCCATAGAGTTTAAAGAAAAGCATGCAAATTTTGAAAACATGATGTAAAAAACGTTATAAACAATAGAAAATTGAATATTTCGTGAAGCTGCTGTATTATTAAAAAGTCGAGCGGGATCAAAATACGTAATAAAAGTAACATAAGTGCCAGTAAGTAATATAATTAACTTATTTGATTAGTTTGGATAAAACATGCATCTGGCATTTATACTATATATTTTGTGAATCAATATGAAAAGTAAAACTAAATACCCTCATTCGATATTAGAAATTCACTATAGTATTTAACAGTAAGGTAAGAGAAAGGTCTGCTAAGCGATTAGAATTGTTGTGTTTAAAGCAAGCGAATCGTAAACGTCATACAAAATATGTTTTATACATTTTTTCTTGCATATATTTGGAAACGGTGAGAAATGTTTCATAGTGCCCATAGATAACCAAATTTAACTGCCCATTACCGAATACAAATTGTTAGTAACGAGTAAGTAATGCAGCATCGGTATGTTAAGTTTGCAGGCACAATGTAAGCATCAAAGCAAAAGTTCAATTAAGGAGATTGAACTATAAAAAATACGTTTTAAAAAACGAAACGAACCTTATTTTGGTGAAGGTAATTATTTGAGTTTGGTACAGATAAGTGGCTCTGAAATAAATAAAAAGATGGTTTCTGTAAAACCAAAATAATAAGTTTAACATAAAATTGTAAAGGTATGGAACATAACATGTGGGTATAATAATGATGTAAATAGTAATATTAGTTTATAGTAATATCAGTAAAATTATAAGTGTTCAAACATTTCATCATCAGCCAACATTCGTGAACAACTGGCGACAGGCCTCTCCCGAGTAGGGTCATGACTACTCATGACAATACATACGAGTATAACTTCTGCTTCCTCATCATATCGTAACCGAATATCTATCCAGAGGATAGGAGGGGGTCCCACTCTACCTCTTAGTGGTTTCCAGCCAACCCACCACACTGCTTAGCGGACTACCTCTAGGTATGACCAGTCCTACATCTTACAAACTTTAACAGCTATCCTCCGACATAAATGAAACATAATATTTAATAAGGGTATTTTCCCTTGTCTTGTGTTTGCTTATCATTTGTGATAAGATGCAATTTTTAGGGGAATGCACTTAATCTTATTTTCGCAATTTTACGATTTTTAAATGATGTAACACTTAGATATGCATAATAAATCAGATAACTATAGGATTCTTAATCAAATTGGTAATTAAATCTTATTTATTTCAGTTCTTATAAAAGTGATAATTTTATTACGTTACCTTAACAATGTAACATATTACCTAAAGCAAAGCATGACAATACTTGTAAAAATGTAGGTACAAAATATGATTTTCATGTTAAAAAAATAATTTGAAACCATATTTACTGAGAATGAATAATTATCATAATGAAATTAATGAGGCATTTGGTGTGCTATTATATGTGGCAGTTCTTGGAACCAATCCTTACCACAATGCAATACACTTTTGATTGGGCCAATTCAATAGGAGGAAATTCCGGGCCGTATATGTAACACAATGATATAATGTAAAACTAATTCTTGCATTAATAAATAGCGGTCTACGTTTGTAATTCCGGTCACCTGACTGATTTATTATTTACATAAATTGACGAGGTGTGGTCTATTTTTACGTTCTAAAAACAAATTGAGCCAAATGTGCCGTAAATATTCATGTAAATAGTTAAATAGCACTTGAGATTTCATTGTATATATGTCGCAGTCATCTGGTTTAATCTCCTGTTTGATTGAACCGCTAGCCCGTTCATTGGATGACGCTATTCAGTTGTATGACTAGGCCGAACGTTGATTGTACAAGCGTCACAAAACGTCCAACTAGTTAGCGGACTTAAAATCAGTCAGGTGGTGAATAAAACAAATATGGCGTCTAACAGCGAACAGCTGACACAAAAAGCACTTGTATTGTTATATTTTGCAAATAAATTAGGTTTAAAGTGCGTTATTTATGTTAAAATAGTACGACAACATGGATTTACCTATTATTACCCCGCCGGCGGATAGTTTCAAAGAAAAAAAAATGCTGAATCTGGATAATTATGAACAACAATATCAAGGTACGTTTATTGTTATTGTTTAGTTAATTTGTGAGATGAGAGCTTTGTAACATAGTCTTTTTGTTGACTCTTGTCTGGTCATGTTCATCCTTACCAGACATTACAAAGTTGCTATACTATATCTCATTTAACGACTTCGCTGAATAACGTTCAGTCAAGACGTTGGACGTTACAGTCAACCACTTGACGAGTTGTTCTTTAGTCATTCAACTGAGTAGCGTCATCCAATGAACGGGCTAGCGGTTCAATCAAACAGGAGATTAAACCAGATGCCTGCGACATATACAATCTGGTGTTAAGCACATGGGACTATTTTGGATGATGGAGAAAATCAATCAAAGCTAATTTTTATCTTTGTTTTCTATATTCGGAAAACAAAATTTGCCTGCCATAATATACTAACATTCAGACAGCGACTGGCTACATATCTCGACTGGCTAATCATTTTACCTCGGTGGCAAACACTACGATGTTATTGCAGGACCACAATGGTTTATAGCAGAGGAAATATAACGGTTTATCCACAGTCGATTACACTATGAACTCTCAGCCCGCATAACTTTTCATTCAACGAACATTACTCCCACAAACTCGTAAGTAGTTTGTGGACAAAACATTCGTTGCATGAAACATGCTGTGGCTAACTGGCTAACAGTCAAAATGTCACTCAACTGTGGAAGACCAATTTACTGATCTACTACAAAAAACTTTATTTAAAATGTATTTAAAACGCAAGATTTTGTAGGCGTTTGACAGCGCCTCTTAAATACTGTCCAGTTTTTGAGGGAAGGCCCATAGACTCCATCGCAAATGACTCCTCACCTGTTCATAGAGCCCCGTGCCGTTGTCATGCCGCATGCCGTGGGGGTCGTGCGGGGGGACGGTCGCGCCGACGGGGGACCCTGACGCGGGGGACAGGCCCCCGGTGGCGGGGGACACGCTGCCCCCCGGCGGGGACACGCCGCCCGGGGACGACGGGCTTTGCTGTGGGGGGGAGGGAATGTTAGAGGTTTTGTTTATAGGGGTATTTTGGGAAAATGAAGTTCAGCTGTTTGTATGGTAAAAATGTATAAGAGTATCGATTCATCAGGGTTAAAAATAAATAGATGTAAACACTATCTTATAGCCATATTAATAATAATAATGGGTACACGGAGGTCAGGTCCAGCAGCGAGCCACCATCATCTACAGCTAACCCAATAACTGCTCTTATAGGCCTAGTCAGATGCCTTCGGGCAGCTTGAAAACATCTCACAGTCGGGTTTCCCACTTACCTGACAACTCTCTCAGAACAAGCCTGCTTGTGTTGGGGCCTAAAACTCTTGATTAATTGGAGGTAGACCCGTGCCCCAGCAGTGGGGACGTGATGATTATAGCTATAAGCCCTAAGGTCTAACCTGGTGGTGGTGGTATTGTGGCGAGGGCCGGCTGTAGGCGGGGTGCGGGGGGGGGGGTAGTGCACGGAGGTCAGGTCCATCATCTGTAGCTCACCCACTAACTACACCTGTAGAGCATCAGTTACCTGGTGGTGGTGGTACTGTGGCGAGGGCCGGCTGTAGGCGGGGTGCGGGGGGGGGTAGTGCACGGAGGTCAGGTCCATCGTCTGTAGCTCACCCACTAACTACACCTGTAGAGCATCAGTTACCTGGTGGTGGTGGTACTGTGGCGAGGGCCGGCTGTAGGCGGGGTGCGGGGGGGGGTAGTGCACGGAGGTCAGGTCCATCATCTGTAGCTCACCCACTAACTACACCTGTAGAGCATCAGTTACCTGGTGGTGGTGGTACTGTGGCGAGGGCCGGCTGTAGGCGGGGTGCGGGGGGGGGTAGTGCACGGAGGTCAGGTCCATCATCTGTAGCTCACCCACTAACTACACCTGTAGAGCATCAGTTACCTGGTGGTGGTGGTACTGTGGCGAGGGCCGGCTGTAGGCGGGGTGCGGGGGGGGGTAGTGCACGGAGGTCAGGTCGGGCAGCGAGCCGCCCGGCATCTGCAGCTCGCCGCACGTCAGCCCACCGCCGCCGCCGCCGCCGCCCTCGTACACGCTTTGGAAATAACTGCTGCTGTTAGAGTTGGGATACTGATTTGAAGATTGAAGAGAGAATTGATTAGAATTAGAATCGGTCTTTGTAGTCTTCACATATAATACAGAGAGTATTTGTGTGTAAGAATAAGAAAATAATGAATTTTGCTACATACACAACACATCAGTGACAATGACAATGAACGTATGTATGTACACTCATGTCTCACAAATTTCATGTCTAAGCGCCAATGTATTTTTTTTTCCTGTCGAAATGGAGGGGTATTTGTTTGCTGTGCATCGACAAGTTATCGAGTGGAGATACACAAGCGTAGCGACGGACGATTTGTAACCCAATGGACTGACGGATTTGGACAGGTATCATGTAGTAGTTGGGTGAGAATGGCAGAGGACAGAGTTCTTGGGAGACGCGGTTTGAGAATTTATTTGAACATTATTTACAATCACCGCAAAATATCTAGAGATCTTTAAATGCTGAACTAAAATAGATAAGCTGTAATAATCAAAATAAAATGTTTATCTGTCAAGCAACTCGAGCAAGTTGATAAAAATACTGCAATAATAAACCATTGCAAAATTTAAAGCTGAATTTTAGTCAATTAATCATGGTCTGTCGATAACATGACAAGATAGTCGTGTGTAAAATATGCGATAAGGAAACACACTTTCTATGTTATTTTATTATCGTAAATAACAACATCGTAAAAATCGAGTAATAACCATAGATAAAGATCATAGTGCATTCACGAAGTTCACTAGGTTTCCTACAGATAATTTCTAAGAATATTCCATCATCTTAATTCTTTTGGAGTAGCGCTGAGAAAACTAATATTATTTTCTCTATGGCAATACGATCATGATTGATGATGATCAAATATGGAAATGACTTTGAAATTCTAATGTTAAATTAACTAATTACTTACTTCGTATTGTTGGGTATTCGCGGTATTTCGCACGAGGACCGCGGCCGGTTGTTGCTGTTCGCTCCCATCGACGTTAGCGCTTCCAAGTGAATGTCGGCTGAAAAAAGGTTTGATGAAAGAGGTTCTGTTAATGATTTCTTTTTATAAATCACTGTAAACATACATGAGTGTGTGAAAGGCAAGGCAGTTTATAAATGTCGCGCTCTATCTAAGTGAGCGATCTACCGACGCTTTGTATAAAGTGTGAAACGTGACAAGACAGTTTTAGGTGCCGCAACATAAATAGGTATACATCATACATATCGCGCAACATGAGCTCTCAATACGCGCTCCATCACGCAACTCCTGCAAGTAGGAGGGAGACGCATTTTTGTGTCCTGCCCTTAGGCACATAGCAGTTATCTGATATTTGTGTGTGCACGTCTGTGTGTGTGTGTGTGTGTGTGTGTGTGTGTAGGGGGCGTACCTCGGCGGTGCGTCTGGTGCTGCGGCGTGTGCGGGTGCGCGTGCGAGTGCAGCGGGTGGTGCGGCGACAGCGCGGCGCCCGGCTGCAGCTCGCACGTCTGGTGCAGCGCCGAGTCGGAGTTGGTGCGCCGCCAGCTGCTGTCCTGGGGCGGGGGGCTGTGGAGAAACAGTCACTGTTAGTAAGGATAATAGGATCGGTAGATTATGATACGATGGCTGAAAGTTGGTTATTGCAGTCGAGTATGCGCATTGACACGTCGCACAAGACACATTCGAGAGCAAAACGAGTCATAACGATATTGCCATTCGTTATTTAAACAACCAACTATCTGAAGGCCCTCTGCTGCGTTGGACGTCTGATAGACCTGATAGCTGATGCCCATCATGCAGAGCAGCGGAGGCCCTATATCATTCGTTGGTATATATCCTATTCAGACAGGAAGGGGCGAATTTCATGTAGGTACGTGGCTTTCTCCAGTGGAACCACAGTCGATGCTTATTTTCAGCTCAGCCAGCCTAGCATCCGTGTAAATGGGAACAGAAATCCTTGCAATAGCTGAGGCACCTGACACACTCACCTCAAATAAACGGAGCTCCCGTACGGGCTGGTATCATGCTTCCTCTCAGCAGGTCTATTCCTCATGGGGCCGGGCCCCACAGACGACGAGGCGGTGCGGCCGCGCGGGCCGGGCGCTCGCGAAGGACTGGTGCCGCCGGAGCGCCCGCCCATCTGCCCGTACTGCGCCGCCAGGCATGTCTCTTCCGGCTGGCGACAAAGAGGATGGGGTTTTAGTTGTGTTTGGAGTAGGGAGTAAAATGGGGTAAGAAAGAAAGGTTTAGCGTAGAGAGGATTGGATTCTGAGTAATGGCCGCTTTACAAGTTCCGAAGCACACTGGTGCTTTGCTGCATCATCGCACCTGTGCATCCGCACTAAGGTCCTTTGAGGTGCCACAACACCATCAAGAAAGTTATTCTTTTGAAAAGTTATCTGAAGTACTACACAGATATTTCTCACGCGTCGTCGTATGGATACGCTTTTCTTTCATTCATGCCTATAGCATATTTGCTATTTAGATATTATTATTAAAACTAAATAGGTCACCAGTTGTATGAAGTGTAAAATATGGTGACCGGTAGGTATAAAAAACGTTAATGTAGAGAGTACAAGAGGACTGACAGAATACAGTAGTGCCGTCATCGTCATTCGTTCTTCAATTTACCGTGGTTCTATTGCATTATAAGCTGTGAAATTTTCCATTTATTTTCAGCGTAAATGGACTGTTTTAGCGGCCTTGTTAACGATCATGAATATATGTATAATTTGATCATATAAATTAATGAATGGAGCGTTTAATCATAGGGGAAGTGGATGATGAATTCTTTATGTGGATCCTTGTCAACCGCTGACGTAGCCGCCTACTGTGCATGTGTCGGTGAGCCGCCAATATCGATTTTTAGAAGAAAAAAATTCTATTCAGCTGAAATATTGTTTGCAATTAATAAATTTCTTCATACATTCATCAACTTGTTTTTAAAAACATTATTTCTCAGTTTCGTAACGGACTCGTTTTTGCATGGCAGGATATTTTCAAGATAAAGAACTGTGAAAGGTATAACGTTGACCATGAAACCTACTTCATTAAGTAAACTTGAAATAAATAAGCGCGACGATCTTTTTTCCTTTGCGCGTTTTGTGATAAATAAAATACTACATGGAGTAACATGAATCAACTCAACTCATTCACGGTAATCACGTAAATAACTGTGTTAAGCACAGAAGTGATAAATTAAAAATAACATTAACTACACAGATTATCACTCTAATTCAGTCATTTATAAATATAACAGGAAATTATACTTAATTATACACACATAAATAATAAATATACATAGATATGTCAATTAAATCAATCTATGTTTGTATTACTATAATCATGTATATAAATACTGTACTCAATAGTACTTTACCAATGGTCTACAAAAATATAATTCTAGTACAATTAGATTGTAACTATTGCAGGCAAGCCAGCTAATTATGTCTATTATTGTGACAATCACACCTACATACATACATTACATACAGGAAGATACTTGTATAACAACAAATACTGGGTGGAAACTATGAAATACACAAGCTATGTTTACCTGCTGTTATAAATGAATCCATAACTAAACATGCATGGTCCGCTAATAAATAATAATATAATCTATTGGGATAAACTACACAGTCTAAAATAGCTGATACATATTTTTAGGCCTAATATTTAGGCTACTCAAATTCTCTAAAAATAATGATAGTTCAAATAGACATGATAATTTTGATTTTATTTGATGCCAGGCTGTATTTCAGTTAAATGTTATTGAGGAAAACAACAGTACAAGTGAAACACATTTTCCATAATTATCATCTGAACAGAATCAAATAGCATCATTTTACAAGTTTATCCATAGAGCAGAAGTGACCTTGAATCAAGTATAATCATAATTTGATTTGGTAAATTAAAGTATGGCCAAAACATATAAAACTAACACAAAGGTATGTTTAACTACCAATATTCAAATTAGTTTTTTTATGTATGAATCAACAAGATATGTTTGTTTGAATAAAAAAAATGTACAAACTACTTCTCTCATAACACATGGTGCAAAGTTATGTTTACAAATGTGTAATGCCCATAGTGTTCTGATAAGTTGCCGGGTGGTTAATACAAATTCATTGACCAAATAAAGTTGGAATTTAAACAAAATCTTAGTATTTGCTCATTTGTTAAACATTTGCCAAGCAAGTCCATTGCCTAAAATATCTAACTTTAACAGACGGAAATAAATATCCCTAGTGTCTTTAATTAAATATACATGTTATAACATGGTTAAGTATCTTTTAACTTATTTAGGTATCATAATCATCAAGAAACATATTCAATTATCTACTGGACTATCAATAACAACTTCTTATTACAATGTTGGTGACAAACACCAGAGCTGGTCATTTTCCATATGAACTAAAGTGAGCTCACATACACAGGAACCAAAAACAGAATTTAGCGTGTGCCAGCTACCACTGCACCACTAGAAAACAAAAATAGCAAAGACTACATTTAACTAAACAGAATTTGGGTACAACGGGGGTGGCATTCCAACAAATATGGAACCTTGGTATCTGTGTCCGCACTAGTAGCCTGTGGGGCCGCCACATTTGGCAAAGAGCCACTGCGGTATGTGCCCAGCTGCTGAGCGGGCCGCAGCGTTGACTCAGTGCTAACAACAGGCTCCGGTGGAACCTTCACGCGCCCCTGTCTTACACAGTTCACCTGCAACCATCACATGTCAGCATCCACCTTCCCAATTTAATATATTATAACCTCTTTGCAATCATGAGTATGATTATAATAGGATCATTGATATGTAGTTCAATATTTGCACAGCTTACCATCTGTTTTGTGTCTACTTTAATGATGTTCCTATCAAAATATTGAGTGTAAAGCATGATATTTTTATCCATTATTAGTGATATTTCATTGTTGTGGCAAGAAATGTGGTAAAAATGAAGAAGCTCTCGGTGCTATAGTACACACAATGACAAGTTTAGCACAACAAGCACCGAGCCTTGTGGGTGAACCTTCTTTGTTATTGAATAGCTTTTGTATTTAAACAAGTGCTTAAATTATTCAAAGTTACTTCGTCGCAATAGAAATATAATGATTATTGTTTACGTCGGATAGATTTGACGGCCAGGAAGCGATTGCCTGAGTAAATACGCGACATACCTTATTGGTAGCGGCGGACACTTCTTGCATAATCTTCTCGAAGGCAGCGGTTTCCTCTGCCTGTTTTTGATTGTGGAGGGCAATTTTCTCACTGAATTTCCTAGGATTCGCCATGTTGGCCAACAAATATTATTTTCTCTCTTTACATCACAAAATCTGCGCTATATTTCGCAGAACCAAACGCTGCTGTCGCGCTTGCTCTCCGTGACAGTTATATGTTGCCAGATTAAATAATAATTAACAATAGTGTCTAATCTACACTCTTGCTAAAGTTTAATTTTATGATATAGATTTGACACCAGCTGTCATACCATACATTTTGGAGCTGTCCAAACGGGCCTGTTATATTTCGACGACTGTAATATTAAGTACTTCTGAACCAAAAAGCATCAGAATCACCAGGTTCTCTATGTCCCATGGAAGTCATAAGAAGTACTAGCCATGTCCTCATCATTATCTTAAGCACCAATAAAAAGCCACTGTGCAGTCGCGTACAGGGCTGCAGGGTTTTGCCCTGCAGAGCAGAGCGTGACCAATATTGGTAATCTCGTCTCTCACATAGGTACACTTCCTAAGTGTAGAGCATGTATTATGTACTAAGCGCGGATTATTATTCTGAGATTAATTAGACAGATTATGTCCAAACGTCAATTTGACACTGTCAACTGACATTTTGATTGTCATATTTGGCACTCAGCAGTTTTCTGTCAAACTGCAATAACAACCAAAGCACAACACGAAATTTAAAATTACGAATATTTTTGCTTGTGCATGTGTATTTCTCAATCGCAGTTGATAAGACCAGTCGCCCCGCTTATTATCCAACATGGTTTAATAACCTTAACGCAAGAACATTACCAGGATATGGGCTTCTGAACAATTGACTATTTATTCGTCACGATGGAAGAAAAATATATTTTAAGCCTTGATATCGGTACGACTACTATTCGGTCCTACATTTATAATTCCAGGGCAGAAGTAGTAGGAAAAGCCGTTGACCAGGTATACTTACTGTTCTATTTATTATAATATGGCGCCTTCTATTTTTATCAGCCACTTTAAAAGTCAATATTTATCCAAGGGCTAAAAATAAAATTACCTACGTATGTCTCGACATCAGATCTGTACTTTGCTTTTGTTTTAGGTTAAGCTCGAGTATCCTAGTCATGGATTTGTAGAAATTAATCCTGATCAACTATGGACTTCTATTGTGGAAGTAGTCAAAAAGTCCTGGCAGGGTATGTAAGGTTTTATATTATGTACCTACACACAGTTAAAATATATAAACAATCGTTTAAATATATATCAATAAAGACAAACACAAATAAATATTTAAAAAAATATTCCTTCTCTGGATTGCCTTTGGGTGTAGTCTAACAAATTTTCAGAAAATTTTAATCAAGCAATCAAAATTCCTACTTAAAAAACTTAATTGTATTAAACCAGATGCGGGACTGTCAGCGGGGCAGATGACGGCGCTGGGCATCTCCACCCAGCGGAGTACCTTCATCACGTGGTCGCGGAGCACGGGGAAGCCCTTCCACCACTTCATCACTTGGAAGGACATGAGGGCTGACAAACTGGTCAAGCAGTGGAATGATTCCTTCATTTTTAAGGTATTTTAACTTTTTTACCTACTATATTTATTCATTTAATTCTTGTTGTATTTAAAAGTTGTGCAAACTTTACATAGATGTAAGTAGTTTGTGATATACGCATACATAAATTTTTACTACAATATACCTAAGTAAGAATAATAAATGGAGATCCTTCTCATCACATCACAAAGTAACTGAATTATCAAATTTAATCAATATAAATTAGGTGAAGGTGCCTAAAATACCATGCCTTTAGCAATAAGGCTATTCTACTATCTCAATCTTAAAACTGTAATTATATTTTGTGTGTATTATGTATAAAGATATAAGTATTGTATTATATTATAGTACGAAGTCATTAATCACATAATGTTTTTTTTAGCTGTTCAAAGCTGGAGCTTACACTCTCTATTTGTTGCTGCGGAGTAAAAGGTTTAAAGCTGGGAGTTCCCTCAAGTTTATGAATACACAGGTGAGCTCAATCAAATTATAATTATAATTAAACTTTTGTATGAGAAAATACATTATTAATGATTGTAAATAAATAATAGTTTGGCCAAAAAAAGGCTCATCATTCAAGACATGATGCTGGAAAACCGTTGGAACACTAATTGTTTTGACCTTAAGCAGGGGCAATTAATTGAACCTCTTGAGAACACAAAAGATTGTTTATAATACTACAAATAACCTTCACTTTTTCTGTAACGATAATATTTAAGACTAATGGTCTTAGCAAATATGTTGATAATCGTTGATGAAGTAAAGAAAGCAAGTAGGTAAATTTTATTGAGGATGTACCACTAACTATAATTTATTAAGATATATTTTGCGCAGCTCCCTCTCAGCTACTCATAAATATAGGAAGGTATTATTGGGTACCAAAATAGATATGGCCAAAGAGGAAATAATATTAACATATGGCATGACAGGCGAATCTTACGACGTCGTCGTATTGTGTAGTTGTTAAAGAAGCGTGTTTATTGCGTTGTGGTATGAGAGTTGGCGATGCTAAATGGCACATTGTATTCTGGAATGTGCAGGGATATTGTTGTGTAGGTGAGCCCTATGCATTTTGCATCAACTAAGCTGAAAGTTTATACCTCTTCGTAGAACGATAAAACATCAGTATTTAACAGTTATCGTCTTATTATTTTATGTATAGATATTATTTTCCTGGGTTAGGTGTTGAGTAGGCGCGAAACGAAGTTAGGTTGATAGATATAGTTATTTATTACATCTTAAGGAGCAGAGTTATTACAATATATTCGTTTACTTAAATATTTTGTTTCAGACAACAGTTAGATTAAGTTGGGCGCTACAAAATATAGCCGCTTTGAAAGATGCCGCCCATAAAGGAGACGCCGTGTTTGGTACTTTGGACACGTGGCTACTATACAAACTTACAGGTAGGTATACAACTAATAACATAGATAAGAATTAATTGATAGCCTAATCATCGTGTTGTAGTATATTAATAGATGAGTAAACTTGTTAGGTAGTAAAACTTGAATGTAGCTATTGACGAATGCGCCGAATGTCCTGAGTTGGAATCGTGACCGGTGCAGGTCGTACGATGATTTTTCAGCGTTTGCCCTTATCATGTTCACCTTTTCGTAGTTAACTTTATTCTCATCATCATCATCTCTACATATACCGACCACTGCTGAATAGATTTCATACAATACGCCCTGATAAGTACTTAACATCGACATTTCGATACACTTAACCATTTCTACAAGTATAACGTATCACCCACTAAACAAAAACCTCATTTTCTCTCTTCCTCCCTAGCCGGTAAGCTCCACGTGACCGACGCGTCGTCAGCCTCCGCCACGGGTTTCTTCGACCCGTTCACGTTACAATGGGCCGGCTGGTGCACCAGTCTGTTCCGCATCCCCGTGGACTCGCTGCCTGCTGTCGTGGACACTGCTGGGGACCACTTCACTCACACTGACAAGAGTGTGTGGGGACACGAGATCCCGATCCGATGTTGTGTGAGTATGTTTGTTTGTGTGTGTGTGGTTTTGGAAAGTAGTTTGGAGTTTTGGACCTTGGTGAATTTATGAACTCCATTGTGAAAAAGGATGGTGGATATTGAATGCAGTACGTCAGGGTTATGTACTTAAATAATAAGTCCCGTTATTGTGAAACAAGGTACTTAATAGGTCATAATAATATAAGATCGACTAAGATGAGATGTTAGCCAAGATTCGGTCAGAATTAGCGACAAGCTTTTTGTATATGCATAGGTAACTATTATCTATTTAGACACCTGAAACACAAGTTAATTTACCTCCATCGCATAATGAACGCTATTGTTCGTACTGTAATGTAACACAGGATGTTGTAACCAGCGGACCGCTTCCACATTGCGTTTATTAATTGCCGAAGTTCTTACTTTCTAAATAACTTAGTAGGGTGTTTTTAATCAGTGATCGAACCAACAAGAGAGGTCAATGTACTGGACAGATTGAGGTGGACCCCTCATAGGTTCAACACCAATTTTTCTATGAGATCAAGTTAGGAACTGTAACTTAATCAACAAATCTAATACGTATGCACCTAGTTATAATCAAGTTAATAAATTATAGATATGCATAAGTATTGTCTGCTTGTACATTTCCATTCTCTTAACCTTGATGCTCCGCAGTCTCATTAAGTTGGTAAGGACTTGAGGTTTAATTATTTTAAGACCCGGTTTCAAGGCAAGTTCCACCAGTTTGCGGTTTAAAAATAAATTGGAACAGAGACTTTTACCGAATGCATTATAAGTACTGCGTTGAAAACATTATTGATTTTATTTTCGTTAATGAAATTGTTCGCACAAATGCTGCAGTTCAAAATGCAATTTAAATAATGAGGTCAGTAACTGTACCCACTGAATTCACTTAAATATAAGTACTTAGGCATTTAAAGAAAAAGTAAGCATTCCTACCAGTATGGATGTAGGTTGGTATAGGTATGGATGTATAATTGCCAATTACGTATCTAACAATCGTATAATTAATTCGTGCTCGTGTAAACGTACAATTATCTAACATGAAGATACAATGCGCCGTCTATGGCAGGCGGGCCTTGACTTTGAACTTTTGATCTCTGTATGATCGTAAACAAGACGAAAATAAATATCTAATAGAACAGGTACTCGTAGGTAACGAAAGTACTGTGTATCTTTTATATTACAAGTTATAATTTATGGTTTTTAATCATCATCATCATCATCAGCCTTCTATCGCCCACTGTTGGGTATAGGCCTCCTTATTTGTACGCCAATTCTTCCGGTCCTGTGCCGCTCTGATCCACTGCTTCCCTGCAACCTTGCAGATGGTTTTTAATAAATGTATATTATCTATAGGTAGGTATAATCACTTTACTGACGTAGGTATCTCAGAGCTTGTCCTAGATCTGTCCAGACTTCGCTTGTGTGCCTAGTGACATACCTATCTGTACCAAAACCACTTCATCACAATTTTGTCATTATATGTAGTTACTTACCACGGAATAAGGTACCAAAAAACCTGCAATGATCTACAAACCCACCCCACACTATTCCAGATGGCGGACCAGACCGCGTCAATCTGGGGCTCATGCTGCTTCAACGTGGGCGACGTCAAGCTGACCATGGGCACTGGGACCTTCTTCAACATCAACACGGGAACTTCCCCTCACTGCAGCGTGGCGGGACTCTACCCGCTGATTGGCTGGCGGCTGGGAGATGAAGTACAGTATGTGGCTGAAGGAGCTATCAATGATACCGCTACGGTTATCAAGTGGGCGCAAAATTTAGGTTAGTAACTAAGCAGTATTTTCTCTAGACACAAGTCACTTGGCAGTCAAAGCTAGACTGTCATCGTGTAACTGGACAATCCTTACACAACGGTGACAAAACCTTGTTATCCAGCTCTTGAATATACCTAGTGTTTGTCACCGACACCGACAGGCTAGCTGCCAGTTTCAATAACTGTATCTACCGATGACTGGTAGTTACGTTTATACTATTGACACAGTATTTTAAAGTCCTCCAACCAGTCAAAATTTAAAAATTATTAAATTGAAACTGGCAGTAAGAAGAACTTCTTTATACTTCAGCCATTGCATGCATACACTGATTGATTATAGGTATCTAAGCCTAATAAGATAGTAGTATACTCATAGTTTAACCCTTCATTTCTGTGTCTTCCAGGTCTGTTTGACAAGCCTGAGGACACGGCGGCCATAGCCAACTCCGTGCCTGACTCCGACGGCGTGTGTTTCATTCCTGCGTTCAGCGGACTTGGGGTAGGCCAGTTTCTTTCAGTTATTTATTTTAAATCGTGCACATAAAGATTTCGGTACCTACTTCACAATAAATCCTCCCAAACTTAGAGGTAACTGTAACTTGTTATTTACATGTAGCTGTAACTCCTACAATATTTACAAATAACACAATTACTCAGTAAAATGTGTTCTTCGCGGTTGTTAAGACAGATTGTCTCGCGATGGAATGTGTTAGTTGTAATGGTCACGGAAATCTTTCGCAACCATCGCCTATTTTAAACATGGCCTTCCTCATCCACAACTAATCCTGTTGCCAGTCTAGCGGTAAGGAAAGTGAATTCAGATAAAGTAAGTGGATAAATAATGAAATTAATTTTAGATTTCTGCCTTCAGAATCGACGTCATTGTATTGCTAAAATATTAATTGCTTATACATTTGCCGACATAGGCCTCCCCCAAGGTGCGCCACAATAATACTCTTCGCTCCAGCGGCGGTCTAGATGGCTGTATAATTCTGCGTTTGCCTGTTCGAATACGACTATATAAATCATTGATTTGTATTGGTATAAATCTATAGCAGACTTATCTCTCTCTTCCAGCCCCCATACAACGACGGCACGGCCGCCTCGGGCTTCATCGGCATGAAGCCCACGACGACCCGCGCGCACCTGGTGCGAGCCACGCTCGAGTCACTCGCCTTCCGCACCCGGCAGCTGCACGCGTGCGCCGTGGCTGAGACCAACTACCAGTTTCACACTATTAGGTAACATTACTAAGGTTGCCTATAAGAGATCGCTCTTTGTGATAAGGCCGCATATTGTTCATTGTTTCTAGTTATAAGTATTCTTTGTATATTTTTTGTATTTGTGGTGACCGTTCTTCAAAGTCAAACACAACCAATGGTTCTTCACCAGTGTGTTTTGCAGTTGATGACATGGACATGGCCGTCACTGGTCCATCAATTAAAGTAGCTCAGTGGGCTATGGAATCAACCAACAACCAACGCCCGATTTTATACGAAGGATTCTGTTTTATGGTCACCGCACATGTACCCGTAACTTATAGGGATCTCGTCTTTTATCTACTGTCAACCATTAGAAAAGCGCCGTAGTAGTTCCAGCCGCCATAGGTACAGCTTCATCGGCATGAACCCCACGACGACCCGGGCGCACCTGGTGCGAGCCACACTCGAGTCACTCGCCTTCCGCACCCGCCAGCTGCACGCGTGCGCCACCGCCGAGACACACTACGAGTTTCACACTATTAGGTAACATTACATCGATATGAGACGAACTACGAGTTTCACACTATTAGGTAACTGAAGATATGTTCTGAAAATCTGGCCACATGGGCTATCGACTTTAAAGCCGAACGTCCCCCGCCGCGCCGGCTACACTATATTTGAGCCAGTTTTTAGCGCTCCATGGCTATGAGCCATAGTTTACGGTTGACGCACATGTATGAAAAACTGGCTCATATTGCGAACTAACTTTAGCTGGCAGTCGATGTTCGGTTTAAGACCTAAGCAGCGCTTTGGCTGTGATATATTATTATTATTATTACCCATTCACCCACAAGACGGCAGCCGCCATGCTGTAGTTATGTGATTCAAACATGGCTTTTACGGGCCAATGAAAACAAGACCTACTTCTCCCCGCAGCCTGAAGCTTTCTGATGTGTAGTTTTGTTTTATAATATTATTTAATTACAAAAATCATTTATTAAATAAAATACAAAATTCATTAAACATAAAATCCACCCTAGCTTCGTCAAAAATAAAATACAAAGAAAAAATAAAACAAACAAACAAACAAAACACAACTTACTTAGCTAAATAAACCACCCCAGGACGCACCCGACCCAAAAGTCCCCATAACGCTAGCTGCGTTGCCGCGCTGCACGGCAAGGGAGATCCTCTGTGCCAGGTACGCCCCAGAGCGGTAGTCAAAACCGCGGCTCCTCAAGCGTCGCCCAATCTCCCTGACGAACTGCCTCCCCTGTTCCCCCCTGTTTTGTTTATATTCATCGACAACAATTTCCCGCTTTTTATATAGAAAAGTAAATAACAAGTTTGAAAAGATCTCGATATGAATAACGTCTTGTCAACCTTCATCTTACTGTACGTGTTGCTAACCTATTTTCACTTTTATTCCTCAGTCTAGACGGCGGCGTGTCCAACAACGACTTCATAGCGCAGCTGATCGCGGACCTGACGGGGCTGCGCGCGGAGCGGCCGCCGCACGTCGAGATGTCCTCTCTAGGATGCGCACATATTGTTGGACTGCATCTGGGTAAGTGTGATATATGTTACTATGTCACTGTTAGAGCAAGAGCCCTAAGGGAAAGAGCACACGATGCGTTGCGCCGACGGTGCGGCACTCAGTTGTTTTGCGTCACAAGGAAGGACACACATTAACAGACTGTCCAACGCTGCTACGGCGCCGCTACGGTATAACAACGTTGCGGCGCCGCACCGCTCGTGTGCCCACTGACACCATGTGCTCTTGCCCCTTAGTCTAGATAGGGGGGTGTCCGACAACGACTTCATAGCGCAGCTGATCGCGGACCTGACGGGGCTGCGCGCGGAGCGGCCGCCGCACGTCGAGATGTCCTCGCTGGGGTGCGCGCATATTGTTGGACTGCATCTGGGTAAGTTATATATTTGTTACTATGTCACTATTAGAGCAAGAGCCATAAGGTAAGAGCGCACTATACGGTGCCCGAGCGGTGTCGCTGCGTCGTTTTACATAGAAATATCTGTGGCGTGCACACAATACGCTCCGGCGCCGCACCGGTCTTGCAACCGCCAATTATTGGACTGTATCTGGGTAAGCGGAATATTTACATTCTGAGCCCCTATCACAGGCTAACGTAGCAATACTCAAGCGTTGTACGACACTCCACAAACATATGGAAAAAGAACAGCGCCAACGTAGTCACTTTTGGAACTAAAAAATTTGCCTTACATTTTGACAGTGACAGTTGACAATACGCAACGTTAACGGAGGTTCGAAGCTGGTAATCGCTGCACTGAACAATTTTTTTTTGGGTTGGCAGCCTTAATTATTAGCGTATTTTTACAAAGCTGTTTGGTCAATCGTCATGCTATCTCTGTTTTTTTGAAACTATGTCCTAAAAAGAGTACTTACCTAGAGTCCAGAAGATTTTTGAAAATGCTAAAACGGGCGCTTTTACCGGTAACGCGTGATGCTTGAAGCGTATATTAGTTTAATTACTAACACTCAAATTTCGTCTTCATCATAAGATAAGTACATACATCCTACTTAATATATCTCATCCAACTTATACCTAACCCTACTACTACGTGTTATTTTATAACAAAATGATGTTTCATTCCAGGCATATGGAAATCACGTGACGAACTGAAGGCAAACCGCAAACTCGGCCGCGTATTCAAACCCCGCCCTCACGTGAGGAAAGCTTACGAAGCAACCTTTGCACGCTGGGAGGAGGCTGTCACGAGGCTCTGTGGCTGGTACACAGACAACAAGCCACAGACTAGCGCCGTCACAGACTCTAGCAGCAATTCTGTGACGCCACAGAATAGTTTCAAACTATCCACGGAACTCCCGAAGAAACCAAAGAGATTCAGCAAATAGCAGTGGCTTTTTTCACTGCTAATGTTCCTTGTAGCTTGCTTGCCTTTCCTGTTCAGGTGATATTTGCCTTGCCGAACCCGTGGGTTCCGTTGTTGGTATATTTTTAATGGTTTAAGGCCCTGGGTGAGGTAAATTAGGTAGAGATTATGAAATTTTATGTAGATTTTAGTGCCTGGATTTTATATTGTGTTATTAGTTTTAGTGACGCATATCGCATGATAACGGATGCAATTTTATTGTTTTATGGTTATTTTGGATAGAAAATCTACTTTTACAAGCTAAAAAGGCTAAGCAGGAATGGTACGGTCAGGTTCAGAGAAACCTGACCCCCCTCTCATAGTAACAATGCTTCGGGGAGGGGTCAGGTTTCTCTACATTCTGTACATTTAGGAGGCTAGATAGATATTTAGTTGTAGGTAAAGTTAATATAAAAATAAAGTGAATCCATATCAATTTAATCTTGCCATTTAATAAAATGCTGAATTAATTACTATGTTGTTTATTCTAAAATCTTTATGGATATGAAATAATTGTACAGACTATGCTTTGAATAAGTAATGCCCCCATGATTTAATATTTTAACGAGGCAGTCCCACTATATTACATACATGCATCACAATATGGATGCCATCGTCAAAGAACAATGCTCAATAATTGAAGACTGTAGGTAATGTTGATAAATTAAGATATAGTCCACTTTGTAGCCTTAGTAGGGATTATGCAGAAAAAATTAGTGTAGAACAAACATCTAAATTTCTATCATATTATTACCATGTCACAGTAGTCTAAAATAATTACAAATTACACTAAGGGTGAGACTCCATTGCTGGGGTGCGATGAGGTGCGGTTTTCCATTATATTTTTTGCTACGAGATCATTATGAATACACCATATCTTAATTGAAATCAAATAAATAAATGCAGTCCTAATGGATTGGCTCTGGGTTTGCTTGATCATTTGCTCATGATAACATTCTATGGCTCTGTTTCATATTAATTTGATATAATTAAGCATCTATGAATAATAAATTAATAACTTAAGACCTACTCAAAGATGATTCAGCCAATCACAGCATTGCATTCCATTCTCAAACTCTACTTATCTTGACTTTTTCAGCTGTGAAACTGACATTATGTGATATATGATATATGACGTATGATAATTATGTATTACTCATTGGAGAATTATAGTTGTTAATTTCCATTGACCATTTACTATTGACCATTTACTATAATTATTACTTAGGTACATCATTTAGGTATAGTCGTAATTATGTATGTATATGTGAAATAAAGGCTGGTGGTTTTTCATAATTTGTATAGCAATGCAATAATAACAATCATAGATTATGATGGAATTTTAAAAAAAGTTATGTATATCTTACCTCTTTCTTATGAAACTGTAAACGTTTTACGTTACTTTAGCAATGTTAGCATTATGTACATATTAATTGTCTATGGTATGGTAGTCGTAACTTTAAACATTAATCAAAATGCCCATACCGTAACCATATAAGTATTTAGACGATTATGAATCGTATAAGTACTTCGCTTTATTAACGAAATGTGCCTATACCCACGTATTAATATAATTGTTTAAATGGTAATGTAAATTTAATATAGGAACTAACTGTATGTACACCGACACAAGAGGCACGCATCCTTATTCTTTTTTTCATGAGTGAGACCAAAATACATAATGCCATAAATTGATTATTTCGTAAAATGTTATTAGTAGGTAAATATACGCTGTACAATTCTGTAAAAAAATAAATCTACTTCTGTATACCAATTATAATAAATGATATGTTGTAAATTTTGTTTCATATAATATATTTGTTTCAATAATATTTTATTAATGAATGTTATTCTTATTACCTATAGATATTTGTTTGTGTTTAAGTAGAGGCTAATTCTTACAATGGATTTGGACCTATAAATATAAAGTTTATTTAATTTTACGTTAAGATTTTTATTTCATAAATGTTAAGTTTTCGAGTAGAAGTCTAGGGGACTGTTCACACTTGGCTCACAGAGACCACTCTGAGAGCATACCAATGTAACGCCTCTGATAAAACATAGAACGTTTGAGCTTTCGTAGTATTATCGAAAGCTGGCCCTTTCAACACACATTGCGCTTGTGTGGTGTCTGTGAATAAGCGTGACGTCGTACGTAACAAAGTAGGTAGGTATATGAAGGTAGGAAACGGTAGGAAATATCCCAGTCTCACAGCCATTTCACACCCCTTTTGTGACAGTAAACCTCCAAAACAAAGGTACAAACGGCCAACGCCTGCCCGGCGAAGAGCAGCCCAAACACGATCCTCAAGTCTGTCAGTTCAACCTTAGCCACGGGACGAGGCTTGGTGCTGGGGCTCGACACGGCGTCTCCTAGCCCTAATGAGTTGTAAGTCCACTTGTAGTACATGGACGGTAGACCGGCTTCCACCATGCGCGCCATAAACAGTCGTAGGTGATCCTCGAAGAGAAATCCTGCGAATAAAACAGTTGTACTTGATATTCTTCATCATCACCTAGAGTTATCTTAGGTATATATCTGGCCCACTATAGACGTCCTACGCACAATGGCCAGTCGAAGATCTAACCAGGGTCAAAAAATGCTATTCTTCCATACTTACCATCAGTAGATATGTACGACAAATATTGGCACCGGAAGGACTCCTCCACCACTCTGAACAGGAACTCCGAATCCTCGTCCAAATAACTCATCCGAGACTCGAGCACAAAATCAGACTTCCTCCTCAAAGTAGCCGCTTTTCTGTACCGCAGGACTGATTGGAAACCATCGTCTTCATTGGAGGTTATGAGTCGGTTCTTGAGCAGGAGGTCCTGGACCTCGTTGACGGGGGGCTCGATGAGGGTCTTTACTCCTGGCGAGGTGTAGATGGTGTAGCCCTGCCGGTACAGCTCCAGCTGAGAGTCCACCGGGTCGAAGTGGGTGAGCGTCGTGAACACGAAGTTCACGTGGCCCTGCAATAGTTTATTTACATTACTTATAGGCTCAGTATTTGAAGGGATATTAGGTACAGTGTTGATTTTTGAAGCACGAACAGGGTATCAGTAGGCATATTGTCAGTGTTGTACAGTAGGTATACGAGTATATGGAAGTGGATAAGTTTATTTATTTCATGCTTAGTAGGCAGATTTTCAGGAGCTTTGCATATCAATAAAGCAAAGCTTCTGAAGATCTGAGATATGATCACTAAGCATAGTATTGTGTAGTTTTCATAGAATATCACGGGTTACTCGTGTACCTACGTCGATAACTACCCACTACTTATCAATAATCTACCTACCTCTATTCTACAAATAGACGCGTTTAATACAGACATCATTCATTACTTTCATTAGTCATATTTTATCACCGGAAGGAATCACGAAGAAAAGCAGGTCAATTATTCATCCAAGTTGTAAAGACTAGGAGAGGGTGGCCATGTTGTGAGAGTTTAAATCATAATTTATGAAGGTGAAGACATGTAGCATGTGCATAAAATACCTACGAGTACTATTAAATACGTATTGCTTACTTGATAAGTGGCTGCAAGTATGATTGAACCCAGTAGACAAGTCACTTTCATCAAGATGCATGTGACTCTCTTTATCAGAATAAACCCAAAAAGACCTGTGGTAACAGCGTCCAGTATGTAATACAGCAGCGAACTCCTCTCACAAACCTTCATTCCCGGTCTCTTTGACACGACTATCGATTTAACCCAAGAGAAAACTCCTGCGCAAGTCAAAGTTCCGAGTATAACAAACCAAACTCTTAATTTGAACGCTTCATAAGGGAAGTACCACACAGGTCGTTCTTTGGGTCTTTTCACGATTGCGCAAATGCAGTCTGTCCACACGAAGAATAGAAAGTCCACGTTTCGGAACGGGAGCTGGAACCTGGAGGCGAAGGATACGTCGGCCACGCCCTCCACCACGTCCTTGAGGCTGCCCGACGGAGTGCCGGCGGCGTCCATGTAGCCGAACGACTGCTCGCCAACCACCGACATGTTGAACCCAAACAGCTTCACGGCTTCCCCGAGAATAATGCCGTCCAGCCCGCAGTACCCGCCGCTGTACTCCAGATTTGTAATCATGTAATTGTCTAAATTCGTACAAGTTTGAATCGATGTTGGGAAACGGGGGAAAATGTTTGCTTTCAACGGAAAATTTGTTGATAATTTATGCGAATTGCGACTTTGATCGCTGATAGATGTGTAAATGTCATCTTTATAAACGACTGTAATGGTTCTGTTGTAAAGTGGAGCTGCTGTATATTTGGTGCTGTTGAAAGTAATAACGTAGTCTGAGCAGGTATAAGGCATCCATAATAAGGCAAACATCATCTGATCACGGTGCCATACGCTGTTTAGAAACCATTCTATTTGCAACAGTGACTTTTCTTCGAATTTCCCATTTTCACACTGAAATTGGTCATCTTTGATATCTATGATTATAAAAAGCAACGACCACTTGGACGGAAGGAAATGTCTCGGTAGTTTTTCAATCGAAAATGTATTGAGGAACAGCACGTAATTCGTTAATCTATAGGGGAGATCCCCTATGTCAAAAGGGGGACGCAAAATATCTAGATTGCTAACTTTGATAATTACAAGTGCTTGATCTAAACCACACGTCCTTATGAACTCATTTTGGAATCCCGATTCGGAATCATCTACTAGAGTATCAAGTAATGTGATCTGAGGAATCCCAAAAAAGTTAAATAACTTAAAGTCACATAAGATGTTTTTTTCGTTTAGCTGTATTTGTTCATTTGCATCTAAGGGAATTATGATGTAAAAAATATATAGTAAAATCACACTGAAAAATTTCATTGCTAAACGGTTTCCTATCCATAAACCTCAACCACGAATGAAAACCTGAAATTGATTGCTATGGAAATTATATCAACTAATATATTTATAAGTACTTACTTAAGTGATAAAAACACTTAGCAGAATTAAAAAAAAGATCCTTTCATTCATAGAAATCATGGTTGTATTAAATAAACATTTCAAAGCGGTTATCGCAGTAACTGTATCAGTTGGATCTTGAAGCCCCATGTCTCTGATTGATGACATAATAATGCGTTCTTAATATTATTATTCAACCTTTACTTGTGTGGTTCACTCCATAATGTTCAATATTTTAAGCCCGATAAAATTTGTATCTTGTACGTTATCTAAAGTATCTAAAGTACATAAACTTGGATCCAAATCGTAACTCCAAGAAAAACGTAGATTGTTATGAAAATTGTATCTGTAATAGCTATCCTGCTTGCAATGCGAGTTAATTGTCTTCAATTTCTAGCTGATGATTGTGATCTAGATAGTCCGAAATTTAAATTATTGAAGAGCATACATAATATTAAAAATATAGTTTTTATTGATATGTTGCAAGGCGATACGAATGACTGTATTTATCTCCAATTAACTAAAACAAATGTTCCTTTGTTTCTTTTTAAGGAAAAGGAACAAAATATTTCAGTTCTTCCACATAACCATAACAGAAAACATAGTGTTCCTAGGTCTTCAGATTTAGTGTTCGTAGTACTTATGTCGCGTCCTAGCATCAATGTATTGAATAATAGTAGTTTTACCAAAATAGTTACTAGGTCTCCGAAGTCTTTAGTCATTTTTATATTTTACGAAAAATCAAATCGAACGCCAGACAAAATATTAAATCAGGAAAAACTTTCAAACTTTACAAACTTTTTACTTTTTAACCTAAAATTTGTGTCTGTTCAAGGAATAATATTAGGAGGTGATAAAACAGTTTATTTCAAATACAACACAAGCAATTTTCACCCAGAAACACGCTCGTGTGGCTTGGAATTTTCCCAAAGCAGTTTCAATTCTAGTGCGATATTGCATGATAGCGCTAAATTCCGAGTGGACTACCCTGTCAAGATAGCAGTTTTCGAAAGAATACCGAGTTGTATAGTGGTATCCAACATGAGTCACTTCGGGGCACTCAAGAACCTGGTCCCTCATTCTGAAGACATCCCGGTGACTGGGTCAGACGGACTGCTCATTGCTGATCTCATCAAACATTTGAAACTCAAACCCACTTTTGTTTTTGGAAAGAAAGGAGACTTTGGCATGCAGTTAAAGAATGGTAGTTTCGTCGGTGTCCTTAGGGATGTTGTTGAGAAAAAGGTGGACATTTCAGCTAACTCACGGTTCATGACGTGGTATGGAGCTGAGGGTGACTATTATTACCTCGGGCACAATTACTTCGACCGCCTGTGTCCTGTAGTGCCCAGGAGTGGTGCCATGCCCCTGTGGGTGCAGGTCATCATGGTGTACAACGACATGACGTGGACCACCTTACTGTGCGTAGTCGTGATGATAGCCGGGCTAAATTGGATTCATATAAACATAATCAATGACAGAAAAAGGTGTTTCTTGGCTGTACTCATGGATTCGTGTTTTTCTAACGTAGTGCCAATACATCGGCTACGGAAAACTTATCACAAAATTCTTTTCGTTGTTATTTTTATTATCAGTACGGTGTTTGTTCCAATTTTTCAGGTAATTGTTTTGATTATTAATAATCCTTATAGTATAAGTATAGGGTGACATGTTAACTAATGTTCACTGATAACATTCTACACTGTTTGCCTATCTATTTATTTATCAAAGACTTGCGTTTGTTTTTTCAGGGGAGCATTCGATCTGCATTTACGAAGACAAAGTTTTACCCGGACATAAGTACGCTGGAGCAGTTGGAAAAATCCTTCTCAAAAATACATTTCGCTTCCTCCGACCAGAGCTTGCTGTTTGGGCGTGGGATCAGCAACCTCTTTGACAGATTGAACAAAAAAATCTCACCTATCAACACGTCTTTCCTGAATATGTTGAGGATGGTCGATGAGGATGGCACTCCATTCGTGGCTCCCCGAGATGACGTCAAAATATTCATATCCATCAAAAATATGCAGCACAAAGTACTCTTCCTGAAAGAATGCCCTCGACAATATTTCTATGGGTTTATTTCCGCTACAAGTAAGTTGATGGTTGGACATGATAGCTAACTTAGCGTTAATAATCATCCACTGCTGGTAATTACTCTCCCAATTAATCAATAAATAATATGACAATACAAATTTAGCACCTACTCAATCTTTTTGCTCGTGTTACGAGTATGCCAGTCCCATTTTAACGTGTGGAGAGCAAATATCTTTTTTTGAAGTCAACTTCTTATTTCCCGCTCGGTAGGTTTTTCAGTATCTTTTTAAAAAGTAAATATCCTATCCCTCTCTCGGTAGGTTCTTCACTTACGTCATACCTAATTCACATAATACTCGTAGATTTCCCTTGGGCCGACGAGGTGGAGATGACGACGCTGCGCCTAGTCGAGGCAGGAATACCGGTGTGGTACCAGCGCATGACGGACTACGCTGCGCAGACGCACCGCAAGCCGCCGCCTCACACCGGCTACGTCCCGGTCAGCTTAGACCTGGTCACTGAGCCTTTTCTTCTCTATCTTGTCGGAGTCGTTTTAGCTTTTACTTCCTTTGTAGTTGAATTGTATTTGAGATGATTGACACTTGTCTTGTTACATGTATAAGTAGATGTTTGTTTAAGTTGTTATTTCACATTGAGAGTCGTGCTAAGTAACAAAGCAAAGAAAATATAGGTGTCGGTATAAATGATGAAGCTATCACGTTGCTCTTATCAGTATACTTTTAAGCACAATGGCCAGTTTGACCATCCTTGTGTTATTCGTAGTCATTTTAAGATTCGCTAACGGCTACTTAATCAATGGATTAATGTTAAATCCTGAAGTCATTAAGTATAACTTTGAAGTTCGCGTGAAAGGAAATGACTACATCGATTACAGCCCGGATCAAGGGATCGAAGATTTTATTATATTAGAAATTCCGGAAGAAAATACTGAGAATGTTTCTACAATCACTGCGAAGCAAGAGCCTGAATCTTATAGCGATGATTATATGAATATAAAAGTTTCCATTGATGGGACAAACACTTGATATATTTTAACTATATTAGTGGCTGTATCAAATAATTAAATGTAGAGTAAGTTTGTAATGTAATAATTTACTGAATTTCTGGTATTGAAATAAATTTTATGGAATATATTTTGTACTTTAATTTATTTTTTATAAACTTTAATTTTGATATACTTACCTACTATTAGAAAGGTACGTAATATACAAACCATACAGACCTGCGTATTTAGGTACAGGTTGGATGCATATTTCAAGCGCCTATAAGTGTATATTTAGGTAGGTACCTACATAATAATTTAGTTTTCATGCAACGCATGAAAATAATCCTTTTGAGTGTTAAGTGTCCTATCCCATCCTACTTCAAAGCTGAGAGTTATGACCCTAGAAGATATATCCACTATGTTTAGTTATGAACCTCGCTAGAAGAGAAGCAGTAATATTCCTTGGTTCTGAGTTTCTAACTGATCTTACAGTTAATATAATAGGGTGCATGAAAGCAGCCTCCCGGATATTTTCTCTCTTACAGCGGCAGCGTTTTTAACGCTCTGACGTATTTAGATTTTAAGTAGGTACTATTTTTATTTTATATGGTAGTAAGTACCTATACTTACCTACTTAATGATTTTTTTACTCTCGGTTAAATTAGGCCGGATATTTTAAGAGAGGTTTACCTGTGCGATGATGATAAAAAAACAAAAACGAGCACCGAGCAAAATGTTGACAACTTGTTTAGGTATAGTGGTTTCATAAATAACACTTCAGTGAGTTATTTCTAAGCTAACGTTTTTTTTATTTCAATGACTTATTTACAACATAATTATACCCATGCTTACAATACTATATTGCACAACTGGTTCAAAATTTTTGATCGACTTATGTAACCAAAAATATTAAGTATATTATAAATATTACTTACTGACTAAATATAAATTAGGTTTGGAACAAAATATATTCAGGTTTTCATGTAAAAATGCATTATAAGCTTTAGAATATAAGTGAACACCGAGGACACAATAAATAACAAGGACACACAACTAAAACTACACCTTAACCTACCCACGTGGGCAGGAACTTAATTTTGCGACCGTCAAGTTCTGAAAGTCCGCTCTGCGACTGAACTGCACTGTCGAGGTTTGTCAACAAGTCGCCGTCCACGTTGTCACCTCGTAGCGACCTCCTTGACACCTTGTGGCCCTGGTCTTCTGATGCCGGTGACACTTCTGCAGCAATTGCGTCACCTGATGCCGAAGAGACTTCTGCATCAGTTGTGTCAGCTGCTGCTACTGGAACTACTGCGTCAGGAGTCAGTGGTATCACCACCGGTATTTCTATGATTTGAAAGACGTCGATGGTGCCGATTTCCTCGGCGGCAACTGTGGTGGTCTCCTCGTTCCCCTCAGAAACCGGCGCAGCGCACGCAGCAGCCAACAAGGCAAGCGTGATTACAAGTAACTTGGAAGCCATTTTTATTTTAGTAATTTTCAGAATTTGGGAAATTTTCACGAAGCTCTCGATGGATGTGTTTTCGTACGATTACACTTTAACTTTGACTTCCGACCGGCGGGTGTAGCGTTTTTATAATAAAACATGAATAATCGTGCTAAGTAATACATCCAGATATTGTTTCATTGACGCATCTTTAGTGCTTTGTATTTGAGATGCTAATAAATTGTACAAACGAATTCAATGACATAAATATTGAGACTGTGAATTTGTTTTGATGGTGAAATATGAAAAACAGACCAAACTGAGTCAGGTATAAATAAACGTGACCATAGTGCCCTTCTTGTGAAATAAAATCTCTAATCATCATAAATAAATAAATAAAAAATATGCTCACATTTTTATGTGAAGAGTATCCTTAAAATTTTGATATCAAAGTTTATGAGCTTTGAGGTGAATAAAATCCAATCCTAAACTTTTAAAGGCACATAGTGGCCTTTACATTATTATTTTTTTAAATATTTTTATAACTCAAGCTTTATTCTGCCTATAAATATCTATCGTATCGTACACAATACAATCTAAATAACTTTTTCTAAACTTAAGAAAAACTTATGACTATAGGTACCTAGCCTAACTATAAACAAAAAAAAACTATGTGTCTTCGCTCCGGAACGCATCCGACGCAAAGGTCCCTAAGGCGCTGGCAGCGTTGCCTCGCTGTACAGCCAGAGAGATCCTCTGCATCATCTCATTCTGCCTATAAAAAGTACGCCATTAGGCACGAGGATTGATGATGTACACCTATAGTTATATAGGTATTAATGTTAATCGGCACTAACCCAGCTTTATTTATATTTATAAGCTGATCTTCATCACACATGATATTACTAAATAGTTAATATGAATAGTATGTGTAACCTATTATTATGTAGGTACAATGTATACCATCGCTCTTACGGTGAAGGAAAACATCGTGAGGAAACCTGCACATCTAGAATGTGTAACCTAAGTGCATTGTACCATAGAATAACAAGTACAAGATTGTACTTTACGTACGGCTCGTGATAGGTTCACGTGAGTGCAAGTGTACAGCGATAATTTGACTACCCCTTCAGAGATTACAGTCGTGGCAATATGTACGTTTAGTAATGAATGACTTGCTATTTTTATGACTAAGTATATGAGTCATAATCATCATAAAAAATATGTATCAAGTCGAAGACTCAATAGGTGAGCTCTTAAAATGGACGGACTTAAAAGTACAGAGGGATAAGCATAGTCATAATTACAAATGCAATTACTTTAGAAAACATGAAAAAAACCGAAACCTATGCTTAGGCATTTACGAGAAAATACTAACTGTGCTACCACAAAAAACTTTAAACACTGTTTAACTAGTGTTTAAAATGAAATTTGACATATTTTGTACAGCGCTAAACATCTGTTAGATACTGTCTAAGTTTTTGTGGTAAAGCCCTAGGAATTAAAAAAAAGTGGTTATTGGATTATTTCATTCATTTCATTCATTTCAATTAATACCGATAAAACAGGATGGAACATAATCAACGACGCTGTCCCATACCCCATACCATACTGATACATTTATATTGTGTAGCAGGTTCTGTACTTTATTATGGAAAAGCCGTTTTCTTTAGTCAGAGTTGTTCCTATAATGAAAGTTGCTCAGAATGTTAGGTATATTGCCTACTTGGAAACATCACTGTTAAAATTCTACCTATATACAAAAACCATAGTTTTTTCACCCATAAATACGAGTAAGTATTTAAATATTCAAATAATGGATTTCCTGTAGTGGATTAATCTATTTGTATTTGCTGCACATTTTTCCCCGATACAAAGAATCATAGGTATTAGAATCAAAACATGATACATATTTGTTGATCTTTATTTGAGTTATTTATAACAGATTTGTAAGTGTATTAGCACCCTATTATCACCGTGATACCGTGACTCTGAGCATGTAGGCTGCCCATAGACTATACTGCATTACACGGGTTTACTCATCATAATGTAACTGAACTTTTACTGCCAGTTTCTATAACTCTATCTATATGCTATCTACCGATGATTGGTAGTAAATCTTTCAACAAAGAAGAATGTCTGATAAACTTATAACTAAAAATTATTACTTTTAAAATTAGGATTTATAGAATAAAGGCTAGCTAACCTATGTTAAGCAGAGGAAACAGAGACAAACATACAATCTAACATCGTGGTTAGTTTTATGAATATAATATACAAATTCTGAAAGAACATGCGTCAATGATCCGTATGATCACAAAATAAATAAGCAATGCTTCTTCGCATTATCCTCGATTCGCAAACAATGTAATATTTTAAGTCAACCCTGTGGTACTTATAAGCCGGGTAATCCTTGCAACTGGAAGTATTCTCACAAGTGATTCCTAAAGCGAGCACCATAGGATCTTGTCAAAATGCAGTGTACAACATATCTCATCGCATTAGCAGCGCTGCTGGCCGTCTGCGCGTGCGCGCCGGCGCAGGAGGGCGCGATCGAGAAAATTCCAAGAGAGCACATACCATCAGCTACAAAAGACGAAAATGTGGAATCTGGTGCTGGGGCAAAGGTTTCTGGTGTTGGTGAAGTTGGGAAGGACGTGAGCAGGGTCCGCAGGGATGTCGGCGGTCAGGAGAGCGACTTGCTGCCTTCAGTCGGTGATGTGGACGCGTCGCCCTTCGGAGGCCCAGCCCAGGTCGTCGGCCACGGCCGCATCAGGGTGCTCCCGGCGTTCCTCGGTTGAAAACAAACTGGATTTACAAATGTCTCGCGATCGACGGTTTAAGGGTTAAGTTTTGATCTTGCAATGAAATTGATTGAGCACTATTTGATTGTATTTTTAGTTTATCTATAGATTAAGTTATTGTACAATGATTTGTTAATAAATATGTTAAAATAAAAAATGCTTTTTAACACCCTGTAAAAACCTAACTTTGGTCCCTCAACTATTAGTGGATAAAATATAGCATGTTATTTAACAATCATATAAAATATCATTGAAATTCAACCCGTTTCAGAACCTCGTGACCAGAGATTCACATAAAATATTAGGTAAGTATTAATTAGGTAAATATTAGGTTATATTTATTACTTTTACATTATTTATTTATTATTTTATTTTATTGTATTCGGAAAACTTACAGCTATCTTAAACTAGTTAACATTTAATATGATGCAACTAAGAGCCATTTAATAGTTAAAATACATAGAGGTACCTATATTCTACCTATGTAGGTAGGAGGGAGGTGCCGATGTTAATAAAGTCTAATCATTTCTAGTATTTAATCTTAATTATGTTAGAGACGCTAATTTTTTAAAACACATAAATAGAACTACCTGATCACATACACTGAGCACTGTGTATTGAATCGCCAGAGTCTAACTTAAACATAAGAAGTTAATTAATATTTTCAAAATGAAATTTATCGTAACATTCGTTTTCCTAAGTTTTGTTGTACTCGTATCCACATACATTATCGACGAGGCTCCTTTTCAAGATGATGAAATTAAAGAACTTAATGGAAAAAACAGCTCCGAATCAGAAGAAGGCGAAAAAGTTATAATCGACAAAAGAAGTGATGACGAAATGTTCATTGCAGCAGAGAGCGACAATGAATACGTTTACAAACCACTGTTCACCTACAGAAGAATCGAACATACCAAAAGAAGGATTAATATGTATAACGCATTTGCAGGTTAAAAAGTATGTATTGTGAATTTACAATATAGAATCTGCAGTTTTATTGCCATGTGGTCAATTATTTTAATTGCCAATTTGTTAACTATTGGCTGTTGTTAGTAAAAGCAATAAAAATATACTGTGTTGTTTCAACACGTTCATTTTCTTTTTACTATAGCTGGATAGTCCGATGCCTTAAAATGCAGAAAGTAATTTTATTTGTGTTTTATTTGGCGGTAAGTATCTAATAAAGTTCTATTAATATAATATTATGATTATACGTGACTTTAATTACTAGGTACTTAATTTATTTCCACTGTCGAAAAGTCTATCTCTCTACTGTTTCCGCAACCATCAAATCTCACTTTTTCGCTCATAACTCAAAATAAGTGTGTTTTGTCACTTACTTAACTGCTTCTTAGTCATAGTACATTTTATTAATTTAATAATTGCTTTCAGTCTATAACTTCAGCGAATATTTCACCCATACGCGATTTTACAATTAAACTGAACTCTTATAAATATGACGACAGTTTGCCCATGAATTCTCCACATAAAGTTATTCAACATTTAGACAACACGATACAAAAAGCCACCAAAAATGTGACACAGAACCCCGAAATGGACGAAACTTTGTTGAAAATGTCTAAAGATTTAGTTTCTGCAATTTTGTCTAAATTAGAAATTCAAGACAAAATAACAAGGATGACCAAAGAAGGTTTAGATGCATCGGGGAAAAATAAGGGAATAACTGCAATAGAAACCAGGAGGATCTTGGACTATATCTCGAAGACTTTGTCGGGTCATATTCTATCGATAACAAGATCATCCACCGAACCAGAGCTGCATCGGCTCGTGTATGGGTTGGCACAGATAGCTGCTGAAGTATCAATAATTGCTGCTTTAAAAGACAGCACCTACTCTACGGCCCTCACTAAGAAGCAATCAGGAGATTTATATTTACGTAAAAAAAGATCCACCGAACTGAAAGAGACTGTAAATGTGGCATCCCATACACCAATAACTACACCTGCCGTTTACGATGTTATATTGAATCATACCAACCCAAAAGTGTCGAAAGTAAAAACCAAAACTACTAAATCAAAGAAAGCTCCACAAACAATACCTGTGCCGAGTGGACCGTACTCTGTAGTTTATAAATCATCACCTTTGCACGTAATTAGTACAAACCCTCAACCAACTCCTATTCTCAAAGGATTTCTTAACCAAACAGTTCTAGACAATGAAGCTAACAAAGGGAAAGTCAACGAAAGTGACGTAATGTACGTAGAAAATAAATTCAATGGTTCTAACACGTTTGTAACCGAATTCGATACCGCTGAAAATGCAGAAATATCTGATGACTGGCTCAATAGTAAATCGTCTCCATATAAATCACCTTCAAGTTCTGATATTGTAGCTGAAATGGAATTGGATCAGCCCGAGTTTGAAGAGGAAAATAATGAAAAGAAAAATAAACAAAGACTAGATAAACTAGAGAGCAAAGCGAAAAAAGCTATTTTGTATGCCGGTGACATAGCTTATTTAACGGCTTCAAGTGTTGTAGCCATGAGGAGAGCACTGACTGCTTCTTTTGAAGTGCAGATGTCCGTAAATTATGCCAAAAATGGTTTGTCCAATCACCAAGAGCTGATGATGAATCTAGCAAGAACTGCCGCACAGCAAGCGGGGAAAGAGGCAAGAATGGCCGCTTCAAAGTCTGTGGCTTGCGAACGAGTAATCAAACTAGCCTTGAAACACACTGCACAGTCGTTTGGAGCGCCTTTGAATAATGTCGCTAATAGAATTGTAATGGACACGATATCCTTGGGAACCCTGGCAAGAACTATGGCGTATGTGTCTTCTGAAATTGCTATCAACTCTTTGTATCAAGCTACAGATGTTAAACCGCCAGTTGAATGACATACTTACAAACTCGAATGCCAAAAATAATCTCACTTCTTATTACTGTAAAGCTAAGTAAAGAAGATATCTATTACATCTAGAGTTGAAATAAAATCACATTATGTAGTATATTAATGTTTTTATTTATTTAAATCAGTCTGTTGATATCAGTAAGTAATACAATCACTTATTACTAAACTCAGTGCAATTCAGTTCAACTGACTTGTTGCTTACATAGATGAGGTCTTTCTTACGAGTACTTAAAAATCTAGAAGATCTTGGACTTTCTCAGTACCAGTAGTAAGTGGAGGGGTAATACGAGCGGTAGGTGTAAGGGGTGTAGTACGATGAGTAGTATCTGTAAAGAAAGAAGTAGAATGTTAATATGTGTACGAATACACTATCACTAATAGATAAGTAGGAAACATAAAAACGGGGCTGCCTGATCATGTTTTGCACCATTCGAGAACTATTCTAAATAATAAAATATAAACACTCACACCTTGTACTAATGTACTACCTTGCGGGGTAGGCAGAGGTGCATTTCTACACCCACTTTTCGCCAGTGTTATATTAGTTCCAATGTAATAAGGGGCGGGCCTATTGCCATTTAACGGGCACATCCAAGACCCGAGAACAAATATCTGTGTCTAAACAAATATCTGCCCCAGCCGGGAATCGAACCCGGGACCTTCGGCTCAGTAGTCAGGGTCACTAACCACTACGCCATCCGGTCGTCATATTCTAAATAACAGAACGGTAATTGGTTCCTCGGCAGACATGATTAGCCTACTACAGCTTCAAATTAATAGGGGCACAAAATAAACCACGACCATTTAAATTAAGTACATAAAATTGTGATAATATCCTTTCATAGATAATCTTTTTTTTCACGCGCACGTAAACAAAACATAATCAATAATTACGCGCTCACCTCGGGCTGGAGTAGTAGGTGGAGTACCAGCTCGGGTAGCCGCCGTAGTAGTAGCTGCGCCAGAACGAGGAGTCGGTCTTCAGGTCATCGCCCTGCGGGGGGGCGGCCGGCCCACCTGGCCCCACCGGGGGCTGCGCCTGCCCCGCCGGGCCCACCGGAATCGGACCCTGCAGGTGCCCGTTTGAACCCTCCGCCGGCCTGTGAGGACCTCCTGGTAAGAAGGTTGGAGGAAGCGATGGCAGGTCACTGTTGGACTGGCCAGCGAAGGGCTTAGAGATAGCCTGAGGAGCTTGGTTCGGCTCGGCAGGGTAGGCGACGCAGGCGCCGATTACGGTGAAGGCTACTAGAAGCTTCATCATCTGGAAAATATAAAATAATATCGTATGTACTTAATGTGTTTGTACTGTAATATCCTGTTATAGTTAAGTATCTTGTTTATGTGAGATAAACGTAAGTATTTCTTTCCCATTATTTTTATCACGTTGAGCATTAAACTGTAGGTATATAAAATTGATACTTGCATAAGTACTGTACTTCTATTCAAGGTTATTGTGTTATTTTTAAGAATTCCTCAAATCACTCACCTTGTTTTTAAAATTTGTTGCAGTGAATTTAAAATAAATATTGATTATCTCTGAAGACCTGCGTCTCAGGGGTTTACGAACTGAGTATATCCATCTCCGGTCATGAACAGAATATATATATTTTTTGGGATACTCTAAGAAAGAGAAAGTCATGTATCGATGTCTCTTTCTAACAGGGATTCCCTCTAATTCATTATCACCTAAATGACCGAATTCACATAAACTTGCTCCAAAACATCCGCACTAAAGTGGAGTGGCTGGCAGGACTGGCATTTATTTTATTATCGTGGCTTAAATTTTTTCGGTCATTTGCAAATACATATATTTCTAAATTTTACAGCTCATAAAGAGACAGACCCTTGTCCATAGGTATATTATGTATCAGACTCAAGACCTAATCCCCGATTGTCACATGTGAGGTGCGGATATCGTGCGAGGTAAACTCACGCACGAAGGGTTCTGTACCATTAACTATTACAAACAGTATTTATAAATATTTTTAGTTAGCATAGCACAAATAAGTTTATTTTACATTGTTAGTACTCGTAGGTACATTACATAAGCAAAAATTAAGTAAAATGTTGTTGACAGAGAGACGGACTGACGGATAATAAAGTTATCCTATAAAGGTTCCGCTTCTACCTTTAGAGGTCCAGAACCCTAAAAATTTATAAATATTAGTAGGTACAATCAGTCTTTTACTATCTCCATATTAATGCTACCCTCGTGGCTACAATCTCCATATCATATCATATCCATATCTATCCATATTAAGTATGTCACAGATGTAGGTAAGTACTTTCAAAGGCTCAAGTACGAAAGTTATCTATTCTAAATATAGAAATATAATTTATTCATGGTGATAGTTTTGTTTTGGACTAGAAATTCTTAATTTAATGACTATAACTGTACTGGCGCATAAATTCTTATCAAGGTCTTTATAGCGGGATATCAAGAGGAAGCTATAGAATATTAATTAATTTGAATTTAAATGAGACCACTTGCTTGTCTCATTTGATTCATTTCTGTAAACAATAGTAACGTAATACATATACCTACCATCGCTCTTACGGTGAAGGAAAACATCGTGAAGAAACCTGCATATCTAGATTTGGCACATCTAGATGTGTGAACCCCCTAACCCGCAGTGGACCAGCGTGGTGGGAAATGGTCCAAGCTTAGGAAGGCAGTTTAGACCTTGGGGATATGCACAAAAGTTCCATTCGAAAAAGCCAGGTGCAGGTACTGACACCCCCACAGAGAATAGAATAGAATAGTAACATACATAAATAACCCAATAGAAAAGCGAATTTTACAAAGGAGAAGTCTTCTTGAGTGACTTGTCAGCTACTTCTGATAAAGTCAAACAGTATTGTCAGTGTCTAGCCAATATTTTCACCACGGCGACGCGACGGTTACAGATCCTAGACTTGTTTTTCTGGTAAGTAATTAATCTATTTCATGACTCCTCGACCCTAGACTCCCAAGAGTGAAAATATTGTTTTCCGGGAACGAAGGTTTTTATTACTATAGTTCTTTTCATAGTTTTGAGATGGCTTATAAATCAGCATTGGACATTAATCACTGAAATATTAAAAGACATAGTTATTAATTGTGAACCTACCCCCTTTTTTCTTAGCTCGAACATCCTGTTGCATAATGACCATATAAAAGACATCAACGGGGTGTCTTAAAAAGAAAGTTCTGTCATTTTGTTGTAAAGATATAAGATCTAGTGATTGATGATACGGGTTGCCTGTATTACCTAGGTGTCGTTAGACCTATGTAATGAGATCTGAGTTGTGAGATCTCATTACATCACCATGAATAACTTTTTTGAACATTTTTTTTAATTAAGTATTAATGTTATTATTAAACTAACACCATAAAATCAATTTAAATACCAACATGAAAAAAAAACCAAGTCAAATAATATATGTAACCCTGAGTCTCACTTGTTCATTAAAAGTAAAAAAAAAAACAATACAGTACATTATTTTATAGCAGTAAATAACTTTAAGCGCCATCTAGATAGAATAAGTGATATGATGCACAAGAATCAAGTTTGTAAAACGTTACTAGTCAACAGCACATAATACGTGCCACACCTCTACATTAATTTTCCTTAAGGAAATAATATCAATAGAAATCAGAAGATGGAGCCACAATAAAGAAAAGTACAAAATATTCAATATGTTGCAAGGTGGTTGCAAGCAAGTTTATTTTTGTAACTTACAATGGTCGATTTTGAAATTATATACCTAGGTAGGTGGTTAATTGTAATATTTATTTATTTGATTTTCAAATTATTTACAGAGTATTTAAATCTGACTTCCTACTAAGTAATATTTATTAAGTAAATAATATTTTTTTTTTTGGAGGTAGGAGCGAAAAAAAGTAACATTTCTGTTTAGTAACTCTTTTAATTAAAAATAGTAAATTAAATTAAAACCACATATTTCTCACATATTTTTGATTGGGATATGTACAAAATAGACCAATAATTATTAACAGCACATACCAACACCTCTATGTTGTAAACTCTTTCATTCACTGACTGGCCCTACCTATTGTTTACAACCACAATCAACAATAACAGAAATCACAATACTGCAAAATGACCACTGCCAAGGATATTCTTGAAAAGCAAATGAGCATAGAGTCAATGATCACTTCCCGGTTGAATGATTTTGAGAAGAAGTTGAATGCAAGTACTTCATCTGAACAGAAACCTGAGCTTGTGGACCTTGCCAGAGATTTTGCGTCCTTCAAGGAGATGGTTGTGGGTGTCCTGCGCCTCCTTCAGGATCAAGTGACCAGCCTGGCCGGACGTGTGGAGGAGATGGACTGCCTAAGTCGACGAAATGCTTTGTTGTTCTCCGGGGTTGAAGAGAATGACGGAGAAGACCCTGAAGCACTCATCACTCATATTGTGTCTGGCAAGATGGGTTTGGCTGATTTTGACAGATCTCAGATCCAGCACTGCGTCAGAATTGGTGTTAAAAACCCAAAAAGGTCACGTCCAATCCTTGTGAAGCTAGCAGGCATCTCGGTGAAGGCCTCTATATGGGGACGCAAGACGCAGTTGAAATCCAGTGGCATAGTCGTCGGCGAGTTCCTTACGAAGAGCCGACAGGAGTTCTACGCCCGCGCGCGCCGACACTTCGGCGTCAACGCGTGCTGGACCATGAATGGAGCCGTGTTCATCAAACTCGCCGACGGCAACAAGGTGCGGATCGTCTCGGCGGTGCAGCTGGATGAGCTCTGTAGGAAGCATCCTGCAGTGGCCCCGGCTACCACAGCGGCGGCCGCCAGGACGCCCGGCGATAAGCCTGCGACCAAGGCGAGCATGCCGGCGACCTCAGCAGCTGCTGCACCAGTGACTAGGAGCAAGGCTAGCGTGCCATCCAAGGGCAAGCGTTGATTTGTGTGTAATTCTCCTTTATGGTTTGTTCCATGGTAGAATATGAAGGTATTTTTATTTTATTTTCTTGAATAACCTTGTGTGTATTTTTAGTTTTTCGTTTTCTCGTTTGTTAGTTGTCACTTGTCAGTAATTGTCATTGAGACAGATTGCCAGACCGAATTGTCATTGTCATAAATTGTTTGTTGTTTTATTTTCTACTCTGTGTGTTAGTTTTTAGCTCTTTACTCAGAATAATTATTAAACAAAGTAACGAGAAACGTAGTGACATTGTATGTTAGAAAATATAAGTCGCTTAGTTATTTATTTTATGTATTTAAATTTTACTGTAGGTATATACTGTAGGTTTAAAGGGCATTTTAATTATTATTATTTTTATGCTTAGGGGTGTTCGGTACACTTGGAAATATTGGTACACAGTATAATTTGTTATTTAGTGTGTTATAACTATAACTGTTAAAAGTATATTTTCTATATTATTATTATAATTTGTTATATATTTATTTATATATAGGTATATTAGTTAGATAGATATATTATATAGTATGAGTTCTTATGATTCTGCTAACAGTGATATTGATGATGATACTTTTCTCTCTTGCTCTTCTATTAGTTCCACAAGCAGCTGCGACTTGTCATACGTTCCGCTCTCATCGAGCCTTAATCGCGAATTTGCGAACTGCCGGAAATCTCTCAATGTAGTTCACATAAACGCGCAGAGTATTCCGGCACACTATCCCGATATGCTTACGTCCTTCGATAACAGCGACATTCACGCCGTCCTTGTATCAGAATCCTGGTTGAAGCCGTCCCTCGACTCGTCTATATATCCTTTACCTGGATTTCAGCTCATCCGCAATGATCGCATCAACAAGGGCGGCGGTGGAGTTGCAATATACCTTCGTAGTCATATTCCCTATTCCATTGTCAGTAAGTCTCCGAGTGAGTATTCTGGAAAGGCAGAACACCTCCTGCTAGAAGTACGTCTAGGCCACAGCAGGATTCTCCTCGGAGTTTACTATAGCCCATCTATGACTGTCAACTACTTCGAATCATTTGAAAAGCTCCTTGATGAGTACACTCCTTTGTTTGATAACACGATAGTCATGGGCGATTTTAACACGTGTCTCCTTAAAAACGATTCTCGCGCCAAATCTTTGAACTCTCTTGTCGCCTCAAAGAATTTGCATATTCCACCCCTCAATGCTACCCACCATCCACCTAATTCAGAACCCACTCTTCTTGATTTAATTTTGGTATCCTCTCTCGATCTCGTGTTAGGGCACGGTCAGTTAACAGCTGACTGTTTCTCTTATCACGATCTTCTTTTCCTTTCATACAAGATTCGTCCCCCCAAACCCAAAAAGCGTACTATTCTCCAGCGTAATTTTGGAAAGGTGGACATGCAGCAGCTGTGTGAAGATGCAAAAGCCATTAATTGGGGACAGCTTAATGATCTTGACAACATTGACGAGAGGGTTGCTTTGTTTAACTCTTTACTCACCGACCTTTTTGATAAACACGCACCCCTCCGTCCAGTCCGTGTGAAACAGCTGCCAGCCCCCTGGCTGACTGACAAAATTAAATGCCTCATGTCCAAACGTGATCACGCCAAATTCCGCTATAAGAAGCAGCCAACCGAGGAGCATGAGAGACTGTACAAAGAGCTGAGAAATCGTTGTAATAGGGTGTGTAGGGATGCAAAACGCCGACACATCCATTCCTCTATTGAAAATTGTGACAATTCACAGTTATGGAACTTTCTTAAAACTTTGGGCATTGGGAAGACTAAGGCATCCTGTAACATCGACTTTGACCTCACTGCTCTCAACAAGCATTTCTCTACACCACCTCTGATTCTCAATGATCAAATTAAAGCCGAAACTCTCAATCACCTTTCTACCAAGCCGGTCCCCGATTGCCCTTCTTTCAATTTCAAACTTGTTTCTGGCCGTGACGTTAAGAGATGCATATCGGAGATCACCAGTAAAGCTGTCGGCATTGATAATATTAGTGCTCACATGGTCAACCCTATATTGGACGTCATTTTACCGCATATCACCAATTTGATGAACCTTTCCCTCCTTTCCAGTTCGTTTCCCAAGATATGGAAGAATGCTTTCATTCTTCCTTTGCCAAAAGTACCTAATCCAACGTCCCTGTCCCAATTCCGACCTATTTCAATTTTACCTTTTCTCTCTAAAGTCCTTGAACGCCTTGTCTTTGAACAGTTTTCCAGTTTCCTTTCCGATAACAGTCTCCTTAATCCCTTCCAGTCTGGCTTTCGTCCCGGCCACAGCACAGTAACCGCTCTTATCAAAGTTACCGATGATATCCGAGCTAATATAGACAACCGAAATGTTACTGTCCTTACATTGCTGGATTTCAGCAACGCATTTAACACGGTCGACTTTGATTTACTCATTGGGATTCTTCGCTCTCTTAACGTATCTCCGGCAGTCACTAGTTGGTTCGAGTCTTATCTCAAGGGGCGTCAGCAGCGTGTACGTACTGATACCGATTGTTCTTCCTGGTGTCCTGTGCTTGCTGGCGTTCCCCAAGGTGGCGTTCTCTCTCCTTTGCTTTTCTCTTTGTTTATCAACATCTTAGCTAGTAAACTTACCTCTCTCTACCACCTTTATGCAGACGATCTCCAGCTCTATACTGGTGTACCACCTGAAAACTTGGATGCAGCTGTAACCCTCATCAATGACAACTTGGAGATCATCTCTAGGTGGGTTAAGTCATTTGGGCTGTTACTAAACCCTACTAAGTCTCAGGCAATTGTAATCGGCAGCCCTCGCATGTTGAACAAGATAGATTTCACAGCTGCTAGAAAGGTCAGGTATGATCAAACAGACATACCTTACGTATCATCCGTAAAAAATTTAGGCGTGATCATGGACATAACCCTCTCTTGGATCCCACAGGTCGACGCAGTGAGCAGGAAAGTATTTGCATCTTTCCACAGTCTAAGACGCTTGCAGTACTTTCTACCGTTTAACACCAAAATTACGCTGGCACAGTCTTTACTGCTCCCGATTCTCGATTACGCTGACGTAAGCTATCTTGACCTCACTGAAGAGCTACTCAACAAACTCGAACGTCTCCAGAACTTATGTATCCGATTTATATTCGGTTTACGTAAGTATGATCATATTTCAGAGTATCGTGCTCAATTAAAGTGGCTCCCAATTCGTCTTCGCCGGAATACTCACATTCTCAATTTGCTATTCAATGTATTGAATAATCCAGCTTCCCCTGAATATCTGAAGTCAAAATTTTCTTTCCTAAGTTCGCATGGACGTGCGTTGAGATCTAATGAGAACAAGATGCTCAGTATACCTGAACATAACGCTGCCTCTTATGGCGATTCCTTTGCTATGAAGGCGGCGTGCCTGTGGAACAGCTTACCTGTGAGCGTGAGGATGTCACCATCAATTGCAACTTTTAAGAAGAGTGTGAGGAATCATTATTATCAAACCCTAGGTTGGTAGATATTATTATATATTTATCTATTATTATGTTTATGTATTAAGTATATATTTATGTATTAAGTATATATTTATGTATTATATTATATTATATATTGTAGGTATAGGTATGTATTATAATTTAAGTATATTAGTAATTATTCTATTTATTGTAATATAGGTAGTTGTTTAAGGTTTAGGCATTAATTAAATTATAGGTAGATATCCCATTTTGTTAGTTTAAATTAAAGTTGTTATTTTTGTTATTGTTTACATACCTAAATTTATTATTGTACATTTTAAGAGCTTGCATTACATACTTTCGATAACCACCAATCAAAGGTTGGCTGGTAGAAATTGCTTTTTAGCAATAAGTCCGCCTTTGTGCGCAAATTATAAGCTATGTTTTTTAAAATGCTTCTGTGTAAAAATTGTTTTTTGTGTGCAATAAAGTGTATATAAATAAATAAATAAATAATATTATAAAAAATATATCTTTTATTTTATCATACCTTCAGGTGTATAAAAATATTTTGGGTAATAGTTCAGATTACTTATGCACCTCTGCCTACCCCGCAAGGGAGTACATTAGTACAAGGCGTGAGTGCGTGTGTGTGTGTGTACTTATGTTTTCTTGGCTGCATATTTTATGCTTAGCAAGTTACCAAATATCTCCAAATGACCTACCAACCCAGTTTTTCATTAGGTATAAGGTAAAAGTTGAACGAAAATATTTATCTATTCTAAAACTAGTTTCTGGTTAACATACTTATAGATTTGAATCGATATATTTAGAGTTAGATATAAAGATAAAATTTACCTAATAATTATAATCTTTATTGTAAACAAACTGTTTAGCTGCGAGCAGTGGTAGCTCAGTCGGCTAAGCGCCTGCTTCTTACGCCGGAGATTTGGGTTCGAATATCGGCGCTGACATGTACCAATGAGTTCTTCGGAATTTAAGTAAGTACCTACAATGTATACGATCGCTCTAACGGTGAAGGAAAACATCGTGAGGAAACATGCTCTGAATCTAGATTTAGCTTAGCATCTAGAGATGTGAACCCACCAACTCGCAGTGGACCAGCGTGATGGGAAATGGTCCAAGCTTAGGTAGCCAGTTAAGACCTTGGAAATATGCACAGGGGTTCCGTTCGAGAGAGCCAGGTGCAAGTACTTACACCCCCGCAGAGAAAAGAATAGATGTACACAAACGGGATTCACATAACTAAGTACAGGCCGCCGATTTTCTGTTCATGTTTGTAATACTGTTTCTTTTTTTGTGTGCAATAAAGAGTATTTTATCTTTATCTTTACACTGGAAAGAAAATATAGAGCAAAATCGGCGGCCTTATTTCATTATCAAGAGGTTGTTTGAGCAAAATGAATTTGAGCCCGTGTTTCGGTACGTGAAGATTATCTTTTCAGTCACAATATTATGTATTGTTGGGATTACAAGTGAATTCATTCACTTTGGAGATCAAATTCACCTTTGTTTTGGTAAACACTGACAAATTTGATTCTGGGCATGGCTAGGTGCGGTTTTGTGATCATCCATCACCACCCGTTTTGACCATGATGAGAGTAGATTATTTAACTCCTAAATTCTTTCACTCAGGATCCTTTTTTAGTTGGCTTCATTATGAGCAGCATCATCATAGCCCACTCTCTATACTGTAAAGCATAGAGATCAAGCCATTATATATTTCCAGATATAAAGAAGGCTCATATATATGCAACAATGGACTGCCACCGGATGTTGTTGTCCAATTGTCCATGATTGTAAACTCGTGAAAAAAGAGTATTGCCTACTCTATGAACTACTACGTGAGGTTACACGAACGTGGAACCGTTTTGTTTTCATCACTTTATACTTTCATGATGTTAATGCTCATGCGTGCTGCCGTCGACACCCAATAATTAAATAATAACAAACGCATTCTTATCAGGTAAGGCCGTGACATGCCATCACTGTGGAGTGCTGTGGAGTCAGTGAGACGCATGGAAGTAATAATACAACAGGAATGCGCACTGCACCAAAAAAACGAGCCGACAGAGATAGTCAGCACGGAGCCCTCCATCTCTTTCTATTTTTGGTGACCATAATTTTAGGTAATTCATGAGACATCACTTCTAATCTATCATGTCGCGAATAGGTGTCGATGGTCTCAAAGTCACCTATTATTCGAATAATTCGATTGCAATGTAGGTACGAATGTATTTTGGTGATATGACAATTGAGTAAATAAATAAATAAGTAAATAAAATTAAGTTGGGTGTAGTGTTGACAAGAAAGTGTCAAAACAGGTTAACATTAAACGCAACTATGTACCTAAAACGTGTTTACTCTGTGGGTGTTCCGTTTACATAGTCTAGTTGATGAAAATAATAAGATTTCAAAAAAAAAATCTCAACCTAAGTGCTTCCGCCGGTTTTAAGCTTGATAAATTATCTTATAACAGTCATATCTATCACCAAAAAAATCAACAGCTCATAACTCTTTACCAGCCTTATAAGATAACAGCCACAATAATACCTAATGATACTTAGGTATAAAACAAAACAAAAAGTTGAATGAAACAGGTCCTAATTAATGGAAAGTGATTCAAAAGTACGAATGAATGGTCACCCTAACCATAACGTCTCTCACAACAGTATAAACGTCATCCGTCATCTTGACAACTTCGGTCTTGTCGTAAAGTATTTAGAAAAACTACCAATATTTTTTATGAAATTATTATTCATACAAATACCAAATATTTCATTGAAATTACATGTATATAATGATTTATTATAAATTTGTTTTTAAAAATGATATGATACACAGTAGTCTATGAGTTAATTTAATATTTTTTTTTGCATAGCTCTCTTCGTACAAAATCTACTAAAGTTTACACAACTAAATCCTGGCAATTGTTAGAAAGAGAGGAAGGGCTCTGTGGTAACCCTCTCTATCGGCTCGCGGCCTCTTTCACTTCAAATATAAATCTTAAGGTGAATTCGTTAGGTCTATTTTTGTTTGCATCATTTTGGTGAGTGCGCATTCCTGTTGTATTATTACTTCCATGGTGAGACGTGCCTTTTGGCTGTCAGTGTCAGAGGTTACTCTGGCTTCGTAAAACGAAGTATCGAACCGATGCAATCTATGTTGTGTTAAGCCGCGTACAGACCGGCCCAACGAACGCCAACGAACGTTTTTCGTTGACCTTCGTTGCTGCAATCTGCCCTGTATTATGTATGATAAATATCCATCGTTGGGATAACCGTTGGCGTTCGTTGGCCGTTCGTTGGCCCGGTGTGTACGCAGCTTTAAACGTACCGATTGCATTACAGCTCTCGTTCATTCGTTTTTGTCAAGGTAGAGTAACCCTGCAGGGGTGTGGCGCAATCGTAACCGTACGAAATCACATATCTATAGATTAGGTATTACGATGCTTCTTTTTCTGTCGTCTGCAAATATGTTATTTTAGTCATTGCATCACTAAATTTGTACGTGTTTACATTTGACAATAATGCAGTTTACAATATCTATCTAATATCGAGTCTTGACTAATGAATTAAGATTGAAGACCTTATTGCATTTAATACTTAGCATAAACTAACATAATGTACCTAGTTAGTGGATCTCTAAAATATTGGATTTCTTCATAACTGGTTAAGTTATTTCTACTTGTAAGCGATAAGTCCTAGGTTGGTATGAAATGTACATTTGTCGTCAATTTATTCACTTACCTAATGCCTACGTTTTAACAAAAACTAGGTCAACTCCTAGATGTTTTGCTATGTCTGTTAGGTTTATTGATTGCGTTTTTAATGTGAAACGAGGTGACATGTGTATTGTGTTGGTACTTACTTGCAAATTGTTTACGCAACTTGTACCTACTTAACCGCTTTGTTGTCAAACCGCTATGGTTAAGTATAGCTACTAATATAAGGACAAGTCTACATTTAGCAAACATAAATCTTTAAATATGTTGGTCACAAGAAGTAACCTATAGGTATGTAGAGTAAATTAAAAGCTTTAATTTGAACAAAAATTGAAGATTTACTTTAGATACGCTATAATTTCAGATTGAGTACTTATGTTATTACTTATATTTTATTTTATTTAAATCAAGTCATATACTTATGGCAAGTAAGGTTAATTGAAGGTGGTGTTATTTATTGTGCCTATATACTTATTCATTTATGGACTTTTATATTTTAGTCTGAAATAAATGATTTTAATTGAATTGAAAAATAGTTGCGTAGAGTTTTGTAATTTTTTCCCTACAAAATAAACAATGTGGACAAGGCTTTGGTTAGGTCCATCAGTGTACGTCAGCTACGCTATTACAAGCCTGCAACTAGCATTTTGCGACCTAGCTGTCCTTGACTAACGTCAGTTGAAAACGACCATATTACCTCTGTAGGAATTCTACCTCTAGGTACCTACTGTCTAATTTGATCCGTGTCTAAAATGACAGTGTCTATATTTGATCAACCAATTAGTCCTCGATCCCAGCATAGATAATAATATGTATATTTTTCCAGCATTCATATAAGTTAATTAGGACAACATTCCCTACAGGAGGAATTATATCAGTGGTGTGCCAACGGGATAGCGTCACTGATTAAATTATAGCCTGTATTTTCCTCCATATTAAGTTATTAACCAAATAATAAAGGTAGGTAAGTGAATAATAAAGGTATTAAAAAATCCTAATATTTATTCAGCAGAATGTTGATCATTACAATTAATGATGATGATTAGGCATTAGGTGTATTGACCAACACTAGCTACGTATTAGTCCAAAATTGTTATTTATACAATGAGGCGTCCTTGGTTTTTGTATGTTTATTTTATAATATTTATTTGTGCTAATAATACTATGGCTATTATTATCGTTTGTGTACATTATCATTTTAAACGCGTTAAACAAACAAGCTACGCACATCGGAGGAAGGTGCTTCTAGATTCTAAACTATGTTTACATGGAAATTTTATACACGTAAACGTGAAATGAATACCTAACACCTATTATTTAATTTTACCATAACGTAGTTACGTACTATTTTATGATAAGTATGTAAAGGAGACAATATACCTGAAATCCATGATTAAATTCTAAATTACCTCCATACTTTTGTGTGCATTTCTCTACACTACTTAACTATTATCAGCCATTCAGATGAAGATCTTCTTCTTAGTGTCGGTGACAAACACTAACCACTATAGCCTAATGCCTGTCTCAGTAGTGAAAAAAAGTAGGCAACATTTTTAGTTTGACATCGCTAAAATTAAAAACTAACTTTTGTTTCAGTGAGTGTTAAAATTAAACCCGAAACTGCGTCGTTTTCCATAAGCCTGACGTTACGTGTGCAGAGATCGCTCGTCGCCACGTTCGCCGGTGCATGCGAGAGATGGCGTCGAGGTCAAGTGGAACCTTCTGGAAGGGAAAGGCGACGAGGGTCATTGAACGCCAGGAAACTGAGGGCTTATTGCCTGTTTACCCTGCTATCGCTATCGCTTTAGAGCGGGAGCGCCGCGCCGCCGATCGCTTTTTGTATGGATATTTTTGGTCAGCACTACTTACCGCTGCATCAGCAAAGGCTGCAAAAGTATGAAATTGCCAGATTAGTCTGCGTTCTTTCTTATTCTGTATAAACTAAAATTAATCAAAGCAAATGACTCGTAGTTATTATCCCATTTAAAGCGATAGAGATTGTTAGAAAAGTTAGGCAATTATACCCCCGTTTGCCTCGGCCAGCTTGCAGATTGTGCATCTAGATTGCTACCTAGTGAACCTACATAGGTACCTAAAGATCTATTTAAATGTCAACTCAACGTCAAGGGGCTAGACTGATTTATTTCTGGTACAGAGCTAGGAACATTCAGTCATTGGTTGTCGCTATAAAATTAGGTAGACACCTACTTATCTACTATCTATACACTGGACCGGACCATGCAAAAGTATTTCAGAAACTGTCAATGTAGAAAAGTGTAAGATAGGTATTTAATTTATTTATATTATAATATTATGTAGCTATAACTACTAATTATAAACTTGGTAAGTAGTAAATTTAATTCTATATAATGCCTACACTTGCAGCAATGAAAAAGTTACACTCCTTCCAATTATTTGCTAAATAACCCGATTTTTTATAATTTCATATAAAATATGAACACAAAATTTAATTTTCTATTTAGTAGCTATTCAGAATATAATTATGAGCTGTTAAAATAAATAAAGTACTTGCAAGTCTTTTCCGTTTAGGAGTAGTTTGGTGCTATGTCACTGAAACTTTTTCATTGCCCGAGACTCGCATGTGTACCTACCTACGTTTTTACAACTCGTTACCTTTGGTACTCAGTTTTTAAAATGACCAATAGCACAAAATACAAACAAAACTTCATGTTTAGCTGTGAGAATGACTGTGTAGGTAAGTACATCTATATTGTTTACTCGGTTTCAGTAATTAATTTAAATACCTTACTGGGTTAAATTTAATTTAAATTGTTAATCACTAATGTGGATTAGATACAGTTTAGAACAATACCAGTATAATTTTATGCATAAAAGGAAGACTTTGTGTGTGCAAAATGTAATTAGCAATTTAAATAGTGTTTCTGCTAGTAATTTGGCCAAGGCTGTAATTATTTTTAATGTAATTCCATTTCCGATACAATGCTCAAGATCAGCAGGCGTTCATTTATTGCACACATTCTAACGAATTGAGATCACTATATAACGCATAACGTATATGCTACCTGCCTGCCAATATTATTTGATAGAATACTATGTTAGAACTTATAAAACTAACTTTTTTTAACCATAGTTTTTTGCTGGGTATGTGACATCTATATTCTACACAACATAGGCTTTAACATAGTACCTGGATAGGTACCTATAGTGCCTGTTACGAGTTACAACGGATTTTCCCATCAGACTCTACGTAGAGTGAAAGCTACACAGGTTCCTTTTCTAAATACATTCATACATATACATAGACAGAGATTTGCTATTGACAACTGGTTTGAGTACTTGTCTGTCTGTCTTCGATAAACAATAAGATAACGAATATACTGTCTTATACTATTATTTTGAAAAACTGGAACAGTAGGCATAACAATTTTTGCGGAAATGATCACTAAACATATTTCTACAGTTCCATCTAAGAATAAATAATCAACCGTTAATTATATGTATAGGATATCCTGTTTATTTTATATGGGTAATTTATACAATATTGTCTAGAAGCAATGCTAAAACCGATGCGAATATAGAAAACCGCTTCGACAGTGGACATGTTTGTCGAGTTTCAATAATGCGTTTGGTCAAAGTCCAGTAGCGACCAAGTACGGTCAGCTTCATATATAAAATTATATTATTATGTAGAGCTATACACATTTGTACCTTGTCAAAATAACAAACCATCGATGTATGAATAGGTAGGCGGTTTGTCAGATTGATAAGGTGAGAAATAGCTTCTTATTAAACTGTACCTGCTATACCGAGCTTGGTGCAGGCATGTAAATATACTTACACTACTTACCGACTTCATTGGACCAAACACTGCAAATAACTAAGTACTAACTACATAAATGTATCTAAACCATAGACTAATCTAAACATAATACAAAAGGGGCGTTGATCTCTCATAAATTCAGGGAAATTAGTTTTTTTTTCGTGTTTCCTATTAAAATATTTACTAGGTAATTATTTAAAATGCCCATAAGTAGCAGAAGGAGGTACTTAAGTAGAATTTAGCTGGACTAGAAAAATATACTTAAGTACCTACTTAAAATATTTGGTAAGTAATAAATTATAAAATTAGTTTATGACGTCTGATTAATAAATGATTAACATAATTTTAATCGTGATCATAAATATTAGATAGATAGTTGAGTAGTCGTACTATAAGACAGCAGTAACCTACCTTCCTACTTTCATGATGATTATGAGTAAAATTATGATTATTTTATGGATATTGCAAATAAATATCCGTGCAGCGTCCGTGCATTTGAGTTTATGGAGTTTAGTATGGAGTTGTGGAGGCATATGAAGCATTGTTATCACGCTTATTTATACATACAAAATGTATTAGTACCAGGTTGGTTTGTAGTATGTTTAGTCTTGTGCATTGACCTGTCTGTTTGTGCACATGGACAGAGTAGTGACCGTTTTGGACCGATGATTCCACCACATCAGTGTACATATTTATAAACTTTTAATAACTATTTAGGTACCTTCTTGCGTACTTAAGTTTAGCAAGATTGGTAGGGTAGAAACTATGTAAGTAGCTCTATTGAGTGAAGACTAGATATTAAGTAAATGACCGCTACGGGCAGTGCAAGGAATGTTTTATTTAGCGACTATTTGTTAGTTTATCGACGACACGCTATTATAATAAGAAGAATAAGGTAAGTACTTACCTAAGTAATAAGACTTAATAAGATACTTCATGGGATCATTTCTATAAGTAGTAAACTCTTGCCGAGATACCTAACTACATAGGTAAGGTATAATCATAGACTGAATAAGTAATGAACTAATGAGAAATGTATCCCTTACAAGTGTTATCGACTCTACGTTACTTAGATTGGTACTTAGGAGTACTTAATCGACCTCTACTATCATTTGTGTGCCCTTAATTTAATAAAATTGTTGTGCACTTACTTCCATTGTTACCTATTCTGAATGTTGTGATACGCATCATACGTAGTAATTAAATAGTTTACCTAATAAATGTTTATTTATGCTTCGAACAAAGACAATGGAATGGATTGGTCATAATATGAACTCTTGCGGACAGGTCATATGTCAGGAAGTTACGTGCATACGTGATACGTAAATACCTCTACCTCCATACTGAGCATAACACACTCACGAACATTAAAATGTGTAGTAAACAGCAGTACAATCTACCCTCAAATCTCTTAGGTACTGCCAGTTTCAATAACTCTATCTACCATAGAACAACGCGGACTCGGGTGTACCCTCCTAGCTACCGATAACTGGTACAGAACTTGTAGGTACTTACCTATATAGTTACTTCCATACTATTTTGACACATTAAAAGTTACAACCTGTTAAAATCGTATGGAAGTAACTAACAGTCGTCGCTAGATAGAGTACCTAATTGAAACTGGTAGTCAATAATTGGTTCTGTAACTACATAAGTTTACCAAATAAAACATACTAAAAGTACCTACTTGCATTTATAGTAGCTACTTACTACTTATATGTACTTATTTAATACATAATAACATAGGACATAAATACTGTAAGTAGTTTGTGAGGAGGGGAGAGTAGATTGATGATGATGATGGCTAAACACGTCGTCGTCATGGCTGCTTCACTTCGGGAGACATAGAGGTAGGTACTATACTTACAGCAAAGCAAAGCAGAGATCTATTTTTATTGTAAGTAGGTATTCTTAATTTGTAGTTATAGGTACACCTACTTAGGAATGTACTAATGCACTTCTTACAAACTAGTCGTGAGAGAAATGAAGAAGGTATTCCGAGGAACCCGCCTAATGCAAAGAAAACAATGCAGTTAATTAAGTAAGTCCGGCTTTAAAGAGGTGTGTGCAAAGGTCAGTTTGACGTCACAGTTGATAAGTGGATGTCGGTGTGGGTGTGTAGAGTGTCCACCCTCCCTCCTCACCTCGTGACAGTATGCAACGTCAGGTGATTACGCTATCGAATTAAAAAAGTCATCTAGTATCGAAAAGACCCCTCGACTGACCAAACAGATAGCCTTTCCAACTTTGCCAAGTTACAGTTCCAAGGCTTCGTGACTAAAGCGGGAGGTATGGTGGTGTTGCCTCACAAACTATCAAGTCGCGGTATTGATCGTACGGCACGCACGCGATAAATTTTCCCGCGTATTGAATAATACGTTCCGAAATTATATTATCTTTGAAAATGTCAACCCAAATTGCTGAAGTGACTCTCGCTTTCGTTGTTCTCTACCTATTCTCTTTCTTATTCGAAGTGGTATCTGGTCTTATGGTATAACAATGCAGGCCAAATAATATATTTTTTCTAAAATGTGATATTTTGATTAGTTTTTAGTTAATAAGGTAGTAGAATATTAAGTCAATTTATCAATGCAATGATTAGGTTTTAAGTATTTAAAAAAGTAGGGTTACTCGTATTATAATATAATCATCAAGTTTGCGGATTTTAAAACAAGTGAGTACCTACGTATTATTTTGTTTATTTTACGATCTTACTTACAAATTTTAATGACTATGTATTCCACGCGATAGATGAAACTACTTGTACGGTTTTTAAAACTACCCTTAAGTGAAAACAAAGGTTTAGCGCCATCTAGTAAAGTATATTTGTACTAATTCCTTCCTAAATGTAACGTTCTCTGTGTGCACCAAAGAGTACTATTTAACAACGGAAGGAGTGCACTATCTGTCAGTTGATTTTGTCAAAATCAGCTGTTTCTTATACAGATTTTTACAGCGAATAATTTTCAATTTTTCAATACACTCACTTTCATAGCAAAACAAATATGTTAAGCAGACGATTTCTTCGTCAAATACAGACAAAACACGATGCAAAGTTGTTAAATTATAAACGGTATCGTTCATCAGCGTCAAGAACAGAGTGGAAAAGTGTAGTAGGATTAGAAATCCACGCACAGTTAAATACCGAGTCTAAACTGTTTTCGGGTGCCCAAAACATTTTCGGTGGTGTTGTGAATAACTGTGTGTCGTTATTTGACGCTGCTATACCCGGCACATTACCGGTTTTGAACAGAAAGTGTGTAGAACTGGCCGTGAAGACTGCATTGTCTTTGTCTTGTAAAGTTAACGAAGTGTCCACATTTGATAGAAAACACTATTTTTACGCGGATTTGCCGGCTGGCTATCAGATCACACAACAGAGAGCTCCTCTAGCCAGTGATGGGGTTATAAGTTTTCAGGTATATTTATTACCATACAAGTATAACCTACAAGTTAGCTGATTTGTATGGATTGATTGAGATAGTTTACTTTAGAAGTAACCTAATCCATTACGATGAGTTACCATATTTATTACCCGACTTTATAATTATGTACTTTCATTGTTCTACCATAATTATAATTTAAACTTATTATTTTGATCTAAAATTATCTAACTACATATCAATATTTAACACTTTCACTATTTTTACCAAATTTTTTGACTGAAAAATTCCTTGTCTCTTTAATTCCAGGTTTACACACCAGGGGTACATAAGAAGCCGTACCACAAGAGTTCACGCATAAAGCAGATCCAACTGGAGCAGGACAGCGGCAAGTCGCTCCACGATGCCGAGCTGAAGCGGAGCCTCGTGGATCTGAACCGGGCCGGGGCACCGCTCATAGAGCTCGTCTTTGAGCCTGATCTTGAGGTGCAAATTCATTTTTACATACATTGCATTTTAGGAACTCTGCAAATGTGCGTGCATACTTGTTATTTTTCTTTAATTCTTTTGATCTATAAAAGTTATAAAGATATTTGCAATGGACAACATTTCAAAAAACTAAAGCTGCTATAAATCGAAAACCATTTCGAGATTTAGCTCTAAAGGCCACAAAAAAAATGTTTTTGTATTTTTTGGATGTATCATTTTCGAGAAAATCATAAAAGAGTAAAAAAGTGCTGATGACGTCATGCATCAGGTGCGATGCATTTTGATGATCAAAGCCTATAGATTTAAAAACAAAGTAACTGTATGCACTTTCATTTTTGATTGACGTTGACGTTTTATCGTGACGTTATTATTTATTTGGGTCATTTTCATTAATTCTGTTCTGACACTTTCTGACTATTTTTTTTATTTATTATTAAGAGATGACCTCTATATAATATGTCCCAGAGCATACCACCGCCTACACAGCTGAAAAAATGCTTCTGCTTATTTTTTTACATGATAAGTACCTACTTTCCATCATTAGAAATATCAAGGTCATTTGAAAATGACCCATTTGTTGGTTGGCATGTAAACAAAGTTTAAATGTCACTTGTCAGTGTAATTTATGTTTTTTTTCGAGACTCAGGCAATAGACAAAAATAAAAATTGAGCCTAATATGTGACATCACTTCCGGTTTTAAAATAATTAACTTTAAAGTTAAAAATAACATGCAAAAATTTACGTATATACAAAATAAAAAAATACGGGTCCACTAATTTTGTATAAACTTTCCGAATAACTAGTAAAAATATAGGGTAAAGAAAATGAAATGTTGTCCATTAAGGAATATTACCTGAGTCACTTCATTACTATGTTATATAGACAATTTGTGTTATCTAGGTTAATTTTGAAATTTGATTCATCATCAATTATTGCAACAATATCAAGGGTATTGGATACTTGCAGATTTTCAACTATTACAACACAGTTTTGTAGTAACATAAAGCTAAAGTTTTATATACTGATTACAGAATCTTGTCTGTCAAAACATTAAATTCCGCAGAAGAATTTGATACTTTATCAGTTGTAGCATAGATCAGAGAAATCTGACCCCTCTCAGGAGTAACAATACTACTGTAAACAGTCAGGTTACTCAGGATTCTCTGCTTCTTACCAAAAGTTTATAACTAACCATAGTGAGTACCAACCATATGACGGCACCGTAGCTAAGGCGGTAGTAAAGCTGCTTCCGAAGCTGAGGGCCGCGGGTTCGAAAACCGCCCATGGCAAACATTTGTGTGATGAGCATTTGTGTTTGCCTTGTGTCTGGTTGTCGTTTATGTATTCAATATGTATCTATCTATGTATTTATGTAGATATATCAGCTGTCCGACACCCATAACACAGGTTCTACCTAGCTTGGGGTCGGATGGCCGTGTGTGAGATGTCCCCACATATTATTAATATTATTAAATATAGTCTATTCCCCCGTGTTCCAGGATGGCATGGAGGCGGCGGCGCTGGTGAAGGAGCTGGTGCTGATCGTGCAGCGGCTGCGCGCGTGCAGCGGCCGCATGGAGCAGGGCGCGCTGCGCGTGGACGCCAACGTGTCGCTGCACCGGACTGGGGAGCCGCTTGGGACTAGGACTGAGGTAGGCAGCTGCTGTATGACTTCTTCTAGCTGGTAGCATCAAGCTGAGCTTATAAAAATATATCATATCCTACTAATATTATAAAAGCGAAAGTTTGTGAGTATGTTTGATACTTCTGCACATCAAGCTGACACCTTTTTAAGACGAGGTGAAGCTTGCGGGTACTGTTAGTTACTCGATTTTAGAATATGAAGATCTTTAGTTACTCGCGTCCTCTGTTATTAGATTTGAAGACACGTGTTTTATCGAAGTTAATATAATTTTATTGTGATGAGTTGAAAAAAACTATACATACTTAGGTACTTATTGAGGATATGTTAAAGCAATTATGACAATGTGAAGGCCATGAACTTGGAATGCTTCCACGCACGTGCAGTTCAAATATGGCATAGACTTGTGACATGAACATGTAAAATGTGCCATAAAAGATTTGTAATTAATCTTTATAATTATGTACTTTTCAGATAAAGAACATCGGATCGGTGCGAGGCGTCGCGTCGGCGATTCGTTACGAGATCGACCGTCAGAGGGCGCTGTTACAAGATGGCGGCGTCGTGTCACAGGAAACCCGCTCCTGGGATGCCGTAGAGAAAGTCACCGTGCCCATGCGAGACAAAGAAGTCGTGCAGGATTACAGGTACGATTATAAATTAACTACGAAATTAACATATTGTGAGTTCCCGTGTGGAGACCATGATAGGCAAAGGAAGCATAGATCGAAATCCAGCCCGCTGTAATTATAACTTTTGTAGATAGCTGGTGTGGTGAATGAGGATGGACAGGGAATGTGACGTTCCTTGAGATAAGTCTAGCTTAATTATAGGCACTGTAAACAACCATTGATTTTTTTTCCACCGCCGGAGTATACCAGTGCAAGGCGTGAATGTTTGTGTAAAATTTATGGTGTCGTTTAAAATATATTGCCTTTAACATATTCTATTCTATTCTCTGTGGGGGTGTAAGTACCTGCACCTGGCTCTCTCGAGTGGAACCTTTGTGCATATCCCCAAGGTCTAAACTGCCTTCTTAAGCTTGGACCATTTCCCACCACGCTGGTCCACTGCGGGTTGGTGGGTTCAAATATCTAGATGTGCTAAATCTAGATATGCAGGTTTCCTCACGATGTTTTTCCTTCACCGTAGGAGCGATGATATACATTGTACTTAAGTTAAAAGAACTCATTGGTACATGTCAGCGCCGGGATTCGAACCCGCATCTCTTGCGTGAGAAGCGGGCGCTTACCCAACTGAGCTACCACCACTCCTTTAACATATTCTTATCTTATTTTGTTTTTTTACCCAGGTTTATGCCGGAACCAAACCTGCCTCCACTCCGAGTAAACCTAAAGACCAAAGAAGATAGTAAAGACGTGATCAGTGTGCCATTGCTTCAAGACACCATCCCGGAATTGCCAGAAGACTCCCGGAAGAGAATCATAGAAAAGTATCGAGTTAGACCCGAAATCGCCATCCAGCTTGTTAATGAACCAGCTCTGTGGGACCTCTTCCAAGGTGTTACTCAAGATGAAACTAGAGATCCAACTAAAGTGGCTAATCTCCTAATGAATGATCTCCTCACTGTACTTAATAAAAATAAACTGGAAGTCACAGAGTGTCCAGTCACTACTACACAGCTATGTGAACTAACAGATCTATTGTTGACAAAGAAAATTAATTTAGAAACATTCAAACAGATATTAAATGAACTTGTTGAAAACCCGGACAGCGAAAGATCTCCAGCTAGACTAGTAGCAGACAAAGGACTGTCGTTGGTCACTGATGATGACGAAATCACGCAAAGATGCAATGAAGTTATTGAAGAAAATCCTAAACTAGTTCAACAATATAAGAATGGCAAAGTCAAGGTGTTTAAGGCTCTGTTAGGTATTTTAACAAAAAATACACAAGGTAAAATCGACATGGCTCAAGCTTCAGAGAAGTTAAAAGAGTTATTGAAAAAATAAAGTTAATATAATTTGAAATGTTTGTATTTTTTCCTACCTACGCACTTTTTTCTAGTTACGTTATCTATAAAGGTAGGTAGGTATGTCATTTTACATGAGATGTTAACTCGATGTTAAGGATGTAGGTTGGTGAAGAGACAGTTACAACCTATCTGTAGAGGACGATAGATAGGCAGGGGGTAGTCCTTGGTGTGGTCTCTTATACTTACATCTGTTTCAAGCGGAAGTGCTTCATAAAAAGATATGATATCATAGCCAAGAAGGGAATCCAATTTCATTGAGAGATATAGTAGTTATATCATGTTTATCAAGGAACGTGAAGGAGCTCAAGGATGTTGCTTTTGAAGCGACGCTTGAAGACCCTTAGAATAATAACTGAAAAGACTGTGTCACAGAGTAATAACCACACTAAATTACTGTCACTGTCACTGTGACGTGAGCTGTGACCTATTAATATTTATGTCAATGTCAAAATCAGCTGCACGATGGAGGAACTAAAACCAAATTAAATCACAAAAACAATGTTTTATTCAGAGATATCTCTATAATAACTATAATCTCCAATTCTTTAAGACACCGAAACTAAAAATGATGCAACAACTGCAACAAACTCTGTAACTCCAAAAACACGTAGCCACAAAATTCACCAGAGGCAGTGATAGTTCATCATGTCAAGCAGATCCTGGTTGGCCGGGGTGGCGTGGCGGGCGGCGCGGCGAGGGCTGGCGGTGCGGGCGGCGGCGTCGGTGCGGCAACTGCGCGCCTCGTCCGGCGGCCCGGGGGCTGAAGAGGCGGCGCCGTGCTACGGGCACTGGGCCGCCGCTGCCGCCCTCGCTGTCACTGTTATTGCTGCTGAACATTATAACGGTTAGTAATCTTGATTGTAGAAGGTTTATAAAGATGATCGACCAAGCTATAAATGTCATGGAAATTACACTAGAAAAACCATTCTTATTACTGCTGAAAAGATTACACAACTATTTCACTGTGCATAGATTTTCTTTATTTATGTTTGAAAAGACTAGAACACAGTCATGGGAAAACGTAAATAATTAGAAAAATGCAGATATATAGACAATATTTGTTTGTACCTATTAAGATTTACTAAGATACATTTAGTTAAACCATTTTTACACAAGTTAATTATTGTTATTAATAAAGTCGTAAATTTTAATACAATTGCTGGATTGTAATTGTATTAGTATTGTAATTTTAAATTAATGAAATAAACAGGTACCGATTGCTGGATTCTATTTATACACCAAAAAAGGATTTGTCCCTCAAGTTGCTCATCATCTTTTTGGGTAAGGACAAGTTGTTTTCATCAGCTAATCCCAGTTTGGATTACAGCGACGTTCGAATAAGCCTGGGTACAGATTATCAAGGCTCTATGGTATAACAATTTCTGTCAACATTCTGTTCTGGAGCATTTTGAATCTGAATCACTGTAATTTTATGTTTAGGTAGTATGTAGAACTCTTATTTAATTCTCTGTTCAAATAAAATTTCTGTTGGTTTCCAGAAAAGAGATTCTTCAAGGCAGCCCTACTAGGAAATGTTCAAGAGTTAGAAAAGTAAGTAAATATTAACTATTTCTATTTGACCTAGGTACCTAACATTTTCCATAACACAACATTTTTAAGTACATTTTCATCAGGTATGAACTGTTCAATATAAGAGATTATGTTGTAAAAACACCATTCATATCTAAAAAGCAAAAATAAATATTAGACTGTTTGAATGTTACAGACAAATCCAATCCCTGGAAACTGTGGTCGGTAGCGGCGGCGGCGGCGGCGGCGAGGAAGAAGGCTCGGCGGCAGACCGGCGGCACACACTGGGCTGGACGGCGCTCATGGCCGCCGCCGCCAACGACCGGGCGCCGTGCGTGCGCGCGCTGCTGGCCCGCGGCGCCCGCCCCGACGCCCGCGACCGCTACCCCGGCGCCGCCGCCGCCGCCGCGCGACACGGACTACACGCGTTAGACATCCTCCAGCGAAGAGAAGAAGAGTTCTGTCCGTCGATGAACGCACGCGCCTCCTATCTCGGGTGGACTGCGCTTCACTATGCGGCTCTAGGGGATAGTGCTGACAGCACCCGCGCGCTGCTAGCTGGCGGTGCTGACCCTACAGCTAGAGACCATGCAGGACGCCGCGCCATACACTACGCTCGAGATGCCTCCCCTACTAGAGAGTTACTCGTAGAAGCAGCGAAGGACTGGGAGCGCGCGGCCGCCGCAGCCGCCGCTGAGGAACGCCGCCGCTTTCCCTTAGAACAACGACTCAAGCGGTACCTAGTCGGCCAGCGCGCCGCCATCAACGCCGTGGCCGCCGCCGTGCGCCGGAAAGAAAACGGCTGGTCAGACGAGGACCATCCTCTCGTCTTCCTCTTCTTAGGAAGTTCAGGCGTCGGTAAAACAGAGCTAGGGAAGCAGCTAGCTCGATACCTGCACGGGGACCAGCCGGGGGCTTTTATACGGCTGGATATGTCGGAGTATGGGGAGCGGCATGAAGTGGCCAAGCTGATAGGGGCCCCGCCGGGGTATGTCGGGCATGAGTCGGGCGGCCTGCTGACCCGTGCGCTGCAGAAGCGACCGGACGCCGTGGTGCTGTTGGACGAGGTGGACAAGGCGCATCCTGATGTTCTGACTGTGTTGTTGCAGCTGTTTGATGAGGTGAGGTTTTGGGATATTTAGAAATTATACTACTTATGCATATGAGTGGCGCCAACGAAAAAAAAACTGCTAAACGTAGTTTCCAGGCTTAGCATATTTACTGGCGGCCCTTTTCTTTTAGGGTTTAAAAGCTTAATTATGTGGTTTCCAAGGCATATTTCACAGTTTGACGCACGTATTGAGTCGGTGTGAAATAGTCAATTTCATCTAAAACATTAATATTTCCAGGGTCGGCTTACAGACGGCAAGGGCAAACTGATCGAGTGCAAAGACGCCGTGTTCGTGATGACTTCCAACTTGGCAGCCGACGAGATCGCGCAATACGGCATGCAGCTGCGGCGCGAGGCCGAGCGCCCCCCGGCCGGCCTCGCCCCCACAGTTTCCGCCCCCGACGCCCCCGCAGTTACCGCCCCCGACGACCAGCCCGCCCCCGAAGTGCAAGTCTCACGCCAGTTCAAAGACCAAGTCGTCCGACCGATCCTGAAGCGCCACTTCGGGCGAGACGAGTTCCTCGGCCGCATCAACGAAATGGTGTACTTCTTGCCCTTCTCACGAGCAGAGTTGCTAGAGCTGGTTCAGTTGGAGCTCGGGCGCTGGGCGGAGCGGGCGCGTGCCCGCCACGGGATCGACTTAGCTTGGGAAGGGGGAGTATTAGGTGCTTTGGCTGACGGTTATGATGTCCACTATGGAGCTAGGAGTATCCAGCACGAGGTGGAACGGCGGGTCGTGAACCGGCTGGCGGCGGCGGCGGAGCGCGGGGAGCTGCCGCGGGGTGCGGGGGTGCGGCTCGAGGCGCGCGGGGGGAGGCTCGCGCTCGCCGTGCGGCGCCCGCCTGATGGCAACTACAAGCCGCTTGACGCCGAGTGAAGGGAGCTAGGGACTGTGGGACTGAGTGAATGTAGGCAGTGAATGTAGGCAGTGAAGTGACCAGTGATGGGTGGGCCTGAATACATGGTGGCAAATTTCTGTACATAAAATTATGCATAATGCAACTGTTAGGTGCCTGCTGTTAGTTTATAATAATAATTTAGATAAATAAAAATGCGATTACATATGTAATATTATGTTTTGGATCACGCACATTATAACAGGCCGCAGCACAAAAGTTTCCTTTTGAACTAAGTACTTACCTACTTAACGAATACTGCCGGGGCGGGCCGCGGCGATCTCAAGATCTCTCACCTTATAAATTTAACTTCCTCGAAACATAAAAACCGTGAAAAATATAATTATATAGGTAACTACTGAAAATGTCTGTAACAGTAATATTTCTGTAACACAATACTTATGTTGTTCTGCAGAATGATTGGAAACAATGGTCTTAACTTTGATCACAAACATTTGGTTAACAAAAGTGTTTAATGTTTATAGCATTGAAATGTAAGGCGGTGAAGGATTTTGTTGATGGATTACTTACGCGCCCTGAATAAGTACGCAGGAGAACAGGGGAGCCCAACTGTGGCCACTTCTGGGGCACTGAGATTAGTACCGATCAAATTAATGTATAATTTGAATATAGACAAATGGACCGTGTATTTAGGCGGGCTATTTTGACTTACTAACCTAAGATCGATATGTACCTACCAGTGGCGGCTGGTGCCTCAGATACCCGGTGGTGCACTTTATGGGTTTAGTAAATTTTGGAAGAAAAATAGGTAGATTAGGTACCTATTACAATTGAAAGTAAAAAAATTATAAGTATATTTTACCTTATTTATATTTTAAATCCATTCTGCGTTCCTTTTTTGACGCGAAATTGCCTCTCCGCCGAAACGAAAACAACACACGGAAAGCAAAATAAAGCATTTAGTCTCTCACATCCACATAACCATTTATTTTTATTGTACATTTCACTTTTGAAAATTCAGGCATAAGTTTAATTTTTTGTTTTGCACTCCTGTTTTAAGATGAGAAAAGGCCGAGGCGGCTCAGCAGATTTAATGTCCAGTCTATTTTGAAATGTCCTATTGCTTTTTATGTACTTAGTCCATATTGTATTTTCATACACATTTCCACTCACACACACACATATACACTCACGAAATATTTACTACTTTCTTGGTTAATAAGTAATTAGAGTAACAAATTAATTACGTATTCGCGCGCGAAAGGTGAAACTGCGACAATGACATGACAAGTGCATCGTTCGTAGGTCACGCCACCGGTCAAGGCCGCCGCCCGCGCCTCCCGTGGCGTCATTCGTATGATTTCGGCAATTTCCGGTCGCGTGCGGCGCACGAATTTATCCTAGAACTGCATACAGTTTGTACTGAGCATCTTCCGTCTCACGCGCCGGGCGATTTCCATCCTGTTTCATACTATGTGTAGGAGCTCGCTCCGTGCGACAATCCGAGCGCACGAGGCCGTTTTTGTTCAAGCAAAAATAAGATCTAATTCTTTCGCAGTAGAAATCAAAATAGGCCAGCTCGATTCAATTTAACTCGTAACGTTCGAATGATTTATGTAATTTCTGTTTAGGGTAGGTATTACGGTTGTTATATTGGTATTTTTGTGAAGTTTTCTTTAGACGTACCTAGTACCTACCTAGTCTAGTATGGTATAGGAAGAAGGAAGGTACATATTTAGAAGGTTTTTAAATGGTAGTGCGTTGCACGGGCGCACTTAAGGTGCAGCCGCCACTGGTACCTACCTACCTATTAGTGCATAGGCCATGCACTAATGACATTCCATATGCAGCATGGGTACCTATAGGTATGATAGTTTAGTGATTATTGTACCTATATGGAGTAGGGTGGCTGTTACGAACTTCTATTTAAATACTACATAAATTCATTTAGCTAATTGCGTTTAATGCACTAAACAATTTTATCCTAAACATGTTTAGCTTCATAATTCACCATGGTATTTCGATTACTATTTAGTTAAATGCGTTTAGCATCCTGCGATTTGTTATTTACGTTCAGTTCCACATCTTTTTAATGAGAGACTTCATATTTTTTATTGAACATTCGAAACGACTCAGCGTAAAACGGAGTCAATCTATCAATTTCAAACATAGACAAAATAACACTATTTATTTCAAAACAAAACTTATTTCGGCTTTCACCGCGTGGTGGTGTTTGTATTTATTTGTTGTTGTGATTTCAAAGTAAAATGAATAGTCAAGCAACTTCTTCTCGTGTTCGTGCCCCTAATTTTACAAGGGAAGAACAAGATTTATTGTGCAATGTATTGGAACCATACTTGCACATTATAGAGAGCAAAAAAACGTTGTTCCTGAATGGTATCAGGAGATTTAATGTATTTTTTATACAATAATGCTATTGCATCAGTAACTCTATGAATGATTCTGCAAGCTGCTGTTGGTTCTTCCACACCTATCACATCTCCACAAGTAATTAACTGACTGCCAGTTGTATAATATCGGAGTGTGCATAACAACTGGTTCATTGGAGTAACTGTATTATTTCTGTAACAATAATTATAGGTACTTACTTATAAATAAAAGTATAAGATAATGATGTAGTCAGATAACTTTATTATTTCAATACCTTAGCTACTTACCTGGTGGAAATAAATTCAAGATGTTGTTGAATTTCTTGTAGTAGAAGCGATACAGTTTGTTTTGTCAAACGAAATCTCCTAACAAATGTTTTATCCGGTAGTGTCTCAAATAAGTTAGTTCTTTCTGCAATATAGCGTAATGAGCGAGGTCTATTCATAAAGAGAAGTAATTCTTCATCATCGTCATCAAACAAAATATCCCACAAATACATTATTTATTAGATAACCTCAACATAACCTCTGAACAATGACCTCTGAATCTCTCACAGACAACAACTAGACATCACTGAGGAAAAATGCTAGAAATGGAAAAGTTCTCTTGACAGCCGGTCGGTCAGCTGGTCGCCGCGACTGACGCCATGACAGTAGATAAATGTGTTTAGTAAAGTTAAATAGCCATTTGACCGCATTTAGGTTTAACAGATTACTAATCATATTTAAGTCGTGGTAAAAGATGTTTTACGAAATTTAATTTCAAATTGTGTTTAAATAAAAAGTTAAATACATTTATCACTTTTATAAAAGCCACCCTAAGTATAGCAAGTAATTTCACCAACTCATCATAATCATCATCGATCGTCATCCATCACACAATAGAAATGTTATACTTAGTTAGGGTCTTTACGAAAAAGGTTGACCGCCTCTGGAGACCAATGGTTTGTAAACAGTTTGTTGATTTTTATCAGCAGCAATCACGTCTAATTGCATCAGAACCGAACGGTGCCCACATTCACTCACATTGTCATCAGACCTTCATCAACCTGTGCGATTCACTTCTATCGGTTCAACTTATCGCCATGTCGTCTTTGATTGTAATGCTCTCGCTTCTTAGCTTCTCTATAGCTGCAATTATTCCCGAAGATAACGATAATCGTAACAGTGATACAAAGACAAGTGACATAAAGTTTGCTGAAAAGGATTGGAGAACAAACGAAGTGATAAGTAATATGGAGAAAATCGAAACGACGCCTTCTGGGGCAAAACTGAAGTCGCTTGTGAAGCAGTTGCCGGCAAGAGATGTGAAGTGTTTAGTCTCCACTAATGTGCATTGCACTACACAAATGCGCTACATCAAACGTAAGTACCTAGGTACCCACCTAGTTAATTGATTTTCTAGATGTAATTTAAATCAGAGTTCTCGAAAATTCCTATTGGGCCTACTAACCTTTGAGCATCGAGACCATTGTGCAAATTGATTAGGTACCTACCTATCCGTGATTGCAATCTACAATAGAGTTAGGTACTACATACCTTTATTTTAATGGTTCCGGTCATCTAAACAAGTACTTATACCTAAATATGAAATTGACTAATCCAACATGGGAACAAATGTAATAATATGTAGGTACTTATGTCATCAACTCATAATACTCATCATCATCATGTTGGTAATGCCTAAAACATTTCTATGAAATTCGTTCGAACTGAAATGGGCTTAAACATAAATACCTACATTAAGTAAATAGGTACCTACTTAAGTATTTATTTTTATTTTTCAGAGGTGCTGGTTAACGCTGTGCGGCAGTCTTGCAAGCAGTGCACCGAGGATGAGAAAGCAGCCGCCGGGAGCGTGATGGTGTCACTGATGGTCCACCACCCGTACGCCTGGAAACTGTTTCAGTCATACCACGCGATGCACAATCTGGACACCCCCTCGCTGACGTCTTCTGTAGATCTTTAGAATACCTACCTTACACCATAATATTAATATTTGAATAAAACGCCTATTTATTTAATTTACCTACGTTTAAATTTTTGAGCTAGCTAGCCGATGACCTTATTCAAGTACCTATGTAGGTCTTTCAGGTAGGGAAAGCGTTTCTAGCAGTGCCAGAGGTTAAAAATAAAACTATTAATATTAGAGTGATATTCTATATTAGCGACTTTCATAGGTATTTTATTAACTAATCAGGTACCATTAGCAAAACAGACACTGGTCATTGTCAGGAGTCGTGAATAAATATTTGCAGCTTTATTTCTCTTCGCCATCGCCTTTCGATTTCTTTTCCTCGTCATCCTTGTTCTTCGCTTCTGTACTTTTGCTATCGCCATTATTTTCAGATGCGTTCTTCTTATCTAAGTACTTTTTCTTGTAACTTCCATCTGAAAGATATCTGTAAGGGAAATAAAACCAAAATAGGTGACTAGGAGCAATTCTATACTTCTCTTATTACTTTTAGGATAAAGCAAGGATATACTTATATAGTGGTCTAATGTAGGTACCTACGTAACGTGATAATTAATAGGTATTATTTTAATGGAGTTTCCACATCACAAATGACGTAAGTTCCTATAAGTAAGTAATTTCAATAGTCTTACTTTTTCTCTAACTTAGCCCAGTCATTCGGCCTGTACTCGATGATGTAGCCCATGACTCGGTCAGACCCTTCCTTCTGCTTCTGCGTACATTTGCGACAGTCGTTGTCGATAGCGTCCGGCAGAGTATCTACAACACAAGCATTAAGATCAATATAGGCATTTTATTAGTATACCTACCGGCTAATAAACAAAATATTCTTAATTCCTTGCATACTCAGGTCAGATTCAAGAACAGTTATCCGAATGATTTCTGAGGGATCAACGCATATCCAATCCAATCGCCTACACATAGTTTCTAAATAACCTGAAAATTTCGCATAGTTAGTAACCTAGGAAAGGTCACAGTTTGTTTCTATAAGAATTTTATTTAATTTATGGTGTTGATTTTACGTTTTAGCTCCTTCCCGTCGGGAGTGCAGGGGCCCTGGTCGAGCAGGCAGTTCACGTAGCCAGTCAGTAAACGCTCGCTGCTCAGAATTTCATCCAAGTCTATGTTGTCATATTTTGTGGTGTAAGTTGGCTTGTCTTCACATACTGCCTTCCCTATCAAGAACAGTGCGATGAATGCCGCTGCCTGCATAGTCGATATCTGAAAGTGATTAACAGATTCATAATTAATTATGACCATGGTAATCATCAAAATCTAAAGGACAGCTGATAGAACCGTGAATTACACAAGTAGACACTTAATGATATAGCTTTGGAACTTAAAAATAGAAAGCATAGGTACAATAGGTACCTAAGGATAAGAGGATAGCGAAGCACAATTAGATAGGTATATTCAGCTATTCCTTAAATACCAAAAACTATTTGCATTAGATTCTAGAATGTAGTTAATTGTAAAAACCTTGTTGAATTAGTACTTAATTAAGAAAAAAATTGCTGCGCTTATTAAAAGCTTATTTTATATTTAAGGCTAATTAAGAGCAATTTTTACCATTTATAGGAGACAATATTCTTTAATATCAGTTTAGGTGTAATAGAGCTATGTCGTCCATTTCGACTAAAGCTGTCCTGCGGAGAATTTGTAAGGGAGCAAGATTATGCTCGCTGGGGGACTACTGGTATCAGAACCCGCAAGATAGCACGTTCAAATACCGAGCTTTCCAAATAACCACGTTATTTCTCTTCTCCTGTGTCGGTCTATCAGAATTCCTGGAGATTATATTTAATACGTATCCAGCTGATCTACATAATGATGTGGTATCTCTAGGCATGGCGTTGTTCATATTATTTATGAGAATGTATAGCATTATGTATAAAAAAGACGACATCAGAGAACTACATAGTTTCATAGTAGAAGAATGCAGCGGGTTTGAAGACGAAAAAGTACTAAAAAAACAGTATAAAAAAATCAAACGCTGCTTAATCATGCAATCCAGTATCTGTTACTGCACTGTTCCATTTTATATCAGCGAGGGATTCCGACGAATGATTTACGAAGGTAGGTAAGTGGTAGTAGGTAAAAGTATCTAAGTAGGTAAGTATAAATATTAGTTACAATACAATCCAACTATAAGTAAAGTATTTTGCATTTGCAAAGACTTTTTATCATACTTAATCAGTTATTTAAGTACCTGAGTAAGTACTTACTTGAGCGGTGGTAGCTCAGTCGGGTAAGCGCCCGCTTCTCACGCATCACGCAAGAGATGCGGGTTCGAATCCCGGCGCTGACATGTACCAATGAGTTCTTTGAATTTAAGTACAATGTATACCATCGCTCTTACGGTGAAGGAAAACATCGTGAGGAAACCTGCATATCTAGATTTAGCACATTTAGATATGTGAACCCACCAACCCGCAGTGGACCAGCGTGGTGGGAAATAAATGGTCCAAGCTTAGGAAGGCAGTTTAGACCTTGGGGATATGCACAAAGGTTCCATTCGAGAGAGCCAGGTGCAGGTACTGAAACCCCCACAGAGAATAGAATAGAATAGAAGTACTTACTTACATTTTACTAAGTACATAAGTACATTTAAAAAATAAAATACCGTTTGGCAATGGCTTTTTAACGGATTTGTCCTTTAATAAATAAAATACATTGATTAAATACGGTCTGTGACAATTAGTTAGGATACTTAGGATCCACTTCCGTTTTCAGGACTTTATAGTTAGTTTTACTGTAAGTACTTAGTTAAGTAAGTAACTAGTTAATAAGAAATAAAGGCGGAAGGAAGCTCGCTAAATTTAATAAAAACTGAGGCACCCTATAAATGTCAATTTCATGTTACGACGAGCCGACACACACACATTCACACTCAAAGTAAGTCGGTGCGCCGCCATTACGTCGCGGACCTTGGCACACTAAACACGTAGTCGTTGTTTGAAAAGTAATAAAAATATGCCGTCCTGCGTTGTTAAATCCTGCAGGAATCACAGTGGTATTAAGAAAAAATGTGAAGGGATCACTTTTCACAGGTAAGTTTTTCAATTTATACTATATTTCATATGGTTAACGCTTTTTAATTTTTTTACTAGTGAGTAAACAAAAACATACAAAACCATTTCCCAGTGTTGCCAGTAATAATTTTAAAATGTCCCCAAATTTAATAAACTTAATAAAAAAATACCAGTACTTTCTTCTGATTTTAGATTTTCTAAACAAAATGACATATGGAGAAAAACGTGGATCGATATAATAAGGGACGTTAGGGGTGATAATAATTGGAATCCTTCCAAATCCAGCGTCATTTGCAGTATTCATTTTGATGCAAATGATTTATACGCCACTAAAGAAGGATCTCTTCGCGTTGTCACTTATGCAGTGCCAAAAAAGGTAATTATTCCTTAAAATTAATTATAAGCAAATATTTGCTGCTGAAGACTGCTTAATTATTTGTATATTAGTTGTGTGGTAGGAGTGTGTCATTTGTATGATTTATGACATCTTCCGTCCCCTCAGAAGAAAGTAGTACATAAAAAAACAACAGGCCGGTAGCCATCTATCGGAAGATTTTGGAACTTTTAAACTGCCAAGGAAAATCCCTCATTGAAAAAAAATGGTACAAGATGACGAGTACTGTAAAAAACAATATTTTTACTCACGACTTAGGATTCACCTGTATATAAAAGTTAAGATCAAGATAATTTTAGTAAAAGATAATGTTCATAACTTTTTTCATTTCAGTATTTATTTAACCCACCCAACATACAAGAGCATCGACCTGATGAACCGAAAATTTCCAGTGTTGTTAAAGAAGAGGTAGGTACCAATTAACTATTTATTATTTATATCTGGTGTTCTGTGTTTTATAATAAATTAAATTGAAGTAGTACTTTTTATGCAGTGAGTCGTTTTCCTTCACAGCTGTCAGTTGAGTTTTTGTGTAAGCCGATAGATGTCGTGACTAAATAGTGTACAGTACTGTCAAATACTTCAAATATTGCACAAAGAGATTATAGTATTAAACTCAGAATAAGAACTCACTACTTTTAATAGTATACAAAGTTCAGCCCCCGTATTTTGTAACTCCGAGTGGCATTCATTGGTTGTTATAAAATGGCTGTCAGCTTAGAGAATTATTAATTAATAACTTTTTACTGACTTATCTGATTTCAAAAACGTTTATGTTGAATGTAATGATATATTATTAGGCTTCTTGCAAGTTAATAAGTTTCTAAGTTGATACAAATTATCACCGGTTGCTAACGCCCAAAAAGTTACATAATAAAGGGGGTTTATTATCTAAGCGTCGTTGCGTTAGGGAACGCACGAGGGCATATGTACCTATATATAGAATTTTGTGTGTGGCAATAACATGTGAGCTGACAAGTCTGTGTTCTGAGGGTTTGACAGTTATGTTCAACTCAGACAACGCCATATTTTTCTCCAATAATGTTAAGATTTTTAACGCTCATTAGTTTTGAATATGTAACATATGTATACATTAAATGTATGCATATGTTACATATTCAATACTAAGTATTTCTGTTTATAAAGTTCAACAGTAAATAAATGAAGCAGTAGTGTCAAGTTCTATTTAGATCATCCTTGGAGGATAGAACAATTTGGTTATCCAAGCACGTCCTTGTTTTTACCACCAGTATGTAATGTATGCCATACCAAGGAGCGGTGGTACCTCAGTCGGGTAAGCTCCCGCTTCTAACGCCAGAAACGCGGGTGCGAATCCCTGTGCTGACATGTACCAATGAGTTCTTGTAAATTAAGTACAATGTGTACCATTGTTCTTACGGTGAAGGAAAACATCGTGAGGAAACCTGCATAATTATCTAGATTTAGCACATGTAAATATGTGTCTTATTATATTTATTTCTGTTTTAAGAGCCCAAACGTAAAAGAAGAACCACTGGCCTCAAATTTGGAACAACCATCGATGTCAGAACAATCTGGTGATCCAAGGACGTCTTTGCCAGTATGTATTTATTTGCAACCAATTTTTATGTCTAGTATAATTATTGTTACTTGTTGTTTGGTATGAAAATATCTATAGGTATTTAAAGTTAGCTATTCGCTTTATGTACCTATGGGGACTTATTATATTTATTTCTGTTTTAAGAGCCCAAAAGTAAAAGAAGACCCACTAGCCTTAACTTTGGAACAGCCATCGATGTCAGAAGAATCTGGTGATCCAAGGACGTCTTTGCATTTATTGCCAGTATGTATTTATTTACAACCCATTTTTATGTCTAGTATAATTATTTTTACTTCTTGTTTGGAATGAAAATATCTATAGGTATTTAAAGTTAGCTATTCGCTTTATGTACCTATGGGGACTTATTATATTTATTTCTGTTTTAAGAGCCCAAAAGTAAAAGAAGACCCACTAGCCTTAACTTTGGAACAGCCACCGATGTCAGAAGAAACTGGTGATCCAAGGACGTCTTTGCATTTTTTGCCGGTATGTATTTATTTACAACCTATTTTTATGTCTAGTTTATTTATTATTAGGTACTTGTTGTTTGGTATGAAAATATCTATAGGTATTGAAAGTTAGCTTATCATTTTATATACCTTTGGGGACTTATTATATTTATTTCTGTTTTAAGAGCCCAAAAGTGAAAGAAGAAGCACTAACCTCAAATTTGGAACAACCATCGATGTCAGAACAATCTGGTTGTCCCAGCTTGCCGTTGCTGGTCTCACAAGTATGTTTACGTCTGCTGTATTGCTTATGGTACATAAATACAAAAATAACCATATAAATGTCTTTATTCTAGAGTTCATCTATGTCTGAAGCAGCCTTATGTTTGGAGCAGCCATTGATTACTCCAAATTCTCCAATCACATCTCTGCCACCAGTAAGAATCTGCACACAAACTAGTCATTTATTGATGTATTTTTCTACAATATTACTGTATTTTGGATCTGTCGAAGGCATTTGACCTTGTAAATTATAATATTCTGTGGAATAAATTAGAAAAAGAAACAACTTTACCACCCGAGACACTGTCGATACTTAGGTATTGGTATAGTAGTCAGCGTAATACTGTGAAATGGGTTAGCTCGCAATCCGATGTGTACCGGCTGGAGTGCGGGGTAAGACAGGGAGGGCTGAGCTCGCCCCGCCTCTTCAACTTTTATATAAATAAGCTAATCGTTGAGCTCAGCAGCGCCAATATCGGATGTCATGTTGACGGAGTCTGCATCAATAACATCAGTTATGCTGATGATATGGTGCTGCTGAGCCCATCGATTGAAGCTCTGAATAGACTGATCAGTATCTGCGAGTCATATGCGGCGGCTCAGGGGCTCAAATATAACGTTACAAAGAGCGAGTTCATGGTCTTCAGGGCGAGAGGCATGGAATATGACAGTATTCCGTGTGTCTCGCTCTGCGGATCATCCTTGCGCAGAGTTACCCAGTTTAAATATTTGGGCCACTGGGTGACGGATGACCTCAAAGATAACTGTGACATTGAACGGGAGCGTAGGTCGCTGGCGGTCCGCTGCAACATGTTAGCCCGTAGGTTTGCACGGTGTACGAAGCCAGTTAAAGTAACGCTGTTTAAAGCTTACTGTCAATCATTCTACACCTGCAGCCTATGGGTGGACTTTACCCAGCGGACATACAGCGACCTGCGTGTCCAGTATAATAATGCACTGAGGGTTCTGTTGGGGCTGCCGTGGCGATGTAGTGCTTCGGGGATGTTTATGGAAGCAAGTATAAATGGTTTTGCCGCCATCATTAGGAACAGATGTGCATCTCTGATGGCTCGCATCCGCTGCAGTACCAACAGCATCCTCAGTGTCTTTGCTGATCGATGGGACTCTCCATTGACTCAGAGATGGATGCGGTTACACACCAATTAACATATTCTTGTTGTATATATATGCCTACTAACACTAGATGTAAGAACATTGTATTACTAACTGCTATGGACTTCTTGTCTGATAATAAATAAATAATAAAATAAATAAAATAAAAATTTGTTTGGCACAGCCAATAGTACCTACAGCCAATATCAAATTACAATCAGCAGGACCCTTGTTTAATATAGAAAAAGGTGTAAAACAGGGCGACCCGCTACCCGCTATCTCCAAAACTATTTACTTGTTCGAAGAAGTTTTCAGAAAGCTTGCGGTCCCATGGGAAGACATAGATTATCCAATCTTCGCTGCGCCGATGACATCGTACTCTTTGCCCCGTCGGCATCAACACTCGAACACATGCTGTAAGATCTCATCACGGCAAGCGTTCAAGTCTGATTGTCGATGAATCGGTCCAAAACCAAAATCACGTAGCGCGAAACGTAGGGTCACGGTTAACGGATAACGGAATTGAATTTGAATTTTCAAAACTCGTAGAAAAAAAGATGTGGAGAATGATCCCCTGAGTCACCCCCTTTCGGCTTAGTATACCTTTTTTGAAACACCCTGTAAGTATATGATATGTTTCATTCCAGATTTTAGCTACATCATCGGCACCCGACCATCAAGAACTCGATTTTAACCAACCCATGTCAATACTGTACACTCATCGACGTATGAAGTACGATCTGATGAAGAAGGCTACATTGATACAAAAACAAAAAAGGAAGATAAAAGTTTTAAACCAGAAAGTAAGGCGACTCCAAGATAGAAATAAATCTCTCAAAGATATTTTGAAAACCTTAAAAAATAATAAAACAGACACCTAGATACTGACCTATTTAGTACCTTAAATGAAAACATCGTTGCTGCTGATTTATTCAACAACTATAATAGAAAATAACAAAAAAATTACAATAAATACTCTGCAACTCTGTCTCACACTGAACTATTATTCTCCAAAATCATACAATTATGTAAGATCAACATTCAACACTGGCTTTCTCGAAGTCCCTGTGAAAGTGGTATGGACATTTAAAAGCGGATCCAGGGTTTACTAAAGAATCTTTCCAGGCGCTAAAAGCAAAGACTGAAGTGAGCACCGACGACATGGCAACAGGCGTTTAAGAAAGTGCTCCCTTAGCTTCACAAGTTTTTCTTTTGGTTGAAACCACCGCTTCAAAATTTCTTTAGGGTATTTTTAAGTAACACTTTGTCACGGGAACAAAAACCTAATATATAGTTAAAATATGCCTCTACACCTTTTAATGAGCCGTTTTTCTTGACAGTTGTCAGTTGATTTTTATGTAAGCCGATAGATGTCGTGACTACATAGTGTACAGTTCTGTGAAATACGTATAATATTGCATTTAGAGAACAAAGTCAGAACTTCAATCTGAAGTATTAAACTTAAAAACAAATATCCCGACGAATTGAGAACCTCCTCCTTTTTTGAAGTCGATTAAAAATAAGAACTGACTACTTTTAATAGTACCTATCTCTATTTCGTAACATATTAGCTGACACAAAATCTGTATTCTGAGGGTTTGACAGTTTTGTTCAACTCAGACAACGCCATTTTTTTCTCCGATAATCTTCATTTTTTTATTTATTCGGATCATATATTATTTCAAAAGGTGGTTACCATTTTAACAGACTTCAAAATTCACAATAGTAAGTAAGTATAATTTACAATAAATATATTTAATGAGTATTTGACCCTAAATCATTCAATATATGAGTACAAATTGTACTTACCCGATTTTTAGGGGAAATTGGTTTCGTAATGGCAACCCTGTGCACCTACACACTCTCATGTCACTGCCATTGCCATTGTTGTGCCTCAGTTTTTTATTAGTGGGCTTCACAGAGTAGGCGGGCTTCCTTCACAGATTAGAGAGCCTATTCCTTCCGCTTTTTTCTTTTTATCTATTTCGATGTTAATCCTACTAATATTCTCACTAATATTAGATATAAAATGCGAAAGTTTGGGAGTAATTATGTATAGGTACTGTACAGTTGAACTATAAAGTCCTGACAATAAAGAGTTCGATTTTGCTGAGACTTTTTATCATTGTAAGTTATTTACTTACTTTTACATAAGTACATTTTAAAAATGAAATACTGATAAGGGATTTTTAACGGATTTGTCCATAAATAAATATAATAGATCGATTAAATACGGTCTTTAACAATTAGTTAGGATCCACTTCCATTTTCAGGACTTTATAGTTTTACGTAGTGGTTAGTGACCTGACTAACTGACCCGATGGTCCCGGGTTCGATTCCCGGCTGGGGCAGATATTTGTTAAAACACAGATATTTGTTCTCGTGTCTTGGATGTGCCCGTAAAATGGCAATAGGCCCGCGCCCTATTACATTGGGACTAACATAACACTCTGGCGAAAAGTGGGTGCAGCTACTACCTACTTAGGTTTTATAATTTTGGGATCGTTATGAAAAACATATTATAAGAACCTACACTTACGTCCGGAACTTAGATAGACTGTGTCTAATAATTATATTACAGACATGTACATGTGTATAGATTATGCGTTATGAACATGTTCCATCTTTCAGGCACACTCAAGAACTAGTATTCTATCCGTCTTCTGTCTTTTTTGTCTACCCTGGTGAAGATTCAAAACCAAGACCAAATCAATCAGAAATTAATTAACTAGTTAACACATTTTTACAGGGGCACCGTTCTTGATTTTTCCCGGATACTTTCCCAGCTACGACGATTACTCAAATTTAGCCCTCGCAATGAGAATAGCAAATTTTTTAATTATGATGGTGATAATTCCAACGATGATTTTAACTGACACGCTAGCTATCAGTCACCTTATCATACTTTCTTGCAAATTCGAGAATTTAAGAGGATTTTTTAAAAGCCTGCGGAAAGATTTCATGTCTCAAGAGGTCTCCATTTCTGAATTGAAGCAGAAATGTCTCGATGGAGTGATTATGCACCAGAAATTGATAAGGTAAGCTACCGACCTCCCTCTAGTACCTACCTACATGTTCTTCGCATCCAGTAACGTGCTTTTAAGAGGTCTAAAATGGCGATAAAGGTGATGAATATTTATTTTTCTTTCAGTAACTAGGTGGTATGTCATAATCTGGTCATTATAATCTTAAGTATGTTCTTATGATATTAATGATTATCGTTTCAGTATAAAAGACAAGCTACACAACTGTTTTGGTGTGATGATTTCAATAGAAGTGCTCCAGGGATCGTTTGTGGTGGTGTTACTATTATTGAGAGTGGCGGTAGGTATTAATTTCTTACCGTTTTGTAGTTAACTACGTCGGTACTGGTAATACTTACTTGAAAGTAACTATTTGAAAAGGAAAATTGTCTGATTGAACTTTCAACGCATGTTATTATGTTATAGAATAGAATAGAATAGAATACTACTTTATTGACTTAAAAATAATTTACAGACTGAAGTTATGTACTGACTGAAGTAATTTATCAGAACTCCGAAAACAAAAGCTGTTATACACAGGGTGAATAAATAAACACTAACATTGTAAATGGTCAGTTTCTACGGGAAAGTCTGAAACTATATTATTATGACAGTATAGACAATAAGACATACTTAGTTAAGTTTTAATTTTAATTAAAGTTAAGTACATACGTTTTGAATAGATATGAATCTAAGCTAGGTAAGTACATCTCATAAATAATGATAAGTAATTCACTTTTGCAGTTGTCGCCTCAAATAACGGTCAATCTGATAATGATGAATGGGGGCTTCATGTTGACCATCATGACACAACTGGCCTGGTACATGTGGAATGCCGGAGATATTACACACCAAGTAAGACAATATTTAGCACTTGCACTACGGAATATGATCACATTCTATAACAATATCAAATTAGCAAATTACTATTCTACACCGACTAGTCTTTCTTCGTTCTCAACATCGAATTCTCCGTCCCCCATAACATTTAAAAGCCTGGTTCGTTTCCGTCATGTTTGCCAATCCAGTCTTTCATTCCCAGGCGTCGTTGATATCGGATGCGATATTCCACTGCGGCTGGCACCTGCGCGGGGTGTCGGACGCGGGGCGCGGGGCGGCGGGGGCGATGTGTGAGGCGGGGGCGGGGGCGGGGCGGGACGTGCGGCGCCTGGTGCTGCTGGGCTGTGCGCAGGCGCAGCGCCCGCTCGTGCTCAAGGCGTTCGGCATGCAGGACGTGTCCTACCAGAGCTATGTCATGGTTTGTGTCAATCTATTAGTAGTAACCTACCTATCCTTAGGTTCCTGGTTCGTTCACCTAGGTAATGGTTTATGTTGTACCAATCTATTTAGTACCCGTAGGTTTTTGGTTTGTTGACTGGATATGGGCCAGGCCTGATGTGTAATTGTAGCTACGGGAAAACGTGTTTCTTTACAATAGAAGCTTTTCCCTACAATCAAAAATTTTACGTGAAATTTCAATACTCGCACAGGTAACACTCACCCTCTTTCGGCTTAGTACCAACTTAACCGCTTTCGCAACACCCTGTAAGAACCTTATGAAACACTCTTCAGTGTCAATCAGTATAAAGTTACTTAGATGGGTTTATTTATCCTAGTTACTTTCGTTTCAGGTAATCAGAGCGAGCTATTCGTTGTTCGCAGTGCTTCACTGAAAAAACTGAAAAACTACCCGAAGACACGAATAAATAGAGTTGTGCGGCTTCGTATATGATTTGTAGAGTTGCTTTAAGTAAAAAATCAGGCGTTCATTGCTTTAATAAGTACCTACTTACTTAAATATAGTTTAGTATAGTTACGCTATTTGCAATCGAATAATAAATCTAGTTTACCGTCACCTACCCTTGTAATTATTAACATATGTAGGTATTTGTATTTTTTTAAACCTTTATCATATTTAGGTGGTTTCTTACGGATAGTCACAGTCAGTAAAGCAGCTTTCCTACACATAGTTTTATCTTTGCTGTGTAGATCGACAAAATATCAATAAAATAATATTAAAAAAAACACATACCGAATAGGCTCTGCTCCTGGATTTCTCTAGCTCTTTCTTCAGATTCTTTACAGATGCAACTGACGGTTGACAGTAATTTTTCAAGAATACCTTCTCTTTATAGGAAGGAAATAATAGGCTGTAATATGAAAATGACAAGATCGTTGCAATCATAACAATCATTGTCCACTTTAAGTTCATACAGAGGTAAAGTAGGTAGGTAGTAAGTAGATGTATGGTTTCAGGAAACTAAAAGGAGTACTTAAGTACATAGGTACAGTTGCAAATTTTTACTATGTATATACTTACGTATATATGTATAATGTTCTGAATAAGTAGATGCAAGAACATTTTAATTATGATAAGTAACTGAACTTAGTTAAGTTTACCAATCTACCTGATAGTTAGTGGCCCTTGTTTTAAAGTCATCATCGGTTCTAAACTTAGTCAGGTCACGCTTAATGGCTTCTTGAGTTCTCAACGCAAAGCTGCCTCAACTTAAAATTTATTTATAGTATATCTCCATCACAATCATTTTGTAAGTTTATTGCCCCAGCTCTGACGTCAAAGATCACCGGAGCGTCTTCCCGCGTCCACTGCAGACGTCATCGTCAGTGGGCGGCTCGGCCACAGGAGGGTCACTCTATACTGACGAAAAATGAACAAACGAGAGTAATCGGCACGTTTAATACGGTCAGATATAGTCGTGGCTCGCGCAGCAGCTCTCTGATACGTAGTTTTTCGTTATATAGAGTGACCCTCCAGAAGTGGCGCAGAGGGAAAACCCAGGCACTTGTTTACAAGCCTCGCCAACACTACCGAGTCCCCGATGTAAACAAACTGGTTGGCCCTGGATCGACGCCAGCTTGAGAACAGCCAGACTAGCTTTGCAATTAGCCACGGCAGTTACACAAATAAGCACTCACTGACTTATTTTTGTCTGCGGAAATCGGAAACTTACCTGTATATTTGGGGAATAACTAAATTGTTATCGTTATGTTAGTTAGGTACTTAGGTAGTTAAATTTTATATTTGATGAGGTTGTAGTGGGCTGCTGTGGGCTATACTGATCAATTATGTATAATTTTTCCACTGCTGGACATATAGAATCCCTCCTAAGGAGCGTGACTTTACTCTCTCCACTATGGAAACATTGGAAATGTAAAACAAATAGCCTTAGCTTCATCATTAGGTTTAGCATTCATCGAGGGAATTCACAGATTTATGAGCCCAAATTGTACTTACTTAGGTACAAGAGTCAAATAGAACGGGTATACTCTAGAAGTAAGTAAAATGCAAGGTTATAAGAGAAGTCACAGTAAAATTTGTCATCATCATAACCGTTGTAGGTAGCGTAGGATTACGTGCAGACTGTTTATTGTCAGACTTCCTAGTAGTTGATCTTGAACTATTCACCTGTGTCGATGTCGCGCAAGTAAAGGCGTCTTACGAGAATGGAATCGTTCACACGGACAGACGGCTGAATCGGTTTCTTTGTGAATCGGCCCTAAACATTATACTTCAGTGCAAATAATCTCAATAATGCTGTCCAAGAGGGCATAGGGCACCTATATTGCCGTTTAAAGGTTTGGACCACACAGCGCACAGGAGTCAGTAGTACCTAAAACCATAATATTACTTAAGTATGTTGTATCACGTACTACATTAAAACAGCGAAAAATTTATTAGTTACGAACATCCTGGCACCATCATAAACAAGTTAATTGGTATGAACAACAACTGAGTCTGACGTAGGAATAACTGATTTATCACCATTAGGCATACTTCGTCGATTCCGAAGATTAAAATTTCCAATGCACTTATGACATGTTTATAAGATTCAATGCATAATATACTTATGTATGGATACATTTTATTTTTCTGTTGCCTACCTATACCTATTCATAATAATATAATAAACCAATAACATTATTATTGGATTGGATATTGATTCCCGCAAACACCTTTAAAAAACATCTGACTTAGGATTTTTCTAGCAGGCAGTAATATTTATAATCGGAAAATTTATAAGTAGATGAGGAAGGTGAAGTTTAATACGGTATGGATTAATATAATTTCAAATCGGCTCCTCATTAACATGGGAAATTTACATGAGCCTAATGGTAATTATTTGTAATTAAGACACCGTTTATTGTTCGGCTATTAAGTACTTCGTGCTGTACCTACCTACTGGAAATTCCACAACCAATTGACAATCAAGCGTAATTGAGAAGTGAGAATAATAAATTTCCATATTCATTACCGGTAGTTTCCCATTATAATTATAATAGAGCCATCATCAGGGCAGCAGCTCTTGGAAGTTGTGGGTGATGAATCTTACTGGTGTTTTGTACCTACGTAACGTAAACAAAGTTTTGGGTAATCGACAGTCAGGGTGCAATTTGTTTGAGCGATGCATTGATTGTAATTCGTAGGGAAATTGTGAAAGCTATAAAGTGTTTAGGGATACTTGTCTGTAAGGTCGTGCTATATAAGAATATTATAATATAATTATGCTTATTATATACATATGGGTCTACCATTGGAAAGAGTACCCAAGCGACCATTTAGATTATGTATTTAACTCTATGTAGAGCTGCAGCGGACTGATGAGGTCGGACCGATTAATACGGAATAGTTTTCTACTGGTATTTTTCTTCTTTACAAAAGCTTAACTAGATTTAATTTGAAACTAGTAGAAATAAAAATAACACATCCGTACGATGTTTAGTTATGATGCTTTATGAATCAGTCGTTAACGACACTTGCAAGTATTGATCACTCCATTAGCGCCCTTTCGACAAAAACCTGATATTGATATGAAATGACGACAATGAGGTTTTCTACGAAAACCTACCTGGGCAACTTCATGACTCGCTTTAAGGTAAATTTTGTTAATTTGTATATAAAGCACGTTGACCAGCGAAATGCACACCAGTCACCTCCAGCCTTCTCTAGTGACATATTGACCTCATAGTTAAAACTTAAAATATTCAGGTACTTTTAATATTTTACGTATCGACCTCTATACCTACCTATACTGACAAACATCTTCACCCGAAACTCCGGATAAGAAGTCACGGATCAAATGCTAAATTCAAATCTGTCTTCTTTTCCTTAAATTTTTGTTCTTACTAACCAGCAGTATCCTCTACAAATAAACTCATTACCCAGTACTTTGCCTCCTTCAAAATCTTAGTTTTATTTTTCTTAAACCTTTCGTTCTAACTAACCAGTATTCACTCTTCCAGAATGATCTTTTATAGTAGTAGTTTGCCTCCTTCATGCATCAAGTTCTAAATTCAAAACTTAGTTTTCTTTTTCTTAAATCTTCCACTCTTCCTAACCAGCTTTCACCCTTCCAGAATGAACTCCTTAGTACTAGTATGCCTTGCCCTGGTGGCCGTGGCGGCGGCGCGGCCCCAGGCCACCTACACGTCCAAGTACGACGGGGTGAACGTGGACGAGATCCTGGCCAATGACCGGCTCATGATGCCCTACATCAAGTGCGCGCTGGACCACGGCCGCTGCTCGCCCGAGGCTAAGGAACTCAAATGTAAGTAGAATTTGGATTTTCTTGATATAGCTATAGCTCATATAGATATATATATATAGCTTTTCGTGTACCAAGATAGGTAGATAAAATATTAAGTACGTACGTATGTTGTTGAAAATATAAGGACTTTTCCTTATAAATATGCTTGAAAGACTTGAAGGTACCTAGTACCTATTTTTACTTGTGAACAAGCTGTGTTTTAAAAATCTTCATAACGTACGTATCTGACTAGAATAGAATTATAAATAAAATAAAAAAAAACACGCACTCACGCCTTGTACTAATGTACTCCCTTGCGGGGTAGGCAGAGGTGCATTGCTGCACCCACATTATAAATACAAATGACTAAATAGATTAACTTCTGTCTGATGGTTCCCACATACCAAATGCCCTAATAAAACTGGTATATTTATAGCAGTCATTACTAAATTGCTAACCTACCGTATCACTCATAACAAAATTGCGTATTTTTTCCATCCAGCTATAAATACCCAGTTTTTGCATTGTAAAATTGTAAACTGAGGTAGTTATACGATTGCGTCACAGCTTTTTGCTCAAAATAAGTTAAAGTTTTTGCCGACGACCAACGTAAATCTTTACAGTAAACAAAAACATCGTCATTCATTTATCATAAGATAAATGATAGATAAAAACATGATAATAATAGGCAGCTCTATATATAATAATTGTTGTACTTACATGCAAAATTGCACATGCAGTAACAATTTGACTACAAATCTTCCAGGAATACCTCTCTTGTGGGTAACAGTTACAGCATAGTTCATAAGTCGTTATCTCTCGCATCATCACATTCATCACGACCCCATCCACACATCCCCACTGCTGGGGCACGGAATCTTCTCCTCTCCAACGGCTCCTTCCAATGAAGGAAGGGTTTTTGGCCTAGTCCACCACGCTGGCCTAGTGCGGGTTTATGAACATGTTCCGCATATCCAAAATTAATTAACCGACAATCTCTGTAAGTGGGGCTATACCGTTGGTACCAACCTATGCGACTGTGGTACCGCCCCCCAGACTATGGAGCATTTACTCTCCTGTCCCCTGTGCCCTTCCACCTGCACACGGGAAGACTTACTCCAGGCCAACCAGAATGCTATCAAAGTTGCTTCTTTTTGGTCTGGAAAAATATAAAAAATCGCATTTCACTGACACGAAAGAAGAAGAATTAACCGTGCTATCACTGCTCAAAACCCAGTATGCTAATGTACCATCCCCTCCCCAGCTCACATCAAAGAGGCTCTCGAGAACAACTGCGCCAAATGCACGGACAAGCAGAAGCCAGCCGTGAGGAAGGTGATCGCGCACCTCATCAACCACAAGCCCGCGGAGTGGAGGCAGCTCAGCGACAAGTACGACCCCGCCGGGAAATACACCGCCCAGTACGAGGACCAGCTGAGGGCTGTCAAGGCGTGAATGAGGCTCATAATTGACTAAAATTATGAAATTGTTTTAAATTCCTATTAGTATAATAAAGTTTTTGTTACAAATTGCTTGGTTTGAATTACCCTATAGCAGTAAGTAAGTAAGAATATTGGACAGAAGCAGTAGTGTCTATAGAAATAAATGAATTTAGTACAAAATTTAGATAACGAAAAGCATGAAGAGCAGGTGAGAAACAGAAGCCAGTCGTGAATCTGAATATTACTTATTAGTAGTAGTGTCTATATAAACCAATGAATATAGTATGTAGAAAACAAAAAGCATAATTAGACACTGGTAGAGACAAGCATGGACAAGCAGAAGCCAGCCGTGAGGAAGGTGATCGCGCACCTCATCAACCACAAGCCCGCGTAGTGGAGGCAGCTCAGCGACAAGTACGACCCCGCCGGGAAATACACCGCCCAGTACGAGGACCAACTGCGCGCTGTCAAGGCGTAAATGATGCTTATATGACTAAAATTATGAAATTGTTTTAAATTCCTATTAGTTTAATAAAGTTTTTGTTACAAGTTGCTTGGTTTGAATTGCCCTATAGCAGTAAGTAAGAATATTGGACAGAAGTAGTAGTGTCTATATAAATCAATAAATTTAGTACAAAATTTAGATAACGAAAAGCATGTTTAGGTAGAAGGTGAGAAACAGAAGCCTATAGATATTAATTAGCAGTAGTGTCTATATAAATCAATGAATTTAGTAGAAAACGAGCATAGTTAGGTACTGGTAGAGATCAAGCCGTGAGTCCGGATATTAGATATTAGCAGTAGTGTCTATATAAACCAATGAATATAGTAGAAAACCATAAACCATAGTAAGCTCAGCGACAAGTACGACCCCGCCGGGAAATACACCGCCCAGTACGAGGACCAACTGAGGGCAACTCAAGGCGTAAATGAGGCTGGAATTGATGTGTTACTTTGTCATATGAAGTAGGTTAATAAAGTTTTGTAATAAATTGCTTAGTTTGAACTGTCCCGTGGCCATAGAAATATTGGATGGTACTTAGGTAGTGTCAACAAATCATGTAAAAACAGTACAAGGAGCCCTCACTTGGGCTGCTAAGGCGTAAATAGTACTGATAAGGCTGAAATAATAAAATTGTTTTGAATTCCTATTACATATTTTAGTCAAGTTTTGTTACAAGTTGCTTGGTTTGAATTGCCCCGTAGAAGTGAGAATATTGGATATTGGTGGCATATAAATAAGGGACCACCTCTGAAGTAAACCTACATAGTTACAACATAGGTAGGTAAGTAAAGCAAAAAAATAATTATGAAAATCAGTTCATAATTAGCGAAGATTTCGGTGGACGTGCAGATATAAAAAAACTCTCTTCCTTTTTTATTTCGTATTCGGTTAATAGCCTAGAAGTATTAAGATAATAAGCTAAAGCAATCAGTGCATCCTGCCGGTGATAATGTAATGGACAGTTATGGTTCAGAATCGTTGGACAGTGATGGTTGGACGGATCGCCCAAAGGATGTAACTGTTATCTACTTAAGTCTTAAAATCTGCGGGATTAAAAGACAGTGGGTTGATTATATCTTCCAATAAAGGATGGACATGGAGAACTGATGACCATTGGGGTATATGAGTGCGTGAGTGGAGAACACGAACATGCACACGTAGGTATAAGACGCCCTCCGGTCTGCTGGCTGGATGGATGACCTAAGACAAGTGGTTGGTGGTGGTTGATGGTTGAGGAAGGCCGAGGACCGCAAAGGCATCTTGCAAGAGGCTCATGCCCATCATTGGCACTTAAATGCTGACATTGAAATATTTCTTATTTTATATTTTTTCATAAAAATATCATGCTTTGACAGGTATGGATTAATTTCTTACAGAACCAACAAATCAGTTTCCTACATTTTCAAAATAGGCCAAAGTTATAAAATCTTTAATCCCAGACCTTTATCCCATAAATAAATTTGTATGCATTGTAATAATAATAATCCTAACTAATATTATAAATGCGAAAGTAACTGTGTCTGTCTGTCTGTCTGTCTGTCTGTCTGTCTGTCTGTCTGTTACTCTTTCACGCCAAAACTACTGAACGGATTTGAATGAAATTTGGTATACATATGGTCTAGACCCTGAGAAAGAACATAGGCTAATTTTTATCCCGGAATTCCCACGGGAAAACTTTTTAAGGCGAAGCGAAGCTCGCGGGCACAGCTAGTATTATATAAGTAGTATATATTTAGACTAACACATAGATGTAATATTAGTTATTACTAAGATACATACACTAGATAGGTATATAGGTATAGGTATGTAAGTACATAAACAGCGATTCTACTACTGGGATATACTTACTACAAATTATGCAAAATTTGTTTATAATGGGGACGTTAGCCTTAGTTTTAGGTCTTTAACTTCCTGCTTCACTTGTCGTTAGCAAGTGAACCAGTTTTTTCCCGAAAACATCGCCGTAGAAAATTCAAAAACATGAAACTTCAGACTAGGTGAAGAATTGAAGACAGATGAAAATAATCTCCAAAATACTGATCTAACAACCAAAGATGAATCTACAAACCTGTTGTCCGATAGTTTATTTTATTTTTTATTAGTTTGAATATGTTTAATTGGTTAGTGACAAGTGCATTATTATAAGTTAAAGCTACAAATATTATAAGTACACACATCTTTCATACACGGGTAAACCAATTGAAAACTGGATCAACGTTTATATAAAAATCGTCAGAGGCGTGTATAAGATAATAATTAAGCTTTGCAGATCTTGTGAATACTAATTCATATTTACTGGAATTTATGTCAATGCGGAAAGTTCAATAAAAATCAACCTTAACGTAAGCACGGACAAAAAACAATTTCAAGTAAATAATTACTAATACAACAGCAATTTTCTTAGGTGCAACGTTCAAACAATATCATATATAAGAGGCGGTTTGGTAGATGGGTCATAATCAGTTGTGATCTACTAGCTAAACCATACACACCTTATCCGAACTTTAGGTAAACAAACATTTTATTTATTTTATTTTATCCTGAAGTGGAGTAATATTTAAGTCTGTGCTTTATTTGTGCTGAGTGAGTGCCTAAAGGTTTCAGTTTTTTAATAAATCATCTAGCCTATTACTAAATTGAAAGCTGAATAGAAAGTTTGAAGTTGTTGCTGTGTTGAAGTTTTTTTACTAAATGATACTTTTAGAGCTTTATGCACCAGCCTGAAAGCTCATTTATCCAGTTTTTTCAGTTTACAGCCGAGCATTGCAACTACTGGTTAATAATTAAATTTTAAAGAGGTAATGCTCAGCTTTGGCATACATTGGGACTAGCATTCCTATACGTATAAACATTCCACAACAAATTACGAATGTTTGTATGAAGTTTGTCTTATCCGTGGGGTTCCGTTTTCACCTGTTGAGGTAAACCCTAACCCTAAAAACGACGGTACTGAAATGCTCCAACACCAAGGTGTTAAATTTTTCATCACATACCACCTAACCTCACCTCTCTCTTCCACAGCATCATGCAGAAGCTAACCCTGGCTTGTCTCCTGGTGGCGGTGGCGGCGGCGGCGGCGCGCCCCAACGACTCCCACTACACGGACCGTTATGACAACGTGAACCTTGACGAGCTGATCTCCAACCGGAGGCTCCTGGTGCCGTATGTGAAGTGCGTGCTGGACCAGGGCAAGTGCAGCCCGGACGGCAAGGAGTTGAAGGGTGAGTGTTTCATAAAATACCAAATTGGTAGGCTACAGCGAAGAAAAAGGGAGGATTATTGGTTTTAATCATGTAAGAAAGCGGACTCGGTTCGACCATCCATACTCAATGGGTTTTAATCGTCCGAAAAGTGATAGTCTTTCAAAGTTTAACTTTTCTTTGTGCCTGTTTTTGGCAGAAAAAAGTAGAGTAAGCAATAAAAGACGACTTTGTCAATCTCAATCCAAAAATCCTACTAGATCTCCTCTACCGACCCACTGTAAGACAAGAAGTAATGTTTCTAGATGTTTGGTATACCCTCTCTATTCTATTATCTGTAGGGGTGTTATACCTGAACCAGGCTCTCTCGAATGGAACCGTCGTGCAAATCCCCAAGTTCTAATCTACCAACGGCACCTTCACCTTTTTCTGACTTTCATTCCACCCGCAGAGCACATCCAAGAAGCGCTGGAGAACAACTGCGGCAAATGCACGGACAAGCAGCGCGAGGGCACGCGCAAGATGATCGGCCACCTCATCAACCACGAGCAGGAGTTCTGGGACCAGCTCATCGCCAAGTACGACCCCGAGAGGAAGTACGTCAGCAAGTACGAGAAGGAACTCAAGGAGGTCAAGGCCTGATGTTGCTGGCTGGTGTAAAGCGTAGTCTGTGATTTTTAAATTATGATTCGATTTTAATAAACGATATTTTTTGAAAATTTTCTTTGTTCTTATTTTAAATACTAGTTTGTGAGGAAGGAAAATATATGGCATTGCTATGAATATTTGGATAGACAGGTAAAACTTGGCACAGATTGTAAGGATGTAAGTACTTGATAATGGAGAATGAGAAGATATAGGTATACTCTTATTCATATTCAACACCGACGCACTATGAATTTATTTTTATAATGGTCGTATAGCCAACATAATAATGTTATTGTACAAAGAAATACGTGAATTGAATTCAAGATAATTTGGTTGACATGATAGCTGCTAACATTTTCGCCAACTACTTATATGGTGGTATGGTGGTAAGTACGCCGCTGTATACAGGGTGATTCAGGGTGACTTCAATGAACTATCATCGCGTTATCTAGTCAACGCCAAAATCGAATTCAAATTGATTGTCACCAGATAGAATTACCATAATTAAGTAAGGCTAATAAACTTTAAATTGATAGAAAGTAATAATAAGTACATAAGAGATTTTTCCACAATTTTTGGATAAGCGCCGTAGCCAAATTATAAGTATAGAATAGAATAGAATAGAAATATTTATTTGCTGAATATGGGTTTACAATAGAGATGCCACGAATATTCGGCAACTATTCGGTATTCGGCCTATTCGGCCAGTTTTTTCAGTATTCGGTATTCGGCCGAATAGTGCGTACTATTCGGGCCGAATACCGAATAGTAAATCATGTAAAAATTACTTGTTATTTTAATCAAAATTGTGTATTTATTTCCAAATCACAACATTTTAGTACTTAAAAATAATCAGTAGTAAGTTGTGCTGGATAATAACGAGCATTTCAGCATTTTTTGGTAGCCCACGATTGCGCTTTTCATTGTAACCATCCTCAGAAAATACCCTCTCACTATAGACGCTACTTCCAGGTGAAGAAAGATAAGTTTTTGCAAATTTCAAAAGGTTCGGGTATTGTTTTTTGTTTGCTGACCACCACTTGTAAGGATCGGCCATTAGATCTAGGCGAACTATTATCAAATAAAAATTCAACTCGTTTGCCACAGCATCTGCCTCCTAATAATTAGCATTTCTGATAAAATCTGTAGTGACTTCTTCAAAGCAGTTCCAGGAACAAAAAAAACAGGTTGTAGCGCCGAATATTCGGCGGCCGAATATTCGGCGCTTCGGCCGGCAGCGTCGCCGAATATTCGGTATTCGGTATTCGGCCAATTCACTATTCGTGGCAACACTAGTTTACAATATTAGTTGTTTTACATTAATTTGGTTCCTACATATTCTGCCTGGTAAGGCTTGCAAATTACAATAAGTGGTATTACCACTCTCAAAGCGTGCAATAAATTACATTTTATTATAAATGATTAAGATAAAATTACATAAGCATCACTGAAAATGGTCCAATCTAGGAGCGATAACACATTGTTCACATAAGTATATTAACTTAGAAGGTAAACTAAACTAAGGCTGTATAAGTGTCTCAAAAAAGGTATTGTTCTTCATCCACTGCCGAACTAAGTGAGACCCTGTATCTCAGACAAGGGAGCTTTAGGAGTATCCTTTGTTAACAATATTTACCTATACGTAGAGGTATTAAATTTTCCCAGTATTCAAACTTAGGCTTTGCAAAACACCTTAGATTAGCATGTTTTTTAAAATCAAAATCTCACAAAACCATATACATTTTCACACAAATTCACACTGAAAAGTGGGTGCGTAAAAGCTCAACCTACTTTAAGCTGTTTAAGTTTGAACAAATTCTAATTTGGTGGCAAAATTTCGCGTTTATTTTTAATTTAATCCGATTCTATAAATATCTACGAAAACAAAAACAAACCGTCGCTTTAACTCGTAGTTTTTTTCCTTATTTATATTTATGTCCTCCTTAACTGCTTGTTCCGGTTTATTTGAGAAGGTAACGGGAGGCTGGCCGTTTTGAATAATTCACTGGTTCTTCTTAATAAACTCATGATTATTATGTGTAACGATGATTAAATTTCATATTTTTCTATTTCATCTGCACTTGTAGTCGGATTAGAGAATTATACATACAGGGTGTCCCAAAAGTCAACGATATGCCTTGGAGGGCTGATAGACCAGCTCATGAGTAGCCAGAATATCATAACAAGACCTCAGTAAAAATGGATAGTTTTCGAGAAATTGACACTTTTATAAATTTGCTGAAAATCGACACCTTGCGTCAGTTTTTTGGGTGCTGCCGGTGCAAAAATCCATAATGTTACTATTTTTTTGGTGTTGCATCACCCTGTATAGCCTTGCTATTGGTCACAGTCAAAAAAATAACAAGTAATGCTGTAAGGGTAGGTCATGTTGGAATGAGTTAAAGTAAAATAGGTGGTGAGGTCAGCCGTGGCGAAATAGATGACGCTAAAACAGCTAAAAAAAACTTACCAAACTCTTAAAAACATGTTTTTGCGTTTTTTACACCTTATTTAAAAAAAAAACATTTATTGACATTTATTTTAATTTTTCAAAATTATAACAGCCTATTATTATATTAAGTACATAATCAGCATATTCATAATCATATTATTGGGAGTTTTGTTTTGTTTAATGAATAAAAAGTAATAAAGGGTAATGTTAATGACAAACAGCTGATCTGACCCTTTATTGGATACTGTGAGTTAAGCATGTGTAAGCGTTTTACTTGTACAATATCACACATTTGTACTACTCAGGAATGTACGTTACCATACACTATATTTATGGGGAATGTGGAGTTGGTACAGTCCACTTTTTTCGAGAAAGATACTCAAAATGCGTTTTTTATTAACTGTGACCACGTTTTCTGTTTTCCCACGCCCGGCCCCACCACCTATTTTTCTTTAACTCATTCCAACATGACCTACCCTTAATAAATTTCCGTTAGATAAATTTCCTTCAAACAATTTTGTATCGAGGTTGTTTTGCACTAAAATGGCAATAACTTTTTTCTTAATGAAAAAATAGCAACGGTTTATACCATTTTGAAAATTGCATTAAATGAGCTATTTTTTTAAATAAGGTGCCAGGATTGCATGGTATATTTTTTTTACAGTATGTAGTGTCAAAGTTGCTTATAAAAAAATATGACTACCTTGTATGACTTGGAAAACCGTGTTTTCTTGTAAACATACAGCACTTGTTATTTTTTTGAGTGTGAACAATAGCAGAGCTATACAGGGTGATGCAACACCAAAAAAATAGTAATAATATGGATTTTTGTACCGGCAGCACCCAAAAAACTCATCCAAGGTGTCGATTTTCAGCAAATTTATAAAAGTGTAAATTTCTCGAAAACTATCAAATTTTTACTGAGGTCTTGTTATGATATTCTGGCTACTCATGAGCTGGTCTATCAGCCCTCCAAGGCATATCGTTGACTTTTGGGACACCCTGTATATATTTTTTAAATACGAGTTTAGTAGTCTATGCAGTCTATGAGGTTATCCGTCAGAGGACTAAGGTTAACGGTATCGCTGTCAAAATATGCAAGCCGAAGTGGCAGTGGGCTGGTCATATCTGCCGAAGAACCGATAACCGTTGGGGTAGACGAGTTCTCGAGTGGAGACCACGAACAGGCAAACACAGCGTGGGATGCCCTCCTGCCCGCTGGACTGACGACCTTAGGCGGGTAGCCAGTAGTGGTTGGATGAGAAACGCCGAGGACCGAGTGTTGTGGCGCTCCTTGGGAGAGGCCTGTCCAGCAGTGGATGATTATTGGCTGATGATGAATAGTCTATAGGCATATTCAATCCAGTCACTGGTTTTTAAACACTATTTTACAATCTTCACACTTTAGAGCTCTGTATGAGTTATCGATAAATTAATTGTATTGCCTATTGTTACTGACAACTATTTCTCGCTATACGAGTATAGGATCGGTTAACCTTGAGTTTATACTTTTATAGGTGGGCACGTAAGGACTCTGATGTATTTCAATAACATAGTGTTTTTATAATTTTATTCAAATAACAAATAAAAACATAGAATACGACTAAAACACAGCAATATATTTTACAAATCCAAGAAAATAAACAAGGTCAACATAAAAAAAAAAACATTGGAACAGGAAAATTCCCTGCAAAATTGATCAAGTCTTAAGAAACGTCTGGTCGCTAAGCCCGATGAAGCTGCGTCGCTGACGTAGTGGATACGTTAGCAAAACAACTCAGCCCGGCCTAGTCACAAACCCGTTTCCTGGGGAAGTCTGGAGTCAACGATCTACAAGCAAAATGGCTATATAAGTCCAGTTCAGATTGACCGGTACATCATTATTTGCAAACCATCCTTTCGAAACACAGTCGAAGCTTTTTATTCATTTTCAAAGTAAGTTAGACCATTTAAAACTTTCGAACCCATATTTTCTTAGCGGTAACAAACACTGGAGCTGCTCTAGAGTTTGAAGCCGTGGTGAAAGAATTAGCCAGTCAGGTTACCAGCAGTAGCCGTATATAAACTACAGTTGATACGTCACTGTAAACTGCACTGCACCCCAAGAAGCCATTGAAACTAACCTTATTTCTCCCTAATTTTCTATGACTAAAACCAGTGTTTCCTTTCCAGGATGAAGTTGTTCGTGGCCCTTTGCTTCGTGACGCTAGTTGCCTACTCCTCGGCTCGTCCCAACGGCTCGTACACCGACAGATACGACAATCTGGACCTGGACGAGATCCTCAACAACTCGCGGCTGAGGGTGCCCTACGTCAAGTGTCTGCTCGGCAAGGGCAAGTGCTCGCCTGATGGCAAGGAACTCAAATGTAAGTGGACTTTTTACTAAGTAGACTATTACTGCCGCTTATAGGAGTACCTAAGTAAATTCTTAATCCCCAAAGCCCTTGTTGTAAAGAGGATAAAATATAGTAGAAAACGTCGTGGTAATAGAATAATAATATACTTACCTATGTATATGTATGTTTGGGTAGATGATAATGACAACAGATTAGAATATGTTGACTGTCCGTGATATAATCTCCGCTGGGCACATTTACAATTAGTCCTCAAAATTATCGTTGTGTTTCCATTAGATTTGATTACTTTGTTAGTTACAATAAGAAGCCGTCACACAACGAAGGTGCTAGTTTAACAAGTTGTTGCTAATCAGGTTCACGGCCAAACGGAAACCGTTTATTGCTATGTTGATCATGATCATAGACAAATAACAGTTAATTCTAAACTATTTATAATATGGCCAGCAAAAAACGGTATCAACAAGCTTGTGATCTATACGTACTTTGTGGCAGTAACTTATTTGATGAATTTTATTTAGTTGATTCTTTTCATACTTATTTTACTTGCTTTGAATTGTCGTAAAGATAACTTATTTATTTGCTTTTTAAAAAGATGCTAGCTGGCTGAAAACAGGTCATATTTTTTTTTCTATTTTATCCTTTTAACTTTCTGCCCCAATAACACTGTGATGTTTCTGCAGCACACGTCCGAGAGGCGCTAGAGAACCAATGCGGCAAGTGCACGCCCGCGCAGCAGGCCGGCACGCGCAAGGTGATTGGCTACCTCATCAACAACGAGGCCGGCTATTGGCAGGAGCTCGTCGCCCTCTACGACCCCCAGCGCAAGTACGTCAAGCAGTACGAGACCGAGCTCAGGAAGGTCTCTGGTTAAGTAGAGAGAAGCAGGACTGAATCAGACTGAAACATACTCATACTCATGTGATTGGAGATTAGATTTAAGTAGGAAAATAAATATTTTTAAATCCTATTTATTAGTTTCTTTTTGTTAAATAATCATCACCTCATCTAGATGCATGACTTAGTTCTGGCTGCAATATTTAGTTCTACTACATGAACAACTAAGTGTATTTGAAGACAAGTATTTGAAGCCACTATATTATATATTTTGAAGATGATAAGTCTGAATTATAGGTAGGTATAGGTACTTATAAACTTCCCAATTTCTCGCTAGACCGGCTTTCTGAGAAGCAGTAAAATTAACAATATGCCAAGAATAACAGGTTTATGGTAATAAGTCGACCTTACTGCACAACCTTCAACTCTCATAATCGTTTGTCATCTTACGACGAACGCGGTTTTATGTCAGAACACGAGATTTGCTTCATATCGTGTCCCTCAGTCGAGGAAAAGTTTTCATGTAGAGATTTGGATTAAGCTGTACGCGTGATACGTGATAATTCAAGATTTATTTTTGTGTATGGGGCGCTATGATGACGATAAACAGCAAGATCATGCTGCAGTAGTCTAGAAAATCCCAAAACACAGTTAAAAAACAGTTAGGGCTTTACCACAAAAACTAACGTAGTATTCAACAGGTGTTTAGCGCTGTCAAGCGCCTACAAAATCTGTTAAATTTCGTTTTAAACACTTGCTAAACAGTGTTTAAAGTTTTTTTGTGGTAGCACAGTTTCTTGTTAAAGGTGATGTATCTGTAAATTAATTTAACTTCTATAGTTTACATAATTTTTAAGTTTAACAGCAGATTTTTCCCTGACACACATTGAAATTAATATAACAGATACTTATGTAAGACTTGTTTTATTTATTTTTTGGTTTTACTTACGAATTACGATTATGAAAAATGTGACATGAAATACGTAAGTACGTAAAATAATATTATATACTTAACAAAGACTATTAATTTGCAGTATTTTACACAGATATAATAATTATTAATATTACGTGCATACACATAACTAATAACTCTTAGCCAGATACTAGACTTGAGGGTTTTAACTGTAAAATATATTTATTAAGTGATATAGGCACTAAATTTTATCGTACAAATATTTAATTTTTAATTTAAATCTAATTTAATTAACAGCGAGATTATGGCAATAACTCTCCAGTCCAGTCTAGATAACGCTGAAATCCTGCAGTGCGTTTTGAATTTAAGTTTTCAGCCAATAATTACTAACAAAATTTCATTAAATTTCAATTTTAGTGCAGTACCCGTGTTACAAGAATCATTATCATTATATCATCAATGTACAACTCATCTCGCTCCCTTTAGTCGTCAGCCGCGAGAAACGCTTCGTAGGTCGGTTTGAACTCATCTTTAGGGTCGTATTTCTTCTTGAGCGCCTCCCAGTATTCTGTCTCCTTCTCTCTGATGTGTTTGACCACCTTCCTCGCGTTGGTTCGCTGCCATGGAGTGCACTTCGAGCATCCTGTCTGCATGCCGTCTTTCACGTGCACTGAAATATTTCATCAAAGATAATGTTAGATAGGTAGACAATTTATATTATTAAATGCTGGAATATTGTGGGGCAAACCTCAGCCAAGTTTTATTTCAACAAAAAAGAAACAAATGAACTTCTGTAATTTTCAAATAGTTTTTGATAACAAACACTAGCCGCAAGAAGCGTAGCGTCATCGTAGCTCGTACAGGAAACATTGAATCTGAGCCTGAGCTATGTATGTATGTTACAACCTCATTATAGAATTCCTACTAGTAAACAAAACGAAGTTATTATTCTGTGACTAAACAACGAATGTTTGTAAACATAATACAAACTAAACCTTATTTACACTTTTAAAAAACCACCCCTATCGCTACCTAAAAATGCGCAATCCCTCCTTCAAAACTTCACCAACAAACGTCGCAACAAAAATCCAAGATGGCGTCTTACATTTAAGTTCCTTCCCCTCGGGCGTGCAGCGGCCCTGCTCCAGCATGCACTTGATGTAGGGCACCAGCAGCCGCCGGATGGACAGGATCTCCTCCACGTTCAGGTTGTCGTACCGGTCCGTGTACTGCTCCGAGGCAGCCAGCCCCGCCAGCGACAGGCACACGAAGAGAAGCAGCGAGTTCATTCTGGAACATTCGAGAATACTCGATGTTTATAGATTGCATTTGTTTTGTTTACGTTGGCTTAAAGTTGATGACATACGTGTAAGTTCGAATGATTGTGTCTGGACAACCTTTTATGCAAACTTGAAGAACTTTTTTGCTTGTAAAGTACTAATCCTTAAGTTTTAAGGTGACACACGAGCGAAAAAGGTCGTCAAACCACAACACAACGTCTTTTGTACATCTATCACCCACTTCAGGTAAATTTTTGGAACCGTTTTTTATACGTAACACTGTGCTGCACTTGGTTTTTTAGATTGTCTTGTTTTGTAAATAATATCCAAAGAAATATTAATAGTTTCTAAGTAAACATGAGCCTACCTGGTTACGACGTGGTCAGTTACAATTACTAGGTTGTGACAATGAACAAAGACAACTGAAGATCGTGAGTAAATGATATCTTATATACGACGTTTACAGGACATCTTCAATGTCCAAACCCATGGTAGAATCTATTGTCTCCCATTGTTTACACTACTTAGCGATTACGCAAATCATACCATTGTTATGTTTTTAATTATTCATATAATAAGTGATTTTCATGTCACTTGTCAATAATTTTTGATTGAATGCATTGCAAACATTCATATGAGATGAGTTGATGAACATGCACTTAGCGTGTAAATATTATTATTTCTTTCAATCATACAGGATTTTAAATAATCCTAATATACTATCGATTTTCTATGAGTAACCACATTGTAGGTACCTTATTTCTACATGTTTTGATCTGATGCTGTCAGAGCAAGGTCATTTATTAGTGGAATACCTACTTTGGAACGATTAAACTGTGGTAAAAAAACCGAGATTGTACAGGGAAAGTAAATCTATCATTAGGATCATGATTCATAATTGACTTATAGATTCTTGGTAGTCATTCATATCTTTATAAATTTTCCAATTACTATGGCTATACCTGCTTACTTTCTTATTCCCAATCTCCGCTGGGGAGCAAAGGGCCGTATGGCTATGTATGTGCTTAAATAGCATTTGAATTAACTGATCAATATGTATTTTTTTATGCTTCTAGACATTGGCCTTTAATATAACACACTTAACTTTGATGACTGCTACCTAGACCAGACTAAGCAGATTTCAAGCAAATATTAACCCATGATTGGGAATCGAAACCAAATCCTTTTTTTGTGCAACGTTCATAAACAACTAACTACTCGTATACAACGTATTAGATCAAACAAATATCTGAATTCGTTGGCTTTGTCAAAACTTAATTCAAAATTGTTTGCTTCAGAATCAGTCTCAATATTCAGTTCACCGAAATAAAATAAAACGCCGGAAAAACAAACATCGAAATAAAAAAACACGCTGAGTAAAAATGAGGAAGTATTTATTTCACTAAAGCATTCTCTCCACTCTTCACTCGTCGGGGATGACGATGCCGTGTTCCTTGGCCTGGTCCTCGTACTTCTTCCTGAAGGTGCCCTGGGGGTCGTACTTGTTGGCCAGCTCCCTCCACAGCTCCAGCTCATTCTTGATCAGGTGCTCGATCACCGTCTGCGCGCCCTTCTTCTGAGCTTCCGTGCATTTCGCGCACCCTGTTTGGAGCGCTTCTTCTAGATGGTCTGTGAAATGGAATTATTTTATTGTAAGTTAATTTTAATAGATTAGTTACATTGTTTTAATTGAATTTTAAAGTAAGGTCCAGACTAAAATTAATATTGAAGGGTGTAGTGTAGGTATCTAGTTTAAACCTAAATAGTGGCCATGCTGGTATAAAGATAGTTGAGAAATAGTCTAAGAATACTTTGAGAAGTCAATAAATTAATCATCAAATCATCAATAATATTATATCTATCTATTGCAGTATAGTGGTTAAAGACCTTTGATAGCAATCTGTATACTTAATGTAGCCTAAGTTCTATAGCTAAGTTTGTTGACAAGAGGTGCTCATCACTAAACTACATGTCTCATTATTCGTTGCCCCGCATTACCCTGAGTCATTGCTAATGGCCATAATTATTGAGATTTAACCACCGCAGTTTAAGTTAGCCCGTGTCTAGAAGGCCGATGATTTGGACTGAAAATGTTTCATATTAAAATTAGGTCTAAATTATACAGCAGCAGTACAGCCAAAAGTAAACATAGCTGTATAAATCATTCTAGGTAATCATTACTAGTAACATATACTAGAGTACCTAATAGGAAAATACTCATGAAATCTTATTTGTACTGGGCTTCATGTATTGCAAAGTAGCAATTAAAAACTAATAACTAGAACTAGGTACTTCCGGCAGACATGAAAGTTACGTCACTGTAACTTGAGTATTTTCCTTTTGAACGGATGCGCACTGAAGTGATTCAACTATAGTACTTAAGTACATGGTTTTACCACTATCTATGTCTTTTAAGCATGGGAAATTTACAGATGCTGCCGGTTTTATGAAAATATATTCTATTCAAAATTTTCCGACAAAACGACTATTAACGACAAAGCACTAGATAGTAGGCTGAAATGCAAACGCAGAGATTACAACAAAAACTATTCACTGTAGGTACGTAGGAAATGTGCATCTTTCAAAACATCAGGGTTATTGCCATAATTAAGTGTAAGTATTGGAAATATCACACAAGCACACAACACAAACATTTATCATCCAAGATCCGATAGCAAATATTTTAGCAGGCCGGGAATCGAACCCCGGCAACAGCCAGTAATACTAACCGATACGTCACGCGGTCGTCCGTTAATAAGTAATTAAGGCCAAGGGTAGTACTAATGCTTCAAGATTTATCTCCACCAAGTCCACATCACTTCGTACCTTTCAGCTCCTTCCCTTCAGCGTTGCATTTGCCCTTCTCCAGCACACAGTTGACGTAGTTCATGAGCAGCCGCTTGTTGTCCAGGATCTCCTGCAGGTTGATGTTGTCATACTTGTCTGTGTACGTGTCGTCAGCCAGTGCCGCCGCCATCACGCAGGCTAGCGCAAGGAGTTTTAGCGATGTCATCTGTCAGGGAGAAAGGAGGATTTAGTTGGGATCGTGGATTGGTATACGGCCTGTATGGTTACTGGCTGGAAATAACGGAGTCGATAAGAAATGGGCAATTGTTTTTTTTAATTATAGCTTTAAATTTATATTGGTATCGTTTGTAGAGGTGATACTGACTGTTTATATAATAATTTGGACTTAATTGGAAGAGGAGTAGTTTTGGTAATACAGCACAGTGGCACTTTTTTAAATTTCAATAAGATCATCACTGCTTTTACCACTGGTTCGCTACTTATCTAGAGCGATTATTAAAAATCTATCCAAAAATCACCAAAACATTGATTGAACTCATAAAATAAGTAAAGCACACACAGTTCTACGTATAATTCTAATTGAGATGTGATTGTGAAACCGCAAACAGAGAACAAATGAGTCGGGATGACTTGTGATGATTTGTGTATATTGTACCCACTACTTATATACATCCATGGTCGTGCTTAAAACATCTAATTTTCCCCTCGTTACTTCATTATTTCATTTGTACTTGGATAAAAACTCTTTGTATACAGGATGTTATGGTTGCCCATTTGTCACACCGAATACAATAAACGAAGCCTTAGAACATCATCATTAATTTAAACATCTAAACCTTCAAAAGTATATTTTTTTTATCCGCGACAATTGAACGTTTTTGGTTAGGAGGTACATAGTACGTATGGAATCAAGGGTATTTGTCTCTACACACTTAGTCACCTGCTTATTGGAAGTTTCCGCGAAAAATATATCTGATTATTTCCTGAACTTTTTATCTAGGAAATAGGAAAGTACCACTAGAGTGGTTTTATGAAAAAACATAAGATAAAGAAGAAATTATTTCAGTGTTTCATGTTTTTTTATCCGCGTATTTGTTAAAAAACGCAGCTTCACAGCAGGAGAACCCCTTATTTAGTCCCATTTATGAGAGCCAGGGGCAGGTACGTTGGAACTTTTGGAGATCATATTATAGAATCTTATTTAAAAAGGCACAATTTCTTGAACCCGATTGGAATATAAGTAGTAGTTACGGGTACATAATAACTTCTTAGTATTTATAATGTTCCACAACTTCAATATTTAAGGTTACAGCTCTGAAAACAGTGAACTCTCGAGAAACTACACACACGCACTCACGCCTTGTACTAAGGTACTCCCTTGCGGGGTAGGCAGAGGTGCATTGCTGCACCCACTTTTCGCCAGAGAGAAACTGCAACAAGATCAAAAGCATAAAGCACCCTGTATAATGTCAACTTAGTGCGCTAGGCTTCACCGCTACAATATGTTGACTTCACTGATGTCATAATATTTATTTTCAATCTGAGTTTATTAGGGCATGCAGTTTTAACAAGGTGCATGAATAACGTATAGTCAATTACACACAACCTAGGAAAAATACAAATAAGGCCTTCAATCATATATTATATCATAATTTATAACATATCGTTCTATTTGCCTACCTAAGTATAGCTATTATAATACGAAGGTATTTATTTTCTAGTAGCCATAAACATTTAATCCAAGCAGTAGTTTTAGTAAATAAAACACCCTAAACCTAACTAATCATCAATCGCAAAAAATGCTTCTTTGTCGCACGTTTTGGGAAAGATACAAAAACCCTAATGGTTTCGTTTAGCATACAGCCGTTGATTCAAAGGGTTCTTCCTTTATTATCTGAGTAGATATCACATGAACTATTTATGGAAATATCTCATCATAAACCCACATCAATTCATAATGCATCATATCTTTTCTGAATATTAAGCTATAACTGAGCAGGGGCGCTTATACACAGAATCCGGTGAACCGCCTGTCGAATAACCTAGCTATCTAGCTATCGATAAGTTAGAATTGTCCGGGATCGGCCCACTATTTAGGTGGGTTACTCTATACTGACGAAAAACGAACAAAAGAGAGCTATCGTGCAATGTGAATGTTTAATACAACGAGATATAGTCGTGGCTCGCGCAGCAGCGCTCAGAAACTTCGTTTATGGTCATACAAAGTAACCCTCCAGTTTCATGAATTGTGAATGCTTCAGTCCACGTGACTGTAAAACCCACAGTCCGGCCTGTAACCATTACGGTGTGAATATGTTTCACGTTCGTAGTGCCTCCAGCCACTCATTACCTCTCCACTGAAGCCAAGCATTTGTAATTAAAGCTGCATTATGCACAACTGTGATAAGCTATGCAATTAATAACGTTACGTGAGTAATATGTTTACTTCCCAGAAATTATAAATTAGTTGTGTTCTGTTTGTTTAGGATAGGGAAGTATAATATGCAACCTTTAAGTAGTAGCAGTGATAACTCCATAAGGCATAGGCCCTCGTTGAGTCTTAGAGATCTTATCCAGACAACCAATAGGGTAAAGGATAATCGTTTTCAGAACAATTAATATCATTGAGCTCTACCAGTCTTCAATTATTTAGTATACTGGATGAAAAAGGGTGGCTATAATTATCTCTTTTGTTGACTGTATATGCCTAATTACTTGACCAATATTCGTAGATTACTTCTAAGATTTCAGCCTTTACTTCCTCTGCCTGTATCCCGCATTAAAGTAATATTAAACCGTGACGCCATTTGTGGTCATAAAAGTCTCATTGTAATAGATTACCCCGGAGTGGGTACTTTGCGGTTAGATGTAAAAAAGTGTTTACAATGTCATACAAATTTTCATTGTGGCTAGATGAGATTAAGATTATATGGTGTAGCATGCTGAAAATGGAAATATTCATGCATATATATGTATACAAATAATTGAGGGGGGGATATCTACAGTATGTTACAAAACTGGTACCTATATTATACGGAAGGGGGGTGATTCAGGAGGTTAGTTTGATAAACTTTTTTTCTACTACTTTTGGAAATCCACGAAAAGGCTAATCATTCCCTTTTGCAACACCCTATACAACTTGGTTTATAAATCCCCGAAAATTTTGGCATCAAAAAGTGGCGTTTACAAAGTGATTGTTGTATTATTTTATTCACAGCTATTTTACCTCCATCTAGAGAAAACTACCTGAATCTCCAGTATCGCGAGCATTTAATTTATACTTAACAATGCATTTAAGTATCTTATCTCAACGATGCCGTTGTTAGTATTCTTTGATATTTTCATTTTCCGATAGATGGCAGTTCTGAACACTATTATTGACGAAAACCTAGTTATAACTCAATCTGAAGCTCACATAAAATTGATTAAATTGATCCTTCATTTCATCCTCATCCCATAACTTAGGTACTTTACAATGTCGTTCTACCGCGTGCCGTCGTGGACTCGCGGTTACCAACATATAAATTTGATCAACACCAAGGCGTTAGTAGTTTCTTAGGTACTTTATGTGTATTAAAATAATTTTATTTGGCGGACTCATACTACCTATGCAATCATCAACGTACAGCCATCATCAGCGTTTAACCGTCCGTGCCAAGAAGCACCACAACACTCTGTCCTCGGCCTTCCTCATCCAGCTTAGATTAACGACATAATTATATCGTTGTCATCCAGCAACTACCGGCTACCTGTCTAGTCGTCGTAGGTAAGTACTATACATATAGTAAAATAATCAAATTATGAATCTCAGTAAACACTTAGATTATAATCCGAAGCAACAACATACAAATAAATAACTAATTCATCTGTTTTTATAACATGCTTTATTACCTGCAATTACAAGAAAATATTCTAATTGGATCAGCTTTTTATTGATCTACGTCAGAGCGGTCAGGCTTGGCTGAATAAACATGGAGGTGTTTACGTAGGTTATGTTCATTTAGCTTCTAGTTTTTATGTTTATTATTAACTTATATTGTTACAATGAAAATGATCACAGAAAACTGTGTTGAGTAGGAATATTTTTTGATAGAATTAGACATAAGTAAGTAACCACCATCGTAATTTTCTACGCGGTTGGAACTAGATCGTCAAATTTAAGCAGGATCACCTTCGACGTTCATAAAATTATGCACTCACGAGCAATGAAAAAGTCCAAGTGACATATATGGAACATCAATGGCAGGTGGAACTTTTTCATTGCCTGTGAGTGTATTAACTTTCTAGTTTTTTTTTGTCGTATTTAAAAGTATTAAAAAAATCTAACTGAGGTCTTTATTTATTAGACGACCGAATGGTGTAGTGGGTACCCTGACTGCTAAGCCGAAGGTCCCGGGTTCGATTCCCGGCTGGGGCAGATATATGTATTTGTTTAAAAACGGATATTTGTACTCGGGTCTAGGGTGTTGATATTTATAAATAATATGTACCTACCTATCTATGTATTTGTGTAGATATATCCGCTGTCCGATACCCATATTACAGGCTCTGCTTAGTTTTGGGTCAGATGGCTGTGTGTGATGTCCGCACATATTATTATTATTAAATAATGAGTTACTTTCTAAGCGAGCAAATATGGGTTTATATTGACTCTATATTATGTAGCTCTTACTTCAAACTTCATACAGTTAACAACTAACAACCAGCAAAGCATCATTGGACGATCCTTCTTTAATTAACTCCTAGCAGGATGTGGCATTTTTTTCTTGTTTCATATGTATTTATGGATTAAGTATGAATTATTTGTGAATAATTGTATGTAAATGAAGTTCTGGTGCTGATGCAAGCTCGCAGACACACGTAATGGCAGGTCAGACAATACCATTGTGTAAGGCACTCCACTACATAGGAAGTCCAATTATGATTACACTGGTAACACTTAGCTACAGTAAATAGTAATTATAAAGTTTCATGAAATGAGCTCATACTTAAGATTTTGAATTATAATACTTATTATAATTCAAATCAGGAGGGTGAAAGCTTTCTATATAACAGTAGTAAAGCGATGGTGTAATTTTGATTGAGTTAGTTGACTGAAAAAAAGCATCTAACATTGGCGAACAATGAAAAAGTTCCACTGACAAATACCGACACCAATTGGCCCCAATAAAAAAAAAACTAATTTAGTGTTTGAACATTTCCGTTAGGAGTAATTTGGTGCTATGTCACTGGAACTTATCATTGCAAAAGTACTTTTTTCTGTAGTATTTAGGTATTTTGAAATATTTAACGAAGCCCTTTGGGGTTTATTATTGAATTCTTTATTGCACAAAATAAATTGTTACAAAGGTGAACTTAATGCTAGTGGCATTCTCTACTAGTTAACTTTGGTGATGTAAATAAAGTGAGTGGGTTTTTAATTTGAATCAGACACGGTTTAGAAATATAGTGATTAGCAAAACTAAGCAATTCCCTAGAATGATCTAAAATGTAAAACTCTTCACAGCAGTAGCAGCAATTGATGCGTATTGTTTCTTCGAAACATAGTAGGTATTATTATAGCCCAATATTGCCTCTTCAATTACATCTAGGTACTTCCTTCGTTCTGTGAAGGATGACCTAACTTATTATAATTAACTTACTTAACTTACACCACAAGCACAACTCTCCAATGTAGAGATAAACAGTAGGTATATAAGCACTTATATATCTACTTTTCTCTACATTGGAGAGTTGTACATGTATGTACATGTTAAATTGTAAGACATCGGTACCCAAAACATCCTTAATAAAATAAAATTTTATAGTTGGATACATACATTCAACTATACTCCAGGGCCCCGCACTAGACCATAGCCCTGCATGCGTCAGCCAGCCTAGCACCCACGCGGTATATACATATATACATGTGAGGGCTATTCTCCCTCAAATTATAAACCAGGGCTTCATCGAATTCTAGTATTGAAAGGATAATCAAAGGCTCGTTACTTATATGCTCGTATCTTATTGCTGTATCCAAGTAAACCTAAAACTTTTGTGGATACAAAATACCTATAGTTATTGGATTAAAGGTAAAGCTAATTGAAAGTCCTGTAAACATAATGCAAACATCCTGAAATCTATTTATATGTAGTAGCTAGCCAACGGAAATAACCAGGCTCAATGGAATATGCAATATTTCATATCAATGAATAATTATTATCCCTAAGATTATTTGTAGGTACGATTATTGTAATGGTGTGACGAAGTATCTTGGCTAACCGCCCTTCAAGCAGTATATAATAGTTGAGCGTCGTCTGACAGTCATACACAGTACCTGGTGCTCAGTGAAACGTGTTGGACTATTACTACTATATACCTTACAGGTAAATAAGAGGGTCTCCGTTCTCATACATACATCTGTGGGATAGACTATAGATAAGACAGGAATATAAGGATCACAGAAAGTGTTGGAAAGTGTTTGTCGTTGGTTAAAATATTAGTTTGTACGAGTTTCAGTCAATTTTATCTGAACAGTTTAAATTTCAGTCCCGTAAACTTGTATAGATCTCGAATGTACCTACTGGTTCCTATTTCATTAACTGGTCAATCAAATGAGAAGCCAATCAGTTGGACTTAATTAATCGGCAGTAAAATAGTTCGTTCATGAATAGATAAGTGCTCTTTAAAAGTTAAGGTTGCTATTAGGACGTGACTAAGGGTTCCGTATTAGGATAAGTTCTTTTCATTCAAGTATATTACGATCTAAATTAAATTGATTAGTTTTCTAATATCCAAATTTGATCAACAAGAATTATAACTCATGAATAACCTGAAATGAAAAAGTAAGATGTTATGCTTACTAAAAATATACAATACTTACGTAGTTAGTACAATATTAGTTATACGGATCTGCAAATCTATATCAATCAACTTTGATTTCATATTTCAAGTCTATTTTAGCATGTTTTTTTTGTTTGTCGAATTAAACATTCAACACGTGAAATTATTTTCAACTTGTCTTCAGGTAAAATAAGTTTACTTACTATACATACATATGGTGGTCCATCGTATCAGTACCTAGGTGTTTTTTTGTGTTTTCATATAATTTATCTTAGCAAAAAACGGTAAAACCTTGTTAGTGACTGCCACGTTAGAATACAGGCTAGTTGTTTAATTAGCAGTCTCAGTAAACGCATTGTCATGGAAATGTACTCGGGTGCAGTTGCCCTGCCTCTGCCCCGCCGCTGGCTGATCAAGAGATCACATTAATAAGACCAGGGACGACTCGTATGCTAAACTAAATGTGTACCTATTGCTAAATGAAATTCTAGTGTATACTTACTTACCCAGCCGATTACTATACTTATAGTTTAACAACTGGTAACTATAAAACGTTAGTAAAGCTTTTATCTTAAATTCTTTAAAATTGTGCTCTATATTTCTTTATTATCGAATGAGTGTTGGACCTACTCGTATCACCTATGTATTCTATGAAGGAAGATCAGAGGCACAAAATATGACAATAGCATAATTAAAATCTTTTACAACAACAATAAAACAATGGGCAATTATTGTGATTAAAATAACCACTGGGGGATACAGGCATGCTGTTACGCGATAAATTCTCATGTATTGATACTGCTAGCTATGAGATGTGCTACACCATAGTAGGTACCTACATACCTAATCACAAAAAACTTCGATTCCCATATTCATGGGCATTGTTATCCATGACCCTTCATTGACCATCGTTTTCTGTTTTTCCAGACATCATGAGAGTGTTGGTGCTAGTGGCCCTGTCCTGCGCCGTGGGAGCGGCGTGGGCCAAGCCTGCCTCTACTTACACGGACAAGTTCGACAACGTAAACCTCGACGAGATTCTGGAGTCGAACCGCCTGCTGAAGGGCTACGTGGACTGCCTTCTGGACAAGGGCCGCTGCACGCCCGACGCCAAGACCCTCAAGGAGACCCTCCCCGACGCCCTCGAGAACGACTGCTCCAAGTGCACGGAGAAGCAGAAGTCAGGCTCCGACAAGGTGATCCGGCACCTCATCAACAAGCGGCCCGAGTTGTGGAAGGAGCTGGCCGTGCGGTACGACCCCAACAACATCTACCAGGACAAGTTCAAGGACAAGATCGAGGCCGTCAAGACCGTCAAGGCGTAAGGACGCCAATGACGCCATGTTGCTTCCTGTGCGGTGATTTGTGTTCGACTTCGACTGTACCATAATACTGCACAGTTCCTTATGTAATTTAATGAATATCTATGGTATGATTACCGAATTGGATGGCTGTAATAAAAGTTAAAGTGGGATGTAAGAAAGGCTGAATTAAATTATGAAACTATTAACTATATTTACTAAATAAAATTTTATTACTATAAACTATAGTTTGATTGACTTGAACTTTTCACAACATAACATATTTATCACAACATATAAATTATCTAGTTGTAACAAAAAGGTGCTGCGCCTTCAAATAGCGGGTAGGTTGTATTTTTAAACCAGGATGCATGCGAACTATCGAGAAATCAATCAGTAACCTACCATAAAGATTACAACCACTTGAAGCCTGCTAACGTGTTCACTGCACGGTATATTGTTTTGAAGTCCATACAATATGGGTTTCCAATTGTATCATGGCAGCTCTGCTGCTGCAGCGCCTGCCTCAGAGCTCGCAGCCAGCTCCCACCTAGTCATCTTGTAGCAGGAATTTATCGAATTCCTCGCGAAACTTCTTTTCACTGTCGTATCGATCCAACAATAGCTCCCAACTCTCAGGGTGTCTCTCTCTTAAAGTTCTTACGACAACTTTGATCAGATTTCCCTGTTTCGGTGTACATTTTCCACACACGGTTTGCAAGGCTTCAGGTATTACCTCTGGAAATAAAGGAGGAAATAGAACACTGAATAAATAGAGGCAAAACTATAGCAAAAAATCACATAACTTAAATTTTATTCATTCATTCTCATGAATCTGAAACTTTCTGACGATCTTTCCTGAAACACACACAGTAGTTATCTACACTGGATTAGGTATGCCACATAAGATTCAAGATTTTTTCCAGTGTAGAAGAAGTTTCAAATTGACTCACTTTTGAAATCCTTAGCATCGGGGGTGCACGGGCCTTGGTCCAGGAAGCACTTAGTGTATCCGAGGAGGATCCTGTCGTTCTCCAAAAGAGGGGTAATGTCAAAGTTGTCATACCGACTACTGTAGAAATCACCCACTACTATACTCACTACGGCTAACACTAATATTAGTCTAATGTAAAAAAGATGGCTCATTTTTTACACCCGATATAGTGGTCTTCATTTAAGTGAAGTGTTACTACAAAATAAATACGAATCAACGTATTTCCTATGGATATGAAGCGTCCATGTAGACAATCGGAGGTAACTTATGGTTCTAAGTTGAATTAAACAAGCAAACATGTTTATATAAAGTCTGTAGTCATTGTCTGTTATGCAAAGATGCGATTCATCCGTAAAACCATCAATTACAAATTGTCTACCGTGTGTACCATATTAATGGGAACATTGCATATAGTGGCCTTATCATTTCCTAGTTAACCACGTGTTTGGTGTATGAATGTGCCTATTTAAGCAAATATTAATTTTCATGTCAGTTTTCATTAAAAACCATGGAACACGACTGATTGATTATCAGCCTCCTACTTCCGTCCCCTAGGCCCACCTAGGCCCTAGGGGCCTAGAGCTTAAAGCATTCTAGGGTATAAAAAAAACTACCTACCATGAAGGTCGAACGTACTGTTTAAAATTTGAAGTCTCAGAATAATAACGGCATTCTGTTTAGAAATGTTTCCTGTCAATTTTTTTTGACACAACATCAATGCGACATCATCCGTTTACGTTTGATGTTTGATTTACGTAAATTACGGCTTTGATTACCTTGGATTACCTATATGTTTTGTTTACAATAATTTATTTAATTTCGGTATAGTTGCCTAGATGATTTACTAATTAAGAAAGCAACTCTTATTCATCATATTTTTCCAAAGTCAAAGAAATGGCCAATAAATGTTCAGCGAGTGGAGGTAAAGGCAACCTCGGCAGGTTCATAGACCGCGAGCCCCGAATCTGCGCGGCGGGGGTGGCGAGCGCGCGGGGGGAGGGCGCGGCGGCGGACTGCCTGGCGCACTACCTGCTGCAGGACCACGCCGCCGCGCTGCTCGGGGACGCCCTCGTCCCGCCCCCCGCGCCCCGGCCGCCCCCACCCCGCCGGCACCCGCCTCCGCCCGATATGAGGAACGCCGCTATAGGACAAGTCGCCAGCCTCATCAACATACCAATGAAAACCAAATTTCAAATGCTCGCAGAAGACTTCAAGGAAACAGTCTACGCGTCTTACTGGAAAAAACCATTGGGACAAGTTCGCGATCAGACGCCCATGCTGCCTGAAGGATTTGATATAACAGGAACCACGTTTGGCACCAAAATTCCTTATGAGGGGTCACTCTACGATTTAATAATGCCTAAACACCCTCTACCAGATAAAACTCCGCGATCCAAAGAGCCCGGGGTCCAGACCGACAGGCATTACTGCAGACCCCCATTTAACCCTGACTTGACTTACGGTTATAGGTGTAATGTAGACAGACGCGGGCGATTGGGTAAATGCTGTGTAACTGATGATAGAGTTATTCTGGGAACAGCCAACAAAGTGGTCATCACGAGCCGCGAAGCAGACTTTTTAGCCAGCCATAAGCCGAGGATAGGCGCTCAACTTGCCCCAAACCAGAACATCAAGGAGGTACCTGAAGGATTCACATTTGGCATACTGTATCCTCCTGACAGTTTTGCAGAGTGCATGAAATTTTGTGATATTAATCCTGGTTATTTATTTTTCCTGAAATGCTTGGCACATTTGAACTCTTTAAGGAAATGTATTTCAAAACTATTCCTCCCTACGTTTTTTCGCAAACTTGAGTTGGAACTTAAGTATTTTGATAAAGAAAAATGTGGATGGTTGCCGAAAGAAGTCGTCTACAAACACTGTGGCAGTAAGAACATGCGATTCAACCCCGAGCTCTTGGAACCTCTAGTAGAAATGTGGGGAGGATTTGACGGTACTAACATAAAGTACAGTACCTTCACGCACATTCTTAACTACAAGCAGCCATTACCAACAATGCCTAAAATAGAAGACATTGAACCTGAATGTGCAATTTTTAAGACAACTTACAGAGAAATGGTGAAGCCAGGTCAAGAAACCGACACTAGACTCAGAGCTGGCCTTCCTTCGGGAAGATACTTTGATATGGATTACCCTGTAGTGCCGCCGGGTGCCTGTCAGGCTGATGTAGCGAACCTGCCAGGTGAGACCGACATCAAGTCGTGTATCAATCCGAGTGTACTGACTCTGTTGAACGTGACCCACAGAGACATGTTTGCGGCGCGAACCCCCGCTGTCGTCAGAAAAGTGTTCGAGGCAGTCGGGGAGCAATTCACAGACGAGACATTCGACGCCACGTGGAAACAAGCTCAAGAGCAGCACTCGGAAGGTTTGGTATGTTTTGAAACATTTAGAAGAGCGTTGTATAATAATGACAAGACAAATTAAACAAAGTGTCTGTTTCTAAACTGTTTTTATTCGGTCCAGCTTTGTTTCCCAATATTTGATATCACCAATTCGCGTTGTCGTTCGGCCTGGTTACTCGATCCCTGGTATCACTGCTTGGTGAGGAACTCCTGGAAGGCGGCCTGGTGCTGGCCCTGGGGGTCGTACTTGGCCACGAGCTGCGCCCACACGGCCGGGTGCGTGCGCTTCAGCTCCACGGCCAGCTTCTTGCCCAGCTCCTTCTGCTTGTCCGTGCATTTAGCGCACTTCGTCGCCAGGGCTTCGGGCAGTTTGTCTATGAATGAGAAGAATTAAAAATGTATTTACTCTCTGATTTTTAATTGGAAAGAATTCTGACATTTTATAAGTGATGCTACTAAAAAAGTTCTTTACCGAAAAAATGAAAAATTGCGATCCATTTCTGGGCAATAATTTTTTCTTAATATTTTTATACAAAAAGATAAATCTAAATATTTACTTGCTCAAGTAAACTAATACAAAAATAACAAATATTTCAATATAATAGCTGTTCCCGCGAGCTTCGCTTCGCCTTAATAAGTTTTCCCGTGGGAATTCCGCGATAAAAAGTAACATATGTGTTAATCCAGGGTGTCAGCTAACTTCATTCCAAATTTCATTAAAATCGGTTCAGCCGTTTTGACGTGAAGAAATAACAAACATACACACATACATACATACATACATACACATATACACTTACAAACTTTCGCATTTATAATATGAAGTAGGATCACGACTCACGAACCATGTATCGAATTAATTTTAATTGCTTTATTTTATTCTTTAGCATGGCATCACTTCCTACTAAATTCAGGGATAATAAACCTTTTTAATCAATTTCAAAAATTGGTGTGGGCTCAAGTGAAGGGGCATGTCGCAAGACACAACACAACCTACAAAATGGCGGAAGTTAAAAAACTACTACTAGAAGGTATAAAAAATGTTACTCCTGAGAAATGGCAAGCATGCATCAGCCACACAATAAAAGAGGAAGATAAGATGTGCACTCTCGACGATTTTATCGACAGAGTTACAGAATCTCTAATAATTAAAGTCAGCGACGCTGATGATGAAGATACTGATGATGATGATGATAATAGTGATGATTAGGTAGAGATTTTAATAAACAAATCCATCATCATCCATCCATCGTCATACCTATAGCAGTTCACTGCTGGACGTATTCCCTCCCAAAGCACGCCACTGGATTGGACAGACTCTGCAGCTGGGTAGAAACAACTTCCAATCAGAGGTCAATAGAAGAATACAATTGGGCTGGGCAGCATTTGGCAAACTTCGTCAAGTCTTCTCGTCGCCCATACCACAAAGTCTCAAGACGAAAGTCTTTGATCAGTGTGTCCTACCGGTTATGACCTATGGGGCTAAAACGTGGACACTTACTGTGGGACTGGTTCACAAACTGAAGGTCACTCAGCGAGCTATGGAAAGAGCTATGCTTGGAGCTATGCTTGAAAGATCGCATCCGGAACGAAGTAATCTGACAGAGAACTAAAGTCACCGACATAGCTCACCGAGTTAGTAAGCTTAAGTGGCAATGGGCTGGTCACATCTGTCGAAGAACCGATGACCGATGGGGTAAACGTGTTCTGCTGTCTTACTCCCAGCGATGAGTCGCTGACACAATTTCACCTGTATCGCTAATTTGGTACCACCACCGCACATTTTAGACTCACAGTTTGCTGTGACGTCACGCAAGCCAGTCAGTGCACACAATACAATTTTATAGAGCGACATCTCTTTTTAGGGTTCCGTAGCCAAAATGGCAAAAACGGAACCCTTATAGTTTCGTCATGTCCGTCTGTCCGTCTGTCCGTCTGTCACAGCCGATTTACTCGGAAACTATAAGTACTACAGTGATGAAATTTGATGGGAATATGTGTTGTATGAACCGCTACAAAAATATGACACTAAATAGTAAAAAATAAACCGGCCAAGTGCGAGTCGGGCTCGCGCACAAAGGGTTCCGTAGCAGCAAAATTACAGTTAAATCAACCTATCTCAAAAACTATAAGAGATACTTTGATCAAACCAAAAATCGTTGAAAGAGTTAATTAGCATGCATCACCTCTATTTTTTTTAGAATTTTATACCCCGTAGTTATAAAAATAGAGGGGGGGGGACATACTTTTTACGACTTTGAGAGCTGATATCTCAAAAACCGTTCACTTTAAGAAAAATGTTTTTTAGAAAACTTTATATCATTTTAAAAGACCTTTCCATTGATACCCCACACGGGTATGTACATCGAAAAAAAAAATTTCATCCCTCAGTTACATGTATGGGGGGCCCCACCCCCAATTCTTTTTTTTACTATTTAGTGTCATATTTTTGTAGCGGTTCATACAACACATATTCCCATCAAATTTCATCACTGTAGTACTTATAGTTTCCGAGTAAATCGGCTGTGACAGACGGACAGACGGACAGACGGACATGACGAAACTATAAGGGTTCCGTTTTTGCCATTTTGGCTACGGAACCCTAAAAAAAGAATTGGGGGTGGAGCCCCCCATACATGTAACTGAGGGATGAAATTTTTTTTTTCGATGTACATACCCGTGTGGGGTATCAATGGAAAGGTCTTTTAAAATGATATAAAGTTTTCTAAAAAACATTTTTCTTAAAGTGAACGGTTTTTGAGATATCAGCTCTCAAAGTCGTAAAAAGTATGTCCCCCCCCCCTCTATTTTTAAAACTACGGGGTATAAAATTCTAAAAAAAATAGAGGTGATGCATGCTAATTAACTCTTTCAACGATTTTTGGTTTGATCAAAGTATCTCTTATAGTTTTTGAGATAGGTTGATTTAACTGTAATTTTGGTTAAGTTATTGTGCTTACTACGGAACCCTTTGTGCGCGAGCCCGACTCGCACTTGGCCGGTTTTTTACCTCTATTCAAATACGAACGCAACATCGCCCTGACATCGGCACGGCTACCGTTTCAAAAATAATTACTAGTTGTTTTTAGATATATTTTCTACGACAGCGATAATTATATAAGATAATTGAGATTATCTGTAATTGTATTTTTCACTGTTTGTAATATATTTAGGTAGGTACGGTAAATATTTCTACCGTAGGTAAATCCCCTTTTAATTTGGAGCGCCGCACTTAATAAAATGGATACAGGGACTAAAAAAAATATATTATAGTCTCAGATGTCCAGACTCGTATTGAAAAAGTGCCCAGCCCAAAAAGGTTTGTGATCTCTGATTTGTCTAAAATTTATAACTGTCAGAATTCCGTAAGATTACTAATAACAGTGTAAATGTTTCAGTTACAGTTTGATAGCTTATTCAATAGTTCTTTTATTTCGAGATAAAGTTTGTGATTGTTATCTCGTAATGCATATTACTTAATATGAATATTACAATTCGTATTAGAGTAGGCATTGTACACAATCGTCATTCGATTAACAAAGTTACAATCTTTAAATTAATGACATAAACTTAAGAACAACATCATAACAAGAAATGGAACCGTTATTTAATTTACTGTATTCTTATCTAATTCATGTTAGCAAATACAAAATATTCACTCACCCTTAACAGCCTTAACCTCAGGGGTGCAAGGTCCCTTGTCGATCAGACAGCGCGTGTAGCTCAGCAGCAGCCTCTCATTGTTCAGCAGTTCCGTCACATCGAAGTCTCCTTCTAAATCTGACTTGTACTTCTCCTGAGCGCACGCAGCTACCACCAACATCGATACTATTATTGCAACCTTCATTTTCTTTGACCCTTTATTCTATAGCGGAGCAATATCGATCGAGCTAAGACAAGCGCAGTATGTCACTGTGCTTTGATCTCATATTTATACGCATTTTATGCACTAATAATTATACTGGTTCAATATGAGATACAACCATAATTGACAAGCATCTGATGTGTGCCATTCTTAGATGGATGATTACCAGGAAAATCCACTGTAGGTACTTGATTATTATTTTTATTTGTTACTTATTATGTAAAGTAATTGAAAGAGCGTCACTGAGGGTATTATGTTTTATTATAAGATCTGATTTTTATTACCTAATGCATAACTTATGTGCTTAATTAAATATGTAATACGATTCTTACATCTAAACAACTTAGGTATATACAAACATTGAGAACCCTGTGTTTTGTTCTAAGCGAAGAAAACAATTCGCAATAACATTCTACCAAATATACCGTTCGATTCTGTAAACCAAATTCAACTCGTATAATCATAACACGTTCCTGATTTTAATGTTATAAAAAACACAGAGCCGATGTTGTTTAGAGAATCGAATAACTGTTGGCCCCGATGTGAATTGTGACATGATAAGATTAGGCTGTTCAAAGTTACATTTCACCGATTAATTAATAACTATGTGGCTATGTAGGTAATACAGTGGGCTATGTGCCTTTTCGTGTTTGAGTATTATCCATACTTATAGGTATCTATATTTATCTATAAATCCATGAACATATATTTTTTTATAAAGAATGGCCCATGATTCCAATTTTCTACTTATCTAACAGCAACGCCTAGAAATCCTTGTTTCTACTGCTGACAAACAAGTTCGATTTATTTATTACATTAGGAACACGGAAAAAACCCAACTGCATTGAATTCTCTTTCCAACTATCTATCCACCAGTTGTGAGATAGATCTTCGATATTAATCGTGGTTTACTTGTCTATCTTGAGAACTTAAATATCAACAGCCTCCCTTACTATGTATTTCCGATAAGTACAGTTAATTTGATCAAAATTACTTTTATTCAGCAGCATTATAACCTAAACAGCTCGCTTTAAACTTTAAACAATCATTGCACGGCGGCGGCTTCTGAAGACCCTGTTATTCACAAAGTGGCAGATCTAGAGAGTTGACCTTTGTCAGAGAGTGTCAAAACCAGTCAAAACAGTTCAATAGCTAAAATTTCAATTACTTTTTTTATGAATACCAGGGTTAGTCTTTACTGGACCTCTAGAAAGAGACAGCAGTTCAGTTGCCATTGGCCAGGAAGGTGAAGAGAGCGGGACGGTTGAGGCGGCCGGGGTCGTACTTGTCGAGCATCTCCATGAACCTCGCCTCGCTCTTGGCGCGAATGCCGAGAAGCAGCCGCCGGACCACCGTCTTCTGTTTCGGAGAGCAGTGGCTGCAGGCGGTCGTTATTGTGAGTGGCAGGACTCCTGTGAAGAGGAATGGTTTTGGTTGTAGAGGTATGGTAATATGATGAAATAAAGGTTATAATGTAAGCGGTTTTTGTCAAAAGAGGCACATCGAAAAACTAACACACATAACGTTTTAGCGTTTCACACACGACGATTATTTATAATCTCTATCTGTAAACAAATATCTGCCCCTGCCGGAATTCAAACTTAAAATTCGTATTGATAGATGTTGCCGTTGGCTTTTCGGTGTAAACACTCGATGCGAATACCAAAATGTAGGTTATTTACTTCGACTGATCTCCTGACCTCAACAACGAGGTTTTAACATACAAAAGCATTTCGGTTTTCGTAATTTACAACCTACATTTTCATTATTTATTTGGGATATAAATTAAATTGAAATCATATAGCTAATCGTATAGCTACTAAATCTAAGGTCTAATTCTAGATGTAAGCCTAGTTAAAGACTAACTTAAAAACTAATTTTACCACTTTTACTAGATCGCTGAATGGTCATAGAGTTAGCCTGTCTACTACATCATACATCTATAAATATAGGGTGTATGGTTGGCTAGAAAGAGTAGAGTTAAGCTCTTTCTAGTCAACCATACCAAGTTTTTTTATCGAACCGGTTTAAGCTCGCAGCTATTCCTTTATTCCTAATTCCGGTGTACACTCGGGATATGCACTTTATGTTCCTGTCTTTCCAGTTTAATGCCATCGACGAGATTACAGGCTACAAATAGCGATAAAACGTGGAATGTGTTTTTTTTTAAACCTTAATTTAAGTTGTTCTACAGTGTAGCAGTATTAAATTGTACCAAGCAGCAAATTCTGGTGGACACATTTGAAGAAGCACTGAACTCTCTAAATTGAAAATGTATGCTTCAGAATAGGAAGGTGAAGCTTAGTTCGTCTATATACATAGAACACTAGTAACCACCAACAACAACAAAAAAAAACAACTTACGTTTGAAATTCTTCCCATCCTTGGTGCAGGGTCCTTTATCCATGACGCACTTGTAGTAGCCGAGCAGGATCCGTTCATTGGCGATGATGGAGTCGGTGTTGAAGTTCTCATACTTGGTGTTGGTGGGGTACTCCTGCTGTTGGGCTAGCGCCGCCGTCGCCAGCGCCACCACGGCTAGTAACGCCCAGATAGTCATGTTGTCCTGGTACCTGAGATTGTTGGATGAGTTATATTATATGGTACTTAGTTATGTTAATTGAATATGTGGACGTTTTAATACGGTCTGTGATTTTATACCTAATATCTATAGGGATATAAGTGGAAAAATTATAATATGCACATAGGCATCAGGGAGCGGTGGTAGCTCAGTCTAACCTTATCTAGATTCTATTCTATTCTATGGAACCTTTGTGCATATCCCTAAGGTCTAAACTGCCTTCCTAAGCATGGACTAGTTCACATATCTAGATGTGCTAACATCTAGATATGCATGGACTAGTTCACATATCTAGATGTTAGCACATCTAGATATGTGAACTAGTCCATGCTTAGGAAGGCAGTTTAGACCTTAGGGATATGCACAAAGGTTCCAGTTCTGGGCATGTATTATTTAGCGACTTTGTTCGTTTGTCGTCGACACGATAAGAAGAAGAAGAAGAATAGAATAGAATAGAATAGGCATCATGGATAGCGTTGAAGTCAACCATAAAACAAATATACTTAGAGATCAATTGATACATCGTTATTATAAATCGCATCTCGTTTATAATAATAATAATTTATTATCATAATTACTCGACTACCTTCTTCAGTTTCATAGCAACTATAATAATGCTAATTGCTACTAACAGTAACGAGTAAAATAATTTCCCATACACAATAATTACAATTTTAATTCCCTCTTGACGACAGCCAATCAACATATTTATGTATTGTAGTGGTTTGCAACCTTTCCGTTACGTTGTTGGTACAATTCTAAGGAAGGAAAATTTTCCCTGATCTTATTTCTCAGTAAGCGCCGTCGAGAATACTAAACAGTTAGAAACCATTTATTTATAGCAACACAACATCTATAAAACGGAACGACGGACGTAAAAAAGCACGTAAGTTTATAGTAAGTTACAACTTTTAGAAGCTCGCGACCTTTACAACAATACCAAAACTCCATGAATCCTATTCTACTCGTAGTAAACAACAACTTTGGCCCATCAAAATCAAGATCACGGGCATACTTTCTCTCTAACCTAGTCCACAAAGTGAAGGTGCGTGTACTCACTGTGAAAGCTCCGGCTGTTTGTCCTTCGGTGTCGGCGGTCGGGCTCGGTCTGGCCCCGAGAGAGTCGCCGGCGGGGTGCAAGCATTTCTCTTAAACCAGTCACCTCACGACGCATTCGATGCTCCACACATGTAGAATATCAACGAGATGCCACTTAATTTATTTTGTTAAGTTTTAAGCCTGTGCCAATGCCACCTATTCGATAAGCTCCAGTAAACGGCTACTCCTACACAGATACACTATTATCCGAAAAATATTAATTAAGGTAAATGTCCCAGTAGTTGATAGCGTCCCAGTAATTGATAGTTTCAACTTTATGGTTGAATAATAATAAAACTAATTAAGTTTTTAAATGCACTCCTGTAAATATTTGAACTTTGAAGTCTCTCAAATTGACTACCAAAGTGTCAGTATTCTGCATCGATTCAATTTGACGTTTAATTTTTTTTCGCGCGTAGCCGTTTGCATCAACGCGTTTACTTGTGTTTTGTAAATTGAATAACTAAGGTCGGAGTGTTCGCCGGTACGATATTGCAGTTGATTTATGTCATTTTACGGGTAAGTATTGTTTTTATTACGTTTGAATGTAAAGTTACTTCGCTTGCTCATGCTTCTTTTACCAATTTTTATTATATTTACTTATTTGTGACGAGTATCATTTACTAGGACAAGAAAAAATCAAAAACCTAGTAATTGATACCCCCTATCAAATAACGTTAATGCATAAAATATGTTGCTCAGACATTAAAAATATTTAATGTGTTTATGTTTGAAAATTACTTTAATTTTGCTATGACAGATTTTTAATACTTTGTATTATTTTTTGTTGATGACTTCATATCAATTACTGGAACACAGAATGTAAAACTGCTTTGTCAATTACTGGGCGAAGTGAAAAATTTCCTATCAATTATAGGTACATTTTGAGACTGTTTGAATTTTCTCGGAAAATAGAAAAAAACGTTTATTTAGATACTTGATTGTAAGGAAATAATTTAGATAGAAGACTGATTTACCAAAATTTGTTACTTAGTTACCGCCTGATTTCGTAATAAAAGTTTTTCCCTAACAACGTTTTTATTATTGTCACTATTGTGTCAACTACTGGGACATTTACCTTATATTGAGGATATCTCCATCCCTGCTCTATCAACTTCCACAAACAACACGTACTTATACTTTCTTAATCCTGTACGAAAAATGATAACTCTCTAAAGGTGTGTCTTGCTTGACAATGAAGACCACTAGAAAGTGCTGCCATCACGAAATTGTCTTTACGCGTTATGAAGATAACTTCTAAATATTTTGATCGGTGGACACTGTATACTTACATAATAATTTAATATTCAAATTTCAGATAACTTTTCAGTTATTTTAATAAGACTGTGTTTGGTTTTTATCCAATAACAGTGTTCTCATGTTTGTAGTCTCTATTGTACCCTGCTCGAAGGAGCGAGGAGGTCGGTGTAACGGGCACCATCGTGGTTTGTCGTCAATAAATATTGCGCGTTCGGATACAAACGGAAAACAGAATAGACAGACAAACAAAAAGTTTCAGTTTGTTTTTGTAAGTTAGACCTTGAATATTCATTAGTTAAATGGTTAAACAATATATTTTCAGTAGGTATATGTATGTATTTAACCCTGGAACCCCCTGGGTAGTCAGAGACCACGTGCCACGATCTTGAGTATTTTATGACATGCTTTTCTTGCTTCCTCTATTTATCTAAATATGTTTTTACAAGGTAAGAGTGTAAGAACACTCCCTTGCATATTTACTAAGTTAACTGACTTGATAAGTAGAGCTTCAATTTCTTACGGTATTTGAACTTAGATTGCTCTACATGTTTACCGTTTATATTAATTTGAAACATTTAAAAACTTAATACGCTCTTAACTTGTGCTCGGAACAGGTTTGCAGCAGTTTGGAGTAAAGGCTAAGCCAACGGCCGGTGCTAACCTAGATACTGCGCCGGAATACCAATAACATTTGCGTATTGTACTTATTGCTACATACTTCGCCAATCAATTCAAGTACTTAGGTAGTATTAATAATAAACTTTTCTATTTAGTGGCATTGTTTCTGATTTTAGAAGTGTCTGTAGAAGTCAGTCTAACAAAATATCACATCCGCAGATCTTCCTGTGCCCACCAGGGTGCTAATTAGCATTCTATAAATGTGTTCTGTTTATGGTGTTAGCGGAAGAACCTTTGAAACAAGCGGTCCGGAGCCGGCCCTCGGTTATTACCAGGTAGAGCAAGGCCCTTCTTCGTATGTTGGGCTTCGTGGTACCATTTACATAGTAATGCTTGATAATTAGTGATTTATTACATTTTATTTACATAACTACCTGTATACATTGTACTTTGAATGGGGGAAATCTCTGACGGGTTAGGTAGAGGCGATATATATAATGTAGTAGGGTAGGACACACACTTTTATTTTCGTGTCATTGTTTAACGAATATAATATTGCTATAAAATCATATCATAAACTTTAATTTTATATGTCTCATTAAAATGTAGATACCTCCTAAACCATCTAAAACTAAAAAAAAACCTTTATAATTTTCTGGTATATAAAACATAAAACAAAGTACATACATAAGATTTGCATAGGTAGCTAGATAACTTTATTAAATTCGTGTTCCTAGACTTTGATAGTACCAGACATGATGGTCTGGTATGCTTTCTGATAGTTTTCTTTTTCTTTCTGGTTGCACGCTGCGCACGAAGTAGCTACCATTTCTTTTATGTCCACTGAAAGGAGAAAGATATCCTTCCATTATTTATTACTGTAATAGGTAGAGAATACAGTAACTTAACCATCATTCATCGCAGTTTATGATGTGGTTATAATCCAAGATTTTGAGCACGGGAGCCGTCGGAAACTTAGTCAAGATCTAACAAAATTATATGTATATATATATATATATATATATAAACTGTGTTACTCACATCTGAATTCCTTATCGTATTGTGTTTTACAATCCTTTTCATTCTTGAAGCAAGCTACGAACGACTTCGTCTTCTCAGGGTTCGCCAAATACGCGGCTAGATCAAATGTATCATAATTATGATATTTACACGACACGTAAGCGACTATTACTAATAATACGATGAACGACTTCATCCTCAAAATCTTCTACGAAATGTTTTGGTAGATTGTGTATATACCGTGAGGTTAAAACACAATGCCGAATAAGAACAAAATCAAATCGATTGCTACAAATATAGTTTTGGGACGATAAAAATCCTATAAAACGAATTTATATTGTTACCATCTATTAAACATACACGTGGTGTTTTAGATTAGGTACCCACTAAAGTATGCCTACAGGTTGTCTTATATCCAAAATCATTTAAAAAAAGTAAACAGTGCACAGAGTTATTGTTAGTGGGATATGTTAATCATAATGGTACTTACGAGTACTACAAAGTGCATCGGGAGATGAAAACTAAAATATCAGTAGGTAGTAAAGAAAAATTACTCTTTTGAGTACTTAACTAAAGTAGTATAATTATGTATAGTATTATGATGATGCGTCCTCCACAGTACGCTTATGGCACTAGCAACAAGTTTCCACGCCGTGTGAGATGTTGTCATTTTATTTCAGGCTCTTGTTAGACTTTTCTATATGGGTATCATAAACCTGAAATAAATGTGATTTATTAAAATTGCTATGAGTGCCAACATTAAAACATAATATTATTATTATTGTGACTGAAACCATTCCCCGTGGGTATTTTAAAATTTAATTAGTTACTGCTGTGAGTAGACTGCCAAAATGTCTCAATCGTGAAATAGAACTTAAATACTTACTGAAAAGTTCCTAGACTAGATATATGTCATACATGTCTATACGGCCATGACTATGATTATCGAAGGGGTAGGCAGATGTTTATATGAATTACAATTATTAAGATAATGATTGAACATAGTGAATAAACGCTGTATAAATGGCGTAGTATGGTTAACCACACATTTAATAGTAATGAGTATGAGTAATGAGTTCAATTTTCATTTCAAGGCCGCGTCGCCGTCGTTTACATACATACTCGTACGAGTATATACATACATATGCTCTCACGACTGCAATCCCCGAAGGGGTAGTCAGAGGTGGCACACAAAGCGAGCCACCCACTTTTCGCAGCACATTTTGTACTCACGTGATAGGTTGCGAACCATATCGCCGTTTTGGGATAAGTACAATGCACTTAGGATACACATCTGAGATGTGCAGGTTTCCTCACGATGTTTTCCATCACCGTAAGAGCACGTGATATTATTGTACTTAAACTCCTTAATTAAATTTAAATTAATTGAAAACACAATTAAAGAATTCATTGGTACAGGCCAGGATTTGAACCCACGGCGTCTCGATTGAGAGGACGAAGCCTTATCCATTACGCCACCACCACTCATCGCCGTCGTTTCATAATCTATTAAGCTGAATAGAATGTAAGGGCTCTTATAAATATGGAGTATCTTTGTCATCAGAAAGCAATTGTGATCTATTTTAATAACCATTTAGCAGAAGACAACATTCACACGGATATAAAATACCTTCTTACATTAATTACTTAGTAGGTTTTTTCCTGTAGGTAATTTTGAAGTCCTTAAGATTATTTTCTCTTACGTAGCCAATGATGCTATGTTATAAAGCTGATACTTGACGGTACAATTACACTAGAGTATCTTTGTCGATAGCTGCACACACTTGGAGAAGAAAATAACAACAAGGTATGTAGAGCTGATAGTTTCTGAATGTTAATTTCAATAAAACTAAGTACCTAGGTAGGTAAGTAAATAGTAAAGTGAAATTTCGAAGTGAAATCGTTGTTTAACTTTTTTTTCTCTTTTATATGGTGTTGAATTGATGTGAATCAGTAACTCCCTAAATACATATTCAAGTATTATTCTTAGATAATAATAATAATAAATAAATATGTGGGGACATCTCACACACGGCCATCCGACCCCAAGCTAGGCAGAACCTGTGTTATGGGTGTCGGACAGCTGATATATCTACACAAATACATAGATATATAGATACTAAATATAAATATCAACACCCAAAACCTGAGAACAAATATCTGTGTTTAAACAAATATCTGCCCCAGCCGGGAATCGAACCCGGGACCTTCGGCTCAGTAGTCAGGGATAACGTGACAAAGAATAAAAAAGAGCAAGAGATTACAGACAACTATATTGGTGATGATGAAATCATTAACTTATAAGTTTAGCTATCTTGAGGAGCTGTGTAAAAAATACAAAATGGTTATAATTAACAATTAAAGATTTTCATTCATATGATTTCATTTATCATTGATCAATGTTGGTTGTAGTAATCAAAATTATTATAATCAGGACCTGAAACACATTGTACCTAGCTGACTAATCAATCACCATTCCCATCTCCCCAGCACAATGCGGCGCATACTAGCGGCAGCGCTGGCCGCGGGGCTCATCGCCCTGGCCTCCACCGCGGTAGACCTGAACAACCTGGAGGACATGGACGTGGAGGCGCTGTTCCGGGACAAGGCGAGGTCTGCTGCTGCTTTCCAGTGCCTCATGGACCAGGGGCCCTGTGGGGAGCTGCAGCCACTTAGAGGTATACTTACATAAGGGATCTAGATATTAGGCACTGAATACCATTAAGCCCTCCTGAGTGACACGTATTGGGCGCACGGAAGCAGCTTACCCGAGTGATGTTTATATACATCCGGTGCACTTAAAGCAGTCAGTGACTGACGCTATGTAGAGTTGTAGACCTCAACAACCAGGAGGTCATGGGACCTTTCAGTGCAGTCTGCCTCATAGCCTAAAAGGGGCCGAGATCTGCATCCGCTTAGAGGTTGGTAGTTATAGCCGCTACACAAAGTCGGCTAGGCTTTCAATTATTTCGTTAAGTGGGTAACTTAAATATAATTTTTGTTTTAGTTTATGTGTTAGTACTTATTTCAGCCATTTTCAGCCGCTCCACCGATTCATTATCGACGTTTGATGTGCGTTCCATCAATCATAGCGCCGTATTTCTTGCGAATCGCAATAAATAAAGTGACTTTTATCTACATCGACAACGAACCCATATAGCGGCAGCTGACATCTATACCCACATTTAACGTCCACATTCCTCCTATTCCAGACAGTCTCCCCAGCATGGTGGAGACGCAGTGCGCCAACTGTTCCCCGAAGCAGCGGGAGAAGTACGTGCAGGTGAACCTGCTGCTGCTCGCGCAGTACCCCGCCGAGTACGAGAAGCTCGCGCTCAAGTACTCGCCCAAACTTGACTGATTTCGTCATTGCAGATAATTATGCTATTCAGTAGAGTTCCGCCCTAGATAAAAATTGAGATGACTTTAGTTAGTTACTTACCTTACTGTATTACCACGAAAAACTTTAAACATTGTTGAACTAGTATTTAGAGCAAAATTTAACAGATTTATTAGGCGTCGACAGCGCTAAAAATCTGTTAAATACTGTGTAAGTTTTTGGTGGTATGGCCCTTACTGTTTAGTTAGTACACTGTACCCTAAATCTCTATCTCTTTCAGTCCATCCATCCAAAAGTTTTCTGGAAGAGATCACTATACTTAAGCGATATGATCAGTCTTTTGTACCCTAATTAAGTTGTTATGTAATTTGTTATTATTTCTTTGTACCTACTCTATCCATATATCTATCAAGATGAGAGTGAAAGATGGCCTATGATGAGGTCCTTTAGGTTATTGGTATTCAGTGAGTAGTTCCATCGTCTCCCGTAGCGCTAGTGTTGCATAAAATAGTTCGCTTTGGTTTTTGTCTAGGGCGGAATTAATACTGAATCTAAACTGTTCTTCTTACAACACCGTAAAGCTCAGATAGAATAGAAAATGATTGATTAAGTACACTCAAAATCTTATAAACTTACGAATAAGGCATCATTGTTTAGGTTTATGTCTGCAACATTTAAGTTTAGCTTAGTTTCATAGATTTTGACAGAATGCAACTTTTTAAGTGTCAATATCGTACGATAGTTGTACGATAGTAACTGTTAACTATCGATAAATAAAGTATTGAAACTAGCAGTAAGCCGAAAAGGAGCCTCTAAACAACTAAAAAGTTTTGAAATTTACAAATTGGAAGATCAAACAGAAAAAAATCGATACTTTCCAAGTTGTTCAGGATTACAATACCACTTCAGTAACAACATGTATATCATCGACAGATACCTTGATATATATACCTATGTGATTAGGTGTAGGTGTAGGTAGTATGTGATTAGGGCAGTTAGTATATAACATAATAAATATATTATTGTGTACAACATAAGGAAACGTAACTTCTATTTTGCAGAGTCACAGAAGTACCTACAATGATTTTTATAAACTTATCTTATGTCCTATCCGGTAGGTTCCTATCATAGATATTATAGATTAAGAAATTTATTGTAATACCGTTAATAAAAGCTTTATAGTCTCTACTAGAATTGGAAATGTCTTCTCATGATATGCTATCCATGTAGGCTTTTATGACATTTAATGGAAATATATTATTACGTATTACTTTTCATCATCCTTCTTTTGGTATACCTATTTAGTAGTAGTATAACTTTATTATTGTACATAAAACACTTAAAATAACATTTAAGACTTAAAATCTATACTTAATACAATAAGGGCTGCCTTATCGCTAAAAGCGATCTCTTCCAGGCAACCTTTCCAACTAAGAGAGACAATTTTGAATATAAATGAGGAAGTTGTAAAAAAATATAAACACTAAATGGAAAGTAAATTAATACCTACTTAGCAGTTATGATACATCAGTTTTTTTTCTATTAAATCCAACATCGAGTTACTGTGTAGGCAAACACGAAAACCACTCAACTGAAGTACTACTGATCTTACAAAATATTTACTGTTTCAATTTACACTATTTATAGGTACTTAATTCTATTTGCACTTTTATTTGCACAGTGATGCTGATCACACCGTGAGAACAAATTACACAATTAAGTATAACTTAAGTACGCAGATACACTGAAGATAATAATACATAGCATCCTCACGTAATGTAATATAGAGTCTCCATTAATCTTGTAGTTACATTTTGCTTAGAATCAATGTCCCGCTCCTTTATTAAGTTACGTACGCGTATACGACATAGTAAACTCTATAGGTATTTAATAAATTATCAGATAAAGATCTGCGATATCAATTCAAAATGGTACTCCAAACAATGAACTTGTAACTAAGGTCACTTTTAAAAATACCAAAATTATAGGATATTAACTCAAAACATAATGTGATCCTAAATAGGTACACAATATGTGTAATACAATTTGAATTGTTTATTTCCGTTTGTTTTAATATAAATAATATCATAACATGCATTGGGCTATCTGTTCACCGTCAGCATTGGAAGAACGTAACTTACAGGTAAGCAAATAATATGTTACATATCATATTTAACTTTCATCTCACAAAATTAACCAATACCTATTAAACTTTATGCAATTATTAATCCCTTCACATAATGAAGGTCCCATATAGAGCCCTTAATTCCAAAATGTTTAATTCTAGTTGAACAAATCGAACACACGACTAAAAGAGCAGAGTTTAATGTAAATTGTACCTATGTTGTATAATATCTGTCTACAAGAAGTGAATAACTGAGAATAGTGGTGGAATATACCACCGTCTTCATCTTCCATAAAATCTGCAATCCTAAGTGACAGTAGCAATTAAACATGATTATGTAATAAACTTAGGTATATGGCAAATAAACAAAAGTAGGGTAGATCATTGAGTGTTGTGGATGATTACAAGCCGATAATGATGTTAATGAAGTACCTTCTTCATGTTTTTTTCTAAGTCGGTAGAGCCGTTCTAATATGAGCCCATGTATCACATTGAGTCCTATTTGCGCCAGCAGCCCCCCCAACCAGTATGTAGCTTCTACTTCTCTTACTGCTGATATCTGCGGGCCTTGTACCTTCTAGTACATCACTACATCATTATCCTGTACGATAATCTATACCAGCAGCCCCTCCCAGCATGCAGCTCCTACTCCTCCTGGTGATATCTGCGCCCCTGGTACTTTCTGCTATGGCACACCATTATCTATCAATATGACCTAACTATCCCAGCAGGCCCCAGCATGCAGCTCCTACTCCTCCTGGTGATATCTGCGCCCCTGGTGCTCGGCTACGACGCCAAGTACGACCAGCTCGACGTGGACAAGATCCTGGCTGATGACGACACATTCTCCGCGTACGTCAACTGTCTGCTCGATAAGGGACCGTGCAGCGTCGAGCATTCCGAGGACTTCAAAAGTAAGTAGCTTTAAGCTTTTTATTGTACCAGTTGAAGAGTAAAAAAATCTAGTTAGTAATGATTTGAGGAACTGGTGATGATCATCGAGGCTGACATCCATTTATGGAAATTGGATTCATATTATTATATTCAGAAAAAAAAATGCGCCAGAGGTATCTATTCTTTTTAAACTGTAATAATATAAATGAAAAATGAGCAAAAATAATTAATAACTTTGACGTATACTTTAGTCGTAAGTTTAGTCGGTGTAGTAGTTTATCCTCTTCAGTACTTATAATAATATAAGTAATTTTGGTTTGTTTTCAGCAATCTTTCCCGAAGTCGTGGCGACCGCTTGCGAGAAATGCTCAGACCTACAGAAAGCTAATGTAAGGAAGTCAGTGAAGGCTCTGCAGGACCGAAGACCAGAGGATTTCAAGGCACTGAGAACCAAGTACGACCCCAAAGGGGACTACGAAGAAAAGTTTTTAAGGTTCATTCTTGGCAACTAAGCCTTGACCGACAGAAACTGGGCCTTTCTGTAAAGAAAGGACTCAGCTTTTCGATCACTGTACCACTTACTACCATTGGCTATGAAACTGTGTATGAAATGGAGAAGTGATGATTGATGAACGTATATCACTTGATATTTCTTTTATTTAAAAATGTGGAGCATTACATTTCTATTTATCTTAATTATCAATAAACGGTGAGATTAATTTATTGTTTTATGATTATCTTATTGTACAGGTACTTACAGTTCCCCAAAATTGATAATGCACATAGAAATTTTCGTCATTGTTCGGCAACGGCCGTATTCCCGAGCGTTAGAAAACTATTATGTATTTAGAGTGGTTAAGTGCATTTTCTTCATGAAATTTTAGTAGAATTATGTAATTGGTGCTAAAAGAGATAATTGATTTATCAGTAACGAAATTAGATTTGATAATTCATAATATTCCATAATATTAAAATTTACTTCGAAAATGTTACAGTAGGTACTTTTCAAGTGTCTTACTGAAGCTGATGTAAAGATGGATGAAAGAAGGTTTGAATAACACAAGGTTTATATTATAAGGAGAAATGGATTTCAAACACAGGTTTATATAAAAAAAATGAAATCTCAGTTCAAAAGTATTTAAAGCACTGATTATTTCACATTAATAAAAATGTTTATATTAAAATCTCAGTTCAAAAGTATTTACAGCGCTGATCATTCACAATAATATTACAATTACAAACTTGGTCTTTTGGGTGTAGCTTTATTGGCAAAGTGAAGTCTATCAATGTGACGCATATTTTATTCTTAAATGTGCCTCATAATATGGCATCGTCAAAAATAATTAAAGTTGTAATTAAATTCACATTTGAAAAAAATAACAAGAACGATGTGTAATTGCAGCTCTTTATAATTCCACAAAAGTAATATTGATCTTGACCTTGAGACCCTTGACTGATCGGTGACAGCCACCGACCGCCCAAATTGTTTTCGATTATGTGTCACATGATATTGACTACTATTTCTTTCGAACAAGGATCAAAATGCAAGTGCTTTGTTTAAGGCACTGATTCGGGTGTTTCCGGGAATACGACAGTTTGCGAAGATTTGCATGCGCATTATTAAGATGGGAGAACTGTACATTTTTTACTATTTGTCTGAAGTGAAGTTTGAAATCAATGAACTATATCACTGTGACGTAAAATCGGCAGTGACATGAAGTGGAAAGGTTGCGTAGTGCGTTGTTGTAGCTAGTTATATAACTGGAGTTGCGACAGCACCGGGTTCTAGCACAGTCGGTGCAAGCGGCCACTGACACACAAACATCGATATTGGAGGACTACTCTATCTTGACGAAATACAAAGTTTCGGAGATTTGCCTTGTGATCGGTAAGTTTAATGTGGTAGAGACACGGTTAGCGCTGTAGCGCTTCGAAACTTCATATTTCGTAAATCTAGAGTGACCCTCTGCGCCTGCGCAGTGTCATTACGAAAATTTTGATTAGTAGCCGGCGGCGCGGCCCAGTACATACTCTAATTGAAAGGTTCGTTCTGTAACGCATATCTGAACCGGTTACAACTTGGTCTAGATTCGGATAAATATATTTAGCTTTGCTAACTAACTGTGGAGTAATAAAAACAACAATAAACATTACATAACTATTTATATTACTATATCAGTCCTTAAAAGTAAATCTTTGAGTAACAGTGTCTCCGAAACGAGATACATTTGTGTCTCGATCGTTGAAAGAAATAAATAATTCCAATTTTGGTAACGATGGTGTGGAAGACGCCTTTGACTCGTATTCTAGACCCAATCTCAACTGTAAATAAATCTCAAGAGATTATTTACCCTATGAGTCGTATAGATTCCTACCCCCTTATTCATAAAAAAGTTACTGGACGGATTGACTATTGAACTGTTTTGTCACTCTCTGTCAAAGAACAAATTGTTCTCTGTTAGAGAGGGACAGAACAGTTCAATAGTTAATCCGTCCAGTAACTTTTTTATGAATAAGGGGGCTAGAGTATTTATTTTCAAACCGATTAATCCTATGCTTTACCATCGCTGAGATTGGTTCTAAAACCCGAGCCTCTTAGAGAGCTATAACCCTATCAACTAAAACATCCCCTCCTTTCATATTTAGCTCTTGTCATGGATGAACTTCTCGAACTGGTCGCGGTGGTTGCCGGTGGGGTCGTTCTTCTTCACGAGTTCCTCCCACTGCTTGGGGTGTCTCTGCTGGATCGCCTTGATCACCTTCTTGATGTTCGTCTTTTGTTTCTCGGTGCATTTCGCGCAGATCGTCTCCACTGCTTCTGGGAGGGCCTCTGTGGACAAATTGAAAAGTTTTGTGTTAATATAAATAAAGATTTGTAAAATTAAACGCCCATTAGGGAAAAAGACACTCACTCACGGTAGAGATGCATTGCTGCTTGTACTTTTTGGTTTTGTTGTGTTAGTCCCAAAGATAAAGGTCGGCTTATTTACATCTAGCTGGTACATGCAGGCCCGTGAAGATCCAATTTTTACAATAATTATATCGACTCTGGCTCGATGGATCGACATTGTCTGTGGAATTGCCACAATTTGCTCCCGGTGGGAATCGAACCCAGGTTTAATGGACAGCATTACAAGCCATTTCACCATCCGATCGTCTTTTGTTAACATCCTTAATTCTTGCACAATTAGCTGGTTCGATGGTTGCATGTGCAAACGAAGCGGGAATCCCGGTTGCTCAGTAGGTTTATTGAAACGAAAGCCTTGACCTCAAGAGTCTTGTTGTTTATTGACTCCATTTATGTAATGTGTGATGAGTAAATATGAATAGCATTACGAACAATGTTTGAGCCGGTGCGAGTATGTGCAAGTGGATTGTATTAGAATACGGTCAAACAATTGAGTGGCTGGTAAAGGTTAACCCGTGCGTTAGTTTAGGCTTGCGAAACTTATCTGAATAACGTTGTATCTAGCACAAACTACCTAGGTAAATCTAACAACCTATATTTGTATAGGACTGTAAACATTTCCTCGTTAAGTGTGTAGCCTTTATTATTGATATTTGTATAGTCCTATACAAATATTGGTATGGCGATTTTAAATTAAATTTAGCAAATTGTACGTGTGTATCCAAACTTTTATTAAACATAGAAGGGTAGGCTTCCAGAAAGAATAGTGTTAGTTGCTTACACTGGCTGTAAATATGTAACAAACAGTCGCTACGACACTTTCTTGCACCCCATCACTTAAATAGCAAAACCAGAACTTACTTCTAAAATCGGATCCCTCAGGCGTGCACCGTCCCTTCTCCAGGAAGCAGTTGATGTATGACTTCAGCAGGCGGTCGTTGGAGATCAGCGTCTCCACGTCGAAGTTGTCGTACTTCGGGTTGTACTTGTCAGCTGCGAGCGCGCCCGCGGCCAGGCAGCACAGGATGATGAGGGAACGCATCGTGGAGGATAGCTGGAATTGTATGATGTATCATTAAATTAAATAAATAAAACATACTGATGAATCGAGAATCTCCTCCTTTTTGGTAATCGGTTACAAATAGGAAGGCAAATGGTAGTAGCCGATGAGTTATAGGTGGACGATAGATATGAATGAAATATGTAGATAGCTATGTACAAAAAGATAATTCCATCAAGAGCCTAAGATGTAGAAGGAAAAAAATTATAGTATAAAAAAATTCTAAGATACAAATTTTAAAGCAACCCTGAATATTTATGATTCCATACGTGGCCTATGTTTTAGTTTTTATTTTCCTTACACAAGATGTAGCCAAGGAAGCAGTAGTAAGTAAATTAAGTTAACTTTGATTTAACATCAATTTATAACCTTTAGATGATTTTTGTGACTGAATCGTCGGATTGGTAAGCACTGAACCGCTTAGAATATAAAATGGCAATGAAACCCTCACGTCGTCACACGAGGGACGCGGCGCGACGAGCATCCTGATTAACTCACTCAAGACCAAAAAGGACATCAATCCAAGATTATAATATGGAGATTTGATCGATGAATTTTACTTTCAATAGGTGCTTATTGTATTATATTACTTTAGAGATAGGTAATTCTGTGACATGCGCGTCGAAAATATGTTTAAATCGTTTCAAAGGGTTATTTTGTTTAAATAATTGTGTATTCGTATATTATGAAAATGGTTTCGATTATTATTAATTGTTCTAATTTAAATATTTAGTTTTTTACTAATCAATATTTTGATCTAATTTACATGATAATTTTATCATAACAATTAAATGCAATCACAATAAAATTAAGGTCACAAAAATCACATAATAAGTAACACAGCTGGCACTGATTTGACCGACCGACAGTTCACCCACCTTTTACTTTCGTTAGCCGCCCAAAGAACTAGCAGACACCGGGCCGACACTGCTTTTATATTGTCGACGATAAACCACTACCTTCCTCGAGGTGGTATACCGTCGAAACCACCGAAATATTCCCTAAAACCAAGCAGCATAAGGCACTATTTTAAGTAACTCCGAATCCCAAAGTTGGCACCTTTCGTAACTGTCTCCGGTATATGTGCGTAGCTACTTCGGTACCTCATGCGCAGATTGCTGCAGATTACTAGGAAACTTAAGTAACACTGTGAGGAAAACTGCCATATAAAAAATCGGTTAAGTAAGTAAATATCATCTCTTTTGTTACGGACATAGGTACAGTGCACTCGTAATATGGTACAATTGGCAACGTTTATAAATACGACAGCTTGCTGTTACCCCAGATAATGGAAACGAGTTTAGATTTGTAATCAAAGATTGTATTAAAAAATATTGAACTTCAATAACTTTTACTAAATAACATGCCGATGATATTATTGATTTATGATAACGATGCCAAGACACGATACGCTTTTAACTTTTTTGGACCCTTTTTTGTGCGGAAGACAAAAACAATAACTATTACAATTAACCTTAATTGATACAAACTGTAAACAGCACAACTGAGTCAGTTAGTACAATTCGTTTATTTACATAGAAGGTAGTTATATTTCCTATTCAGTTCCAATACGGAGTGAGAGACACATTATAAAACAATGTAACTCATTCAGAATTAACCTAGTCCAAAGCATACAATTCTTAAAGATTTGACCTAGACTGATGACTTAAAAGTCATGAAAGAAATTTGAAAGAAACTTCTATTCATAAACATGAAGGTTACTCATTCATATATTATACACCATACCTACTTTATCTATAAAAGCGCAGCTAAATAAACTTCTGGCCTAGCTTACAACCTAGTAGGTAAATTTTGGCTAATTATAATCGTATTTATAGCAGCATAATGTCAAAAAACTTATTTTGGTTAGTCTAGTTTTCGTACCCGTAATCCATAGTTGCATACAAAAGAGTTCAACGACATCGAAAATGAAAGTTCAAATTTCTATTCAATAAAATACCATAATATCGGTTTAAAACATTTATTCCTAATTTTGATCGATAGTACAAACTCAAATTAAATAAAGTTTAGAATCAACTGGCCAACTAACATCTCAACCACGTCATCCAAAAACCTAGTTTCACCATAGTCTTTTAGATCATTAACACCCCTATTAAATTGTAATATCATCAAATATACATCATCTCCATTTTAAATTCTTGACAGATGTGTCAAAAGTCAACGACTAATCCTTTATTATGATCTAACAGAGTGTGGTGAAACTGGGTCTACCATTTATTCATTAGGCCTTGTCGACGGCGGCGAGCAGGGCGGGGATGTACTTCTTCTCCGGGTCGTACTTGGTGGTGAACTGCTCGGCCACGTCAGGGTACTGCACGGTCAGCACCTCCAGGACTCTCCTCATCAGGTGCTTCTGCTTGTCCGTGCACGATGAGCAGGCTGTTTCCACGGCGTCGGGGATGTTTTCTGGTGGTGATAATGGTGATGTTAGGTTTAGGTTCATTTATAATTTTTTATAAATACTGATAACAGTTAAAATCATCTGAAAATTTTGCCACCTATTCCAAGGGTAACCGACCGTGCCATGTGTTGCTTAACTTCAATGATCAGTTAAGATCACTGAAGCTAGCTCGACTTCGAATGCTTACAAAACTATTTTACGAACACCTTTAAAATATAACTCTCGAAGCTTCCTCATACAACCTCTCCCCTTTATGGTATACCGCATATCTCAACTAAAATTGCTGTAGCAGCAAGCATTTACACAATTCATCACGACCCATTACGTCCCCACTGCTGGTGCACGGGTCTCCTTCCAATGAAGGAAGGGTTTAGGCCTAGTCCACCACGCTGGCCAAGTGCGGGTGGGTGGACCCCAACACAAGCAAGCTTGTCCTGAGAGAGTTGTCCGGTAAGTGGGCAACCCGACTGTCAGATGTTTTCAAGCCGCCCGAAGGCCTCTGACTAGGCTTAACGACTGCTGCCGAAGCAGCAACCGGGACCCACGGCTTAACGTGCCGTCCGAAGCACGGAAGCGTCCAGAAAAGCACCACAATTTACACAATACAAATACTCATTACATTTAACAGCTCTAAATTTCTTAATATAAACACAGAAAAATCATATCGTATCAATTTAGTATCTGAGATTAAAAACACACTTTAGACATAACCAGCAGTACCAAAAAAAACAGTAATAAGTACTCACTCTTAAAATGGCTCTGTATGTCATCACACGGCCCTTTGTCCAGGAAGCAGTCGGAGAAGCTCTTCAGCAGCGCCGGGTCCCGCAGCACGGGCTCCACGTCGAAGTCATCGTGCTCGGCGGAGTACGGAGCACCCTGGGACAGAGCCAGGAGCGAAAGGGGTACGAGGAGCAGCTTCATTGTGTCTGTGGGTTGATTAGTGGAATGGATTATTATTCTTGGGATCAACGTAGCGACGAATATACATAGATTATTATACTTTATTTAAACACCAAAAAAGAATAATAAAATTAACAAGTTGTAACTTAATTGCGATCTGTGCCAGACAAACTTTGGATTAAGAGATTGAGATTGGGTGCAGTGCAAAATATGTTAAAAAGGCATTTAGATTCATTATATTATTTATTACAAAATTAAGTTCGATGTTATGTAGCGTTTACACAGGATAAGAAACGACGTTCAGTGTCCAATATATTGATGGATTTGTTTTATAATATTTGCAGTATGTTACACAGCAATTTAATTCTACTTGTCACTTGCACTAATTAATAGTGTAAACGCGGGGGTGGTCTTATTCTATTAATGTTCCTCATAGCAAAACTGTAGGAATAGACCATAGCGATTTAGGTTACATCCAGCAATCCACGTTTCACAGGCAGATTGTGTAAGAAGATAAAAACACAAAAAACTTATAAAAGTTGTATGTATTATGGTTGCAATCTGATAAGTGTGTACTAAAGAAAGCAGAAGAAACGACAAACCCCATTTATTTTTGATGAACAGCATTGCGATTCTATAAAGCTAATTGTCAAAACTCGATTCTGAATCCGGAGTGAGTTTTCAAATTGACACATCGAATTTCGAGATTTTGACAAATAATGTATGAGATGACATATACACAGTGAAAGGTGAAGGGAGAATGAAGATCGAAGTGAGATGTCTGATTTTACAGAATCGCAATGCTGCACGTTTTAGAGTCTTACTTTAATACACAACATAAAAATATAGGTCACTTCTTACCGTGATGAAGGATCAAGTGGACTGAATATTGATTTTCTCATGGTTGTATCTTTTTATACTGAAGACAACAAGCTAATTATTTCATTACAAAACAGGGTAATTCTCAACAAAGTATTTAAAATAGAAATACGGCTAACGATTTTCCTGATTGTATGCCTGCTCTATATTTTTCTAAAAATGATAAGTGGATGAAGGCGTTACTACTTATTAAGGGTTTAAAGTTTACTATTTTGATTAGAATCAATGTTAATAATTAGTACCTATGTCATTGTGCATCACTCGAACCACAAAATGCTTTCTCAAAAATACTAATATGCGGTATAGGGTGTTCGCGAAATGACATAAAAAAACAATTTTTTTATTAAAAAAAATTCTTTATTGTTTTGATATTTGCATTCATTGATGAGTTTAAAAATGTTAGTACCAAACTAAGATTTTTAATGAATCGCATAGCTGATCTGCTGTACCTTGCACACTGCATTTTGGATGAGATTTGCATTGCCATGCCATCATCACCACAGATAATAAAATACTAAGTCCCTGTTTCACAATGTCTGGTTAGTGGCTACCTGTGAGATAAGATACATGCTGTCCCTCTCTGTTACTATTTTTTGACAGTGACAGCATGTATTTTATTTAACAAGTAGCCCCTAACCAGACATTGTGAAACAAGCCCTTAATAAGAGAAAACTCTAGATAACGAAAAACTAAGCATTCGGAGCAATGCTGCGAGAGTCTGCTAGTAATAAATGCACCGCCTGCATCACAGCTCACTCACGTTCATTAGTTTCTTTGACAACTAGAGTAAACCTCCCGTCGTCATGTTCGTATAGCGGGAGTATCTCCGTGTATCATCTAATGTCTTCATTTACTTTTGTGAGGAGGAAACGCAAGTAGGCCACAAACAACAATGAGTTTCCTCTTGCTGCTTGTAACGTATACGTTTAATATGCTTCCTTGTTTGTACGATACAAAGATAAATATAGAACAACCAATAGAAATCTGTTTGCAAGATGTGAGGATTATAATTGTTTCAGCTATTACTTACCAGGCAACTCTATTTACTGTAATTATTTATTGCAAAACACTATTTGCATGTGTAAAGTGTTTAAAGAGACCTGTTTAAATAAATGATGAGTTAATACTTATTAAAGTAGTATAAAGTTGTAAAAAAACATATTTTTTTTTCTATCTCCCAGTTATTTCCAAGCCTTTGATGTGTGATATTATTATTATTAATACTAATAAGTAGTCTAGTTTACATTATAAATAGGTACTACACACATAAGAGTCAGTTATATTTGATGGGATTAGCTTACCATACTGTGCTAGCGTTAAAAATCTTGGTCTCCACATAAAGAGCAATTTGTCATGGGAGCTACAAGTGTCTGAAATCAGCCGCAAGATCCATGCATCCATGCATGGGCTTAAGCGCCTACAGAATTTCCTGCCATACTCGACCAAAGTTACGTTAGTTAACTCCCTGTTGCTTCCTATTATTGATTATGCAGATGTGTGCTATCCTGACCTCACAGAAGAGCTACTTGATAGACTTGAGCGTCTCCTCAACTTATGCATTCGCTATATATTTGGCCTGCGTAAGTATGATCACGTCTCCGAATTTCGAAATAAACTCAAGTGGCTCAATATCCGTCACCGAAGGAATGCCCATATTTTATCTCTCATTCATAGTGTAGTTTATAATCCTTGTGCCCCATCCTACTTAACAGAACGCTTCACGTTCTTCGACTTCTCTGACCGTCCTCAACGGTCAAGTCGAAACCTTCTTTTTCGTACCCCAGAGCATAATGCGGCAGGGTATTCGGATTCATTCACTGTGACAGCGGTTCGCTTGTGGAATAGTTTACCACTACATATAAGGCAGACAAAGTCTATAGACATCTTCAAGGCCAAAGTTCGTCAGCACTACCTCCAAGTGCAGAACGATCAATAAAATTGATTTTAAATATATTTTATTTGATGATGATGATATTATACTATAGTTTATTATATTTTGTATTATTAGTATGTATTAGGTATATTATAATATAATGTAGGAATATATTTATATATGTATGTATATCATTTGTATAGCTATTATGTATAAGTAAGTATATCTCTGTGTCTCGATTTAAGTAGATAAACTTCTCTCCTCTCAGCCTATCGCACTACCAACCACTTTCTCGACATCACCAAAGGTTAACTGGTAGAGAATGCTACTAGCATTAAGTTCGCCTTTGTACAATGTTTTTTATGTGCAATAAAGAATTTATAATAATAAGAGCCTGATGAAATTCAAACCCAAGAGCGCAAACATGCATCTTACTGCCACACTATTAGTATAGGTACCGCAGTGGATCATAGCTGTGGATTAACCATAATGATTATAAGACAAAATATGGAATAAAAATAAAATATCTCATTTACTCGTATAATAAACATTTACAATCAAAATGTCAGTTGACACGACAAACTACCAGGGCCGCAGAGAACCGCAAAGTCATCTCATTCGTTGAAAGCCAAGAAGTCCTCGAACTTGGGCTGGTACTTCCCCTCGGGGTCGTAGGTGGCCACCAGCTGCTTCCACTCGGTGGGCAGCCTCTCCCTCATGGCCACCACCATCTTGCGCACCATGCCGCGCTGCTTGGCCGTGCATTTGCCACAGATGTCCTCTACTAATTTTGTTAAAATACTTACATATAAACACTAGAATATACTTACAGGTAATGTTGTTCTTACAAAAAAGGTATTTAATATTGATACTTCACCATATCTGAGAGCCTGACGAGATTGGAAACAGCGAAGACAAACATCAAATAAAAATAAAATATCTCATTTATTAAACAATCACAAGATAAACATTTCTATAGAACGTGTGTTTAGATTTTGACTTAAACAATCACAAAATAAACATTTTACAATCAAAAGTCACTTTACTCCCCAAACTACCAGGCTTGCATAGAACAGCAGAGTTCTCTCATTCGTTAAGCGCCAAGAAGTCCTCGAACTTGGGCTGGTACTTCCCCTCGGGGTCGTAGGTGGCCACCAGCTGCTCCCACTCGCTGGGCAGCCTCTCCCTCATGGCCACCACCATCTTGCGCACCATGCCGCGCTGCTTGGCCGTGCACTTGCCACAGATGTTCTCTACAGCTTCCGGGAGCAGTTCTGTGGAAATGAGTGTGTTATTTTACTTCGGTAAGGCGTTGCTATCATGTACTAGTATGCAATACATGATGACTAGTTATTATGCTTCAACGAAACATTGCTCAAAAAAAGTGCACCAGGCGCCAAAAAAACAAACAAGATAACTCTAGGTGAAGTATGTAAATCTAACGAGACTGATAAGTAATCTTTCATGTGAGAATCTTTTGTATTTAATGGAATATGTTAATACATATTCCGTTTCTTACATTAACTAATCACTATTAGTAAACTATTCTACTCATGACGCTATGGCACATTGCTAATAATTATAATCCCAGGCTCTAAATATGTAACACAAAGATTAACAAATCTGAACTCACGTTTAACTTTGCTCCCCTCAGTAGTGCAAGGTCCCTTGCTGAGGAAGCAAGCGGCGTATGCCTTCATGAGTCGCTCGTTGGAGATCAGCTCATCCACGTCCAGTTGTATGTTGCTGTCGTCATACAGGTCCTCGGGACGCGCCAGCGCCGCCGCCGCCACCACTGACAGGATCAGGAGGAACTTCATGGTTGATGGTTGAGAGAGGTCTGAAAATAAACATTGTGGTCAGGTATAAGAGGGATATGCTGGTGTACTAGAATTTATTTGGATCGGGTTAGTTCTGGTATTTTATATTAAAGATTTTATAACACTTTAGATTCCTTTAGAAGAATTCTGATGGCGTTTTCGGTAGGTACTTAAAAGAAAGTGAAATTTGCAGTGTTGTATCGTTTAGAAAACTTTAGATACGAATATAATATAAAACTTACGGTTTTAGATATTAAACAAATGAATTGACTGTTAATACTGGATATCAAACACTCGGCGCATTAGCTTTTTATATTTTTATTTTAGTCGAGACTAATCCTTGGAATGAATCATACATTGTTAAATTTTTTTTTCATATAAATATTTTGAGGGTCTTTCCTAATTAGCGGCTGAAATAGGTATCGTTAAAATCTAATTAGTAATTTCACTGTACGGCTGTAAACACGAAAAAAAACTTATAGCTATACTCATATGTTTCAGGATATCCTATTTGCTTACATTAGGTACTTCCTCATATAATTTTTACTCACAATTTAATAAGTATAGGTATTCCATCCTTGTTCAGACCTAGGCTAGGGTTTGTAACCGTAGTTAAAGGATTGGAATGACAGATTATAGCATCATTATCTAACATTTTGTATATGTCGCTGATACTGATATACGCCAGGGATTCCATTCTGACGTTATTTATATCTTTCAGAATTAAGCCATCAGATTTTTGTTTCTAATTGGCCCAGACTTTCATGAGTTAGGCTCAACAAGACCACACATCTTTTAGCTGGTAATACTTCCTTACTTGGTAAGTTCCGTTCGAGTGAGCCTGATGTAGGCACAAAATATCAAGATAGAATTAGTGTAATCATAAAATGTCTAGATTACATTTTATGGCTAAGTATATTTTACTTTATGTGTTTATTCTTTTTAATGGAATATTACGCGATTAAAACAAAAAAACAAAATATCTGATGTTTCAAGCATGAAGTAAGAACCTTAATATAAGTTGGTACTAAGTAAATAAATACTAAATATATTATATAACCTAAGCAAAAAAAAGAGTACTAACTACGTCAACTTTCTTTTGTATTTTCAGCGGGGGTAGTTCCTGCATCTGACTCTCTGGAACGGAACTTTTGTGCATTATGACCTTAATGGGTACAGTTAGGTCGCATTCCTATATTTTATGGATTGATTTATCCTGTAAGTACCTATACAGAGGTAGTGTTTATATGGGATAAAACAAGAGATAAATTTATAGGATAAATTGTAAGTATATTTTATCGTATAAATTTATCTCTTGTTTTCTCTAGAGAACCTAGAGGTTTAAAACCCTATTAGAATTATTGAGTTAAAAACTTTGATTCTTTTGCTTATCATAATATTATGTCGATCCCTTTTCTACGAATGCGACTTAAATTGAACTAAATAACAATGACGATCTAGATGTAACGGTTTCATAGCAATCAGGAAATGTACGACATAATTGTCACAGCTGGTGATTCATGGGTTTTATCAATATCCCGGTATATCAATCCTTATCAACACTCCGATGAAACGACAATGTTTTAATATTTTTTTGCCATACCCTTTAAGTATACCTACATACATCACAATGTGCGAATTTCTTTTTTTTACTTAAAAGAGCTTCCGAGTAATTTAAACAATGCGTCTTATCTTTTTGCGCACTATAATAATATTTTTTAATATATTAAACTCCAGCAAATTCTACCAAGGATGAAATTTATGAGCTAGGTATATAATATGACTGCAACTAACGAAAATCATCAGTACTAACACTGAAAACAGTTGAGAAATACATATTCAAAACTGTAAGTACTAGATCTTAAAAACTTTAACAGTAACATGTAATAGGTGAAATTCTAACTACTTTTCTTGAAGAAACTTATTTTTGTATATCAGTGTAACACTTGATTTTTCTCCTATATTTTGAAAACTTACAGACCTACTATAATTTTAAGACATGACTTCTCTTATTATTTAAGTATTTCAGTATTTATCACTCCATTTTTTTCCTAAGTATCTTTCAAAATCAAAGACACTTCAACATATATAACAAGGCTGTCCTTACGTCTCTAACAATAAATCTTCTCTGCCCCAGCCTCTCCTCACCATGAAGGTACTCGTGATCCTGGCAGCAGCGGCGGCGGTGGCGGTGGCGCGACCTGGAGACCTCTATGACGACAGCAAGTCCAACCTGGACATCGATGAGCTGGTCTCCAACGAACGCCTGCTGAAGGGATACGCGCACTGCTTCCTGGAGAAGGGACCTTGCACGCCCGAAGGGAACAATATTAAGAGTAAGTACTTATGTCTGGTGTTATTAACGACTTACTAATAGATCTTTTAGGTCGCAGTCGCGAATGGGCACTGGTTCACTGGTTGGCCACCCCTTTTCAATAACTACTAACTACTTGAGAAGCAAAGATTCAAACAGTGGTTTGTCAACAATTGATCACCATTTCCTTTTCCTATTCATTCCCTTTGAGGTTTTTTCTGTTTTCCCAACATTTAAAGGCAATGTGCATATCAGATTGATTGCTCCTCTTTGGTTGTCTTTTATAACGTACTTTATTGGTCGTAGGGCTGAAATGCCTCTGCACCTTCTTAATCTCAACCACCGACCTCTACCGCAAGATACCTAACCTAAACACAGCAAAAATTAACAACTGACCTTAATTTTACACTTTCCAGAGATCATTCCAGAGGCACTAGAGAACGTTTGCAAGAAGTGCACCCCCAAACAACGGGTGATGGTGCGCAAGATGATCGCGGCCTTCAAGGAGAAGCTGCCAGCGGAGTGGTCGGAGCTCGCCAAGACATACGACTCCGAGGGGAAATACAAGGAGAATGTGAAGACCTTCCTCGCCCAGTCTGATTAGATACTCTTTGGATGAAAAACTTTTTTCGACAGTTGTTTTTGTTTTGAGTTGATTTGAAAATCGAACGCTAGTTTTTTAAGGATTTTCCTTTAAATTGTTACTGTGAAATATGTGTTTTGTTTTTTGTCAATAAAACTCTCGATTTACCTAATCTACCTACACTTTAGTGTTTATTATTTTAATTTATCATATGAATAATCCGTAATTAAATGGTGTAGTTTATAAATGTAGCATATACATACCTAAAATTACACTAAATAAGTTCTTAGATCAGTTTATTTACCATATTATTATTTATGCAAAAAAAAACAAAAATTATTGCATTAATTAGGATGATATGAATAAATCATTAAGTAAATTATCAAAAAATCCCAAGCAGGATGTTATATTTGCATTGATTATAACAAAAAGGGTTTATTTCAAACACAAAATTTAATTAATTGTCTTCATCCGTCAGCCTATGTCAACCCACTGTAGGGTATATACCTACTCCATGATATGCTAAGTTCCACGGTTCTATGCCTATTTAATGAAGAAGAACCGACTTGTTCACATTCTGGCTAATCCTTTCACCAATTTGAATACTGTTCATCGATTCCCGGAATGCTATGTTTGACATTCACATTATCATTCAAAATACCTACCTAAATATTGTATTTGCTTTCCTAGCATTAATAATAAAAAAAGAATATGTGGGGACATCTCACACACAGCCATTCCATTGAACCTGCACGAATCGCATAGAACTACATAACTATCTATGATAAATTTAATTATAAAATAAAAATATTTTTAGCCGATTTAACTTAGTGTTATGGACATTGACCTGCATTGCTAACAAACGCCTGAATCTCAGTATACAACTGAAAGATAGACCTTGTATACTTTGCTATTTATTAAATAAAAAAGCTTTTCTCAGTTTTAGTAACTTGCCAAGAAAGAATATGGAATGTTAGATTAATTAAGTTATCATGGTAATACACAGGAATGCCTATACAAACTCACGAGTAATGAAAAAGTTCCATCTGCCATTGCCGTTCCATAAATGTATAACTAGAACTTTTTCATTGCTCTTGAGTGTAGTAAGTAGGTACCAATTGGCAGATGCATCGTTACACAAACAAGAAGGGTCTTCGAAGGGAGACTTCGTTTGAATAAACATAACCACATGAGGTGCCCAACAACTGCTACACTTATGATAGTCCTCGCCAAACTAAGCATTAGTTCGTTACCTAACTAAGGGCTGATTTTTTCGTGGTCCGATAAAAGTTCCCTAGGGAGCGATTCGGATGCTGTTGCGTCTGAAAGTCTGTGTTAGACAGTAACGGCAACAATTATATTCCTCACATTTATTTGACTCTTGAAATTGCATTAAATGCAATAGTCTGTATTTACTAAATAGCAAGGTAACAAAACAAAGCGTGTAAAGGACAAATCAGGCGTTTCAGGTCATCGCATGAGCATAAAAAATCATACCATGCTGACCATCATCAAGAAAACCCTAAACTTTTCGTTGCCAACTCATCTCTAAGACGACCAACCCGGAATTACTGGGAGGGAAATATGACGATTTCTTCGTTGAAGGGAAGTATGATTTCATGGATGATAGATCAAATTTTGGGGTTTGCTATAATTCTATTATATTTTGATAAGGTGCGAAGTTCCTGTACGTGGCTCTCTCGAGTGGAATCTTTGTACATATCCCCTTAATTTCAGCTCAGCCAGCCTAGCTCCCGAGTAAACTGGAGCAGCAAGCCTGGGTGTTGCAATAGCTGAGGTAGGCGCTCTGTTTGTCCAAGAATAGATAATCTCGTCTCTGTTGTAGATGGACAAGCTAACATAATAATATGTTCATTCATCTCATCCACTTCCTTACATGTCCTACATATGGGACTAGTTGAGTTGCCTATGGTATATAAGTTTATTTAGGCAACAAATCCCTGTTATTAATCCTGCCATTATTGATATGATACTACGGCACAGTTTGAGTAAGTAGCGTGAAGTTTATGGTTATTTGATAAAATGTGGAGTTTTCTATAAAATTTGTAGACCGTTAAGATCTACACACAAGTTAAATCTAGTATTACATTTAGCATGCTGCTGGAAAGAACAGGTCAAATAGAAATTTATTAAATTAGTATGAAGGTTATACACTAATACACTCGCGGGTAATAAAAACGTGCCAGTTACATAGAACCAAATTACTCCTAAACGAAAAAGGCTTAAAGACATTTAACAGCGCATCATTATAATTATGATATGCAATTACTATTAATTCATTACCTATCTCTTCTAAGTATCTATAACTCGTTTTATTGAAATAATTTTTCAGTACCTACAGTAGTAGATAATTTACACATTAAATTTCATAAATAGATATGAAACAAAACTTAAAATAAAATAATGCTTACTGTGAATTTCACACATTGTAAACTCGAAATGCAATATTGAAATTTTACTTCTTTCCTGTTTTATTAAAAATTTCGCACGCATTGTGCACGAATTTCAAGGATTATTTACTGAATCTACTTACTGAACAAATAATATAAAAAGCTAAGAAACCAACCACTAATTATCAGTTACATTACTAACACCATTTGAAACACATCAACTTTTACAAGTAAGTAGTTTCAGCAGTATTATAATTTCAGAATCATGGCTTTGGAAGTCAGAAACCCTTGGCGCTTTGGATTAAATTTATTTGTAAAACCTCTAGCTTATCAGATCAACTAAAATTAATTGGTCCCCATTGTTTTGCACCATTGAATCACATCACCATCCTTTTTAACTCTAAAACCCTGCTTTTTCTTTATCACATATTTGTATTATCAAAATTCATTGCAACACGTTTCACTTCCAGCCCCCAACCCGCAACCATGAAGCTATTCATAGTCCTTTCCCTCCTCGCCGCGGCCGCGCTCGCCGATGACCTCTACGACGAGAGCAAGACCAACCTGGACGTGGACGAGCTGGTCTCCAACGAGCGACTGCTGAAGGGCTACTGCGCCTGCTTCCTCGGCAAGGGACCCTGCACCGCCGAGGGGGTTAATATTAAGAGTGAGTGTGCTTTGTGCAGTTATAGAGTTGGGGCAAAAGCTAGTATAGTAAAACCGATGTGGAGATAAGCCATCACAAACTAATATAACAAATTCGATTTGTAGAACTCATTATCCATTTAAAATTAAATAAAAGGGATATACCTGTAAATACTAAGCAAGAGGTGTGGATCAAATCGCCAACTACTTATTAAAAATTTCTTCTGGCAATTTGTAGTATTCTGCCGGAGGCGCTGATCAAAGCCTCTAATTCTTAATAATATCTAAATTATGCCTAAAATACATTCAATTAATCCTACGTATAAATAATTCACAGCATAGTTCTGCTTCTCACGATTTAGCCACCAACTAACCAATCAATACGTCCTTTCATTCCAGAACTAACCAATCATTTTCTTTGATTCCAGAGTTCATCCCTGACGCAGTCCAGAACGCGTGTTCAAAGTGCTCGCCGCGCCAACGCAGCATGGTGCGCAAGATGTGCCAGGCCATCAAGGAGAAGCTGCCCGCGGACTGGCAGGAGCTGGCCGCGGCCTTCGACCCCCAGGGCCAGTACAAGAGCAAGGTCGACGCCTTCCTCGCCGCCAGCGACTGAGCAGCTGAGCTGGAAGAGAGAGAGAGAGAAAGAGAGATGTTGGGAGGGTTATTTATTGGTTGATTCGTTGGACGTCATCATGTACTGTGATTTTTGTTGGAATAAATTCTATTGATTGTTTTGAAATATGATTGTTTTTTTAATACTTTGTAAGAGTAGGTTAATTTTACACGGTGACCAAAAGATAGAAATCAGAAAAGGATGATTAAGCTCGTAACAACGTTTGTTTTACCACCACAATAATTGACTTCCCAAATCCCCATTTAACGAAACAGGGCAATACAGGACATAATTGACGCAAAAGTAAATTTCTTTTTCCGAGAACTTTAACATTATTTACTGTCATAGTTTTAGGTTGAGCTTATAGGTAAAGTAGCTATGGACGTTAATCAGTGAAGTATTCAAAGACAGATCTTATCAATTCTGCCTCTTCTCTAAGCTCGAATATCCTGTGGCCATTATGGGCCATATAAAAGACATCAACGGGGTGTATGAAAAAGGAAGTTCTGTCATTTTGTTGCTGGGTATTATTCAGCACAAGCTTGCTTGTGTTGGGGTCCACCAACCCGCACTAGGCCAGCGCGGTGGACTAGGACTAAAAACCTTCCTTCATTAGAAGTAGACCTGTGCCCCAGCAGTGGGGACGTGATGGGTCGTGATGATGACTGTGATGACTCAAAATGAAACCTGAGTAGCCGAAACGTGGAAGCTCCACTTTACCAAAAAAGTCGATCTTAATTCTTTAAAACTTATAAAAAAAAATAGACACGAGCATTACGACGTCATCTGCCTCCAACTTTTTTTGCTCTATAAATATTTACATAGTTTTATTTCTACTTGGACTTCAAATAAGTTATTTTTAGTAAGTTTTTTGTTATTATTGCGTATGTGGGCAGGTGTTCTACAGTACACATAGACGCCTTAGAACATAATTTTCATTCGGGACAATTACAAAGTTATAATTGACTCTGTAATAACCTCGAGAGGAGAGGATTCGTTTTCTTCATTTAGGGCCGATTTTTCAATGCCAGGATAAAAGGTCAAATAACTATCTAACGAATAATTTTATTTGGCTGTTTATCGGCCTGGTAGTTGCTAAACCATTTTTCAATTGTGATTTATTCCATAGATAACTATCTTACCGATTTTTCTATTTGAACTCAGGAGAGATGAAACAAGTATATGCAGACACTATAGTGCTAAAGCAGGACAGAATACTATTTCAATTGTCAGTGTCAACTATCACTGTCAAGCAAAGAGCAATCAAGCCACAAGCCTCACTGACTGTTTGGTTTGGTTGTTTTGATTTTGGTATTTAAATTTGTTATTTTTGTATCACAATGGTTACACAAAAAAGAGAGCGTTTAGCGAATTTTAATAATGCTGAAGTTACTGTGTAGTGAGTTTGGTAGATAAATTCAAACATGTCATAGAAAATAAAAAGACCGATGCTGCAACAAATAAAGATAAGGAGACTGCATGGAAGAAAATTGAGTTTTCTTTTAACTCCAGTGGTATAACCACAAGTGTCCGCTCATGGAAAACCCTTAAGTTAAAGTACGAGGGCATCAAAAAAACAATGAAGAAGAAGTCTTCCCTGCAAAGGCAGGAGATGTACAAAACTGGAGGTGGGCCCTCAAATGCACCTCCATTTATCGATGTAGAAGAAAAGGTGTTAGGCATTTGCTCCAACATTACCATTCAACATATCCTTAATTTATAATTAACAAATAAAAACTGAAAGAAATAATTATAACACCTATATATGTTTTATTATCAAGTACTGGATGGTTTCTCTCTTTTCTCCTCAGCCTATAGCAGTCCAATACTGGACATTGAAGATCATCCCGCCAAGTCGGAGGGATGTCTTAGATACTTATATATAGCATATATAGGTTACCTACCTATTAATGATTGAAAATAAATCAACATAATGTTTCTAGTCTGGTGCCTTTCGGCGATGAAATTCTTTTGCATCCCACATGCTGTACTCGTAATGATCAGGCCTCGTTTTTACGACTCTGACTTTCCTTTCTACTGGATTAATATACTCGTTCATTACTGCCTCTTCTTCGATCGCCAAATCATCAATATCATCGAAAATAAACATTGAAAATGATGATTATTCTCACTTTCTTAATAACCTCAAATGTCAAACAATGTCAAATTATCAATCGAATAAGCACTATCTGGCGGCCCAGGCAGCAGATAGATTTATTCTCCAGGTAACTGAGTTATTGGACGAATAAGTTCTATCTGACGATTGAAAAATTGAATATTTCGCTATCTGTCGAATAAACGCTATCTGTCTGTCTATCTGAGCATTGAAAAATCGGCCCTTAATAGAGTTTTAACTTAATAATCTGCCTGGTTATTATTATATACATATTAACTATGTTTTTTTTTTTTTTTTTTTTTTAAAGATTTTATTATCACTCCACAGACTTTATGTCCGTGCCTTTTTGAGAGATGAATATATTGTGAGAGTTTGGTTGTTTTTTTATCTTCATCTTTTAACTACTCACTACTCAATGTGGAAGCTTATAATATATATATTTTATCTTTTATATATATATATATACCTATATATTATTAATAATATATTTTTTTTTTTTGCACTCCTGGAGGAAAATCTACACAGACACCTGGGAAGGGGACCCAGGTAGTGTCGGCCTTTAACCGACTAAAAACCCCCAGTTGTGCATTTCTTGTTTTTTTTTTTTTTTTTTTTTTTCTTTGTTTCACACAGTCACACTTACAATTATAATGGCAACAAACATTTGAAGGGTAGGGCCAGTGTCAGGTGTCTTCAGAGAACTTAACAGACGCCTGTCAGTGGCCACACACTCCTTTTGTCATCGCTGTTGTTTTGCCTGGTGTTAATGTGTGATTGTGTGTTCTTAAAACTATCTTAATTTTATTGGTTAGTTCTTATACAGATAATATTAATTCATGATATACTATACAATACCTACATATCAAAACTATACAATACATGCTATATACTATACATATCAAAACTATAAAAAACATGCAATACTGTTTGGCCGTCAATATAAAATTAAAATCAAAATTCTCCTATTCCGCTCCATTTTGCGTTGCCAAAAGCCTTGATTGCTGGGCAACGACCTCTTTGTCCCGATTTTTTATTGCCATCTTTAGGTTGTACTCGAGGATCCGTTTCTTCGGTGCTGTTATTGCCGTTTTAGCGAGGTTGCCGATAGCGTCCTCGGTGTCATCCGCATAGTAGGTGCAGGCGGAGGTGTGCCTCGACAGCGCCACTACTGCGTGAGGTATGCTATCGTGCAACTTTATTTTGTCTTTTGTTTTTATGATAATGACGGATTCGTACGTCAATCCCTGTGCTTCGTGTATGGTTAAGACGCGTGATCCCGTTCCTTCTCCAAACCCTTGGCTGGTCAGGGTCTCTTTTTCTTCCTGTGTATGCGTCAGGAATAGAGTGTTGGTTTGGGATTTTGGAATTGCTGCGTCTGTAAACCTTTTCAGCTGCAGGGATTGGATACGCGCTGTGGCTGCGTATATGCCTGAGTATACTTCTCTTAGGGCGTATGCAACATCCATGGGGTTTCTGTATGAGCACAACAGCTCCTGGGTGATGTTTGCTACCAGTGTTGGGCGATTGTACCTTAGTTCGAATAGGTTCTCTCTGTCTATGTACGGTAGCTGGTTGATGTCTCCGATTAGAGCAATATCACTGGCACGGGACAGGCGGGCGGCAATTACGATTGCCCCGAAATGGTTCATCAGGGCCTCGTCAATTATCAGGCGTTGGCATCCGACATGTTCTCTAAAGCCGTTTACTAGGACTGATGCCATCGTACGTACCCTAGTTCTAACCATGTCCCCGATCCTATGCGCTAGCCTGTTTCGTATATCGACGGCCGCCTCAGTTGTCGTGGTGATAATGGTGTCTTTGCTCACATCGAAGTTATTTACCACCCAGGTTGTCTTCCCACATCCAGGTACCCCGTTCACCCAAGCGATGGTGGGCATCGTCCAGCTATTCCAGGTAGCGTTAATGGTTTCCGCTTTTGCTAGGATTTTGTCCTCTAGCATAATCCTGGTACACTGAGCTACGACCACCATTTGGTTGTTGTGTGGGAGAGTGAGTTTCGGGATGTTGCGTTCCCAGGGCACGAATCCGCATTCCTCGCTATAAGCCGCCATATACGCTCCAGTCATTTTGCCTCTGAGGACTTGGCAACTACTGTTATCGTATATGCAGGCTTCGGCCTCCTCGAGTAAAACTTTTAGCCGGCTTTCGTTCTCTTGCCTGTAGGTCTGCATGATCGTTTTGCAGGACAAGAGATTTACCTGCTTTGTGGCGGTTGTAATTGCCATAAATTCGATGGCGGCATTCTCTAGATGGTCGTTTGAGGTGGTAGCTGTTTTCAGCTTCGGTGGGACCACCTGGCCCATATCCGCTCGTGTAATTTTTCTCTGGGCAAGCCTTTTTCCAGTTTTAGGTTCTCTGGAGATTTGGCGCCTCTCGGGTGTCCTCTGTGGTTTTCCTATAAGGCTTGAGGCAGCTGCTTTAAAAGCCTGGAGGAACCCTTGGACACGCCCTTGCGATGTTAAATTGTGCATCCTCCTTTCCATGTTCCGTTGTTCTGAAGCGGCGACAGCCCCAGCGGTCATCCTCTCCTGTAGGCGTTCAGATCCGGTGACCAAGTATTCGGCTTGTTGGTGGCAGTTGTCAATGCCCCTCGCAAGTATATGACCTTTGAGAAAGCTTAGATCTTCGCCTCTGTCCTCGTACACCACTATTTCATGATGTTTTGAGGCTTTTAGGCAACCCAGCTGGTCAACAATTTCGCCTTTCCTATACTCGATCACCATTGCGTCTACGCTTATTATCCTGGGGACGTTACTGTCTAGCGCTATCTCTCCAAGCTTACTGAGCCATGAGCATGCCTGAACGAACGGGGTGTCGTCGGCCCACTCGAATAGTGCGATGGTCTTGTTACGCCATCGCACTAGTCGGCAGGGCTGATTTCCCACTAGGGTTACTGGCAATGCGTCGTAGGCTTTACGCTTCATGGTAGCCTTCGATGTGCTCCCATTTAGGAGAGAGGCTAGGCCGGGTGATATGGCCACGCTCTTTCGCGCCCCTGAGATACAGAAGCTGATGCCGAGTCTTTCACTGCTTCCGTCCATGAACAGAGCCACGCTTCGGAGTCTTAGTCTAGCTTCTCCTTTTTCTCCACAATCCAACAGCTGATGTGTTGCTGTTTCTTTAGGAGTTGCTTGTGGTGGTGCTGTGATGGTTGTGACTGAGGCTTGAAATACTGGTATTGATTGCGGGTCGGGGCGGGGTATGGTGCTGTTTCTCCTGGCTGCTACTCTGAAGACACGATCTGAATATGATAGAAAATGAGGTCTATGCTTGGTGTCTGCCAGAATATCTTTTAATTCTGACTCCACCAAATTCCTGTCTATCAATGTCTCCAGATCTTGTCTTGCAGCAAGGAAACGGGGGCAGTCGAGAATTATATGCCAGACCGATTCAATGATGTTGGGGTCGCATTCACATTCTGGGCTTTCTTTGAGTTTAAATCTGTACATATATTAACTATGTTTGTATCAAAACGATTCTAACAGAGTAAGTAAGTTATTAAATTATAAAAAATCCCTTTATGGTTCTAGACTGTGAACCTAAAACATCAATTTAATGAGAAATACTCAATCGTCGATTACCTATGATTACCAATGATTACATACAAATGGCATACATGTTCATAAAATGGTCTTTAGATATTAATACCTTACATTAATAATAATAATAATACTGCACAATCAGAAATGTGGATAGGTATAAATTAACAGAATAGCAACTTACTTATGTGGGCACTTAGTATCAAGCAAGACCACTTTGAATTTTTTTTCTTCAATAGATGACCCAATTGCATTACTACTAGGGGTGTTGCCTAATCTTGTACCCAATGAATATAAAGAGTAGATATATACCTAATTAGTTAATGACCCTCGCGAGCAATGAAAAGTTCCACCCAGAAAGTTGTTATGTTACTCGAACTTTTTCATAGCTAGCGAGTGTATTATTAGCGCTTTCATTAATAACATTCACTTGGTGGTTGGAGTATCGCTAATTAAAGGAAATTGAATTAAAGTAGCCGATGTGGATAGGATTGTGGCTAGATAAACTTAGTGTTGACGTTGCCCGCAGGACCTAGTTTGGAACATGATGAGGAGGACCGATAGAATATTGAGATGCTTTCTCGGAGTAAGCTTTACATGATTGTATCTGCGATTGTAGATGCGACCAGACCATACCCTTAAGGGGAAATCTTTTAATGTAGATAGTACAGACAGCGACTAGACAAACACATACGTAATGTGGGACGCGCCAAGCGGCGGACAATACTCACACAGAATAGGTAAAGCATTCATGCACGGGGAATATTTTTATCAATTAACCTCTAAAACAATGCATACTTTTTACAACAATAAAATTATGAGTCACTCACACATAATTAAGACTTCCGAAAAAACTCAATACTGACTTCACAGGCGGCTGCATCGTCGTGCGTCAAGGATTATGGGAACGTTCATATAAAAGCCAACGTGAACACATCATGAGTACCAGTCACAAATCCGGGTTCCTATTTGAACTACCTATCTTTAACTGTAAGCTAATATAAATTATTTATTAAATCCTTAAATACAGTAATCATTAATTGTTTAACATTTTTACTATAAGTGAAGTTAATTATAAAATCAGAATGTGCTTAAATTCATTAAACGACTGTGCATTGTTTATCATTGATATCAACTTCCCTGCCTCTCACCAAAATACATTGCCGTCTGTCCTCATCGGAAGTCGTTGGCATTCAAAACAATCATCACTTATTTACTTAACTTATTTTGTTCAATATAAGACAGTGCATATATACAAATAAATTTAACCAAAAATTATCATACGCAATCAATGAAGATGACCAACAAAATGTATCCTCCACAGAGTCTCACCAACCATGAAGTTCCTCCTGATCCTGTCGGTGGTGGCGGCGGCGGCGCTGGCCCGTCCTGAAGACCTGTACGACGACAGCAAGACCAACCTGGACGTAGACGAGCTGGTGGCCAACGACCGCCTGCTGAAGGGATACGCTTCCTGCTTCCTCAATAAGGGACCCTGCACACCCGAGGGGAATAACATTAAGAGTGAGTGATTCGTCTTTCATGTTTTATCGTAACTGTCGATAACTGATTTCAAAAATTAGATTTTACCTTACAAAGATACATGTTGTTGGAAGTATTTTAGTCGGAAATTAAAAGATACTATCAATTATTTATCAACTTTTTCATATATCATGGTGACAAAGCCTAACAATCGAGTGTCTCGAGTTTGTCACCGACAAGCTAAGAAGAAGATAGTTGTTTTGAGAAAAAAATTGCCAATGTAATTGCTCTCCCGCCACCGGTGGCATTGGTATGTTTATTTTGTTTTGTGGCAAAAGGTTTTTTTGTATGAAGTTATTGACGTCAATGCTTCAAGTATTTTCTACCTGTGAACCTGTCGCAGATTTAGGAAATAAGTTTGTCACGATAGGCGAGTTTACTTTAAAACAATATTATATTTTTTTTTGTATATGTATTGGGGGTTGCAATTGACAAAATAGGGATAGTTCCATAAATGAACGATTTTTTTTTCCAAATGTTAACAAGTCTCTAAACAAATGAACATTGGTTTATGCCAAATGCACTGCAAACTAAATGCTATTTAACAAGTTTGAAAACAAACATTGCAATATGTCACTGTATGTACTCGAAAATATTGCGGCTAAACATGATAAATAAAAAAAGCCGGCCAAGCCTAAGTCTAATTTAGAGACGAAAATTTGTCAAAATTCCTGACAATAAAACATGGAAATACTACAAAGGGCAAATCCAGCTCCTGCCTATCAAACACGCAAACCTATGTAGGTAAAGTTTGCAAATTGTTATAGATTATGTAATTCAAATAAACGTATCTTTACAGAGTTCATCCCTGACGCCGTGGAGAACAGCTGCCAGAAGTGCACCCCGAAGCTGCGAGTGCTGGTGCGCAAGATGTCCAACGGCATCAAGACCAAGCTGCCGAAGGAATGGAAGGATCTGGAAGCTCTCTACGACCCTGAGGGCAAGCACTCCAGCAAGGTTGATGCCTTCCTAGCCCAGACTGACTGAGCGAAACTCTGTGATAATGTAAATAATGAAGTGTATTGTTGATTTGGAGTTTTGGTGTTTTATTGATTTAGTCCCCAAGGAGTTGTACCACAGGCTTTCTTCATGAGACTACTATAGAGAAAAAGGTTATTTGTATATGTTCTATATAAACGTGAGTGTGTGTGTGTTCTATCGAGCCGTATGTCTAACGCTACTGCAGGTTTGAACAGTTGTTACACAAGTAGCTTCGTCTACTATAAGACTAGATTAAACCATAATGGGTGATATATAAATGTCTATATATATATATATACACACACACACTCACTGATGACGGGATAGTCATGCATAAGAAACAAACAACAAATTAACAAACTTGTCAAAGTTATTATATTAGCTACTTATGAAGCTGAAATCCATGCTTTCTCGATTTTTAACTAAAGGTAGCCCGTGCTCGACTTATTCATTTCATATAAGCTTTGATCAATGGGCGATTCTCCGATATGAAACACTACCTATAACATATTACCTTTATTTAATTTCTAAATTCAAGAAATGCTAGATTTTTTATCATCAATTAGGTACTTTAATTAACACGTTCAAAGTCAAAATATCACTGTCACGTGTTTACGTAATACGTGTTAAATGATATAACATCTAACACCAATAATAGCTTAGTGTTTGCAGTTTGTTTGTTTGTCAAACCTGAAGTGCACACCAAAAGAGAATAGATATTTGGGATTTAAAGGGATCATTTTATCAGTTATCAACCCGAACTCAGGTTAAAGTAGAGCCTACAATACAGAAACTGTTATTTATGAATATGAATATGACACCCCATTAAATTGAATGGTGGGAAATAGATAATATAAATAAATAAATATTAGATCAATATAAAGATAGAAAAGGGTTCAGAATGTTTTTTGTTTATTAAATAAAAAAGTGTTTCCTGCAACGCATTGCCATTTTTCGGGCACATCCAAAGTCCAATAGTATCTGATTTAATTAAAATATATGTCCACTATAAATTGAAATAACCTGTTCTGCGTTTTCCTGGTTTAAAAACATACCTAGGTACTAAAAATATTATTAGTTAATTATGTATAAGTACATAGTAAAATTATATGTTTATCTTAAATATTGGAATCAGCGGAGCATAATGTTTTTAAATGAACAAAGAGATAGATATTTAGGTACATAATACGCGTAATATTGTGATTTGAATAAAAAATATAGGTAGGTATTGAGTCAATATTCATATTACTAGTACACTGGAATACTTTGAAAGCAAAGACAGAACTACAAAAAATATTTTTTTATTTATTAAAATATAACTTAAGAATAACAAAATGACATCACAGAATATCACATTAAATTAACACACATGTCACCACATCCACATTAGGTAGGTACAATAAATACATTTAAACGTAACCAATTCTGTAACAACATTTTAAGTAAACCTATTAATTTGTGATGCATTGGTAGGTATCTAAGACTACAGGCATCTCACCTCTGGACCCAATTATGCATTTTCTTCATCAAAACATAATTATTATTGTTAAAGCGGCAGTTTGTTTCAGAAATCAGCAACATTGTACCAGGGCCACAGATGTTTGAAAAAGTTGTCATTATAGAGTTCTTAATCAGAGTCAGCAACATTGTACCAGGGCCACAGAGGTTAGAGCAGCTTTCATTAGAGTTTCTAATCAGATCCTTCGAGGAACTTGGCGAAGGAGTCCTTGTACTCTCCCTTGGGGTCCTCCTTGCTGACGATCTCGGTCCACACCTGCGGCAGCTGCTCCTGGAAGCCCTTCACCACGACTCGCACCAGCTCGCGCTGCTTGCGCGTGCACTTGCCGCAAGTCGTCTTCAGCGCTTCCGGGATCACTCCTGAGGGAGAAGAGCTTGGTTAGTGATGTTCGATCTATAAATTTGAATGAATACAAAAATTTACTCATTCATTATCAATCAATGTTTTTGATGCAATTGAGCTATTCTATTGCTTGGTTTTTGACGATATTGGTATAATTGTAACCAACCAGTGTGGCACCCATTTATAACTTTAAAACTAATCTTTATTAGAATATTTTTTCAGAAACATAAGAAACGTTAATTTCTAAAAAGCCAACATAAATATCTCTAGAGGCAGGAACTGTAATTGCAACATCAAAGAGTGGACCGGTGTAAAAACCGTGGAAGAATTATTTAAAACAGCCAGGAATAGAGAGCGCTGCAAAGAGCTGACTGCCAACCTTCAATGATGGAGAGGCACTATAAGAAGAAGAAGGAACCGTAAACTATTCCCAATCCGTCTCCAAGTCTCTTTAGAGCACCCAGTCAAGCTATATTTATTTACCTATCATGTGAATGTAGTTCAGGAACCCGAAAAATTAATTCTACCTCTGGATAATCATGTTTAAAAACTCACTCTTAAAGTCGGATCCCTCGGCAGTGCAGGGCCCCTTGCTCAGGAAACACTTGCCGTAGCTCTTCAGCAGGCGTTGGTTCTGCACCAGCTCGTGAGCGTTGAAGCTGTCGTATTTAGCGTCGTACGTGTCCGCGGGCGCCGCCGCCGCCGCCGCCACCGCCGCCACTAGGCATAGGAGAGTCACGGTCTGCATGGTGTAGAGCTGAGGACAAATTTGAAATAGTCTTTATTCGATGTTTGCAATTATTACCCGATTTTTACGTTATTAGTCTACCACAAACAAAGTATGAGTTGGTTTCCTTGGGCTGTAATGATGGTATGCATGACGAAAGGTTCCTGAGTGTAGTGTCATTATACGAGTATTATAGTGACTGTCGCTAATCAGACTGGCTATATTTAAGAGGAGAGTATACCTTCGCGATTATAGCGACATAGGTATTTAGGAAACTCAACTCCAGCTATACTTTACTATAAAAAATACGGCAAACGAAACTTTTTCAGAGTATTTTAATTACACTTCATTATAAAAACAGAATCTCAAATTATAAAATCTATAAAAAAATATTTAAGTGCCTGCTTTATAAAAAAACAACTTACATTGTTGAGTTCCTTCTGTGTCAACTATGCTAAAAATACTGTGTTAGCGGATATATTTTGAGATTCTTTTATATATACGTGACCGACAAGGAAAATTATGTGTGAATAAGTTTGCTAACTAATCAAACTGTGAGCGTTGATCTCAATGTTTGCTGACACCGGAAAAAAAAACTCTACACCACGCGAATTTGAGCACTCGGGGCTGTCTCCCGTGTAGCCACGGACATTATACAGAATTACCTACGTGATATTAATGGAAAATAAATAAATTAGTCTTTGGTCGTGGAGAGTTGGTAGTAGACACACTGTGGACCCTACACGTGTTCTTATTATGTTAAAAAAAAATGTTATGTTAAGCGTAATGTATTTGTATAATCGTATGGACTTTGTATATTTAATCAAATATAAGTTAGGGCCAATAATTGTCAATAAAAAAAATAACAACTGTTAAGAGTACCTTTTTTTTAAAGTACAAGTTAGGTAAGTATGTCTATCATGAAATTCATGAAGCTATGGTAAACTTCGTAAGAAAGATGATAAACGTACTTCATATTTATTTATGTTTCAAGATGTAGAATAACCGTGGTCATAGTCAAATAAGCATTACATATTTCCGAATATAATCGAAATTATTACGGAAAAAACCATAAGACCTGACCATGCATTGGTGTTTATTTGTTTTTGTTTACATCAATAACTTCTGGATCTGTTGACGTCATACTGACGAACCAGCGAAAACGAGCCAACCAATAAAGTAATCAATTAAGGATTCATAAAATTAAAAATATCGTGAGGTAAAACCCAATAGGTTCACTTTTTAAACATTGAAATTAATTACGAATCAGAGCAGCTTTGTTTTATTTGTATTATTTAAAAGTTTCCTCAATTATTTACTACCTCACAATCATATAGACTCACTCACTTCCATCCAAAGGTTGTCTGGTGGAGATTGCTATAAGCAATAAGGCCGCTCTTTGTACTGTTACTGTTTTTAAGTTTTGTTTTTTTTTTGGAATTTTTGTTCGTGGTGCAAATAAAGTGTATTGTATTGTATTTACGTAATCGTAAGTACACACGCAACTAGCAAGCAATGAAAAAGTTCCAGTGACATAGCACCAAATTAGCTACTTTGTAGAGGAGCCTTTTCAATGCTAACGAGTACATCCTTCTTGTTTCTAGTTAGAGAAGTAGGAATATTCCAGAGTAAAAGCGTAGAAGTATATAGATACTGTATATACTCGTAGTATAGTTCTAATTAGTACTGTTTCTTGTATTTTATAGATACTAGCGTACAGGTTTATAGATACTGTATGTAGTATAGTTCTAGTACAGTTTTTTTATAGGTATTTTATTTAAATCTTTTATTTCATTAAAATTAAAACATAATATAATTTAAAAAAACATTGTCCAGTGTATTTTATAAAGCCTTGACCCTAAGCCTCAAAACCTGAACTTGTCGAGGTCGACTCCTTGTTCTGAGAGACATCAAGAAATGTACGTGTTGTTTTAGTTTTGATGCTAATAATGTTAAAGTGTGTTGACTCTTGCTACACTTCCGTGGAGGAAGCCAGGAAAGTACTGTGTCTAAGGCTAAGTACCTAACTACTCGTATATCCGGATTGTCGTAGGACCATCTCCATCGTAATCTGAGAGATTCAAAAGGATAAGAAAATATTGATACATTTGGCAACAGATTTTTATCTAGGTATGGTAAAACACTTTATAATTACTACTATCTGATACTCATTCAAGTTCTTAACAATCTTTGTAGTACCTAAATAGGCTTAAATTTTAAAATGTTTTAAATAGATAAGATTGATTTTGATATGGAGATGAAATCTCGCAAAGCGATGACTTGCAAATTAAAAATTTTGCCGATTTGCATGGTCATTGTTTGCCTTTCTAATAGTACCTATGCTTTTGCTTTATATAAACTTAATTTTTCCTATAAGTAGCGTCGATGCGGATGGAACAAACATAAGGAGGCCTTTGCCCAACAGTGGGACACGTTAATAGTATATTTTTTAAAATACCAATATTTTTTATGAAAAATCAAATCAACCATGAGTACCGCCTTATGTAAGATTTACTTTGTAACACAAATATGTATTATAGGCTTAATAAATATTTAGACCTAGTGTGTGTTATGAAATGAAATGTTCTTTATTAGACGCACAATAAATATTATTAGCCTATATGTCATAATCATAACTCATATTATTACTCTACCACCATATATCACAAAGGCTCCGTAAATTTCTTAAATCTCACATTTATGGTGAGGTCATGGTAAGTACATGTTACATACATAAGTTATTGGTAAATAGATAATAATACAGAGTAAATCTTTTTCATTAGCAGACATTGCCGATCTGTAACTTATTGCTCTTACAAAATAATACAAAGCAACTTTATCGCAAAACACGCTTACAGGGTGTATATTATACCATAGAATAACAAGTACATGATATTACATGCTGCCGGGAAATTAACAAATATGACCTGATTTACACATATCTAAAATTTAAAAACCTTCTCCAAAATAAACTACCTACTTATATACTTATCTTTAGATAATAAAAAAAAGGATCTTAATACACAAAGTTACACTTAGTGTGGCTCTGAGATAGCACATACACAAATGCATGCAAAACTTCAGATAAATGTATAGTTATGTCGCATTATTGTAAGTAAATATTTTGTTTTCGTGGCATCTCCCCGCTATTTAGGTTTTTTAAGACTACATATAGGTAACATTGCTATCTACAGGAAAACCAGTTAAATTTAACGCGAAGATTACATGTTCTTATCTGGAGACTTTATAAAAATAAATATAAGAAGTTATAAACAGCATATATTATAAGAATATTGAGCTTGAATATTATGTATTAGTAAAACGTAGGTAATAGATTAATAAAACGAGAAAGAGACGAGGTTAGCTAAAGTGCACTCCGAAACTTCGTTTTTCATAATGTCCTTATAGACCACACTGGCAGGAAATCCTCAGTAATGAATAGCTCAAACATAAAGGTACAAAATAGTACTTACCTGTAACAAAAACACCATAGATAATCGTATTCAAAATATTCACGGTGATTTTGCCAAATTAAACATTTAAACAAATCACAGTTATTCTGGACGGTAACGCGATGCTAGAACGATTCATCGTGAAACTGAGATAACTACAATAAAAAAAAAAAATCGGGACAAAGAGGTCGTTGCCCAGCAATCAAGGCTTTTGGCAACGCAAAATGGAGCGGAATAGGAGAATTTTGATTTTAATTTTATATTGACGGCCAAACCGTATAGCATGTATTTTATAGTTTTGTTATGTATAGTATATAGCATGTATTGTATAGTTTTGATATGTAGGTATTGTATAGTATATCATGAATTAATATTATCTGTATAAGAACTAACCAATAAAATTAAGATAGTTTTAAGAACACTGTCACACATTAACACAAGGCAAAACAACAGCGATGACAAAAGGAGTGTGTGGCCACTGACAGGCGTCTGTTAAGTTCTCTGAAGACAGCTGACACTGGCCCTACCCTTCAAATGTTTGTTGCCATTATAATTGTAAGTGTGACTGTGTGAAACAAAGAAAAAAAAAAAAAAAAAAAAAAAAAAACAAGTAATGCACAACTGGGGGTTTTTAGTCGGTTAAAGGCCGACACTACCTGGGTCCCCTTCCCAGGTGTCTGTGTAGATTTTCCTCCAGGAGTGCAAAAAAAAATAATTATTAATAATATATAGGTATATATATATAAAAGATAAAATATATATATTATAAGCTTCCACATTGAGTAGTGAGTAGTTAAAAGATGAAGACAAAAAACAACCAAACTCTCACAATATATTGATCTCTCAAAAAGGCACGGACATAAAGTCTGTGGAGTGATAATAAAATCTTTAAAAAAAAAAAAAAAAAAAAAAAAGAGATAACTACAGGGTATTTGCACATAATACAGAAAAACCCAACCAAAGCCTTGATACCATGTTTAATTTACTTACTTGTAATATAGTAGGGAGTGACTCTATTTCCATTTTGAGCTGATCCGAGGATAGCTTCAATCGGTCAGTGCCTAGTGCCTACTAATACTAACTGCTTAGCACCGTTCCTTCCTTCATACTGATCCTTACTTCCTAGGTATTGCAATAGTTTTGTATTCCACAATATTCCACTAATTCCCAGCTTTTACCGCCGGCTGGTGCGTCCAGGTCACGAAGGTTATCTGTCGTCCGTCGCATTAGTCAATACCGCTGATGGTATAAAAATATTTGCTCTACCATTCGGCTTGACAGTTTAACAAGCTCTTTTGTTAAGTCAATTACTTTCGTGTACTTACCTCCCAAGTTGTAAACGCTAAACTGAAAATATGTTCAAATTCACGGTAAGCTTTTCTTGTTTGGAATTAGTGGAAAATGAAAATGTGTTTATTTATAGTGCATATCTCGAAAATATAAATTATACTTTGATAACTATATTAATTAAAAACAAATATACTTACAGTCAAATTATAAAGTTCTGACATCAAAGAGTGCGATTTTACTAAGACTTTTTATGATCATCAGTTATTTACGTACTTTTACATACATTTTATAAATAAAATACCGTTTGATTTGTCCTTTAATAAATGTAACAGATCGATTAAATTCGATCTTAAAGAATTAGTTAGGATTCACTTCCGTTCTCACGACTTTATAGTTGGACTGTACCTACCTGCATAATTTATTTTCATAAAGTTATTTTGTAAGTCTTCGTGGCTTATAGATATGCTGTAGTGAAGGTATCTGTTATCTATATATTACGAGTAGTAACGACTAACGAGTAAATAATTGTTTTCAGTTATTCCTGGGCGTGCTCGCGCTCGTGGCCTGCAGCTCCGCACGAGGTAACTACACTTCAACAATCTAAGCTTAAAATTGCAATATTGAAAAAGAGGCCAGCGTGGTGACTAGGCCGAAAAAAAACCCTTCCTTCATTGGAAGGAGACCCGTGCCCCAGCAGTGGGACGTGATGGGTCGTGATGAATATGGAAAAAGAGTTGTTACACAAAAAAACATTAAGTGCAATTTCGAACCATTTTTTTTACATACTATTAGAATAGGTGTCACTGAGAAAAGCACCAAATTACTCCTATACGGTAAAGGCTAGCTTAATGACGTCTTCTGCAACATTCAAATTTTAAATTATATGTTTGAAAAAATAAGGGTCGTTTGGTGTTGGTATTTTATGAGTGATACTTTTTCATTGCCCGTGAGTGTAATTCGAAATTTAGTTCATTCAGAATCGCCATTATTGTTATTGCATGAATTTGAATATGCATTTGGTTATTTTTAAGTTTTAATTTACTTTACTTGTTTTATTTTGTGTTTTGGTGTAGTGGATCATTTATTTATAGTAAGAGTAATATATTTATTGCAACTATGTAAGTATGAACATTAATTGGTCTTAATATTATGTACACATGGTCCTTAACTTAGTGCCCTGTAGGGCATAGCTAGTTTAATTCCCATAAAAATCATCAACGCCCATATGATAGGCATAGGACTATTACTCCAGCCTACTGATAGAAATCTAGTGGCATTCCAGAGCTGTGCTAGAATACTGAGATGTGAGCAACAAAAAACATGATAGTAGTTTATTTTGGATATTATCTTGACCTTTTATCATTGCCCAAATTATGTCAAGATATTAAAAACAAACATTGCAAGTATATTTTGTAAATCTTAACTAAGTACTTAAGCTTAATTAAATATTTACAATTTGCAACTAGATTCTTATTAAATCAAAGTCAATGTCAAAAAAAAAATATTCATCGTAAAAATATAAAATTTTCTGATGAACATCAATTTTTACAAATTACTCTCCGTTCGGATAAGGGGGGGCTCTCAAAGTCAAAGTCAAAGTCAAAATTTTTTATTCATCGTACAAATATAAAATTTTCTGATGAACGTAATTTTTTACAAATTACTCTCCGTTCGGATAAGGGGGGGCTCTTTCTGTATAAGGAGAAGAACGGAGGCAAGAAACTCCTGAGCCATCTTTTCAAAAAAAGACTTAAAACTAGTTGGTATACAATACATATAAGCTTAATAATTATTATTATAATAATATGAGCAGAGCTAACTACTTATCACAGCCATGCATTAACGTCCACTAAGTAATCATCAATTTTATAATAAGCTTTTTTACTGAGTTTCTCTTTAATGTAACACTTAAACTTATTCTCTGGCATTTGAGCAACTTCTGTTGGAAGCTTATTATAAAATCTAATAAGTACAGCTCTTTCTGTCTAAGGAGAAGAACGGAGGCAAGAAACTCCTGAGCCATCTTTTCAATGATTATTATATGTATAATTGTATATGTTACTGAAGTCTATACAGTTATTTTTCAGTGAAGACTTTAAAATGAATTTTGTCATTTCACAGTTCACGTGGCGGATGCCAGTGGTGGTATGTACTTTTTTCATATTTTTTTATAACAAGAACACTCATTTTGTATCTTAGCATTTCTTATGGATATGTACATAGTAAATTAACCCTCACTGATAGCACATAATAATATAGAGTACGACGGCGCTAACTTTGCAACCGAATCATGTGACAGCAATAAAACAATTGGAGTAACAATTACAATAATACACGTATATATGTATTTTTGAAACGATTCGAACTTTTTTCTACATTCTTAATCATTATTGTAAATTATACGAGTTACCAAGTAAATATTATTCTGCCATTGCAATGTCAACAATGCCAAACTCTAGAAAGCTAGAAATTGCGGAAAAAAAGTTTTGTTACCGAACTATCCTGAGCGGTATTAGTATGATTTTGTACCTTATTTATCGTCACGAGTCGACGAGATAATATACCAAGTTATTGTTTGTTGACAGTTCAAGTGGCTGATGCTGCTGCGGGGTCAGGAAACGGAGGTGAGGAAATTTACTTCAAATTCACAAATAGTAGCAGACAGACTCTATCAAGTTACCCTATTCATACGAACCTATTGTTATACAATATACACGAACCTGATAGTGATTTAAAAACTACTATTCCTATCCTAGTAACCTACTAATAATATTATAAAGGCGAAAGTGAGTATTTGTGTATGTTTGTGACTGTTGTGGCTGAACCGATTTAATTAAATTTGGCAAGGAGTTAGCTGACACCCTGTATTAACACATTGGCTAATAGGAAACTTTTTAAGGCGAAGCAAAGCTCACGGGAACAGCTTGTTAATAATAAATAACACTATACATCCCAAGATAGGAGGTTGCTGACAAAAGTGCGAGTGTCAGTGAGAAAGTGATCCAATTTCCGTCCTCATAAATATATACCTACTCATGTGTATCAAATTTCACAATTATTATTATGCAGATATTTTAGTATCCCCATAGAACTGTAACCCAATCTAAGTACCTACTGTATAGGTACAATTTTTTTTTACTATTTTACTTACACCTGTTTCTTATTTTCCAGTCCAAGTATCGAACGGCGGGGGAGGTATGTAATATTATAATTATTTCCAATTCATTATTAAAATTAGTCATAAGTTCATAGCACTAGTCTAGTGAAGTAATATTGACTTGTGGCTCGATCTACGTACATTGTACAGAACAATTATACATTTTACAGTACAATTTTATTATACATGCTCAATAGCTTAATCTAGCTGCTGTCTAAACTTAACTGTTAAAATTATTATAATGTAACTTTATCTATTCACAGTTCAAGTAGCCGATGGCTCAGGAGGTACGTACATTTTTTATTTTATTTCTTTTTAAAACACTTAGTAAATATAGTTATGATTAATGCAGTATAAAATTATATTTTCATCTGAAGATTCGAAAAAATATTGATACTTACTCCATGTTACACAATGTCCACCAACCCGCACTAGGAGAGCGTGGTGGACTAGGCTTAAAACCCTTCCTTCAATGGAAGGAGACCCGTGCCCCAGCAGTGGGGAGACTTGATGGGTCGTGATGATGATGACACAATGTCTGGTTAGAGGTTACCTGTGAGATAAAAGACATGCTGTCACTCTCTGTAGTTATTTTTTATACAGTATTTTATCTCACAGGTAGCCACTAACCAGACATTGTGAAACAGGCCCTTACTCTGCTAGGAATGATTTCCTACAGCTGCAAGAGTTACGTTCTGATACATTGCAGCCGCAGCCCCGTCTATCTTTTGCATCGTAGTTAAATTATGTTTAAGATGAAAAACCTCACCTTAAAAAACATATTCCGAAATGTACTTATTATGAGATAGTGAATATTTATGTACTAAATATGAAACTTAAACACTTGCTAAGAGGCTGTTGTCCAAAGCCGAATAAATATTTCTAATTATTCCGTTTTAGTTTAAACTTTTCTTGATGATAATACCTACATTGTTTTTTATTTATATTTATAGTTCAAGTGGCCGATGCCAGTGGCAGTGCTTCAGGATCTGGAGGTACGTATATTTTCTTCTAATTCAAAAATACTGGCGACAGCCAAGTGTGACTAGTCGTCACGGGTTCCGTATTAAGTACTTCTATATCTTTAAAAATAAAAAAGCCCTTTCTTCACTTTTTACTATGGAGATATTTTCTATGTTTTTTTTCGCGAATTTTGACATTCTAATTTCATTTTCGGACTTAGATATAACATGCTGCATAGGTTTAGGCTTAATTTACCCTCTTTACAACATCCTATATAACTAGAAATTTTTAGTATCCTTATAAAACAGTAATACAATCTATATAAAAAAAAAACTATTTTACTTACTGTTGTTTCTTATTTTGCAGTCCAAGTATCGAACGGCGGCGGGGGAGGTATGTACAGCCTCATTAATTGAGTTTATAACACTAGTCAAGTAATGATTTACGGCTCTATGTAAAGGCACAATTATACATGCATACTAACTGCCCAGAGAAGTACTTATAAATGTTCCTTCATCATCATCATCAGCCAATAATCATCCACTGCTGGACATAGGCCTCTCCCAAGGAGCGCCACAACACTCGGTCCTCGGCCTTCCTCATCCAACCACTACCCGCCACCCGCCTAAGGTCGTCAGTCCAAATGATCCTTGAGAGTACGTAGCTCGTCCAAGGGATAACTTAAGCATTGTCATACAAAGATGATCTGTGTTCTGTGTTCCTGGGAGTCCTGCTACCGTACACTCATCGACAATCTGTCAGATCCATTATATATTAAGTATGTATAAAAGTAATATAATACCAAGGACTTTTTTATTACTTCTATGCTGAGATCTGTAAAAGTTGTGTCCGATTTAGCAAGATTGATGATTGCTACTCGTTGAGTACGATCGATGGTGGGACGGTAGCTGGCACTCTGCGTCACTGTGTTTTTATATTTAGATGTTCTTCTGGAATACTCTTATTTTTTAGTATGCTAATTTCATAATAATCATATAATGTTAATCATAATAATAAAAATTATTATTATAATGTAACTTTATCTATTCACAGTTCAAGTAGCGGATGCCTCAGGAGGTACGTAGATTTTTTTTCATAATAATAATCTTTTTACAAAACCTAGTCAATATAATGATGATTTATACATACAATAGAGAATTTTATATTTTGCCCTTCAGGTTGGAAAAAAATATTGAGAGTTTTCCTATAGCTGCAACGGTTATGTTCTGATACATTGCAGCCGCAGCCCCTTCTATCTTCTTAATCGTATCGTACTTAAAAATGTTAAAGACGAAAAACACCTCAGAAAATTCATATTCTAAAATGTACTTATTATGAGCTACTTAATATTAATTTTATTAAATATGGGTCTTATCTTATCATCAAAACTTAGACACTTGCTAAACGCTATCAAGAGGCTGTCCAACGCCGTATCAATACAGTGTGTCAAATTCCGTTTTTATTTAAGCCTTTTTTGATAATGAATAATTGTTTTTCATTTATATTCACAGTTCAAGTGGCCGACGCCAACGCGGCAGGACCTGGAGGTAAGAGGACATTCACTTCTAATTGACAACATTTCAAATAAAATGCTCACCGATTTTATTTTATTTTCGACAAGATATCACAAATTTAGATGACCTGTATTTTTTTATTTCTTAATATTTCTATGCTTTAAGGGTCGGCAATAGGGAATCGAGGGTTGGCATTGTCATAGAATTATGTAGTAAATGATGCTTTACAGTCTTGAAAAAAATCACACAGGTAGCCGAAGAGTTTAGCTAGGTGCTGAATCATTCGAATTTAAGTAAATGCTTATGGATAACTGTAAATTAAATCTGAAAAACCAGTAAATCACACTCCCGTATTGTAACAACTGTGTCGTAATTATCAAGAATTTTCATATAATTCTTATTAAATTATAAAGATAAATGCTTGGACTAGGCGCTAAATACCTTGTTTTTTAATGAACACACACCTATTTTGTGTAAATTAATCCCAAACTTGAGCAATTTTTTTCCCTCAAATCTTCATACAAATATCTATGGCGGCTTTCTGTGTTATAAAATCATAAACACAAGCGACGTTTGACTCAGTCGGCCGGTGGCCTCCAAAGAAGGGTCACGTCGGTTTAGGCAGCACTGACAGCTCGCGATCTAATTGTGTACAGACACAAAATCACTGCACATTGGTTGTCATTGCACTTTTTCAACTTTTATGACACCAACATAATTTGATTTGAAATTGAGGAAGTATAATTCTTATAATATACTCAATACATTAAATGATAATGTTTTTTATTAGTTACATGGTACTTCTTGATTAAATTATAATTATTAATGCCTAACTAAAACTAACTAATATAATATTAAAATTAAACTAAAAAGAAGATGCTGGCCAGATCGCTGTCACTGTCGGGTAGGGTACCCAAGACGCCCCGGCCGCGATACCCCGCTGTATAGCGATGCTTAGCCTTTGTGATAGGTAAGTGCCAGCCCTAGGGTCCCTTGAGACTTCTATTAGTCTGCTGCTGATGTCTTTAAAAAGCTGACGTGTCTCCGGTCCCCACGGCCCTGGGATGAGGAGCAGGAATATAGCGAATGGATCTAAGTGATGACAATACGTAGGAACATTAGGTAAGGATTCAAAAACACAGTTTCATGGTGCTGGTTGAGGTATGGTCTCGTGAGGATCTGATGAGGGCAGTAACACGGTGGTGATTGAATTTTATTTCAAAGATGTTAATAGCTAAAAGCATCGAGTTTGGGCTATTAAGTATGTTTTTCAGAGAGAGAGAGAGATATTTTAGGTTTTCTCTGGATTAGTTATGTTTACTGGGTTTACTAAATTCAATGTTATTGCATCAATAATAAAAAAATCAAGAAAATATTCAAAGTTTCCCTCCCCGCTTTTCACGCACGTACACAAATCACAAACTCATGCATTGTTCTAGGAGCAGGGTCTACCCTAGTGCATTTCTATGACCACTTTTCACTAGCGTCCCACTGGTTTCGGTGCTCAGTGGAATAGCACCATTAACCATTATTATTCTGAGATATCATCACTTCTTATTCTGAGTTATCCAACATAAAATCACGCCATCTATGAGCCGTTTTCCTTGACAGCTGTCAGTTGAGCTTTTGGGTAAGCCGATAGATGGCGTGAAAACGCAGTGTACCAACTGTCAAAAATTACATAGAGAGCAAAGAGTACTAAACTCAGAATAAGAACTCACTAGTTGTGATTAAATGTCGGGTGGTAGCGCGAGCCATCCTTCCGAGGCTCAGACTGCATGTGGCTTGGGATAGTGCTAAGTATCAAGGCAGGAGGAGCAGATAGCTCAACTACAACTCAATTAATACAGGAGAAACACAAGGAAACTGAGAAAACTTGAAAAGGCTGTACGCTGAAGCAACAGTGACATCGACATCATAGAGAAAATAATACTACAATTCTACCTACCTACGTCACTTTCACATTTCGTTAGCCTCACAGAATAACATATTGTGATCTGAGTGTGTTCTGAGGGTTTGAAAGTTGGTACAACCCCAGACAACGCCATCTATTTCTCCAAAAAGGAACTTTTTTTTTTTTTAACAAACGCCTCATTGAAATCATTTTTTTAATTAGGATTTGTCTATGGTGTGGTCCCCAAATTTAAGGGTAAAAGCAAAATAATTATATTTTAACCTTTTTTATACCTATTATATTAAAAAACCTATTTAACGATACCCTACCTACACCATCAAAATAACCGGAAAAAATATCAGCGCCAATTTACTTGTATGGGAGAGGGAGTACCCCATTTTTTTTTTGGGTACTCCCCATATCTATACGAAATATCAGCTCGATATCTTTACCCGTTTCTGAGAAAAAGGGCGGTGACAGACAGTCAGTCAGACAGACGGACAACAAAGAGATCTTATAACTGTTCCTTTTTTCCTTTTGAGGTACGAAACCCTAAAAATAATAAAATATATTTTTCTGCTACCAAAAATATACTTACAAACATACATACATACATACAATCGAAAAACATTACTCTCCTCCTTCGGCAGTCGGGTAAAAACAAGTGAGACAGGGTTTCATTCTGAACTTTTGTTCTACGAGTTTTAAAAATTAACAAAAAAAAAACCTTTTTCATAGAAACTTTGTGGACACGTGACTTTTTACCATGGAAAACGATTATTTTTTTCTCGAATTTGCAAAACTCGTAGAACCAAAGTTTTTCAGAATGACCCCTTGAGTCATCCCCTTTCGGTTTAGTATAACTTATTATCTATACTTTAATACCTACCTGTAGTTACCTTTCTACAAGTAAGGTAACGGGTCCATATTCCGAGGTAAATAACAACATTTGAAAGTAAGTAAGAAAAATAAGCATTTGTAACCATCAATATTGATGTGAAATATTGTCTTCTGTAAGAATATACGTTAAATTTTATATTTCTTAACACAGATTCATTGATAACACATTAATTATACTTAAAAAATATAATTTATTACACATGTCGATTTGCCCTTATACCGAGGTAGGATTATGGTTTCTTCCATATACCGAGGTAGCCTGTTCCATATTCCGAGTTAGTCCTGTCAGTGGCTCCATGAGTGTGGCCATGAACATAAGGAAATTACAATCTAAAATATCGATATACTTTTTTAACCCTAAAGTACTCCAAATAAATTTAATTATTCTAAATAGTAGTTGAAAATAATGAAAAGAATTAAATACTCTCCATTTATATTGGTTTTCGTGATAATTTCTATTATTTATGTAACATTTTCATAATTCATTATTGCAACTGGTAACATTGGCTAGAAAAAATATTCATAATGCTTCTATGATGTTCTATGGACTTTTCCAAGCGATTAAAAAAAAAATAGAGTAGAGATGGGGTAAATTGATGAAATAGTGACAGTAATCGAATATAATCGATTATTGAACTCGAATGATTTAAACATTTTTTACTATAGTTTTTATCTAAGTAAGGTCTAAAATTTTTCCACGATATTTTATGTTCTTACTTAAATGTTTAAAAGTTGATGATACGTAATAAAAGTAGATGTGTAAGGGATGAGGAAAAGTATCGAATACTTACAAAAGCCAAATACCTTATCAGTACTAATTTCCGATGAGTACCTAATGTATTTACCATAAACGAATATGATTATAATAAAAGTATCTACCCAGGAATCGATCCAGCATCGATTATTTTTTCATTCAAGCATAGGTCGGAAGCAAGGAACATTGCACTAGGTACATCTCTATGGCGCATGCGCGCTGGACTGGAGGCGCGCCGGCGCCATGTTCAATTTTCCGCCGAAAAGTTTGCCGCTATTCTTTGAAAGTATTTTTGTTAAGTCTTTACATTAGAAAACAAACATCTTTTATTAAATTATTATGTTTGTATTTGCAATATGCAATTGGAAAATCGATAAGGTAAGCTTGTGTGCGAATTATTTTAGGAAATTACGTAAAATGGAAATATTATTATGTTTTTATCAGTAATTTGGCATCAGTTTAGTTACTAACCTAGGTTTTTGTTCTAGCGTTTTCGTTTCTAAACTCACTAAGTTTTGTGAAAATGGGTACCAACTTATAAGGATAAGCTTAATTCTGTCAACTATCCATACAATTTACCTACTTACTTTATTTTTCAGTGACAACAACAAGAAAATGAAAAAATCAACCAGACCCCTAAACCAAACATGAAATGCAGTATACAGGACATTCATTTATCTGGGAATTCTGGGATAACAATATTACAACGGCCATCAGACCTCGAAGTAGAAGGATAATGGAAATAAAATACAGAAATGAAATTAGGCAATTGTGTATATAAGTGTTATAAAAACTCCACGGTCGTGTGTGTTATTTTATTCACCCAAATAAAGTTTTACGTCTGCAAATTTCTTTCTTTCTTCTTTTATAAAGAGTAATAAGTAGGTAGTATCTAGTAGTAGTTTCGTAAAGTCAGGCATATCTATCCACACCCCTTTTATATTTAGGAAGAAAGTCGCTAATTCATCTTGATTTTATGGTTTGATGACGGCATCGGATGACACTGCGAAGGTGTGATGTAGTCATATTCCGATTTCCGAGGTACCTACCTATGTAAAATGTCATACTCCATATTAGGGGTTCAGCAAGTATTTTAATAATCCATATTCCGAGTTATCAAATTATCGATTTAGAAACAACATAGATTTGTTACTCAAATCATACATAAAATATTGGTAAAATTATGTATCACTTACGTTAATAGCGATGAAATAACACTGTTTTTTATCATTTCAAATATACATACTGAGTTAAGGTTTTCTATGTAACCATGATTTTTGGGTCAACAATTATCGTGTCATATTAAGATTCCTAGAGGACATTTTGTACCGCCGAATTAGGTTATAAGCTTGTCACGTTCATCATTATTATTATGTAATCAAGCATATACTTCAAATGTTATTATTTGTAAAGTTATAAGCTAAAAATCATGACATAGTATTTTTCCTTATACCGAGGGTAACACGGAGTTAGGAACAACGTATAAAAATCAGGCCCTTATACCGAGGTATTTTGTTTTTGAGTTTAAAGGGGTTAAATTAGTTTAAAAAGAGTTAAAATTTAAATTTAATGTAAGTATAAGAATATAATAAACTAAATATAAACTATTTACAAAGTTGAACGTCGTATAAATATTAAAAAACACAATTATTAAATATGGCTGGCCTTACGTAAGCCGGGTCGCGTTTGTATGAAAAACATGGCGGCGTCGCCCTCACGGCACATTACATGAGTTTTTAGTAATTTAAGGCAATTTTAAACATATTTACTACATCAAGTAGTTTCAGTTAAAGATAATGAACGATTAAATGTAATTTTAGAGTATCCAAACCTATTAAAATGAGTAATAATCATGAAAATAAATATAACTCGAAATAAGGACGCCATTTTGAATACCGCGATATATGGACCCGTTACCTTAAATACCACATTTGTTTAGAAATCTAATCGGGTTCCGAGTATAGAGAAAAGTGACACCCCTATTAATTTCTACTCTTTCCTGGTGCTTACCAGTGTAATTAAAAATTATACTTACCCTAAAATCACCCAAAATATATTTGAACATAATTGTCAATAAAGTTGGCGAGTAAAAGTTTATCGACCCACTGTGCAAACTTACATGTGTGCGTGTCACTGCGTGTGCTGTGTGAAGAGCATTGAAAACCCAAATTTGGCGCGGCACGTCACCCTGTACAGGCCCTTAATATATTTTTTAAATTTCAAAGTTCAAAATATTTATAGTATGAGTGACGTCACGTCGAGGCTTTGGATAAAAATATTTTCGTTGCCTGCCTAACCTAAAAAAAAAAGTTGGATGTCATTAACTTGACATGAACAAGGACCAATCAACTTCAACTTCAACTTTATTTTGTGGCAAGGACCAATCACGAACTTCCGTCATTGACAAGGACACATCTAGACACGCGGTAGCGTGTCAAGCCAAGTTCGAGAAACAGAACTGGCAAGCCGCACCGTGTGTAATATTACACGAACCATTTCGAGGCACTTTTGACCCCCTCATAAATAAAAACTATTTAATATAAACGTATGAAATTTGGCACATATATTGAGACTTACGAGATACATATGTGTTCTAAATTTCATGAGCGTATCTCAAACGGTTATTTAGATATTAATGTCCAAAAAACTTATATTTAACATTGACTGACTCACTCACGTAGGTATAGATCAAAACTCTTATGGGTACTATACTATCATAATATGCGAAAAATATGAAATGGCTTTGAGATGCATAACATTAATATATATATGGGGACATCTCACACACAGTCTAAGATAGCTGTAAATATAATGGAATGGGATCGGATGGGATCGGATCAAATCGGATCGGATCAGATTGAATCGGAACGAATCGAATCAAATGGAATCGGATCGGATGGTGTCAAATCGGATCGGATCGAATCGAGTGGAATCGAAACGAACCGAATCGGATCAAATCGGATCAAATTAGCTCAAATCGGATCAAATCGGACCAAATCGGATCAAATCGGATGAAATCGGATAAAATCGGATCAAATCGGATCAAATCGGATCAAATCGGATCAAATCGGATCAAATCGGATCAAATCGGATCAAATCGGATCAAATCGGATCAAATCGGATCAAATCGGAACAAATCGGATCGATCGGAACAGATCGGATCGGTTAAACAATTGAGTGAATATTGTACCTACATTTTATAAAATCTCGAGACTTTTGGTTTTTTTAAATAAGTTTTTTAAATTTGTCTTTATAAATGGACCTATGGCGTTACGAGCCTCGTAACGCCGTAGGTCGTAATACAAGTAAATAATACAATAAATTTCTGGACTGACCATTGAACTTGGCACCCATTTAGATCTCACTTCTTTTGTCATTGTAGTCAACAACCAAGGCATATATAATAATCAATAATAATATTGAACTTGGCTCTCATTTCACATTTATGTTTTTGATTGCATAAAAGTGACAGACATTTGAGTGATGTTTGTCATTGTCATTGTCAAAATGACATAACATGTTTTTTTTTTTCATGTTTTAGAAGTAAAAGCGCGTTTCATTATTAAGCCACATCGTGATGTCACGAATGATAATTTAGATTTTTATTTTTTTCTCTGAAATAAATCAATAGAAAAATCGGAAACATTTTTTTTTGTGAATATTAGAGCCATATCTCTAAATGGTTTTTGAATTTCAACTGTATAAAATTTTGAAATGTTGTCAATTAAAAAAAACTGGCGACAGTCTAGTGCGACTAGTCATCACGGTTCCACACTTACATCTTTAGTGCCAATTTCTCCATTCTCGGTTAGAGCATAAACAGGGAGTAGAGGTTAACTTTTGACACATTTGTCATGAATTTTATATGGAGATGACGTTTCATTTATAAATCAATTCCTGTCGGTTAGATAACCGACAATGGAGAAATTGGCACTTAAAATTACTAAAAATCTGTTTAGTTTTATGCCCAAAGTAATAAAGCCCTTTCTTCTCTCTCTTGATTCCTTCAAGAAACACATTTTCACTCAATGAATTACCTACGAGTATACCTACTTACTGACTGTATTTAATTATTTTTTATTTCTTTTTCAGTTCAAGTAGCTGACCAAGGTAAATATATTTTTTGTTTATGATTAATATTATATAACTACCTAAGTAATCAAAGCAACTTGTCACCTAGCTATAGCTATAACATCACATTCAAGATATAACATGGTTGGTTTTTCTTACCAAGTTTACAACAACTTTCCATTTGTTTCAGGATTTTATGTCGGTAAGAAATAAAGTTACCTGAAGAGACATAATTACTTCGTACAACTCTAACATTAGGACATGCCGTTGTTAAACAAGTATCGGAAGTTTTTTTTTATTATTTAAAATACAAAAACCTTTGGAAAATGCTTGCAGAAACCTTTTCATTTGGAATTCAGCAAAACCTTGACACTGCAACTAGCAAGCAGTAAAATAGTATAAAATATTGGATGGCTGAATGAATTTGTGTTGACTTTTGACTGACTTTCTGTAACTTTCAGGTGGACAACCTCGCGGCGCGCGGTGAATTATGTAAAAATTATAGAAATTTATTAAATAAATTACTTGTACCTTACATTATACAAATACAAAAATACAAAAAAAAATATCTTTATTGGTAACAAAAGGTAAATCAATTTAATTACAATTTAAAAACAATTTAATTCCTACTTAATATACATATATGTTTTCTAAAATAATTAGTTTAATTGTACAATTATACACGCCGTCAGACGGTACGCCGGTAGTCAGATATTTTTTTGTACATATACTCACGGGCAATGAAAAGGTTCCACTGAGAAAATAACCAAATAACTCCTTCACGGAAAAGAGTAGCTTAATGACGCCATCTGCAACACTTTACTTTATTTAACAGAGCCTCAGGATATTATCAACTATAAACGGTACCTAATATTTTGTCAAAGTTTCAAATTAAAATAAGTGTCGTTTGGTGTCGGCATTTCCTGAGTGGAACTTTTTCATTGCCCGTGAGTGTACACTGCATCAGATATAAATTAATCATTAAGTTACCTGCATATTTATTAGCCTATTAAACTCTCTATCTATACTACACATTTTTTTTCTAATCTGTATTCAAAAAATTACAAAAACATTATAATACTCAATGTAAAATAAGCTATAAGGATTTAGTCACAGCTACTTTAGTTCAGGCATCCTTAGTACTTACATAGCAAAGTAGATTAGGACTATAGTCAACTATTATTTACCTATAAATGAACGTAGCGCGACATTGATGCCCAAATAAAGCACATATTGACCTCTGTATTTCGGCATTGAGGTCAAGACTGCTCTGCATCCGTCCTCAATAGTTATATTTGAATTGTATCTGATATATTATTATTATTATATGTATGTATACAATATTAGGCTCTTTACACTAACACAAAAAATCATAAAAAGTTTACGTTAGTAAAGTTGGATGTCGTAGAAGAGTTAAGTATGCTGTAGATTTCAGGTTATTCTTTTATTCAAGTCATATAATAGGTACGGTCAGGTGCAGAAAAACCTGACCCCCTTCTCATAGTAACAATGTTTCTGAGGGGGGTCAGGTTTCTCTGCCCCTTACTGTACCCATCATTAGTATCATGCAAGTCAATAGAAAGGAGCTGATCATTTTCAACCAACATAACTAAGGACCAGCAATAAAATTTTCATTAAGTAGATTTAAATTTGTAGACCTGCATACAATAATACAATAGGGAAGAATATGTTATTTGGTTTGCTTATATCGATCAGAGATTTTATTGGTGGATGATACATACCTACTGATGATAGTTTTTTTTCTAAACATTGCAATGGGTCATTAAACTTACACCTAGGTATAGTTAATTAAATCTTCTACTGGCTTCAATCTGGTATGACACGCCACCGCGTGTCTAATTTATAGCCCCGATGAGCTCATTGACAATAGGTACAAATGTAGTACATAAGCACTTATACTGCACTCAACGTACTATACATACACTCGTACAACTCTATGCAAGTACTAAGCCTACCACACTAGCCATTGTTATGATCTCTGAAAATAGATCGTCCTCGAATCTGTCAAAGCTATAGGTACCTAAGTCGAGTCACTGTAAAAACAATCAGTAAGTAAGTATAGAGTTTGCAATAAGCTGCATGGGAAACTAAGTTTTAATGATCAGGTTACATTCCTTGAACCACAACAGTAGAGTTGTATCACGCACCATGTGAAGGCGGCTAAAGAAACTGCAGCGTAATGCTGTTAGAAAAACACAAATGCCGCTTCATTCAGTAGCAATCTGCTCCGAGTATCAGTTGCATATTTTTAAGAACGCACAGAAATAAAAGTTTCGTTTCAATCAGCTGGATGACTTCACTAATAAGAGTCTCAAGTAATATTAATTGAGCGCGGGCCGCGGGCGCGCCGGCAGCCGCCGCGGGCGCTTCGGTCCACGATCACGTCTCCCGCGCCTCGCCTTATCTGTGCCGTTTACTATGAGTGCAATGTGCGTTGGACTCATCTGCGCCATCATACTGGTAAGTACACCACAGAGCACATTGTGATCTATATTTACTAACTTTAGTTCCCGGCCGGCCAACCTTGGCGTGGTTCTGGCTACAACTGCGATGTTTAACCTCTCCTATCGCTTTTCAGGCCGTGTTTGTCGTAATCTGGATCACCTACTGCATGTTCTGTCGCGAGAGACACAAGTCTGAGCTGTACCAGTACAATATAAGCGACTTACTGCACAAAAACCAGATTGAGGCCCAAAATTTAGAGGAGAAGAAAGAGAGTGGGTTGGCCGCCGGCATTTTTATTTTGCCTTCAAGACACAAGCAGGCGGACGACGAGTATGAGAAGCGACCGGATTATCCGGAGAGTCCGGTGTCGGCGCTGCGGCCTGGACCTGACGACCTCGTAAAGATACTGGATGACTCCGACAAACCGGACTGTGACGCCCGGAACTACGTCACGCTGGACAACATCGGCTCCAACTCGCAGTATCACAGCGAAGTTTGAGCTTCATCGGCTATGGTACAAGTTGCACACTCACTAAATCGTAATCAGATTATAAACGATAATTTATTGTATTCACGCAAATAAAAGATGTTCTTTATATTTATATAATATTTATTAGTCTTACTTATTTCCTAGTTCCTGTATCATCTAATTCAGTTGACTAAAGTTATTGCCGGTCAAGGTTGCTTCTACAATAGAATAAGGTCATGAGCTGCTAGTTGCGTTGATTTATTCCCAGTGCGTATCTCTATTGAGAAGATATCAGTCATTTCATTACTTATACAACTCTACACTTTATCTGATATATTAATAATCTTTCTATCACTCGGATTTATGTAAAAGACTTTCGTAAACAATACGAATAAGATGGTTGGTCACATAAAAAAATAAAGCTACTTATAAACTGTCCGCATTTGATTCAGAATAAGAGCTCACTTGGAAATGTGTTATTTGTCGAGACGTTTCTTTGGCACTGGCAATGACACTGCATCTTGTTCGTATTGTTTATCAAAGACTACAATATATTATAATAAAATGTCAATTGAATAATGTAGTGATTCGTAACAGCTCCCAGAAGTAATAACTTTATAACTTACACTTTCCCACGGTTGAATTTAGCTTAGACTGCTTTAAACTTAGCTTATACTTTTCCGTGGAACTTTAGCCGCCCCATCAGCAGATTAATTCTACGAACTGTTGACGAGTCCCTTGACCCCGTCGGCCATCTTGTCCACGACGCTCTTCTCGGTGGGCTTGAAGACGTGCACCACGGCGTCGCCCGCGTCGCTCAGCGTGCGCACCACCTCGCCCCACGCGCTCTTCATCGTGTCCATCACGTCGCGCTTCTGTCTCATAGACTCCTCGACGTCACGCTTCTGTCTCATAGACTCCATCACGTCACGCTTCTGTCTCAGCTCCTCCATAGACTCCATGACCTCACGCTGCTCCCGCGCCTCCAGGTGAGCTGCAGACACCGATACTGCTAGCGCTATGACCTGGAATAAATTGATATATAGGGAAAATTATAATCGTTTCTTGTAAAGAGTTCTTTAGTATGAGAGTCGGATCGATAAGTCCTTCCATATCATTCCATGTGACCCTAGCTGATGGTAGCTGAAGATAGAGCTACTGCTGTAGAAGTGGTGCTGCCCATAATGAGATGCTGTCCCTTGGCAATCCAGTGTAGGTTTTCTTAGTCATAAGAGTCATAACAAGTAAGTTTCAGATAGAAGTATAAGTGATAGGTATAGTTTGTCAGTTATAACTTTTCTTTCAGCAGTTTTTTTTTCCGAGAAAAATTAATAGTCACTTTGAATTTTACGAATATCTGTCTACCCTGTCCATTATCTCACCATAATGTAGCACAGATACTAATAAAAAGTGATACAACTTATAAATTCATAAACTGGATATCTTAAAACAATGATCACTGTATGGTACTCAGTCCAGCCTGTAACTTACATACAGTGTTTCATTGTATTCTTAAATGAGCCTTTGTTTGATAGTGTAGATTCTGTTTCATAATCTGAACTATAAATGTGATATATTTTTATCACACAGTGCCATTATGATTTAAGTTAATCATGGTTCATAGTAATAGAATAAGTAAAATGACCAAAAAACTTACAATACAACAGACGACGGTTAATCTTGAATCCATTTTCAAATAATCTAAACTGTAAACACTTTGAAAGCAACTCTCTATATATATTCACAATTTAAAATTCGAATCAAATCTGATCGGTGGATCAGGGATTACGGGAAGACAGTTCAGTGTTCGAGATTCAAACCCCTACTGGTAGCGGAGAGCTGGCTGGATGAGCCGAGGTGAGCCGCGGTGACGCACGGTCATCAAGTCATCAACACCAGGCCAGTCCCCAGGAGCCGGGACGTAGGCTCAAGGGCCTACTCCACGACAAGCGCAAATTATCCTGCCAGTCTCGAAAATATACCAATTGAATTTAATGACCGTCGACACGCAAAGACAGAGGACAATGGTGTATGGTGAGTAAAGTCCTGGTTAGTAAAGTCAGTATGCCGGTTATACTGACTTAACTGGCCAAGCACAGCATAAAGTGTAATATGTATCTACCTAATGTACCTTAGTAGATAATGTACGTCAGATAAGCTACATTTCTTCGCGGGTTCCGCTCATCTCGCATAATCTTTATTGACCAAAACGCATTTCGCATAACTCGTATGGTCTAAACTTTTTTGGCCGAACCATCACTTTGCCAAGACTTATGTGGCATAAGGCTCGTTTCGTCTAAAACTCTTTAGGCACAATCTTTAAACACCTAAGTTTCGTTTGCTCAAATTTATGATCGTCTATACCTATGTATAATCTTGTTTCTCCTAATGTTATCTTAATAAATAATATATTAAGTATGTAGTAAATGTACAAATTGTGGTATTTTTCTCCTACATCCCGAAAATCACGATATTGTATGATCAAAAAATCGAAAGTTAACGACAAATATAATTATTACAAACCCCATGAGATCGAAACCTAAAAATAGGTGCGACGACGAGCAAAGCGAGGAGGAGCGTGTTAGGTGCACATGTTCATCAAAACCAAAGCGGAGCGCAGCGAAGCGGAGCGGAGCGTTTTCCAAACAGCGGAAACAATACAAGGCACCAGTTTGCGCTATGTAGGGAGACGCTCCGTCAAAGTTAAAGCCAAACGAATATTATTACTTTGTATAAACCTATGCCATAGCATTATTAGGCTATTCAAGATTTGGCCATACCATTATTAGGCTAAACAATGTTATGCGAAATAACTTTTTACTAAACGAGATATATGCCATACGATTTTCGGCGTAACGAGACTTTGACCAAACGTTACTATGCAATACGAGATTAGGCAAATAAATCTTATGCCAAAAAAGGTAGAACCTTTCTTCGCACATACTTTCTAGTTATATTTTTGCAAACGAGCTAGATCAACACGCATATGCTATGCTACGAATTCTGAAACTTTCACATTTCTGAATAAGTTTGTTTTAACACGAGTTATTTTACAAACCTACAACATATAACAACTAAATACAATTCTACACAGATAGGTATACGCAGGTACCATATCAAATTGAAGAAGTCCTTAGTATTAAACTGCTCTGAGAGCGCGCCATTACGAGTATTTGTAGGTACATAATATGTCACCACTTACTACACCTCTTTGATTGAGATCAAATTGGGCAATCGTTCACGTTCTGATTCTACTAAAATAAGTCAGAAAAGTTTATGTAGGTACGAGTACCTCATCAAAGTGTAAGGGATATATTTGAGCATTTACTGCTTAAGTACCTATGCGAATTGTTTGCTGAACAGGAAGATGTGCATGTGCAATTCTGCATTGTGTTAGATTACGGGGCCTTTGTGAAATGGTGGTCTTCTTCTCTTCTATCGTGTAAAATGCACTAAGCTAGCTTCCTCCAGTGTTTTGCTACTCTTATTGCGAGATCATTGGCCTTCATCAGGTCTCCTTGACTGCATTTTGGGGCATTAGGACACTCTATAAGGTGTGACGTTGTCTGGAGGCTTCCGCAACTGCATAGAGTGCTGGCATTGGCTGGGAGCATATCCCATCGCCTTAAATTGTCCTTCGTCCGGGCAACGCCAGCCCGGAGGCGGTTTAGAGTTTTCCATACAGACCACTCTTCACCCCCTCCAGCAGGCAGCTCCTCGGCTGGCTGGACAAACTGACGCAAGTGGGAAGTATCGGCTCTCCAGCGGCTCAACCTGAACTCCTGCGCTGTCTCGTTAGTCAGCGGTTCGGTTGTGACGAAGCTTCTGCGTGATTTAAGGCGCTGCTGCACTGGAACATGACCATACAGAGGATGGCGCAAGTCGTTCAGTTGTTTCAAGCGCTCTTTGGCCGCAGCGGCCTGTCTGCGAACCGCTGGCGGTGCTATTCCAGCCAGCAGGTATAGCTTATCAGTCGGAGTTGGTTTTAAGCAGCCTGTAACCAGCAAATGAAATGGTGGTAGATTATGACTTTTGACAAGTAATTCTAATATTCTACGTCAAAAAATAAACGATTTCATTTCATTACTGTAACTGCTCAGTAACTTTTGTAATCCTGGCGGAATTATATCGTTATTGACCTAAATAAAAGTCGTGTCGTTATCGATAAATCACGCTTCGCTTAGCACCACACGGTGAAAAGATTTCTATAAGTAGCGTATTAAACTACTTTATCAGTTGATAAAGGTATCATGCAACCGGAACAGGAATACTTATAGAGCTTCCACTATGTTATTGCATTTTTGACGTTTCCTTATGTCTGGTAAGTAAAGTTGGTTTTCCTTTGCAGTCATCAAATATGTATGGGATTTTGAATGTCAAAAAACCAATAATACAATGGACAGAGTATAGTAAACTTGTTCAGTAGAATCGGTCATGTATTGTGTTGAGTGTTGACCCTCGCCAGGCGATGGCTTGTTTACTGCGTCGCTACACTGTACCGGCAGACTGTTGTTGATCCGATTCATCTGATGTGTCACAGACAGGTGCACAGTTCGGTTCAAATAACTTGAATGTTCCTGAATGTTCCTGAATGAATATGCGGTTTGTTAGTTTGACGAAGCACAAAAGTGTAATCGCAGTCAACTTCAAAAACATTCAAGTTGTATGGAAAGAACTGTAACATTGTAACTTGTAAGATTTACTCTATTCTGAAGTTATTATGAGCCTTTGGCAAATGAGGAGCAATTTTTATCACAAATAAATAAAAACATGTTGCATAAACAATGTACAACGCTGTTGGTTTCTTAAATAGAATAAATAAACATTCATTTTTTTTTCTAAATGTTTAAAGCCGAAGTTGCTGTTACTAAATACCTAGGTACATAGATACACCCTACATCATTATTGCCTATGACAGGTTTATCATTATAGTTTTTTTAATATGCACCTTTACTGATAAGGTGGTCCATTATACCTAGACAGTAATAACTCTATGGATAATTAGGGCACTTATAAATAGCTATAGCTGTAGTATGTCACTTGTTTCCTACACATTTAACGCAAGATCATTAACATGGTATGTTTTGTGTTACCTATGTATAGCAACTACCTTATCATAACTTTCAAAGTTCAGAGTATATTAAAAAACTAGCAGGGTGAAAATAATATCAGTGCTCGATCGAGGTCGATGATTCTAAACATATGTATTTTTTAAAGTCTGGATTGCAGTTTTTTTACCGACAGCATATTTGATTGAATTATAATATTCCAAATTAATATCTACTTACAGAAATTGCTGCTAGCAGAGTTATTGCTATGTGTGGCGGTAACTACAGCAACAGCAGGCGCTTCGGGTGAAACAAAAACAAATGAAGATCCGGTGCCTCTCTCCACTCCCGACGAAGTGAAGCTAACTAGAGCCAAACAGCCTAAAGACGACTCCAAGTTTCTGGTATATGGCTTCAGCGGTGCCGCCAATATTGGACCCAATGTTGGGCAAAATGTATACCGGCCTCCGGTTTTCGCTGCAGTCGGTTATCCGTACGTGTATGAATATGGATATGGAGCTTTTGACCCAATGCCTGGTCCTGGAGCCTACATCATAAGGAATGATAAAAAGCTGTGAAGTAGTAAATGATGTGTGTGTTTTTTTGTAGCGCCTACTGCCAAGTACAGTCTATGTCTACATACTACGTATTGCCTACATAATTCTAAATTACTTAACTATAAGTATATGCCTGTGTGATTCCAAAATAAAATTACTTATACTAAAATATACTTAAATTAAAATGTTTTATGTTGCGTGTGTGTGTGTACTAAATAACTCTACCTTATTTAAACCTCAATAGGCGTTATTTTTATTAAATAAAAATTAGTTTACAACATTAACAATAAGAATATTTTAAAACTTTAACATAAAATGCATAAACTGTGAATAGTTCTAGCCACTTCTGGCAAGTGGCGCTACCCCCTCCTGCGACCGCCGCCCCTGCCCCGCCACGACCCCCCGCGCCGTCCACCTGGAAATTAAACAAGTATTACTACTTATTTATTTTTTAAGTTGTAAATAAGTATAGGTACTGTGCTATAAGCTTGACGTGGTCAGTAAAAAACTTGACTTTTATTCCGTCGTAAATGTTAAAAGAGGATTATTGACAATTCCTTTAACTATCGTGTCTAAATAAACTTAAACTATTGTTGATAATGTTTTCCCGTGCATTAAAAGTGCTAGATTATCTCTAAAACAATGGAGTTTATACCCACAAACCACAATAAACCCTGTACCCCCACGCTTCCTTTAAACTAAAACATCACAATAATCTTACCCATCCACCTCTGCGGTGACCTGACGACCCTGGTGGCGGGTCCTGCCAGGTCGCCAGGCGCGGCCGCTCGGTCCACTGCCGCAGAGGTCGCCGCCGCCGCGGAGGTCGCCAGCGCCAGGCAACAGGCCAGCGCCACCACCACCCAGGATAGCCACGTTAACTGATCATTTGTACAATGAAATAAAAAGGGGTAAGTTAATTTTATTTATATTTCAATTGTAAACAGTATGGGAAATATCCTGAAATAAAGAATTTATTATTATTATATTATTAATTGCTGATGTTATTAAAAAAACGTAGACATAACCTACGCAATGGGGAGAGTACCTAGTAGAGTAGGAATTCGAACACCGTAATACACTCACGAGCAATGGAAAAGTTCCAGTGACAATAACACCAAATCATCAGAATATTACCAACTAAAAACGTAAATATTTTAATCAAAATTTAAATTAAATGTTGAATGTGAAAATGGGTCATTTGGTGTCGACATTTTGTAAGGGGAACTTTTTCATTGCCCGTGAGCAATGTTTGCGATGCAGACAAAATGACAAACTTTTAAAATTGAAAATTATAATTAAGTCTTTAGATTGTGAAGGTACATGCAAGATTTATGAAGAATTTTGATTATTGCTTTATTATTTAATTGAGGTATTCCTACCTTCATTATCATTGTAGGCCGCAGGGAGCCGCTGAAAGTTTCGCCTCACTCCTTATTATGATGCAATGCCGCATCAAACGGCTCTTTATAATCTTAAGCCTATTTACGTCATATAGGGTAAATTTTCCTTTTAAAATTACTTATGTACCTAGGCTGGTATGTATGTCGCGCTAACGCATTAAGATAATTGCATAATATGTTGTGATGTTTTATAATTGGCATCCCATTATCTTCTGGATATCCAGATTTTATGAGGTACGCCCACGAACGATCTTTATGAGTTAGTCTACCAAGTACTTAGTGCCTAGATCAGTAATTTTTCATAGTTGAAGACTGGCTGTCTTGAAATAAACCGAGTTCATTTACCTTAGAGGAAGCACTTATTTCATCAAATCCTACTACAAACCAACATCAGTCTAACAGTTACCAGAGTCTAGATTAGAAACAATAAGACACTACAACCACTTTAAATTTTAAATAACTGACGTCTCTAAAGAAGTACTCTCAATGTTTTATTACGATTAGTAGCAATTAACATTTACAGTATCTATAGAAATCAAAAGGACTCAATTGAATTCGAACCGGTTATGCAGATATGCATTGTAGACGCATTCATTAAGTACATTGAATTCTTGAAGTATGTTTACAATCATAAATATCATCATAAAGTATAGTCCCGGGAAATTGGAATAAATGTACATTTACGGAATCCTATATAAAGTTAGCAATTTTATTTTACTCCAGTACAGTTCAGACCTCCGTCCAATTGGTAATCATCATGGCATTGTCTAAGGTAAGATTCTAACTTTAGCTATCCCATTCAACCCAACGGGGTCACTGGGGTAGGTTTTTAGTACTTATAGGAAGAGGGAATAACGTTAAGTTATACGTGTAATAAATACATTTTTACTCCTAAACAGTAATAACCTAGGTCATAGAGTATGGTAGTCTCATTTTAATCTAAATTTAAATGCAAGTAATTTTCTTTAATTACTAATTCAAGGACAACTATTAGCTTAGCGTATTTATTATTAACCTCAGTTGGATCCCACGATACAATTATGTTTGGCATTAATTATACGTCTTATTTCAGACTATTATATCTCTGGCGATGTGCGTGGGGATCCTGGCCGTGGCCCTCGCCGATCGCTCCCGAGGTGGACTCAGCAGCTCCCAGGGGGGCGGGTTTGAAATCGAGAGCGACCGACGCATCAGCGGCAGTCGCGGCTCCAGCGAATCCTCGTCCGGAGGGCGGCATTCCGGCGGCCTTTCTGGGGGACGCAACTCCGGCGGAGGACTGTCTGGAGGACGTCATGGAGGCCTGGACTCCCTGTCCGGAGGATACCAGTCCAGTGGAGGCAGCCTCGACAAGCTGAGAGGAAACTGAAACCAATAAATTTTGTGAAAGTATATTTCGTTTAAAAACTGTAAACAAAGAAACCGTTCAAAAGATTATTAATAATCTGAAGTCCAACGCACAAGGCATTGACCGTATTGCTATAAACATGATTTCTCTCACCTTATCCCGTACTCTTGACATCATTACATTCATTATAAATTATTCTATCTCGACTTTTACTTTTCCAGAATTATGGAAAATCGCACTCATTAAACCTATCCCGAAAACAACCTGTCCTTCTACATATGGTCAACTAAGACCGATAAGTCTCTTAGCTTGTTTGTCAAAAGTCCTAGAAAAAACTGTTAGTTATCAAATGACACAATACATTGAAAATAATGGCATCCTACCGTCTGTTCAATCTGGCTTCAGAAAATTTCGTAGTACGTCAACTGCTTTACTGGACGTAGTTGACAATATCATCGCATCTCAAGACAGAGGAAAGGGTACCATTCTGACCTTGCTAGATTTCTCACGTGCGTTTGACACCATCAGCGTTCCACGTCTGCTAGCCAAGCTATCTTATTACGGGTTCGATGCCGACACAGTAAGATGGTTCTACAACTACCTCAATCAAAGGTCGCAAATAGTAAAGTTAACTAACAGTAACGGAAAATCCCACAACTCCTTGTCGTATCCAGTTACGAGAGGTGTACCTCAAGGGTCTATCCTTGGACCCCTATTGTTTGTACTTTACGCTGCTGACGTAGTAGAGAGCATAAAAAATTGTAAATTTCATATATATGCTGATGATTTGCAAATATACCTGTCGTGTACTCCAGATGGCACCGTGGACGTTGTCAATAAAATAAATCATGACTTAAATATGATAGTAGAATGGTCCAAGAGGAATTCCCTTCTACTTAATCCAACAAAGTCTAAATTTCTTATTATAGGCTCTAGAAAACAAGTACAGGGTATTAAAGCAAAGAACCCCGATATAAAGGTAGCTGGGAAATCTATAGAACAAGTTACTGAAGCTAGAAATCTCGGTATCTGCTTCGATTCCAATCTGCGTTTCGAAAAACATATCCTGTGCTTAGTTTCAAGTTGTTTTTATAGACTAAAAGTCCTGTACCGCATTAGACCTTACATTAATACTGATTTGCGTATAAAACTATGTGAGAGTTTAGTACTGTCTAAATTAAATTATGCAGATACGGTATATGGACCTTGCCTTTATGCGAAAACACAACGTCTGCTACAGCGGGTACAAAATGCTTGCGCTCGATTCTGTCACGACATCCCCCCCCGGGCACACGTCACTCCCTTCATAAATAACAGTGGATTGTTAAAAATAGCAAGCCGACGGTACCTACATTTTGCATGTTTGTTGTTTGGCATAGTACATAGACACATACCTGAATACCTTTATGATAAACTAAGGTGGTCCCGTGACTTCAATATGTACCGTACGAGAGCCTCTTCATACCTGCTCCTCACTCCTCAGCATAAGACTGCCATATTCAAAGCCTCGTTCTCCTTTAATGCTACTTCCTGTTGGAACCGCCTAGACCCAAGCTTGCGTAACCTGAAATCAGTTGCATCATTTAGGTCAAAGTTAAAGCGAATGCTCCTTTTAAAACAGAGATCGTGTTGGTGAGCCTGGCCATTTAGCAGTAGCGTACTTAAAAAAAAAAAATATGTATTTATTATTTGCTTACGTTAGTGCGTTACATAATATTTATATACATTTATTTACAATATAAGTATGTGTGATTTACTTACTGGCATTCTCGTCACGACACGTGGAGGGTACTAGTTTCCCACTCAATCCCACGGGATCAGCCCGCAAGTCTATGCGTTTATCTTCCTTTACATAATATCATCAGGAATACACTTTTATTCTGACGAAACGTTAACCTGAAACAAATATTATTTTTTACGTATATGTACTTAGGCCTAATGAATGATGCTCTAATACAATTAAATAGTTATTTCGTTTATATTATTAAAAGTAAATTAGTTATTTGTTAAATGTGTTGTGTAACCTTTGTCTTACCTTTTTTTATTTCTCAATATTATCCGTTATTGAAAAATGGATCTTGTGTGGTGCTAATTGTGTTCCTTTTTCACTCACACTGTATCTATTGTGTTTGTAAAACTGTTTCACCGTAGTGTTCAGCCGACGGCACGGGCTGTTCTGAGCGCTGAAACAAGCGAGGCGACCGGTGTGACCGGTGTCGCTCGCCCGCTGAAACGCCGAAGGCACATTTACCCTCACTTAGTATTTTTATTTGTTTATAACCATTAGAACCAAATTATTGTATACATGCTTGCATTATATATTATGTGTATGTTTTTATGATTGTCATTATATTATCCAGTATTGGTATTTAAGTATAAAATTTATGTATAACCGTATACCTATAAACAGTATATTTTTATAACAGTAGGTCAAATTACAGTCACTCTAGGACGCGACTGAAAACCAGTGCCGCGTCAGGTGGGTGGATGCCACCTCATCTGTAGCGGTGTAAGCTGAGGCGCGGGCCTTTTCGGTGCTGGACAACTCACACCATTATATATATTTATTTTTTTTAACTATTCTTAATGTTCTTTTGTTTGTTTGTTTTACTTTTAATTTTAATTTCGTTTTTTGTTTTATTTTTTGTGTACTTATGTTGTTATTATTTTTTGGTGAGTGGTGCTAGACACCGAATAAAGAATTTTTATGTTTATGTTTATGTTTTAAACTCTAGAGGCAGCGAGCACAGTGATACGCGAAGAGGATTTGAATCTAAATCCAACTCCAATCGCTATTAGATTTTTGTTTCATGATTGACCTTTCTGTGTGTCTTGGGAATCTTGGGTTTACTGGGTATTTTAACTCAATAAAATACTAATAATGACAGCTTACAATATATTTTATTCATTTTCACTAACGACTATATAAAAACAAGATAGGTTATGATATAGGTAATCAAGAAGCAGTTACAAACGAGTCAACAAAATTAAACTACCATAATAGGTAACTAAGAAATAATCAACGAGATGTATCTATATGTAACATTTTGCGTATTTAATATTATTAATTTAATATATAATTATAAAACTGTTATAATAAATAAATCACTGATTTAATTAATGAATTTAATGATGAAGAAACGAAAGGGATGAATTTAGATTGAAACTATTATAGATAAAGTGTATGGATTCGGGTCATGCGCTTATGCGATGTGTATTGAAACAATGGCTACGATAATCATAAAAACAATGGGAAGAACAGAAATAACGAACGATTTTGTGTATTCTGCTACAACAATACAAATTGGAAACCTTTGAAATTCATGGTTCATAACAATTTATCATAATGAGATAAGTTAACCTAACAATAAATAGTTCATCTAGATATCATCATCAGATTCTACGGCGTTTGAAGCGCTTATTATTCCTTAGGCTTAACGTATTTGCTGAGCGCGGCCTCCGCGTTGCCCAGCATCTTGGTGAGCGCCTGCACGAGCAGGCTGCCGAAGTGCAGCGCCATGCGCGTGCGACTCACCACCGGGTCCGGGAACTCGATCTTCAGCTCCTTCTCGTTCTTCGCATTGAACTCTATCCCTTTGAACACCGGCGGCGGCGGCGGCGGCGGCGGTAGCGGCGGAGGGGGAGGGGGCAGCACTTTTGGCTCAAACTCCTTCTTCTCCTTTATCTTTTCCGCCTCCTTCAAAAAGTCAAACACCGGGAAAGACTTTTTGATGTCCGTGTGGAATAGACTTTGGTACTTCATCTGTGCCTTGATGAGCTCTGGCGGCGGCGGCGGCGGCAGCGGCGGCTTCACCGGGAACTTCACCAGGTGCGTGGGGGACACCTCCATCTCGTGCACCTCTGCTGGTAGTCGGGAGAACTCGTCCCTTACTTCTTCATCGTGTTCGAGCTCGCCTCCTTCATCGACCACCTCGTGCACGGCCTGCCTCTTCTTTATAACATGACTAAGTTTTGATTTTTCAAGCAGATGTGTTAGTCTTTTGATAAGCTTCTCTTTCAAATGGTGCTTGGCTAGCGGCAACACCAAATGTCTGTTTTCCACATCCTCTGCTGCACGGACATCACTGAGTACAATCCAGTTGATGGAAACAATAAACACTATGATCTGAGTTAAATACATTTCACTTTATTTCACTTCTCATTCACCTTTAATTTGAAAATTCTAGTTCAATAAAGACTACGCTGGAGTACAACTAGCCATATTGCTATCGATGGATGGAATACAAAATTTCCAGAGAGATAGATTCTTTTTAACCAACAGATAATGGAGTCAATTAAATTGTGCAATAATTTAGTGAGAGTAACTCGATAGGTATCCTTATCTAGTCCTTAATGACGCTTTTTCGTCACGCGATCTAACTCTATTGTATTTAAATATTCATGTTTATTGGCGCCACTGATGCAAAAGTCAACACTGTTTTGCTAATGTACACCTATAGGCCCCTAATTTCTACTCTCTTGCACACGATATGTCTAGTATTCTAAGTCAAACATTTTACATAAAATACAAGTTACCAATAGGTCTCGATTGGAGGTTATATCGAAAAAGCGGAAATCTGAGCATAATCAAATAATAAATTCAACCTGTACTATATTAGCAATCACAATATAACAGTTGCCGGGTATAAAGCAATAACCATTAATAAAGCTATAAAAAGACGCAGCATTATAAATGTTAGTCAGCCTGTACTGACTAATGCTTGACCTAGACTTGATAGAAAACTATTGTTGTTCTTTGGAATCTCCACGGGAAGCCTTACTTTACTGCCTCATCAGTGACGTTCAATGTAGTTCCGACTTCCGGAATAAAAACCTTTATAATTACTTTAACCATTAAGAGATTCATGGTGAAAAAAAATTATACTGATTTTGCAACACTGCGATAATCCTAACTAATATTAAAAATGCGAAAGTAACTGTGTCAGTCTGTCTGTCTGTTACTCTTTCACGCCAAAACTACTGAACAGATTTGAATGAAATTTGGTATACATACGGTCTAGTCCCTGGGAAAGAACATAGGCTACTTTTTATCCCGGATTTCCCACGGGAAAACTTTTTAAGGCGAAGCGAAGCGCGCAGGAATAGCTAGTATTAAAATATGAGCTAAGTAGTAGGCTTAAACTGTGATATTTATGGGGCTGCACTTATTTTAAAATATGAGGGGCTAATTATAATGTTTCGCTCATTTAAAATCATGTGCAGTGCGTAGTTAGTATGTTTCACTTTCACTAGGCTCAAAGTGTTAGGTGAGTATTATTCATGCTAACGTATGTTTGTATTCGAAAGTCGAGTCAAGGGAATCTGCACGTGAGCAGAATGACTCCTCCTCCAACACATAAGTGGAGTTAACAAAACAGACAGAAGCAGGCGAGCTACAATTTTCAAACAGATATTTCAAAGCTTAAAAACTTAACTTTGAAATCCTATTGTATCTTAAGTTCATTTTCGAACAAGGCACCAAGATATAAAACTTCCGTCATACTTTGGTTCGTATGTATTCCACCACCTCATGCGTTCAGAGAAATTAACACAGAAAGCTCCATCGCCAATTGACCTCAACCGGGTGTCATGCATCAATGAATATTTTAATGCGGAGGTGACATAGATACAACCAGTCAAGAACGAGTTAAACTCACACGTACATAGTTCCGTGATAATACTAAATGAGAATCTATACTTGCCTATTAACCTAATAGGTCCTACCAAAAAATGTAAGTTATTAAAAATTTCGTCTAAATTTCTGCAGCATTTGCAGAGAATCTACATTTATATTTAAATGTATTGGCTGATGATGATGTTTTTAAAGACGTAAAATAGAAGGCTCTATCTATAACCGCTAGGTATATTTAATGACCAGAGGCAGATTTCCAGCAGTGGATGACGGTGACAAAGTGAACTAGATTTGTCAAATTTTACGCTGCGGCTAACATATTGTTACAGGGATTACATTTTCAGCAGATTAAATAACATGCTGCCCTCAATATTTTGAATGCAGCTGTGTTTCTTGCCCTTATCTCGGTTTAATTCATACTTACTCCTTATAAACCAGTTATTACGTAAAGACACAGTCATCATTCGACATACTACCTACCACGAATTCGAAAATGGATCCCCGACGGCGATGCGAGAAAGTGCAGCTGGCGTGGCGCGCACACCAGCAGTTGCGCACCGACCACGCAAAACAAAAGCCTGTCACACTGGCAGCTACTAATAACAACAATAAAAAAAGTTTGAATACAAAACACTGGCTGGTGATAAAGTGTTAATGCTCGTAATGGAAGAGTTTTGTTAATGTGAAATTGAAATGGAGGTGCTCTTGGATAATCGAAGCTGACGCGGTGACATGAGCTATTGAATAGCTTTGTTGGGACATATACCATTGGATTACAGCCTAAGGTGAGCTTTTCATTTGACGTGTTAAGCCAAGGTTATGTTAATCTCAGGGTATGGGTAATAGATATTGAAGATGCTATGTTTTGGCCAACTCTGTCACACAAAAACTACATCTATAATCAGGAACCTGCCCTGACTTCATTTCGAAGTAAGCTAGAATTTAGATGGTGGGTAGCATTTCATTATGATTAATTAATTATTTTCATTTTTTATCGGATGTGCTGACCTAAAATGATGTGTGTTTGAAATTAATATACCAGTCCATACTTGATTACTAATTTAAATACTTAGTAAGTAGGTACCTAGAGGTGCATTACCTCTACATTACCAGATTAATATCCCAGTACTTCCTAGTCCACTCAATTGAAATATTTACTGGGTACTTACCTAGAAGTACATACCTTTTACATTACGAGATTACCCATAGGTACCAAAATTACCTACTCAACTGCAATAACCCGCTGCAACTCAGCAACCTCGTTCTTGAGTAAGATCATAGCTGATTGTCCAGTAATTTTTGATTTCTCGAAACAAACTAACTTTCCTTTCCTAAATAGCATACCTCTACTACACCATGGCTCGTGACCAATTGCCTATCGTCTATGATAGTTTATTGCTAACGATAGCGATGTATATTACATTCACGAGCAATGAAAAAGACTCGGTGATAAAATCACCAAATTACTCCTAGAAACGGAATAGGATAGCTTAATGGCGCCTTCTGCAACATTGGAGTAAATTCAAAAGTGTATCAGGATATTGCCAAATAAAAACGTTAGTATTTTGTTAAATTAATAAAAGTTTTTATAAATTGGAGGCATTTATTTTGTGAGTGAAATTTTCATTGTGTGTGATTGTGTGTGAGTGTAGGTATATTATGTGGTGGGGTAATCAGCTGATGGACAGTGAATACGCATCAGTGACAAAGCCGGCATGATCCACTTCAGATGCTACGCATATTTAGGTCATTACCATCACATTGTCACAGCATTCAAAATAGCATATAATTACACCACTTAGGTTATAATTAAGTTCTTAAAGTAGATACCTGCCGATATCTCTACAGTTATTATAAATAATGACAATGGTTCGCAGTAAGTTGTTGTTACTCGGCGGTACAAACATTAAGTAAGTATGTATCTTTGAGAAAGGCCGCCTAATTAACTATGATAATGATAACAATGACAAAACAATAGCACACACTTTCTTTTGACACACAATGTGTGTTAACTAGGAAGAACGGAGAGTAAATGCGAATCGTTTAGAAGATTTTACGTAGGTAATTATAAAATTGGGTGATAGAAAGGCTCCTGTATTTTTTTCACGCTTACGGAGCCTAATTTTATTCAGAATTTTGTAAATTGTTGCTACTCTTTCTAAGATCTGTGATCTACACAATACAGACGTATGCGTATTTTATCTCACGATTTAAAAGTAAGCCATCTTTTTGCTCTGACTATTGTTAGATTTCTAAACTTTGTATATGGTGCAAGTATGTTACTCTATAGTGACATGTAAACAGTACGGATCATTATACAGCAATGTTCCATATCAATTAACCGAAGTTAACGAGGTTGGATATCTTTGTAAAATTAAAGGTACCACTTGTTTAGGTAGGTAGAGATATTCTATAATAATATAGCAGTGACGTTTTCAATTTACAGAACAATGGCGACCAGACTTCTTCTTTCAATGGTGGTACTCCTCTGCAGCTATTCGACCAATGGCGTTTCAGGCTCAGGCTGGTCCACCAATGAGCTGGATGGAAACGAGCCTCGAACCTTCGGTCCATCACTCATGGACGCTATCTTCATGTACATGGACTCCTTGTTCGGCAAAGGAGGCGTCGAGTCTAACATCATGCGGGAAATATTCAACCTCCTTGATGATGAAATTATGGTTTTCGACAGTCAGGTCGGATTTGCTGGCTAGGTCTGTTATTTTTAAACAGCATGCAGTAAGAGCTAATGTGATAGTTTTTAAATTCATTAAAGGTTACTTACCTATTAAATTATTAATTAGATTTTAATTAGAAAGAAATAACATTACACAATATTAACTAAGTACTTTTTGTTTTATTTCCCCATCAACTACAAAATACTATCGTTACAGTTTGTCATCCGTTCCAGCAAGGCATTTCATGATTTTGCGGTTTAGATTCGAGATGTGAAGTATGTTCGCCTGGGCTTTTCCCTGGTGGATTGACATCTAGAGGCCCGTAGGGTCTGCAGCCCTGACCCGGAGAGTAAAAGCATTCGATGCGACCATTCCGTAATACACAACCTTCATTGAGTCTCACTACTCTATCCTTGCTATTCTCATCTGAACCTTGGTTATTTTCATAGCCACATTGAATTCTGTCGCCTATTGTTCGACACATTGTCGAATCGAAGTTATATGGAGAACATTTTTTTCTCTTCGACTCTTGTTTATCAGTATTATTGGTTCCAGCTTTATTTAAGTTTCCAATGACTTTAGCTTCCACTATGTTCTTATCATTTGGTAAAATTAAATCACTTGAAATTAAACATATCTGCAACCATATTTTTCTTTATTGTTAATCAAGATAAGTAGGTACTTACTTATTATTTCTCCATTCTATTAAAAACATATGAGTATTTATAAAAAATGTGCCTTCTATTAAATAAAACACTTACTGCAGTTAATATGAGGCATTTCATGGTAATATTTGCATGGTTTTAACTAATTCATATTTTCTTTCATTATAAATAGTACATTTTGTAATCTTATTTTATAGGTACTTTCATCTCAAAAATATTGGAACCTGCAATTTTTGTCATGTATTTTTATTAATATACCGATAGATAAGGTTATCTTTATGTACTTATTGGATTTCAATTGACGTAGCCATATTGTACCTATTTTCTCTCCAATACTTGATTAACTTTGTGAAATTAGTATGTAGATAAGGCCTCTTAGTGGGACTGCATGACTTGGCTGATGATGATCAGTAAGTATATGGTATGAATTCCAGTCAAAAAGATCTGAAGTTTCCTGCATTCAACGAATGGCAAATATTTATAACTTTTGTTCTACGAGTTTTGAAAATTCATGAAAATTAAAAAAACCGTAGAAACGTTGTTGGCCACGTCACTTTCTACTATGGAGAACGAATATTTTTTTCGCAAATTTCCAAAACTCGTAAAACAAAAGTAGTTCAGAATTACCCTCTGAGATATCCCCTTTCGGCTTAGTATGCCCTTTTTACAACACCCTGTATAGTGACATGTAAACAATACCGTTATCACGGAACACTATTGCTGTATATATACAGCAATGTATGTATAATGATCCGTAGTTCATATTATCCGAGTCAACGAGGTTTGATCACTTTGTAAAATCGAAGATACCTGCCACTTTTTTAGAGACTATACATAATAGTTCATACATAATAGTAATTATCTCTTGTCGGAGTCTTGTCTATAATAATATAGCAGTGGCCAACCAATGAGGTGGATGGAAACGAGCCTCGAACCTTCGGTCCTTCGCTCATGGATGCTATGTTCATGTACATGGACTCCTTGTTTGGCAAAGGAGGCGTCGAGTCTAACATCATGCGGGAAATATTAAACCTCCTTGATGATGAAATTATGGTTTTCGACAGCCAGGTCAGATTTGCTGGCTAGGCCAGTTTAAAAATAATGTAAGAGCGATTGTGATAGTTTTTAAATTCATTAGAGGTACCTAATAAATTATTATTTAGAAAAAAATAATATAACATAATAGTAAGATCTACTTTGTGTTTTATTTCCCCATGAAATACATAATACTATCGTTACAATTACTGTCATCATCCATTCCAGCAAGGCTTTTTTGCATCTTTTTGCGGCTTAGATTCGCCTTTAGAAGTACCTGGTGTTTTCCCTGATGGATTGACATCTTGAGGCCCGTAAGCTCCGTACCCATAGCCCTCCAAGGGATGATAAAAGCATTCGATGCGACCATTCCGTAACACGCATCCCTCATTGAGTCTTACTACTCTGTCCTTGCTATTCTGATCTGAACCTTGGTTATTTTCATAGCCACATTGAATTCTGTCGCCTATTGTTCGACACATTGTCGAATTGAAGTTATATGGACAACATTTTTTTTTCTTCGACTCTGGTTTATCTGTATTCTTGGTTCCATCTTTATTTGAGGTTCCACTGACTTTACTTTCCACAATGTTCTTATAATTTGGTGAAATTAAATCACTTAAAATTAAACATATCTGCAACAAATAAAAAAATATTACCTATGTAGAAAATAGTTATCCATACTGTTAAATAAAACACTTACTGCAGTTAATATGAGGCATTTCATGGTAATATTTGCATGGTTTCAAATATTGTTTATTTTCTGTACAAACAACTTATAAAATAATTCATTTTTAAATTAGATTTTTATACTTTCAGCTCAAAAACATAGTAAACCTTTTTTAGCAATTTTATTAATGTACAGTTAATTTTGCTCAAAGGGAAATCAAATAGGTTTAGTAGCTAGATAAGGTTATCTTTATGAATTGGATTTCAATTGACGTAGCCATATTATATTATACCAATATTCTGTCCAATACTTGATTAACTTTGTGAGATATTCTTAAGCCTAGCGCGCATTGCGGTGCGGCGTGTTGCTGCTGTGGTTTTACAACCGGCACGGCAGAAAAACCGCAAGTTATCTGTAGCAAGTCACAGATTTTTCTGCGACTGATCCGCCGCATCCGCATGCGATTGAACTGCTGCAATGCGCGTACCGGTTGCAGCCGCAATGAGCGTTAGCCCTTACTGAGGCTGCATGGCTTGGCTGATCATAGTTAGTAGGTATATGGTATGAATTCTACAAAAAAAAAAAAGTTCTGAAGTTTCCCGCATTCATTTATATTGGAAATATTTATATGCAAATATTATTATAGGAAATATTTATAAATATGTACCTATCAACAAATAATAACTGTACGCTTTCTTTTTCTTTATTTTCACATATTTCGTTTTCTACCTATGCATTCATCAAGACCAGGAAGTACCTAACAAAATGTTGGTATCACCAGGCTGATCATATCATCTTTCCATATTTTAATTGATATCTCTACATAACTTAGAGCCGGCTTATTCGACTACAGTACGAGTAGATCTCTAAATAATCTCTTTTAAATAATAAAAATTTTTAATGTTACTCTGTCATGTAAAATACACGTATTTTGTACTCTTTATGGGGTTCACCTCATTAAGGTGTAAATAAATACTAATTTCAGTAGGTACTGATATATTTTTATAGAGCAAATAGTAGCATTTGATAACATCCTATCTTGAACTTTTTCAGGCTCCAGACCGCTAAGAGTACTTTTTACATCTCAATGGAAAGGTGTACATATAATTTGTCTTCATCGCACTCTTACTGAATCTTCTTTTTAGTGCAAACAATTCGTTCATTTATTTCTACACAGCGCGTGACTTCTTCAGTTTTACTGCAACTAGCGCAAGATGTAGTAGAAAATACTTCTTGGTTATCACTAGAACCTTCATTCATTTTAACAGCAAATCGTGAGTTTCCACCATTTAAAGATGATTCTTTAGCGTCAGGCGCCTCTAAATGGCTATCTTGGCTCCTCTTATTCTGACGTCGTAAATCAGCTCTTTCTGTTACATATTCATATACCAAAGTACTTAGAGGGGTAACAGGGGGTGTATTCTCGTAGCCACATTCAACTCTACCATACCTTATTCGGCATCGTTCAAGGCCGTTCATTTCTGTATACTGGTTACTTATACTCATCTGTATGTTTCTATGGAGGCCACAGAGAACTCTATCACCTATTTGCTTGCATAGTCTCTTGTCGAAATTGTATACGTAAGAGAATTCAAGTGGAGTGGTGGTGGGGCTATGGGGTTTTAGGCTATTAGTGGTTGTGGAGCTATGACTTGCGGCCCTATAAGATGCGGGGCTATGGGTTGTTAGGCTACTCTCTGTTGTGGGGCTCTGAATGGTGGAATGACTATGACTGTTGGCTGTAGTTGAGGCTGAAGAGGTTAGCACTGGGAAGGGGCTGGTCAGTGGTTGGCGTGTTTCGGAAGATTCCTCAATCTTATTTTTCCCGGAATCTTCAAAACTCAAAAAGTCACTAGAATCATCATGCACCTCTGTCACTGAGGCTGAAACGAGTAATACGGCGCAATTCTGAAAGATAATTAAATTATGAAACAAACAAAGAAACATTTCTTCATGATCAATTTAATTTTGTTTACACGTAAAAACTAAAAGTTATTTAATTATACGAACCAAAACAGTGCTTTGAATCACATAACATCGCATCCTAGGTACTTAATAAAAAAAACTATTTTTTTGTAATTCACTCATATGTTATCGAAGAATTTAAATTTCTCACGGTAGGATTATAAATTAAAACTGAATTTAACGCTACTTCGTTCTATTATTTCATTAAAAATATACGTTCTCAATAGTTATTATAGCGATGTAAAAATAAATATTTCATATAATTATTACCTATGTGTACCTACTTTTTTTTTTCTCAATAAAATACAGTATAGGTGTAGGTAGGTAGGTAGGGCCCTTTGTTGACATTGCACTCCTTCCATGGAAGTTTCATTAATTAAATATGTAGCAGGGAGATACTGAAACGTGAATCGTCCCAAGAGAAGGATGAATCAAGGGGTACAATTTTAACAAGTACCTAACATTGTTAGTACTCAGTACCTAGATATGTTTACTTATTTGTATCTTCCATTACTTCTATATCACGTAATAGATAATAATATACTATGCATTCCTCGAGATTTAATTAGAGTAATTTCATACTGCTCCTCAGATATATAAAGACAAAATCATGAGTACATGTTTGTCTTCTTTCTGCAACATTGCAAGTTATATATTGTGATCTTATCCAAAAGTGCAAAATATGATGAAATATTTTTTAGTAAGAACATTTATCTAACTTTTTTATACATATAATTTTCTTTACTATACTTACACATTCAGCCTTTCAAAATTCTATCCTCACAAGTTATACCACCTTAAAACTAAAGTCCCACCTGAAAGTCTAAACTAACAGAGATGTTTGATTCTAAGGAATTCAGACCACAATAACAAGTGATTTTGTAAGTAATTCATTGTCGCTCATAACTGAATCTTATCTATACCTACCTACAAACCTACGTCCATTGACGAGCCTACGATTAAATATCCTTTAAAATCTCCTACCAGTTATTGTGATCTCTTATGAATAATTTTTTAATATTTAAGAGTTTCAGGTTATCTGTAAAAAATACTTCCATCCGCTAGGTGCGGCGCTACTCATAACGATGAAGGCTACATTATTCAACCCTCTTCTCTTATTCCTCAGATATTCGTGATGATGGCTCTGCTGGTGCTGCAGGGTGCGCTGGCGGCTCCTCAGATGGGCATGATGATGGGCGGTGGGCGCGGGGGCGGGCGCGGCGGAATGATGGGCGGCCGGGGGCGGGGCGGCGGCGGAATGATGCGGGGATGATTCGTGAATAGTATTTTATGTGAATAAAGATATGTGACCGTGTATTTTTTTGTTTTTTTCGTGTTTATAATCATTATTAGATAAGTCACGTTGAATAAAAAAAACGTTGGCTCTTATTGCACAAAACCGAAAACATACCAAAGTACTAACTGATAAATGAATTCATCATAATCACAAGTCACAACCCATCACGTCCCCACTGCTGGGACACTGGTCTTCTTCCAAGGGAGGAATAAATAATTAATTACTTAGATTTAATAAAAATAACAACACATTTTCTAGTTTATGTTATTATTTCGTGGTGTTAATTCAAGATTTCTGGCTAACTGGAATACAATTTTTCTGTACTCCTATCAACCCTAACCCTTAAAGTTTTGGACAATGCTCACCATTGCCAGTCCACTGCGAGTTGGTGGTTTTACATTTACATCACATATCTAAGTATATCATGTGCAAAATCTTGATAAATATGTGCACGATCACAATGTTTTTTCGTACCGTAAAAGCCATGCGGTGATATGTCATACAAACATACATTCCAAAAAGGAAGTGAGCGAGTTATACGAGTATGTCTCATCATGACATTAATTAAAGGATGATAATGATTGATTGATTGATTAGGTAATTCTGAAAGCACAAATTCTAGTTTAAGGCTGTTAGGTTATTAGGTTAGGGACACAAATCTAGACTATAAGCTGAGGATAGAACGATAGATAACTGCATGATAATGATAAATATGATATTGATGTAGGCATTGGTGTTGGATTGAGGATCATTTATATTGGAATAATAATAATACATCTATAATAATAGTTTACATGAAATTAAGTTTTAGGTAAGTACATCCGTTTAATGTATCGTTAATATCTACAATATTTTAAGGACGAAGCAAATAGGATGTTCTAGTTTTATATTTGCCATTTATGTCAGCAGTTAATTTCTACAGAATGTAGACGTACCTATATTAATAATAATAATAATAATAAAGTTCTTTATTTACAGGTAAGACCCATTAGAATACAAATACAATTGTAAACTCTATTTCCTAGCACTTATTGACCATAATCACAATTCACAATGAAACCTCGTAATATTAAGAATAACCGTTTATTTTAGTTGTTTTCAGGGAGCCATCTACAAATTCATACAAAATATAAATACATAAGCTAAAACGAAACCATACCGCGATGTACACGACTATCTACAACGCCATCTATGAGCAGACTTCGCAACTATAAACTTATAAACTGAACAACAATACAATAGTAAAATTAAATTAAATTATACATAATATGTTGCCTATGATAACTAATCTATAAAACTAAGATTAGATTAAAATTTGCCATTCTCAGCACGGTGCACGGCCAACCAGTGTCTAACAAATCCGTTATCAAGGTTGGAACTAATCGTTTCTAGGATCCGGTTGTTAGAGTTCCTAATCCTCTCCCAAAAAGCAGCTGAACGAAACCGAAGGACAGCATAGAAGTCCGGGACCCTGGCGTCCGCGAACATGCCACTCGCGCTGCAGTACCTGGGTAACTTCATTATAGGCGTCATTGTATTGCACTCTTAAGACATTGTAAAAGCGTTTGGTGAAGTTAACCCAGAGCTGACAGGTATAAAAAGTTTGGCAGTACGCTTTGAACAATGTTATTTTGACTTCACGGGAGCAGCGCGCGAATCGCCTGGCGAGCATGTTGCAGCGCACGGCCAGCGCGCGCCGCTCCCGCTCCATGTCCTGTTCGTCGTTCAGCTGCTCGTTCAGGAGGTGACCCAAGTACTTGAAGCTCCTCACTACCCGAACTGGTGAACCCAGCAAGTAAACCGGCGGCACCGTCTCCGGACCCCCACCTGCACGAAATACGAGCATCTCGGTTTTCGCCACATTATACTTTAAGCCGTGTCTTTCAGCAAAGGCTTCACAAACTGAAAGCAGCTTCCTTAATCCGTTAATCGAGGGGCTGAGAAGCACCATATCGTCCGCGTAGCTCAAGTTGTTAACACACACGTTATCAACATGGCAACCGATCCTGGTGCTTCTCAGCTCCACGATTAGATCGTTAACATACAGGTTGAAGAGGTCCGGAGAGGTGAGCCCCCCCTGTCGTACGCCACAGTCTAATCTAAAATCATTAGATAGTGCGTCGCCCCATTTCACATTGTTAGTCTGGTTCTCGTACCAATATCTCAACAGGTTCACAACAATAGTCGGTACGTTGGAATCAGTAAGCTTCTGCCAAAGAGTCTTATAGTTTACTAGATCGAAGGCGCGGCTAAGATCTAAGAAACATGCATAGACAGAAGTGTTACGATTGAGGTAGTATTTTACAGTATGTTTGAGCGCGACTATTGCTGAATCCGTCGAGAGACCGGCACGAAACCCAAACTGCGCGTCATCAATCTTTATATTGTTCACCAGTTCGGGCTGCAGGAGCCTCTCGAAGATTTTTCCTATAACCGTACCTAGCGAAATAGGCCTATAGTTGTTCGGGCTCGAGAGGTCACCAGTTTTGTTCTTGACAATCGGTACCACCACCGTCTTCATCATGTCGCTCGGCATGAAACAAAAACGGATGCACTGATTGTATAGGATGCTCAGAAGTCTGAACACCCCATCCCCAGCATACAGGATGTGCTCAAGACTGAGGCCGTCGTGGCCGGGCGACCTGCCGCGCGTCATGGCGCGCACGGCGCGGGCCACGTCCCCCGCGCTGAACTCCAGCCGCTCCGCGCCGCCACCGCCGCCGCCGCCGCCGTCCACGCCGGCCGCAGCCCCGGGCACACCCCTAACTTCTAATGGCTCCACTCTAAAGTGACGAGCAAACATATCCGCTATGGATTTTTTGCATGTTTCATTATTAACACTGACAGGCAGCTCTTGCTTACCGCTCAAACTCTTTACATTTTTCCAAAATTTTACAAAATTTTTGTTTACTTTATTAACTGCCAAAATATTCATTTTAATCGAATCCTCATTATTCTGCACCCATTTAAGTTTATTTTTAAATGTTTTTCGACTCTCTAGCATTAGTTTGTAAATATAGCCGCTCGCGGGGCTACCACAATCCATCCACCACTTGTGGTATAATCTGGCCTTAGCGTGACATTCCCTGACGAGGTGGTTCCAGCCGGCGACCTGTCGAGCCCGACCCCGTGCACCGCGCTGACAGTGACAACTATGAATAGCGGCCTCCTGTAACGTTGTAACAATAGACTTGTACAAATCACTTATGCTAACCTTATGACAATCACAACATTTATTTTCATTTTCATTATTATCACAGTTATTACATTGACTAGACGTTTTTATCGCTATAAATTTATCATTGCCGACGAGGCTATATTGCCGACGAGGCTACATAGCTGTTTAGACCACTTTATGATAAAGTTAGATAGGAATACAACTATTGCACGGATTGCTGTCGTAAACACCACTATTACCGACCACGCCATGATTGTTATGCTCCTGTCAAATCTTAAGACTAGTTCTAATGTACCCAAATATGCTACAAAAACTGACTACAATAAAGCTCTACTTAGTTTAGCCGAGAAAAACTTATCTGAGCTAATGTTCTGTAATGACCCACACTTACTCATTGACCTTCTCACAAATGCTGTATCTGAGTCTTTAAAAGCAAACACTAAAACTATAACTATTCCAAATAGCAAAAGAACCATAAAACCGTGGATAACTCCAGGTTTACTACGCTGCATACGAAATAGAAATAAACAACAAAAACAGTTAAAAAATGATCCTGATAATGATGTTTTAAAAATTACTTACAGACGCTATCGTAACTACTGCAATAATCTTATTAAAAAAATCAAAAGATCATATGAAAGACGACTTTTAGAAATTTCTGCTAAAAACTCAAAAAGTCTTTGGAAGACTATAAATAGTATTACTTACTCTAAACTACCCAAAACCGACAACACACAATTACTTAACTTAAAACAATCAACTTCACAGTCTTTAAATTTTGTCAATGAATATTTTTCTAACATTGGAAGTGACTTAGCCAACCAAATAACAACACCACCTTTACCTAACACATTAAGTGCTGATTATTTAAATTTAAAAAATAGACTACCGGACTCTTTTGCTCTATTAGATACGGATTTTGAAGAAACAGAGATAACGATAATGAATTTAAAGAGTACAAGTGCTTCAGGTTATGATGCTATTCCCACTAGTTTTATAAAACTTGCTAAAAATGAATTAGTTCCTGTGCTGACTCATTTTATAAATCTCTGTATTAATCAAGGTGTATTTCCCATTGCCTTGAAAAAGGTTTGGTGACACCAGTTTACAAGGGAGGGGACAGAGACGATGTTGGCAACTTTAGACCAATATCTGTACTTACAGTTTTTGCTAAAATATTAGAAAAAATTATCAATAAAAGACTGATCAACTATCTTAATAAATTCAACATCATATCTGATCATCAATTTGGATTTAGACAAAACAAATCAACGGAAGACGCTGTTCTAGCTCTAAGTACATTAATTGTTGAACAACTTGACAAAGGAAACAAATGTCTCACAGCTTTCCTAGATTTAAAAAAGGCGTTTGACACCGTGTCTGTCCCGATTCTTGTAAAAAAACTGGAACACATAGGTATAAGAGGTATACCTCTAGCTCTTTTTAAAGATTATTTATCTGATAGGCAACAGTGTGTCAAAGTAGATAATAAAGTGAGTCAGTATTGTAACATATCTTTTGGAGTGCCCCAAGGAAGCGTACTTGGGCCTACACTGTTTCTCATCTATATTAACGATTTACTTATGTCTAAACTTAAAAATGCAAGCATTTTCTCATATGCTGATGATACCGCTATAGTTTTTACGGGTAAGACTTGGAAATCTATAGTTAGCGACACTCAAACAGGACTCTCGCAAGTTGATCTTTGGTTAAGCCACAATCTACTGACCCTAAACACGCAAAAGACGAAGTATTTATGCCATACTATAAATAAATCCACTCAACCTCCTCCAGACCTAAAAATATACATACATAAATATAGCTGTCTATCCCTAGAAGATACTTGCTCTTGTCCCACAATTGAAAAAGCTTTCTCTATAAAATATCTCGGTATACACTTAGATCAGCACCTAACGTGGTATGTACATCTTGAGGCAATAGGTAATAGAGTAAGGAAACTTATCTGGATCTTTAAAAACCTACGGCACGTGGCATCCAAGCTCCTGCTAAATTCAATTTACTTGGCTCTTGCGCAATCAATCATAATTTATTGTATTACGGTATGGGGCAGTGCCGCAAAAACCAAGTTTTTGGATGTAGAAAGATCACAGAGGGCTCTTCTTAAAGTTGCCTATTTTAAACCTAGATTGTACTCTACTGAGCAATTGTATAAAGATTGTGACTTGTTGTCGATTAGAAAACTTTATGTTCTTCATGCAACACTCAGAAAACATAGATCCATTATTCCTGATCCCGCCCATCTTTTGAAACGAAGAAAAAATGCAGTTGTAATGTTGACCAGTTTTTCGACCAGTTTTGCTGGGCGTCAATATAAAAGACTAACAGAACATCTGTATAAAATAATAAATGAAAAGCTTAATATCTACATGCTAAATAAACATGAAGTTAAACATAAAATAACTGAATGGTTGAAGTCATTAAATTATGCTGAAACTGAAAATCTTTTAATGTACCCTGAATAAAGTTACACGTACCGCACTTATACCCACACACACACTCACACACACACACACACACACACACACACACACACACACGCACACACACACACACACACACACACTTACACACAAACATACATACACACTCACACACTTAACACAAATTCTTGTAGTTTGCTTATAAATATAACTTTTCCTCTTTATTGTATTTAAAAGTGTTATATCTAATTGCCATTTACTGTACCTACTAAATACCTAGTATTTAAGTATTTCTTTTTGCATGTAAACCTGCCTAATATTTTCCGATAACATATGCCTATGGTACGAAAATCTTTTTGTTACGGAAGAGCGTGGCCTCCTAACACAGGTGTTTTTACACTTACTAGAAGGTCGCAACCATAAAATGTTTTTTGTACCGTTTTTGTTAAAGAAATAAAATATTTTTCATTTTTCATTTCATTTTTCATCATGACAATACTTGGCATAGTTATTAATTTGATCTATATTTCTACACTTCCAAAGCACGTTATTGATATCAGTCTTATTGTAAATATGTACATTCTTAATATTAAAAATCTTAATGTCAGCTTGTATAAAAATAGGGTAATGATCAGACCAACGAACATCATTGTCTACCCAAACTTTGGTAACTGAGTCCCAAGCGGCTTCAGTTGACAAACAATGGTCAAGCCACCTACGGGTGCCACTAGATTCACACATAAAAGTAAATGTACCGGACTCAACTCCTAAGTAATTTATATCCGCACATAACCAATTGTTTTCCGAGCAATAGCTCAGCAGCTCACGCCCAAACGGTGCGCTCGGGTGCGCGTTGAAGTCGCCGAGGGCAAATGCAGCCTCAACGTTGTTGTCATCAACAACGGCACCAATACACGCTAAACAGTTCGTAAAATCCGTTAGATTATCTGCTATGTCGCACGGCATATAAATAGTAAAGACCAGAAACACTCTATTACATAAACTTATTTTAATGGCCGCTATTCTATCAGATTTACAGTCAATAATGGTTACATTAGTAAACACTGACTTCCGCCACAACAGCGCCAGTCCCCCGTAGGGCCGACCTCGCAGCACTCCAGCCCCGGTGTCCACCGATGACGTAGATAAACAGGCAAAGTCATTATCGATTTCATTTACGAAATTAAGATCATGCGGTAAAAGCCAAGTTTCCTGAAGCGCTACGATGTCAGCTGTTTTACAAATATCGCGCACATGAACAATGGACCTTTTCAATGATTTACAATTGAAAGAGGCCATTAATAAGTGGTTAGTTAGGTGTTTATCCATTATTGGTACTATTGGGTCGTGTAAGGCGCGAAGTACGCTCTCTGTATCGCCTGTAGACCAAGCCAGCGGGCCAAAAGTTGTTTTTTAGGATAGTACCTACTTTACTACCAGGGATCATAACTTTAAACGAATTAAAACTAGTTTCCCGCTGCGGCATTAAAAGTGTGTATATTGTATGTCACTAAAACCGATACAACCTGTACCTGACCAACAAATTCATACATTTGCCGTCTTCCATAAAACCCCAACGTTATATCTGATGCATGGCTTGCGTACATTTTATTATTATGTACTTGATTAATATGGGTTTACAATATGATGCATTAATATAATCTACAGGTTGATGCAATAGAATGACTCTGGGGCTAATTCTGAATAAATGAAGTCTAGGAATTTCATGTTTTTTTTTATTCTTTATTTTTAAAACAAACAGGGTGTAGCGTCAACGTCAACGTAAACAAACATCATACAATAACCCATCAAATATCAAAATTTGAAATAATTTTACCCATTGGTCCGCCCAAAAATTATTTTTTTAAATATTTAAAAAAAAAACCTTTTTGTCACTTAAGTACCTGTAATTTTGACAAATAAGTGACTTTTTCAGATCTTTTTTTGTTTAATACACCTGAATACATGTGCTAATACATAGATACTACAAATAGAATGTATGTTTTCAGGAAAGAAAATAAAAGCCACGTTTAATGTTCAAAAACTACTTTATTCATAAAATAATAGAAATTAAAATGATTCTAACTTAAGAATAATAAATATTTATCTTAATAATAAATATATTTGAATTTGAATTTGAAGAAAAATGTACAACACTGGTCGTGCCCATTATTTAAAAAACTCGCCCAAGAAAAGCAGTTTTCATAATCAAAATGGTACAATACTCATAGGTAATATCATTTAACAACGAACGCATTATTGATCTAATGTTTGTTCGTCAATCCATACAATTTCAATTATGAACCATGGTAATTTTCCAGCATTTTCACAACCTAAAGGAGTAGCACGTACTCACTCTTATACCTACGTATGTAAAATAATATAGGTACGGTTACCTATTATGTTAAATTAATTCTATTACGTAAATCACGTAGACATGGATAATTATTAATTATGTGTACTTACTAGGACGGTTGGTATTATAAGAACAATTTCATATTGTTCGCCATATAAATAAAAACTTCTCATCTTATTCTTCAGTATCTTACAGCATATCCTGGATTACTAAACAATGAAATTCTATCTTGTAAGTTTAATTTCTTTATTACTTCTTGTAAAAACAAAATGTATAGTCGCACCGACCAGGGTTTCCTATGTCCTGCATGTATCAACATTAAAAATCAACAATCCTAATATACACTCACGGGCAATGAAAAAGTTCCACTCACAAAATGCCGACACCAATTACTAAACCCAAATTTTTTCAAACATTTAGTTTAAAAAAATTACAAAATATTACCGTTTTTAGTTAGTAATATCCTGATGCTCTGTTAAGTTTGTGTACTTTAGTGTTTCTGAAAGCGTCATAAATCTAGCCTTTTCCGTTTAGAAGTAATTTGGTATTTTTCTCAGTGGAACCTTTTCTTTGTCTGTGAGTGTAGTCTTCCGATCCGTCAAAACTCATCATCATATTCAGATCCAAAAAGCAATACCATCAGTTTTTTGCGCAATTTAGCTTTCCAACTTTGGCAACAAAAATAACTTCTGTTCCCTGTTCCCTTGTATCTTCACAATCATTTCTTTATGATTCAATTCATTACTTTCACTTTTAGGTACCCCTTCTCGCCGTCATAGCACTGCAGAGCGTGATCGCCGCCCCTCAGTACGGGATGGTGATGAACCCCTACAACCCCTACATGAACGAACGGTACATGAACGCACCCTACATGGACAACATGAACACGGGGCGAGGGTATGGGTATGGAGACAGAGACAACATGTACCCGCGGAGGGGCATCATGGCTGTCGGGTATTTGTAAACAATAAATGTTATCCGAGTATGTATGTGGCTTTTTTATCCTCAATGAATAAGCCTAAACCTAATTTGAATAAGTTCCACCTGTCATTCACGTCCCATATGTGAAACTGTACGATGACCGAAAGATACAGTATGGCGTGGCGGCTGCTTCACTATAATACAAAGTCCTTGGGTGGATAAGATTCCTGCCTGACTGATGCCGAAAAGTAAAAATTAGTTTCAATACAAGGTTTTTTTTGTACATCGTACCTGGTCGTACCTTTACTGTTAACAATTTGAATCGGTAAATCATACAATTATTCATACTTGAATTGCTTGCACAATGTTACTAGCATTAGCTTGGGTGAGTAGTGAGAGTACTCAATCAATAATTGATTATTTTATTATTATAATTTTATAGAAATAACTTTCAAAAGTTATTTTTGATAGCAATTCAATGTATATGTAGTACAGCTTTTCTATAAAATTATAATACTAAACTATTTAAATCATTTACTGAAGAAGTTCTATCATTTCACAGTTTTCATTTCAGGCGATACTAAGCCTGAATTGTGTAACTTCGCAACGTGATTGTAACAAGAATACAAAATTTCAAAAGAATTTCCCTTTATCCGTAGACCAAGCAACTAGACAATTTCAAAACTCACGAGTGCATCCAGGATACGATTACGATGACACTATTTGCCAGACCATCAACGACAGAACACTATATGGATATGAAAAAAATAAGGGTGAAATAAAAGATAATACAAAAGCGGTTGACATAGGCAATGGCTGCAGAGAGAGAAATGGCCGAATAGAATGTGGTTACGAGAAACCACCTTTCATAGGTTATGATCAAGAACGAGTTATCAATCTAAATCAGCTAAATTTCAATAAAATCAATTAATGCTTTTTATGAAATAAATAATTTTTTGTAAAAATCACTTCCTTTAGCAATATACTTAGTCACAGCTGTCACCTTGGATCTTTAAATATGACTAATCAGGAAGAGACACTTGGAAAAAGACGATATCGTTTACATAAACACCACAAAAACAATCAAAATAAAGGTCAATATGACAAAATGGCAAAATTTTTGTTTTTGAAATCAAAGTTTTCTCAGATAGGTACCTACCAACATAAACATGGGCAATGAATATTTGCCCGATTTGGTTTATTTCAGAGCCGGCTACCCTTGACGAGGATATCAATCTGCCAGCTATCTAAGGACAGCTATTATTTAAAACAAATGAAAGTGGAGTATATTTTTAAATGACCCTTACCTACTTGGTGTAAACCAGACCACATCCTGGTCATTGGACCAGGGCCAACGCCCGCGTCACAAGAGTCATTTCATCATCCCTGACCTTACAGTAACAATTGTACCTCAGTTTGCACTTTATCGACATCCGGCGAACTTATGCAGAGAGTGGATTTTGGGAGTCAATCATTTTCCGGAAACAAACCATGTTTTATCGTTACGAGGGGTTTTATCGGAGTTTAGACAAACAAAAAAAACACAAATTGTCTCATGTAAGAGTGTAAAAAGGTGTGGGTAGAATTAACTGAATTATTTTCATGTATACTCACAGTACTTGACTCATGCATAAGGTATTTGATGTTATTTAACGCGTGTCTAGAGTATGCGATAAGACCGTTGAACTTGAGACCTACTTAAAAATATCAAAAATTGCTCAAGGCAGAAAATAACTAAAATAACTATCTCGGTAAATATTCACAAGTCGAAAGGTACTTATTCCGAATACCGGAGCAAGTACCTACCCTTCAACTTGTCAGGGGGAATCCCTATAGACAGGTTTTCATACGTTAACAAACAATTAGGAGTTATTGCATTTACCGATGTGTTAAATAAAACTACATCTATAAAGTACAATCATATTAGAGGTACTTATGTATTTGATGAGATAATAATCACAGAATTAATTAACAAATTGATACATTCGTACAATCTCATCGTGACTAATGATCCATCAGGAAAATAATGTCGTTAAGTAGGTGTAGGTAGTTAGATACGTAATAAGGTAAATATTAATAAAAAAAAACACGCACTCACGCCTCGTACTAATGTACTCCCTTGCGGGGTAGGCAGAGGTGCATGCTGCACCCACTTTTCGCCAGAGTGTTATGTTAGTCCCAATGTAATAGGGGGCGGGCCTATTGCCATTTTACGGGCACATCCAAGACCCGAGAACAAATATCTGTGTTTAAACAAATATCTGCCCCAGCCGGGAATCGAACCCGGCACCATCGGCTCAGTAGTCAGGTCACTAACCACTACGCCATTCGGTCGTAAATATTAATAAAAAATCTAATAACCCATTTCTCAGTGACTCTATAGATTTTTTTATTAGCAAAACGTACAAGTGAGCAATATTGCTAATAAAACTTTGAATAATCTAACGAAACTTGAATCATTTCTGTGAACGCCAAAGATCAAATCTTCCTTGAAGCAACAAAAAAACGCATAGGTTTATTTTAAAGCTACCAAGCTTTAAAATAACTAAGTATGCCTGTTTCCTACAAGGGTTAAAAATATGGTTTCGGAAGAGTAATTAACGCTGAAAATGTTATGAAAGTGTGTCTAAGAGCGCTTATTATAGCTGGGCCAAGTGGAATGATAACAAGTTTTTTTTTAAATTACATTTATATTTTTCTGACATAAGTACCTAGTTATATCTGTTCTAATATCGTAGGCTGGCAGGAGCGGCTTTTTCTTCTACCCGTGTTGTCGGTGACAAAGATAAGAGCTAGACTAGAGTTTACCACTGTGGTGAAAGAGTTTGCCAGCCTTTATCCAGATTATCATCAGTGGCCTGGATGAGTTCAAACTAAGTACAATAAATATTAATATAGCATAGAATATCGTCTGACTGAAGAAAGATATATTTTTAAACACTTTATTGTATATTATAAAGTTACAATAAAAAAAGAGAACATTAAAATAAAACTAACAATGTACCTACTAAGGCGAGCTTATTTCCAAAAAGCTATTTCTTCCAGCCAACCCTTGTTAGGTTGGGAGAAGCAAAACTATAACTTCGGGGCTAGTACTAGAGTGTCACTCAGCTCTAGAATCGCTTGCCTCACAAAACAATACCATAACCCTCCAGTGGATAAAAGGGCACAGCGGGTCGCTGGGGAACGACGCTGCTGATGAACTTGCACGGAAGGGATCTGACACTGCACCAATAGGCCCAGAGCCGATAGTACCGATCCCTTTCAACCAATTTCGCTCTTGGTTGCGTTCCCGAACGACAGAATGCCACACCAATCTCTGGAGTAACAGTGCCGAGTGCAAACAAACAAAAGCTTTTGTACCACTAATTAATACAAAACTAACACGCAAACTATTATGCTTGGACAGAGCAAACTTACGTGTCTTGATAAGTACCATAACAGGCCACTGCCGGTTAAATTAACACCTATATCGCATGAAAATCTCCACCACTTCTCTTTGCAGAAGTTGCATGGAGGAAGATGAAACAGCTTCCCATGTCTTGTTACCTTGCAAAGGCGTGGAGACACTACGATCAAAAATCTTCGGATCTCCGGGGTCCCTCCGGGAAGTCATGAGCAACCTAGGTCGTCTACTGGCTTTCTGGCGTAAGCTTGGGTGGCTTAATAGCTAGTCACCCCATAGGTATTTCACGCATAATGGCCCACCTTGGAGGCTAAATGCGGAAAATCAGCTCGCCATGATAGGTTGGGAGAAGAAGACATTAACGCTTTCAATCAATTAAACAATAATACAATAAAATATTAACAAAAAATTAGCCTATGAATATTACTTAATCTTACTTAAACCTTCCTACAAAATATGAATACCTACATGTACTGTAGGTATACATATTTAATAAGATTCCCAACTGGCCGTCTATATGTCGCAGGCAACTGGTTTAATCTGCTGTTTGATTGAACCACTAGCCCGTTCATTGGATGGCGCTATTCAGTTGTATGACTAAAGGACAACTTGTCAAGTCGTTGATTGTAACGTTCGACGTCTTGACTGAACGTCATACAGCGAAGTCGTTGAATGGGATATAGTATAGCAACTTTGTAATGTCTGGTTAGGGTGAACATCACAGACAAGAGTCAACAAAAAGACTATGTTACAAAGCTCTTATCTCACAAATTAACTAAACAATAACAATACTACTATTACCTTCATATTGTTGTTCATAATTATCCAGTTTCGCCACTTTTTTTCTTTGAAACTATCCGCCCGCGGCGTAATAATAGGTAAATCCATGTTGTCACACTATTTTAACACAAATAACGCACTTTAAAGCTAATTTATTTGCAAAAAACTAACAATATAGGTGCTTTTTGTGTCAGCTGTTAGCTGTTAGACGCCATATTTGTTTTATTCACCACCTGACTGATTTTAAGTCAGCTAACTAGTTGGACGTTTTGTGACGCTTGTACAATCAACGTTCGGCCTAGTCATACAACTGAACAGCGCCATCCAATGAACGGGCTAGTGGTTCAATCAAACAGGAGATTAAACCAGTTGCCTGCGACATATATACATAATTATGATTTGAACTAATGCATACCTAACAACCTCCGATTGTAACAAGGGTCAGTGACTTTTTCCGCATCGATCTTAGAGCTTTTATCAAGAATCCATTTACACAGCATGAAAATCATATTTTTTTAGAGATTACTTATTACTTGGAATAAAAACCAAAATGGTTATTCACCTTTTGAGGTAGGTAATTACTTACTTATTTTTTAACGAATGACCCAAGTTAATGATCTTGAAAAATATAAAGAAGAAAAAAGCATATCCTGTAAATTATAAAGTAAAACTGCAGTAAGTAAACAATAATACCCAAGTTAAAGTTGGACTGAATATACGTTACTTAGTTTCTTTTTACCTAAACATTCGCCAGACGATTCTGTAAGAAATTATAAATTCGATGCGTCCACGATGAACTTTTTTCAAAATCATCTAGATGGGTGGGCAACCACTTTATAACATTTCATGATATTTTACACCCACCATTGTCGAGCGACCGGTGACTTAAACCTTCAAATGTTATCATATTATGAAATACAAATATGTCATGAAAATAAATGTTAACTGCATCCCATTCAGCTTACTATGTCATAATAAGCTGGAGGGATAATGGGATGCAGTTGATATTTTTTAATTATTTAAATCTAACACAAAATATGAAGTTTTCGTTAGCTCCTAAAATTAGTTCTCTACTGGATTGGATATAACGCCTCTCAGAATAAAAAAGCAGCATACGATGAAATATGGCATCACATTCGACAACGTCTAAGACCCTTCTGAACATGGAAGGTATGTCTATATCAAATTACTCCAGTGGATGTAACCAGCAGTTCTTTATATCCAGCCTAATACTACTCGATTAGAGTTTAACACGTCATAGAACCAGATTAGTGTTTTGCCAATGTGAGAGCCGCAGAAGCCGCGCCCGCGCCGACGCCGCGTGCGTATGTCCACCACGCAGGACCGCGTCACAGCAACATTAGCATCGATCGATGTCAACAAAGACGTAAGGAACATACGCATCAGGTTGTTTACCCGCCTCGCTGACTCACTGGGAGGGACCGCCCCGTCCCCTGCCCACTATATAAGCCTCTCTGTGGCCTGCCAACACCAACATTCGCAACAAAACGCCAGAATGAACACTGTAAGTTACCACACGGGCTTTCAAAAACTCGATTTTATTTTATTCAAATTAGCAAAGCATGAATTAATTATTTGTTTCCGTTTCGCAGTTAATTTTCGGAGGTCTGTTGGTGACGATGTGCGTGGCGCTGGGCGCGGCACTGCCGGCCCCCGCGGCCCCGGCGGCCCCGGCGCTGCAGCCTGAGGAGAGCCTGCTGGCGGACGAGTCCCGCCACGGGTACGGCCGGCACTACGGCGGCGGCTACGGCGGCTACGGTGACTACGGCGGCGGCTACGGAGGGTACGGACACCACGGCTATGGCCACGGCTACGGCCACGGTGGGTACGGCCACGGCGGATACGGTCACGGCTACGGCGGCGGCTGGAACCGCTACGGACACGGAGGATACGGCGGCTACGGAGGCTACGGGGGAGGATACGGAGGCTACGGCAGTGGACTCGGCGTCATCGCCTTCGGTTAAACCTTACATTTAAACAATTTAGTGAATTCTTAACGAAACCTTCAAATCTTCGATTGGCACCATCGAATAACTTTTATCTGTGATTTTGATATTTAAATATATAAGTACAAAACATAAGCTATTGTTTCCATTCCTTATTACTGACGTGTCTCCTGCGAATTTTGTTCCCACGACGGCGCCGGATCCTTGCGCGTGAGTGTTGTGACAATATGATCTGATAGGATCCCATTGTAAAAAATATTTTCCTGAATTCGTCGTACACTTTTTAGATATCAGTGAATCAGAAACATAAGTTGATAGCAATAAACTTTGAAACAATATTTGGAAAGCAATCAAAGAAACACCTAGGTTTATCCAACTTATTCTTAGCATCATTAAGATCACATTACTTATTGACTAATACTTTGTTAAGTACTCATCAAAGTAAAACAACACTAGGTAGGTCACCTTGTTATATGACACATACACGTTAGAAACATTGATGAGTCATTATTACTTATTGTTAATTACATCTAACATAAAATCATACGTAAGTACTTAAAATTTATAATGCTAAATCTTCAATTGTGCTTTCCATATTCAAGATGGAGTTACAAAAGGGCCATGTAAAGAAGTTGGTCCTAAGTCCTCCCCAATGATAATCTAATAAAAATCAAGGAAATACGCCATACCCCGCCCAAAGAAGAAGAGTGCAATAATAGTATACTGACTATGATTGCACTTTTCCTTCTGCTCTGGGAGAGGCATATAGTAGCTAATCTACACGATAGCCTACCGCTGGCCCAGCGACGTGGCCATTCGATAGTTAACACGCATCTACCCTGATATGGCATCTTTCAGTTTTGATTAATTATATTTGCATTTCTTCTTGTTTTTAGCGTGTCGGTGACAAACACTACTGTTGGTTTAGAGTTTATCACTTCGTGAAAGGATAAGCAAGATAGAATCGTGTCAGTCAGCAATAGCTGCCCCGGGTGCGCCCTATGTATACAAAGTACAGTTGATACGTCAGTATAGAAGGCTGCTTTCGGCATATAATTAAATGCCCTTTTTTGTATGTGGATTACTTCATTAACTTGATTTGATTCGCACATGCTATCGTATGTACAGTTAACTTTACTAGACCATAACAAATACGTCATCATCACACTGATTTCACAAAATAAAACTTTTTCAATCTACGTCATATATGTTTACCTGACGACAGCCCATACCATCTACCTACCTACTTAAATACTGGATGATTACCGGTTTTTAATGCTAAACATTTTTAACAGGAAACGAATTTCTAATGCTACTAACTTACTTTAAAGGACGAGTTTTACGACCTACAGATGACCACAACACCCATATTTCTTTATACGCATAGTAGAGGTATATTGATTTTGTTTTATAGGCGTTGAAATCATCGTGTTTCTGAAAAAAATATCAGCGTGAAAAAGATATAAAACACTCCCACATAATGCAAAAAAATAATTTGTGCTTTTGAACGCAATATTTCACACAAACGCGTTAGAGGTAGACGAACTTAAGTAACGAAGTTTTTTACATTTGAAAATGATCAGCAGAATCCGTTAAGACCAGTAATTGCTACCATCAGTTCGAAAGATAAATGGTAATCTCAATATGATTAATCGGATTAAACATATTATGGTTCCGCAGAAATACAGTATCACATATTTTATCCCTGTACAGATGGTGTGCATGAATGTGCCTTCTCGAGTGAAGTATCAGAAGGGTTACTCGATCTATACTGATGAAATAATCACGATCTATAATGACGTACCAACGAGACCTATCATGTAATCGATAAGCAGGCACTGATGATTATCTCATTGGCCAATTCTTTCACCACGATGAAAAACTAGAATTCTTGTGTTTTTCACTGACACGATAAGAAAAAAAAACTATTCACAATGCCCTAATTAATTCGACTTAAGTAACCCTAATGTAGTTAAATCTAAATGAATTAAGTTGTAATAAAAATTACTTAACATTCAAAAAAGACAAACATACGAGTAGAACGCATTAAACGCATGTTTTGATCATAGATAAGATATAGTGTGCGTATGCCGTGTGCGTCAAGTCATGGTCAAGAACTCATGACCGAAGATAACTAGGTAGGCACGGAACTATATACATACTTAATAATATAAAAAATATATATGTAGACATTATGGATAAGAAACAATTTAAATCTTTTCATGAAAAAAATTAATGGGCTTTCACACAAATGCCCAGTCACATGAGAATGTCAAGTTCAGCACAGCTTAGTAGCTGCGATTACCTAATTGACACTGAACAACACTTAAATTCATGACCAGGTAGATTTACTCAAATACTGTAATTTTTAAGTCCCGGATATGATCGAAGCCCGGAAAGAACATTTATCGATCTAAAAATACAGATGTGATTTACAAAGTTAAGGGTAACTTTGTAAAACACATCTGTATTTTTTACATCTAATACATAATTATATTATTAAATGGTTTGTTTCATTGTACATATAATGCTAAAAACTTGTTGTAGCGGTCTAAAAAACCAACTAGTTTATTAAAATTCTCTAGGCGTGCCTTCTAGGACGCGCCTGTGTTTGGCAGATATGTTGTGTCTTCGTGAGACTTGTTTATACGGGAATCCCCTTTGAACTAGTTTAGTAAGGTTATGGTCAGGATGCGTACGAAGACAAAATTCCTCACAAAGAGATTCAAAATGTCAAAGTCAAGTGCGCGGGGAGTTCCCAGATTACGTTAAAGCAGTTTTTTTCAAAATGTATGAACTGTATCTTTATATTATGGATCTAATAGTACGTGGACTGTAGGTTTTAGTGCATATTCATGATCGTAATTGGCTTTTATTTATTTATTATGGTTCACCAACATTCGTTACATCAAAACTTTGACATTTCTATAATTAAATACAAACTAGATGCACAAACAATTATAGGTAAACAATGCATGCACAAAATTAAAAAAAAACGACAATTTAGTGGCTAATTAAAATAAATTTAACTACTTATACTAATTATAAAAATAAAATTATAATTGATTAATAATTGAATTAAAAATTTAGATGAATATATTAATTGACTAAGAAATTTATTTTAAAATTTTAACAAAGAGTCAGCATGAATATCAATTGATCCAGAACATTTATTTAACAAACTTAACCTAGGAATGGCAGAGTTAAAACCGAGAACTGTATTACGGTGAGGCGGACACAAAGGTTTTATTGGGTGTCTGGAAAGCCTTTTCTTGCAATTTTTCAGAATGTAGACAAAAACCTAACGATTTTTGAACGCTGTTGTTTTTACTGCAACTCTTGTTACATTATTTTACAATCACTTAATAAATTAATTTGAATGATATTAATATAGCACAATAAAAAAAAACCTTTGAGAATTCCGGAAAAACAGCAGCTGTAATTTTTTTCTGATACAAAAGAGTTAAACGCGTCCACTGGAACTTTCAAAAATGTTTCAAAGCTATAATCTTTTTAATTATGTACTTATGAATACCAAAACGTGGTTGGTATCAAAATTGCGCTTTTCATTGAAGGGATTTATTTTGCATATTCCAACAATAAACTCCGGCTACGTATTTTCATTCCATGCAAAATTTTACAATGAATTATGAAGAAAACAGTTGAAATTACCTTTGTGATACCTGTTATAAGCTTATACCTCAAATGTCCGTGGCATTCATAACTAGCAAAGTGCATTGTGCATGTCCAGTCATGTGCCATGGGATACATTTTACATAGCATCAAATATTCAGACAGTTTCATTATGATTCTGAACCCACTCCATTCACTCTAGGGATCCTATTGTTAACAAACAATCAATGTAGTAAAATTATTCAACTAACTAAAGGTATATTTAAAATATTATAACTTTACAAGGTTGTTTTGTAAGGGTATCCTTCCATGTAATTTATTTATTCCACTCTGCTAGCTTCTTGATTCAACCTAATTTGAATGGCAATTAGGTAGGTAGTTCAACCTAATATAATTTATTAAATTACGCGAAAATAAAGACGTTTTCTGATGTGCTTCGTTTACTTTTGAACTTCCCGGTTGAAATATGAAGGACCTGGTTGGAATTATTTTATTTAACGTATTTTTTTTTCAATCCAGTAGCGTATCCTTGAAATTAAGAAATGACTGTCAGTAAAAAAATTTATACCCACCTGAATCAAATTGATAATTTGCCGGAATGCACGGGGTACATGACCATAATAATAATACTTACCTAAATTATTACCACTAAAGTAAGTATGGGACTTACTGTTAATACCAAAAACGGGTTAAATTTTATCAGTGTACCTACGGTAAGTATAGTATCGATGGAACACTTATTCTTTTTAGCGTTTGGTGAACAGCTGGTATATGGTTCCTCACCATGTTGAAATGATTAGCCATTCAGATAAGTTGTCCGTCGCTGTCCGTCCAGAATGCGCCGGACGCATATTTTGAAAGTCATAGTTGATACGTCAATCAGAAAGGTTCCTTTCTTGCTATCAAAACACTGAACAGATTTCATTATAGGACCAACCCTGAATAGCGAATTTAAGTAAAATACCTACCCAACCGTAATGTAGGGAATAGCTAAAAAATAGCCATTGCCTACATTACAAACATACCTAAGTTAGCCTTACACTTGAACTTGTTGATGTACCTGGTCAATGACCCCATCTGATTGCGTCAGGTAAGTTATTCAATGTATTAGGGCCTTGGCCCACTGCTTGCCCAATAAAACTTAACAGGTTCCGCGGCAGTGGGAGAAAGACTTTCTCTTCATCCAGAATTTTGATAACCACAAAAATATGTATCATTTGAAGTTAAATATTTCTGGAATACGCTCGCTTGAACTTAGTGTTGTGATATTAGGAAGCAGTCATGATTGTGAGTAATATTTATTTGTCTTTATTATTTAAAAACAAAGTGATTTTGGTTATAAGCCTTGAATGCACAATGCATATAGTTGAGAAGGTACCGACATACGTGTGTATATGAAAACATTTATCATAACTTTTTACCATTAGGTATAAGTACATAGGTAATAACTTTTGAGGGTGACCTTACCGTAGCCGATCATAATTATGTAGGTACTTAAGTCGGTACTTTATATTAATTCAATTTCAATACTAAATACGTATGTATGTACGGTGTATTGTACATTATAGTTGTTTTTAAATATTAAACAAAACACCTCATAAGGTAAAATTTGTTAAAGAATGCAGCCCACGCATCTAAATTGTAGCCGTGTGCATTGTAGTCATTCGAAAACAGCGATACTACTCGTGACCTATCACTTGAGTATAAATGTGCTGTGAAAAGTAGCCGGCTTACAAGTTACCTCTGACCTCTGTTTACCCTTTCAATAACAGCAACCTGCTCTCTGCTAATCAAATCATACCAAACCATTTCAGTTCCCGACGGCACTCCTCCTATGCTCCAGTTGGCTCTCCCCTCTGACGGCGGCGGTGCTGGACCCCTCGCTGTACCTCGCCCCCGGCCCCCCGCTCCGCCCCGCTGAGGACGAGCTGCTGCCCGCGGAGCGCTGGTCGCAGACCCTGGAGGATAGAGCTGAGAGAGACCTGGCTGTTGTACCGCTGGAGAAAGGTAGGATTTGTTTTATGAGAGTTTACCTGGACAAAAAAGTGCTCTTAATAGTAGTTGGATGCCGTGGGTGATTTGTATGTATTCGTTTGTAACTGATTTAAGTACATTAAAGTTTAACACAGTTCATAAGAAATGATTCAGGTAAATTATGATTCCACGTTCCAAAGTAATGTAGGTATTTAATTTTGCAAAGTTTTCTGGAAATCTGAAAACCTGAAAATGCTACGAAATCGTCTGTACTGATGTGATACATCTATCTTTAGTACCATATATACCACAGCTTATCTTTTACAGAAGCCGAACCGACACCACCTCCCGAGTCCGAGACAATGGAGGAAGCTGAAACTTTCTGGCCTTTCCGCTCCAACTACGAAGTACGCAGCATCCACCTGCCTCTGACCTTCGCGGTGTCTGGCAACTACGGGGGCTACGGGACCAATGGCAACGCTGGGCTCGTCGGCAGTAGCTACGGGGTCCTAGGCACTGCACCGGGCCTGTATGGACGGCTGAGCCAATCAGCGTTCGCTGGCGCGGCTTACTCCGGCGCGGGATTGGTCGGTTCTAGGATCTACGGGAACCCTGCTGGCAGCGTAGCCTCTTGGAGTGGCTGGGGCAACGGCAAGTGGGGCCATTACGGCAAAGGATAAATAAACCATACTATTAAATATACATAAATAATAATGACATTGGCAATGTAATAAAACGAATAAATTGAAGCTAGAGTGTTTATGTTATAATTAATCTGACACCTCAGCTGAACCGCTGAGATCATTGTATCAACAGATTAGCGACACGTGCGATGGGTTATGGGAAGCCCCGAACCCGAGAATGCCCTTAACTTCTTGTAATGACTACTAATGACCCGATGCACTTAGTGATTGGTAAATACTATTATTTAGTACTTAACGCTGCCTCTAATATAAAATATTGACTTCCTTCTCTTACGCATTCATATGTTTTTTAGGATATAATTTTTTGTGCATGTTAATTTTCTCATAAAAGGTCTCGCTACGTTGTAGAGATGCCTCACCAAGCCCCTTTTTGAAAACCTGATTTTACAAAGTGATGAGTTGAGTAAGGAAAACAAAAAAATATTTAAATTATATGAATACTTAAGTACCTATACATTGTTATATTTTCTGCTTAGAAACCAGTTTTCGTATAAAGAAACCTGACTACAATAATAATTAATAATGTTTTATATACCTACTAATCATATTCGTATAATATATGCTTAGCACAGTACATAATAGGAGGATCTCAAAATACTATAAATTAATTGCTATAACAATCTGAAATTCTGGAAAACTACTTAAAAAATGTTAAATTTCCTACCTTTACCTTTTTATGCAAATTATTTTATTGTTAAGGAGCCTTCTACAAAAATGTTGCAAATCCAGGGAAAACAGTCACTATGACGTTATTACTAACATCTACAATTTTAATTCTACAACAAAATATAGCTAAGTAGTAGCTCAAAATATAGATACATATTACATAAAGAGAAGTATGTGTTCTAAGGGTCATATAAATAATGTGACGATGTGATATGAATATATGACACACCTTCCCTCATTCACGATTATGATCGTTGTTATGACACTTATCAGCGATACATTGCGAAGCTAACTCTACGTATACGAGTAGGTTTATATTAGGATACTTCACTGCTTCTTTATTTCATGACTGCAAAATTAAAGAACTACCTACTTTTGCCGAGACATTTTAACTCGTACTTTAACTTCACAAATAAAAGTGCTTTATGTAAAAAATCATTAATACGACCATAGTAGTGTTTTATAGAGCATCGCTGCTTCGTTAGCTTTAACGTGTTCGCCCGCACTCTCTTCTAATGTAGGTGTGCGATGACCCTAAAGTGACTAAGATTAAAACGTGCAGATATGAGCAAAAAACCTAAGCATAAAGAAACATACGCATCAGGATGTTTTTTGTTTATCCGTCAGTAGCTTTTCTTGGGGAAGTAACCGCTATATAAACCAGCCAGGTGAATCAAACATCAACATTCGCATTCAAAAAAGACAGAATGAACATTGTAAGTGCTTTAACATTTTCAAAAACCAGATTATTTCATGCAAATATTTTTTTCCGTGTTGTGTCATAATAATGTTTTTTTGTTGCATTGCAGATAGTTTTGGGAGGTGTGTTGGTGGCGTTGTGCGTTGTGGCGTCGGCGGTGCCTGCGGACCTGGCGGAGGGTGCCGGGGTGCCTGTGGAGTCCCTGCAGGCCGCTGAGACTCGCGGCTACGGACACGGGCACGGCGGACACGGCCATCATGGTGGCTACAGCGGCGGATATGGCGGCGGCTACGGAAGTCACCATGGTGGGCACCACGGCGGCGGCTACGGCGGTGGCTATGGCGGCGGCTATGGCGGCGGATACGGCGGCCATCATGGCGGCGGCTACGGCGGTCACCACGGCGGCTACGGCGGTGGCTATGGAGGTCACCATGGATATCGCCGCGGCTGATACGCTAAATTTACTGAATAGCTAATGTGAAGCTGTGAGATTAACGATATGGATTATAGTATTAATTTTAAATAGAATTGACGTCCATTCGTTGAAACCTAAGATAATTTGTCTGTGATTATTACTAAAAAATATTAATGTAAGTAACTAAGTACAGCCAAATAATACAACCTGTGCTATAATAAAATTAATATCAACAAAATGTACTACTCTATTGTTTACTTTTGTTATTGATAAAAAGTATCTTATCTATTATATCGATAAAAAACTACTTATAGTCAACAAAACAGATAAATATCAGACATATACCTAGTTAGTGCTTTGTTGACTATACTTATATATTTCATTTATTTCATAGAGTCATTTCAAGAAAATTATAGTCAATTTATAAAAAAAATACTGTACTAAAAAAAATCCATACAAAAGAGTTAAACGCGTTCACTGGACTTTCAAAACTATCATCTTTAATCCAGTATTGAAAATACGCATATCAAAATAGGGTGGTATTGTATAATAGGCTGTTGTCCATGATATGAAGATCATAATTGAATTTTTTCGTATTTCAGTAAAATACGAATTTCTATATGTACGAGTATAATACGTTTGCTTGTTCGTATTTTACAGAATGGTAAAAATGCACACATATTTTTTTTCCTTTTTATACCTACTTATTAAACGATTTTACACTAAGATAAAGAGCATTAATGTTTAGTGGTGGGAGCCAATGACAAACTTTGACCAGGAAGCTGTACTACGTATGGGTAAAATTAAGATAGCATCCAACTGGACAAATCTAAGTGTGTAATTTGTAAAAACCTTGTACGGAGATGCTTGATGAAGGAAAGGTGGCTTATTATCAACTCTAGTAAAAAAGAGAAAAGTCTACTATTCGAGTAAATTAATGTAAAATTTTATGGTCCTCCTTTTTTTCTCTCTTCTCTTCTCTCTGGGGGTGTAAGTATACGCACCTGGCTCTCTCGAATGGAACCTTTGTGCATGTCCGCAAGTTCTAGACTGCTTTCCTAAGCGTGGACCATTTTCCACCACGCTGGTCCACTGCGTGTTGGTGTATGGGTTCACATAGATGTGCTAAATCTAGATATTCAGGTTTCTTCACGATTATTTCCTTCGCCGTAAGAGCGATTACGTACCATTGTACTTAAATTCAAAGATCTCATTGGTACATGCCAGCGCCGAGTTTCGAACCCTACAGGTCGGTGGTAGCTCAGTCGCTTTTCACGCTAGAGATGCGGGTTTGAATCCCAACCACTCCACTTATTCAAGATGTTACTCAGAAAAATATTATTATCCTGATTTATTTTTGTGAATGGTACCTACAATAAAATCATAACTTTTTCACCGTATTCAGCGGGTGTGATGTGCGCAGTTTGTATTGTTTAAAAATTAAAATGAAAAGTAACTTTAAGTAAAATACCCTTCTGCCATCTTCCGTATTTGTAGGTTAGGCACCCTCCATGGGGCATCGCAATGGGACACACTAAACTTACTTACCCTTACCTTATTGACCCTGTTTCTAATGTTTTGCGATGATAATAATATGTACCTGTACCATACCAAATATACTAGTCAGTAGGTACCCTAAATGTCATTGTATCTGGGTTATCTATTATATACTGATATTGAAATTTTAGGATTATTTAGAGTATTTCAGTTGATTGAATTAAATATCAAATAGATTATTTTATTCACACCTACCTACAATACCTACATACGTTTCACTCACTATTTATTTTAGGCTATGATGCCAGCGGACGAAGCGACCGCCACAGACTGAATACTGCTTTTAAATTGATGCATTGTGAATTAGGGATACATTTTACTACCTACTGAAAAAAAGGCACTGTTAATTTTGAGCTTATGGATGTTCGGGAAAAAATATACTTTTATATCTTAACATAATTTTATTTTCTAATTAAACTAGCCGTATTCAGTATTACAATTTCACTCGTGTTTAGCGTCCCCAGCCTCCGTAGTAGCGGCCACCGCCGTAACCTCCGTAACCGCCGTGGTGTCCGCCATAGCCCCCGAACCCGCGTCCGCCATACCCGCCGTAGTGTCCACCGTACCCGCCGTAGTGTCCGCCGTACCCGCCGAAGCCGCGTCCACCGTACCCGCCGTACCCGAAGCCGAAGGTCTCGGCCGCCTGCAGGGACTCCTCATGACCCCCCTCCAAGGGCAGGTCCCCAAGACCCGCGGGCTGCGCCGACACCACCACGCATAGCGCCACTAGCACACCTCCCAAAATTATCTGCGAACACAAAACCACAACAATTATAACACATTAATTTTGAAAAAATTTTTTTTTTAATATGTCATCGGGACAGAAATCAGGTCTGTGCCACTTACAAGATTCATTATGAAGTGTTGATGCAAATATTGATTGTAAAGCGATGCCACCCGGCTTATATAGTCCCCTTTAGGCGCATTAAGTTGTTGGGTAGGCTTTGTTTTATTATTATTTTTTATGAAACACGATTGTCGTGTCGATGCACGGCAGGTAGGTACCTACTTGACGACTTTTAGCTCCATTACGTTACGTAATAGGGATCCGAAATGAAATAGCACACTTGCTACTATGACACACACACCGCCTTATAGAAATACTTAATTAAAGTGTCATCGGTTTATGATTGAATTATACCTACCTACCTACCTCAACCTATAGGATACCTTCTAGGATAGGTATTTCCCAGACTCAGTCATACCTGTCTATCAATTGCAAACTCCAAACCAGGTATCATTTGTATGTTGAAATGCTCCACGGCTCACATGCAGCTGACAATCATCTGTCAAACAACAAAGCCTGGGCTTCCTGTTCACTCGCAATAATACGCCCGACCTCTGCCTCTGTCACCCACTCGTCTGCACACCATGTTGGTTGCAGTTCTGCTAGTACTGCCCGCATTAGTGACCGCGTCGGGGGAGGGAAACATCCACCTGCTGGACGATGAAGTTGCCGTGGCCATGCGCGCTTGCACGACTCCTAGCAGCGGGGGCAAAGACGCCAAAGTCTCAGCAAGACAGCAGCGATCCGCGTACCAATACGACAGTCAGTACGGGGACGCCACGCCGCGGATAGACGGGAATGCGCAGCAGGATGTGAACATGTACAGCCATGAGAGGAGGAACACCAGCGACGTGAAGGAACAGATGCAGGTGCTGAACGCGACGGACTATGACTATGACGGGTACAGTGCCGGGGAGAAGCTCGCCAACACCGTGCCCCGGCCAGCGGGGAATAGGACTAGGCGGAGCGAGCCGCTGTTCGGGAAACCTGACTCGGACCTGGTAATTAATAACGAAATAAGTATACTATTAATATTACCCTATGAATTATATACGTTTCTGCATGTTAATGTGACAGGAAAGTATGTCGATACATGTACATAAGAGAGATATAAGCACTTGGTATACTACAAGTACTTACCTATAGGTAAATTGTTTAAAAAACTAAACTTAGCTTAATTTCATTCTTATTTTTTCTTTTTGCAGTGTTTAAGTCAATGCATCTTCGCTAATCTCCAAGTGGTAAGTGGTTAATACCTAGTTAGGTATCTAAGTAGCCCTTCTAGTAAATAATAGGTAAGTAGGTACTATAATTCTCTTCTGATTCATAACTCTTCATGTGTGATAAAAATATAATACGATGGCTATCGATAAGTAGGTAGGTATCTAATCTATTTTATTTATCAACAGAGATTCATTTAATACCTATTAGATTAGTATGTGCCTAATTAATTATTCACATTAAAGATGAACAAGTTTTGTTCGATTGACGGGTTCTTCCTTCGATATGTCAAGGACGGTATTGTTATACAACATAGGAACTACCTAGCCCGAACAACATACAAATATGTAATTCATAGATACTTCAGTCAGTAGGTACCTACCGGGATATATGCTTGGATAAGGCACTTACCTATTCCTTATTTATCAGATCAAAGGGTCCACTGACGTGTGATAGAGCTTTTTTGTATTTATGACTTTAAAAAAATATTTCTTCGATAAAAAAACAGCACACGATTCTGCCGCCCCGCGCCCATACCACAGTGGCTGACATATCCGTATCATACTACTCACTCATACTGTTTGCGACTCGCGCCGATGCAATAGGTCTTGTTTTGTTGACTGTACACACAACCCTCATACTACCAACTAGGCAAGTACCTAACCACCAATAAAATTCACTGAAATACAGGTGGACGCCCGCGGCATCCCGCGCGAGGCGGAGCTGTGGGGGCGCATCCAGACATCGGTGACGTCGCAGCAGTCCCGCGCCGCGCTGCACGACCAGGTGCGCGCCTGCTTCCAGGAGCTGCAGTCAGGTTAGAGGTTGCTCCTTTTGCCAGTCAGGTCTGATGTTGCTCCTTCTGTCCCCCTTTGTGCCTTAGATAAGAGGCCTACCGGTAATTAGGTCGCATGGATTGATTGATAGATTTATTAAATGTAATTTGCTAACGAGAGAACGTGCGAAGTCTGAAGTTCGAGCCAATGAAAGCACTTTATGTAACACACAGACAGCAGTGCAGGGCAAGGGCCTCCTCTTAGACTGGAGGATAGTTGACATAATCACAAGTACAATTTATGCCAATTCTCTTGGGGTGCAGGAAAGCATCGAGTAAGGAAACTTGCAACTCATTCAAGATCAAATCCTCCACAGCTTTGAAAACTGTTGCTCAGTGTAAAAAAATTGCGTTCCAGACACTTTGCTAATATCTATTTATCAGGCGTTACACCGTTTTCTTATTCCTATTTTTAATTTATAACCCTACAGAAGCTGAAGATGACGGCTGCTCGTACTCCAACAAGCTGGAGCGTTGCCTGATGCTGCGGTTCTCTGACCGAAAACCTGCTCCTTCTACCAGCCAGGATGCACAGAAAAATAAATGAAATCTTGATCGCTACTGAAAAACTGCTACGCACTCTTTGACCATGTATTCTTAGGTATTTAGGTATAAATATATTATTTTATATAAGTACCTACGTTGCTTAAAAGTACTTATGCTATTATATTATTTAGGATACAAGCATGTCAGAATAAAGTCTGAAACTTTATTTTTCTCTCATTTTCAACAGTTTCATAGAATCCTCGTATCCTGGGACTGAAGGGAGCGAGTGCTTTTTGCAGTAAGTACATTTGTAATCACGATAGGTTGCGAGTGTGAGCCGTATCGCCATTTCGAATGATTACAATGCAAATGCACTTAGGCTAAACATCTAGAATCTTATTCTCTCTTCATTTCTTCCAATACACAACTACAGGGTATTTAGGGAAGGTCAAAGGCTGTGGGAAATACACAAAGGGCTCATTCAAGCTGTGGGTGGCGAGCTGGTGCGGGAGTATCTGTGAGGGGAGCGGCGCGGACAATGTTCTCCGTTCTAATTCAACTGGCGGACTTCTGGTGGGATTCTCTTGAGCTTCAGACTGAAAATTATGTTGCTGTTTAGACAGTGAACTATAAATTTTTATTTACCTATAAATATAGTCTCTTTATCTTATTACGAAACTAGTTCCACATTGCAGCAATTTTTTGTTTGGAAATAGTTTGGGGGATGCAGAACTCTGCTACATAAGAGTTTTTTTCTTAAATTTTCCCCCTTCAAACAATCTTATATAATTATAATTATGAAATTGATAACATTCCATTCAACATGGTTCTGAATAAATCACTTACCACAGTTGCAGTAAAGCATGAAATTAAAATTAAAATTTTCTTGTTTGCTCTGAGCATATTTTATTGGTTGGTATCGGATTAAAACACATTTCCTTTTTACCATAAAACATTTTTATGGACAAATTTTATTGAAATCGTAAAATTGCCTTATTTTACAGAATGTCAGTAATTAAATTTTATGGTATGCAATAAATAATTAGGAAATTATACAAACATACCTAGGCACTCCTTAAATAATTAATGCACTGCTGGTGCCAAAATAGATAAATTGACCACATTGAGAGGGAGTGGGGCGCGGCTGGCACACACCTTGGGCTGGGCTTGGATGTGTTTTGACCACCGACATACATTGATGATAGACTCCTTCTCAGCAACACTCAGCCTTTCCTGAAAATTACAATAAACACTTCTATTAACTATCTAGAAACTATATTTATTTTTTTATGTTTATAGTCAATAAGTTTTTTAAGGGGTACGTAATAAGAAAGTTGAATAATTCGAACTAGTTAACTTAAAACTTACCAATAAAGGATAGAGAACATAATAGGCTGCTACATCAGTAATAGTTAAGAATTGTCCAGTCAAATAAGTGTTCTTTTCAAGTGCTTTGTTTACATCCTGTAAATAAAAGGATTATCAACATTAATAGCCAGGCCAACCTGCAAAAAAATAATATCTACTATGTGAGTAATAAATCAACTAAGCATTTGACTCTTTAGCCACTCAATCAACAGCCTTAGACAAGTAACCAGCAGTGGGTGAAAGAGGAAGCCCGAGGACAGAGATTTGTGGGGCTCTACAATTTTCTCCTTTAACAATTTTCAGTAGTTAACTATTGGTTTGATGGATTGTATAGTGAAGAGAAAAAATTAGCACCTTCAAGAAAGTTTTGGCAAATGTTGCACTATTGGCAGCCTGGTCCGAATACAAAGCAATATGTTCCAGCCATTGGTAACTCTGAAGAATCTGTTCTTGGGACATGGACACGCCACTCTTTGAAGCCAACCTCAAAACAATAGTGGCGAAACCCTCGACATTTTCTTTATCGAGGACTGTTGTTAGTACCTAAAAGAAGCAGGAATATATGTATTAAAAACAAAGTAATCAAGAGGACTAATGAAAGATACACAAAATCTATATTTTCGAATGATAAATTATGTTATAAATGCTAACCCTGTCGGAGTTAAAACAAATCGGTCCAACTGGAGTATTTAAATATTTGCCAACTAATTTAATAACTTCCACGTTACAAGCAGCCATTTCCAAATTGTTTATTACTTATTTTAATTTAATTTTAAGTCAAAAGACTTAAATAAAAATTAAAAATACAAGATTATTTATCTTCAAACACGAAATCAGTCACAGTCAGTCACATTGACAGGTGACAGGTGAGGTGAATTTGTATTGCAAATCTTGTAAAGGCGCCGACACACTAGCGGACGCAGATTACGAATGCGGCTGTGTCAGCCGCGACTGAGAGTGTGCACGGTATTTTGAGACAGTTCGTGCCAGATCGCTCTCGGTCAGTCCAAGGTTACGTCCGCGACTTACGTCCGATAGTTTGAACAGCGTAGTGTTCATTCCTTTACAACCTTTTAGTCTGGCTGACAGCCGCGTCCGATAATGTGTCCCCACTTTCATGCAGCACTCTGAAATAATGTTTTAAACTGTGACTCAAGGAGAATCAAGGAGAGTGTGAGATTAAAGGATTCAGGCTGTGTTGTGTGTGTGTGCCCAACATGGCAGGTCATTGCAAGTGTTGTTGAAACTAGTAGAGAGTGAAAGGGAGCATAAAATTCGTACACAGACTTTATGTTAATCTGTGATACAGATTAAAAAGTGAAACTGTCAATCCTATTTGTATTTTTATGATAGTCTGTGACAGTCAGAAATCTTGATTTTCGGTCGGATTAAATTTTTCACAACAATTTTTATTGTATTTGATTATTAAGTGATTCGTAAAGTGAAGTACATAAATGAATAAACGTGTTACCAAGGACATGTACATGCGTGCAGTACATAATATTTTGTATAGCATGTACTAAAGATATTTCTGTTATAACTTTATCAAATGAACACAAACAGTTCTTAACTTTCCTTCTGATTTTGACCGCTTTGTATTGATAACCTTGTATAAATGTTGACTTTATGCCATAATTACTTTAATGTAACTCCTAGTAATAAAAGTAGTAAGGATGCAGGACAACCTATTGACAAGAAACGATACTTATTTGGACTATTCCTTCTTTTTGTTGTTGATGTTCTCTGGGTTGTATCTTCAGAAGTCACAAAGGTAAATATATAGTAAAATATATTGCATTGCTGTAGGTACTATTTTAGGATACATTGCATTATTGCATTTAGTACTAAAGTTTTAATGTACAGCCCACTACCTTATCAACTACAATTTACCTTATCAACTGTATTTTATGTTTCAGTATATTTACACAGACATAAAACTAGAAAGACCCTTTCTTATAACTTATGTTCGAAGTTCATTACTGTTTGTCTACCTGGTAGTGCTGTGTTTCTCACCTCCAACCAGAGACCCGTGTCGACCTGCTGATTACACTGTAAGTATACATTAATATAAGTTAAAAATGTGTAGTATTCTATTCTGTTCTGTATGGAGGTGTGAGTGTCTGCACCTGGCTGTTGCCTATCCGTTATGCCACATTAACTATTGTACCAATACCACATAAATACAAATTTAGAGAAATGGACATAACAGTAGGAAGTGTATTGGTTATATTGCAAATGATAATTTATAGTAAATATTAGAACTTTATGTAAACTTTTAAATACTAAATATTTTTAATAATTTTCAGCAATTATTGGAACCAACAGCAGAAACAGATGATGAGAACTTCTATAATGAGTCAGGAACTAGTTTGGTACGTAATGTTTTGTGCATCTAATGTTATTGGCATAATGTTTTATAATTTGTGTTAAATTGATGTATACAGTGGTGTTAAATAATAGAGCTCATTATTTATACACATTTTTAAATAATATACATACATAGGTATTTAATAAAACACGTAAACCTTAACCGGCCCTGGACATTTGGATATTTACTTGTTTTCACCTTTTAAATCGATGAGTGATCCATATTCCCATAGTATGTTCAAGGTTAAAGAGAAAGCATAATCTTATTGAAGATTATGCTTTCTCTTAAGTCATGATTTGTAACATGGTTTCATTAGAAGATTTATGCTCACTGTGAAAAAGGAATGTTCACATCCTTTATCTTGTTTTAGCAATGTCTTTGATAGTTATCATTCATACTAATTTGAATGATAAGATATTTTTAAAGTACTTTGGACCTAAAATCTCTCCACAAATAAATACTAATTAAAGTTTCGATTTTTGCAGCAAAAGTGTAGTTAAGTCCCATTGTGATAATGGTTAGACATAGTACCATCTTTCAATATTAACATTGCAAATACATAAAATTTGCAACATTATGTTAGGGCAAGTAAGCAAACATCAACAAAAGTTGGGAGATCACCTAAGGTGTCGATAACTGACACCATGACACTTTACGTCTTTTAGGGCCTTACCACACTAGCAAATCGCAAACGTTTTCAATTAGAGGCAGTCGCGCAACAAATACTTTAAGAATACGCAGCGCACGCGTCCGCAATGTCTTCGCTGTGCAGCCGTAGCGTGTTCGCGACGCATTCGTTGCGCGTTCGCTTCGTTCCGGATCCGCTCGCAATTCGCTAGTGGCTTATTATAGATCCCACATCGTTTTGAACTTTTACCATTGAGTTAAGTGCGAAAATCAAAGAAAAATTTGATGTAGCAATGTCCAAAAATACAGCTGAAGTTACAGCGGAAGCAGAAATAAACAGGGCATGTTTATTAAATGTTAGTAATGTGTGGCTGTGTGTGGTTGCAGGGCGACTCCACGTTCGTGCCGGTGCGCGCGGGCGAGACCGACAGCGACGACGCCGCGCCGCGCGCCGTGCGCTTCAACAAGGTGGCCGAGGTTAGTGCTCACTTTAAACTACAGAAGTTGGGAGGATATCATATTACTTTGTGTCTAGCCACATTGCTGTGGGATGATAGGTCTTGTCATATGAAATCGCTGTTTATCATAGCAGCCACATATTATATGTAGATAGGTACCGCTAACTAAATATGTATGCACTCTCTAGTTTTGCTCTAGAATCTGCCAATCTGCTATGGAATTTATGAGGTGCTACCTCAATGTCCATGGTTTTTAAACGGTGTTTTGTGTGAATCTCACCAACAACGGTAGGTTTATTTCTTGCTTTTAAGCGTGCAGCGGCGGAGTACATTGTCTATTGTCATCTGTGCCTAGTGCGACCTACCTTACTTAACGGACCACCAACCTTACCTTCTGCCTTCTTACCCAACCTTAATCCCAACTAAATAATCTCCACACATCCGCCCCCCAGGTGCGAGTGATGTCAGCAGCGCAGGCGGGCGAGGCGCTGCTGGCTCGACTGTCGTGGGCGGCGTCCGTGCGCGCCTGCGAGCACGCGCAGCGCCGCGCCGCCGCCGCCGCCACGCGCAGGCATCTGAGACTGGCTGTGGTGTTTGCTGTGCCCGTGAGTGTACCATTATAGACTACTGACTAGTGCCAGGTGTGAGTCTTGTCTGCCTCGAGCACGCGCAGCGCCGCGCCGCCGCCGCCGCCACGCGCAGGCATCTGAGACTGGCTGTGGTGTTTGCTGTGCCTGTGAGTGTACCAATATAGACTACTGACTAGTGCCAGGTGTGAGTCTTGTCTGGCTTTAGCACGCGCAGCGCCGCGCCGCCGCCGCCGCCACGCGCAGGCATCTGAGGCTCGCTGTCGTGTTCGCTGTGCCTGTGAGTGTTCCAATAGAAATAGATAGTTTCTAACCCGTAGAGATAACTATCTTTGTATCTGTGGTGGTTTTCGCCATGCCCATTCAGTGTTGCAATACATGTTATGCATATAATGTTGTTGTACACTCTACTCCCTAGTCACATTGAGCCGGACACGTGGAAGTGTTACATAAATGCAATCACGTGTTCACTTAATACCTACTAGAAAAACTTGAAAAATACAACGATTCTCTAGTAAGAACCTCATTATTTAGATCGAACTGCGAGGATTTTTCATGTAGAACTTTCCCTTATTTAAGTATCTAGGTATGCAACGTAATTAACACCAAATAGGTGTAGGATACCTACTACATGCTGCCCTATATTTTTGTTCCATCTCAACTGTATATTAACCCACCCACTCTCCTCTTCCAGTGGTTCATATCCAACTACCTGTACCGCCTGAGTCTGCTGCACACGTCGACCACCGTGGCCACGGTGTGCCTGTCGTCGACGGGCGTGTTCGCGCTCGCGCTCGGCGCAGTGTTCGCGCGCGCGCCGGGCGACCGCCTGACTGCCGTGCGCGTGGCCGCTGGGGTCGCGATTGGTGGAGCTATAGTGAGTAGAGATTGTTCGCGCTCGCACCAGAATCGACCCATTTTACCCATTCGCTTACGATCATAAGAAAAAGTTGTGGCGCTCCTTGGCAGGGGCCTTTATCCGACACTAGCTTATCCATATTCTTAATCCTCCGTGCGCTTGGCTCTGGCTGTGCGATCGCCGGGGCTATAGTGAGTAGAGATTGTTATACTTTAAAAAATATAGCATGAGTCCCTATGACAGACGCTAAATATATACATTTTATTTGCTATATACATATATGCGCGCTTTCTCGCGCTTTCCCTTGATCTCTTCAAGCTTCACCGCTGCCGTTTTTTATAGATTTTGGGGTTGATTTGAATAAAATACGTTTAATAATTTAACACGTTTTGTATCTTTAAAAAGGCTTTTGATGAAACAAACAAAAACGCACCCGATCAGGCCATTCCTTCACAAGCTCTGTGACCAGACCAAAATCCCAATGATGTACACATTAAATGGCTCCATAGATTGCCCCATTAACAACTCCACCTTAGTCACCCCCTCTTCTACAACACCCTATAAGTAAATCGGTCGCATGGCGTAGTGGTTAGTGGCCCTGACTGCTATGCCAAAGGTCCCGGGTTCGATTCCCGGCTGGGGCAGATATTTGTTTAAAGACAGCTATTTGTACTCTGGTCTTGGGTGTCGATATTTATATTTAATATGTAACTATCTATGTATTTGTGTAGATATATCAGCTGCTTGGGGTCAGATGGTCGTGTGTGTGTTTTTAATCCATGTTCTACTCTCCCACAGGTAATTCTAACAACGCTGGGCCCTAGCGACGACTGCGCCGCGGTGCTGGCGGCGCTGGGCGCGGCGGGCTGCTACGCGCTGCATCTCGCGCTGCTCCGGAGAGAGCTGAGGAAGGCCGAGGGGATCAACTCACCGCTGCTGGCTGGTAAGATACTTTTAGAGCACACGCGCATAATTTATGCTGTTTGAACATAACAACTATAGCTTTAGGTACATAATTATGATCGCCAAAAGCCGGTGTTGACTGTGGTACGCGCTGCATCTCGTACTACTGCGTAAGGAACTGAAGGAGAAGAAAAACGCCGAGGGGATCAACTCGCCACTATTGGCTGGTAAAGTGAAAATAATCATATGAAAAGGCTATTAAAAAGAGCCCGGAATTCAGCCTATAGCGCCAACGCTGGGCCCTCGCGACGACTGCGCCGCGGTGCTGGCGGCGCTGGGCGCGGCGGGCTGCTACGCGCTGCACCTCGCGCTGCTCCGGAGAGAGCTGAGGAAGGCCGAGGGGATCAACTCACCGCTGCTGGCTGGTAAAGTGACAATAATATGAAAATGCTCCTTGATGCGCTGTGGCTCTGGTAACTGGCCATTAATAAGAGCCCGGAATTTAGCCTATAATGATAACGTTAGACCCGTGCTATAGCGACTGCATATGGTGACTGTTGGCGGGTAAAGTGGCAAAAATTATATGAAAAGGCTATTAAAAAGAGCCCGGAATTCAGCCTATAGCGCCAACGCTGGGCCCTCACGACGACTGCGCCGCGGTGCTGGCGGCGCTGGGCGCGGCGGGCTGCTACGCGCTGCATCTCGCGCTGCTCCGGAGAGAGCTGAGGAAGGCCGAGGGGATCAACTCACCGCTGCTGGCTGGTAAGATACTTTTAATCTACACCTCACGTTACTCAGGAGGGAGCTGAGGTAAGCCGAAGGGATGAACTCGCCGCTGTTGGCTGGTAAATAGAGGCTACCTAATAAGAGTCCGGAATTTATCCTATAATGACAACGCTGGGCCCCCACGACGACTGCGCCGCGGTGCTGGCGGCGCTGGGCGCGGCGGGCTGCTACGCGCTGCATCTCGCGCTGCTCCGGAGGGAGCTGAGGAAGGCCGAGGGGATCAAATCACCGCTATTGGCTGGTAAGATACTTTTAGGGAACACGCGCATAATTTATGCTGTTTGAACATAACAACTATAGCTTTAGGTACATAATTATGATCGCCAAAAGCCGGTGTTAACTGTGGTATGCACTGTATCTCACGCTGCTCCGGAGGGAGCTCAGGAGGTCCGAGGGAATCAACTCGCCGCTGCTGGCTGGTTAGATACTTTTAGGGCACACGCGCATATGCTGTTTGAATATAACACACTATAGCCGGTGTTGACTGTGGACCGCGCTGTATCTCGCGCTGCTCAGGAGACAGCTGCGGAAGGCCGAGGGGATCAACTCACCGCTGTTGGCTGGTAAGGTCTCGATAGTAATGTCTCCAATAAAATAGATAGTTCTAAAGATGCCTCAAAACATATATCAACATTTGATCGCACCAAACGGTTTGTTCGTTGTGATTATATACTGTCGGACCATCGGCGGTCTGGGGCGTACGTACTATACGGGATTTACGCCTGTTCATTATCCATAGATACTCAAGAACTTGTCCGCCCTTCTTCTTCTTCTTCTTCTTGGCGTCCTATGACCCCCCCGTGGGGCAAAGGGCAGACACAACGGTTCTCCATCTCTGTCTGTCGACGGCAGCGAGCTTCACCTCGGACCACGTCATCTCCGCGTCCTGCATCTCCGCAGACTTGTCCGCCCTAACAGTTATATATTTTTTTTATTAATTTACCTCTACTTGCAGGTTTAACCTCTAGAATGCCGTGTGCCAGATCTGTCCCAACCCCCCTTGTCTGCCTAGTGACAGATCTGTCCCAAGAGCACTTCATCGCGATTTTTGTAATTTTAGTTATTAATTACCACGTAATAGAGTATGAAATCACCTGTAATTTATTCTATATGAATGAAACAACCATCGACAACATTCATTGAGCCAAAAACTTCACTAGTTTACTAGTAGCGCGAAATTCAAATTTTGGTACTTTGAACAGTCCTTGTACTCGTGACTGTTGGTAATAAAATAGTGATTTCGTATGGAAAAAACGTCAAAAGGTAAGTAAATACTATGTTTTCTTGTTATTTATTCAATTTTGAAGGTATAGTGATAAATCAATATTATAAAAAAATACAAAAAATTGAGTTTTTATCGATCTCAAAAAGTACCGGATTATTGCCTGAAGGGCGCGTAACTTTGTAAACTGTTTTCTAGACTGTTATGTTAAAACATCAATAAATAATTTATTTCATTTATAAAGATAATTTTATTGATAATACATATTTATATTGGTTTATTCAATAAAAAGCCAAAATATTAGAGAAAATCAATATTTATCAAGGTGCATCCAAAATTCACACACACACATACGCAAACAAAATGGCCGCCGCTCGTGTATGTACACGAAGTGCGTTGGGTGGTTATACAGCGTGTTTTATTTTTTAGGATCATCGCTCTAGTGATCGTGAAGTTTAGGCTCTTTAGAATGATATCGATGTGTAGATGAGTCTGAGAGGGTGATCACCTGTCCTATTTATATAAATAAATATATGTATTTATATATGTATATATTTATAGTATCATATTTGTTAAAAGTAGGTTAACAAATAAGTAAATATGATTCAGTAAGTAACTTACGTTTATGTTTTTATAATGTAGTATGCTAAAATACGAAACATTATAAAAATATTATCATTCTTATTTTATTTCATGAAAAGTGAACACCCTTGATTTGGGACAGATCTGGAACACGGCGCACTGGAGCAAGCTCTTGTCACGCACACATGCACATGTACAGAAAATGGAGTCTTTTGAAATAAAGCAAATTATTATCAGTTTTCAAAATATAAATTATGAATCTATTTCCTCTAGAGTTTATATTTTATTGATATCAGTTGATAGCTATATAATCTCTTCAAATAATAAATATAAAAAAACCTGGATTGAATCTAAAATTATATTCAAATAGAGGTATTTTTCAGTGATGGGTGCAGTTTGAAGTAAAAATCTGTAATCAATGACCTATAGAAATCAAATAAAACAATTATAACCAATAAAATTCATTGTAACACGTTCATTAGCTATCTGACAATAAATTACAATCGATACATTATTGAGTACCAAACAATAATACCCAAATATTCATATAAATGTGATTCCCGCGCGGGCGCTCTCTACTGTCAAAAAGCGCCGGCAGACGGCAGTTACATGTGTGCGCGGCTGTTCGGCATAGGAAAGGTTAAAGCAAATGTTAGTATTAACTGTTGATATAAAATTCCCCGCAGGTCTAGTAGGCTGCTTCTGCCTGGCGGGCGGCTGGGCGCTGGGGGGGGCGCTGGCGGCGGCGGGGGGGGAGCGCGCGCCCCTCCCGCCCCCCGCGCTCGCCTCGTGGCTGCTGCTCGATGCCGCTCTAGGACCGCCGCTCCTTGACGCGCTGTGGCTCTGGTAACTGGGATTATTTACTTATATTATTATTACATTTATTTTTTATGCGGTACTGGTAGAATTGCCTATCGGGGTAGTATAAACGCTCCTTGATGCGCTGTGTCTCTGGAAACTACACTTGTTTATTATACTTTAGAACACGTAAAGTGGTTAGTTTTAAAAATTCACACACAATGTATATTGTTTATGAATAAATAACTATGAACTATGAACTAAATACAGGCCTAATGTTGAAAGACAGACGTGCGATTCCGCCCCCGCACTTAGTGCATATGCTAATAAATAATATAATATCACGTTGATATCATTGCTCTTAGAAGCTTTGCCGTCCTGGTAGCTACCGTTCTTTAGGCTGCTTATGTCTTCCTGATGTGGTGGCTGTTGCGGCGGCTACTGAACCGCTGCTCCTAGCTGCGCTGCGGTCCTGGTCACTATAGTAGTCTCATTAACCCTGATCTGTGATATGAAGCTGTCCACGCATATAAACCGACGTACCATATGGATATAAAAAAAATATTACTTAATTGCCTTTGTTTCTTCCACAACAGGGGCTACTCTCTAACCTCAGCTCAGACAGCCACCTGGTCACTCTGCGCGGTGATTCCCCTGCCCCTGCTGGCGGAGGCGTGGCGCGGTACAGTCGACTACAGCACGGTGGTGGCGGTAATACTGGCGACGATAGGCTGGGTGTTGGCGGCGGCTGACCATACCAGCTCCGAGCACTGGATGGACTGTGTGGCGGCTAGGTGGCGGAATAGAGGGTTCACGTTAGTCCATGTTTTGTTTAGCTTTGCTGAATTCATTCTTACAGGGTGGTATGGTGAAGATGTGACCACCATATGGGGTTAAGTTTCAAGCAAATAAAAAACAGCAGATGTCAATTTTCTTTTCTTAGGTAGTAACAGAATGGACGCTCATACATAATATATCGTTGCTCCCTTGTTGTGTATGTATGTGGATCCAAACGCTCACTGAACTTCGTACACTGAAGTATGATAAAAACAATAATCAAATTGACACCTCGCTGGCTGCATATTTTAGACTGCATAATATATGAAATAGACCAATCTGCTTTAATTCCAGGGCAATAAGGAACATTCCTGAACTAGACGAGCAGTCGGAAGCGTTGATGTCGTCCGACGAACCGACGTAGTACTGAAGCTACTAACAATGGACATTTAGTGAAAAATGTGATTCCGCACCCTGCCTGCGACATCGCGACACCGTAGGGAAAATACCGATAGTAACCAAAGCAAGCATTTCTATGTATAAGTTGGCGGTTTGTTCACTAAACAAAACACAGGTATACTATTTTAGATTGATTAAAATTAATAATCTTCATAAGTTCAATAGATGTTCATTTTTAATATCATAAATTCATAATAAAATAATAAAGTACTTTACTGATAGTTTCGTAATTAGATCAGCTATGGAGCATACTGTACCTTACCTAACTCGAAGGTTCCATCATGTCATCTCCCATTAAAAATAGTAAAATGACTTTACATCAAACTTTGTTACGGAGATGATCTATAGTAGTGGTATTTTGCGGGAGCTGCAAGCAAAATAAACACACCAATTTCGCTTAAATTAATAACTCAGTTATTAATTGGTTTTTCAAACAAATAATTTATTGTATTATCTAACCGAGATTGTTTCAATATTTTTTTATAAGACCTATGTACTTTTTACTTTGACAATCATATTTTATTATAATTGGGTATGTCGGTGGAACCTTTCAGTTGTATGTACAGGATATACCTACCTGTATTAAATGGATTTTATCAATAGGATATCAATAGTACAATACTTAGTATTTCCATTTTTATAAGATTATTCCCTACCGGTGTTATGATAACTAACAGACATTGCTTTCTTGTGTGATGGCACTTGGTTTGATATACAGGGTGTTGCAAAAAGGGTATACTAAGCCGAAACCTGCATGTGCAGCATGGTATATCTAAGCCTAAAACTGAAATCAAAATTTGAAAATTCGCGAAAAAAAAATTTCATTTTCCATAGAAACTTTGTTGGTCACGTGACTTTTGACTATGGGAAAAGATTTTTTTTTTTTCGAGAATTTCCAAATTCAGATTTCAGATTTGGGCTTAGATATACCATGCTGCACATGTAGGTTTCGGCTTAGTATACCAATTTTGCAACACCCTGTATGTGTAGTTATTTAATAAAACTAGTCTTAACATTATAGAATGTTGATATAAAATGTTTGATTATATTTCATGTATTATGTATAAATATCTATCGATTTCAAAGATAATTAGTGATATTTCTTACGTGAAAGTAGTAATATAAAAAAAATCACTTTAACTGTTAAAATTAAAACTACCATCACTAACATCAACCATGTCTTGGGAGTTACAAAAAAAAGTACCTACTTCCTAATTATCTAAGTACTGTAATGGAAATGTGCTGATTTTATTTGTCTAGATCTAGATAATATATTTTGAGACATGTATGTCTGTTCCATGATCTCACTATACTTACCCATAAGACCAAAATGGCCTTTGTGTATTCGATTTGTATTTTATCTATTATCTGACTTATTCAACATAGCAGTTACTATAACAAGGTTGTATTGTATCATACATATTATATTATGTCTTATTTATAAGTTTTATAACTAAACAATTAATGCCATCTCATGAATCGTTATGGAAAATTATGTTTTTATGGTCTCTATTTATAAATATTTTTATGGACTCGAACCTATTCATTCCTTTTATCAAATAACTTATAAACCTATACATTCCTAGATTTTCTAAAGTCGAAATTGATCATACAGATTATTGTGTTATGTACGGTTCGGTCCAAACAAATAGATAGTTCTGAAGTTGGCCGCAATTATTACACTTTAGTACCTTGTCAAACTAACAAACCGTAAATCTTTCAAATAATAAATTATGTGGTTGGCTAGATTTGACGAGGTTCACATCAAAATCGCTGCCAACTTCAGAACTTTATATTTGTTTGAACCGAACCTCTGACCTGCTATAGTAGGCCTAAGATATTTAAGCACGAGCAAATATTATGTTTCACATTCTTTCTTATAAGATGAAGCCAATGACGAAAGAAAAAAAGAGCCGCCATTTTAGTTGGCACGGAGTGTAGGTATGCACGTTTTTTTCGCCATGCCAAGTCCTCTTTTTCTTTCGTCATTGGGTGAAGCGGAAACTATTATTATGAAGTGTGTTTGCGTAGGCCTTATATAGTTGTCTATTGTCTATGGGCCTTATTTATGACGAGTGATGCAGATCGTTTTAGCAAAACTTAAGAGGGGTGGGTCATTTGGTGAATGAATGATTGTAATTAAATACGGAACATTAGGTACCTATAACTACTGAAATTTAATTCTTATCATAATTATATGTTTAAATATTGCCCTGCCGAGTGTTGAAGGTACCTACATCAAAACGCGGCGACTATTTTTTCTTTCCCTCTCTTTCTTAGTTAAGATTGTTTTTCTAGTGCCAACATAATTGAGCCACCCCGTATATTAGGTATGTAGTTTATTTATGTATGTATATTAATAATATTGAATGTAAAAAGATATAATGTAATAAAGCGTATTTTACTACTACCTACTTTTATAAATAAGTAATGTGCTTGTTAACCATTAGACAGCTTCCATAGTACGGCACAATTCTTGGTTCTTAAGATGACTAAAACATGTTAATTCCTATACCTAATTTATATTTACCTACAGAACTTCGCAAAGCTATTAAAATATATGTGTGAATAACATTCCATTTGTTTTAGTGTGCACTTAGTTATGTATGCCTCTTTGTTACGCTATGTTATGATGTCTGGGGGGGTCACTCGAAAGTCTCGAAACCAGAAACCAAACAACTTTCGTAATATTATGGCGCATTTACACTGCGGGGTCAGCCAGCCTCGGCCACTCTTACCTGTACTGCCAGCCAGCCACAGTGTTAAGTGTGCTGGTGTGGTGAATGGCGGTAAGTTACTGCTGGTCGTGGACGGCTACAGCCTACGTGCAGGCTGGCGTAATGTGTGTTGGCCACGCTCAGTGTGGCGGTAGGTAAGTATGCCCACACTATAAACCGGCTATGACAACATACCGATTGCACGAAAGCTCTCGTTCTAAACACGTGCCTCTAATCTAGAGTAGGCTAGTCCTCTCCCGTCATCAACTCATCAGCTATTGGACCATGGCCTACGTCCTATTCAGGCCCATTATAATCCTCAAATTAATAAGCATTGGACGGTGCGACGGTGATGGCTTATATTAAGATACTTATATTTATTCATAGCCACTTCATATCGCTGCAGCAACGGATATTGTTTATGGTATGGTAGTATAACGTGCGCAGATAAAGAAACAATACGAAAATGGTATATGGATTCACCTGCACTACGATTTTTTGTAGCGCGATATTTTCGTCACAGAAATACAAGGAACATAAGTACTTTTCTCGGAAATATAATATACTTAATGATTTTGTAATCACTTAGGGTCAATTCAGACCAACCACACCACAGCCACAACCACGCCGTGTGGTCGGGCGTATATTTTGTATTGAAAATGAATAATCCAATTCACACGTGCCACATTTTGCCGTTCTTATCGACCACCTGTGTAATACGACCACATCGCAACCACATCGCGTCGGCAACGCCGCCACGCGGCGGCGGCACCGCGGCCACCTCCTCTCCCTATTAGGGTCAATTCAGACGTACCACAACCACGCGGTGTGGTTGGGCGTATATTTTGTATTTGAATGAATAATCCAATTCACACGTGCCACATTTTGCCGTTGTCATCGATCACCTGTGTAATACGACCACATCGCGTCGGCAACGCCGCCACGCGGCGGCGGCACCGCGGCCACCTCCTCTCCCTATTAACTGCATACGACCACGTGGTTACCACATCGCAATGACAGCGACAACGCAACCACATCGACATGTTGTCGCTGCCACAACGCAACTGCAAAAAGCCGCTGTTCACTTTATTCACACATGATTCACACGTAACCACAGCTTGACCACATTATGTCGCTGCGACGTGGTGTGGTTGTGGTACGTGTGAATTGACACTTAACAGCATACGACCACGTGGTTACCACATCGCAACGACAGCGACTACACAACCACATCGACATTTTGTCGCTGTCACAACGCAAATGCAAAAAGCCGCTGTCACACTATTCACACGTAACCACAGCTTGACCACATTATGTCGCTGCGACGAGGTGTGGTTGTGGTGCGTTACGTGTGAATTGACGCTTATGTCGTGTCGGTGCACGCATACCTACTTCCTTGCTCCAGTGACCGTTCACTGCTATGCTATGTCGGTTCCAATAATATCGGGCACGGCTTAGTTCTTGGTGCGGTGCAAGGAACATGCGGGCTAGACATCCGCTCTGGAGCTTTTCTGATGCAGAGGATCTCTCTGGCTGTACAGCGAGGCAACGCTGCCAGCGCCTTAGGGACCTTTGCGTCGGATGCGTTCCGGAGCGAAGACACATAGTTTTATTTATTTTATTTATTTATTTTCTTTTTTTTTTGTTTATAGTTAGGCTAGGTGCCAGGCTCCTGAAAATTTTAGTTCCTCAAACATTAATTTCAGGACTTTATAGTTTCACTGTACCTTTAGTCATAATTTTTCTTAAGTTTAGAATAAGTTATTTAGATTGTATTGTTTACATAGATATTTACAGTTTGATTAAATGTGTTTACATTCACCTGAAATAAAACTACGTAGGAACATAAGTAGCTACCTACTTCTCTAACGATAAGGTGCGGTGTATAAAGCGTTTTTCGTTGGCCTTCGTTTCTGCAATCTGCCCTGTATAATGTATGTTAATATCCATTGTTGGGATAACCGTTGGCGTTCGTTGGCCCGGTGTGTTAACAAAAATCAAGAAGTAATAAAACAAACGCAAGAAACATTATTCTAAGACCATATTGCTGACAGCTCACACAGACTATTAAAATGTCACAAACACGTGCGTCAGCTGTCAAATAAATTTATATTTACTCGTGAAAATGAAAATGTAAACTTTTTTAAAACACAAAAAACATCTTTAAAATTATTTAAATTGGATAAATAACATTAATTTAATACAATGGCCGTCCCGACACGGCTCTTCGTTGGAAATTTACCAGACATCACCGTAGAGGATGACTTGAAGACTGCATTTGGTTCATTTGGCGAAATCACCAACATTGACTTGAAATCTAAACCTGGAGATCAAAATAAATCTAATAAATTCGCTTTTATTTCTATTTGTGCGTCCAATGCCAACATAGAGTCATGTAAGTGGATTCAATAGTAAATTATTTATTTAAAAGTTGCACCTTGTAAACTAACCTATATTACCACTCACATGTAGGTATACAACACTTCCAGTCGGTGGAGTTCAAAGGGAGCAAGGTGTACGTGACGCGCGCGCGGGAGAGCTTCCTGGAGCGGCTGCAGCGTGAGCGCCAGCAAGTACAAATAAAGGAAGAGGCTAAAGTGAGAATGAGAATTTACTACCTCCACTGTATAATCTCCTTTTATCTTAATAGATCAACCTGCATATTGTTGTAACCTGTTTAAAATTAATGGCCCGGTGAAATCAATTATATTCAATTCTATATTATACCTGGTACAATTATTTACAGAAAGCTCCAAGAGAATTGCCGAAAACAAATCCTACTATAAAATTGAATGAAAATTTGAACCCAAGAAAGAGAAGATTGGACCACCCCAAAGTCCATATTGCTTCACCAACTGTTGTAAACACTGAAAAACCTGTAGAGAAACATGAAAATGATCATGTGGAGGTCACTTCAGACAGGAAAAAGAAGAATGACTCTGACAAAAAAAGGTTAGAATCTTTAAAGAAAAAAAGACAGGAGTTTAATGAGAAACGGTTGATAATAAAAACAGGGCTGGTAGGAATTGTAAGTATTCAAAACATAAATTGAAAATAATTTGATATAAATGTATTTAGTATGATTGATTACTTGAACTGTTTTTGTTATTAATAAATGTACCATCTTAATGATTTCAGGACAAAGTAGCTAACAAGAAGACAAGATTCTCAGATGACGAAGAAGATTACTCAACAGTCAATGGAAATAGCAATACCAACAACAAACCAACCAATAGCAAGGGCAAAGCCCAGGCTCTGTTTGATGATGATGACAGTGATAATGAAGTCAACTTTGAAATCAAAGAACAATTTGAAGGGAAGAAAGGGCAAAAGGTAAGAGGGGAACATTTTGCAGTAAAATAGTTTTACTATAGCTATAAGGAAGATTAAATTATTTTTTACAGAAGAATGAACTAGTAATCAGGTTGCACTTTAATTATTAAATTTTAATTATAATATAATTAAATTTATTCAAGTAATAAGACTCAGATATTGTTAGTAGACATGATTTAAGTTAGTAATTATAGAACATTTGAGTATAGTATACAGTATACATTACTATGTATTCTGTACATTAATGAGTTACAGTACAGTAAGTAAAATGTATAATTATTCCTCCAAAGGTTTTGGAACTTCAATCAAAATTCAAATCAGACAAGCGTTTTGTAATGGACAAACGCTTCATTGACAATGATGAAGATGATGATGATGAGGACCAGCAAGCTGCAGTCAATGGCCATCAGGAACAAGATGATGAGATCACTGTTGGTCAGAGTGATGAGAAAGCTAAACAGCTGAATATTTTACAAGATGTCCTTGGTATAGCTATAAAGTCCCATTCTTCTGACCCTGATAAGGAAAAGAAAAAGTCAAGGTAAGGGACAATACATGAATATTTTTTTCTTAAATAAGTACCTGTATGCTGAGGGTTCCAATTGCTTGTTCCTACAGTCTTCAATCTCTTCCTATGTGCCACTTCTCATGACTAATCATTACTGTTTGCTTTACAGATCAAATCTTGGAATGCTCAGGTTTGACCCAATGCACCCAGACCATGCCAAGTTTCTAGCTCCAGTTGAAGAACAAAAGCAAGACCTTACCAAAAAATCTAAAAAGAAAAAAAACAAAGGTGAAGAGACAGAAGAAACTCCCCAACCAGAGCCTGAGAAGATTGAGGTATCGAAAGAACAGTTCTACACAGTCACAGACACTTTAAAGGAAGCTATTAAACAGCCCAATACATTCAGTTTGAGAAGTTTGTTCAAAACATCAGAACAGGAAGATGGTAGTAGCATAGGTAAGGAAGTATCTCTGTGTTTGCTTTCCTTTCTTGTATGTCACAATATGGCTATTTATTTATGTTTATCTGTAATATTTTATCTTAGAGTTATAAAATATTAAAGTAGGTACTATTACATCTCATGTTGGACAAGATCACGACATTCATGACTAATGAAGTTTTTTTTATTACAGACAAACAAGATCAAGAGGATGGTTACACTCCCCTGGAGAAGAAAAAAGAATCCAAAATAAAAAATCCCTTAGAACCAGGTGAAAGGAACCCTTTCCAGTATGATTCATCAGACTCGGAGCCTGAAGATGAGGTTGAGAAATCAGAAACTAAGCCAGAACAGTCTCAAGATGTGAAAGCTGTCTGGAAAGAGGACTTCTTCTTTTCACCAAATGATAAGCGATTAGAAGGTATGAATAGAAATAGCTCGAGACACTCATCCATAAAATTTATGAATGATTTTAGAATAAGAATACCTATGTCCCTTTCTACTCCCTACAGTATGGTGGTAGGTAAAAAAAAACGTAATTATAAACGAATTTTGAGCACTAACACAAATCGCAAGTTCTTCAGGTTGATGAATGTTGTGCTAGATTAGCCTGTGTTTAGCTATTCTTCTTCTTCCAGTGCCTAGTTTAGCTATAGGTACCTTTATGTTGTATTATATTTTTCATTTTTTGGATAAGTTAGTTATAGTTCATGATTAATTTTATTGTTGCAGAGGGAGTGGCATTTTTCCTCAACTCAAGTGGAAATGAAGTACAAAAAGATAGAAGGGAACTGAAGACACTAATGAAGAAGAGATTGTACAAGAAAGACAGGAGGGAACAAAGTCAAATGTTCAAAAAGAAAATTGGTGGCAAAAGAAATTCAAATAATAAAAATTTCAGGAGAAAAACATGATACGTGGAAAATTCTAAATAAATTTCTATTGTATGATATTGATAATTTTGTATTTATTATGATCAATCATCCTAGTTTTGGTAACAAAAAGACATTTTAGTTTATTATTAATTTAATTTATTCTAAAATCTAAAGTATCTTCAACAAAATAAAAACACATTATCTCTTCTTCCAAGTTGGCTTTTTCCTGGCCCCAGGCTGGCCCGGCTTCTTCCGCTCGCGGCGCCGGTGGTCGCGCGTCAGCAGCCCCGCCACTTGCATCTTCTGCAGCATCTCCGCATCAACAAAACTCCTCAAGCCCCATGCAATGCCCCACCTTATAGCACCCGACTGACCTGAAGGCCCTCCACCCTCAACATTACATTCTATATCAACCCTCTCATGCATGTCAGTGAATAGCAGTGGAAACAGCACTTGCTCTCGTGGTTGAGTGTCTTTAAAGTATGTCAAGTCCTTGCCATTTATTGTGATCTTTCCTGTGCCTGGAGACCGAATGGTGACATCTCCTCTAGCCTTCTTCCTCAGACATTCATATGTTGTGACATATGCTCGGCCCTCATCATCATAGCTTGGCTTGGGTATTTCTAAGGCAAACTTTTGGGAAGCCAATGATTTTCTGTACTTTTCAATGAATTCCTTGTGTCTGTAGGCATAGGGCAGGGAGGCCAGTCTCTCCATGGCTAGTTTGAAGTTGTCGTACTCGACGTCGGTGAGCGGCTCCACCAGCAGGCGCTCCAGCTGGTCCTTGGTGAGCCAGGTGCTGCTGTTGAAGTCCAGCTTCTGATTTGGGTCAGGCGTTGCCTTTTTCCTCAGAACATTATCCTCGAACCGGTAAGCTTCCTGGATCTCTTCAACAGTGTCGTACAAGAGCTTGAAGAAATTTGGCTTAGATGTATAGAACAGAAAGTGATGTGGCCGGCCAGCCTCGTCGAATTCGGCCGCTTTACGCGCTGGGAAGATCTCTTCTGGCGGCTTCATGAGCGGGCGCGCGGCTGGGTCATAAATACCACTGGGGAATAAGTATTCTATAGCACGATCCACATCTTTCTGGGTGAATGTCTCTGGATCTTCTCCCATCATGTTTGCTAGATGTCGCTTGCCAATATCATATTCGAAACGCTGACGAGTCATAAACTCGTCGTGTTCCTTTGCTCTTTCTAGGTAAGCCTTCATGGCTTTACTGGTCTTTTTCTTCTTGTTTAATGTTTCCCAATCTGTTAATTGCAACGAATCATTGCTAGACGGTGTTGTAGCAGTGAATCTATAAGTAGCATTAGCAATCTTGAGGTTATTTCCAGATGGTAATACCTTCCTCAAAGCCAGCCTTATGAAAGACGACATGGTGTTAATTTAGAAAGTAAATACTTTCTTTGGATAAATATATTTTATTTGTTCATTTAGATAAAATATTTTTCATGAACAAATCCAAAACATAACCTCAAATTTTCAAATCGAATAACATATTCTGTGTTCAACTGTTCAATGATCAATCACAAATTCATTCGGTCTAGTGTTGTCGTGTTGTCCACGATATGATGACTTCTCGCACTTCAAAAATAAAATAAAACTCGTGCTATTTCTTGTCAATGGCAATAGACAAGGTAGACCGTAATATACTACACCTCAGAATAATGACGCCTATCACAGACCATATAAATCAAAAAGTCATTATCAATTTTTAAATCAATGATGACAGATGCAAAAAGTAACGTTCGCCCGCTATGTTAGCGCGCTTGAAAATTTTCAAAATAAAAATAGACGCTTTTAGATTAAGTACACCGTGCAAGTTCTTGAAATAATGAAAACGCTTCCGAGCATGTTTGAAATAAAACATTTACTATATAATAGCAGTGGGTGACTAATAAGTACATTAATAAACTCATCATGTCTGATAGTGATAGTGACTGTGTTAGTGAAATGTTTACATCTCAAAAAGGAAATGGGGTAAGTTCAGGGGAATATTCATTGCAACCGCAGCAGCAAAGTAACAGTGCTAGAAATAAGAAGTTTTTAGTTGGCTAGCCAGAGGGTTTATGTTTACAGTTATTACTTGCCAAGGAACACTACTCCTCTAACTAGCTACATAATGAATATTGATGCTTACGCTTGTATGAACGATGTATTGGCGTTTTATGAGATGACCAACCAACCCAGGGTTAAGTTTATTTAAGTACCAGAAAACAATGACAGTGAAAGTAGTAAATAATTTTATGTATATTTAGGTATATATTATTAATTCTCTGTCTACTTTCAGGTCTTTAGGCTCAAAGGACCCAACTTTGACAGTAACTTGACAGTGCGAAGCAACACTTCGGTGGTACCATCAAATCTAGAAAGAACACTCCAAGGAAATTACTCAGTTATGCCGACAAACTTTGAAAGTATGAGGCCGGGGTTCCGAGGCGCACTCAGTCATAGAGGGGCATTCTCACACAGGGAGACTTCTCCTACAATGTCTTTGAGAAGTTTGGATTTACCCCCAAGGAACTTTCAGCAATCATTCTGCCGCAGTGGGTTTGCTCAGAGCTCTGTTATAGGTGGAAGAGACAGGACTCGGGCAGTGTCACCTACTGCTTCTATGATAAGCATAGGTAGGTCTTCTGCACTTACAATATTTATTAGTACTTATTAGTACAATAATGCAATCCAGTGGAGACTTAAATATAAGGTGTTGTAAATAAGCTACAACCCTCAAGAGTTAACTTGAGACTTTGTTGGTATAAATTATAATGATATAGAGTAATTGTATGTCATATCTCAACTCTTCCAGTTGTTAATCATACTAATCAATATTTATTACTATTTCAGGTTCCAATGTGAGTGTAGCTGCTTCAGAGTACATTGTATCAGCTTTAAAAAGTATGCAGTTTAACAAACATGAGATGAAAAATATCAAGGATGCATACAACAAATATGTTAAAGGTCGGATTAGAAAGAAATTGACAAAAAGAAGATATTTAAAACAATGTATGAAATATGCAAGACAATTATCCAGTGACGACTCAGATGATGCATACACAAAGAAAAGACGAAGGCAAAGTGTAGATTCAGGTGAGCTTGGCAGTGACTCATCATGCAGCAGCAATGATGTCACATCTGTCAGAACCGGTGTCACTAAAAAGAGCAGTTACAGTAAGCACAAATCATTCAAAAGACCCACACAACCTGGAAATAATAGTGATGATTCCAAATCTGTAAGATCAGAGATGCAAGAGTTTCGTAAAACTATTCAGGGCAGTACTATGGTCAAAGATTCCACAAATAGCCTCAAACATGACTCTTTCAGAAATATTTTCAGTCTTGGCCCCAGAAGCAATTGCAATCAGAGTAATGCTACTCTCACTGCTGAAGTGAACAAACCAACAACACTCAAGGAGAGATTTCAAAGTAGCTTTCTATTGCCTTCTCAAAGATTTTCTAAATCTATCTCTGTGCAACCAATAGCTGAAGAACAACCAAAAAATTCTGTTAAAAACAGAAAACTAGTTTTTCGTCATAATGGAACAAATAATTACAAAACTTCTACTCGTCCAATGAATTTAAAGAATAAAAACAATGAAAATAACAATGAAACAGATAGTGATGAAGAAAATATTTTCTCTGAAATAACAGATCCTGAAAAAAGTATTCTAAAACATCCACAAATACACAACAAAAGAAACCTAAATAGTTCAGATGAATCTGAAACAGTATATTCTCAGAATAAAAAGACAAAATTGTCCCCACCCAGAAAAGAATCTCAAAAAGAAAATCAGAAAGAAGTTGTTCAAAATAATACCAATCAGAAAAATCATGACTCAGACTTTGTTTTTGCCAAGCCTTGTGGCTTACCTGTACGCAAATCAGTAAACACAAAGAAGACTGAAGTTCAACTAGCTTATAATGTGTCTGCAGATCCTAAAAATAAAGTACCAACAGCCACAGCACAATCTGCTAGTGTCAATGTTGCCACTGAGCATACCGAGGTAGATGAGCAATCAGAAACTATACAGAGCGACGTATCATCGCGGCCAAGCTTTATGAAAAGAAAGCTATTTACGCAAACTCTTGATGTCACTGAGAACAAAGGTCAAGATACCTCTCCAGGCATAAGTCCACAAAAGGTTTACGATGACGTCATGAAAGAGAAAAATAAAACTCGTAAACTAGTGACCAACCAGTCGTGCCTCACAAGAAATGTTAACAATGAAGACAATAATCTCCTTGATTTGATACAAAAGATAGTTCCATTACAAAATATGAGTGTAACTTCTAACACAACACAAAAAAGGGATTCTAATTTAAATGGCGATTCAAATGTTAATAATAATAATAATAAGGTACCAGAAGACAAGTGGGATATCACTGCAATTATATCTACTTGTAATAATGAAGATATGAGTGATACTTACACTGACGAGGAAATATTCACAGTACACAGTAAGGAGAAACCTGGACAAATTAAAAAGGGTAGAAGCCCGAAAGCTTTAAAAAAATGTTTAGTGGTAGTTGAGCCCATCCCCAATGTAAAAACTTCAAATCCTAATGGAGTTAAACCAAATACTAGAATTTTACAGAAAGAAAAAAGCACTCCAAAGAAAAATGGTAAGTCAATAAATTCAATGTTTTGTATATGATATAATGCTTATTTTCAAGTATATCAATACTGTTCCATAAAATGTATTTATGCAGATAAAGTATTACAAAGTAGTAACCTTAACATACTTAAATTACAGAAACAATGCCGAAAAGCTTAGTTCGCCAGGCGCATGCATTCTGGAACTGCGATAGCGAGTCCGAAGGCCCAAACACGCCCACGATAGTGCAACCATTTACAAGGAAATTACAAGCAAAAGGTAATATATATCGACTTTCTATCATTGAAGCAGTGTGTTATTTGATAAATTGTTTATTTACTAATAATGATTGAAACTTTACAGAAGTCCCTATCAGTCAAAAGCTGGCCGAGAATGCAAGTGAAAAATCCGTTATGGTTAAGAATATTAAGTCAGTATTAGAAATGACTGAATCAAGCAATGAAAGTTCTATGTCAATTGAATGTGTTGGCAATACCGTGGAAAAGGTAGCTAGTAATAGAAGTTTACGTTTGAAGACCATCAAGGCCTTAAGAGACAAAAAAACAACATCTGCTAAACCCTGCAAACCTAAAGATTTGCAAGAGAGCCTCAGCAACCTGCTTGGCAAGGGTGACAATAACAAGAAAAGTCAACAAAAGTTGTCCTCCTTTTTCGATTCAGAAACTGCAAGTAAGAAAAAGCCTGCAGAAAAAAAATGTTCTAATAATGCAGCTGGTGACAAACAAGACCGCAAACCTAACAAAGACAAACAAGATAATAGTATAGTTGCACCAAAATCTCAAAGAAGCGCTCAGCCTGAACTTAACAGATCCACAAGAGCCAGGGCTAGAACAGTGACATCTGTAAAAAACATGCTGACCAATAAAAGTGTTGACAAAATTGGAAATAAAGCAGAGCTTAATGTATCAAAGAGAGGCAGGCCGAGAAAAAATCTTAATAGTACTACACCTGTTTCAAAAGAAAATGAAGATGCTGCTGCAAATATTGACGCTGACAAGAATAAAGTTAAAACTGATGGTAAACCAAAACCGACATCGAATAGAGTATCTGACTTAAATAAATCTCAAAGAGAAAGATTACGAAAATTATCAACACCATTTAAAATCAACCAAGTTAAGGCTCCAGCTAAAACTGATTTGAAAATAAAAGCTCCTGCTAAAGCAGATTTAAATGTATCGAAAAGAGGAAGACCAAGGAAAGCTCTTAATAATGGTGCAACACCTTCTAAAACCTCGAAAGTGCCCGTTACAAATAAAAGTAAGTTATTACCGAGAAGAAATTTAGTGTCGTTGTCGTAATCGTAAATGACAGGAACACTGTAAATAAGTAACATCTAACTAAATACAATTTTTAAATCTTTTTCTTATTTTCAGATGACCAACAAACATCGAGTAAGCAAATTGACGAATTTATAAGCCCTATCGCGTTTAGGACAAGACGATCCAAGGAGAATTCAATCTTGAAATCACCCGTTCGCAATTTACCTCCGAAACCAGCGCGCAACGCCAAGAAATCCCTCAACACTACAGTGAACACGAGCCGGCGGAAAAACATCTCCAACGAATCAAACAAGGAGAACACAAGCAAAGGCGTCTACAGAAAGTCTCCTAGAAACCGTAAAAACAACTCTCTGCTCAACTGTTGCGAGTCTCCGATTAAGAAAACAGCAGAGGCGGAACAAAAGAATGATGTGAAGTTCGTGCAACCAGCAGTTCCTTCGAGGGTGCTGCATGAGGTGCCCGACTCGCCGGAGGCGTCCATGTCGTCGTTCCGTCCCGTGCGGCAGACACGCAAGGGGAGGGCTGTCGAGGGGGCGGGTGGGTCCCACGTGGGGCTCCCGGGGGCGGGCGGGGCGCGCTGGGCGGCGGGCGTGGCGCGCGCCACGGTGGGCGCGGCGCCGCGGCACTGCGCCGCCGACCAGACGCTGGGCTCGGCCGTGGACGACGACGCGCGGTCCTTCCGCAGCGCCTCCAGCCGGAGCCTCCTCGCGCGCTCGGGCCGCATCAAGTTTCTACACGTGTTCTGATTGGCTCTGTGAAGATTTAAGTTTGTTGTGTTCTCTGCATAGCTGTTAACGAACAGTTTCGCTATGGTGTTGGCTTTACGAGGGATATTCTAGTACGATAATACTTTACGAATTTCAGCAAAAGCTGGAGCACTTTTCGAGCATAGTTTACTTCTTAAGTGAATTGACCTGAATAGTAATTTTATTTATCTTATTGAATTAAGATAAACCATTTTAAACTTTACTAATAGGTATGTCTAAGGTAATTAATAAGTTTGTTAATGTTTTTGCTTTTGCCATCTTAGGATAGGTTTTTATTTCTATACATAAAATCGCATTTTTTTAGATTATGTACGGTAAAAATTATGAGTAAATATTTTATCTTGTTCAAACTTTTCTTATGCGCCGATTAAGATTGAGACTCCTGTGGTTATTATATTATAATTATTAATATATTTTAATATGATTTGATTATGAACAATGTTTGATGTGTGTATAAATTATTATTTTAACAATGTACTGTTTACCTCATAGGATGATTACTATTATAATTAAAAATATAGATGAAACAAAATTACGATGGTTTAACTATGTGAATTTGTTAGTAATAACTGAATGTACGGTGGCCTGCGCCTAAAAGTATACAGGCGGAGTTTTTAAAATAGCGATCTCAAGCTCACATGCTGCTCAAGCACATCCACATAAACACCACTGCTACACACATCACACACAACATGTCCCCGGATTTATAAGATGCAGCTGGTCCCTTCATCATCAGGGATCGCTATTTTAAAAACTCCGCCTGTATACTTTTAGGCGCAGGCCACCGTACCTGAATTGAAGGTACTAGAATCCTGTCATAACAGTATCAAAAGTACTTTACAAAAAGTTCTCTAGCGGAGAACGCGCTAATCAAATGTTAGTGAATGTGGCGATGCAAAGTAAATAACTTTTTGAGTTAGGTTTTTTTATTTTATGATACATAGGTTAGGTTACCTACTTCGTGAGCAGCCCTTCATATTTTTCAAAATCTTTAATTGCTAGTTTTCACTGTAGTTCATCATTTATCTTTCTAAGAATGTCCTAAAAGCTATTTTTTGTCATTAGTTTACTTTCAAATCATTTTAGCAGGAGCCTGACCTTTGTAAATTTAGAAAAAATACGAAAGAAAACAACTAGATTTAATAAAGTTATTAATTTATTTGATAAGACATTCACAATTTGAAAACCAGAGGCAATTAATATTTGCTGTTACGATATTGCAAATCATGTTTTACAGTAAATAATTATGAGTTGTTCAAAACCAACGCAAAAAATGTCTGTTGGCCAACAAGTCGTAATAATATATAAAAGCAAAATTAAACAATTTGAGGTCACTTCTCTAAACGCGAGCAGTTACAAAAAAAAGTGCAATTCCTTCCAAGTCTTGTATTCAAATAACCTAGGTGAGTCTGCAAATATCACTGCAATTTGTGTATCTTTACATACGATAATTACCAAAAAAATACAATGCCAATTATGATGTTTTTTTTCTATCGCTTGAAACAATATATTCATTTTTGATCAGATCTTAATTTTAGAATTATTTGGGTTAATTTTTTAGTACTATTGGAACCAATATTAATTGAGTAACAGATTAAACAACTAACATTAAATTTCTTCTAACAATTAACAAACTATTAAATGCACGTTTATTAGGCACCAGTGACCCAAAAATGAATACCAGTCTCGAGATTTACACAGTAGCACGCCAGTTCGCACCACAGTACAATCAACATTACCAATTACAAACACATTAAAAATAAGTAAATATATTTATGAAATACCTATTTTATACTTCGAAATAACATAGTAGATGAGCGTCACGATATGCCACGTCCCAAGTATCTCCTGACGGGATGCGCTTAGATATGCCACAGCCGCAGTCTCAGCACGGATCAGTTACACACGCGAATACATACTCTGCCATTTTTGGGCCACTGTCGAACTTTAAAATTATTTAACCTAAGAGTCAGACGACTTATTGGCTGTGAAATACTAAGCACTCGATACTGTTAATGATTGTGAAGCGATATATTTTCAAGTTACAATATACAAAGAGCACTATGATACGCGGTATATTTTTACACGTTGCGGTAATTTTCAATACTCGTCTTCTTCCGGCGGGTGCGGCGTGTCGCCGTCCAGCTCCTCCGGAGGCGCAAATCCGTCCTGAAATAAATTAAAAACATTTGTTTTCTAAATATATTTCGGTATATTGTTAGAGCTTAGAGCAAACAATCATTAACATGTTGCCAGTTTCCTCTAGAGAAAATTGCATAAATTCGTCTTATCTCTAATGTAGAGAGATATCTAGTGATAACGTTTATCTATCAAGGTGGAGGTGCATTGATAAGACAACTGGGGTTTGACAATGATCTTAAAAAAAGCGTTGTGCTGTGCAAATTGGCATGGTTTCCGCTGCAGACACTAGCGTTATGGGAATCCGATATCATCAACATTAGCCAAAACATGTCCAAAGCCTAGACACTTCTCAGACCCATGCTATTTTCGGCAAGTTAAAACCCCCGAGTGAAACAATGGAAGCTGCGTGGACTCACCTCAGTCGCATATAAAATGTCGAGGATCTTCTGAATGATGGGACCGTTCTGCTGTTCCTCCATCTCCTGACAGATCACCTCTATGTCTCGAAGCTTCCCGAAGTAGAAGTCTCGCTCCTTCTCCAGACCGTCTACCGTCGCTTTCAGTTCGTTCACCTGCAATTTCAGAAAGCTTATTTTGTACTTGCTATCTGATTACGATTATCTATCTATATTACGGATACATTTTAGAGATAATAGACGGTAAATTAAACTGTAATATAAGAACAATAAACGGCGATCCGGGCCAGCTGCCGGTACACGGGGTCGTTATCGACGTAGATAAACGTCACTATACCGCGATTCTCCATAAATTCGGCGCTGTGATTAGTGGAACGCGCACTAAACGAGTTTATCGACGTCAATAAAGAACTCTTTTAGCGACTGCAGCTATAATTTTTCTATAAACATTGAACAATTTCCCTTCAGTATAATTTTCTCCTATCAATAAATGTAACATACACATGTACGTATGTTAAACAAGGCTGTTATATTAAACAAGGCTGGTTGAGTGCACTCGTCATACATATTGGATTACGTCCTAGACAACATACGCTTCGCTGTTACTACGGTAATAAAATACGCTTTACATAATTCCAATGCCTATTGATGTCAGAACGCAATAGTTATAACAGAGATTGATTTTAACCCCTAGCCGAAAATGAAGGGTTTCACACTCTAGTGGCCTTCTAATCGAATGCGATAGCCTTTACCCGTACATACCATACATATTATAGACAAGACGCGGGAATCGACTTAGGTTTATAAAATGTAGTGGTGGTGATAGTTAAGTACATAATGCTTTTAAATATTATAATTTTGGTGCCTTGTTGAGACTTATGATTTATGCTTATGCATTAATGTCTCTTTTTTAAATATTTTTAATAAGACATCAAACCCATACAGGATATTTTACTACTTCAAAAAATGAGCTGGTAAGCAATAGAGTAAACAAATGAGTCTCCTTGAAGCCATTCATGATAATTTTATCATATACTTCTCAAGGGACTTTAGGGCAGGCTAAGGCCAGCCACCTCTCCCAAAATGGAGCTGCCCTCAATACCTATCTCAAATTAGAATATTTACTTTGACTGTGACTTGAATAATAACATTCTGTATCTGTAGTATGTGGAATAGAAATGTTACTGTTGAGAATATCATAGTTATGGGATTGTTTTGATAAATCTTTTATGAGCTACGGTATGTGTGGAACTAATGAAGTTTCAAGGAGGTTGCATTAACTACATAGTATGTGAAGTAATGTGAAAGTCCGAAGATTACGACTCTACTTTAAGAGTGAGGCATACTTGCAATTTTAGTTACATAAAAAATCCTACTCTAGGGTTCCGCTCATCTCGCATAATCTTTATTGACCAAAACTCATTTCGCATAACTCGTATGGTCTAAACTTTTTTGGCCGAACCATCACTTTGCCAAGACTTATGTGGCATAAGGCTCGTTTCGTCTAAAACTCTTTAGGCACAATCTTTAAACACCTAAGTTTCGTTTGCTCAAATTTATGTTCGTCTATACCTATGTATAATCTTGTTTCTCGTAATGTTATCTTAATAAATAATATATTAAGTATGTAGTAAATGTACAAATTGTGGTATTTTTCTCCTACATCCCGAAAATCACGATATTGTATGATCAAAAAATCGAAAGTTAACGACCAATATAATTATTACAAACCCCATGAGATCGAAACCTAAAAATAGGTGCGACGACGAGCAAAGCGAGGAGGAGCGTGTTAGGTGCACATGTTCATCAAAACCAAAGCGGAGCGCAGCGGAGCGTTTTCCAAACAGCGGAAACAATACAAGGCACCAGTTTGCGCTATGTAGGGAGACGCTCCGTCAAGATAAAGCCAAACGAATATTATTACTTTGTATAAACCTAATAAACTTATGCCATAGCATTATTAGGCTATTCAAGATTTGGCCATACTATTATTAGGCTAAACAATCTTATGCGAAATAACTTTTTACTAAACGAGATTTATGCCATACGATTTTCGGCGTAACGAGACTTTGACCAAACGTTACTATGCAATACGAGATTAGGCAAATAAATCTTATGCCAAAAAAGGTAGAACCCCTACTCTATCTCCAAAAATGACGATGTATAATAGCATCTATGTTTCTCAACTTCTGAAAAGTAAAATAGTCCTGATGATTTACATATAGTTCCTGATGATGATACATACCTGATGGTTGAGTTCATCAAGCAGTTTGGAGTCTCCCTTCGCACTTTGATTTAACTTGGAGATGTTGGCCGGGGGCGACCGCACCGCCGTGGTGTTGGCCTTCCCTACTGTAAACAGAAACGGGTGTCAGTATATTAGCATAGATAAATTATTATAATACTGAGCAAAAAACTTTTAGCTGTATGTTAGTAATACTACTAAGTATAATTTAAATATAACAAGTACTTTATAGGGAGCTTACATAGATGGGTTAGAACACAAGATATATTTTAAATATTATTTGGTACTTAGCAGATAATACAGAGGGGGGTCTATTATTTTATTGTTATAAATATTTAATAGTACTTACATAAGTAACATTACGATATAACTATAAAATGTATAAATATATGTTATGGGTATAGGGATAATAAGGATAGTGCAAAAGCATACCGTCACCTTAAATCGTAAACCGCCTAACTCCGCGCGAGCAAATTTTACAGGAGACAAAAAAAACTGTTTATTTTGTACTTCTACTTAGGATACCCCCTAATGTTTTTTTGTTACTAGAATAAAAAAGTGGTTGCGAATTCAACGGCGTTATGAAAAATTTGCTATTTTTATCGCTTTATACATAAAATGGACTTACGATCTTTTCCCAATCTCTATGTGAATACTATTATTGGAGATACGTGTTTTTCCTGGAAATACGAGTTTTTCGGACTACGATTATGTAAAATACTTTTCTCTTTGATGGACTTACGCTATTCAAATATAGATAAATCTCCCTACCTTTTCCTATTACTTCGAATTTCGAGTATTATTGATGTACTTAATAAAATGATTATGTAATCAGCAACAGCAATCATCTTTATAAGCAGTAGAAAACATAAATCAGTACTAGGCAGGCTGCGTCCATGCTCCCGCTGTCGCCGTTGAAACCCTGGTGGTAACCTGGTGGCGGTACGCTGTGATCATCATCTGACGAGCAAGAAGTGACGGATTGAAAGTAGGAACGGGGCGCTAAAGACTGTTCCTAGCCCCGATGGCATACCAGACCGTGTGTCTCCGCTGCTTGCCCTCAGAGCTGGTTTGTATGAGCATGAGTGTAAGTGAGGTCTCCACTGACTGGAAAGAGTCCAAGTTATAATAATAATAAATAAAATAAATATGTGGGGACAGCTCACACACGGCCATCCGACCCCAAGCTAGGCAGAACCTGTGTTATGGGTGTCGGACAACTGATATATCTACACAAATACATAGATAGATAGATACTAAATATAAATATCAACACCCAAGACCCGAGTACAAATATCTGTCTTTAAACAAATATCTGCCCCAGCCGGGAATCGAACCCGGGACCTTCGGCATAGCAGTCAGGGCCACTAACCACTACGCCATTCGACCGTCGAGTTAAAGCGACTGAAGAAAGAAAGCAGTCCTGCAGATTCTTCTTCTGTGTACCAACCCATCCGACTGCTGTAAGAGGCTGACAAGCTCTTTAATTTAGTGACACCCCCTGGCTGAACGGTATTCACCTTTTGGATTGTCAGTTTGGCTTATGAAATGCACAATCGATAGTGGATACAATACAATACGTATAAGTAGAAGTACTTCTACGTTCGTTTGTCGGAGCAGGATGTGAACCAAGGGGTGTTAGGTAGTTTAAACATGGTGTACGCGTTCAACTCTATACTTTGGGGAACCTTTAGGGCCACTCTTGAATACCATCTGTTGCCTTCCTACCTCCAGCAAATAGTCAGAGGTCCAACTGGTACATTAAATACCCGATCAGAGAGAGTTTATTTTTGCAGAAGGAGGTCAGTTGTGGAGTTTCACAGAGGTCGGTATTGGACAACTCTGCAATGGAACTTGGCATTCAACACTGTCCTGCAAATCAAGCTCGCAAACGGCATCAGCAGAATGCATTGTGCTAAATGCATTCTGCTGATGACACACAGAAGGTGGCTGAGAGAACATCCTTCGAGGATGACATCCCAAAGACGAAAGTGGCCTTGTTTGGCATAATCCACCACATAGGCCTTAAAACAGCGCTCCTCATGACACCCTACAAATTCGTGTTAGTGATGTTCATATTGGTATAGAACGGCACATGTGCTACCCCAGCCTAGTCGTAGATAGTTGCTGGTCATTCGAGGATCATTTCAGGATGTTAGTTCCCCGGGCTCAAAAAGCAGTTGGTGATCTGTATGCCATGCAGTGCGCAGGCTACTTCCAAATCTGGGGGTCCTCGCAAATGAACCCATCGCCTCTATACGGGTGCCGTGCAATCTATTGCCCTCCAAGGAGCACCTGTCTTGTCAAGTCGAAGAGAATGACTGTGATGGGACTGGTTGCAGAAGCCAAGGATTCGTCAGCAACGAGTTGCAGCAGCCGTCCTGCCTTGTTTGCAAAAAAAACTACATTAGTATGTTGAAGATGACTACGCGGTAAAGAAAGCCATGCACATCACAAGCCACATGGTGGTCCAATATCGAGAAGGAGATGAAAGCCCAAAACCTGACCACATCGACAACCCGGGATAGAATATCCTGGCGCCGAAGTACGAGGAGGCCCGACCCCAGCTAAACTGGCAAGAGGGCAGGAGAAAGAAGAAGAAGATTAGTATGTTGTAGTTAAGTGCTGACTCCAACAAAAATATACAAAATAATTTGTTTACGCGTAACTTTTAATTTAAGAACATAATATTGCTAAAAAATAGCAAAATTTAACTATAAATTGTTCAATAAGAATGTTAAGTACCTGCTATAATTTATTTATGTAGTATTAAAAACAAAGTCAAAAATATAGTTTTATTGCAAAAACGTACGTCCACTCCCATTGCTCATTGTATGGGAGTAGGAGGAGTTACGAGGTTTTATTGTTTAAAAATCATGACTTCGAGTTAGGAGGAAAACGAAAATTTAATTTGCTCAGAGCTAAGTTTTTTTATCGATTTACGAGTAATACGAAAAGATGCGCCTTGAAAAGACGCTTCTAATGATACCAAAAAGTCATTTTCGCCAAAAAGTGGAGTTAGGCGGTTTACGATTTAAGGTGACGATACTAATGATACAAATAACTACAAGGAAAATGAACAAATTTACACATATTTACATGAAAACAACCAAATACATCATTATAAAAGACCTGCTACACATCACTGGGATGGCCACAGGTTTATCATCCAATACAAATACAAAGATAAACAGGAATAAATCCGCATAAACGTAATACACCAAGAGAAGCACACACAAAAGAGTAAAGAAAAGAAATGTACTGGTTTGGGGTCTGGCGGCAAGCTTGGCGGGCGGCGCGCGCTGCGGCGGCGGCGCGACCCGGGCGTGGCCGCGCGGGGCCGCCGCGCCGCCGTGGCCCATGGGCAGCCCCTCCCGCGCGGCCACCGCGTCGTACTCTGTGCCCCCGTAGTTGGCGTCAAAGAACTTCTTGAACCATTGCAAGAACTCAAAGTTATCTTGGAACCGACCCTTCACCAGTTTGTCAATGGGTACTATCTACAAAAGAAAAATGAGGAAAGTAAAAAGAATGGACGAGACATTCTACAGGGTGCAGTCTACCTGCGTGGAGGGAGGGGAGGTGAGGGTGTCGGGGCGGGGTGTGTGGTGGATGCGTACTGGCGGAGTGGTGCGCGGCGGGCGCGAGGCGGCGCGGGGCGGGCGGCGCGCGGGGCGCGGGGGGCGCGCACAGCGGCACGCCGGCGCCGCCGTCGCACGCGCCGGACCCGATCATGAACCCTCCACGCGCTTCAAACGCGTCATATTCCCGACCATCGTAGTTGGCATCAAAGAACTTTTTAAACCATTGTAAAAACTCGAAATTGTCTTGAAACCTCCCCTTTATCAGCTTGTCTACTGGAATTACCTATAAAATAGCAATATTACAGTGGCATGCCTTGTTAATTTAACTGTTTCAGGAGCTATGGTAGCCGATAACATAGCCACTGCTGGACAAAATCTCCATATTAATTTTATTTATGTGTTTTTATATCAGGAGATTTGGATGAGTAATTCTAGATTAGCAGCTATTCATAATATGACATAGTTAAATTACATCATTCATTAGATGAAAAATGACTATGAAGTAAAATGATTCATGTTTCTTTTCATAAGACTTTGCATGGTTACTCACATTTATGAAAGGTAAGGTTTTACTTTATATCTTGCCTGTTGTTCACATTGCACAGCCCATGAAACTGATGCGAGATGAAATTTACCTTTATTGCAAGTTAACTAGCCTTTTAAAATAATTTCTAATAAAAAATATGATCCATAATGTTAAACACTAGCTAGAGCAAGTAATAGTTTCCATAGAACTTACCTTGTCAACAGCCATTTTTTTGAAGCCAGCTTGTAAAATCTTGAAATTCTGAATGTACTCATGTTCCAGATTAGTCTTGAATTTGATGCGTTTCATGGGCACGCTGCCGGGGAACAGCATGTCCATGAACTGGCAGTAGGCGGCGCCCGTGCACAGCTCCTCGATCTTCGTGAAGCTGGACTGCAGGCAGTCGTTCACCCACGCCAGCATGTCATGTCGCGAGAGGTTCTCTGACGTCACGTTCGTCGAATAAACGTTCACAGCCATTGTCACTTGGCCCGCGGTATTCCCTGAAAGCCAGAACAGTATTTTCGGTAAGGGAAGCGACAGGTGAATACCACTCAAGTCGGTCTAAAAATAGGTCGTGGTGTATACGTTTATTACAGTGCACTTAAGGAATCACTGCACTTTAGGGTGCTCATAAGTTGATATATGATATCAGTGCTTTGTTAGCACCAAAAATAAAGAGTAATTTGCAAAAAATAACAGTAAAACCTTACAACAGCGGACGTGGTAATGACAGGACAATTCAATATCGGTATCAAAATATGTTGAATCTGTACAGTACATAAATAAAGGGTTAATGATACGAACCTTTATGTCCTTAATAAATAAAAATCTGTCTTTGTGCGATTTCCACTACGTAATGTTCTAGAAATTAAATCAAAAACGTTGGAATTTTGTCCAAAACGCAAAGCTTTTTTCGGTCTTTCCATAAACTAGAATTTTTTTTTTCTAAACTTAGTAGTGATGTAGTCAATAAAATTTGCGAATGAATCGATACATTTATTCGATTCATCAATATTTGTATCTGTGGAAAAAAAACATTCAGTAATTTTCATTCATTCATTTATTTACATTCACTCAATTGATTTCATTCATTCACAAGTCAATTACATGATTGTTATTTTTATTTATAAATCTGAAATTATGCGAGTGCGCAAGTATACAGAAAGATAAAATATATTAAAAATAATTTACATTATATTTAACGAAAATGACGCAAAATGAAGATCGTCTTACCGAGAGTAATGACAGGATAAATACAATAAGCGAATTGCCCGGAAGACCATTTCGCCTAACAATGGAAGTTCCATTATTTACTATTATGCTGGCTTTTGCGTTATCAGGTATGTTTGTAATCATTGCAGTAATTCAAAATAAGAATTAAGCTTCATTGAATGTATCTGAAATATGTTTTTGTGTATACTACATTACTTTAAAAAGTTGTTCAAGTTTAGGTTTCGCGCCATTTTATGAACTTATTTTATGGTTCAAAAACCTTCGTCCGGTGTCGGGTATATTATTTTATGATTTAATTGCTAGCAGTACAGTAATTATAACGTAATAACGATGGTTATACTTATATTATTTATAATAACTCTTGTGTATGGCGTGAAGCTCTTTATTTTCTATCATCATCTAATTCACTAACTTCACCCATCCTGCTGGGGTTCACTTGAGTACTATGATTGAACATACACAGTTTAGTTACAGCAGTAAAAAATTTATAAATCTAACCACGGAAGTAAAAAAAAAGTCTTTTATACTTCCATGAATCTAACTAAGCACTTTTATCTCTTACAGTTATTGAGATAGGCGCCTATACTTACCTATACGTAATCGTAATGAAAATAAATCTATAACTAGATAGGTATAAGATTAGACAAATACCAACAGCTAATCTGAGGTTTATTGTACTCATGAAAGATGATAAGTATGTACTTACCTTTGCTATAAGTATTATTATATGTATAGGATAAATTCTAGGTTGTAGGAAACCTACAATTTAAGTGCATGGATAAAGTCCCCCTTTCCTATAAAAACTAAATACCTATCAATAACTACATACCTGCCATATTGCTTTTGGGAGATTGCCTGAGGAGCCAATATATCCTGCAGTGTATATAATAGTAGCTATCACCCTTGTCTAAGCTATCAACCCAACCAGAATCAAACAATTCAAAATTAAAATAGCTGGAGTAGCCAGGAAGTCGCTGATGCTTATCCAAACACTATTCACATTTCCAAAGTGGTCTAGTTAAGTACCTAAATAACTTCATTTCTATCTTCATTATCTGATCACCCATACACAAAGTTGCCTATGCTATTAACATTATAATTAGGTATAATTTAAATTTCTAGGATCGGTAATAAGCAACGTGGTCCTCTACCGTATCTGCGTCCATTCCCTGCACCACAGTGAGGACGAGTGCCGTCCGTTCCTGGCGCCTGTCAAGTCCAACACCAGCAGGCAACTGGAGGAGGAAGTACAGAAGTACAGCACCACCGTGAGCCTCGTCAGGACGCTTGTGGAGTCGACCGGGCCGGCTGTACTGTCTTTGTTCATTGGCGTCTGGTCTGATACGTATGGAAGGAAGCCGCTGGTTGTATGGCCGTTGTTTGGTAAGTTCACAGAGTTCACTCATCTTTTGTAGTATTGTTGAAACCTCGTAGAGACCTAGCCACAATAATATAGGTAGTATTAGTGTGTAGCGTTGTGACTAACATACTTTGCAAATTATTTAATTGTGACGTCGTACCTAACTACGTATGCATGCAAGGCAAACCAACTGTGATACCTATCTACTAAATAACACAGTATGTTATGGTACGGATATAAATTTTGATGTTACGTTTATGCATTACCGGACAAAAGGTCCTCCACACGGCAGCTAAAAATACTCCAATGAGTTGAAATGAGTCATTCCATGTCCCCTTTGTCATACCTAATTGAGATCAATCAACATCATCACATCCAACACCCATTTTTTTTGCAATTTTAGGTTCTGCGTTATCAGCGATGTTGAACGTAGTGTTCGCTCTAGCGGAAGGGTTTGGCCCGTGGTGGTATGTCCTCACTGCGGTGCCATTCTCCCTGACTGGAGGGTACACGGCTCTATTTACCGGGGCGTTTACCTACATTAGTGATATCACCACCAATGAAAACCGCTCGTTGAGGTATGATCATGGTGACCTAGGGTTATTGGCCCTATATGGCTGTGGATAGACGGTGACTTGGGTCAATATGTGATCCTCATGAATATATATCTAATATGATAGACTAGACTAGATATTGATTACTCCTTCAAAGCTTTTTTTGTAAATTGTTATTTTAATCCGTATCACTGTCTACCGCAGAGGTCATACAAAGCTAAATTAAAACAAAACACGCTATTAAGTGTTTCGGAATTAATGAGTGTTTGCATAATTTAAACCTATGCTAATCCTGTGTTGTTTTATTTGTTTTAATTTAACACAGGTCTTATATACCTGCCTAATGTTTTATAATAAGTAATTATATTATGTTGTTTATGTAATAATGTTGATCAACTGTGTGTGTTATGTGAAGGTAGGTTATTTATTTATTTATTTACACACACACATTGTAACATAACAGGAACACAAAACGTTATGGTTGTGCATGGCATGTAGGTATTGGGACTGGGACTAATGTATTGTGGCGAGGTGTATGTTTTTTTGCACAGACTGATCATCATCATTATTTTCAACAGGATGACAGTGTTGGAAGCCGTGTTTTCGGCCGGGAGTCTTATTGGTTCCCTGGCCAGCTCGTATGTAATCAACTTAGTTGGGAACCTGGTGGTCCTGCTCATCAACGCTGCACTAATTGTGGTCGCCTACGTCTTCACAGCAGTGTTCGTCACTGAGTCGTTAAATGGAGCTTTACCGGTAACAACTTACTATACTATACCTTTAATGAGACACATACGAATCTAACCATTTACCTATCTTATATTTTTTGTATATGTATAAGATTACAGTTAAGCTAATTTTAATCAATATAATAATGGTAAACAACAATCTAAAAATAAACTCAGACCGATACAAGCAAATAATGCTGCCCTTCACACAAATACTATACTTACCAACCAGTTAATTATCTGAATAAATTTGTAGACTGACTCATTATTATCAATAGTAACACTTACGTTATCTGAAAAGGCTAGGCACTACAACATAATGCAAAATAACACATTGATTATTTTCAGGGCAACTTGATGACGCTTCTAGATATTCGGCTGGTAAAAGAAATGATAGACACGTGCTTCAAACAAAGACCCAACCGAGGCAGGGCGCAACTCCTACTGCTGACCCTCACTAACAGCTTCTCCATATTTGTCCTGTACGGACTGATGAGCTTATCCTACATCTACACAAGAGAAAAGCTTCACTGGGCTGTTAAGGAATACAGCATATATTCAGCTGCTAATACACTCATTAATGTTATCGGAGCAGTAGCTGGAGTTAAGTTTGGCAAGCTGATAGGTTTGGGAGACTTGCCCTTGGCAATTCTTGGACACCTATCGGCCGTGGGAGATCTGTTAGTGGTAGCATTTGCTGTGACTTCCTGGCAAATGTATATGGGTAAGTTAAGTCTCGTATGCTGGATCAGATGTTTTAGCGATAGTTAACCATCGTTGCTTCAACCATCTTTCAGCTTAACCTCCCTTATTGGAACTTTCTGTTATATTTTTATCTTCTCTGTTCCACTTTCGTTTGATCACGAGTTGAATGACACCTTTGACCTTACAGAATTATCTTTATTTATCACCAGGTGCCGGGATAGCGATGTTCAAGGGAATGGCCGCGCCGCTGGTGCGATCCTTCATAACTAAAGTGATGCCCCTAGAGGACATCGCCAAGGCGTTCGCCTTGCTGTGCGCCTTTGAAGCTATTTGTCCTCTGATTTCCTCTGTGGTCTACAACTCACTCTACAGATATACGATCGTGTCGTTCCCAGGAGCCATATACGTGTTCAGTGCATTCATACTGTTCGTTTGTGCTGTTATGTTAGCGTAAGTTGCTTTTTATACTTCTGTGACTGTCTAATTAGTTCATGTAAACATGTATAATTGTATATACTCATACTGTGTATTAATATTTCCAGAGTGGTCCAATACTTTACAGTAAAGGGCTCTACGCCATATCAAAGAGTGGAGGAAGATGTCCCAGTTGACGAAGATAACTAGTGATCTCATTCTTTTGTCACAAATATGTTTTACGTTAAGTACTTAAATAAATTTCAAGTGGATTTGGACTGTGATATACGAAAAAAATATACAATAAATAGATGTAAGTATACTTTGTTAACTAAAACGACCAAAATAAAAGAATAAAGTTAACTGCGAATGTTTATTTTCATTCACACAAAAACAAATCAAAATGTGCCCATTCAAAACAGGTACAATCGAAGGTACATAGGTAAACGGTAAAGGGAAACTAATCATTATTACCAAAGTTTAGTGATGCCTGTAACTTTTGATAACAATAAAAAATAAACGTATTTTGCACTCATATACAACTATGGCAATAGCGACCTTATTTATACAATGTTTTAAAAATAATCAGTTAATAAAAATATAACCCACTTAGGTACATGTTAATTTTAATTTGTACGGTAACAACCTGTATGATTCCACATCTCGGTTTAAAAGAAAGCTTATATAATATTTTCTGAGTGTTTTTCTACTAGTAATGAGATTCTGTCATGACGAAAACCATGAAATGGGAAATATGTAATGTCAAATGAATTTTTAGTAAGTGATAATGATAACGCAAAATTTTACGCAGTTATAAACTATTAAATGCAACTATATTAAAATTTTAAATGAGCAACTTTATATTTAACATCACAGTACTTGCTAATGCTAATATTAGCCAATGGAAAACGATGCGATACATAAGTATTTAATGCTAGATAAAAAGAAAAAAATATAACATAACATATTCAAACTTAAAAAAAACTATAGTGTTTCAAACACTTTTTTGCACTTACGTAAGTACAATTATTTAAAGATTATAAAATCAAACAATTAGGAGTATGCTGACACTGGTGAAACCCTATTCTATACATTTAGTAAATTATAACTCTAGGAATACTTGTCAAGGTATAATGCAGTCTTCTTCTAACGAATTAGTAGCACTTAAGTTGGCTGTGCAAGCCATTTTGTCTATCTGTAGTTTGGTGGATGACCAGCACACTCCACTGTCACTGTTGCAGCACCGTATTGTTAGCGTCAGTTGCACCATTACAAACTAGCAGTGTCCACATCATTATAACAAGTCTACCATTCTTCTTCGGGCTCATTGCCAGCAGTCGCAGCCGATGCGCTGTTGAAGTTCTGCAAATAAGAATTGAGCATCTTTACCGGAATTTTAAAAAACATAATGGCTATGAAGCACATAGCCATGTGCGGTTTTTAATGAGCTCGCGAATTATAAGAGAAAAAAAGAGAGCATTGTTTATTTTTCGGTGCGACTGGCGCAGCGGCTGGTCTGTTGTGCATGCGGGACCAGTTTGATGAAAACTTTCCATAAGTGGAATTTTACAGAGATACATGTTATGTTGCCCTTTTGCTCCAATCGTCTGGGGCTTGTCTGAATTAGCATTACGGGTAAAAAAAGGTTGACTTTTAAAGTATCTTAAATATTTACCCATTCATTCCCCTGAAGCATTGGAAGTAAAAAACATGTTTTTACTAAAGATAAACAAAGCTGCGTATATTTCAGAGATAAACGATTGCTGCAATCTCACAGATTTTTATCGGTTTTTGAGGTTTTCCGTTATTAAAATGATCCTCCTTACAATATAAGTAGCAAGTATGATCTCATAACTTACTCGCACGTCGCTGCCTCCGTACTTGCTGCCGCGATAGCTGGAGTCGCCGCCGCCCTGCAGGAAGTCGGGCACGTTCTGCTCTGCCTGCCGCAGGATCTTGCTGAGGTCCGCGAGCAGCGCGCTGTCCTGTATTTATAACGAATATTGGCATTAGCAGGGAGAATAGGTAACACATCAATATAATTTATAACTTAACTAATGCATTGGAAAGATTCTCGAGTAGAGACCATGGACAATGCAAATGCCCGGTCGACGTCCGAGGACAAAGTTTTGTGGCCCTCCTTGGGCCCACTTCCAGCAGTGAAAGATTGTTGGCTGATGATGAAAGATAATGTTGCTAAACAGATCGATGTTCTTAGAGGAGTAGTTGGGATGAGTTAGATAGCTTATGTCTTAGCAGCGGAAAACTGTTGGCTGATGAAGAATGACAAATTGTACCACATATTCAAACAGCTCAACACCAGTAAAACGTGCAACAAACCTTCTCCGAGTCGTAGAAGGAGACGGCCTGGCCGCGGTTGCCCACGCGGCCCGTGCGCCCGATGCGGTGCACGTACTCGTCGATGCTCTTCGGCAGGTCGTAGTTCACCACGATGTCCACGTTCTTTATATCTGCATAGGGCCGTATTAAAGTGTTATAAACTGCTTGTGATAGTCGAATAGGGATACTCAGAGGTGAAACACTTAGCCGTGTTCAAACTATAATGACATTGTAAGATTTCGCCAGTAACCCAAAAATCTGTCGCAATTTTTTAGTCCTCTTCAGTTTGAGGTTTCAGTAAATACAGCTAAGAACACTCGTGGACAAATAATTGACCCATCCAACTCTTCAGAGATATGAAGCTCTGACCACACACATACTAACAAATCACACCTCTCTCAATCAAGGAGGCAACCCAATTGACCTATAAACTGCACATCCATCACACCCTGGGGAGTCACTACTATTCTGTCCTTTCACGATAGTCCAACCCTATTGTATTTATCACCAACACGCGAAGCACAATCAACATACCAAGCCCTCTTGCGGCGACGGCCGTAGCCACCAGTATGCAGTGCTTGCCGCTCTTGAAGTTGTGCAGCGCCTCCTCGCGCTCCTGCTGCAGCCGGTCGCCGTGGATGGACGACGTCAGGTGCTGCTGCTCCGACAGCATCGCCGCGATGAAGTCCGCCGTGCGCTTGGTCTCCACGAAGACTAGGACGCGTTTGCCCTCTGGAATGGATGGGGTTGGGTTAGGGGTTTGTGTACACAATGCATTTCCTTAACACGAACCCCGTTTTTTTTAAAATGTGAAGTAGGAGTTGTATTCTGGATTGAGTAGATGAAGCTTTTTCACGCATGGTTAGTTTCTAAGAGAATATCGAGTTATTCTAAATGTCCAGACAGCCAGATTCCTAACATAGCATTTTTGTTACTAATCATTCTTAGATGATCTTCATCATCATCATCAGCCAGTTATCATCCACTGCTGGAAATAGGCTTTACCCAAGGTTTTGCTGAACACTCTTATAATTAGTTAATTGAACGAAAGTTACCATTATCCTCGATGAGTTTCTTGAGCGTGGCCTGCTTCTCGTACTTGGTGACCTCGTGGAAGACCTGCGTGACGTCGGCCGAGGCGCCGCCCACGATGCCGACCGCCACGAACAGGTAGTTGTTGAGGAAGCGCGCCGCCAGGTGCTGGATGTCCTCCGGGAACGTCGCCGAGAACATCAGCGTTTGACGGTCATTCTGTGTACAAACAATATGTTATAATTATTTATTATAACAAGCCCTCTGGGGAAGGTTCATTTAAATTACGCAACTCATCATCAGTCAAAGTAGTTAAGAAACACGGTATTGTAGTTCTTATAGACATAAGAAATACAGATTATACCACCATAATTTACTCTCTACGCCAGTGACTGTTACCTCAGCCTCTGATTAGAAATATTACGTAAGTAATATAGATTAATTCTATCAGACTATGAACAGGCGTAGCTAATAATAATAACACTATTTTGTCCTATTGAAAATTTTTCACCTGAACCATTAAAACAGACTATATTTGATACATATTTTCACGATGTTATAGTTTAATAAAACCTCACCTTAGGCGCCATGTTGGGGTGTTCCATCATCTTCTCCACGCTGGGCATGAAGCCCATGTCGAGCATGCGGTCGGCCTCGTCCAGCACCACGAAGCGCACGCTCTCGAACGACACGCGGTTGCGGTCCACGAAGTCGTGCAGCCGCCCCGGCGTCGCCACCAGGATGTGGCAGCCGCGCTGGACGAGAACAATGAAATTAAATGCTGTATATTGGATGTGAAATTATACAATTTATTTGTCGATAGTCGTAATATTAGTCTACCACCATTTCACAAAGGCTCTGTGGACTAAGGAGAAGAAATGGCAAAGGAAACTCCTCAGCATCTTTTCCAGCTATCTTAATACCTACATAATTTCATAATTGATTGCTATCGTTGCCTTAGCTGAGGCGGAATAAGTGAATAGGTGTTTATAGGTGCCCACATTCTTATAAAATGTTTGTGAATGTGTCTTTTAAAACTCCACAGAGTAAATAGAGAAGCTTTGGATTGATATCAGGCAAGTTTGTGCAATCGCAGGAATGAAGAAAGCATATATATGTGGCAAGAGGTCATTAACTAAATGTATGCTGTTGCAGTCAGTTTCATCGCTTAGCTCAGCAATACCTAAAATTAATGCTGAATGATTGGTGATGATTAGAAATATTGTTGAAAAGTGAGTTTACAAGCCAATCAAACTTTGATTATTATTAAATTGTGTACTTACAGCGATGCTATCCCCCTGGTGGCGCACGGCGGTGCCGCCGTACGCGACGGCGATCTTGAGCACGGAGCCGTGCGCGAACTTGCGCGCCTCGTTGAAGATCTGCAGCGTCAGCTCGCGCGTCGGGGACACTATCACTACCTGATACCAAGTATAGCATAATCAGTGAAAAATTCAAACCACTCACGTGAGTCAATGTATAATGTATCAGGAGAATGAAACAATCGAAAAGGAGGTCGTTATGAGAAGGTAGGAGGTATAGTGGGAATGGATACTATGACTATCTGATACCAAATACATCCTAATTAGTATCTTCTATTGTACAGGGTGTTGCAAAAAGGGTATACTAAGCCGAAACCTACATGTGTGCAGCATGGTATATCTAAGCCCGAAACTGAAGGTTTCGGCATATTATACCCTTTTTGCAACACCCTGTATACGAGTGAAGGTAAAGCATCAATTCATAAGGTGGCTGTTATGAAAATGGGAGTAGGCACAGTAGGTATACTATGAAGTAGTCTACCTTATTTCTTTGCCGCCGCGCCATATTAAAAAAACAAGTAATTTACAATAACTGATTACCTGAGGTTGGGCGCAGCCACTGGGTCCCACGACTAGTTCGCGCGGGTCTTGCAGCAGGATGTTTATGATGGGCAACAAGAAGGCAGCCTGTAGGAGAAAAACAAAACATTTAGGTACTTGTAATAATTTTGATTTAAATATTTAAAAACTTCAATAAATATAGAGAAGGTGCACTAAAAGAGCCTGCTTTAGTCAGCCAGGTGACAGGACAGGTGCTAAATCTGACTCGCCATTCCTTTCACCACTAATAAAAACAAACACAAAAGCTCAACTATACCTACTTATCATCACAAACGATCACATCCTCTCTGCTGGGGCAAGGGTCTCCTTTCAATGAAGGAAGGATTTAAGGCCTAGTCCGCTAAGCTGGCCTAGTGCAGGTTGGGAAACCACTGGACATGGACACTATACTTAGAGTTAGGATAATTAAGTATTTACCGTTTTCCCGGAGCCAGTCTGCGCGCAGCCCATGAGGTCGCGGCCCTCGGTGATGATGGGGATGGCGTGCTTCTGGATGGGCGTCGGCTTCGTGTACTTCGACTTGAGGATGTTGTCCAGAACGTACTTCCGCAGACCGGCCGTCTCGAAGCTGTCTATGGGTTTAGGCGGGTTCTCTCCACTGACCTATGGAAGTAAGGAATGAAAGACGTAATGTAATATGTTACATGTAAATTCGGATGTTTAGAACACCATGTTTTAAATATAAAAATAAAGCAGGTTCTTGTAAAGTCGAAACTAACCTTAACGGCAATGTGATCAAACTTATCAAAGTTGATGCCGGAGCTGATGGAGCTGCCGAAGATCTCTCCTTCGTCCTCGGTGGGTTCGGGCGGCACGTACGTTACTGGGGGCTTCTTGGGTTCGCCATTCTCGTCTAGTTCCGGCTGCGGTCTGTCGTCGTCGTCGTTGTTGAAGCGGCCGCCGCCGTCACCGTCGCGGCCGCCCCGCCCGCCCCCGCGCCCGCCCCGCCCGCGCCCACGGCCTCGCTCGCCACGGAAACCGTCACCACGGTCTTCGTCGTCGAAGTCGCCGCCTAGACAAATAGAAGTATATGACCTTAGGAATTGAATTGGCTGTGTAAAGTGACCGATAGGCGAGTCAGATTATGATGTGTAAGGATAATGAAAAAAAAATTAATAACACAAAACCTAAATAACCAGTATCGGGATTGGTGACAAAAGTGACAATACTAGCCATGTAGAATAAAATATATCTTTATTGGTCACCACAAATATTACACAAAAAAAGAATACTTAAGTATTAACTAGAAACAATGGCTTTATCTCTTACATGCAATTGCAACATTAAACATAACGAAATAAAAAAAATGTAGGGCAACTAAAATAGTAGGTACACAAAAATAATTACTACCATTTGATTCTTCTACCATTAAAAAACTAACAAAGTTTAGCCAGCCTTAACACGATACTTTGTTGACTTTGTACATTCTTATCGCCGCACTTCACAGAAACGACAATAACCCTTTGTTTATCTGAAGCACTTGAGATTGGAGGTCACAAAAATAAATGAGTTATAAGTACTGTAACTTGAAACAACGCTTTTACCATCAAGTGGATGCAGTTCTGATATATCAAAGTATGTGCACAGCAATCATTCTGTCATGCTGGTAGTTCAGACGCCATATACACATTGATCTAAATGCTGACATGACAGACTATGTTTAAACAATGTTAGGGTTTTAAAAATGTAAATTAACAAATTACCTCCTCCTCCGTTGGTGTCTCCGTCGCGGTTGAAGCCGCCCCGGCCCCCGCGGCCACCGCGCCCGCGCCCCCCGCCTCGGCCCCCGCGACCCCGCCGATCCCCAAAGCCATTACTGTCTTTGTGCAGATCTGGAAATTCACATTACAAGGTTAAAGGACTTGACTGTGTGACTTGAGATCCATTACATTTGTAATTTTATTGAAATGTTTTGAAGGCATCAAAGAAAAGTACTATTAAAACTTATTTTATGTCTTGTCTACCATCGATCAGATTAATGACGTATAGATTAGTACTTATACCAGATGTGCATTGGTTAGCAACAGGTATCATATTTTGATGATCATGTAAAATATGAAGAGCTGAGTAAGTAGCTATATCCAAATGAGTGGATGAATATCAAACTGCCATATGTCCACCTACCCGAAAAATTGACTTTTTGATTTGGTCGTGTTCTCCGTTAAAATGTCAGTTTGCCTATGCCATTCAAGTTCCAATAAGTGCAAGGCATCCATGAGAAAAAAGCCGTTAAAAAAGTAAGTTTTTTCAAATCCTTTTAAGTCTAACCGTTTCGCATTACAAATTTTCACAAGTCCATTCCGGCCAATCACAGAGCGTAATTTTTTCAACATGGCGTCAGTCTTGGTGAGAATTTCGAGGCTGCGGTGTGTGCTCCCAGTATTTTATAACGAATATGAATGAAAATGTTGAGGAAATTGTGATTGTGGACCCTGATAAAGCTCGGAAAAGGAACAGATTGAAGAGTGTAGCAAAAAAAACGACAGAAAACTAGTGCGAAGTAAGTTTAAAACCCCTTTTTTTCCAACCCACGTGTCAATCACAAAGCATTTTCGTAGTCAACACAGGGCCGTATCGGGTAGAATATAATACGGTAGGTAGGTACTTTTCTACCGATAAATTTTGGTTGATTAACTTCATTGTATTTAATAGAATAAAGACTATATTAGTCTTAATGAGTCCGGCCCATGATATTAGTATTTTTCAAACAACTATAAGTCCTTATGACTCATATCAAAGCAGCATAAGTCTTGTATGGGCATATCAAACTGCTATAAGTCCAAACTGTTTATTAACTTTTACGCCTTTCTATGGGTGTTATAATGGATTTGTTTATTAAAATACGTTCTTAAGGTCACAAGTCAACTGATTAAATCACGGGGCAAGTTCTATGACCATTAAATAATAGAGAAAACAAAAACCTCCATTTCCCAAATTTTGCGTGGACGTGACATACGGCAGTTTGATATTCATCCACTCAAATGATCATGCACAAAGTAGTCTGCCTTGCATTGAATTATTTTACATGTACTTTGCAATAAAGTTAATTTCATATAATTAAAACTGCTAAAAAAAATTATAGAAATATTGAATGTTTTTTTTCTTTGGTGAACTTAATCCAAAATATTTTTTAAAGTACTTATTTAATAATTTACCATCATCATTGTCGAATGAAGAGAACCCCCTGCCTCTTGATAAGCTGTGGCCCTCGTCTATCTTGTTGTTGTAGGCAGGTGTGGAAACCTGAAAACATATTGTCATAAGTAGGTACATGGACATACAAATTTTATTCAGCTGTAGTAATAAAAAAAAAAAAAGATCCCGACGAATTGAGAACCTCCTCCTTTTTTTGAAGTCGGTTAACAAAGACTTAAGTTCTAGTTTAAATCCAGCTTTAGACTACTGATTTATGTATATTTTATGAAATTATCGGATCTAAACCAGAACTATCACTAGTCTATGTTTTCATAGTAGGAGCTATTAGCCTGGAAGTGATGAACTATTCCACTTACCGCAACATCGTCATCCCATTCATCCATTTCTGTAAATAAGAGAAATATATTTTAGACTAGGGTAAAATTAATCTGGTAATATAGGTCTATATTGGGGAAATAACCTTTTCAATTTCTATGGAGAGAAAGAAGATGAAAGGATTTTGAAGATCAGTAAAGTGATTGACTAGCTTGATGATGGGAGTTCTTTTGGTGAGTTATTAGGTAGCTAGTATAAATTCCCATAATTTCTGGATGGTAAGTATACAGTTATGTCCATAATCAAATTGTGTTAGATTTCAAGTTTTCTATTTCCCAGTTTTGCATGAAACTTCGACTTGAAGTTACATAATTATAGCATAGGTACACTGGCTTTAAAAAATACAACTACCTACATGCAAAAAATAATATGCAGTACCTAGCTATAGTAGATAGTTACCTACTCAAGTATTAATGAAATGAACAAAACTTTGCCATCAAACAAATTTACCTAGAACCCCGAAATGACAATCTAACGGCTCATCCTACAGGCATTCTAATTTGAGTTACTACTCAATAATAAAAACGAGACAATCAAATCAACCAAGGTTTGATTCATGAGCTTATGATATTATCTTAGTCAAATTCTACTGTGATGAAGGGAAAATACCTTACTGAAACTGTGAGATTGTTAATTATACAAACCGTTTAGGCGGCATTGGTAACCTATAGGTACAATATATTTTCAAACAAAGCATCGGCGATGTCTGGTAGGAATTGATTCACACGTGCGTGAACTCTAACTTAAAAAATAAAGCATCAAGAGACTCTTCTCGGTAAATTAATGCATAACCATCTTTATCATTAATAATTACGGTAAACAATGATCAACTCACCAATATTTTGTATTATCTGATTATTTTAAAAATAGTTTTATTGTTCTACAAACAGATCAAGCGATGGCAGCCGGCAAAAGAAAAAAAAGAAGAAAAAACAAGATTTCATTTCATTCATTCAAAATAGCAATAAAATTTAAAATATGTTGCCAGATATAAATTTTCATAGGAACTAGCACGAGTCAAGGGATTGTGGTTATCGGTGTTTTTACTCGAGAATCGTTAACCAAAGACAAGTCTACAGAACTACGTAGTAACTTGATCGCAATTTAGGAGTAGACCATTCACAAAAAAAACACAGACTAAATAGAATACGTCAAACAAAACAAAATCAAAAGTCTCAAAACTCAAAACAAACAACAAACGCCTGAAACGCGGGAATTAATTGTTGTGAATTCATTTGGAAAGTCTCTTGAAAGTTTCAATTCAAACAAATATGGATAACTCACAAAGCTCTGATACTTTCTCTACCACTCCTAGTTATACACTAAGAGCTACAACGAAACCTGTATCCTTGTCTTATTCATTAATCATCATGATCCATTCAACGGCTACTGCTGGAGTGCAGCTAGAGTCCTCATATCGAAATGGTCCCTAGGACAGTCACCTCACTCTGTCCTCGGCCTTCCTTGGCCTTCTTCATCCAGACCAATCATCGTAAATAAATGAAGAAAGTTATAACCAATTACTAACCTTAACTTCTACTAACTTTTCTGGGACTGGTTTTCTCCCTGATTTTACCAATGGAAATTTATTTCAGAATTGATGGTTCGTAAAGTAATAACAACTTACTATCCGAAGTTCTTAATTTATAGCTGATTTAAATTTCTTCTGCAATACCTTACTACATATGATTTTAGATAGATATTACTATGTATAAACAGCTGAGGTCCACTTTAGAGGCAGAATTTAGTAAAAATCTCTTGAACGAGCTCCAGAAATCAACATTCAAGTCATATTTTAGTTCAATTTTGCGGGACAGTTCTTCCTGTATACATCAGGTAATAGATTAATAATTTTCAATAAGTTTTTTGTCAAGAGACATAATACTACAGAATTTTAATTTAATATACTCATATATTTTCAGAGCCTGGATATAATATGTGACCTTCTGTATGAGCAAGATGTGGAATTATCGAGGCTCTCTGGAAACATGGAAGATGTTATTAAGCTGCTACAAATGTTGGCCAACTTCTTGAAAAGTGTCGTGGAGTCCTCAACCATGTGCTGTAAACAAATGAAAAGTTTCCCCGTGACCACCGGCCAGATACTAGTGGCAGTATTCACCCATTGCAAGGAAAGGTAAAGTTAATTATTATACTGCATTATTTTATTAGCCATGCATGATACCTACATATATACTCCTGAATATTGATCACTTAAATATCAATATTCCTTTGTTCCAGTGAGCTGCTGTATGGCTCTTACTTGGGCTCTTTACAAAACCAGTTGAAGGAATTGTTCAAAACCTGCCACGACCTACAACTCATCTATTTGACGATTCTGGAAAAACACTTTATCTTTGATCTCACTCAAACTGAAGAAGAGGATATTCTCCTTGAAGGTATTTAACCACTTAAACCTATGTTCTATATTACTTTATTTGGTACTTATTTATGTATTACATGAAATGAAATATTTGTTACAGCTTTGAATATAAATATAAAAATCGGAGAGATAGTGGAAAGCCTAGATCTGAAAACCATGGCAGAGCAATGGAAAGCATACACAATGATATGTGAGAAATATTCCAGTAATGTTATACATAACATTGTTTTTGAGAAATGTACTGGCAGTCTCTCCAAAATGATTTTGAAGAACATGTCCACTGCATTAGAGGTAGATAACTGATAGTAATTGTTTTGAGTTAGTGTGAGGCAGCCAGCCTAATCTGCAATAACTTTTATCGTCTAGCTAAGTATAATACTGTATAAAGAAGTTGCTCCTTGAGATTGGCCTATCTGCAGCAGACAATTAGGGCTTGTTGACGATTAAAGTAATGAACTACTTTTAATAATGAAACAGGCCTACAGGAAATTGCCTACCTAACTTTGCCAAATTTGATTATCATTGGTTTCAGGAAAATCAGGAGCAGAAAATGATTTTACGAAGCTTAAAAGTGTCCAACTTTATCATAAAGATTTTAATGAAAATGTGCATAGCATTGAAGAGTGGTTCCCTGAGGAAACATGACCATGTAGTAGAGTTATTAATCAACATAAACATGTGAGCAATATTTTAAATTACCTTTTATTATTATTATCAGTTATTTTTGCTGCACTGCAGTATTACGGTGAAAGTTATTCGCGATTTCAGAGGCGGGTTCGGGTTTCGCATTGACTTCTCAATTTTCGCAACTTTATTTTTCTTCTGGCAAAAGAATTCCCTGATGAGGGGTAGCATCGGTAGCATAGAGTAACTCAGTCTGGCCTCCTATCTCTGATATAATGTTTCTGTTGCGACGTGAAAATCAAACCCATACACATTTATAATATACTTCTGTTTTCTGTTATGTTTCAGGAATAGTGCACCTTATCTTGTCTACTTGAAGAAGTCTCCGCAACTCGTGAATTTAGTAAACGCTAACGTTGTGAGTGCATCAGAAAGTCTAGTCTCCGAATTACTCACTGACAAATGCTTTGCTGAAGTGAGTACCATCCTTCTTGCGAAAAATATTACCTAATTTCGGACGTGGTGGAAAATCTCATTGCGATTTTTTTGTTTTACATGCCCTTCCGACATGATGATTCATATTTCCAATATCGGACATCATGTGATCGACTCATTCAGATACTTATATATTTTAAAGTATATTCGTAGCCGTAGTTCAATCTGAAACTAGTGTATCTCCTATTAAATTAGACGTCAACTTATACCTGTAATAATTTCAGTGCCTACTGCAATACGACTGTTCCGGACTGACGGGCGACGAGTGTCTCGGTTACATCCTACTCATTATATCGGTCATCAAGTTGTTATTACTGAGAAGCGATGACAACGTGGACGCGATATGGCTTGATCAGTCCACCAGTAATCTGACTGCTTGCATCTTCAATATGCTTCCTTATTGTAAGTGTATTCCTTTTGTATTTCATTGCTATTGCATTTTGTTTGAATAACTACATAAATGAAACAAGTTACGGAAGAAAGTACGTTTTACAGACGGACAACAAAGTGATCCTATAAGGGTTCCTTTTTTCCTTCTAAATACAAAATAAATAAAAAAAGATCCCGAAGAATTGAGAACCTCCTCCTTTTTTTGAAGTCGGTTAAAAAGGACTTCATTTTTATTACTTGCCATCTTTAAGACATACCAAAAACAATTACAACTTTATCGCCTTATAAAACAAAATTCAAAAACGCCTACTCTCTTCCAGGCCACACATGGTCCAACCTAGGCCTGAAGTTTCCCAGCCAGCACCAGGCCGCAGAGACCTGTGGCCTCTACGAGCAGTTACTCTGCCACGCGGCGGCGCTGGCGGCGGGCGCGGGGGCGGGGGTGAGCGCGGGGGCGGGGGTGGGTGCGGGGGCGGGCGCGGGGGCGGCGGCGTACGGTCCCCTCGAGGAGGGGCTGGTAGAGGCGCTGCTCGGCGCCGACTGCTGTGCTGCGATGTTTGCTGCCGATCTGTGGGCGGTTTTAGCTGGGTGAGCTGGTAGACTGTTTTATTTATAATCAATTGACTGTAACATGTGTTACGTTAGGTAAACTACCCCCATAGATAAAGAAGCAATATGAAAATGGCGGATAACATAATTGGAAGTAAGAAACAGTATTGACAGTATAGTGTGAGATAGCATGAGTGCGTCCACCATTTTAAATTGATTCTTTATTTATGTGGTTGTTATACTCGTCAAGATATAATATGCGATATTTCTTTTAATTTCAGGATGGGCAATAGCCAGTTAAATGTAAACCAGCTGACTAACCTGTGCCATGTTTATCAAAAATTAGAAAAATCCGATATGTTCACCTACTCTCCGCAACAAGTACATTTGAGTAAAACCATTGAAATGTTGTTTAAGTTGTTGGACAAAGAAGATAAAATACGTTTTTATAGACAATTTGACTTATCAGAAGAGAATAATACTGGCCTGTGGACAGTCATAAAGCTGAGATACCTGCCCGCCACTGTACAGGGCAAAGCCGAGGATATTGTCTTCAGCAAATTAAAATCTGAAATGAATTCATTATTTTCGGGTAATAAATGTAGTAGGGAAGAAATAAACCGATTGGTGAGTTTGGTTTTATACATAAATATATGCGTCTCTTCTTAATATGCACATAAACATAATCTATCTGGTAACATAATCTTAAACACAATTATTAATATTTTCTGTCTCTAAAAGTAACTTAATTTTTTCAGATCAAATCTATGAAATTAATCTCAACATGTTCATTTATGAAAATGCACACCAATGAGGAGGAAGTTATCAATGCATGGCTGAAGATCTGTTCCAGCAATAATCAGATGAATATTATACAGGACGCTCTGAGCCGGTCAAACCTGTGGTACTTGGAATATATTAGAGCATTGTTTTCCCTAACTGAAGCCATGATTCCAGTCCTCCAGAGAAACAGCGAAGGATTATTAAAAGTAAGTTACTTACAGTTTTCAGTCAGTTAGTAGGTAACTATTTAGTTTTTCCAAAGTTATGCATTTTGATCGGTGTATCTTAACTGTAGCATAACAAAACTTTGTATAGGTAGGTATCTAGCCTAGAAGTTAATATTGGCAGCCTATTTAATTACATTATATTATCTTTTCAAGGTTCTACATGTAACATTGAGCGTTATAACTACGAACAATGTGGAAATAAAACTTATATCACTCAACCTAGTTTTAAAATTGGCACTTTACAATAGCCCAGATGGCTACTACAAGAATCAGATGGATACGATATTCATCAAAATATTCAAGCAGTATTTCAACGAACCTAACACCAATTTTAAGTTCAAATTATATGAAACAATAAGAGCATACTCGACCAATTCTAGGATAAACGATATGATTTGTAAAGTGGTGTCTGAAGATCCGTGTTTAGAAGAAAGCTGGAAATATTTCATGACCAACGGAATGTTGTCCGGAGACAGGATGAGTTGGAAGGAACAGTTGCACCAGACGTCGCAGTTTAGTTACCAGCACAAGTGCCTACAAACCAACAATGTAATAGTAGTGAATGACTCCGAGGACGCGTCAGTAGAGCACTGCAGCGGGAACTTTGAGTTCGCGGATATCGACATGATGCTCAGTTTTGACGGCGACTGCGAACAACCCGCCAAGAAACCTAAACTACAATCTGAAGCTGAAGTTATTGTGAGTCGACTGGAAAGCACCGCTCTAGAACTTGCCAGAGTAAAAGAAAATATTTCTATTCTCGAATACAAGAATAGAATCCTCGATGTATGCCAACAGTTGAAAAATACAGTCAGTTAAATTTTGGTTTGGCTTTCAATTCAAATGAAACACACTTCGTTAATTTCACATTTATATTTATTGATGTGTTAAAAAAACTATACAAATAAGTGAAATATAATAATAACCATACATATAAGAGAAACTTAAAATATATTTAATTGATACTCGGAGGTAATAAGACCTTAGTTCACGTGTCAAACAATACCTAACGTCAGTCGCACTTGCTTCCTATGACTCCAACAACTAGTCTCGCACTTACACCGGCACAGCTGTACAGCACTGTGGCGAGTATAAATGTCATGTAACACAGTAACAATTACAAAATAAATTCTAATTAAATATTATCTAACACTCATAATCCTTCACATAGCTTATCCTAACGCATCTTATTAACTGTCTCGTACATTATTGTGATGGCGCCATTTGTAATAAAATAAAAGTAACTTATAAATTGGCTAACTAGTAAATCAAAATAAAATATTTATATTGCTATCAAATACACAGCAAAGTATAGCATTTCCAATTCAATCAAGCATATGAAGCTTTTAAAAGCGTATATTACAGCTACAACTTAAAGGGAAGAATAATTAAAATATGTAAATAAATTATGGGAATTACAAGAAGTCATTAAACATGTTATCTTGGAATTAAACTGCATATTGTGCATCGATGCCTCATTACATACTACGCACGTAACACATACATACCACTTGTAAAAAGAAGCTAAGGTATATCCTATGCATTGTATTATACATGTATGCGTGCCTACCCACAGTGCTTTGTCCATTAATTATTTTGTGACTTATAATTGTATTTTTCAGGCACCTTAGAGTTATTTGAAATTAAGATATTTTGTGCGAATTTTGTATTTCAGTTATGCCTAAAAATATTTCACAAACAGTATAAAGCGTTTATTTCATTTAGCCAATATTGGAATGGTACAACTTGGGGCCTTACATCTGTAGAACACGTCAACAAGACTAATATCACTTATACAACTATCATTGCTAGGGTCTGCATTATTTACATTGCACATTTTAGTATAAAAGATCAATCACTTCTGAACAGTCGTTGCTCAGTTGCTAGGTATAAGTGATTTTAGCGTGGTTACAATATTATTATAGGAAGTAATTTAGCTAATTACATCTACAAATTTGTTAAATGTTCTGAGGATGGGTTCCAGGCATATCGGCATAAACAATCTCCAATCTATCTACGCATAAGCACCGGGATTACAAACAAATTAATATTGCACGATTCTACTACACGGTGCTTTACAAAATGTGAACTATAAAAATTCTTAGTTAGGCCAATAATATTTTATGATGCAGCTATATGCATCATAAATTCATAAGAAATATTATAGAAAAGTACACATTTTTGCTGATCGGTACAAAATGGAAATTCATTTAAGACTAAGACTTGGCACAAATAAAGTAAGCTGTATCATTTTCACATATTGTTTACTTTTAGCTACTTAAGATTGAGCGAGGAAAGTAAAAAAGATTAAGATTTCAATATAGTCCTGAATGAATTGATCTAATAATTTATACACTTAAAATGACTCACATTACCAATCTTTATAATTATATTCCAATCATTATTTGAGGTTAAATTATATAAATTAAGTCCTAACATCTAAAATACCCTCAGAACAGTTAATATGTATATAAAATTCAGTTCTTTATTAGGATTATTTGGCATCTATCACCAATATTCTACTTTTAAACATGGTATACGAAGGTGTGTCGGTTAATTCGCCTCCTCAAAACAAATAGTCCTTATCGAGAAACATGCATTAGCGCATGATATTAATAATTTATACAATCCCTGCCGAGCCTAAATTTCGTCCGATCTCTCGCACTTCGCTTCGTACCGCCGTCGCACTCTCGCGCCTCACCATTGAAAGCCTGCCGGATCTACCTAACACCTATGGATATTATGTTTCGTGGACAGCTAACCAATTTATGTACCTCACTTGGTATAAATGTGTATCGATTTTGTTGACAGCATTTTATTAGACTGCAAGAAGGTAAAATGCACATGGAGTGTAAAAGAGAAGGAATGGATAGTGGCGCTCGCTAACTAAAGTAGATGCCGAACACAACTCAACCTGATATGTGACGCGTATTGCTATTAAACCGTGAAACTAAACGTAATCACACCGATACTTCACAACGCTCTCAGACCAGCCACAGATTCGCGTAAAACATTCACACAAGAGGCCTCTTTAAATATTTAAAGAACTGTAGAAAAGTTAACCTATTGTATACTAAATATATTTAGTAAAAACTGTAGAAACTCTAACTAAACTTACAGATTGAAGAGTAAACCACTATAACTAGGATCGTCGGGATCCGCGCGCGTGTTGAAAACTCCGTGTCGTCTTGCATCAAATAAAATGTAGTGGGGAATGTGCGGGGCGCAGTGGTGAGGCAGGCGGGGGTGGTGGTGGCCTAGGGCGCGGCGTGGCGGCGCGGTGCGTGGTGGCAGCGCGCGCGCGCCGGGTGCTGCATGGCGGGGTGGCCGCCCGGCAGCGCCGGTGCCGCCCGCCCGCGCGCCGCCAGCGTGTGGTGGCCCAGCTGCAGCGCGTGCTGCGCCAGCTGCAGCGCCGCCGCCGCCTGCGCCCCGTGCTGCAGCTGCTGCATGGTTGCCCCATGCTGTAGCTGCTGCAGGGTCGCGCCGTGCTGTAACTGCTGCATGGCGGCTCCGTGCTGCAGGTGCTGCATGGTAGCTCCGTGCTGCAGGTGCTGCATAGCTGCCCCGTGCTGCATGGCTGCCCCGTGCTGGAGGGTGGCCCCGTGCTGCAAGTGCTGCATGGGCGCACTGTGCTGCGCCTGCTGCATGGCGCCGTGCTGCAGCTGCTGCATGGACGTGCTACCGTGCAGCGACATGTGCTGCAGCTCCGGCGGCATGGCGTACAGCCCTGGCCCTGGCGATGGCGTCTGGAAATAAGGGTTGTCATTTTAGTCACAAATTCAGTACCGAACAATAAACGGCTCTTTAAACAACATCCCACGAACTAGCCACTCTTCCAGACCAGTTTTATTAACCTATGGCACTGCCATCAAAGTCTAATGATTTTATTCATCGTATAAATATAAAATTTTCTGATGAACGTCAATTTTTACAAACTACTCTGCGTTCGGATAAGTGGCTCTTTCTGTCTAAGGAGAAGTACGGAGGCAAGAAACTCTTGCATGCAAGCATCTAAAATACATTTCCCCTATCGTCTCCACCACCACCAGCTAACCATCCTAAACCCCGAGTAAAACTTACATGGTGCGAGTGCTTGATTCGGTGAGGCGGCAGGGAGGGCCGGGCTCAGTAGGCGGACGCCTCCTTGTACTCGGAGTTGTCCATGGTGAAGAAGTCCTCGAGCTTCCACTGCAGCGTCTCGAAGGTGGGCCGCTTGAGCGGGTCCTTGTGCCAGCACTCCAGCATGATCTCGTACAGCGCGGCGGGGCAGCTCGGCGGGCACGGCATGCGGTACCCGTGCTCTACTTGGTGCAGCACTTCTGCGTTCGTCATGCCTGCAAGGAGTTGGGTGTTTTAAAAGTAGAAATACATTAGGAGCTACGAAGAATACACTTTTTAGGAACCTTTGGATGTGCCTTGTGGGGCGTGGCGTGGGTGGAAAATGCCAAAACTGTGCGACGACATTGGCGCCATGCCGCTATTGTTCAGTTGCGGAAAGGAGGCACTAAGAATCATCTCTTTCCATTCGTTGATGCAACTGCAGATGGCAGTCATTTTGTTATTTTTTATGAATAACATTGTCTATAACAGTATAACTAATTGCTATCATTCCTATCGTTAATGCATAAGTAGGTACGTCGTCGTAAGTCGTACCTGGATAAGGTATTCGTCCGTAGGTGACGAGCTCGGTGAGCAGGATGCCGAAGGACCAGACGTCGGACTTGATGGAGAACTTGCTGTAGTTGGCGGCCTCGGGCGCCGTCCACTTGATGGGGAAGCGCGCCCCCACGCGGGCCTCATACTCGTCCTCCTAAACACAGACAGCCAATCAGAACACGAATACATTACCGGCGACGCTGAAGCAAAGACAATTCAGCCAATCAAAAACATGAATACATTACGCTCGACGCTGAAGCGATTCGACGTGCTCGATTGAAATTAAATTTTCCATTCGTGTTTGTTTAACAAAGCTCTGTTTATACTTTGTTTTGAGGATGACAACTATTCAGTATGTAGGGGAGACCGGGGCTGGTTGACTATAGGGGTAGGTAGACTAACTACCAAAAACTCGTTCGACGCCATAGCCTTGAGCCAACCAATGAGGCATGAGAGTTCCTCACCTCCCCCCGCACAGTCACCGGCGGTGCGGCGTGGCGCACGCACAGCGTTTGAGAGAAGGAGCGTAATATTGAAAAATAACACACGTAAGTAATTATTTTTGTCGTCACGTTAATTGTAATAATGCCTATTTATTCATGGTTTCTGATTGCCAAAGTATTTATAAGGAATGTTTGATTCATGTTCTTTCTTTTATATATTATTCTATTTGATTTCCACGCAATTTTAAGGTTATGACACGTGCTTAAAAATTATAAGGTACCTCGGGGCTGGTTGACTAATGTATAATGGGGCTGGTTGACTAGCTGGTCAACCAGCCCCATAATATAACAGATGTTTTACATGTAAAAGAAAGTCGGTATTTATGAAATTTTATCAAAAAAATGTTGTTTCAGGAAATTTTGTTTCAGAATAAGGAGAGAAGTGACGACTCTGAAAGTGAGGATGAAACATTTTGTTTGGAGTGCACTGAACCCTACAGTTCTAGTATTTTAGGAGAAGAATGGGTTCAATGCACTGGATGCAAGTTGTGGGCACACACAAAATGTGTAAACAGCAGGAACATATTGTTCTATGAGTGCAAAAATTGCACTTCCGATTTAGAAGACTGATTGCATAGTATGATCTCCAAAGAATAATTTTATAATTAACAAATATATAATTATTATAATAATATTTAGATTATAATTTAATTATAATAATATTTAAATACTTACATTAAGACTGTTACCAAATAGTAAAAATAATTATAATGGTTAGTTTACGACTTTTTATAAACTTTACTCATTTGGTAAATGAGTAAAGTTTATAAAAAGTCGTTTAGTTTTGTTTTAAATACTTATAAGAAAGTACGCTTGGTTTATTATTAGGTAAAAAAATTGCTTTATGTTCAAACATTTGATTGTTTATTATTATTTTATTTTCATTGTGTTTAATTGAAGTGGCTTAACATCGCCCATTGATTTCAATAAATAAAAATTGTATTACACCGGTTTTTTAAGTCTTCCTATCCTATTTTCTAGCAGATATTTGCTCTTACAACTTCATAGGTCAACTTACCCCAGACGAATAGTCAACCTACCCCAGGAATGGGGTAGGTTGACCAGTTTTTCCTATCACACAAAAACTGGCCTGTACTCATTATTATAATGAATAACACGCTTTTTGCCACTTTTTTTCAAAGCTTAATAGTATACCTATTAATTGAACCCGTTGTTTAAATAATAAACTAGATAGAAATAAAAATAAAAATATTTAAGCTAAAAATTGGTCAACCAGCCCCGGTCTCCCCTATGTCAAATTTACAAGTGCATTCAGTTTTAGTAAAATATTTAAAAATATCCTTTACATTTTGAATGACGACGTCACAGTAACCGTAAACATGAGCAGAGTAAAATCAAGTTGCTAGCGCAATGGATTCGAATTACCTACACGTAACGAGAACTTAGCTTCAGTTGTTAACACATGCATATAGCATGCGTATTAAATTATAATGTCAATAGGAGTAATAGTCTTTTTTTGAAACAAAAAACATTATTAGCCTGCTGAGATAGAGTTGTTGTAAATGCATTTAGCTGAAATGGTTTATTTTGCTGCTATAAAGAAATGTGGTGTAAAACCACAACATCAATGTAGGAAAGTTCGATGAAACCTACTTCATCGTGGCTATTGCTCTAAGAGCGATTATCATTATCTTTAGATCTCTTTTGAAAGTGGCTCAGTCTGTGTATTATAGTAATTTGTTGCGATTGACAAATAATGTTAGGAAATAAATTTCACAACTTGATTCACTTGCCTAAATTCATTTGGATAATTTAAGATATTATAAAGTACACTATGATAGAAGGTCATAGGAAGTCGCATATCACTAAGTAGTTTTGTAAACCGAACATTCGTTTATACGAAACGCGCCGAGATACATGCAATACCATCCATGAAAATTGCCGTAAATGTAAAATTTACATAATAAACAGCAGACATGTCGACAGCATTGGTATTTCAAATAAACCTAGATTTTGTTTTACCTGTCAGACTAGCTAAATTGCAATTGAATTTACAGTTGAGATTATGCATACTGCCTAGTGAGAGATCATCAACCATAACAACAATAATGTACTGTGTATACAGACATGTCTATGGCAGCTAGCAGATATCAAGTGTCGCTTTGTGTAGCGAGCATGTCCCACCACAACTGTGAACAACTCCGTTCACACGTCAGATCACTGACACTAAAATAAAGCTGAATAAACACGCTACTGGTTGTCTGGTTATGATTGACAACCGTGCCTGTAGACTAGACACAGTTGTGTTAGTCTTGCTTCTGGCTTCTGCATAGAAAACTACTGGTATGATTTATTATGCTACCACAACAGAATTTCAAGGTCAACTTGACGAATAAAGAATAGAAGCCAACTATGATTTGTAGTAAGTTCTCTTGGTTGATATTATTCTTAATATAAAAACGTATCCTACGGCCCTTCTTTTAAAGAGGCTTTTACGCGGTAAGAATAAGTTTTGTTGACGCGATTCCGCTAATTGGCCGTAGCTGTCCGAAAACGCACGGATTAGGCGCCACATCTGAATCTGAAAAGTCACTCGGTCCGTGCTTACTCTTATCGTGTAAATGCTCAAATCTAAACCATCTATCTTAGCTCCCGTCAAAACCCCAGCCCATTTACCTTAATAAGTCTAGCCAGGCCGAAGTCAGCGATCTTCACAACATTGGACTCAGCCACGAGCACGTTCCTGGCGGCGAGGTCGCGGTGGATGTAGTTCTGCGACTCGAGGTAGGCCATGCCGGCTGCGATCTGCGCCGCCATGTCGATCAGCTGCTGCAGCTTCAGCCCGCGCCCCTTGCCTGCCGACAACACGTCGTCAATAAGCCCGACAACTGACGCGATGAGCGCGCTTCGGTTCACGGAAGTTGAGAGCGATGCCGAAAGAAGGAGGGTTGAATAAAGGACATGTTTCTCCCACGCTTGTATGCTACAATAGCAGTAGAACAGCTTACGTACATGATAGAAGATGCTTCAGCAGATTGGTCAAGTTACGTGAACCGAATTGTAGCACATACGGAAAGGCTTCGTAAAGTGCCAAAAACCGTTCCCAAACTCGAGTTTGCCAGTTGTTAAATTAGAGAAAAGTTAAAGTTAGCAATAAAAAGACTGGCGTGAATAAATATCGTGACGAATCACGAGTTTGACAACGGTTTCTGTTTGAATAGAAGATAAATAAAACAGTTTCCAACATAATAGGCAGAGTTTGATGGTTTATTAGGGAGCATTCGCTGAGAAGGAGGTACGAGTGTGTTCGGAGCTGAGTTGAAGAATGACTGACGTGCAGTTTGTGAATATTACGATGTTTCAAATTGTTAGGTGCTGACAACATGTAATAGAGTTAAGCGCATGGTCTTCATTTAGTTAATTTTTATACTATACTTAACTATTATAAGCTACTGTGGTAGTTCATTCATACATGTGTATTTTATTGAATATTAAGGTTTTGTCCTTTCCTCTAAGTATCTCTACTATTTTTGAGTCACGTTGCGGCAGACGTATATTTAGACCGAGAATTTAACCACATGTTTGTCTACTTTTTCAAGTTTCATAATAACAGAGCAACGCAAGACTGGTAGCTCGCATGCAACTCATGCTCACATGAAAGTACACGCTTCAAAGATAATATGACTCGTCATAAATGAAATCCCATGGCTTTATTTTATTATTTTTAAGGCTCACCTGACTCTTTATGAGGATAAAGCTTCAAGAATTCTTTAACTGTCGCCTCTGACCCTGCCGATCGATACTCCTGCCATTTAAGTATTCTGATGGGGTCCACCATTGTTGCTAAAGAAAAAATCTATGTTTGTACTAATCCCAGTGTAGTCACACATCTATAGAACGCAGGTGTTAAATTGAATATGTTAATCAACAGGGGTGCTCTTAAGAGTCAGCAAGTGTAAAGTGTGGTATTATGGATTCTCACCTTGCAGGTAGTCGAGCAGCGAGCCGTTCTTCATGAGCTCGGTGATGATGTAGATGGGCTCCTCGAGCGTGCACACGGCGTACAGCTGGATGAGCTTGCTGTGTCGCAGCTTCTTCATGATCTGCGCTTCGGCGAGGAAGTCCTTGGGGTCCATGGTGCCGGACTTGAGCGTCTTGATGGCGACGGGCGTGGTGTTGTTCCACAGCCCCTCCCACACCTCGCCGAACTGGCCGTGGCCGAGCTTGCGCACGAACTTGAGCGACGAGCGGTCGATCTCCCACTGGTCGCGCGTGCGGTGCGACAGCCCCTCCGTCACCGGCTTCTCCACCTGCAGACCACACACCACACTCTCAGCATTTACGTACAATACAATACCAGAACAAAAAATACAGAAACAAAAACTTAATATTAAAACGATACAAAGAGGCGGCCTTATTGCTTATTCTACCAGACAACCTTTGGATGGAAGACAGTGAGTTTATATACGGTTGTGGATATTACATAACAATAACTGTCAGGTGAGGCAATTATTGGATTCACTGCATCTTTTCGACAGACAATGGAGGTATTACTTGTTGTGTGTCACCTATTAGTGTCAGTGAGAAATATGTAACTTTTACGCACGACCATTTATGTAATGTAAAGATCAGTGATTTACCGAGAAACTGCTGACCGATTGACGTAGGTAAATATGAAATACCTCTAGTCGTAAATACGTCAGCGGATTTCCACATAGTACGATTGTGCCACTAATGTTATTGCACATTTATAGGCAGCTACCCTAGTGTTGGGTATTTATAAAACCAAACTGTTTTAAAAAACATACAACTATGTGTCTACATAGTACCTACCTATACTTGTATAAAGAGAATACGGTTAAATTTGCAAACAAGTGTTTTGTTTGAACTGAATCGTGTTTCATATTTAACTTAGCGCACGCGGCTTAGTCATAACAATTAAGTTATGGAAAGCAATCAAGAGTGTATTCAGTAGCATTTCATTATGACAGGTAAATTGTTTCGCAATAGCCACGCTAACGAGCTAGGCAATAGCGTATAGCTGACGCATAAATAACTCATAGATCTGGACAGAACTAGTTCCTGAGACATTGTAAGGGCTCGGGTTCAATATCAAGGGTACAGAACTAGACGTAGAGGCGCTGGCCACGAACCATTACGAGGCAACCTGACTCTATGACACTATTTTTATTCACACCGTATCATATTTGTTCCTAGTCACTATGAAATATATTGTTTAGTAGATGGCGCCACTTTCTATGGTCAGATTAATCATAAACATGTATGTCCCTCTTTTTTTCATGAAAGTATTTTCTAATTCACAGTTAAGGTATTCAGATTAATCAGTATAAAACATTTACTGCTGTGTGGCTGACGAAATAAGGAAACCATTACACCAAAACAATCCTTTCATCAACTCTTATTTATATTCCTAATCTAGCAATAGTCTTCGTAGATCTGTAAGCTAACATCGGAACAGGCACCGGCCGAGACATAGTACTACTTAGGCCCGGGTCTCCTATTTTCGCTGTAAGTCGCGTCCAGCGTCGCGCCGTGGGCCGCGTCACGATGCTCACTATAGAAATGTACTGATGCGGTCTCCCTCACACGTCGACGTTGGCGCGTAGACATAGTGAGCATCGTGACGCGGCCTACGGCGTGACGCTGGACGCGATCTACGGCGGGTAATAGGAGACCCGGGCCTTAGTTCCGCCCGACACACTTCATCGCTCTTCATCGTAATTGCTCACCTAGGTCTACTATTTACACTCACGAGCAATGAAAAAGTTCCACTTCCACTTGCCATTGCCGTTTCATAATAAATGTCACTGGAACTGTTTCATTGCTCGTGACTCTTGTTAGTGTATTATAATAATCAATTAGATACTACGTACAGCTAAACGTGCCTGAACGGTTTACGACCTTTTATTTAAACGCTAATATTATTATTGATGTAATTATTAGACACGGTGTATTTAACCTAGATGCTAACAATAAAAGTTAAATTCGCAATACCTTCGTTGGCGGCATTACCTGGTGTAATTTCGTCACGAGCGACATAGCAAACTACTTTCATGAAGCATTGTTAGAGGACATCAGGTCTACGAAGACTTATTATTATTTGCGCCTACTATTCCTGTGCGGGCTTGATAACTATAATTACCTTGGCAGAACTTACTGAAGAATCTGTCACCGGAGAAAAAGGTAAAATTAACAAGCAATGTAGGTGTTTGCAGTGCTGATTCATAGAATATCAACTCTCATTTGTTTTGCTTTGATACCACAACAATGGATTTCCTGAACAAACTTGTAACCTAAATGGAGGTTAGTCATTCTGCACAATTCTTACTTGTAGAACTAATACAAAGATTTGAAAATTCGCGATCCATAAACCGACATAGACGATGAAGAAACTTTTCCTAAAAAAATAATCTTGACTTTTAAATTAAAATATGTTACACTTACTACTGTGTTTATTAAAAAAATATTTATCTATGTACCTAAACAAATACTTGTTACTAGATAGGTAAGTATCAAGATATGGTTAAAAATCGCCAAAAAAATATTTGCAGAATCATGGCGTGACTGTAAAATGAGTAGATCGTGCAGTTGATGTAACCGTCAGTTAGTTGCATAAAGCCAAGAGGATCGTTATACAATCGATCATATTGAATCTGCGGATGATGGCCGCGGCCGAGTCGCCTATTGCGAGCCTCCGACTTCTCCCGACTACCAACCGCACTATTGTTGGGAAATACCAACTACTTACAGCCTTCGTCAACGTTTTGTACATAAATAGATAATAAAATATGTTTCGCTATAGAAATATATGCTGATTTGCCACCAACAACTGCTGCTTCTTAGCATATAATACGATAAAAATAGATGATGAAGTACTTAAAATATTACCGCTTTACCGTAAATTGGAAAGAAAATAAACATCACAGATTAAAAAGCAACAGATGTTCAAACTGACACTTCATGCCTAACAATGACACGAAAGACGTCTTTAAATAAAACAAAAGACATCATTAATGCAGATTGCGTCAGATTTTATAACATTTTTAAATATTTACCTATAACCGAACAGACGTAAAAATCTAGCAACGATGATTTTATTGTATCTTTTGATCGAGTTAAAAATGTATTTCTAAAAAACACGAACAACTTTTCAAGATTGTGAAGCAAACGAACCGTTGCCAATGCATCACCAGAGCCAACTTAACCCTGAGCTTTGGACCCTGAATTACATGCATTAATTATTTCGAGGTGGTAGGCCGTGCTAAGGCTTTGGGCAGGTCAATCGATGCCCTTCCTTCTGACTAACAGCAGTTCGGTGAAGCTAGCCAGTGAGTGGTTATTGTTATAATAATTAAAATATAACAATGAGAAGCAACAAGTATTTAGTTGGCGTGTCGAAATCGGGGCTATCTCAACCTTGCGGCGCCGGTGGACGGCGGGTTGTCGTAACTGGAGCAATATGCGAATTTTTAAACAAGTTACATAACATCAATTTAGTCAAGACTTTTTGAGTTTTAACAAGCGATTTTGATTGCTTATTGGAGATTTTTTGAGATTGTTTCCAGGCCGAATCAATAAAAGTTTTTTAACTTATGGACTATGTGTTGGAATAATTTGATAAATGGAGATGTGCAACTGTACTGGCACACGGAAACATTATATTCAAATAGTTGTAAATCACGTGATAAGTTCAATAAGCGCAACGTCTATTTTTATTTTACATAGCTAATTAATTTATTTTTATATTGCTTAAGACTAATGAGCTCAAAGACTGCACAATATTTATTGCCACATGCACTGCTTTTGTTATTAGGTTGGAATTTACACGTGTTTATACGATCCAGACATTGTTCTCTTAGTTATGCTTCGATGGCACAACGGTGCGTAAGCTCAGCTATTTGTCGTTGCAAAACATTTCTACTCGGTAAAATGCAGTAGAGTCAGAAAGAATCCTGGTTCATTTCACACATATTTTCTGGTTAATTGCGGGTAATTCAGGAAGCAATCGGCAAAGGGCAGAAGCATCAATGCAATATACGATTTGGCGGCGCGAGTGTGAAATGTGTTAAATGCCGCATATTTCTGCGGTACAGTTAAATGGCAAGCGTTCTTCGTAAAAGAAAATAATCGTCCTTGGATGAATTTAAGACACCCTCTGCCAGTTCAATGCCTCGTAAATACTTCTCTCTCGCGGCTAAAGATCGCCATCGAATACCATAAATTTTATAGGTGTTCCGATATTGAAATGCGAATTTATGTGCTTTCATAATAATAAATAACACTATTTATTTTTATAGTATTCGACCTTGCAGTTCCTGCGCAGCACAAAAATAATATTGTTCTGAAAAATATCTTACTACAGCTTTCATCTTGAATTTATTAGTCTAATCTTTGAACTGTGGTTATTGTAACAAACATTATTATTATTATTAAACTCTTTATTGAACAAAATAAATTGTTACAAAGGCGAACTTAATGCTAGCAGCATTTTCTACCAGTTAACCTTTGGTGATGTTGAAAAAGTGATTGGTAGTGCTTACGATAGAAGATGGTCTAAATTGAATACTAACCAAAATATTAATATAACTATACCAATACAATATAAGTAAATAATTATATACATGATACATACATACATATATTACATACATACACATATACATACATAAACTTAAAATTACTATCATCAAACATATTTTGTTTATTTAAAATATGGACTCAAAGTAACGAAGTAGGTAGTAGGTAGGTACAGTTCTGAATTTCATGGCTGGTCAGGAATACAAGGCAAAGCGTGAACACAAGACAATAGAAAACATATTTGTAAACAAGAATGTTTACCAAGACGTCTTCGTACGCTTGCGATTATCTTTTGAAGCATACGCAAATTACTAGGAATACTAAACCAAGGTGGGAACTTGCACATATATTATACATACTAGTACCTATTTAAGTGCCTTCAATTTATCTGCCTCCCTAAGTACTAGGGAATCAATCTATGCAAGAGATGTATCATATCAATCAACACGCGGTACCAGATACGTTTCACGGTGACAGCATAAACAATTGAACATTCTCTTCAAAAGTACCAGGGGCACAGACCACGGCAAGAGGCTCACCTGAACGCAGGCCTTGTTGAGCGACACGCAGAGCCCGTCGGCGTCCTGGCTGTAGTGCTCCACCAGCTCCTGGAGAGTGCGGAAGGTGGTGCGCCGCGCGATGAAGAACCCGCCCTCGTCCAGCTGCCTGATGCGGTAGTGCTTCACCGTGTCGCCGTCGCGCACTGGAACAAACCGGACCGTGATGGTGACTAGGGCGTTTGTGTTTCTACACGAATATTGTATCGGTGCGTGACACTTTAATGTCGAATTACTGTAGACATCAAAAGGTTTATTGGAATTATGATAATATGGTAAATAAGGGTGAAGAAAATATGGGTAATAAATATAATAATTATCTACAATCATTCAATTCTACAATCATCATTCAAACGCTACAGCCGTTAAAAGATCCATGCGTAAACTTATCGAATATAATCATGTTTGGTAGACCGTAAATAATGAAAAGCAAACGGTGATTCACCAAGAAACAAACAAAGGAAATGAGTTTGCAAATCCCTAATTAGGGGGGAGGAAAATAACAAACCTATGGCAACGTTTGGTAACAAAAATGTAGTGACAGAATTCAAATGATTGGGAGATCCTTATAAGCAACCGGAAATTGATAGATAAACAGGAAATTATGTTAAAATGCAATACAAACAACGTTCCTAAGTTAAGGATAAATCTGGCAAAACATTCTTGGAATAATTAGCACTGGTAGCCGGTCCAATATCCTACTTAGTTTATGCTCGGATTGTTTGCCAGAAGACTTTATGCCGAGACCTTCAATAACTTTAAACAGAAAGTTAACTAACGAACGAATATAAACATCATCGTCACCCAATAATTATCTACTTCTAGATCCAAGCAGTTTGTCTGCCCTCGGCCTATTTGCTGACTCCTGCATCTTGTACATGCTCTTGTTGGGGCAGACTCAAGTTATGAAACGGTCTAGTTATTGATAAAGTTTAACAAACAATTGTCGGCGCTATACATGACCCATATCCTACTTAGCTGCACGTTACAAAATGTTTTCAAGGGAATGTACAGAAATAATGATTATTTGAAACAACGCCGGTTTAACCCACGGGTTTGAGGTGAACCTTTAAAGACCAGAAGGAAGCATGTTGAGTAATCTTAGTGGACATCAATTTATTTAAACCCTAAGCTGAACTATTATGATTGTGTCATTTGAACACTATATTTACGGAAGAGTCCTACATTACGTCATTTGTTTATAAAAGGTATTTAGGATAGTTTGATTGACTCCCTATTGATAATTATTAGATTGCGTGCAAACATCTCGGATCTTAATTTACTTGCTAGAATTTTCCCAACACCTCAATGGATCATTAGATAAGTTTTTTTGCGTGAAAAAAGCAAACAATGACCATTTAACTTGTATATCTTCTCTACACATAATATTGAAGGAGACTAGTAGTAGGTACATAATATCTAACATTGAGAACAATGTGAGTCATTCCAGATTACAGAGCCTTCATATTAGATACACCGAAAGGAATTACATTTATCTTCTGTTATATAAAAGTAAAGGTAGGTGAATTGACCACCTACGAAGTCAATGAGAACAATGCAACTATAACTAATCCTAAAGGAGACCAGTGGTGCAGCCTGCACATCGCCACACATAGGCACAAGTGGTTATAGTTAAGATTTACATGTCTAGTACTTGAAGTAGGTATGAGTATACCTGGGTATTGTTGAATAATCTCACGTGGAGTTATTACAAATCTAACGCTTCAAGCTTAAGTTATTATAATCATTGATTATGTATCCGTTTATTGGAACGAAATTGGTTGAATTTAAATGTTCAGAAGTCAGAACCAACAACTCAGGACCAGCTTTTAGTGTTTAAAATTGAATAGTAAATAAGTAATTGATAACATTTACATTGCAGGATGATAAATCATACAAGGATAATCCAACTCACTACGCTCAACTGTAGCAAAACAAGTTTAAATGCGGCACTTAATCTGCAACATTAACAAGCTCTTTGTCTAGGAATCGATTAGAAATGTATTGAATGGAAAGGTTCGAGGACTTATCGAAGTGTTCATTGTACAATTACAAAGGTGCTCAGTATGTGCACGGCGTAGTCTGTACGCGGGCCTGAAGGGCCACTCTAGATTACAAAAAACGAAGTTTTGAAGCGCTAATGCTCTAACCACAGTACTATGTCATTGCCTTAAACGTACGTGCCGTTTGTTCGTTTTTTTGTTAAGCTACATAGAGTGACCTCCTGGACGGCGCACCGTCCATCAATGTCGTTTTGCATCACATGAACTAGCGCGTCGCTGAGCCGAATCGCAACTACAATGTGACATAAAAGTCATTTACAATTCCCACTTGGATTCAAGACGTCTGCATCGAAAGTCACATGTTGAAGAACGTATCAAAAAACGGTCACTTTTTGCGCGTTTACACAAAACAATTAAATATGTTTTAGCAAAATTAGCAAATTAGTGGAGATAATTGCTTAATAGGAATCACCTTACATAACCGTGATCTTTTTCTTCCATAATTGACTCATTAGGACGAAATTAATGCTATAAGTTAATGGCAGACCTAATTTATTTGCTGAGAGAAAACAAAATTACCCAGAACCGAAACCGCTGATATTTAAAATGAAATTAATTAGTAATGTCGTATGTAGGCTAGGAATGCAGTGTGAAGTCCAAAACTCGTTTTATACGTTGTAAGTTCCGTCCGGGTCGATCGCATGCAGTTTCCTTCATCATTATTATTCGTTATAAACATTGTGCAGATTAGATAGCAGCGGACACGCTATTGTTGTGTTTGAAACAGTTAATCTGCTAATCAGTACAAGTTTGTAAGCAGACTACTAATTGATCAGTTTTTATTCCCACGGACCCGAGGCTCGAAGCTTCAAGTTGCTTAGAAAAAGTGGAACCGGTTTAGTGATCGCAGGGCTGGATACTTCGAGAACTAGTATCACTGCTAATGGGATAGGCTGCACTAGAAATAGAAGCACAGCATACTATGTATGTATGTATAGGTACTTACATACTTCACATCTATATACCTACTAAACACCTAAAGAGTTGCACTAAGTTTGCCATCGATCCAAGACCATTAACCTTTAGCGTAGAAGGTTCCTAAAATTGCATCTCGCTGTCATCTTCAGGCAGACCGAGATTATCTGTTGAATCTTCGGCAAAGAAAGCGTTGACCCCGCCGGTGTCTGGCTGCCCAGACGACGGCGAGTGAAAACTACGTATACGTTTATGATAGGGCGGTCTGACTGTATCGATTCTTTCTACGTGTTGAAAACAAAAAAAACACAAGACAAGAGCCCTCTAGTTAGCTGAGGTGGCGCTTGAACTGACGTGGCCGAGAGCCCTTCACGGGGTTCACCAGTCAAGCACGCAGCTTTTAAAATGTACGGGGCACATTTTAGCTAAAAGGGCCATGGTAGAAGTTATAGTTGTGGCATATCAAAAACAAGCAGCTGATAAAACGCCAACCTGTTTGAGAACCACGCGTGAGACGTTATAAAATTAGTAAATAAAGTGTTAAAAATAAGATGAACTTACATAGAACAGTTACCCACCTGATAGTGAGAAGTCGTTGTGGCGGCTCTCCGAGTCCCGGATGAGGAAGGCGCCATGTTCGTTCTCTGGCAGAAGCAGCTTCTTTTCAGCTTCAATCCGTTTTATTTTTCGGAAGTACCATCTGAGAACAAATACATGTTTTGTTCAAATAAAGTATGATTATGATTATATGTAATAAAATAATGCAAATGAGCGTGAATGAAATTATCTCCACTTCTAACTACATCAAAGTATAATTACACCAGTTATGATTATATCCTCACAATGCGGTCAAATCTACATATACATAAGATATATTATGTACATAGCTATGTAACTATAATAAACGTTTTGAAGGTTTTTAAATTTAAAGTGTTTTCCGAAATTATTTCAAGAACATCAATCTTATAAAAAGCTCATATTGAAGCTCAAAATACTTGCTCATAATTTTTATGATAATAGTGACATAACGATACGAATACCTAGTAAACTATAAATCAGTGAGTGCAGATAGCTTTGAACACGAAATAACGCTACATGTACATAATTAAGCTCACAGAACAGGTTGTACAACATTCGTTCTTAACAAAACGGCACAAGTCCGTTGCCGTCTAGGTTGGTTGTGCGGAGACAGCCGATGACTCAACGAGCTTCGATGAATAAAATATGATTTTACATTCTGCGGGCGTCGCCTCACCACTCGGGGACAAGAGCAGTGCCCGCCTTCTAACATGAACACCGAGAGCCGAACAATGAATCGTAATTTGTCGTGTTATAAAACAACTGCACCGGCCCGCTGTTGGAGCGAGCTGGTCGCCAACAACGAGTATGCGCGTGCGCCACACACTCGCCGCATGGGAAGAGGAGATTCAAAATAATAAAAAATACTGTAATTTATAGAATTGCGATTATGTAGGATACAGGTGCTCTTCTCATGTATAAGTAGTAAAGGCCATAATAATATAGTAAGTAGCTAAGGAACGTTTAACCAAGTAGCCTATGTAAATAATTAACATTGTGTAGCGGTACTAAGAATCGTAATGTATGTAGTATAGATAGAGATTGCATTGTTGGGAAAATCGATTGCGATAATGTCTATTTTGTATGAGTCACACAGGCAAGATTGACTAGTAAAGGCCAACTAGCCATTTAAGAAATAGCAGTTCGTGATATTCTAAATGCAAAACAACCGATCTTAGGACGAAGTGAAATGTATACGCTTCCGTGTTTAGATAAAATTACACACATGCAACAATATCAATACGATTATTACCTACGTTTGTGAATATTGTAGTTTTATTGCATATTACAAGCATGCAAGCATTAGCTAGTTATTCATAAGTTTATGTATACTTATATTGGTTCTAGTTTATTGGTAGGACAGTATGGTAGAGTATTAGTAATTCCCTATTTTAGAAACAATGAGATTGCTAGAGTTCGTGACTAAACAACCACTAGCTAATCAATGATTGCTATTTGTTGTCGGAAGATTTTCCGCTAAAATCACGGATGATGCCTCAATCCATAATTATGGAAACCGCTTGAGGTTACCGTAAATAATAACTACAATTCTATGTACCTAAAGTAAGGAACAGAAATATGAGATATAGAAAATCAGTTCTAATATTCTAAGATAGGAAAAACACATCCTATATACACAAAAATGTTCATCACATTGAAGTAAACTCTTAATTCGATTACTCCAAGGGATTGCAACATGTATTCCCGTTCCAGCATGCATTAGTCCAAGTCAGTTCAAGGTTAGGACTGGGCGGGGATGATGTAAATCGATGTTACATGTGCCGACCAACATTCCATATTGGTAGCTGAAATTAAATCTGCAGTTTTTATGGAAGTGTAGTAAAGATTACTTTGGACTTTAAAACCACTCTCACAAAAATCTTGCATAGTCTAATTTAAAAATATGATGTTTAAAACGTGTTGTGGTTGGGGCAGTGTCTATCGGTTCTTCGGCGGAACTCGTTCAATGACCCAACACGAGTCGCTACCTCCCTACATTCTTGAACGTGACCGTTTTATACTTTTTCTCGAGTTGCCGACTGAATTTCGACAGTAGGTTCAATACTTTGACATGTAGCAAACTTCGAAAACACATAGATCGACAAGTCATAGCTTCGACAAGACACAGCTTCGACAGACAATGTTTAGACGGCGAAGTCTCTTTTAATCTTCATCATCACATATATCACCGTCTTAGCATGTTTCGCCACATCACCTCGTACGAGCATCCGCCAACAGGGGTTTTTGCATAACAGATCTATTCAACTTAAAAGAAATAAACAAGTAGCAATAATAAAGTACTTACATTAAATATACACTGTTGGAGAACGGACGAAAGTGAAATCATGTGGTTAAAACATTGTCTAAATCATAAACAAAGTATTATTGTTAGAAAACTCAAAGACGACGACGATAACTGACATGTTATTCAAACACATTGACAGAAAATGGCTCGGCATCATGCATGGCAGAACGGTTTTATTCGCATGACATGTAAACATTTATTATTATCTACATAAACACAAAATAGGTAAATCATCTATTTACAAAACTAGAGGAGTTTAGTAACGCCCTAAGTTGGGTGTCATCGGATGCATGCATGCAGAAATCGTGTGATTGGCAGGGCATTTTTTCTGAAAATGTAACTACACGCAATTGATATCCAGATTAAGATGATACTTCCTATTACATGTATTTTACGCAGGTTGTTACAGGAAAATTAGAGGTGCAAAAGCCATAAAATAAAGCCATGAGAAAGGGCGCAGTGCCCGATGCTATTAATACCTTCGGGAAAACCTTGCCTCGTGCTAAGGGCAGACTAGGGCCATGGATCATTTACTAGCTAAAGAAGGTCAAGAAGGAACACTGTCGGAATATAGAGCATTCGATCGATTTTTATAATCAATCCTCATCATTAAATTTTATTAATAACATTGTTGCTGAAATGAATAATAACATTAAAAAGTTGGTGACAGATCTGTAGTGGCATATTGATGATGTTGTATGTTGCGGCCACCGAACTAGATGTCTGTGCGACCTTGACCCGGTTGTGGAGAAATCCAATTCATGATCACCAAGCACGACTGAGCATGACGTGTCATTCAAACAATCGAATCACCCAGACAGGGAGCCAAAAAGTATCCAAGAATTTATGCAGTAGAATGCGTAGTGCAACTTACATTGATCGTCGTGAAAATAGTTGTGAAATGAGGACACTGACCATTGGCTAAACTTTAAGTGGGTATAAATCTAACCATACCTATCTAATACATACATATTATAAATAATCATAAGCCTGTAATTGCCTAAATCCTCAACGCTGAACATAGGCGTTATAATAAACATAACATTTGTAGTAATTATATTAAAATTGTATGACAAATTATTATACGACTATGTATTTAATGGAAATGTTACAAAACGATATAGCAAATTTATATTTTACGCTAATAGGGTAAATCTAAGTCATAGAGAAAATACACAAAGCGTTGACCGACAAGAAGCAAGATTCTGAGAACGTTGTTTGTTTAGAGTGAGCCACTCTGTGCAAACAAGGTTAGACGACGCGAAATGTATTCTTAAAAGTTTCAATTGCAGATTTTGGAAAGTTCAAACACAAGACTCCAAACAAATACTGGCACCTGGCATCTAGTTTCGTCGAGATAGATTGATAAAAGTGAAAATACTTATCTCAAAAATTGCAATAATAGTACCTATATAACATGTTGTATTTAGATAAACATACAAGAACAATAATATGTTAAAGGACTAAATCATAGTTCAGGACATAATATGACCAATAACAAGTATTTAAAAAATTGCAGAATTTAGATACAAGTCTGGGATAGTGACGCAGACGTATTGCGAGGTGCTCAAGGTGGGCGAATTGGAAATTCCTTGCATCTCGAAACAAGGATTCTGATTAAATTACATAATGCAGCATGACATCAATATAGCCTTGTGTTTTTTTTTACAGTTCGATTATTTTGGAATCATAGTTAAGCAATCATAATATGAAACTAAAACAGCAGAATAACGATGCACCTTTTTAACAATGGAACCTCAATATTAAAATTCACACTAACATAAATTACCGAAAAACATAAGGAAGTATTCCGGATACCGTGACATCATGACAGGTTACGAATTGTAATTGATAAGAGCCCTTTGACCCGCGTCTGCTGGCGCCAACTGGCCGTATGAATTCCGTAACTTTCGCTCCGAGAATTTTATAATAACGAGTCAAGTCGCGCGGCGCGGGTCGTTAAACCGTGCATGCCTTGCAGCCCACATTTTTTTTGCTATGCAACTCCTGGACGCTGCCTAGATGGGAATCTAATAATAGGGTCCCGCTCTTAATGGGCAGGCCCTTCGTTTAAACGCTCTTAGAATGTTTTGCGAGCTAGAAACAGCTCGTTTAAACGCATCACATACTTACTAAGTTGTTAAATGCTTTTTTTATTAGAATCAATAAACGTAGGTGATATAAATAAAATTGTATGGTACAAAAAGTATTACATAACAAATAATAACTATGATAAACACGTTGTTGACGTTTATATTAATTGGATTAAATACCTAGGATATAACATAATTGACAAGAAATTATATCAATTACCTATAACTAATGCACGATTCCATAAACGCTCAATCATACACGTTGGAGTGCATGATACGCGGAGGGACGTTTTCGCAGGCTGAAGACGCAATTACAAGTTTAAGTTTAATGGGATGAGTAATTTTGCACGTGCTCGATATAATAACGACATATTGAATGGGTACTAATCGCTAGTGCGTGTTATAAACTAAGAGGAAACTGGCTCAGTCCCGCAAGCACTAAGCAGGCATTGAAAATCGTGGGAAAAAATACTTTTTAAAGGACCTTTACCTAGATACCTCTCACAAGTTATTGTAACGTAACAGCTACAAATAAACGATACAGAAAATACACATTATATAATAAAGGTAAGAAAGCAGATGGCGATACTCTTTGCAGTATGGTTAAAATATGATTGAAATTTCCGAAATGCTTGAACTACAAACCCCATTGAGAATAATAAGGTGTACGGTATTTTCGCGGGGCGATATATAGGTTTACCCGTTACTTCTCGAGACAACAGATAAGGATAACCAGTCATACAAATCGCGACACATACTGAATTTTCAATATGTAATTAATAGAGCAAAACAAAACGATTTGCTAGTTTACTGAAATAAAATTGCGAATTAATTTTGGGATACTGTCAACCAAATCTTCTTATTTATGTGTTGACTATTTCTAAGCCTGTTGTGTGTACCTAAAGATGAGGCTTTTTCAACCCACGTAACGTAGTGATGTATACTATTAGCAAACTCTACAATGAGTCGTTAATACTAACTGCCCCCTGTTACCTCTAAAAGGAATGATATCACGCGAATCTTTTGTGAATAGAGCGTATGGGTACTGCGAAAATAAACAATGATGGGAACAAACGGAATATTAAACAGATATCCATTTGCGGTTCCTTTAGGTTTAAACGTGTATCGATGTCTTGTTTTCTGAAGTCACAACGTAGACAGTTTGACCATACTATCACTAATATGAATGATATTCCATGTATAAATGTGTAACTTGTTAAATTACCTCTTACCAAGATTATTAAGGAATAGTATTAAAGCATTATTCACTGGCAAATAAAGTTATATTTGTTACATTTTATTTCAACTATGTATATTATGAAGTATTATATTTTACATTGTATCTAGAAGTCTAGATGTGATTTCAATGTTTCAACGGAGTCCTAATATGAAAACATCCGCAAGCGAGCATTATCGCGGCCCGTGCCGTCGTTTAGACTCTCGCTCGCGCATAAAAAATAAACAACAAACCATAAAACCTGTTGTATTGTTCTTTGCATCAGACTAATTCATAGCCTGAGGTGATAAGGGTTTTTATTTTCGTCGAATTTCCAAGAAGCAATATTTCAGAACGGTGATAATATGTAACTATGTGGAGGTAAATGACGACATGGTATGGAAATACATTAGGAAGTATATTATTTTAGAAGAAAAAATGCAATGTGAATAGTGATTACTAATTATTAATTCCTTAGTTATAAATTTCGGATAAAAAGTAATAATTTCAGAATAGAATTTAAATCTCAAACTACATTGTTTGTACAAAGTTATTGACAAACATTAATAATAAACAGTTGACATTGACAAATAAGGTGATGATTTGTTTAGAAAGTTTCTCAAAAAAATAAGTCAACTAGCAATCTAATACCAACGTTACGGATCTGTCGGATACAAAACGGAACCTAAATCACAGTCCGACAGTGAAAGTAAAACAGAAGCAATTGGAGCTATTAAATAATATTCAGCTGTTAGACTATGACAGACATAAATTGCCGCATATAGTAGAACAGGTTCCTAAAAAAAGCAAGTAACAATTTTTAACAGGTTGCAGCTAGGATAACTATGGTGAAGACTAGAAGTCAAAGTTTTAAACTATTATATCAAACTATGTGTATCATAGTAGATAGTTAAGTTGGAAATAAAACATGTCTGTAGATAACAATAATTAGTGAAAACGTATAGTTTTATTAGTCACGTCTGTTTCCATGCAACGTAAAGCTAATCTGTTTAACACTTTGCGTATTTATGTATTCAACAAGGTTATATCATTCTATAGGTTAAAGTTATGAGATAAACGTCACTGCCAACAATTTTTTCATAGGAAACCTACATATGAAAAAGTAAATATAAAAAAGCAGTTACTTTTCATTCCTTGCGCGTTTCCTTTCAATTTCGAAGGCTGATACAGCTTGCATGATTTGTTTAACAAACAAGTGCCGTCAGGTCGGGGGCATCCAAGTCTCAATTTATAAAATAAGTCATACTAGGTATTCATCGGTTTTTTTTTCTTTTCTTCTAGGAAATAAGTCTTTAACAACAGCAGACTGCAAGCCGAAATAAAATACTGAAAGCGTGTTCAAGAAGGAAGTGTTCCTGACAAATCTAGATTCAAATTGATAAAAAATTGGACGGTTATTCCTGAAAGTTGGAGTTGTACGAACTCATTTATTGGGAGTTCGCTTATTGTCTTTTATCGGGCATATCATATCCAAGATCCGATGCAAATCGGGATCTTCAGCACAAATCAGTGATGTCGTTAAATTAGCGCCTAGCGCATAAGTCGATGCGAATTGTAGTTGTTTCATTGGAAAACTGTTTTACCGATTTGCAACAATAGTGTTGATGAATTTGCAGAACAACCACATGTTTTCAGAATATGAACAAACAAACATTATGGTAAACTGGTGAGTATGTTCACCACTGTATTTTTAAAGCATATTAGAGTCTTCTGACGATAAAACTTTAAGCGTTGAAGCATTATATCTGAATCATTGAAGCACGATCTGATCCCTGCACAAAGTGCTCAAGGTTTACAGTGAAACCGACACTAACGCATCCGTCTGCCATGTTCAATCAACCGGCGCTGCTTCCCGCGCTCTCGAATGGCCGCAGCTTTATTGTAACACTGCAGTTACCCGGCGGTTAATAGTAATAATACTTTGTGTACAAGAGTTTTAACCCCTTAAAACAATATAATAATACACGTGAACGAAATTATGCAGAACCTAAATACGTGTGTGTCACCGAATCGTGAAATTGAGGAAGTGGCAGAGCGCACGAAAATTTCTTAAATATTCATTCCACAGCGCTTCCGATTGGTAGTTAGATTAGTGAGTGAGCGTCACCTTCGCACTTCCGGTGCCGAGCCTCGGCAACAGCTGAGAGGAAGACGTCGGCGGTGCAGCGACCGACCAGCCGCAGCCTTGGACGTGAGCTCCCTGCATTCTAAGCCGTGGCCTTGCGGAAACGCGTGCCCCACCGGATCTCATAACATAACGCACAGCTCACTCCAACTTATCAATAGACAAAACGAACAAACATGTGGATTGCTACAGATTATATTAATTTGTTAAATTGCACCTAACTATCAACTTAAATTAATTTCGTCGAACCACATTACTTGCAATGTAAAGGAATATAAATGTTTTTTTTTACAAAGTTGGGCTCTAATCGAAATTTAACACTGACAACCAGGAAACCGCAGCCAAAACACACATGAAGTAACGGAATAAAATATTTCTGGCTACTAACGAGGTACAGACACGCATAAACTGAAAGAGATACAGAGTGCGCCGACATTAGTCATTGGAAACGATTGGTTGCAACAAAGCTGAGGTTTGCAGTTGGAAACCAGTTTCTCTAGCCGCGGCGGGTATAAGGAACGGCGCGCCGGGCAGATAAGTTAGTATGGGCTCATCAAGTATCATCGTAAAATTATAGTCCAAATAACTTACGGCATAGAGTTCAGCTTCACATCCAATTCGAGTGACGCATCGATGCTCCTATTGTTATTGTGTACGACTGATCCTGAGAGACGTCTCGCAGTCCTCATCCAGCTGCCGCGTTGGCGCCGGAACCCTTTGTCATTTTTCAGCAATTGTAGGTGTCGCTTGACAATATCGTGCCATTTAGATTTGACTGTAGCAGGACAATCACTGGCCGCGTCTTCTTTACACATCTGAAGCCCATCGCTAAATCTTCGCATACTTTGAAGGTAAAGTTCATTGGCCTTTGGAGGAAGACTTCTTCTGCGTTCGTCGGCCACTATGCCAGATTCCCGAGAATTCTGTTCCGCAATCCATTTAGATATAAAGTCGTTTTTATCACATACAGCTTGCGATATAACTGGCTCTTCTTTAGGCGGAATCCAATCGAGGCTCACCCATTGACTAGATTTGGGCTTCGATTTGAATATAACGTCCACCTCATCATCACAGTCCGAAGAGCCAATCGAACAGACAGAGGTCTTTTTCCTTGGAAATCGCGAACGAAGGGGCCTAAATGATGGTGATAATTCGGGACTCAAGCAATCTTCCAGACTGTCCTCTTTCTTAACATCCTGCAAACTCTTGATACATTCAATGTTAACATAAGAGTTTTCGGAGCACGAAGAATCTAGACTAAACCTAGGTGCGTTTCTATGTAAGGGTTTGCTTCTTACAATAATGTCTTCCGAGTTGATTTCTACCACACCACCACCGGTTTCTCGTTCGTTCGTTAATGAAATTCTTCGCTCGTTAGAAATTTCGTTCTCCATTTCGATTATCCTTGTCATACTTGGAAAGGAGTTCTGCTTTTCTAAATCTATAATTCTAGTAATCCTATGAGAACAATTGTCTTTGTCAGTGTCGACACTACTTGTTATTGTTGAAATTGAATTTTCATCATCTATTTCTATAATTCTGGTTATTCTTTGTGTAACTTCTTTATCTCCAGAAGGTTGAGAAGTTGTGATATCACTGTTTAATTCCATAATTCTACTTAATTTTAGCGGACTATCATTTTCAAATTCGTCCGATTCTTTTATTTGAAAATCGTCTAAATCTATTATTCTAGTTATTCTCTGAGGCGATGTTTCACAGCTCAAATCGATGGATTCTCTCGAAGATTTGATGCTATTTTCGGAATCTTGAGAATTATTCGATTGGGAGTTTTCATTGCACTCACTAGTAATTTCAAATATATTATTATCGGAACTCATAAATGAGCCCCTACTGTCTAAAAATCTTGCTGTAGAAGCAGAAATGTCTGTTTTGTCAAACATTGTTACCTTTTCTTCCAAGGAATTATGGCGACTTTTAGCTTTTTGAAGAGCACTTTCGGTTAAAAACACACATGGCACTTCAACTTGCATTGACATCTTGCGGCGCCGAGTGGAACTTTCTTTTTCTTGATTAATATCATTATCGACGTCCTCAGGCAGCGAAGTGTGCGGCAGAATGATCGGCGTTCCAGCGACCAAACGTAAAAAGTCCGTGACGGCCGCGATGTGTGCGCCAGTGACGGCTCCTTGTAACTTCACACCCGAAACTTGGTGCGGCACTAACTGATTATCGCGCATACACCACACCACTGGTAAAGGTCCTTCTGACACCATCGTGTCAGTTGAACCGATAATAGTTTATTTTCTTAGATAAACTAAGCACGTTTTATTGTTCTTTATACAGTCTAGTACTGTAGCACTTTTTAACTCACAGGCGCATTTCCGGGCCGCGTCGCACAGTAAGTAAACAATCATGAACTAAATAATGAAATACACGCGATTGTTTTCGGTAGGGCGGCATAGCGCGAGCGCGAGGGAGCGGCACGGAGCGGCGTGCGAGCGTGCGCGTCCGGCGGAGGTCGCGAGAGATAAGGCGGTGAGAGTCGCAGGCGCAGCAGCGCTCCGCCCGCCCCGCCGCCGCCGCCGCCTTCCCCGACTCAGCCGATGCGATCGCACCTCCATTTTCATCCGATGCACTCCTCTGCCGATTGACGAATTATGTAACGGTATACATGACCCATTTCACAGCTAGCATGTTTCCGGCTGAGCTTTTATCTTATGACAATGACAGCTTACGTTGTGGCTAATTGTGACATAAATCTTAAGTTTTTTTTATTAATGCATAATATTATGAGTTTACTGTAGAACATTGTCGCATAAGGTGAGATTAAAGAAATAATGTACCAATTATGAAATACTGCATTTTATCTTAGTTGGCCAAATAAAGAGTTTCGATCTCTACTAGCAAAAGCCTACATTTTCATGATGAAAGATCATACAAAAACTGTAAAATATTTAATAAAATATACTGATCATCAATACGCCTTAGATCTCTAGCTGGTCTATTCAAAACGTGTGCGAAAACAGTCCAACATTCGCATCGAGTCCGTGCGAGAAGTGGGCAAGCAATATGACACCTTGACACCCCATCGGAAGGGCCAGTGTGGGGTACAGTTATTTGGCTTTGTGAGGGCCTTTTCGTGTCAGGGCGGTCCATCACTCGGCCAGCGCTACGCCGTTCTCTCATGCTTTGTATGCCTTTCATACTCGACACCTCGCAACATCTTTCAAGATTTGCGCGACCCGCGCTAACAGTACTCCGGTAATCCGTGAAACTAATTAAGTACCAACTGAAGCTGCGACCTCAAGGCAACATGAATCAACGGTGATTGTGATCGATAGAAGGCTGATTGTGTTGCGAGGTTATTTAACATCAATTTTAATTGAGGAGCAAGCGTAGGATGTTGAAGAAAATCCAACGATGCAATTAGCTTCTTCTATTAGCAAATACAGGATGGAGCGAGTTGAGGTTGAAGCGGTCATGGCAGCCTAGACGGACAGTTAGGCCTGGCGCCAGGACAGCTTGCGATGCGCCTCCCGTATCTGGCACATGCACCATCACGAGTTAATTATAACGACTTAATGAGCCCTTTATTAGTATGTCATCGTCTAAACGCTGCAGCTTGGACCACATTCACTGTTTTTTTTACGGCCATTGTTCCATTATTCGCGGTTTCTAATTATTGGTTTAGAATTTCTCAGATCATCCATTAAATGGATGACATTGTAAGATGTTATTTTTAAATTATTTACGAAAGGGATTTTTTATTATTATTATAGTTAGTTTACTATAAAAGCCTAGAACCTAGAAGGTAACTTTGTAACTTTATTACTTATATGTAGGTATTTCTTAATAATTTTTGAAAGAGTAACATCATTTCAGATAAGTATTGGTACACGCACACAAATTCAAACAGTTTAAACATGATTAAACCAATTAACATTTTGTCATGTCTATTATTATTACATAATGGCTTTGTAATTTCCTTGGGGTTTATGGATTTCGATGATGCTATATGCTTAAAGTTGTCAGCACACATTATGACGCTCAGCCCAATGCCTGCATGCAGACTCTTTCGAGGAACTACTTTCGGAAGTTTACGCCCGGGGAAGCCCAGTAAGAGGAAAAAATATTTAAACTAATATTGAATTAAAAGTGAGGCTGCAGTTGTTTGTATAATGTATTCAAACTATTATTTATGTATCAATACTGGTTATTTATGTAAGCTATTTATAAAAACACAATCGAATGTGTTTTTCTTTAAGTAAATAAACAAGCTTTGCAGCTTTGTGGTGACATAAAATGAAATACAATAGTAAATTAGGTTCCGAGTAGTTAGTGGTCTCTTTGATTGATTCTAGGTCTATGCTACAATGGAAAATCGCATTGCTTAACATAGATGATGCTTTGTTTTCCTTTCTTTAATATGCTTTAACAACACAAGGTGAAGCCCGCACAATATGGAAATAGTGTGTATAAATTATAATAAGTTTCAAATTAGCAATTGTATGAAGGTAAACCATTAAACACTTGAATTGCAAAACAAAAACTATAGCAATAATAAAGTATGTACTGCTCATTAACATTACTTCCGCCCAATTGGACTTGGATGTTTTCCTGCACATTGTTCGTAAATCGTAAGTAAACACTTGAAAATACTAAGGTCGAAGCAATGATGAGCCGAGCACCGAATAGCTGAAATTTACACTAACGATTATCGGCGCGTGCGCACAGGAAGGTAACAATATTTCATTGTGTTATTTTGCTTTTACGCTGGAAAACCCCGGAGTGCCAAAAATTTACATATAACGAAGTCATAAAAAAAACTTAACATGAAGAAAAAGTGTAACAAAGAAGGGTAATACCAGCAATGAATTAAGAGCAATGTAAAAAAAAAATTATGACCTGTTTTATTACAAAACATTTGTTATTTACCAAAAAATACAGCTACATGCGTAGGTATGCGTATCAAGTATAATCATAGTAACTTACATGTAATTTTTTCTTTATTTCAGCTTTTTCTATTATTTACTTAATTCATTTGGTCACATTAGGTAAGGTTGTTTTAGGTTTTTGTCATAGACCCGGATAGAGATCATAGAGGAGGTAATATTTATAACTTCATAAGCATTGCACTCACCAAGACCCGCAAAATTTTGTGTGCTTAAACAAATATCTGCCCCTCCTCATTGAAATAAAGTTACAATTCTGCTCTGCATTAATACACGCGCTGACTGAGCAGAATTCATGTCAGTGAAGTAATGAACATTAGCAGAATCGCGATGCTCACGAGCTCACGACAGCCGCCGCCCGCGCCGGCGCCAGGCTGCGTCTCGTCCAACAGAGATTCAGACCCCATCAATATTTAAAATTAATAATTTTGATTGGATGCTTTCTTTGGAAAGCTCGTTATCGCGCGCGTCCTTTGCCAGTCTCGCCAATGTCGGGCGACGTGGCGAAGTGAGTGTGACCCTTATTTGTCGTGATACCACTGATTTTTGTTAGGTATAGGTACGCTTTAAGAATATTGTGACGATTATATGGAATATACCTATTATGTATTTTAATGACTAATCAAATGCTCGCTTATTACTAAACATAATAAATGTACAAATGTAATTAATAGCTATATCAATGAACACTATTTTTATGTAACCTATCAAATGTGTTGATGAATACTGATGTATGATTAACCCTTATACGCATGCATACATACGCGAACGTGCTTTATCAAATTCTCATTTTACGTCAGTACTTTACCTTCTGCACATGCAGGATATTATACTTAGAACCATTTAATTTTTACATTGTATTGTATTAATCATAGAATCTCACCGTAAGGTGAGTATTGTTTTCAGTGAAAACAAGCACAAGCACATAATAAAGCTTAAATTTGGGTTGGTATCGGTAGTAGCATACGATGCACAACATAGGACATAGAGGTAATCTAACAAGGAATCCGAAAGACTTTGATTTATGATTAATTAAACTTGATGTAAAATTTTATTATTTTCTGGAGAGTACTTCCAAAACACTTCCATAAGATCATAACTTGCTTAGCAACAACGGAACATCTGAAAAGTAAGCTGAAAGGCAATTCTCTTGATGTTGAAGTTAACTCTCCGCGAGTAGGCGCTCACGGGGCGGGTAATGTTGTGTTTAATTTGCTTGTCGTAACGTTCTCGAGGTCCGTCAATCTGTTGATTACGGTTTAAGAGTGTTCTAGACGCTGGTGTAGAAAGTAGCGGCGCGACTCCGCGGCGCCGCGTCCTGGGATCCGTGTTCCCAACTTTATAACAACCGAAATTCAATGAAATATGGCCGTCCGGCGACTGTGCAAGCGAAACTCCTCAGACAAGTTAAGGATTGCTTTTTGGTCATTTTAGTTTCAACTCAATGTACCCATTGTACGCAGGGTGTGTCGTATATTCTTAATGACTTATGTTATTAAGTACAGTGATGAGACTAATGACTGATAACAATTAAACACACCTATTGTAGTCATCCTGTAGGTTGGCTGGTAGAAAATGCTCTTAGCATTAAGCCCACCTTTTGTACATGTATTTTTATATTTGTGCAATAAAATAATAATAATAATCATTGCGTATGTTGTGGCTACTCTTCCTGGAGAATGTGTGTCTAATCAGATAATAGGCAATTCTGTCTGTCTGTTGTAATTACAAAATCGATTAGACATAAACCAAATCATTAATTGTGGTTGCCGAGATTAACACGGCATTAATTTATATGACACCCCAGTAATGTAAGAGTCAACTGCTGTTATACAGTGCCGTTAAATTGTTTAAATTAATTAGAAGTTTTTATAGCACAAAGCAGAGCCTTGTGAAAGAGAAGCCTTAACCTAAATAGTAATGATTACGAAGGAATGTCTCGAAACAACAAAACGGGTGGATAATGGTGGTGTGGGTAGAGAGAATCACGACGCTTGCGGTCGCGGGTCGAGGAACGACCTAGCCACCGGCGGCCGCGGCGAGATGCGCTACATCTTAGTGTTCGCGACACGAGACCTTTATCTCACTCCTGCACTCACGCTCACAACTTATTATGAGCCTCTTGTTTATTCAAGCTACGGTAATGAAGTTTACTTCAAGAAACGTACAATATACTACAGAAATGTACATCAGCTAATAATAACACATGGATATGGAACTCTCCCAAGCGCCAGAATATTATATAAGTATTCACATTTCTTTATCCAACCACTACCAGCTTTAACACCTAGACACCTGTCTATTGTCTAAGGTCGCCGGTCTCTCCGACTGATGCTATACTATAGACCTATTATGTTATCTGTGTGAAAATCAAAGAAACTTCTAAATAACTCAAAATTACCAAAAATACCTATGGATATATCCGCATGCATATGCTCACGACTGTAATCCCCGAAGGGGTAGTCAGAGGTGACTCGCAAGCGAGTCATCCGCTTTTCGCTGTACATTGTACTCACGTGATAGGTCGCGAGCCGTATCGCCGTTTTTGATTGAGTACAATGCACTGAAGTTGTCGGGTAAGTGGGCAACCCGACTGTCAGATGTTTTCAAGCCGCCCGAAGGCCTCTGACTAGGCTTAACGACTGCTGCCGAAGCCGATGCCGATGGATATATCCGACACATGGAAAATCCGGAACAAGAAAATAGTTACGATGAAATATTTATTATATTAACGTGTTATATGCATGGCGTGTTTATATAAATATTAAATATTTCATGTTAATATTAACATGACATAATATAAAGGTCAGTGGACTATGGAATTGCCATGGTGTGATTGTGTTCATGGTAAGATATTATAACTAAGTATATACCAAAAAATAATATAGTCGGCTGATTGATAAACAACATTATTTATCACTTATTACTAGTAGAGATACAGACATAACATTAATAAACAACTTTTTATACCGCAAAGGCGGACAGGGATTATGACAAATTGTTATGAAACAGTAATGTGTGTTTAATTGCCGACCAGTCGGACATTTTTTGCGACGGGTGGATACTGTCAATCATAGAATAAAAAAGTGAAACTTTCGTCCATTACATCAGCAAACGTAGATTCGCAATGAGACTGGGTATTTGGTTTAGATGTGTCGGCCGCCGCCGCCGCCGATAACCACTTCGACAGAGGGTTTAACGAACGACCTCACCACACTTGCTGACGCACCAGACCGGACGTATCATACTCTCTAGGTAATTACATTCGCGGCGGGACCAACAGTTAACATACCAGTTTCGGTGACAAGTTGCAAAACTCTCACTCGTGCATGTCGCATCTCGTGTGGGACTCTGTCACTCGCAAAAAACTACATTTTCGCCGACTGCCAACGTTTCTAATCACCCGATCATATCTGGGTCAACGGAAATTCACGACTCCATCGATTCACTGAAAGCCTTTTACATCACATCTCATATTGACAGACACTGGTAGTACCAGGATCCGCATCAACATCGTACTCATGAGTCGGTAGGTTTTTTCATGTTTGCGACAGGTACTATCACTCATTCTGATCTCGCATTCGCTAATTAATTGGTGATCTAATGAGATGGATTCATTATTAGCATAAACATTGGAATATGATCATGTTATGAAGGTTCCGAAGGTGAAAATAATGATTAATGACAGGTGTGCATTAGATAGTAAACTGGCCAGAAAGAAAGAACAAACTAACAAGAGAAAGTGTTAGCAAAGTAACAAAAGCGAAAATGTTGCAGTTAAAAAATTACATGTAGTCGCGTAGGTGTCGGGCGAAATGCATGTGTTAATTGAAAGTACCATTACTTGCAGTCGTCCGTGCCACATATCTCGAATGTGTGTCAACACGTTTCACGGTCTTCTCACTAATCGATCCATTATTTTTGTGCGTATACAAATATAATATTCACTATTCGAAATAATATGGGTATTACCAGCAGGATTATTGAATGATGTGAGGAAAGACCAACAGCATACATATATTAGAATTTATCAATACAGGCAAAATCCGTGAGCTCAAGAAATACGTATCTCATTTAAATACGGTTTATTATAATGTAATATGCTCCCAGTGGCGTCTGTCAAGTACCGATTTAAACTTTAATATGTGTGAGGTACTTTTTTATACATTCCAGCGGTGCAGAGCTCGTGAAATATTAAGGGATGCAATACTGGCGGGGCGTAGCGGTACTTCGGTCCACTTTGTAATTATCTGTAGCTCGGAATGTGTAGTCCCGAGGTACCTGCGGCACGCACGGCACATTACGCACTTCACAACATTAGGGGAAACTGCTCTCGCCCACTTCTCTAATTAGTTCAAACTAGCTCGTTTTAGTTTCGTCATATCTAACACTTTCTAAAGAAACCGAAGCTAGTAAATAGCTGTCCCGGCAAGACGCAGCTAGCCTTCTACTGGAAACATGCGATAATAAGGTATAATTGTGCACCACCTCTTAAGGCTATGTTTAGAATCCAAACGCACTGGAACTGGCTACGCATGCGACTCGTGCAATTACGTAAAGCGGTTGAGCCATTTCTAATCTAAAAATAATCGCAGGCTACACGGACGACGGCGGCGCCACTAGGATTGCACATCACGTGAAAGTAAACTATTTCCCTTACATAGTGTTATTGAATAAAATCTGCATTACATAATAACATGACTAAATTGCATAAAATAATATTTGGACCGATGCTGATGGAGAGAATTGAATTTAATCCTTCCCAGGAATAAATGTTCGCAAATGACAAGAAGTCTCTTCAAATGTCCCGCTGTTTCTACTTAGTGGTTACTGGAGAAATTACAACATTGTAATTGTATACTTAAAGTGAGTATTTTGTAGCTAGTTTATCTGCAAATCCGCAATATGTAGTAATACATCACGACGGCGCCGGCGCGGGCTAATCGCCGGTCGGCGCGTGCAATGCGAATTTCCCCAGCAGCCAGCAGCGGGCCCATCAAGGAAGCTATCATTAGTGCGGCGACAGAGTGGATCGTTAAGACCACGTTAACTGGCCTGCCGACAATATTAAATCTATATTTTAATTTTTATCTCAACTAATATTCCTCCGTTAATCTGGTCTGCTGCTTCCTGAACGACTGCGAGCACCGGATTAGCCGGGCTTCGTAGATAGGTCACAATGCGTGCTCGGTGGTCTACTCCATCCGGCACGCGCGTGGACAAGGACGGATACGTATCGAGACAGCATCGTCTGCACTGACCTTAATTGCGGATGCGATCTGGGCCGCTGCTCTCTCTTAAATCAACCTCGGCGGCCCTAGAACCCCACTTACCTACGAGACACGCGCCTCATCCGCCATCCGCCCTATACGCGGGAGCACGCGTGCCTTATGCAACCGGGGCCAATGACCGCGCGAACTTGTTTGTGTTTATTGATAAAAATCAATTGAAGACGCTCGCACGATCGTATGTTTTGTGAAAGGTAAGATTTGCGATACTACGTTGATTTACATTTAATTGCAGTCGCGCATGTCAAAGTTCGCATCTCAATGAGAAGTGCAGATGGTACCGTTAATAGGTTCGGTGGTTGCACACAGTATATAAGGAATGCTTATAAACAGTAATATGTTTCCTGCCAGGCAGGTGTAGCATCCATACGTCCATACATCATGTAAGTAAGTGGTAGTGGCAGGGCGGCTGGTCTTTAGAGCGATGAACTGAAAATAGCTCAACGGCACATAAATAATAAAATTGTGCGAATCGTCTTCTCGTAAATTCGCGGTTGTTGTACACAAAATGTTACGGATCTAGTCTAGGCAACAGGAAGATTGATGTGACATAGACGTCTCCAAAATATTGTTATCTCTTTTCCTGACTTCCCCTATTACCTTTTAAGCATTTTTATATTTCATTTGCTTGGTCTTTGTCTTTACTGTCCGTGCTAAAGCATCCTGTTCCCGAACTCAGCAAAAGTCGGTTACAACGTTCTTTAATAGGAAATGTGGGTTTTTAGGAGCCATTAGTGGTACGCTCTGACCAAGAAGAAGTCTACAATGCTGGGTCAATTGGACGCTTCGACAAGACATCGCTTTTCTAAATACCCAAAGTGCTAAGATTACCCTAAATATACAAGTGTCTTTAGGTATGTACTTCCAATATGAAAATTACTAACACGCACTAATGATTCAACCATAATCTCAAATTAAGTGTACTGAACATGCACGGCATTAGCATAACCTGCGGGCTGCGACTAAAATAAACTTATCATAGGAATTTTATATTTAGTTGCGAAAGGATGGAATGCGAGTTTACTGGAATGATCTAATGTGATATGCTGGTACATTATTACGACTTATTTAATAATACCTTCATATATTTTTTTCAGGAAAAGCCATGTACAAATTACATTTATTAGTAAATATTTCACTGATTGTTTACACCGAGTTAATTGGTTACTTTTCCCACGCTAATCGGGAGTGTTTATGAATCGGCAGCGTCGGCGCAGTGTACGTGTACCTTTATCGGTATTGGTAATGAATAGTCGATCAGAATGTGGTGGTGGCGTGTCGTTTGTCAGCAGTAGCGGGGCTCGATTCAGCGAAACAGCCGTCCGACAGCCACTTCCTGCAGGGCAGCTATGTGGCGTGTGCCTTGAATAAACACATCTTATACCCGCCCTAACAATTATTCCTCCGTCGATGCAGTGTGCGCTGCACGAGACATCGCTAGATTTTTCAAGTTTGAAAATAGATTCATCGAAAAAGGGTCGTCACTTGAATTATAGGAAATACCCCTGATGTTTTACATGTTGGGGTGGGGTGGGGTGACTAGTGTTGTGAGTTCTTGTGCGAGTTCCGATCCTCTGGCTAGGTTCTTGCACGTAACTCAGACGGTTAGACACCGTTAAGCAAGCTGCACTCGGGACCTATTAGCTCGGTCTGGTGTGGTGCGGCCAGACTCCACTAAGTACAAAGACCCTGCCTGCAGTTTACTGTTTGACTTGCAATCTATCTGTTTGATTAGGAGCCGCTTCCCTGTAGACCGGTAGACAGCCGTAGCCGGTTTGCTGAGACACAACGGAGAGTCATGTTTATCTTTTAAAATGCATCGAAGGAAGTCCAAGAGGGAGACGGTGCAGAATGTATTTTCCTCATTGGGTACCGACTCTATATCATCACATATCTACCATAATCATCATTTATTAATTTTGGAGACTATAATTTCCCGTATCTAATATGTTGTACCAACATGGTCAAGAGGTGACCACGTTTTGATTACTTGCATAGCACAAACAGGGCCTTCTCTAAATAACTTTCGATCCGTCTGATTGTTTGTTCAGTGAACTGTTTTAGTAAACAGTGTGCTCGACCTCGATGTAGCTACCTGTGTAAAAGTCGTGCGAAACGCGATGCAGTTTTAACTTTTAATTACTCGTCCGGCGACCGCCTTTCGTGCACTACTCATTGCCATAGTTATCGGCTGAGGACAAACCACCGGCGTCCTTACCAGCTTTGTTTTGCAATAGGAAGCTATATTGCTGATTTTATCGAAGATTCCAAGCGAGATAGCAGCTCATTTGGTAACGATTATATCGAAATGTGTAGTGTTCTATGCGATAACTGTATTGAGCACAACAAAATAAGTTGTTTTAACAATTAAGTGGAAACCTATATTGGGGTGTGAGTTATTTCGAGCGCCCGTAGAATTGCTGTACACATTTCATAGGGTGATTAAAAATTATAAACAATTGCGTCATGATATCTAATTATGAAAACGCTATTCTTAGAAGAATTCTAAATGCAAGTCTGCCCGGGTAATTGGTGGTTAGGTATTGTGCAGGTTTTTCCACTGGAATTAATGACTTTGTACTACGCTTGTAGGTATATATTTTATATATTAATATAAAACCAAAAATTCGTCTGTTATCCTTTGATATTGTTTAAACGTGAAAAATAGTATGTATGAATGTTTGTTATACTCTCTCCGGAAGAGTTAGTTTAAAATGTAAAGATGTACCTTCTTGATTTTAAAATTTATTAAATTAAAACTTCAAAAAGAAGCAATGATTATGTTTACCATAGTCGCATAATCCCATCCTATTTACCGGATATGAAGTCTAGGATTTTGTCACAAACAAATCAAACAAACGAAGCACACAATAAAGAAGAGGAAATTGGATTTACGAGTATAGAATAATGTTGTCTGCTTTACCTATAATGACATATCAATTGACTCCACTTACATCTATAACTACTTTAGAGTTCTTAAATAAGAATGAATTTGAAATGAAGTTTATGTACTTGCAACAATATAATACTTCTTTTACAAGGATAGCCTTGTAGTTAGCCGGTAAAAATGTAGGATACATACATATAAATCTAATGTTCAGATGGGTGTCGGCGGTGGAGGAAAGGTCTCTTTAAGTTTTTTTGTTGAAATGAAAATATATTTATTATGCAAAAACATACATACAATATAAATCAGTTGCTGAGGCATCCTTTTAAGTACTAAAAGACCTGTGCCAGGAAACCCCGCTCTTCCATAAGTTAGGTATTGTTTTGCTTAAAAAATAAAAGATTATACCTAATAACTATAGTTAAAGTAAGGAGAGAGAGAATTAATATTTTACATTTAAACTGACCTTGTTTTGTGTTGTGTTGAGTTGTGTTGTGTTTTGTTGTGTTGTGATGTGTTGTGTTGTTTTGTGTTGTGTGGCGTTGTGTTGCGTTGTGTTGTGTTGTGTATTTATAGGCAATAATAAGAATACAAAAAATATTTTATAAAAAATAGATTGCATATGATACGATTATTAATGGTTAAACTCAAATATATAAATTAATAAGAACTTGCACAATAATATGAACGTATTACACTATATTTTGCTATGATTTTGTAGTACATACATTTACTCGGGAGCTAGGCTGGCTGAGCTGAAATCAAGGGGATATGTACAAAGGTTCCACTCGAGAGAGCCACGTACAGGAACTTCACCCCCTATGAGAATAGAATAGAATAGAATAGTACATACATAAAAGCAATTATAAATTTTAAGTATTACACAAAAACTTTAAATAGATCCTCCACTTCATCATAATTAAGAGTCAGTAACCACTCAGTGACTTTTTTCTTGCACTGGATTAAAAGTAATGGGTATATTTTTAATAGTTTGTTTACTTTACTTTTGTTCGCATGTGTGTGATTCAAAAACTATTTATATTTTTAAGAATGTCTCTTTAGTGACTTATGCATTAAACTTAATACTATTCCTTATATTATGGCATAGTGCCCATAGCAAAGACAAACATAGCAAAAAATTACCGGTATGATGATTAAATACAAAACATACAACCTGTAGTGCTAATGCTAAGGGTAGTACTGAATTATCAGACTGGGGCTAATGGCTAATCCTTTCAAGACGGGACAACACAGATCTGCTCTAGTGTTTGTCACGTCTACACGCTAAGAAGCGCCTTAGGTAACTTATCAAAATTTAAATGAAAAATTTGGCATCATCTATTTGTGGGCGGCGCGGCGGCGGCTTCGTGCGATCATCGTATTATGGAATGTGCGGACGACAACGGCAATACCTATTGTGGCGTCTTTTGTTGACCTTATTCCATTAGCAATTTGACAAAATTCCTTCTGCTAGAATTGCATAACATGATGCTTCATTATGTATACAATATCTCACATTAATAACATCCACAACGCTGGGTCGGCTGGCGCCAGGCGTAGCCGGGTTAAATAATACACAAGCAGGAAATTCATCATTTTTCAACTGACGCGACAAGAAAACAACATAATTAATTCGGATGAGAAAATTTAAAATATTAAACGGATATTCATCATAAAAATCGACCCACTTCCATGCGATTAAACTCATATCGGTCTCGGTGAGCCGCGCACAATCCGCCGTTTAATCTGCGACAGTACCGAGGTCGGTAAGAACTTTCGCTTGCAAATTTTCCAGTACAGTGGCAGCGATTCGGTTATGCAATGTCCAGTAGCGGGGAACACTTGTAATTATTATTGTAATAGCATAGCGTTCTAAACTAAATGAGGTGCGCGTTGCGTCGTGAAAGCGTGGCACCCATCCCGCCGCCGCGCCGGGTGCCTCCACATCTTGGAATCAGTTAAGGGCATCCAATCAACGGAGATTAATCGCGGCCGCATCCCGTCGCTGCCACAGATACCCCATTTGTTATTACCTATACTCCTTCATTAACTTTTCACACTGACGTCAATCAACGCTGTGCTATTTTCCTGAGTGCACTGTTTTGCTATAAGGTTCCAAAACTTGTATGCAACAGTAAATAGATGGACTCTAGATAAAGTGAAGAATTTAAACTAAATAAAAAAATATGTAATGGATCAAAACAGAGATATGATATCCAAAATTGAGTAAATGTATTATAATGTATATTATAAAATGCAATAGAATTACTGACCTAGATGCCATCATACTAATATTGAAGCTGTAGTATTGTATTATTTTTTCAATCCTAACTAATATTATAAATGTAAAAGTAACTGTGTCTGTCTGTCTGTTACTCTTTCACACCAAAACTACTGAACGGATTTGAATGAAATTTGGTATACATATGGTCTAGACTCTAGACCCTGAGGAAGAACATAGGCTATCCCGTAATTCCCACGGGAAAACTTTTTACGGCAAAGCGATATAAATAAATATAGATTTATAAATGTATAATTTATTATTTTTTTGTAATAATATTCTAGATTTGGTAGTATAATAAATAAATGTATACATAAAAATATGTACATGAAATCTTTTTGACCCACACATCATCAAACTAAATTTATCATAAGATAAAATTCATATCATATTATTATAATTGTACAAAGAACTGAGAAACTGTGAAAAGCCGGTGGTTCATTTTAGAGTTACCTGAACTCAACTCTGAGTGTTTAGACTATTCTTTTGGGTTATTATAGTTGTTGTGTTAAAGATGTAAACAAGCATTAATTAATTATGATTATATTGTTTATCAAATTAAAGTACCAATATCATCAAATATGGTATAGCTATTAAGCATACTGCGGTTGTAGAATGTTCTAATTGAAGGAAACAAACCAAAAAGTGGTAACCAATAGCCTTGTTGGCCCACATAGTAAACACTTTTTTGTTTAAAAAACCCCATTAAATAGTCCAGAGTGCTTTAAGTAAAGGTCCTGCTAAATATTATTATTATGTATCATGGGTTGGTTGTTAATTCATAGCATATAATATTTACTATACTTATAGGGTGAAGTATTTATTATGAAAGCATAATTTTAAGATTTTAGGCCCTGAAACAGTAGCATACTTCTCAGTAACTTAGTAATAAGTACAATTATTTTAGATAAGGTGTGGGTCTGATGCAAAGATGGCTGTTGTCAACGGACTGGGATTGAAAACTGTTGTGTCTGCCTTCTGCCTCATTGGGGGGGACATTATGATTCCAAGAAGAAGGTTATCCATACAATTGTTTATATTTAAATGTAAGTATAACATAGCCTGCTTAACACAATGAGATGGAATGTATGTGATTGGTATCGAGTCACATAACAAATTAACAACTAAATAAAGGTTTTATTACAACTTGTTTATAGACACGTAACAACAAATTTATAATTTAAATGCATTTGAGCATCCATCCTCAGACAGTTTTAGAGACACCTCAAGCATTAATTTGCCCTTCTGCATTTAAAATACTAGGTTCATCAATGCATCACCGTCTGAATTATTGAATGAGTTCTTATTCTATATTCATTTGATTAAAAATAATATGTAACATATTTAAAATCAGTTTTATACCTGTATGATTCTCAGAAACATGGAATTACAATAACACAATCAATGCAATCAGTGCCAAAGTAATCATTTCCAAAACTTGTTGTTTATCTGATTATCATTACTACTTAGGTAGTTGTATACTTACACTAGTAATACAGGTAGAAAGGTAAATGTGCTACTGAAGGAAAGGAAATCGTAATAACCGCTCACTGTTGAAATATGTAGTTGCATAAAAAGTTAATGATTACTCACGGTTCGGCCTCTATGGATTGCAAGCGTGCGACATAGTTCGATGGAATGTAGCCCTCTTGCTTGGTTTTCTTGCTTCGTGCTAGCCACCAGTCCCCTTGAGTATCATTTAGGATCTCCAAATGCTCCCCTTTTCTAAAACTAAGGTCTTCGTCTGTCCTGGCATCGTAATCATAGAGAGCTACGAATATTCGGGTGGGAGGGACCTCACTTGATTCTGGGCCTTGATTTACAGCATTTCTAATGGGATCAGGCGGTGGGGTTGGGACTGGGGTTTGAAATGGCCTTACATCTTCTTCATGAAGATTAGTTCTATCATTCTTGTTTTCTTTCTCTGCTGTGCTACTGAAACAGTTCCCCATTTTCTCTTTACAAGGTGAGGCTGGTACCACTTGTTTTATGTCAAATCACACACTTATACGATGCCGAATCGATGTTCAGAGTTTGTATGCCTATAAACATTTTATTTTGTCACATAAAAGTCAGTAAATCAAAATGCAGAAGGCGAATTTAACATAAACAAAGAATAATTGATCTCGTCACGATATTATCGTAGGCGGCCATTTTGACGCAACATAGACAAGGTAAACCATGCACTTTCAACATTAACTATGAGGCACAGAACAACTTTTTAATATGTATACATAGACAAGGAAAAGCGAGAAGCCGTTAATATTCTGAGGAAAACAGACGTTACACAGTTTTTTACGAACCATTTCTTCTTAAATGATTAAGTGCCAATTTCGCCATAGTGGGTTAGAGCATAACTAGGGATTATTACATGACTTTTGACACATCTGTCAAGAATTTAATATGGAGATGCCATTGCCCTTTCCTTTAATTAAGCTGGCAACACTAATATATCATTCTCATACAGAGACATCTGGTATGACATACAGGAACTACGCAATACGCACACACAGTACGGTTACGGTTACCTGCGGTTACCCGACTGCCACGACAGTGGTGAGGCTGGGCTTTAAATATTTTATGCAATTTCCACTAGATGGCGCTTATTATGAAAATCTTATATTATAGTAAAGTACTCCAAAATATAGGCAAAGTTTTATCTTTACTGCATCATAAATAAATAAATAATCATCATCATGATGATTTTTTCATCATTCACGATTTTTATCGTTAGGGCTTAACAAAAGCAAATAAAATTAAGGATTTGCATTAAAAAAATGCTAAACTGTTACTACAATAATAATATGATAGGGGATAGGTATATAGGAACAAAGCAAACGATTGTGGATGGATACCCAATCCCATCTCCAAAATCTTCGAGGTATTAGGTAGGTATCTAATCACTATAGCTGATCCATAATGACATTTGTGCCGCCGCAACTGCGGAAGCACATCACGGCAGGATTGCTTCTAATCTAACACGCCAAGGAGGCAAGTTCAAGGGCTGCTAAATGCTCCTCCGGGATCCTTCGACCTTAGTCTTTGGAGGACGTCATCAGTGTACTGTACAGTACATTACAGTAAGTTTTTTTCTAATTCAGATAGGAGGTACTACCTATAAGTACGTAATCAAAGCAAGGTTTGTGGGTAGGTACGTACATACCATCATTAGCCGAACATAACTACCGAGAGTTAGGTAAGTATTGCAACCGAAATATTTATTTCAACAAATTCTGTATGTAACCGAGTACGAGTACATAATTAAACGAATTGGTAGAGGTACCGTCGATCCAAAAAATCCCGCCATTCGTTGCCATACAAAATGTGTCAAGTCTATCCCTGCCCTAATCCTTGTAGGTACTTCGTGCCGACCTTAATTAAAGACGACTTAAGCAGTCTGCTCTTGAATCTACTAACAATTTACCGAAAACTATTAGGTCACCGCGAGCTTTAGTGCAAATTAAAACAAACACCATGTTAGTTGTACAGGGGGAGTTTTATTATGTAGGTAATGAATGAGTTATGGCATTCCTGTTAGCAGATGAATCTAATCTTCATACTGAGCAACTTTATTTATATCACTGAACATCACTTATAAAATACCGCCCTGAAAATTTCTGATGGAGACGGTTGTTACAGAATGTACAGAGTTGTAGCAACACAGTACACGAACAGCCTTAGATATACTCACGTTTTGCATTGTAAGCAAAGCGTATGTATAGGGTGATCTTGCACTGTGTTGCTATATACAGAGATGTTGAGACTTGAACTTGATGTGGGGAGCCCGACCATCGCCTTCAATAGGTAAGGTGTACGCTGTACAATTGTTTCCAGATGATGATGAATTGATGATGCGATGGTTGATCATGATTGCTTTAGTGTAGGTAGGTACTTGAGGTAGGTAATTACATGCAGAACTGATGCTCTTGCTAAACGAAACTGTGATTATATTTCGAACTGTTTGCGTTGCAGCCTATCGGTAACGTATCCAAAACGGATTTTCATAAATGTATGAAGAATACTGAATTTAAATAAAGAATACTGAATACGATACGACCGTTGCCTACCTTAAATGTGTTCATTTCTCAAGCAGGTACCTAAACTACCTAACTTAACTACAGCTTCCGCTTATCAGCGGGTGCCACTAAGTAGGTTCTTAAGTAAAACGAGAGTTGGCACTCTGCAACCATTGCACTAGCTTGGTGGGTACCAACCGTGTGCACCTGCAACCTGTAATGGCGTCAGCGAATTTCTTATTATCTTGCGGCCATCTAAATAGCCAATCCAATTTGCACTTCCTATCTTTAACGTAGTAAGATGATGATGTCCTCTTCGTCGTATCCGACGTAGTAAGAATAATCTAACAGAAGTAAAAAATGCCGACTTTTAAAAAATCTGTTTTCAGACTCACATAGTAAGTAAGTAGGTACTCGTAAATAACATAAATGTCCCATACGGATGTAACTTTCAGAATCCCAACGGATTGGTCTAGGTTGTATTCAGGAAGCTTGTTAATTTATGCAAGACAACTAAAACACAGTACGTATAACAAATACACTTACAGATAATAACTTAAATAGAATATCGGTAGGTTATACGACAAATGGCGATCGTATGAATGCATGGGTGTGTGATGTCCTCCACGAGGTACGCGTCGACAGCGACACGGTCTGCATGTTAAACAAATCTCTACCCGGCCGAGGATCGAACCCGGACCATGGGCATAACACGCATGCTGGTCACTAACCACTACACCATTCGGTCGTCAAAATAGTTTATCTAAATTTCCCCAAAGTAAAGAAAAAGGTTTCCCCAACTTTTTCCTAACAGTAGTGCTCTCTTCCCGTATTTATTTTTTCACACTTTTGGGTGACGCTGACGAGGGTAGTCAATTGTTATGCAATGGGTTGTATCGGTACGCTCAATACAACGATAGAGAGTCGTGGCTAGCGCAGCAAACAAGGCAAACTTAGAAAAAAAACTAAGTTTAGGAGCGCTGCTCTACACTAATCACGTCTCTATCTCGTTGCATTCACTCTCGTTAATAACTTTTTCGCAAGCTACAGTACCTATTCCTCTTGCCATTGAAACCACTGGGGTTTGGGGGGAACAGGGGAGGCAGTTCGTCAGGGAGATTGGGTGACGCCCCGGTTTTGACTACCGCTCTGGGGCGTACCTGGCACAGAGGATCTCCCTCGCCGTGCAGCGCGGCAACGCAGCTAGCGTTATGGGGACTTTTGGGTCGGGTGCGTCCTGGGGTGGTTTACGAGTATTTAGCTGAGTAAGTTGTGTTTTGTTTGTTTGTTTTATTTCTTTAGCTACAGTAACCCCCCAGCAGAATAAGACGTCCTGTTCTAGTAAATAACTTCATAGCTTACAGATTTTCACGGAGACCTTATTCAAAACTTGGGATGGTCGCAATTTCAATTTGCACATTCTTGGTAAACCGCAACTAGTATTCCACTATGTTCCGAAGAGCTTTGAGTCGCACAACTTCACTTGACAAAGTCGGTTTGCACGTGGTTTGTACGGAATACCTAATAGCATAGCCTACAGTTGGAGCATATCTGGGACAAATGAACTAACCCATAGGATTTTAGGTAGGTGAGTAAATACGTTAGCTTTTTTAAGACAGAGGTACTTATTTAAAATTTAAGTCCTTTTCTATTTAAAAAAAACTTTTTATGTATAAAACCGAAAAAAACATGCCAATTTGGAGCTTATTTTAAACATTTATTAATTCCTGGCTAATATTTCCCTCGAGTTTCAATTTGCCTTTAAAAGTTTTCCTCGGTAATTCCTCTGGATAGCCTATGTGTTAACCAAGGGTGTCCCAAGCTTCCTACACAAAAAAATCATGAAAATTCATTGAATTTGCATGAGGAATAAACATCCAAGCAAAGAATGGCTATTATATAATATTAGTAAAATAGGACGCACTGTTCAGGGAAAATATGAAAAAGTTTATTTAAGTTGACTCTGAGGGTCAGTCGCAAGTCGCAAAGGGTATTGTTATTCGTAGCTCACAAACAGCTACACTTCAATACTGAATCCCCTGCCTTGTAAATCATTCCAATGCATCCATAGTCAAATTAGCAAATTAGCTAAGTACGTACAACGTACATAGGTATGCTTGAATCTCTTGTGAGATAAGGCAGGTGACGATGTTAGATAGAGCCATAGAACAACGCGGACTCGGGTGTAAATAGATAGAGCTGATTGAGTCATAGCTACACGCTAACTTTGAAATGACTACCAAATGCAATGCTGTCGAATTAATTTGAGAAACATCAAGATAGGTACGAGATGCTACATTGGACATAAAGTAGTACTATGAAGTAAGTATATTATGTATGCACTCCTTTAGTGAAAAATGTAAAGCAAACATTGTAACTATAATATGTAGGTACAGTGTAACTGAATTAAAAAAAAATAAGCAAAATGAAAACGAGTCTCTGGTTCTTTTACATCCCGGTTTTTCTCTTATTTATTATGGTAGTACCTAAGCCTACCAAGCTATAAAATAAGAATAATAAATAATAATCTAACTGAAAGTCAAGAATAACATATGATATGTGTTATTTACGGATTTATTGAGAGAAAAATACAATCTATATATATACCAAAAGCTTTGTATAGGTTTAGCCAGTTGTATGTAAGTAGGTATGCCGTATAATAATAGGCTACGATCAGGCTATGACTCACAGTATTCTCTGCCGGTGACAGTTTGACAGTTCACAAGAGGAATCGGGAGGCATTCGTGATTTCGCAGCGTCTTGAGTAAGCAGATATTATTATTATTTCGAGTTACATATCTATGCAGAAATTATACGGCATGGCATGGATCATGATTTGTAATGATTCGCATCGAAAGTCGAACTTACTACCATAATTAAGTTGGCTGACATTTAAATCTTCTTATACAGGGTGGCCCAAAGAGTGACGAAGGACAAATTTTGATTCCTTAGGTCAAGGGGTAGCCAAATTACCCCCATGTATGTTCAGCGATTTTTAGTAGTTTAGGAGTTATGCATTGTTTTACTAATTTTGTAAGAAGATTTACCTCAGTGGATGAATTATTTTTTATTATTTTTTTGCGTAACTTTGTCTAGGTCGATCGTAAAGTCGACTTATTTACACTACAGCTAGGAAGCTCAAACTTTTATGGTAAAAAGATAAATTTAAGAGGATGCCACAAAAAAGTTTGTATGGAGGTGATTTGGCTACCCCTAAGGAATTAAAAATTTTCCTTTGGACGTCACTCTTTGGCCCACCCTGTATATTATTATAAACTACGTAAATTAGAACCATGATTTGACTATTAATTAATGTTAATGTGAACTGTATATAAGCGATCGAAGTTGATCGAACGAACGGACACACGAAGCTACAACTAAATATCTAAATTTTTAATTACTAACCTATTATTCAATAAATAAAATAATCCACAAAGACTAGAGAGAGAGACAAATCCAAAGTTTAATTAATTTTATAACAGTAGTTACTTAACTAGAAATAGATTTGTCTGATTTATTAAAATTCTCCGAGATTGTTATAATATCCACGTTTATTGCCGAGGAACAAATAATGGAGTAACTAAACTTCCTCCAGAGAAGGTATTAGTACTCAACTCAAGTATTTGTAATTAAATTTCTCTCTCGAAGATGTTTTCCAAATATTAATTACCCAACTTTATAAAAAAAAAAAAAAAAAAAAATTTAAAAATTTAAACTGTTTATTTCAAGAAAATAAGTAATTTTTGAATTACAAGATCCAAGGACTTAATCTACTTACTAGGTGAGATTATAATGGCCTTAGATTGTTACCCTAGAACAGCGTATAAGTAAAAAAAAATAATTATAAATTAACATTATACTTAGTTACAAAAAGTTATTTCAGTAGCAGCGTTAAGTGCAAAAAACAAAAACAATACCAGAAAACAACCTAGTTATGCACCTACACACACCATGCAAGTTAGTATTACGTTGGTAGATGTATGCAGGTACATACGGTAAGTTTAGCTAAGGATTATACATACATAAATGTTTTAAATAAACATTTATGTATGTATAAGTAGGTAAGTACAAGTACAAGTACCTAGGAACACTTATTAATTTAGACATCAAGGTTAGGTTTTTTTTTATGTAAGTACACAGACAGTATACAAGTAGGTACATAGGTATACATATACATCATTTTTATAACAGAAAGTGAGGAACATGTTGAAGTAGGCAGTAATATCTATATGAGAACGTGCTTAAGTACATACGTACTTGCTGACAGTGGCGGCTTAGATTAACAATATACGACCAAGATGGTTGGTACAGTATACAAAAACAAAGCCAAAAACTGTCCGTATTGTCTACTGTCAACCCGTTTTAAGTTAAACCTAATGATAACCATTGTATTGGATTTTTATAATGTATAACTATAAAGCCACAAATCTTTTAAGTAATCGAACTAATTCCAAATATTACAACTCAGTGGTAGAAGTAGGGTGTTATTTTTCGAGACGTTTCTTTTGCACTGACACTCCATCTTGTTCATATTGTTAATCTAAGAGTGGCGGTGAGTTATCCAACTCCTACTTATATGTATTGTAAACGGGAATGTTACGCTTTCACGTAAAAGTAAATACTGAACTAATTTTGATGTACCTACTTAATTTGGAATGCAAAAAGCTGATACATTGGAATAACATACTTATATGTATAATCTATTAAGTATTATTATTTAATCCTTTATTGCACATAATATTTTTTTAACATGGGCGAACTTAATGCTAAAAGTATTATCTTCCAGTTAACCTTGGCGAAAGAGATATACTACTTTTTATCCCGGATTTTCATTAGGAAAACTTTTTCTCGAAAGCTCGCGGACAACAGCTAGATTTCAGTACGTCCGTAGCACCCATCTTAATATTTATGTATAGTACCTACCTACCTATAATACATGTAAGTTACATCTCAGATATCTGTTCCGAAAATTTATAAATTTCTTAGAAATGTATGTATCTCATATAATTAAGTAGGATATTAGAAGGACAAGGTATAAGAAATGAATACGTGACTTTTTGGATTAAACTATGTTTGCGCAGGGGAGTATAGGTACTTAACTACTTATTTAGTTTATGTTGAATAACTAGGCACATTAACCTGCCTTCGGTTTCACAATTGATAGAAAGTTTTCAGATTAGAGACGGTAATTTTCCACAGTAGTATAGCCAATATGTAAAAGCCCTTACCGCCTTTAGTCCCTAGAGGAATGATCAACTCACAAACTAACGAGGCAGATCAAAGTAAAATCCAGGACACGGGAGACCTAATAGGAAAATAATAATTTCAATTAATAATTGCTGTTAGTCTCCATAAAACACGAGAACGGCTGGCTGGATGGATTAGCTTAGTTTGTTATAGTTTTGAACTATTGTGGATGTAAAAGTCCAAAGGGAAGCGGCCAATATTTAGTAGGCAATACTTTGTAAATATAAGATAAAAGGCTTCTTTTTTGGTACCTAAGTAATTTGATTTTCTACTATGAGGGGCATATTTTTTTTGCAAATTTCCAAAAATCGCAGATGAAACGTTGCACGTTGTTTAGGTCACAACGTTTCGGCTTAGTTACAATGTTAGTTAAAAATACCCATCATTTTGAATCAGAAGAAATTCCACGGGAAAGCTTTTAAAAAGGCGAAGCGAAACTCTCTTATCTTAATACATATTTATAAATAAACCTACTAAGTATTTATTAGGATTTATTCACATTACAAACAAACAAACCACTAATAGACCACGATTCATAAATAAAGTTACTTACGCACTAATAAAAGAGCCGATAAATTTAGCAGGAGAATAAAAGGGTCTTTATGATATTGACACAGCCGAGGTAGGGAAGGCACACAAATATCTCGTTTGCGATAACCGCTCGCAGTTGTTTTGTTTGTATTCAGCCTATACCTACTGTTACTGGGAGCCTGCTCCACAAGGCGATCGCCGTACACACTACATTAATAGGCGTTTATAGGGGCTCGTTTGTCCAAGGAGTTATAAAGATTGTACGTCCATAGACTTCATAGTAGATAGCGGTCGAGCAACAGGCGGCCCTGCCAGTATTGTCAGACAAGCGCGCCGGGGAGGTGCGATGCCCGCGACATAGCTGCCTAAAGACGCGCTCTTTTAATAAAAAAAAGTGATTCGAAATTCAAAAAAATCCCTCCACAAACAAATCTTTATTGTGTTTGCTTTGATAACTGCCAGTGTTGTACCACCGCCGGATCTATTTCGTAAGTAGTGCTCAAACAATTTTCTTTTTATCTCGTAAACTATTAACGTTTTCGTGTAAACACTGGAAACGTATCGGCGTATTTTAATTTAATTATAATCAACAGGGTTTTCGCACGTCTTTGCATAAACAAATATGTTTTAACAAACGCTCTTATGTTAGCAGGAAGTCTGAAAAAGTGTCTGAAATACCGACACTGGCCAGCTGTTACTTTAAGTGCTTATATCACAATTTAAAATTGCATTTACTTTATACATACTTATATATTTAATAGGTATATATCATCACTAACTTCACATAGAAAAAAATTACAATCAGTTGATTTTGTTGTTTGTCGTTTAGTAAAGTTTCATGATTTGTCTAGAATTTTTCAATTGAGTTCGTTAAAATGAACATATCTCTAATGGGTGTGTTTAATTGATAATTACATATACCTACCAACATTCAATTTAATTGTAACTTAATTAAATAAATAAAGATATGTTTAATATAGATAATTTGATGAAAAATCTTATAAATAACTGTTAATAACAATGGTTGATTCACACAACTGTTCATTTCAATAGGATCCGCTAATAGATAAATGATATCAGTTTTTATTCAGGTTGCGGTTAAAAATATTGATATAACTCGTTCATAAAATACAGCTCCTGCAGAATAAAAACAGGTAAGTACATGGTCCGTTATGTTCAGCAATTCTTTCATGATTTATTGCTAGCCAACAACGACTGACGATGATGCGACTGTTGATGTCATTTATCCAGAACTATTCTGTGGCTATTCCGATCCGTTGCCTCAGAAAATCCATCCCAGGATGGTTCTGAGAAACCAACACAAACAGGTCGGAATAATCTCTTCTCTGGGACTACCAGAGGCAAAGGGTTATGGAGGTACGGTTATGTGCAGATAAACCTGACCCCCCTCTCATAGTACCAAACAATGCTTCTGAGAGAGGTCAGATTTATGTGCCTTTTACTGTACAGTGATTACTTTGTAGAGGAAGCCGCTGTTAAAAATATAAGTACTTAAGTAAATCATGAAATATCCTGAGGTGCATATTAAATGTTGTATGGAAGGGCTCTTCATCAGCGATATGGTTCAGTGGCGAAGGGTCCATCCATCCTTATTTAATCCAAATGATCGGTCACATAAATTCTCATAATAAAGTTGATACCTACCTGATATTGATATTGAATAATTAAATGAAATAATAATTAGGTACCTAATATGTATGATATTTTAACATTTTGATTAATATTATTTTTGCAGCTGAGACATTTTGCACGTGTATATAATTATACCGTATACATATAGGTTATCCCGCTGTGATATAAAATTATTATTATTATTATTTACTAAAGTGAGAGTATGGCCTGGATATATTTCATAACTCTCAAACAGGTGTCGGGGAACAGCTGGGCAACGACTGAGCTATAGTGGCTAATAAGACGTGTTTCTAGTGGAGAAGAGGAATACAGCAGGCAAACATAGTTTCTAAGTCTGTAGGTAAGTGTGAAACGCGTCTGAAAAGATTCTCCAAGGCAGGGTGCTGTAGGTTCCTACCTGGCTACAGTAGAATTATGAGGAAGACTGAGAACAAAATTCAACTGCAAAATAGTAATATTCAATTAAAATATTGATTGTAGCATGTTTTCTGGCTGCATTCAGTATCCAAACATTCCAAACAGTAAGGTAGGTATGATGAATATGTATCAAAACTTTGAAAATACCTATAACCAATCAAAGAGCTGGTTATGCTTAGGCTGATGCCATTAATAATTATGATTGGGCTCATTTAAATTGTATGGATAGAACGATAATATAATGATAATAGTATCCAAGTAATTATCATAGCATAATAAAACAATGTTATGATTGCTGGCTCAAGCCGCATATACATTTATAGAGGAATGTATGCTTATAAATCTAATAGTAGAAACGGAATCTCGGTTTTCTAATTCAATTAACTGAAAATCTTCGATAAAGTTCAAACACAGTAGTAGATAGTGCCTTCCTTTGCCTTATGGTTGAAAATTTGGTTATTATATTAAAGCAACTGTAATAATTTAGTTGTGTATTTTATCCGGGAAAATATTACGGGAAACGCATGCGAAGGCACCGCGGAGAACAAGAGTTATTATTTACATACTTCACAGTAAGTAGGGCAAATGCTTGCTAACTCACATTAGACTGAAAATACTTTCCCCAAATAATCAATTAACTACAGAGAGGAATGATTGGTGATTTATTGTTTCGCTGAGATAAGGGTTAGAGGGTTTTATATATGAATAGCCTTTCTGATTCATTACAACCTTAATAAGTAAATATTGTTTTATCATTCAAAAACAAAAATAAAAGTGTTAACCTTGAAAGATAATCTTCCGTGCACGTACTTACGTGCTAAACTGAAGTAAAAACATAACCCTCCTCCTTCGGCAGTCGGGTAAAAATGGTAAAACGGGAAAATACCTATAGAAAGCAAGTCCAGCTCCTTTTATGAACTTTTTTCAACTTTTCCTTTTATGGACTGAAATCAGTGGCGTTTTGTTTCTCTGAGCAAACATTCACAGAGAGATTCTTCACATTTTTGGTCTATATCAATATGGGGTATGAATTTGTTGTTTTAGCTAACACTGTTATAATTTCATGCAAAACTTTAAATTTTAGTTTTTATACTTTATTTACCCAGTTAATTTAAGTATCGTCATAATGGACAACATTTCAAAAAACTAAAGCTGCTATAAATCGAAAACCATTTCGAGATTTAGCTCTAAAGGCCACAAAAAAAATGTTTTTGTATTTTTTGGATGTATCATTTTCGAGAAAATCATAAAATAGTAAAAAAGTGCTGATGACGTCATGCATCAGGTGCGATGCATTTTGATGATCAAATATATATTTAATAATAGCCTATAGATTTAAAAACGAAGTAACTGTCACTTTCATTTTTGATTGACGTTGACGTTTTATCGTGAGGTTGTTGTTTATTTGGGTCATTTTCATTAATTCTGTTCTGACACTTTCTGACTATTTTTTTTATTTATTATTAAGAGATGACCTCTATATAATATGTCCCAGAGCATGCCACCGCCTACACAGCTGAAAAAATGCTTCTGCTTATTTTTTTACATGATAAGTACCTACTTTCCATCATCAGAAATATCAATGTCATTTGAAAATGACCCATTTGTTGGTTGGCATGTAAACAAAGTATAAATGTCACTTGTCAGTGTCATTTAGGTTTTTTTTCGAGACTCAGGCAATAGACAAAAATAAAAATTGAGCCTAATATGTGACGTCACTTCCGGTTTTAAAATAATTAACTTTAAAGTTAAAAATAACATGCAAAAATTAATGTATATACAAAATAAAAAAATACGGGTCCACTAATTTTCTATAAACTTTCCGAATAGCTAATAAAAATATAGGGTAAAGAAAATGAAATGTTGTCCATTATCGTCCTCAAGTACTTCTCGCTTGTTTCTTTTTTACCTGTGACTGATGCAATATATTTACTTGTTACAATTTAACTGTTTTACTGGCCGTGTATACTTACCGATATTATGATGTTTTGTCGACTGACAATATAAAGATATGAGAGGTGAAAATGCTCTGCACATACAAACAGGTAGGTAATTACTTATTTATAAATACCGTACGTACAAAATGAACGCACAAAGAATTGCCACATGGATTTAGTAAAAAAAGATGGTTGTATTTAAAATTCTCAAACGCAGTCTCTCGCGTTTCCTTTTTTGACACAAAATCGTGTGGACGGGGGGTCACTCTATACAGACGAAATACGAACGAACAATAGCTGTCGTGCAATCGGCACGCTTAATACGACGAGATAGAGTCGTGGCTCTCGCAGCAGCGCTATGAAACTTAGTTTTTCGACATATAGAGTGAACCGCCGGCTCCGTTCTCGGATTCTACAATTTTGAAAAAGCGTAGCTGAAATCCTGTAATAAAAATTCTGTCTGAAGTTGGCAAGTAATTGCTTTTCCCCCCGCCCCTCCCATTCCCATTATGGGCGGTAATTGGGGAGTGCGAGGGTGTCACTATTGACTAATAGAGGATGTTTTAACTTTACTGATTATATTCTCGTTAAGCATTACTGGCGATAGAAAATAAAATGTAAGTATTTGTAGTATTTCAGGAAAAATATATCCTGAAATATTTTTGTGTGAGTATAGGCGTTTACCGTTTAAGTGGTGTTATCTGCCTTCTTAAAGTAGTTTCCAGCCTGAATTACATTACTACAATAATTACCATAACTTGAACGGGCCTACTGAAAAATTCAGCTACTCATAAAAGTATGAAAATATATTTACGAACAATGAAAAAGTTCCACCTACCATTACCGTTCCATATTTCACTGGAACTTTTTCATTGCTCGTGGCGTGAGTCGTGAGAGTTATGAGTGTAATAAGCGAATACATAATTTTACATATCACTAGGTACTAGAATAGCATAGTTAAATATTAAATGAAGTTCAGTTAGAATCAAAAACATAAAATTATCTCTCTTTGATACAGAATTATAACTTTCGTTAACTTCAATTTGAAACTACGCAAAAAATAACTTTACGTTGAAATGAAACTAACATAACAAATTTTTGCATTTTGTCGCGGAAAAAAAACTTTCGTCACTCTGGAAGTTGGTATGAATTCCCTGAAAACAGACATGGAAGTAGGTGTTTTCGTCCCTAGGGAGTTTGGCTTTCGTGACAACTGTCAAATAATAAAATAAGACAATACCCATTTTCAATTATTCATTTATATAATCAGCAATAGATTCAATGCCGATCTTCTTTTTTAAAGTAAACGTAACAACAACGGTACAGTAAAACGTTTTTTAATTAAACCGAAAACGTACGTTAAAATTTTAGCTTAACCTTTCTAAATGCTTTCCTTATTTTGTCCTAAGCAATAATGGCCAGGCCGTTGGGCCGTTCAAACGACATTGAATGTAAGTTTCATGAAGTGTTTTACACAATGTATTTGTATGTTAATAACATTGAGTACCTAATACTGGAAGACTCGAGGGTAGTGTCACTACTGACAGTTTCATGAATATCATGTAGCTTCACTTTTGTACGTTGAGTTGAACGACTATCGTCTCTACCTGTTCCCATTAATCCCATGACACACTACCTGCAAATGCATGTCGTTCTATATGTTAACACCAACTCGATTTAAACAAATAAGCCACGACATTTAAAACTACACGATTATCTGTCACCACGACAAAGTGAGAATGTGCCCTAACAGTTTTGAAAAGATTAGCTAATCAGATGCCTTGCCAGTAACTGTGCTCACTTAATAATAATAATTAATCGATACGATACATAGGCAGTATAAAAAATAACCGATGTAACATAGCTAGGTAGCTCGGAGGTACCAAACCGTCGTATTTATAGGCAAGGCTGTGTGCGGAAAGTGGATTAATTTCGACCTGTTTATGTCACCGTATAATTTATAATGTTTGCAGTAATTCTGATGATGAATGAGTGTTTGCTGGTACTAAGTGTAACTCATTTAAATTTTATAACGATTATTTTTATTTAATAACTCGACAAAAAAGATCGATGTCCTTATCTGTGGCTGGATGAGGAAGTCTGAACTGCGGTGCTCAGAGTGAGGCCTATGTCCAGGACCAACGGTGGATAAGGTGAAGGATTTCATAATTTTGAATACAAAGGATAAAATCTTAAGTAATTATTACCTACTAGTACCTACCATAATCATATTTATTTATTATGGTTTTTCTCACTGGCCGGAGAGAAGGTTGTGAAAAAGGAAATGATTCGGAAATTATGAAGAAACGAAGAAACATAATATTACTAACTAGTAACCCTCCCACCCGGGAATAATCCACGGGAAATATCCACAGTTCATGTCTTGTTGTTTCCTAACTCATCAAACTTGATTGTGTCAATTTTAATTAAGTATTTTGGCATATCTACCGATCTACCTAGTTGTTTATTTGTTGACAAGCCGCCATCATTTGTGAATTGTGATGGATGAACTTTGATAAACAATACTTTAGATGAATAAATAATTATATGCCAAGATTGCCAAGCCATGCCTTGAGGTACCTTTAAATTTAACAACGTTAAAAACCCTAAAATGTCAAAGAGCGTTTTATAAATCTTATTAAGTAGTGACTGACAAAAAAGTTAGTTTGAGATTGCAAAAAATTAATATCTCTTTGAATAAACTGCTCACACTGAAGTGAAGAGTATCTTATACTTACATCACTTCAACACTCTTGTAAGTATGTTTCAGAGTTTATATCTTATATGCAGACTTATCTTGGGTTAACTATATTTTCCATTACTGGAAAAAAGTATACTTACTTAATACCTACTAGTGTGTAGGTAATTTATTAAGTCTGAAATAAAATTATTTTATTTATTATTTATTCTTAATACCTAGGTACTTTTTATTTTTCCGAATGGTCAGTAGTATAATTGACATTCGTTAAGAATGTTTTCACTTTACAACGAATAAAATATTTTATTTTTTATTACCCTAGTGAACAGAATATGCTCCTGAAATATTAACCGAAAAATTAATTTGTACAGTCGCCGCGGGGCATTATTATACCTAGCTACGCAGTACGAACGACGAAGTAGTTATACAGAGTGGTCAGTGGATATCCACATGTTATAATCATCATGATTGGAACTTCATTAATTTCCCTAGGCTTATTTAAGTATTACAGCTTTTTTACAACACAATCCTGTATATTTTTTCAACATAAATGTTATTCAAACGATTTGAACCCTACATCTGAAAAGAACCCACTGCCAGTGCCGTTGCCAGCCCAGAAGTGTGAATGTGGGAGTTAGGTATTTATTTAGTTAAATAAATAGCAACTCATCCAAGTTGAAAGGGCACTGGAGGGTCAGTCTAGCTTACGAGAAATAAAGTTTCAGAGTCACATCTCGTTTACTTTAGCTGCGTACAGACCGGCCGAACGAACAAAATGGGTTTCGTTGACCTTCGTTGCTGCAATCTGCCCTGTATTATGTATGATAAATATCCACTGTTGGGTGTTCATTGGGCGTTCGTTGGGCCGGTCTGTTCGCAGAATTAAACGCACCAGTCACCGACTATACGACAGATCTTACGTGTTATACGTTCGTACGTGTTATAAAACTAGAGTAACCCAGCCAGAGTGGACATAGCTTTTTTCTAAGACCCTGTCTGCGTTGTATCGATTTACCAAATAGACTTGATGTGATTGGACTGTCAGAGTTGATGAGGCCCGGTCAATCTTCAGATGTTCAGTCAGAAACGGTTAGGCAAGATAAAAATACTTATAACAAAGCTCATAATAAATATAAAGTTAGTAAATATTTGTTATGAAATGAATATGTAGAAGAAATAGGCTTTAGAAGCCCCTTTTGCAACCTCCTGTATATACGAATACTAATAAAAAATGATGTCAATAGGAAAAAGTAGATATTGACCCTCAGTGTTAGCCAGTTGTTAACAGTTTAATCCTAGAATGCGCTTAAATCTTTTTGCATCACAAAGGTCAGTCTCATATATTTTATTTATATGAAAATGCGGCCCGCTGGGCCAAGCCCGGTGAGGGATAGTTCATATAAAATGTATTGGACCGTTTTAAGCGGATTTTTGCTCTCAAACCCGCCCGCTGCGGCCGCGCTCGTAATATGATCCATAACTGCGTTAATCGTAGACTATACACAGGGTGTCCCAGGTTAAGGTGCACTTCCGAATAATTGTGACACAACTCTTCATGGTAAACAATTTTATTCAAAAACTATTTTTATTATAAACTTACCCCCTTATTCATAGAGAAATTACAGAACGTTTTAACTAATAAACTGTTTTGTCCCTCTCCGACAAGGTACAATTTGTTCTTTGACAGAGAGGGACAAAACAGTTTATTAGTTAAAACGTATTGTAACTTTTCTATGAATAAGGGGGTTATTTTTTTATTGAGTTTTTATGGTACCTACTTAAATAGAATATAATATAGTGTTTCACGATATTCCGAAAGTCTTAGAACAAAACAGTTCAGAGTGACGAGTTGAGTCACTATCTTTCGAATGTACACTTTAACCGTTACACCCTGTATTTTATCAGCCCATCGGACACTGGACAGGACGCTTACTTTTTCACAAAATCAAATTTAAATCATGCTGTGGTTGCTTGTTTACGCTTAATTTAAATGCCGGTGCGTATAAATGTATCGAAATAGTTCCGTTCATTGTGAGATTAATATTGTTAAGACTCGCGAGCAATGAAACAGTTCCAGCCACGGAGTATCTTCCTATCTATACTATGTATTTTTTGAATAGATGGGTTTGCATTTTCATAGGGTGTTCCGGTTTTTATTAAATACCTCTATTTGTTTATTAAACATTGTAGTGTTGTACATTACAATACAATTTCTCACAAAACTATGTATGCTTATGCACAATATATACTTCCGTGCCGTTAACTGTGTCCAATAAACTTAACTTATTATATATTATATATGCAGTAACTAAGTATACTTAGTTAGTGCACAATATAACTATCCCTAAGTCACTTTATCCTGCCTACACACATCGCTATAAATGTATAATAGGTCCACGAAATCGTTACCTCGTAAGTAATTAATGGACATGAGATTAGTAAAGATACAATCATTTCTGAATATAATGTTGTAAACATATTCCAATCATTTGATTGCGATTGTTTCGAGTCACGCAAAATTTAAAAGTTAATTATTCCTATCAGTCACAATATATCTGCATTTATGGATCTACGAACATGTCACTAAAGATGAACTCATGTTCAGGGTAAAATGTTAAAAAAAAACAATGTACATAGCCTATGTTTTGATACATAAATAGAACAAAACTGTAATAATGCTGTAATATAACAGTATAACAGTAAAAATAGCATTCTGAGTATTCTGACACCACCGACCGGTGGAACTGATGAAATCATACACCGAGGTATAAATAAATAAATAATAAATACGTGGGGACATCTCACACACGGCATTCCGACCCCAAGCTAGACAGAACCTGTGTTATGGGTGTCGGACAGCTGATATATCTACACAAATACATAGATAGATACATACTAATTATAAATATCAACACCCAAGACCCGAGTACAAATATCTTTATTAAACAAATATCTGCCCCAGCCGGGAATCGAACCCGGGACCTTCGGCATAGCAGTCAGTGTCACTAACCACTACACCATTCGGTCGTCTAATAACAACTACATACTATGAAATGTACTACGGTAGAATTTCACTATACATCATAAGAGTTGCAAAATGACGGAAAGTTTCCGTAGCTGACGGACAACTACGGAAAGTTTCCTATAAATGACGGTCAGGAATGGTCAGAATCGAAATTTATTTTAATAGTAAATAATAGTAAAATTTTATGTCTTATCCGTTGTGTATAAGTCACACTTTGATATTAGGTATATCGTAATAATAATAATGGGTACTACTAAGCTGTGATTGCTAAATAAAAATCAAATAGTCGAATACTTTATGAAACAGTCAAACCAAAAATATTGGTTTTGTGGGAATTGTATTGTACCTACCTAATGAATAACACTGCATTTTTTTAAATAAATAATAATAATGTATGTCTGGCCTCTTAGATATATATACTTTTCAGAATATAAAGAAGGTTGCATGTAGCATACCTTTTTAACGTAATGGCAATTGGCAGTTAGGTTTCCATAGCAACCGTCTAATTTCAAATACTTAACAATGTTCTATAATTTCTGATAATATCAATAATTTATTTTGTGCGTAATTGTATAGTAGCTATGCGTAGACGCTGACATTCGGCAGCTGATTATATAGCACGTCACTACGCTCAGCGTATTGGATCAAGCTCGGCTGTCGGACTCCAGTCAAGAATTTTGCACGGAACTATAGTCGGCCGCTCAGCGTAAGCATGCAGTGTGAACGTATACAAGCCGACTGGTTTGTTCACACACTGGGGCTCATAGTAAGTCTGCTCACATTCGGCGGCTTACAGTCAGTTTGATTTGAACGCGGCCTTATAAAGCTAACCTATAAGTCGTTATTACAATGCCGCGTGCAAGTGGCGAGGTGTGGAATTATTTCCAAACATTAAGTTATTCTGGCAACAAAAAACATGCCGTGTGTATTTTTTGTAAAACTGAATACAAATATTCAAATGCAACAAGAATGACTCTCCATATAACAAAGTGCAAAGATTGCCCAATAGATATTAGAGATAAGTTTAAGAAAAAGAAAAATGAGCCGTCAATTTTAGGAGAGTATCTACAAAATATCCTCACATCTCATGCTATGGGTGTGTTGCGCATGCTTTAAACTTAATATACGCTGATATATTTAAAATTCCAACTTTAACATAATATATTAATAGTTCGGTGACAAATTTGATTAAATATATAAAAAAATAAGCATATAGTCTTGGCCTACTTTGAAAACACGCAAAATAACTTATACGGTCAAATGAAACAAACACTGAAGTTGCCGAGCAAAACGAGATGGAATGGCATGGTAATTTCACTTGAAAGCTATCTTTCAAATAAAGAATCTCTGGCAATTAATGATAATGTTACGATTGAGGCTATTTAAGGCTTTAGTACAATAGACCACATCCACACAGTAAGGCAGATTATACAGAAGACCGAAGAGTATAATTAGCCTCTGTGTCTAGCCTTTGTGGACTATGAAAAAGCCTGGAGTCGACTCCATCGAGACCTGGGCAGTTTTGGAATCCTTGCAGAGATGCCAAATCGATTGGCGCTATATCGAGGTGTTGAGATGTCTGTACAATGCCGCTACTATGACTGTTCAAGTACAGGACCACAAGACAAGACCTATCCAACTGCAACGTGGAGTGAGACAGGGGGATGTAATATCTCCGAAACTGTTCACCAATGCATTGGAAGATGTCTTTAAGACGTTGGACTGGAAAAGACATGGCATATGTATAAATGGCGAGTACATGTCACACCTCCGCTTCGCGGACGACATCGTTATTATGGCAGAATCTCTGCAGGAACTCAGCTGGATGCTAAGTGGCCTAAATGCTGCTTCCCGACGTGTAGGCCTCGGAATGAACTTGGACAAGACGAAAGTCATGTACAATGCTCACATCAAACCGGAGCCGGTCGTCGTTGGTGAGGCAACACTCAAAGTTGTGCAAGAATATGTCTACCTCGGGCAGACTATTCGGCTAGGCAGAAGCAACTTCGACAAGGAGGCTGCAAGGCGCATCCAACTGGGTTGGGCTGCATTCGGGAAACTTCGTCACATATTCTCCTCGGCCATTCCTCAGAGCCTGAAGACAAAAGTCTTCAACCAGTGCGTCCTGCCAGTGATGACGTATGGTGCAGAGACGTGGACACTGACGGTAGGACTGGTCCACCGATTTAAAGTCGCTCAGCGTGCTATGGAGAGAGCTATGCTTGGGGTTTCTCTGATGGATCGTATCAGAAATGAGGTTATCCGTCAGAGGACTAAGGTTACCGACATAGCTGTCAAAATATGCAAGCTGAAGTGGCAGTGGGCTGGTCATATCTGCCGAAGAACCGATAACCGTTGGGGTAGACGAGTTCTCGAGTGGAGACCACGAACAGGCAAACGCAGCGTGGGACGCCCTCCTGCCCGCTGGACTGACGACCTTAGGCGGGTGGCGGGTAGTGGTTGGATGAGGAAGGCCGAGGACCGAGTGTTGTGGCGCTCCTTGGGAGAGGCCTATGTCCAGCAGTGGATGACTATTGGCTGATGATGTTACGATTGAAAGGTCCATAATAACCACCTTACTGGACGATGAAATGTGGTTAAAAGTGGAAGAACTTTTAAAAGTACTTAGGCCCATAGCAAAATCCGTAACAGTATCCCAATCAGATAATGTCAGAGTTTCAGGTGTACCTAATAAGTTTTTAAGGCTTTCTGCTCAAACAAATGATAGTTTGAATTCATGTACAATTTTATCTGATGAAGAAAAGAACACCATCGTAGAAGCTGTAGCAAAAAGGCGTGATTTCTGCATACAGCCTATACATCTAGCTGCAAACCTATTAGATCCAAGATACCGAGGTTCCGGACTCTCAGGTGATGACATGGCAACGGCATCCAATTTTATTTCAGACCATGCAAATTTTCTCGACAAAGATGTTGGAGTGGTTATAGCTAATGTTGCAGAATTCAAAACAAAAACTGGATTTTTCAGCAAATGCAAATCAGCATGGACAGCTGTAGACTTGATTGATCCATGTGTTTGGTAGCAAACATTTGCATTCAATGAAAGTTTGTTTGCCATAGCCAGCAGAGTATTAACCATTCCACCTAGCACAGCTGCCAGTGAGAGAAACTGGAGTGTATTTTCTAACACCCATACTAAAACAAGAAATAGGCTAACTAGGCTAAAGACCGTGTCAATAAGCTGGTCACAGTTAGAGCTAATTTACGCTTAAATGATAGCGTAATATATGAAAAGTCATCATCAGATTCATCAGAAACTGAAGAAGAATATAGAATAACTGCTCCGGAACCATTTCAGTTCGCAGCGTTTGAAAACTTTTGGAGCTCCGATGAAAATTAAATTTTATTTCACTTTAATTTCTTTCAGTTCTCACAACTATTTTTTGTTTTTTTTTTTGTCGAATGATTTGTATAAGTTGTGACGTGTGTTGTCTTTTCTTGCGATTGTAAAGTGAACAACATCTTAAACATAATTATATTATTATTTACATCATTATTATATATTGATACAGCCACTATAAAGATGTAGATAATTAAGTAATTACTCAGGGTAGAACTACAAGAACATGTTTTTTCTATGCATATTTACAATAATAATATACCTACTATATCTTGAAAGGTTAAAAACGATATTAAGTAGAATAAAAAGAAAAATAAGTACTATTAAAATAAATTTCCATTATGACCGTCATTTATTGATTATGACGGAAACTTTCCGTTTCTGACGGGAAGTTACGTGGTGTAAGGTAAGGTAAGCTACGCGTCTCGCATCTCTAATTATTCATACCATTCATACCCATTTGACAGGCGACTGAATACGTTTAGCGTTTGGTGAAATCCCACCTAGGTATATTAAACAAGTTGTGAATGTCATGAGCTCCCGAAAATCAATGACAATCCTGTAAATCTAAACAACTTTCATCTTTTTTATTGATGTTCTATTCCACTATCCACGAATCCACCTATTGAAATTCTTCACTTGGTATTAAAAATCCCTAGGCAAGTACTACACGTTAGTTGCTCAGGTTGACCAGTATTTTTTTTACCGAATGTGCTCCCTTGTGGCCCAGGCAACATGACAAGTCTTTTATTTATGCTCCATGCTAAGAACAACAATACCCTGTGTAATGGGGACAAGCATATTGCTATCCTTCGTGTGTATGTATAACCACTACACACACAATATTAGTCTATGTGTATAACCAACATCAAAGAACAAATTTAATATCTGAGTCTAAACAAAAATACCTGCTCCGGCGGGGAATCGAACCCTGATCCCTACAAGTAACTAAATCGAAGGTTACTAATGGCTATTAATTGCACTTCTATACCCACATACATATTATTATTACACACCACCTAATATTGTAGACATCCTTTGTTCTCTGAATATCAATGTCAACACTTCTTAATTACTCTTGAGTAGATCTCAGGTTTGAGTTTATTCCTAGAATAAAATTACAAAGTTTATATAAAGCTGAGTTTCCGCCAGTTTTAGGTCAGAAATCGGATTAGCGTCTTTCCAATTACTACCGCGAAGCTGAAACGGAGAGCAAACCTGATGTTTTAAAATAGATTTAGTGGATGGTGGCGAACTAAAAAAAATTAAATTGAATGAGCCATGGATCAGATGCAGTTAAATTCGAAAGGTACCTAGATAAGAGATTTGAATTCATGACACTCGCCAAAAAAAAATGACATACTTACGTACTACTTGGATGAAACTGAAAACGTTTCCCAAAGAAACACAGGTAATCTCGAGAGTTGTTCGGTTTGACCAATAGAACCTGTGGATAAAGTTTCCGTGCGTGTATTCAATTAAACGCCCTGGCTGCTACAGGCGTCTCGGATTGCATTTTTTTTGTTCAAAACGCTCCAGTCTGTATATTCTTCCTCCGTTCGGCTCTAATCATGGTTAACTCACACACTTGTGATGACTTTTTAACGATACAATAACGTTGTGTTTTATTACCAGAGAACATTAAATTTGGTTTAAAAATAAAATATAAAAAAGTATGAAACGTGAACTTTATAACGCAGAATCTGGTGAAAACATAAATTACTCTCACTATTTACTCTGTCAGTTCTTCGGGGCCGCTACTGAAAGAGTAGCTTATTATTAATTTTGATGCATATAAAATGAATTATACCTCAATGGTATAGTGTTAAATATCGCTTGAACGAAGTTCGATGGAACTTTAAATCATTCGTTCGCCTCTCGCTCAAACATCCGACCGCTGGACGTTGAGGCATGGGCGACGGATTTATCATCTTCGCGGTATACAACATACATACACTACGCAATTATTAACAGCCCTTGTTATTCATTCTATTTTTACAAATATTCATTAATTTAAAGTATACACACGGGTAGGTTCATGTTTTGAGGAGAAGTCAGTTAATAAGTTTGTGAGTTTGACAAATAAATCCCCGTAAAATGCTATTGCGCCTGAAGCTGACAGTGATAACTATTGCAATTTACGCGATAACAGTATTCTAACGGAAGTTGATCAATTTGACCAGTTGTGTTTATTTTTATGGAGAATTTAATTTGCACAGTGTCTACTAGCATAAATATTTCATGACATAGATATAAGGTATAAAATAACAATAAGTAATATACAAACAATTATGTTTCAAAGTCCAATAATTAAAATGAAATTGTTGATTGTGATTGATATTACCACTGAAGTGCAATTCAATTATTCCACGCGGCATCATTCTTTCAATCATCATTTTAATTGTAATATTCAGATGGCCGGATTCAAAAGTATTTTGTAAAAAATAATTATACAGGGTGTTCGTTGTATAATATTGTACTCATATCTCACATTAAAAAAGTATAATAATTTGTCCGCAGACGCGGAACAGCGACGATGACGCCGCAACCAACAAACGTTGAAGTTCACACTCCGAGCGTATTCAAAGCTGCATCTTCAAAGGCGAGAATAACATCGTAAAGTGAGGAATAAAGAAGCGTTTAGTCGCGATGCTGGCCGACAATAGCTCGAGCTATGCGGCGGACATGTCTATTGCAAACGGCTCGTACAATTTCTTCTTTGAAGACCCTCGCTTCATTTCCATTCTGAAGAGCAAAGGACAAAATCACAGCAAGAGTTTGGAGGAAGCGCTGAGGGTTCTGGAGGGGTGGAGGACGAAGTACAACATCTCGTATGTGAGGGAATGCGATAAGTCCGCCTACTGCTCTGGCGATCTAAGAGACTTCATACTTGGATACAATAGCATCCATGGCTACGTCAGTTTATTGGTAAGTCATTTGTTTAGCTTACTTTAATTCTGTAGGTACCTACCTACAGTATAAGTGTATCTGTCCTCACCGTTGTACGAATTATCATTAATTTGAAACGGATGTAGAGCTAGAGAAAAGGTATTGGTACCGAGCAACTTTTTAACCCGTCGATTTCATGGGATAATATAAACTGAAAATTTTATAAGATTTAAGATGTAAGATTTATTGTGATTAAATATGAAATGGAAAAATATTTGGTAAATGGTTCAATATGAAGTCCTAGTGGAAGTTTTTACACCGTTCGTGAAATATTTTTTCACGATCACAAATCTTTCAAAAATCTGTAAGTTGTATGGTAGCGTGCCGGTTTCTAATCAGTTCATTAAACAAACTGTTTTGTAAAGTTTTTCCATGATCATAATAGAAAAACGATGCAAAGTATTTTGGTAAGTATATTATTTTTTCTATACATTACTTACCTAATTAATTGAGGATAATGAAAGAATTTCCTTGTGCATTTAGATAATTATATTACCATACGAGGAAGACCACGAAGAGTTTCATAATATTTTCGTTAAAGTATACGTAGGTATAAGTACTTGGAGAGTAAACATGTTGTGAGCGTAGATAGATGTAGATACGATCAGGAATTAGGAATGAACCGCTTCGGGCAGTTCAGTGAAGTTGATAAATTACCAAAATTGATTATTCCCCGGCGGGGTTCCGCTCATCTGGCATAATCTTTATTGACCAAAACTCATTTCGCATAACTCGTATGGTCTAAACTTTTTTGGCCGAACCATCACTTTGCCAAGACTTATGTGGCATAAGGCTCGTTTCGTCTAAAACTCTTTAGGCACAATCTTTAAACACCTAAGTTTCGTTTGCTCAAATTTATGTTCGTCTATACCTATGTATAATCTTGTTTCTCCTAATGTTATCTTAATAAATAATATATTAAGTATGTAGTAAATGTACAAATTGTGGTATTTTTCTCCTACATCCCGAAAATCACGATATTGTATGATCAAAAAATCGAAAGTTAACGACCAATATAATTATTACAAACCCCATGAGATCGAAACCTATAAATAGGTGCGACGACGAGCAAAGCGAGGAGGAGCCTGTTAGGTGCACATGTTCATCAAAACCAAAGCGGAGCGTAGCGAAGCGGAGCGGAGCGTTTTCCAAACAGCGGAAACAATACAAGGCACCAGTTTGCGCTATGTAGGGAGACGCTCCGTCAAAGTTAAAGCCAAACTAATATTATTACTTTTTATAAACCTATGCCATAGCATTATTAGGCTATTCAAAATTTGGCCATACCATTATTAGGCTAAACAATGTTATGCGAAATAACTTTTTACTAAACGAGATTTATGCCATACGATTTTCGGCGTAACGAGACTTTGACCAAACGTTACTATGCAATACGAGATTAGGCAAAAAAATCTTATGCCAAAAAAGGTAGAACCTCCCCGGCGCCTACGGGGTAGGATCAATGTTGTTGTTACGTTTTATTCACAAAATTTCACTTCCGATAAGGCTAGGCTAAAAATATGATTACGGGCTGATGATGTTGTGTTAAGCTGTTTATCAACAACTTTTGCACATAAGTAGGTAGTTTTATATGAAATTGAACAATAATGGTGTATTTTACATTTAAAAAAAGACACATCTGGAATATCTATCCACCATACTTCTTCAAACATTCAAGTTTCATGGTGCTTGGGGTCACTCTAATTTAGGTAAAACGATGTTTTAGAGTGGTCGCTGAAGCGGTAGCCACGATTCGCTCATTCGTCCCTTTATTGTAACGTTCGAGTAACACTCCTGACCATACCATATCCGAGTCCGCGTTGTTCTATGCTCCTTGTCGACAGCAAAACAATCTTTCACTTGTTTTTTCTTGCAGGTGTGCCTGTTCGGCAGCCTGGCGAATGCCCTGAACGTGGCGGTGCTGACGCGGCGCGAGCTGGCGGCGGCGCCCATCAACCGCCTGCTGAAGTGGCTGGCCGTGGCCGACGTCTTCGTCATGCTGGAGTACGTGCCCTTCGTCGTCTATCGGTATCTGGTGAGTACACGTAGATATAGATGGACACGTCATCATTTATTGGCTCACAGAATACCTACGCATCACGAATACATAACAGTCTCAAAAGTTACTGCACAAAAAACATAAAAGTGGCGTGTGTCTGCATATGACCTGACTCAGCATGTGCTGTATAGAATATTTATACTGCGCTAGTAATTCTGCTAGTTAGGGGTTGTTTATTCGGTATTGGAATTTGAAAGCTAGCTGCTTCATTCTAAAATAGCATTAAAGAAAGTAAATTTGAATTGAAATAGAAAGTGCTTACATTTCTTAAGTAGCAATGAGAAATACAATTAAAGTCAACGCCTTAGTATCCTTACAGTTTCTTTTATTTGTCCCGAAGGCCTTGTCGCCAATCAGGCGAGAAGCCCACGTATTTAAGTGCTATTGCTTCGATTTCCACTTCACATTGGAAATACGGAATTGAGAGATAATTGTGTAAGTAGGTGTTTACATTCAAGAAAGCTTTGTTGTTGTCGGAAGGAAATTAACACGCACCTACACTTTAATTAAACAGTTTTCCGCGGGCATTCCGGGATAAAAAGTAGCACTGATAAATGTAGCATTACATAACATAAAATGGTTAAACAATTTTAGAAAATGGTTCTGTAGTTTTGGAATTTGTACAGGTACCTACTATGTATTTATGCAATCAATATTTAATTATTATAACTATACAGACTTGGCTTTTGCATAATCACTTACACAATATCAGAACCGACACTTTGAATAGTGAATGGAAGATATTATCCTATTGAAGATGATATATGTAGGTATTATGTTGCAAGGGGGCGGTCTCGTTACTGCTTCTATGGATGGGATCCTGGATCTTGACAATGTATATTGGTTATTGATTTTCTATTAGTCACATAGTTCGCAATGCACCGGGCAAAAGCACCAGTTAGGCACTTGGCAATTGGGAATAAGGTACCTACTAGCCACGTACAAGCTTCCTGGTACAGGCACAGATTCAATATTAGTACAGTGTCTCTATCGGGATTTACTTACCGGATGTACTTTTTTCAGTGAGATTCTGGTTGGAATGTGTTCGCTATCATCACCAAAGTCTTTACAGCTGTAATGTTTCGTCACTATACAGGTCCCCCTGTATATTGTGGATTTTACTGGTAAATTGGCTGTCCAAGTTTAAAACTAAAAATCCTTATTACAAAAAGATTCGTCAAAACTCTTAGATTAACAGTACTTATATGAACAAGATGGGTATCAGTGCACAAGAAACGTCCCGATATTATTTATCCCACCCCACTTCAGTTCTTATTTTCAATTAGTTCGGTAAAAAACTATCCGCATTTTGCTTTGTACCTATTTGTGTGTAGGTAATGTGTGATACACTATCTTGGTCGTACCTATATTGTAAATCTAAGTCAAAATTGGTCAAGATTGGTCATGGTCATTAACATTCCGAGTCCGCGTTATTTTTTGGTCATGACTCATGACCCCCCCCCTCTACCCTGCAGCTGTTCCCGGGGCAGCGCGACCGGCCGTACTGCTGGGCGGTCTACATGCTGTTCCACATGCACTTCACGCAGATCATGCACACGGCCGCCATCTTCCTCACGCTGTCGCTCGCCATCTGGCGGTACATCGCCATCAAGTGAGTACCACGCCATCTACTGCATGCTTACTGTACGCATGTCATGCATGCTGCGGTCATCTTCCTCACGCTGTCGCTCGCCATCTGGCGGTACATCGCCATCAAGTGAGTACCACGCCATCTAGTGCATTGCATGCTTACTGTACGCATGTCATGCATGCGGCCGCCATCTTACTGACGCTGTCGCTCGCAATCTGGCGGTACATCGCCATCAAGTGAGTACCACGCCATCTACTGCATGCTGTAAGTGCAACACACACATGCACTTCACGCATGTCATGCGTGCGACGGTCTTCTTCATCGTTTTAAATCCACTTCACAGAAATCATGCAAACCGTGGCATGAAAATATTAAAGTGGAATTCAGACAAAAAAAAGGGTGGAAAATTTTATGTTTTCATGCCACGGTTAAAAAGTACCCTTATTTTGTCTGATATTTATTAAATATTTTGTTCAATATATATTTATTAATTATTAAACATAATACTTAAATCGTACAATCAGTTAACAAAATGACCCACAAAACCAGTTTACTGGTTTGTCTGTGGTTCAGACTTCAATCTTAGAAAGAACACTGTCATTAAATATCAGAAAAAAGGGTAAATAAGATAAGATACTGTAAAATAAAATACAGATTGATAATCTATATTTAATAGGAAGGAACGTAATATGTAAGCACTTAAATAAATGTAGTAAGTAAAGCATTGAAGACTGGATTAAATAAATTAGTTTCCATTTGCATTTTCAAGTTATAATAGAGATAGAATTTTCATGTTTTCTTTGTGCATAAAATAAACTTGGAGAAAGCCATAAATTCAATTTGGCAAAGTATTTCTCCATGATTGTAGGTGTTCACTTCAATTCAGAAGGTCGTGACCAAGGATCGTAACAACCTCCTATAACGAGGAAGTCGTGACATATTTATTTGAAGGGCGAGGAGAGGTTAGGAGAGAGGATATACAGAAGATATTGTTCCTATTTTTAGTGTTGTTACAAAAAACAAAATCACAACTGTATATCTACAGTTCCATAGGTAGGTACTTACTGTAAGAATGAAAAGTAGGCATTAAGTAAGTACAAGGTATACAACTATACAAGTATCACCCCCGAGTAGATTAATTTAAATAAGTAGGTTCTACCTGAATGTATTAAATTTAATAACAAGCGGAAAGAATCCAAGAAACAAAGCTTTTTCATACAATAACCCACATTTATACTTTATTGAATTTCTATTTAAGGAAACAGATTTGATTCAATCAAAAAGCTTGTGGCGTAATCTTTTCCATTATTTCTAGGAAAAAGGTATGTTTTTGAGCTTGTTAAAATTAAAGGACGAAATCTTTTTATTGAATTATATCAAAACCGTAACTTCGTCGATTTTAAAAGCCTTGAAATAACAAAAGCTTACATCCATTACAAACAATTTTATACCTCACAGCAGGTAGGTAGTACCTATAAGATCTCAACATTGTAGTTAGTGTAAGAAGCGTAAAAATTAAATTAAGTAAGTACCTTATCGGCCCAGTCCTGTCAAGATTCTTAACATCATCATCATTACACAGGGTGTAATAGGATTTAAGTTGACCCTTCAGACTTTCAGTCCGATTGATTGTTATTTCATTACGTGTAACGAAACGTATAAAAGGCGCCTACTGCACCTACGTGATCTGAATACGAAGCGAGACAAGGCCGAGGGTGCGGACTGTGACAATAATATTGTCTTTAACCGTACACTACAAAGATGTGCATTATACGTTTGACAGTACTTTATGTGTATGTCTGTTGTTTACGGCCTACGGCTTCAAAGCTGATTCAAATACGAATTTACGCGGTTTATCGAATTTGAATCCCTACTTATTTATTCAAGTTTTGAAATAAAATAATTAGAGTAATCAGTGATGAAATTATGATAGTAGCCAGAGTAAACTACAAGATTTTTGAAATAAAATAATGATTTGTGATCAGTGATGAATTGATGATAGAAGTAGATAGAGTAGTAAGAGCAGACTTTAAGTGTTGCGTACCAATATTTGGTATGCATCAGCATCTTAGTATTCACCCGGGATTCAAACCTGACACCTCCTGGTGGTGATGTAGCTTTTCCATTAGACCGCGGAGGCACTAGACTGTCAAATGTAGGGGTTGCGGTGGCACATGTTTGCCTTTATTTGTTTAAGCATGTTATTTTATGTCCGGTCCGTGTTTATTTTGTGCCATGCTTCGTATTTGTTTTGTAGCTGAATGTCGCCAAAACCAAACCAATATAATTTTGTTAGACTCGTGTAAAAAGGTTAAAAAGTTAACGCAAGTACTCTGAAAAGCTGAAAACCTGAAAACACGGGTACAACGTAGGTATAACATGTTCCATAAATTATGAAGTGTCGTCATAATGACAAGCGATATTGTAAAATATGTAGCTCGGTAATATGATGCAGATCTATACTGTTCGTAGTATAGCCGTGGATATTTTTAACCGCGTAGACGGAAAAAGAAGGGTATTATCCATAAAGCTTTTATGATTGCTACGCTGTTTTTTTACTATTTTGTCACAGTGTCTGGAACATGCATACTATTGCATACTCGTGTGACGTATGAGCATTACCTTTGAATGTGCAACTCATCTTGGTATCTCTTTCAGGCAAATTCATTTAGGACCTTTATTTTAAAATATCCGTCCTTGTCGCCGCGCTTTTAAGTTAAAAATGTATTCTATTCTAATCTAACTGACAAAGGTCTCGTCAAAAGTTAAAACCCGGAGTCGTATCATGTTATTATTTTTAACATCCATATAGCGGTTTCATGTTATTTATTTTGCAAATTTTATGTTGTAGCCAGCTTTTCCGGGAAATATTACCTGACTGGTGTGTTGGTATAACGAATTAAAATGTACAAGTTAGTTAAGGTATAGCTACGTAATGTACTACAATTCTACACTACCTAGGTAGGTAACGTATAACTTAAATCATTTAAGCATACTGTACGTACACAGATCATCACGACCCATTACGTCCCCACTGCTGGGGCACGGGTCTCCTTCCAATGAAGGAAGGGTTTAGGCCTAGTCCACCACGCTGGCCAAGTGCGGGTTGGTGGACCCCAACACAAGCAAGCTTGTACTGAGAGAGTTGTCGGGTAAGTGACACAGTAACCCGACTGCCAGATGTTTTAGGCTTAACGACTGCTGCCGAAGCAACAACCGGGACCCACGGCTTAACGTGCCGTCCGAAGCACGGAAGCGTCCAGAAAAGCACCACTTGAAATTGGTCACCCATCCAATGGCTGACCGTGTCAGTTGTTGCTTAACCTCAGCGATCTGTTACGATCACTGAGGCCCGCTCGACTACGGACGCTTTACACAGATCGCGAAACATAATAGTTACTCTGGATCCCTCATCACATATAACTTATAATAGTTATAACATTTGAATTAAGGACTAAGTAAACACAATGAAGAACAAATTAAAAGAAGTTATGTGGGTGCCATACTGTTGTTGTAAAATTAGATATTCAGCTACGCAATGAACGTGGGTGTTGATATAAGTCAGATTTAAAACAACATTCATGTTTATTCATTAGAATAAAGTCAACAAAATACATTAATCCACCGCCAGCTCAAACAATACCTAATACCTCTAAAGGTGGACGATAGGTTGATGAATTCATATATTTTAACAATGTAGTTACTATAGGTATACATAGAAGCTCTATTGATTAAGTATTTTAATTTTCGCCTGAAGTCAGTTCATAGTCGATGGACCATCATTCAAGTTTGTGGTATTTACATACCTAATTTGCTGTATGTAAATTTTACACGGCATAACTATTACTAATATTGGAAAAATCTGTATCTTATTTAATTTAAACTAGCAATTATTTCATATTTACAGCGTAAAAACTGTAAGTATAAATAGGACCGGTATACGTAAGAAACCTCTATATCTGACACACTGACTTCTGGCCTATTCGCACAAAATTATTATTTGATTCCCGGTAGGTAGATGTGTTTTTTTTTGGACGTAGATAGGAGATGGAATTTGAGAGTGTAACAGGAATCTATCCCAAAATTCAGGGAAATTTGACTCCGAGTAGGTATATTAGTTTTTGCTAAAATTGCCAATGTAGGTCGCATAACGCTAAAAAGAGCTTGCAATTTACTTCGGAAACTTCACACTTAGCTTATAATTAGTAGTGTCGCTGTCGTTGCGAGGACGCTCTCGTTCACGTCACGTATCTTAGGCCTGGGTCTCCTATTTACGCCGCAGGTCGCTTCCGGCGTCAAGCCGTAGGCCGCGTCACGATGCTCACTATAGAAATGTACTGATGCGGTCTCCCTCACACGCCGACGTTGGCGCGTAGATGTAGTGAGTATCGTGACGCGGCCTACGGCGGTGACACTTGACGCGACCTACGGAGTAAATAGGAGACCCGGGCCTTAGAAACTTGACGCCCTACGCCTTTAGACATAATTCACACAACAATGTCCGTAAAAAAACTAAACTAATGTTTAGATCTTACGTGTTTGTCGAACAGGCGGTTCACACACTTCGTCGCCTCACCGCGCGGATTGCGGATGTTCCATAGTAAATTTCTGTGAGGCGGCGGCGGCGGCAGTGTGTGCGGGTACTCAGTTTTTCTATATAAACTGTCATTTTGCATACAATGATTATCCGCTAACCGCGGCGGTGCGCGGTCAAGAAGGTGTATATGAATCACCATATCGTGTTAATCACCCGTTAAACACGCTTTAAAATTTTATGATGTTACCTTATAGGTTGACATTATAACACCATGTACATATTATACATACCTATAATGAATTAATAATGCATCTCAGGTACCCATCGCACAGCGCGGCGTACTGTACGGACCGCCGCTGCTCCATCGCAATAGTCGCGAGCTTCGCGCTGCCGCCCGTGCTCTGCATACCGTCGTACGCGGTAAGTAGTCGTGAACAGCGACCACGGCGTCTCGGGGATTGTATCATGCCCGTTCGACAAATCTCAGCGCCGTATTTATGACGAATCGCTATATAGTGACGTTTATCTACGTCGATCACGATCGCGATCCCGTGTAGCGGCAACAAGTAAATAAGTAAGCTTTCTTAGGGTGCAGTGAAAGTTTTTTTTTAATTGACTTAAGTTAACGTTCACCCGTGCGGCATACAAATTCAATGTTCGATCAAATGGCGGAATGGAAAAAGCTCGTTCGCGGGAAATGTTGTCTCGCATAGAGGTTGAATTGACTTTATTGAAACAAAGTTGTCACAAGTTTATTCAACGTTAAAAATTAATCCTTACAAAAATACACAATAAAACTTTAATCTTTAGTATTCTGTAACAATAGAACGCTTATCTGTTTCCTAGAAAATATTCCAGACTAACTTTTTATGATTCTGAGAAAGAAAAATAAGACTGAACATGGTAAATACAAATAAAGTAGAAACAGGCCAACGCTATCAACAACTAGCTTTATAAAGTCCCCGAGCAGAGCCAGGCGGGTGGAAAATTGCAACTGAAAAAACGTATTCATTTATAGTGAGATGAGTTGTTTGTGAAATTCACCCCACTCATTTATTGTGCGTATTAAAATTTTTACTCAAAATATTAATAAGCGCATAATTCGTTTGCGTTTGCTGCACAATTTGTCTTTTCCGTCCTGTACCTATAAATAAAAAATATGTAAAATATTTGGGGACATCTCACACACGGCCATCCGACCCCAAGCTAGTCAGAACCTGTGTTATGGGTGTCGGACAGCTGATATATCTACTCAAATACATAGATATAAATAAATAATAAATAAATAAATAAATAAATAGATATATACATACTAAATATAAATATCACTATAGGTTCTTGTGTAATTCAAATAAACAATTCTCACGTAAAAAAGGTAGTCCGAGTGTTTCAATAAGTAACCTTCAGGCTGCACCGCACCCATCCGGAATATTTACGTTAATTGGAAATGAGCACGCTATTTCCTAATTTCTACGATGACACACACACACACACGCACTCACGCCTTGTACTAATGTACTCCCTTGCGGGGTAGGCAGAGGTGCATTGCTGCACCCACTTTTCGCCAGAGTGTTATGTTAGTCCCAATGTAGCGGGCCTATTGCCATTTTACGGGCACATCCAAGACCCGAGAACAAATATCTGTGTTTAAACAAATATCTGCCCCAGCCGGGAATCGAACCCGGGACCATCGGCTCAGTAGTCAGGGTCACTAACCACTACGCCATTCGGTCGTCTACGATGAAACTAGAAGATATTGTGAAATGGTAGTTGTGTAGCATGTACTTACATAATTTAAGATGGGTCCGCAAGTACGCTATTCCTCACTAATTGCTCTACAGGTGTGTGGATTTTGAGTGTAAGTACATGTTATTATAATCATGCAAGTATGAAAATAAAAAAAGCTGTCCTCTATTGTTATCACATTAAATTCTTGCCAATATAATGTAATAGCAATAAAGGACTTAAATATCTTTAATTATCTTAATGCTAAAATGAATGTTAAAAAGAACATACAACTTACATAGAATGAGTGAATGTTTTCTCATAATTTGGTATATTTTAGTATTTTTGGTCATCGATTATGTTAAACTGTATAGTTACAAGGTAGGTATAGCTATAGATACAGAGCTGAGTACATATAACATCGCGGACTCGGGTTACTCAATGGCTGAGTATATAGTCTCATTAGTGGTAATGCTACAACTATTCACAATATAACCGGACACAATATAAGTCTATTAATTGTGGTTGGACCATACTTGTTACACATATTGTTGGCTTCTAGCCAAGTGGTTCCCTGTATCGGAACTTTGAGAACATACTTAGTCGGTACATAATTAACTAGTTCTATAGTAGTTCTAGACTTAAGACTTAAACTCACCCGCTTTAATGCGAGTAAGTAGATGAAAAACATGCTGACGGTTTAGCAACTGAGAAGGTTGAGAACAACTTCAGCAGAGCTTTCAGCATGAAATGTAGCGCAGGGAATTTTCTCAATTTATTATTTGGGTTAAGCTCAAGATGGACCAGTAGACTTATACAGGTGAGTCTTTCATAGGTGCATTTCCGGAAGTATGTTAGAGAACTCTTCATTCTGAACAACTTTTGTTATAATGACCTTGGGATATAACGAAAAAAAAGATGCTTCCCCATACAAAAAATGGTTGCTTACGTGACACTGTGTATGGGGAGTAGATATTTTTTTTCGGGAATATCCCGATGTCATCATAACAAAAGTTGTTCAGTATGAAAAGTGTGACATACTTCCGGATGTACACCTATGAAAGACTCACCCAGTATTTACTCAGACGAATAACTAGACCAAAGACTACACTAAGTCCCTGCTTTTATTGATTTACTAGCTGTTGCCGACGAGCTTTGCTTCGCCTTAAAGTTTTTCCGTTGGAATTCCGTGATAAAAACTAGCCTATGTGTTGATTCAACAATTTCAACATACCAAATTCCATAAAAATCCAGATCAGTACATTTTACGGGAAGACGGACAAACATACACACAAATTTCCCCTTTTATAATATATTATAGAATTAAGTCCACCCTTTGTACTTTTATTTTTGATATTTGTACAATAAAGAGTTAAATAAATAAATAAATTATATTAATATTAGTGGTAGTATAATTAAGTTCGTAAATACAAGAAAAACACGAGCAATAATTCACCGCAATTACCTTTATTACCAAGTATTCGTCAACTAATCCGTTTGTTTGTGTTCCAGGTGTTCACGATCCACAAGGACTTCACGGTGGACAGCCCGGGCACGGTGCCCGAGGCCGTGTACTTCGTGGACTCGGACTTCGACGGCGGCCTCTACCAGCTCAACTTCTGGGTGCACGCCGTGCTCATCAAGCTGCTGCCCTGCCTCATCCTCACCGTCATCAGCGCCTGGCTCATCAGAGCCCTCTACCGAGCAAACAGCCGGAAGAAAGCCCTAAAAGGATACAGCGCGTGCCCCGCCGGGACCGCCGGAAACGGAAACGTGTTCACACGGAAACGGTCCAAGGCCGAGCGCCGCACAGACCGCACGACAAAAATGCTCGTCGCAGTATTACTCCTGTTTTTGCTGACGGAATTCCCTCAGGGCATCCTAGGTAAGCAAGAGTTATCGCCGCGTCGGCAAATTGACATGTTTTCCAATAAAGATAAGCGTGAAATGTTTTACGTTTAACCCAGTGACTAGCAAATGTTTGGCGTTTTCTGATACCGAAATGTGATACTTTCGGAATCAATTGAGACACGCGCCTTTGAAGTGGAAATGAAAGGGAAATTCATTCCGATTTTTAATATACAGTATCGGATTCACTGGAGGGTTTCAAATATGTTTTTGTTACGTCTGATAAAAGGAGGACTGAAGTAAAGTTGTTTCATAATGTTTGTATTTCCTTCGCTTATTTCGATAAAGAGGTTTATTAAAATGGGAAATCTTTACTAAGTAATCGAATTACAGAGGTTCTGCTTCTTGGTTCCAGTGAAAATTAAATTTACTTTAAAGTTGCCGACTGAATTCAGTGAATAGACATTTCAGACACAACTTACTGAAGTGTTTGTGGTAGACTTGCCGCATCTCCTATTACGTCGACTATTGATAGCTTCTCGGGAGTGGCATTAACGACCCAAGTTCTTAAATAATTATAGCCTCAACCTTCCCGCGCGGTACCATAAAACATTGATATACGATCTGTAAATTGTAAATTTCTTTAGGCTTGTGCCTAAATTGTATGTCCCTTGGTATTAGAGGTATATTGGTTGAGTTTCATACTACATGGAGAAATAACGATAATATAGATGTACCAAAAGTTTAAATTCCAAAAAAACTAATTTCTTATTATATGCTCTGAACCGTTATTAAAGACCTATAGTAAAGTGAGACAGCACTACTTGCGTCACGTGGTACAATCCCATTCATGCCCCTCTTAATATACCATATCTGAAATACGTATCACTCGTACAAGATGTGTGCAATTCAAGCTTAGGCACTCAGCAGTCAATATTAGGTACATACCTACTCTACGACTGCAATCCCCGAAGGGGTAGTCAGAGGTGACTCGCAAGTGAGTCACACGCTTTACGCTGTAGGTACATTTGTACTCACGTGATAGGTTTCAAGCCGTATCGTCGTGAATGAGTACAATGCACTATTAAAACCTTACTACCAACCCATCCCCAGGTCTCCTAAGCGGCCTGCTCGGGCGCTGCTTCTTCAAGCGCTGCTACGACCTCTTCGGGGAGCTGATGGACGCGCTCGCCCTGCTGAACGGAGCCATCAACTTCGTGCTGTACTGCTGCATGTCGCGGCAGTTCCGGACCACCTTCGGAGCCATGGTGCGGACGCGCTGCGCCGCCGCCCCCCGCGCCGGCTCCCACACCGAGCTGCAGACCACGTATGTGTGAAGTGCGGCTGTGGATTTGAATGCTGCTGCCACACATGGCTATTCGTATTTGACATAACTCCCATAGGAAAGCTAAAGATCGCATCCAGTGGCGTGCTTTGGGAGAGGCCTCCGTCCAGCAGTGGACTGCTATAGGCTAATGATGATGATGATGATAACTTCTATAGACTCGATGCGGACCGCCTCCGATCGGACAAGGTGAAAATCAATGGGGGAGCCCTATGTTCAGCAGTGGACGTGCTATGGCTGAGATGATGATAACTTCCATTGGCTGTATTTGCCAAATAGGTAACTTTACTGCCAGTTTCAATAACACTATCGATAGATGAGAGTTATTTTCATACGATTTTGACAGAACACAACTATTTATGTGTCAAAATCAAATGATAGTAACAGTCAGCTATCGATAGATAGAGTTTGAAACTGGCAGTCATAGGCAAATACGGCAATAAGTTTAATGAATATACTGACCACACATGGAAGTTTTGCCAAATATATACGAAAATACGAATAGCCAAATGGGGTAGCAGCAGAAGAGTCATCGGTCGGTTCGGTGCACAGATATACAGGGTGTGGAAAAAAATGTATTATTAAAGTACTTAATTCGTGAGGGAGGGGATGACTCATAAGTTCATTCAGAATAAATGTTCTTCTACGACTAATCTAATACGGAACATCGTGAAAACCTCTGTATACTAAAAATGAGAGTAAAGAAATTTTATGAAGAAGCATATTTTTTTGCTAGTTTTCTTTATTTGCTCGTAGAACCAAATTTGTTTAGCATCTTCCTGTCGATGTCGGGTTAGTATACAATTTTCCAACACCCTGTAGATGTACAATATGAACAATATTAGTGGTTCGGTGCGCAGTGTTGGTGCTCAAGATATGTTTCGTCCGTCGTATCGTCACGTCCGTAGAAGGAAATGGTTAAGATTGTATAAAGTTAAGAAAAATATTAAAGTAAATATAATAATTAAGTACGTTAAGAAAGTGTAATAGTCACATAATATTTATTTAGATAATTATGAAGATCAACGTTTAACAAATTATAAATATTTTACCCTCTAAGTACCTAAGTAATTGTAGTAATTGTACATTTTTGTATTGAAAACACATGAATTAAGCATAAATTTGATTTATTGGCTTTGATCATATGATCGAAGACAGAAATTTAAGGTAGGTAATAATTAAAATTTTCTATTTTTAATGTTGCTGCTTTTTGTATCGATTAAATATTTTCTATTCTATTCTAAAACCAGCAGATACGTGGAAGATATTAATGTAAGACGACAGTTTACACGCGCACTAAACAGCGTGTAAACGGGCTCTATTCTCATTACGAATCTACTCTTTTTGTTTGCATTAAAAACACCAATAAGTACGGCAAGATTGTGCTAATTAGAGCCTGTTTCACAATATCTGTCAGTTGTCACTGTCTAAAATATAATTACATAGAGACTTTTTTTCCATCAGGTAGCCATTATCTAGACATTGTGAAACAGGCCCTTACAATAATGTGCGTAACTTTGTACATTCCGAGAGAAAATATGTCTCGCCAACAACATAATATATCGTAACTACCTACAATAATTTCATTATGTATACTCTCCCCGCAAAAGTTTTAAGAAGTTGTACAAAAAAGGTAAAAAGTAATTCCACTGGGCCAAAGTTTTTCTATTTGATCGATGATGATATGAGATGCCACATTACTTTATACAGGGTGGTGCAAACAGGGAATTGTAACGCGACTGGCACTTACCGCCCTTCCGGGTGAAATAAATACATACGAGTAGCTACACCACTTTTGCAAAACCGTGTGTTTTACTCGTACATAATACTCATTAGTCATTAGTAACTTCCTTATTTCATGTTAATACTATAATGCAGACACTGCATTACAAATAATATGTATAATGTACAGTAGATATTTTTTATTCATAAATATATAGGTATACAGAAAATATGGTGTAATAAATGCCGTATTTAATATGTTCTAATCATATTAATATGTTGGTTTAATATAAGCGATGTCGTCCTAAACTTGTGAGTTTTATCGTATGTATTATGTGCAGATTTTGAACTATGTTTATTATATAAATAATAATAGAGAGGAAACTTAGTATAATAAGGTAATATTTAAGATAATAGGGTAATATATACAGCGAAAGAGGTGGACAAAAGAATATTTCATAAAGTTCACCCGAGAGACGGCGACGTTGCGTTCCGTTTAAGGAGAGCTTGGAAATATTATGTAGTACAGTCCGACAACGGTAACTTTACAACAGAAACTAGTGTAAGTACACCTGAAAAAGTTTATGAGGCCAATAAATTATTCTTTGTCATTTCTGATACTGGCGAAGGATTACATGTATATATAGGTGTTGCAAAAATGATATACTAAGCCGAAAAACAAAACCCTGAATACAAATAGGTACATATACCAACACCTCTGATTCTTCTTCATTCAATTAGGGCTACCAGCTAAATAAAAAATAAAAAACAACACACATTGCAAAGTTAGTTTTGTCGGACGCTATTAAATTTTTCTAGGAAAAGGATCTCTATACTAAATTTGTGAGCTTTATTCAACAAAATGGTGTCGTAAAAGTTGAATAGCGAGTAATTTTGCTTTGTATGAAGTCCGTATTATGTATAAACATAAACTAACTTAAACGGAAAATGAGAAGGTTCATAATTGTAATATTGTCTAAACCTCAATGTTATTTTGTATAATTTTTATATTAAACTTATTTTTTATATTAAGGGCCCTTTGTTAATATCCTATATGTATTATTGTAATACTGGCAATTAAAAAGATAAGATGCTATTACTCATTAGGATGAGGAGCCCAGACGTCATTCTCATGACTGTGTTTGATATAAAGATATTACACTCACGGGGAATGAAAAGGTTCCACTAAGAAAAACACCAAATTACTCCTAAACGAAAAAAGCTAGCTTAATGACGCCTTCTGGATAACTGAAGTACATTTAAATTGTTGGAACTTTTTCATTGCCCGTCAGTGTATTATGACGAAGTGTAAGACTATGTTAAAATTATATGGGTAATAGATAGGTATTCATGAAAACTATATAAAATAAGGAACTAAAATGTATTAACAGAATATTGTTGTGTAAAAAATATATCTAAGATATTAAACTATGCAGCCGTTTAAATGTTTTTTTTTTTTTCATTTTCATGACAATCATTTCACCATCTTCATGTTCCTGAGTTTCAGATGTACCTAGGTACCTAATTATGTAGAAAATACCTACAAAATGTGTACTGCATCAAAAGGTTTAGGTAAGTACCTACATATTTAATTACATACCGGTCAAAAGGGTGAGAATAATATATATGTATATATATGGTCGATATATCTTTCATAGACATTAATTATACATAACTTTGTCGTAAATCGTAATAATACCAACGGAGAATGGGCTACAGTCTCATTGAAATCACCGTTGTAATTATATATGTCGCAGGCAACTGGTTTAATCTCCTGTTTGATTGAACCACTAGCCCGTTCATTGGATGGCGTTGTTCAGTTGTATGACTAGGCCGAACGTTGATTGTACAAGCGTCACAAAACGTCCAACTAGTTAGCTGACTTAAAATCAGTCAGGTGGTGAATAAAACAAATATGGCGTCTAACAGCTAACAGCTGACACAAAAAGCACCTATATTGTTAGTTTTTTGCAAATAAATTAGCTTTAAAGTGCGTTATTTGTGTTAAAATAGTGTGACAACATGGATTTACCTATTATTACGCAGCGGGCGGATAGTTTCAAAGAAAAAAAGTGGCGAAACTGAACAACAATATGAAGGTACGTTTATTGTTATTGTTTAGTTAATTTATGAGATAAGAGCTTTGTAACATAGTCTTTTTGTTGACTCTTGTCTGGTGATGTTCACCCTAACCAGATATTACAAAGTTGCTATACTATATCCCATTCAACGACTTCGCTGAATGACGTTCAGTCAAGACGTCGAACGTTACAATCAATGACTTGACGAGTTGTCCTTTAGTCATACAACTGAATAGCGCCATCCAATGAACGGGCTAGTGGTTCAATCAAACAGGAGATTAAACCAGTTGCCTGCGACATATATATTTTATACCAAAGTGATATTTTAGGGCAAATAGTTTTATATTAATAGAACAAAATGGAGTATTAAGCATCAACCATTCAAGATTTCTCCTTAATTCTATTCGACTCGGAATTCAGTTTAATTAATCAAAGCAATAACTAAGTAACGAGCCACAGTGAAAAGCTTTAATAGCCTGGAAGTAATAATAGCAATTCATGAGATTGTAAAATAGCGCTCAGTAAAATTATATTTAAATCTTAAAATTTTGTTACACGCTCCCAATAATTTGTAAAATTTGACTGTCTTTAATTTAAATCTAGCGGGTACTTATACAGATTTAATTTAAAATACTATAACTACCTACGCATAAAACACCGGATGGTTGAAATACTGAAACTTGATATTCGACCGATAAGTACATGAAATGCCGATGTTTATTTATTTTATTTAGTGGTAATGAAAATAGTACACAATATTTAAATGACTGAAATATATAAACAAGCTAATTGTATTGAACTACCGAAAATTAAAGTAGCTTTTGTAGTTAACATCATGGTTCATAATTTTGCGGTTTGTGAAGTTAAATTAGGTGTCGACATATTAAGAATATTACTGACTTATAAATTTAAGTATAATTGAACCTATTCAAACTATTTCCAGTGATCAGTCAGTTTAATAGTTTTGATGCTGAAAGCTTCTGAGCCTCAGCTTAACCGTACTTAGTCATCACTCACGGACATAGACCCAGTCGGATCCACATTTGGAATTCAGTGATTCCGAATGGATAAACCTGTCATTTGCGTGGACCAGCAATTGACCCAAAATAAAGCCACTATCATTATTCAACGTTTTGCGATTCAGTGCCAAAATGAACACCACTTCTGGATTCTGAAAGCTCGGGAACCGTTTAAGATTTGGTTTTAAATCGTTATGAATAATATTTTCGTTGTAATATCAGTAATAAATATGAGCACTAGCAGCCCGAGAGAAAATTTCCATGAACTTAATAATAATATGTACCTATACTGAAAAGTAATAGGTACTTGTAAGTTATTTGCTTTTTAAACCTAAAATCTTAAGTGTAACGTTCTGCGAGGTAGGTACTTATTATGTACAGCAAATCCATGCAAGTTCAGCTAAAATCTCTTACATGCAATAGTCATACTCATATAAACAACCGTGGATATTATAGCACTGAGATCAGATTTCAATCAAGAATAAGCCTCAAATAAAACGATGACAGAACTGTACCCAGAGGTGCCCGAGACACTTCAAATCGAATGTCGGTCAAATGGAGTGTGGACTGTGGACATTATGGGAATTAAGTGTTTTTGCCACATGATTGGTCTATACCAATTTTGGACCCAACGTTTTGTGCCCGGCGGCAGTTTTTGTGGCTAATTCAGTAGGACTAACAGTCCCCTTACTCTAGCTTGACAAAAAACAAAGGAAATATAAATATGGTTTATCTATGTACCTATAGATGAATTGTAATAGATAGAGTCATCGTTAGCATAGCTAGAGTGGCCCCTTGTGCCTGCAATGCCTTGCTACGATTGGCTACTCGCAATCACCGTCCATATTATTACTGAACGGCTTCCTGCCTCATAAACTATTCGTGACCGGAAGGATTCTCAAACACACCCTGTTTCAGCACGAGTAAAGATTGAACTTCCGTGTAAATTTAATGTAACCTACTTCTGCTGTTACGAGTAGTTATTAACCAATTCTTCGATTCCCGGCTATATTTACTTTCGGGTATTGGATGTAGCTGAGGAATTGGAATAGATGTTTTTTTAATGAGTGCTAGAATCTGCTGCTGAATGCTGAAGCTGCTGGTTTCATCACCATCTTTTTTTCATGTTAATGTCACGTGTTCTATTCGATAAATGTTTTAAGTTTGAACTTACACATTATCGAATAGAGTTCAGTGGTTCATACTTCGATCATATATGATCGAAGGGTTCATAAGAGTATTGTTTATCTACGGTTGCTTGTCAGAATTTGAACCAATGATATAGCATCCGACACTAGGTACGGTCAGCTCCATAAGTAGCTATAATACTTTTGTTCCTTGTCAAATTAGCTACATAACTAAGGGCTGATTTTTCAATAGTCAGATAAGTGCTATCTGAGGAATAAAATTGTAGCTGTCACTGTCTAATACAAACATTCAGGCGCGACAGCATCAGAGTTATTTCTCAGATAACGTTTATCTGACTATTGAAAAATCAGCCTTAACTGACATTACTAACATTATTTTTAATAGACAGTTTGTGAGTTTGACTAGGTACTAAAGTGTGTACATGTACAGCTGCTTATGCAGGTTAATGTACATTAGCAAATTTGGCAATCAACAAGAGTGTGCCGCATCGCTTATCTGCCAAACGTATTCTGTCAGATACATATTATTATTATGTGTGACGGTACAAATACGTGTTCTTTACATTTATAAAAACCCATTGTCTGTTGTTTTGTGGTGGTGGTTCGTCAGCAAGCGGTGTTTGTTACTAAATCCGCCCTAGATATTACCCCTAGGGACCAATCTATTTTCGTCAACGCTTACATTACTTACCTACTATGTGGAAAAGAGGCCATTCTCCTTTGGGTATCAAGTTATCATTAAACATTCATTTGTCTTATATTTATGTTCGTAAGTCATTCATTTTTCCAAAGACAGCCTGGAAGACAACGCTCGTAGCTAGCCAATAAAGTTTTCACACCTAGTGAAAAATTTATTGGCTTGTGTGTGAACCTAATGTTAATTTATAATATGTGATAGTATAAGCTGTTTGTTTTCCAAATAAAGAAATTAAATAAAATAAAATTAGACTTATTGATCAAAAAAGTACAATCGAGCGGCCTTATAGCTTACGAGCGTTGTCTTCCAGGCCGTCTTTGGAAAAATGAATGACTTACGAACATAAATATAAGACAAATGATAACTTGATTTTTTACTAAATACTCTGGAAGCTGAGAGCTGATCTGAATGCAAATAATATAAAAAACATAATTGACAAGTCGCTTGCGAGATAAATAAATTGGATAAATCAATAACTGGCACAACTTTACCACAAATAAACACGACATATGGGGGAGGTTCGAAAGCAGCGGGAGCGCCAGCAGAATTATGACCGTGTCTGTGCTGCTGATGATGGTGGTGGTGGTGAAAGAGAATCGCCGGTGCGTTGGTGTTGTTGGTGGTGTTGCCGGCGGTGGTATTATGTGGGGTGTTGGGATACACAACGTTGACGGGCAGCTGAGGCGGCGGCGGCGGCGGACGAGGAGAAAGATATTCAAAGCGCGGCTCGTGGGGTGGGTCTTGCGGTGAATAAGCGTCAATTCACACGTACCACAACCACACCACGTCGCAGCGACCAAATGTGGTCAAGCTGTGGTTACGTGTGAATAATGTGACAGCGGCTTTTTGCAGTTGCGTTGTGGCAGCGACAAAATGTCGATGTGGTTGCGTTGTCGCTGTCATTGCGCTGTGGTAACCACGCCGTCGTGTGCAGTTAATACGGAGAACAGGTTGCCGCGGTGTGCCGTTGCGATGTGGTTGCGATGTGGTCGTATTACACAGGTGGTCGATAACAACGGCAAAATGTGGCACGTGTGAATTGGATTATTCATTGTCAATACAAAATATACGCCCGACCACATCGCGTGGTTGTGGCTGTGGTGTGGTTGTGGTACGTCTGAATTGACCCTAAGAGGTGGACGCGACGGCGTTGTTTGACATGTTGTACGGCGGCAGCGGCGGCGGAGACGGATAATGTAACCCGCCGTTGAGCAACGGGCCTGAAGGATGAGGCATAGACTGCTGCTGCTGCGGCGGCGGCAGCGGCAAAATACCACGTCGGCCAGAAGACGGTTCCGGAGACTATGACGGCGAATAACACGGAGACGTAGGAGTATACATGGTGGCGTACGAAAAAAGACTATAAAATAAACGTCAACCAATGGTCCTTATATGATAAAGTATATTCAATTCAATTCAATTTATTTATTTCAGATTTACAAGATCTATAGTTGTTAGTATGTACAATTTATTCTTAAGAGCTAGTGTTAGTATACATGGCGAATATAATTATAATATTGGAATAATGTAATTTGTACTACTTTAATAATAATACCTTTATCAGATAGGGCCAACCTCTGTATGGAGTTTCATCCACCTCTACATCAGTGGCAACGCCCAACGATCCGTAAACACACTGAGGATACTGTTGGCGCTGCCGCGTAGCCGAAACAGCTGTGACGCGCACCTCTTTCTCATGATGGCTGCAAAACCATCAGTGAGAGCCTCCGCGAACATGGCAGAAGCGCTAAAACGCCACGGCAGCCCCATCAGTACCCTAAACGCATTATTATATTGGACACGCAGGTCGCTGTATGTCCGCTTGGTAAATGAGGTCCACAGGCTACACGTGTAAAACGATTGACAGTATGCCTTAAATAGTGTTATTTTGACTGCTTTTGTACATCGTGCAAACCTGCGGGCCAGCATGTTATACCGGACAGCCAGCGAACTGCGCTCCCTCTCAATGTCACAAGTATCACTCAAGTCCTCGGTGACCCAGTGACCCAAGTACTTAAATTTCTCCACCCGACGTAGGAGGGTGCCACAGAGCGAGATTTCAGGCACATCAGCAGCTGCAAGTAGTAGTGCCTGCCTTGAATATTACGTATTCGCTCTTTTTGGCATTGAGCATTACTTGAGCCCATGCGCCACCGCATAATTGTCACAAATTGAGAGAAGCTTGCTGTTTAAAGCCGTGATCGATGGGCACAGCAGAACCATGTCGTCGGCGTAGCTCATCAGATTGTTAATGCAAACACCATCAATATGACAATATGACTATATGGTGGGAACATGGATGTACATTAGTGATAAATAAACATACAAAACGATAAAATTAACATACACGTTCAATTACTTGCAATAAATTTGTAAGGGCGAAAACAAATTGTCAAACGGGCACAACAACCTTGAAAAACAAGTGAAAGGCAACAGTATATAAAGAGTGAAAATCTCGAGGAGGGTATCAATTGTCGCAAACAAGCGATGAATCCTACACACAAATACTATTAGGTACCATATAGTGACGAGTGCGGAAGGAAACCATAAGTACGTCGGTGTAAACGGTGTACCGGTGCATCAGCAGCAGCAGCAGCCTCAAGCAGGAGCATCATCATCTTCAGAACAAGAAGCCAACTATGGACTTGACTCCTCCCGACTCGCAGATGGTGGAAACGACGCAAGACCAGCATCAACCATAACAACACCAACATCGACGACATCATTGAAGATGTTGACGAACGGAAGTTTGAAACTTCTGAATTTGGGGCAACACGGGACGCAACAGCAGGAAGCAGCGTCGTCTACGTGCAGCAGCAGGAGACCCCTAGTGCAAGCTGACGGACAATCAATTTGAACAATGGAAATTACTGGCGGGCCGACCACCAATGTGCACAGACGTCAAGTACCTATAAGGGGAGACATGATGTAGAAAATTGTGTATTGTACACCTGCGCCAATCATCCGATAGGCATGTATGTACAGGTTCCAGACGCGCACAAGGCAATTGAAGCACGAACAAGTGGTAATGTTAGGTTAGGTTTTAGGGTAGGTTATGTTCTGTCGCCTACTACTACTACTACGGCTACGGGTCGATTGACCACACATTTCAGGATATGACGTCACTTGCTGAGTAGAGGGGGAGCACGGAACCAAACCGCACAACAAGAAAACCGATCATACCAAGTCAGAGAACGTTACTGACAACAGTATAACCGTTATACTGTTGTCAGTAACGTTACCGATGCTTAAGGGTCGGCAATAGGGAATCGAGGGTTGGCATTGTCATAGAATTATATAGTAGGTAAATGATGCTCTACATCTACAGCCTTGAAAAAAATCACACAGGTAGCCGAAAAGTCCAGCTAGGTGCTGAATCATTCGAATTTAAGTAAATGCTTATGGATAACTGTAAATTAATTTCAGAATATCACGAAAACCCAGTAAATCACACTCCCGTATTGTAACAACTGTGTCGTAATTATCAAGAATTTTCATTAGATTCTTATCAAATTATAAAGATAAATGCTTGGACTAGGCCTAAATACCTTGTTTTTAAATAAACACACACTTATTTTGTGTAAATTAATAACAAACTTGAGCAATTTTTTTCCCTCAAATCTTCATACAAATATCTATGGCGGTTTTCTGTGTTATAAAATCATAAACACAAGCGACGTTTGACTCAGTCGGCCGCTGGCCTCCAAAGAAGGGTCACGTCGGTTTAGGCAGCACTGACTGCACGCGATCTTTTCGTGTACAGATACAAAATCACTGCACATTGGTTGTCATTACACTTTTTCAACTTATATGACACCAACATAATTTGATATGAAATTGAGGAAGCATAATTCTTACACTATATTCAATAATTAAATTAAATAATTAGATAGTGGGCAATGTTCTCGCGTGACATTACAGTCTCGTAAAGGTCCGATGAGGAGCAGGAATATAGCGAATGGATCTAAGTGATCACAATACGTAGAAACATTAGGTTAGGATTCAAAAACACAGTCTCATGGTGCTGGTTGAGGTATGGTCTCGTGAGGATCTGATGAGGGCAGTAACAAGGTGGTGATTGAATTTTATTTCAAAGATGTTAATAGCTAAAAGCATCGAGTTTGGGCTATTAAGTATGTTTTTCAGAGAGACAGAAAGATATTTTAGGTTTCCTTAGTTAGGTTTACTGGGAATACTAAATTCATTCGTAACGTAAAATTGACAATGACGGAATCTCTTCTATAGACAGTAGTAACTAAAAAAAACAACGATAGATGGCGTAATTTGCAGAAGTACCTATCTAGTCACCCTGTCACGGAGTGACTTCGGTTGGTAAACTTGGTAACTCAGAAAAAATACTATATGTTATTGCATCAATAATAAAAAAACACCGTCGACCGAATGGCGTAGTGGTTAGTGACCTGACTACTGAGCCGATGGTCCCGGGTTCGATTCCCGGCTGGGGCAGATATTTGTTTAAACACAGATATTTGTTCTCAGGTCTTGGATGTGCCCGTAAAATGGCAATAGGCCCGCCCCCTATTACATTGGGACTAACATAACACTCTGGCGAAAAGTGGGTGCAGCAATGCACCTCTGCCTACCCCGCAAGGGAGTACATTAGTACAAGGCGTGAGTGCGTGTTTTTTTTTTTTAATAAAAAAACAAGAAAATAATCAAAGTTTCCATCCTCGCACACAAATCACAAACAGCCTTGTTCTAGGAGCAGGGTCTACCCTAGTGCATTTCCATGACCACTTTTCACTTGTGTCCCACCGGTTTCGGTGCTCAGCGGAATAGCACCATTAACCATTATTATTCTGAGATATCATCACTTCTTATTCTGAGTTACCCAACATAAAAACACGCCATCTATTGAAATCCTTTTTTAATTAGGATTTGTCTATGGTGTGGTCCCCAAATTTAAGTGTAAAAGCAAAATAATTATATTTTAACCTTTTTTATACCTATAATATTAAAAGACCTATTCAACGATACCCTACCTACACCATCAAAATAACCGGAAAAAATATCAGCCCCAATTTACTTCTATGGTAGAGGGAGTACCCCAATATTTTTTTGGGGTACTCCCCATATTTATGCGAAATATACGAAACCCTAAAAATAAAAAATAAATATTATTCTGCTACCAAAAAATATACTTACAAACATACATACATACAATCAAAAAATATTACCCTCCTCCTTCGGCAGTCGGGTAAAAACAAGTGAGACAGGGGGTCATTCTGAACTTTTGTTCTACGAGTTTTAAAAATTAACAAAAAAAAACCTTTTTCATAGAAACTTTGATGACACGTGACTTTTTACCATGGAAAACGAATATTTTTTTTCGCGAATTTGCAAAACTCGTAGAACAAAAGTTGTTCAGAATGACCCCTTGAGTCATCCCCTTTCGGCTTAGTATACCCTTAGTATCTACACTTTAATACCTGTAGTTACCTTTCTACAAGTAAGTAAATACTACATTTGTTTAGAAAGCTAATCGGGTTCCGAGTATGGAGAAAAGTGGCACCCCTATTAATTTCTACTCTTTCCTGGTGCTTACCAGTGTAATTAAAAATTATACTTACCCTCAAATCACTACTTGAAAATAATTGACAATAAAGTTGGCGAGTAAAAGTTTATGACCCACTGTGCAAACTTACATGTGTGCGTGTCACTGCGTGTGCTGTGTGAAGAGCATTGAAAACCCAAATTTGGCGGGGCACGTCACCTGTCATCACGACCCATTACGTCCCCACTGCTGGGGCACGGGTCTCCTTCCAGTGAAGGAAGGGTTTAGGCCTAGTCCACCACGCTGGCCAAGTGCGGGTTGGTGGACGTCACCTGTACCGGCCCTTAATTAGGTGGATTAAGACTTACTAGGATTAAATTACATTACAATATTGTTTATGGAATAAAGTTAAAGACATAATTAGTTGTAGATTTATTGTTGTAATTCTGAATGCCAATAATATAAAAAACATAATTGAAAAAAACAAAATTGGATTTATCGATAACTGGCACAACTTTACCACAAATAGACACGACATAGTGAATAGATGGGGGAGGTTCGAAAGCAGCGGGGGCGCCAGCAGCAGAATTGTTACTCTGTGATCGTGGTGTTGGTGGGACCGTGATTGGAATTGCGAGTTATTTTTTAAGTATTTTTCTACTAAGTATATCAAAATTTATAGCTACAGAGCATAGTAACGTTGTGTCATTATAGTTACTTTCATAAACATGTAAATCGTTTTAAATAGTGGATTCTTTTTCAAAAACTCAGTGGAACAAAATATTCGCTATTGATTGACCGTCCGAACCAACATTATTTTCATCCAAGTAGGTATATCGTGTCTGGGATTTCATTATTACCTTTTCTCGATTTTATGTAAGAGCATTCTTATATCTTTATATTATCTTCTGCGTTGGAAATAAATCTATAAAGCAATCAGTTTCCATTTTTTTTGTATCCGTCGCAGCGATGAGGAGATTTTATAATCGGATAGCCTGCCGTATATTTTCAATTTTTTATGAACTTTTTTTATATTTTATAAGCTTATTAACGGTTTTGAATACCACCTAGGATATTTCATCTCATCACGAACGACACGACTAGGAATTAAACAATGTATAATTTCATTAATGACAGTATAAAAATTGTCTACGGCAACCTCAATGCAGTCTACAGATAAATGCTGATCCCAGTCAACTGAAGCAAGAGCTGTGTTAACAGCACCATATAGTCTGCAGCATGAAACCGTCGCACTGTGAGCGGCGCAGGCAGCAGCGGCGGGTAGTGCGCTGGGACCAGGCCCTCCGAAAATTAAATTTTATTTTATACATACAAGGTGTCCCAAAAGTCAACGTCAACCCTTAAAGGGCTGATAGGTCAGCTCATGAGAGGCCAGAATATCACAATGACTTTAGAAAAAACTCGATAATTTTCGAGATATTGGCACTTTTATAAATTTGCTGAAAATCGACACCTTGGATCAGTTTTTTGCGTGCCGCCGGTACAAAAATCCATATTGTTAGAATACAAATTCTTAATAGCGATTTCCGAATAATTCCGAATATTCTGGCCTCTCATGAGCTGACCTATCAGCCCTTTAAGGGATGACGTTGACTTTTGGGACACCCAGTATATGTATATTTATATATATATATATATATATATATATATATGTGTGTATGTATAAGTATATATAAATGTATTATTATATATTATTAGAATGTTAGGTATAGGTTTATATATATTTTTTTATATATATGTAGGTATAATTATGGTAGATTTTGTGTAGGTTTTTTTTTTTTTGTGAGATTCATTGATTGATTGTGATTTTTGTTATTTTTTTTGCACTTCCCTACTTTCTGCTCCTGAACCTCCTGCAGGTTGACTGGTAGAGAATGCTCTTAGCATTAAGTCCACCTCATTGTACAACTACTTTTGTAAATTGTGCAATAAAAGCATAAATAAATAAATAAATATATGTGAACCGAAATATACTACAAAATATAATATCTCGTTTAAAAGTAAGGTAACTTTATATGAATTTGAGAGCCCCGCTGGCGGCGGCGTGCAGTATCCTACTCGTAGCGTGAAAGAACCAATTAAGTCTTGCAAAATGAAGTTTTAATTATATTTTAAGCGTAATACATACAGTCTACCTATATAAGTTTTCAAAAACTTAAAACACATCTTGGATCTAAAAAAGTTAATTTCCGTATGAACCTTGGAAAAGTTATTCCAGAAGATCGTGTCATTGTAGTTATATTTACGAGACGTATCGGTAGCATAACATTTACACCCTGTACAATCTACAAGAACTAATATTAATTTACTTAGTACTAATACGATTTAAACAGCTATATATTATTATAATACTTATATATTTTTTAAAAGACTTGGAAACAATGTAAGCTTTCTGTGGTCATACCAGAATAGCCCACGTTAATGATGTTATCCATCAATATCCAGGGCGTGGCGGATTGACAAACATCCTTTTCGACCAAACTAAATATTTCATACATAAACACGGGCTGGTCGCAATCATTATATCAATCATTAAGATGAGTGGAATCGCTTGATTGAAGACCCGCGTATCGGTGGCCTGGCCGACCATACATCAGTGTCTGAAAACTAAATAGTCTGACCGTACATCACGGCAGAGAAAGAAATCTCCGTGGAACCAGAACCATTTGTTAAAAGCTAAATAAAATGTGATATGAAAAGTTTCTGGCATACCAAAAATGTGTAAACGGAAATTCACGTGTTTACTGTTTACGAAAACGAAAAACTATTGGAAAAACCTATAAAGTTTCCCGTCAATTTGATTAATGTTATAAATCGTTAGTGCGGAAATTATATAAAAACTGCCGGCCCTGCTGCTGGTCTGATCGTAGAAACATAATTTTCCTTATTTAACCCGACTTAAGTAGAATAATACACGGCACGCCGGATTTGAAAGGCACAGACGTCGAGCGGCGTATCGGGAGAGCACATCTGTTACCATCAAAACAGACACATGCTAAACGCTGGCAGTTGTCTTATAAATATGTCAAATTTTGATCAAAACAACCGTTAAACAAGTTTTCATTTTTTTTTCTTTGGTGTAAGCTTGCGTTAAAATTTCGTAGGAGGTACGTAATTCGTATGTTCGCTAGTCGTCAGCGTGGCGTGTGCGTATTTCAAAATTCAAGCATTGTGTTAGACTAGGGGATCTGCTGCGTCCCTACCTCGACTCTATAAATAGACGTAGTAAAAAATGATAGCTCTCGTTCGTTAATTTTTTTTCAATCTAGAGTAACCCTCATGGATCGGACATGGAATAATTATTTATCAGACATCCGCTTATAAACGTTATTTCCTTTTGTACGGACGCTCGCGCGCATACAATCCTCTTATGAACCATATTTATATTTATTACCCAGTCAGTCATATAACATATTTATATCCAATAACGTTTTTTCCTTTTGAGGCTTATTCTGAAATACAATACAAAGACGAGTACTTACCGTAAACATATAAAGGGGAATGACGTGTCGACACACTCTAAGAGCCTTTCTCCACTGCTCTAGTTTGGCAAACGTTAATTACCGATTTACAAACTCACACTAATTAGCTTCTTCACTACTCAGATTTGGTATGTTATAGCCGGATAAATTCCTCCCATATTTTTCTCTTTCAGATTCTGGTTGCCGACGTCGACGCCGCCGCCGGGCCGGAGCAATGGAAAAAGGTCCCAAGTATCGCGGTCGTTTCCCTAGAACCGACACAATAACCAATGATTTTCTGAATTTCTCTTACTTGTCGTGCTTATTGGATTTGTATAGGGCACATATTTATTTTTTATGAACAGTTTAGTGTTCAGGAGTTGTTGGGAGTACCTAAGGGAATACAGGCTACCCACGACACAGGTTCAGCCTAGTGTGGGGGCCTTCCGAATATTTTAAAGAACCATTTTTAGTATAAAAATTTTATTTACTTATTGTTGTAAATATTAGTTCGTTTTTTAATTTTCCTTTTTTTTATTGGTAAAGAAAACATACATAATATTACTTAAAAATAGAAATAAATAGTCTATCACACACCAGTGAAGTTTTCACAAAAAGATAATACAGTTCGAAGCTTGTTTTCATTCTTATTAAGCACAAAAGGTAAGAAAAAATACATTAAGTATACGTTAATTTATGGTAACTACATAGAAGTAGTGCCTGTAAAAAAACCAACTTCAAAAAACCACTAAAATGTAAGAAATAATTTAAGGTTTACACAAATTCTACTCGTATGTGACAGTACAAATATACCTAAGCAGAAACTGTTCTTTTTTGATGTTGGTGTGGTGACAAAGTAATCTGAAGAAATATGGCACTTCAAAAAATAACAGTTCCTGCTTAGGTATATTATATATTAATTTTTTTAATTATTATTTTATTTTATAGTTTTTAGTTTATTTGCAATAATTTTCAATCAAAAGTAAGGTGCAAATGATACCAAAAAGTCCTACTAATCAATACGAATCTTTCAAGCCTAAACACAAAGTAGTTGCTTTATACCGTTGAGGAGTTCCCCTGACTGCCTTCCGTTTCCATCATCAGATCAGCTCAAGGTCACCATCATTTTTTTTTGTTATAAGAACTATATTTACGTTTTTAATTTCATTAGAATCGGTTAATATGTGCCTAAAATGAAAATTCATACCCTGTTTTTACCCCTTTACCCACCCTTGGGGGTGAGATAAAATTCTGAAAAAAAATTGGACCACCTGGGAGCTCAACCCAATACAACAAAAAAAGAATTTTCAAAATCGGTTCATAAACGGCGGATTAATCGGTAAACATACATAAAAAATATTTAAAAAAGATTCCGACGAATTGAGAACCTCCTCCTTTTTTTGAAGTCGGTTAAAAATACAATATAGACTAATAGTTTAGCCACCGTTTTTATTCTCTAAATAAAGTTGAATAATTTTATACAAATAGCAAAATCAAAAGAATACAAATACAAATAACAATATAATACTTTTTTAAATAGGAAAACATATTTTTTTTCAGTGCACATACTATTTGCAACTTGTAAGTTTAATGCTATATGGGTAATCACTTAAATAAAAGTTTTTTTTTTAAATAAGTATAGAAAAACATATTACATACTCACTTGTAAGATATGCTGTTTTTGAATTTTGAAAAGTTTGTAGGGCAGAGAAAAGTAAATAGCTTTTTGAAACTTAGCCTAAGTAATTTATAGTATGATTTATGGGTTGACCTTATTCTAGGTACTTCGTCTTTAAATAGACATTAAGGACCGACCTAACCCCGCAGTCTAAACGATCCGTATTTACTTTCTTGCTTAATATAGCCCCTCCCACATCTAGAAAATGTAACTGTATTTTTCATTCTCCTGCTTAATTAGAATTCTTGTGATTAAGTACAGCAAATAGCTGAAAATATATACTTTTAAAACATTTTGTTTTGTTTCCATGCTTTATTTTGTTGCTTGCGCGAGCTTCACTCGCCTAACATAGCTTTTCCCAAAAGAGACTGGTGATGATTCGCAATCATCCTATATTTTTTGTAACAATCTGTGTATTTTAGGGTGGATTCGACCAACGTCGAGTAACTTTTTACTCACGAGTAAACTACCAGTTACTCGCGAGTAAGCCCATTTTGCATTCTATCAAACCCGAAACCAAGATAAGTAGCTTATCCCAAGAATAAAATGTTATACCGCCAAAATTGACCGTGTAACGAGCTTATCCGAGAGTAATTTTGTAATGGCGGCGGCACATCAGCTGATTAGAAAACCGTCATAATGACATATAAACACATCTGTCAAAACATAAACAAAAGTAAGTTTATAGGCAAATTCTCAGAATAACAACAGCGAATAAAATATTAAAACATAAACAATTTCATACTATTATAATCCATACAAACTAAGTTGGCATGTCATTTCTATTGCATGCTTTGAAACGCAACTATTTTTATTTTAGTTGCATTACAGTTTCGTTCCTCGTTCATTCAATTAATCATGGTATAACTTGGTAGAATGCAAATGTACTTATCCTAGATATTTACTCGCGTATAAATTTTATTCCGGTATAGTTATTCTCGTGTAAGATGATGTTTGGACGAATTCGCCCTTAGTCTATTCTTAAACTTTTTAGTGTTTTTATCAGTCATTCGACTTTGCCGCCAGGCATAAACAAATTATAAAGTAGAAACACAAAAAGAAATTAAAACTTGCCAGTTTATTTAAAACGTTGGCAACGTGGAAACATCAACACAGCCGTGTAGCCGCTATAAATTAGATTTTACTATACTTACACACGCATTTGTGTATAGTTATATGTACGTAAGCAGACACTTTGTTCGTAAATTCGAGTAGGTGAAAGCAGATATTTCTTGTAAACACAACACTTACTATTAAAAGCTAGGTAGAGCTACCTAGTACCACGCAAGTACGAGTATACTTCAGTTAGATTCCCTCGCCATTTCGAAACACTATTCTCCGATGACGTTCAGCCGACAATTTGTTTTGTCGATTGTTCATATTACCGATAGTTCATTTCCCCGAAAGTAATTTCTTTGATGAATCAAGTTTTATTATCTCAGATACTAAATTGACAAGTGCAAATCTCAAGAATGAAATATTCTTTGATGAACAATACAGGGTGTTGCAAAAAGGGTATACTAAGCCAAAACCCAGGCCCGAAAATGTAAATCAGATCGTCAAAGTTCGCGTTTTCCATAGCTCAGAATAAACCGACACAAAGTCTCAACATTATTCATTTAGGGAGGCTGTTTTAGATTGCATTGTATGCTCAATTATTTTTTACTGTGTCTGTGTAATTATTTTCCGTAGCGGAAAATAACAAAATATGTTTTTTATGTAGACTGTGTTAATTTTCAATTAAATCCTGACGTGAACCCTGTTAACGAAAAGAGACCTAAAGTTACTGTGTACGTTTGATGAAAATTAGCTTACATTGTAAAAAAAGGTTTTACCTTACCTAGTCAGTTATTGTTGCTGACATATCGAAGTGGGTACATAACTAAAAAAAGCAAAAGCGCAGTCTAAGAGATACAACAAGTACCTACAAGATATTTAAAAAGATGCCGGTTCAAGCAAATTTAGCAACACCAAAAAAAAGGTGTTTCGTGGAAAATATTAGGGCCTTACCACAAAAACTTAAGACAGTGTTTAAAAGGTGTTTATAGCTGTCAAACGCCTAAAAAAACTGTCAATTTTCGTTTTAAACACTAGTGTTTGTGGTAGCACAGATAGCACAGTTAATATCTACTCGTCCTAAATTAATGAAACGGGCAGTTTAATGCAATTTCAAAGTAAGTCCCATAGTGAAAATTTTATGCTGCATTGACTCTGCCCATGGGTAGCACTGATAAACTTTCTCTCTGTATTTCACCCCCATGTGGTCTTCGCTTTTAGCACAAATTTCTTGTTGTCGGTTCGTCGTAGTATGTATTTTATTTTATTTGTTAGATAAACATTACAGGAAATTTTCTGGGAGATTTTAAGAAATGCAAAATCAGCACTTAATTAATATAATTATCATACATATATTTTAACCTGCATATATATAATACTCATTGTATTTATCTACATTGATATTTGATTCGTCCACTTGAAATCATCTAAAAATCTAAACACACCCATAATCTCGAGTTTTCAATACAATATTTCTCATTGAATACGAGATAATTATGTCGAATGAGCGAAATTTTTCCCCCTGGAAAACACCACAATGAATTTATCCAGCCAAGAGTTGAAAAGATACAGTACCAACATGTGCGCCAGAAAATCTATTTTCCAAAGTGCTGCGTCAAACCATAAATTGAAGGAGGTAAATCTGAACTTTTCACTTTTACTTCTCTAGTTAATAAGGTTGCTATTCATGACAATGTTGCTGCTCGTATAAAAATGCATATTAAGATATTTAATTTTGAATATTTTTCATTTTTATTTTAACAACCAGTGAGAAACAAGAAATATAATATCAAATAAGTCTGTGATAAAAACACCGATTCTGCAGTGATAAAATTTGCTGTCTTTCCTATTTTACTTCTATACACCCGAGTCCGCGTTGTTCTGTGCTTGTATATTTATCCCCCTTATTCATAGAAAAGATATTGTTCTTTGACAGTTCAATAGCTAAAACATCCGGTAACTTTTCTATGAATAAGGGGGTTAATATACATATAAAGGGTATTACTACAATATTACTTACTACATTAATACTACTATAAAGGGTACTAGGTTGAAGCTAGGTACTTGACCTGCGAACGGGCATTGAAATAGGTAATTTGGTTCAGTGTCTATTAAAAATCCACTCTGTATGTCCGTTAGTGTTGGAAAATTTTATTAAACGTGAATTTCAATTAAACGGAGCGGATATTGACCATCAAAATAACGAAACCGAAATCGTTTTTTTAACAACATTGAATAATTCATATTTTTTGTCAGTACTTGAGTAGCGAAATACGAGTTGAGGCTTTTTTTAAGCAACCGACGGAATGGCATAGCTCGTTCAAAAGCTTCGAATAACGCTGTAACTTAGTTATTTTCCGACATTTACAAAAGACAGACATTTATTTAGGCAATTAACGTCTCACAGACATTTTATCGAGTCAGTAAAAACAGTAAAATCTTTGAAATATTCATTTTTAACTGGAAATTGGTTTGAAGTTTGCTAGTTACGAATACAAAGTAGTACTAGTTCTTGGGAATCTTGGCACTACAGTGCTTCAAGATGTCAATAGAACACTGTTTTTTACTCAATAGAGGTGCGGTTTTCTTTTCCAATCTCATTTAGCACTTAGCAGGAGCACTATGGCCTGATTACGTGTTTCGACACCGCATTTCCCGCGATAATAATGGCGTCTTATGGGCGTTTGGCCCCAAGGGGTGGACCTCGCAAAAGAGATTGGGTTATTTCATGTGTAGCTTGAGGCCGCATCTTCGGAAGGACCTTTTATGGAGTTTATGTTATTCTCACAGGGGCGTCGGAATTCACCCTTTACGTATGACGTCATTGCTGTCATGTTGGCCTGAAGGCAATCACAATGAAAGTTAATAAGTAATTAAAGGATAGAAGGCTGTATTTAAGCACAAAAAAGCACTGAAGGAAATTAAGATGTCACACTATTATGTCTACAATAATATAATGAATGGGATGCAAGATCAAATGAAGCTTGTTAGGCGAAATAAGTCATGACAGATTTTCATTGTGTTCGGGAATTTGTGGTGTTGATACTTCAGTAGACCGCGGGCGGCGCGCGAGGCGGCACGGGCCACGACACGACAAATACTACACAAAATCATACAATTAATATCATAGGAGTATTTGCAAATAAACAAATGACAATCTAAAACTTTTTTGTGACAGTTAGGTACTCAAAGTTTGTGTTAGCTGAAACTATGATGATGATAACGTAGCGGGAAAAGTTTAAACTAAACTTTATACAGTGTTTTCGCAGTGTTTACGTTGGTTGTTATGATGTCGAACTTGGTAAGAATATTTAATACTTACATTCAGTAAATATGTCTTGCTAATATCCGTGGAACAACTTACTGGTGAGACAATACAAAAATAAGCTTTTCTTTCATAATATTATTAGGAATGTAAATTTGTTATAGGATGTTTTTTTACAGAAAACGAAATAAAATCTTGTCGCATAACCATGAAGTTTGAAAAGAATATGATAGTGTATGTAGTCTGCCTGTCTGCCTGTTCGTATATCACATAATATCCTTTTCTTTAACTTTTTCCGTAACTAGGAGAAGGCTTTACATCTCTACCTACTCTAAGAGGTAAGTACATTTCTTTAACCTTATGCATATGCACAATATTTAAAAAAATATTAGGGTATTCCATCGTGACGTTATCCAGTCGTCCAGTCGTTAGAGTAAATAAATGAACCAAAACAAAAAAGCTTTATTAGAAAATTGTTTTGACTCTCCATCAGAGTTTATGCTATAATAAATCAATCATCAAAGCAAAGCCAGACGTAAACAAGCCATAATTTTAAACAAAACACTAAATACCTATTTTTTGGCTAGAAACTTGGAAATTAAGTCCTGTTTTTTTATTATTACAAAAAAATATAATTTAATATTATAGGTATGCAATACAAATATTGTATAAACCTATCATGCATTATTATGTATGTATAACTAACTTTTTAAGGACCATTTTTATAACTAAACAATTAGAATCGTGCCAAGCAGATGTATTTCATACCACTTTCTGCTAATCATGTAATGTAATTTGTATCGGTTTATATATACGTACGTATATAAGTAATACAACCGTGAGTTGCCAAAGTAAAATGGGTACATTAGCAGGATTGTATTTCATTTACTTTGGTAACAACGCGCCCTGTAATCACAAAAAAAAACACATCCAATTACAGACATATACCTACAACCTCCTACAACAAAACCTCAAAGAATTTACACATGTTCACGTTGCCGATTCAACTCAATTAATAGAAATACATATTGTATACCTATGGCTAACTAAAAACAGTATCTATGTCAACACTTTTTGCTTAAGTATAACAGTATTGACTTTCTTTGTCAATTTAGATTCACGTCGGTCACAATTAGCGACAAAAAAGCCTTGCTCCTAAATGCCTACCTACAGAATCTATCACTTATCGATATTAGTTAAGCAGTGTAGTTATTCTTATTTGATCCCCTGACAGTCATGGAATACTCGTAGTGCTCGTTCCATGGACACCTTTGTAACCGCTTGCGCTTGGCATGTCATTATTGTAACGTACATTGTAGATGATACAATCGAATAAGTAATAGAGGCACGAATAGGAGCCCATAGAGTCTGGGTCATATTCATCTTTAGGGCTCCCGCACACGGGCCATCGGCCACAACCACAAAACGCTGCCACTGACATATTTCCTGTAATTTTCGTACATTTTATATGGACTCGCCGCACACGGTTGACGCCGGTGGCGGCCACCGCTTCAAATCGTTCCCATACAAAAGCTTCTCGGGGCGGCGCGGCGTTTGTGGCTGTGGCCGGTGGCCCGTGTGCGGCGACATTTAGTCATAGGAAAATATTGAGAGTTGATCCTAAAAGTACCGGAGGGAATAAATAAGTCTCTAAGGTTTGTTGTATAGGCAAAGGATGTCGCAGTAGGTACCACAGCTACGGCCACGCGCGGTCAAAAACACTGTCTTTAAACTGTTACATTTAATAACCATATATTATGATCATAAAATAGTAATAGTAATAAATTTCTCATTGTTACAGATTAAAACAAAAGACGAAGAATGCCCATTAAAATCTTATTGAACAGTTAGTACAAGAGACGTCGAGATGGCAACGGAAACTGTTCCGAACTTCGCAACGATCACGAGTCATAATCGAAGTGGCAGTCACAAGCCACTTGACTGGACGGTACTGGTGGACGGGTTGAGGAATTCGTACAACTTGTCTAAGAACGCGCAGGCGAGTTGCACCTACTGTGAAGGAAGCTTCCGTGACGTCATACTGGCCTATAACAGCATCCATGGATATATTAGCCTGATGGTAAGTGTCTTTTGCGTCTAATTTATTAGGCACTGTGGCATTTTTAATGCTTTTCCCGAGAATTTATGGCTTTCACTTGTATTTCATTTGAACAGTATAGTTACGATATTCGGTCAGTACTGAAAACGGTGGCGTTTACGAGTAAAATTGAGAAAATATAAGGACTTTGCCCGTTCATATTTTTTATAGCTAAATTCTTATTAAATTACTTCAAAGGAACGGCTGGGTTGTAGTAAGGTCCTTCACAATTTTTTCTCGCTTATGGATTAGCTATTATAAATTGTAAAAAACAAATATCACAAATCATTTTTAATCATATCATAAAATGTAAGATCCAAGAATGTAGAGGACTTTAAGCTATTACGTAATTGGCTAACCTAACATCATCTTATGAGAGGGGATGAAGTTGCTGTAGAATTGTACATACGATGACTCTCGTTTGGTAAATAGGAGCAGCAAGCGTAGTAAGAAGAGGGTGTGAAGTATGTGACCATATCAATACAAAAAATATTATACGTGTGCCTGCTTATCTATGATTGATGAAATAAAAAGATTGACTACCATAATCAAACGGTGTATTTAGATAGCTTATTTGAGGGGTACGTATCTTATTACCGAATTTCATCAGACTTTCGAAACACCGAAGGTTTAAAACACCGAAACTTTAAAATACTATGTGGTAAATGCTTCGCTTCGCTGCGCTCCGCTTGGAGGATGGTTAATATATTTTTAAATAATTCTTTCGATTATTGCTACTGTTTTGTTTCTAGAAATGCCAACGCATAATAGATGTTGAAATGCATATCAACAAGAATGCAGCTATCTCTTTTGAAGAACTATGTAGCTCTTCTAATAAGTTTTCCCATGTATAAATTAATATGTGCCAGTTTCACTTATACATGCATTGAGTACGATAGTTCTGCAGTTCAGGCGATTTCCCGTGAAAGAGTAACAAACATTCAGACATAGCGTCAAACTTATCATATCGCCTTCACAATATTAGTGTGAGCTGAGTTCAGAGTAAGGATAATTGTTTCATGGGAACCTTACACATAATTATAGGTTGTAGTTGTGAGTCTTTACCGTTTGCTAGTTCTGCACTCAACTCAGAAGCTCCAAACTAGCAAAATTTAAACGTTATGCTTCAAATAGGAACCTATTCATAAATACTATATTTAAAGTTGGTAGCCAACAGTTTTCATAGAGTGTATGCAATCTAAAGCCGGATTGGCGTTATCGGCGAGTTAAGTTGTTATTTTAGTTTGAACGGCAAACGCAAGTTATGCTGCGAGACGTGTAACTTGGGCGGTACTAGTTTGTATGTAACTTAATTGATTTTTCGAAGAGTTTTCGAGAAGTAAGTACCAAGATCCTCCCTCAACATCCATTAAAGTTATTTGATTTGTTGAAAGCCATAGCATACTTGAGGTCTAGTTTCACTACGCTCTGTTAGATCTATAGGTGTTAATACACCCCCTGTTAAATTGTAGTTGTTTACTTTTGTCACTTTTTACAAGAACTAAATGAGGGTGTTAATGATCTAACAGAGCATGGTGAAACTAGGCCTTACTCTCGTAGTCCGCAACTTGCGGCGTAACTAAACTGGACCGTGGGGACAGTACTTACTTTTATTTAATCTATCTACTGTCCGATGAATTACCTATTAATACTTAAACTGTAAACAAGCCATAAAATATTAATCCTACATTCGAACAAAATTAAATCTTTAGTTACCTTTGCAATACTGAATAAATTACAATACACACTTGACCTGGTAAAATTGGAATACTGAGTAATATGGGCTTTATATAATATCTCTGTAATTCATCATTTGCGACAGCTGATTCATGTTGATCAAACAAAGCCTATCGATTTATTCATTATCTCAAAAATGTAGTACCTACGTCAATGTTTCAGTATAGCTTCCTATTTGTGCAGGGTGAAAAACGCGAAAACCATAACTAAGTAATAGTGTTTAGGACGATGTTTTAGGATATTACTCTAGGTGAAACATGTAAATGCTATTTGCTTTAGTTCACTCTCAACCTATCAACGCAAGCAATAAAGAACTTGCCCTTCAAGTTGTACTGGATAAACTTTCTTAAACACTGACAATGCAAATCGGCCTTTAAGCGCGCACTAAGAATTGATGTTTTGAGACACGATTTTAAATAGCGGTATTACTAGTTATAATTTTAAGTATTAAAATTTGTAGCTGTTACGAGTATTATAAAACAATCTTGGGCGATTTGTAAAATGAAACGATCTAGGTAGGTCCCTAGGATTTTACAAGTGTACAGAGTACGACAGAACAATAATATTAATTTATGTATAAGTACGCGAGTTAAGCCTCGTAGTCATGGTAGCTTTGATCCTTTGTTCACGTTTCAATAATCTTTTACTATCCCGTCAGTCCAATGAAACACTAGATAAAAATATATGTAGACTTCGGGTTTTAATTAAGAAAATATTAATTCATAATATGTATATGGATATGGATTGGATACATGCCCCATTTACGTTACTCGTTCTTTTTTGCTGTTGCCAATGATTAATTAGTAATTTTGTTTCAATATTTTATTTCTTTCTCTTCGGTGATGATAGTTCATATCCCCAGTCTACTCCATTTGTAAACTTAACAATTTCTTGAATGTCGACTAAACAAAAACATGTTTACTTTAATGATATATTTGTACAGAATTTCTATACTTCAGTATTTCATGTACTTAGTAGGTAGGGCGGTTTGTTTATTACTCGTAACGGTCGTACCGGTCTTATTAATTGTGGACTGCAGGCGTCCGTCCGTCGAATAACGGATCGATATGGAAATCAGCTATGGTTTTTAATAATCTCCATTATTTATGACAAGACAGGCTATACAGCTAACGTAATAGTAATCCTTGGAGCAAGATTATATGTATATAAACGACAGAGGTCAGATAAAAATTATGTCAAGTTTCTTAGGTCACGAAGACTATTATTCTGAATATACGAGCGATATTGATAAACAAGTACTTAGCACATATTTTACTAACCTACATCCTCCTCCACCAGGTATGTTTCTTCGGCAGCCTGGCGAATGCTCTGAACGTGGCGGTGCTGACGCGGCGCGAGCTGGCGGCGGCGCCCATCAACCGCCTGCTGAAGTGGCTGGCCGTGGCCGACGTCTTCGTGATGCTGGAGTACATACCCTTTGTGGTGTATCGGTATCTGGTACGTTTGTCTTTGTATGAGAGATTAGAGGTTAGATGATCTAGCACCGAAATAAGGGACTATGCAGTAGGTACGTTTAGTGTATCTTTGGATGAGAGCTGAGAGGTTAGATTGTCTAGGTTGGTAAGGGACTATGCAGTAAGTGTTATTGTTGACGAGTTCCGTAACGAGTTACAATGTGCATATACATGGAAAAAGTGGAATATATCAAACAAAAGATATAAATTGTAAAGTATTTTTATTAAAAATTAAATAGGTACCTAGTTATTGATATAAAAGTTATTGAATGTTTAAGCTTTTGAACTGTTTGACAAAGAACAATAAGTTCTCCAAAAAAAAAAGTAAGTACCTACCTAAATGTTTACCGTTTAGAAGTTTATTAATAGGACAAGGTAAAAAAGCTGAGTACAAAAGTGTATAGCTATTAACGAAGCTCACCGTAGCTCCTCGGCAAGTTTCCTCGAAGGAAAAATAAATCCGTGATAATGCCTGAATCTTGAATAACAGCACAATTATTTTCCCGTTTATCCTTAATCTCAAGATTTACCTGTTAAACTCCTTGAGAGATCCTTCTACAACAAATCTGAACTCTCAGCTAATTAGCAGTCTCTAGACTTGTTAGACTCATTAAGGAGACAACGTTGTAGGTTTTACTCAGAAGAAACAAGATTAACTTGCGATACGGGGATTCATCTACAGGATGGAATTGTGGTGATCGAATCAAAGAGAAGCTAGTAGTTGGGAACTTAAGTACTGTTCGGATATTGTACATAACAAGTAATACATTCGCTAGCAATGAAAAAGTTCCACCAGGTAAGTTGCTATGTCACTGAAACATTATCATTGCTCGTGAGTGCATTTTTTAATCTGTGCCCAGTCACAGATTAAATAATTTAGAAGGAATATTTGTTGGAAAGAACATAATGTTCTATCCCCCTGTCGTAGGTATTTAAATCATGGCCACTATGTAGAGTCGGGAATCATTTATGATTATTACGGAACCCTATTTATACTTACTTACCTATATATGTGAAACTGACTCGAACTTGGTCGGTTTGTTTTTGTATTCATCTCTTTGAGTGCTTAGATCACTTAGTACAGGACTAATGGACGTGTGTGAAGTACTTGCGATACACATTACATACATAATATATTGATGGTAGATAATGATGTGCTTGACAGATTATGAGTGTATGAATTATGAGATTAATAAGTGATCCTGAAAAAACGAAGCCGATTACTTTCTCGTACAAAATAGCTCTATACTCACTTACAGCGCCAAAAAGGTTGTCCTAAGACTCAGTTTGAAGATAGATGAAGCAAATATTTTTATTATTATTTCTCTTCACGACGTTGCAAAAGTGGTAAGTACCTATATACTAAACCGAAAGGGGGTGACTCAGGTATTTTTCACAACTATTGTTCTACGATTTTTGGAAATTCACATTATTTTAAGCTTTTACATATAAACAGACTAAAGACTTTGATGATAAAAAAAATGTAGTCACCCCTTTTCTGCTAAGTATACCACTTTTGCAACATCTGTATAATACAAACAAGCTGGGAGTTTTGATTTAATATTTTTCACGTCATCTATCACCCGTCCCATGGAGGGTAGCGTAGCAAGCATAGATGGTACGTGCGATAGTATATCATAGTGAAAGCAGCGGACTATTTTCTATTGTTTTTCTCTCGGGACGCGCGATAACGGAGCTACTGAAGAAGAAGAATATCATTTATTCTACGTAAAATTTTGCAATTAAAGTCATCATCACGACCCATTACGTCCCCACTGCTGGGGCACGGGTCTCCTTCCAATGAAGGAAGGGTTTAGGCCTAGTCCACCACGCTGGCCAAGTGCGGGTTGGTGGACCCCAACACAAGCAAGCTTGTGCTGAGAGAGTTGTCGGGTAAGTGGGCAACCCGACTGTCAGATGTTTTCAAGCCGCCCGAAGGCCTCTGACTAGGCTTAACGACTGCTGCCGAAGCAGCAACCGGGACCCACGGCTTAACGTGCCAATTAAAGTCGTCGAAATATAATAGGCCCGTTTGGATCGAAAATGAATGGGATGACAGCTGGTGTCAAATCCAAATCATAAAAAATCTAAACAGTAAGTAACTTTTGGTGCTCCAAAAGTTCTTTTTTCTTTCAGCCGTTAAAAAATAAGCCAGATTATGTGTCTTTTTATGTATTTAATCAAGTAAATCAACAGTAAATAGCAAATTTGTGTAGCTGTCCAAACGGGCCAATATTTCGACGACTGTACAGGTATTTGTTGATTGTCAAGATTATGAGTCGACCACCATTTCAAAAAAGCTAAGTCACCGAGGAGAAGAATTGGCGAAAGAAAACGCAAAAACATTAGAAACACATATTCTAAACAGTGGTAGAGCTAGGCCAAGGATCATATTCTACAACTTCCCTTAATAGAGCGAAAGTAGTTGAACAAAAAGTTCAAGAGTCCAGCACGTGCTAGCACTAGCTCCTAGTACCTAGAAGCTAGATAGAAGTGAATTTAATTTATAAATGCCTTTTTAAATGAACTACCTAGTAGATTCTAGGTACTATTCCTTTGTGCTAGGATGTAAAAATTGGTATCTCGGCGATGAAAATTTTGTTCTGTCACTTTTTCCAAAAGGCTTTTGTAACAGCCTTGATGTCGGGTTCACATTAATTGTAGTTTCGACGCAATATTATATATTATGTGGTGAGGTTAAAAATGTAGACCTGTACATAGCTTAACACTGGGTGTTAATAAAGTAAACCAAAGGTTGTTGATATTCTAAAACACTTTTATTCGATGACTTTTTTAAATTTAGGTACGTTAACTATGTTTTTTTCCGTATATTTTCGCGCGAAACATAGTATAAGGTAAAGTCACTTCCTGCGTGTCTGTATGAATGTATAATTAACAATAATCATAATCCTTTTTATTATAAAACGTAGACTAAAGGGATTTCATACATATCAGTAGCCTAAAACCGGGTTTAAACCAAAACTATCTTTAGCCTTCTTTTTATAATATTTATACCCTGTTTGCCCCCAGATCCTGCCGGGGCAGCGCGAGATGCCGTGGTGCTGGGCCGCGTACCTGCTGTTCCACATGCACTTCGCGCAGCTCTTCCACACCGCCTCCATCTGTCTCACGCTCTCGCTGGCTATCTGGAGATACCTGGCTATCAAGTAAGCTGAAAAAAAAGGAAAATATTTTAACTAACAATGTAACAAGGTCTACCACTAGGCTAAGATTGTGTGAATATCTGGAAAACAGTTGCTATCGCTGTTCTCACACTAAACATCACTGTAATGATTGGACGCCCGGGCCCCGCGTCGAACTAATAATTTGGAAATTTATGTCGCCTTCAGAATACCTGCCATACAATTTTGAGAGTGCTAAATTTAGAATGTTGCTTTCAGAATCGAACTCAAGAATACACAAACTTCCATGTTAAGAATATTTAAGGTTACCAAATATTTAATTTCGTTAATTTCTTTCTTTCTTTCTTTACCAGCAATAGATTTAATTACGATTAAATATATGGTGCAAGTCATCCTAAATGTAAGAAATTTTACGTGTTGATGAAAATTTAAAATCTCCCTTTTTCTAGGTATTCGGACATGAACCACATCCTGTGCACGGAGCGGCGCTGCAGCCTCGCCATCCTCTGCAGCTTCCTGCTGCCGCCCGTGCTCTGCATACCCACCTACTTGGTAAGTTTGTTCTTCTGAAGAACTCATACTACCATGACTGGTACCTTTCATAAAATTTTGATAGAATAGTTATTGAAACTGGCATTTAGGGTGATTTTAAAAGCGTGCAGATATCATCAAGCAGGCGGGATCACACACCATTTTCCCGCCTACCCCGTGCGTATTCCACGCATTAAAATAAATAGTTCTATGCAAATAACACTTGCGGGTGTCACGCGTGCGGGGCAATCCCGCGTGCGTGATTAAATCCGCACGCTATTAAAAACACCCTTAATCATTAGCCAACAGTGGTAGACAATGACATCTCCGAAAGAATCTCAACGGTTTCATCGTGTTCATGATTCATCCATTGCTTTATATCGGATTGTATCGGATTTTCTCAATGGTCGGTCGTAGACGTGATAAGACTTGTATCTATAGGTATCATAACCAAACTTTAAACCACAATTTACAAACACAAATTAATGGTCCCACCTGGGAATTGAACCCGGGACTCTTGGGTGTTAAAGGTATGCTTCTACCTCTAGACCACAGATAAACTTACAGTAAAAACGCGCGGAACCAGGTTTCTTAAGTATAAAAACTTCAAGCAATATGCATAATAAATAAAATGACTCGGCTAAACTCGTGTTCGCTTCCACAGTTATTCAAATATTTTATTTACGTTTTACTTGCAGTGTCGGGTGTCATTCCCTAGAAGTCTAGAAGTTCAAGAACAACAGGTTTTTCTACGTAATATAAAAAGCAGATCTAGTTAACTTTGCAGTTTGCTTTCTTGTTAACGTCCTCGTGGGCCCTGAAACTTATTAAAAAGCTTGAAGGTAAAGCCACTGACCCTAAAGTAAATATGTAATAAGGTGTCCGGTTGTCTGGTAGTGATTTCTATTTTTCAGTTTTTGTTTCGTTTTTCGTAGAAAGAAAGTGTACTGTATGGAATGTAGAGATATATAATTTACGACGTAACGTACGATAATATTACATCTATTATGGTTCGTTCAGTCATAAATCTATACAAACTTTCCTAATCTCAGGGTAGTAATACTGGGTGTAATTAGTTTTACCTAAAAGCATATTATACATATAATGTACCATATACTCATAATATACGTAATAAACAAAAAGGGTATGATTGATAGGGCAGTTTCTGTAACCAGCACTACAGCTAAAAGCTTTCCCGGTAATCTGGTAAAGCTTTAATTAAACTTTAAAATGGGGAACATATTACGGCGTTTGTTTCACATATTTACTGGAGTACTTTACAAACATTTTGGACTTGAAACAGTGAAAAAGTGGCCAGTGATGGTTAAAAATCTTCTTGAATGATGACTGAAGAAGAATTATTTTTTTACTAGATATAAATACATTACTTAAATGAGCAGCATTGAGTAAGCTACTGTAAAAGGGGAGTTACCTATTTTATTTTATCACTTTCTATTCAATGTGCTGCGATGAGTACCTAAGTTCCAACACTTTTTTGTGCCGAAAATCATTTAGAGGACGTTTTGTAAGAGCTTAACATAACTATTCTGGGCTATGACATGATAGAGTGTTCCGAACATTTTCGTATCTTATCTTTATGTGCAAAATACATAAAATTTCATGAATGCCGAAAAGGTTTGAAGCGTTTCCTAATAGAGTGAGTGTACAATGATTAATGAACTCTCCATTCACTATCAGTTTTACACCAACATAAATGAAGTCCATGCTAAGGTAGATTTACTCGGAGAGAAACTGGACCTAGGTCACCTTAAAACACCTTAAAAGTTGTCTATGTCTATCCGTTTTGAAGAAATGTATCCACAGTATACACAAAAACAAACGTCTTACAAATTTATAACACTTCTCATATTCGGTCGAAGGTTAAAACTTTATAGGACAGCGATTGAAAAATAGCACCGCACCCGTTCCGCGTAGTTGCACTTCAATCACCCTGAAAAGACGCTCTTTTATCCAACGATCCTTTTGTTATAAAAAGAAATCGCTATGTCAATGTCGTAAAGTATTTTATCCAGTTTTTGGGTTCGCGTAATAAATCAAAATTGCGAAATTGGTTATCTCTAGTTTTAACTAAAAGCTAAAAGCTTTTGACATAAAGCAATAATTATTAGTATTTTGCGAGATTTGGTCCGATTGGGTCTTTTGAAGTAGCGCTGCCTGGCAACTCTTTTAAGTTCCGTACGAATCAAAGCATTGTAAAGAACAAAGGATTGACTTCGACTACTGTATTATTGACTACGACTACGTAACGTGCCATTTATTACAGAAGTTTATTCATAATGCATACCCAAATACATAAGTTTGTAAATCTATATCCTGATACCGTTTGATACTCCATTTTACTGATTCGATTTTATAATGACGGTAAGTATTTTGTTCCCAGGTGTTCGACATCCACCGGGCGTGGGTGCTGGAGCCGGGCGGGCTCACGGTGCTGTACCACGTGGACTCCGACGAGGAGGGCCGCCTCTACCAGGCCAACTTCTGGGTCCACGGGGTCATCGTGAAGCTGCTGCCCTGCCTCATCCTCACCGTCATCAGCGTGTGGCTCATCCGGGAGGTGTACCGCGCCAACCAGCACCAGAAGAAGATCCGGGTCTACAACCCGTGCCCGACCAATGTTAAGAACATGAAGCGGCAGTACAAAGCTGACAAGCGGACGGACAGGACGACTAGGATGCTGGTGGCCGTTCTTCTTTTGTTTCTGGCTACGGAGCTGCCGCAAGGGATTCTGGGGCTGATGAGCGGCGTGCTAGGCAGGTGCTTCTTCAAGCGCTGCTACGACTTGTTTGGAGAGCTGATGGATGCGCTGGCGCTGCTGAACGGGGCCATCAACTTTGTGCTGTACTGCTGCATGTCGCGGCAGTTCCGCATGACGTTCGGCCAGCTGGTGTGGCGCTCCCGCCGCCTGCACGCCGCCCCGCTCACCGGATCACACTCCGATGGGCAGCACACGTAAGTAATGTGACGTGCCTTATTATATTTCCAAAAAAAGAACTCAATAGTTTGTGCTGGAAAATACTCGAATAAACTTAAGCTGGATTTTATATCGAAGTTGGCATATAAACTTATTTGCGATAAAACAGTTTTATGGATTGCAATACAAAGTCAGATTTTACATACCTACATAATACTAATATAAGCAGACCAATAAAGTTCCTTGCTTGAAGTTCGTATTTGTGTCCGAATTTCGGATTTCAACGCTGCACCTGCTCCTGTTTCGGGTCGTATTAAGTTAAATGTAATTTAAAATACTTTTTACTTTGTTTCAGAGCGAAATCATCGGTGCCTTGAGGGCGGGTTGTACAAGAGAAACAAGATCTGGTTTTGAAACATTTTTTATAAATACATAGACGTACATTACTTATAAATTGTAGGGTTAAGCTTATTTAATTATTATTAGTTTATTTATAAAATAATGGAAGTAAAAATAATACTTTAAGTAAGTTTTAAAAGAGGAATCATCTGCGATACATTACAAAAATTATTTCACCATTAAGTAGGTTTAATGCTACATTACGAGTGTTATACTATATTGGAGTGGTTAGAATTGTGGTTTCTTTCTAATCAGCAATTACCTCAGGAAACCCTTAAATCACGAATGAAAAAATAAATCCCGATGCGAAGCTCGCACGGAAAAGCTTAGCTCTTAGCTTAGGTTACTTACTCATAAAGTAAGCCCTCAACGACATCAACACGAGAACTAAACAACAACAACATGTGAGTCAAGCGTCAAGCATGACATGAATATAAAACATATTTCATTTATAATGTAAATCCTATCGTCTCCATATTACGTACATTACATACTAAAACGAGTTTTATTAGAAAAAACATGTATGATGGTATTTTTTAGATAATAAGAATTATTAGAATATCCTATTTTAATTTGTTTCAACATTTCATAAAAATATAGGAAAAACCCTGTAGTGTTGTTGTTTATTTACTAGTCAATTGTATGCCATAATATTTTTGTTCACGGCATCTCAACAACAAACTTTTCCGGAGGTAGCTAACGCTAAGGTTTTATCACCAATATAATTGTATGAACTCGTAGATGCGAAAGAAATATTGTTTCCCATACAATATTCCGCATGTAACTAAAGGTCACAAGATATTTTACTATGGGCAGTTTTTATATTTTCATCATTATCCATAAATTTATCACTATTAGCTAGTACTAGCATATGGCTTAACATAGCATCAAACTGAGCTAGAACCCGTTTCAGCACCGGAAAGCAATTTTTTATTACTTTTCAACTCTTCAGTATTAGGTTTAAACTTATTTTTGTGTTGTATCTGTGTATGTATGAAATAAATATATTTTCTTTCTATATATTTTCTACTTTGTCTTATGTATACGTATGATCTATTTCCTTCACCTACTATATATAGAAATATAGAACATTATGGACTCTTCATACTCAATGTTCACCTACAATAGTTAATACGGTTTAATCGAACTATCCAAGTAAATAGACACTCAAAAAGTTATATCCGCACGATGAGTTGCAAACTATCATGAAAGCTTTATGAATTCAATGAACGTATGGTTATGAATATTTCGTATTTACTGAAATAAATATAACGTATATACGACGAAAATTTATTTTTATATTACGATACTATTTTGTGCTATAAAATTTTATGAAATTAAAAATATATATTTGCATTTAATTTTAAATATCATAATTTTTTATAAAAAAAAATTAGTAAGTCCAAATGCAAATGTTAATTTGAAAATAAAAACCTACAGAAACTGTCAACATCAGAAAGCATAAATTAATATAAGTTCATAAACTTTAACCTGACTACTGGAAAAAAGCGCAAAAAAGTTTGAAATAAGTTTTGTTTAACTTTATCTCTATTAAATTTTTTAGGAGTTGATTCTCACACAAGATTTCATTTACATGCCATCAACATTATTTTTAATACACGGTATCAAAAATAATGTTAGAGTACCTAATTACAAATAAATGATAACATATTATTAAAATGAAGTGATTGTTAACTATTAATATAATGTTTCTCTTGTACGCAAATATAATATTCTATCTATTCGTAATTATTGTATATACTTAAGTATATAACTAAAATAAAAATAAATATTGATGTAGGCATATTGTAAGTACAGTCCGACATTTGAAGAACTGCCTTCTCAAGATTCGACATGAGTAATTGTCCGTATGAATCAGTGATTATAATTATACATATATGTTTATAATAGAAATTTCAAAACTGAGCACTTCTGCAGTTATGTATGTACACGGTCATAGGAGTTTAATTTAGCAATATGCACTATAACCCTTGAATTGTTATTCGAATACGTTCAAGTAACGGTCTGTTTATATTAGAGTATGTAAATAAATACTACTTTTGTATTAATACAAGTATTAAAAGTTGTTTAAATATCATATGGTTTTTTATATTAAAAGCGCAAAGTGGCTCGTTCGTACGATTTTTGTATCATGCTGAATTAAACGCTTTTGGAGATATTCATGAACTCCTTGTACGGTCACGTGCAGATAAACCTGACCCCCCTCTTATAGTGACAATGCTTCTGAGAGGGGTCAGATTTATCTGCCTTATACTGTACCAAGGTAATTTAGGTACCATTATACAGATATGTAACATTATATTTGAGATCTCTAGGTTCAATTAACTCAAGAAACCGTTGCATAAAATATGAGGCGGGTGGCAGAGATCGACGGTGTCAGAGTGTTGCGGTATCTTTGGACGCCTGCCAAATAACCAACAAGGAATTCAGGGAAGCTGGGCCCGGTTTGAGTAAAGTTTCATGCACCTGGGATATAGAATAAAATATAACATTAGAATAATATAGAATAGGCTTACTGCCACTTTCTGTCCATAATACGTCAAAGCATGGCATTGGCTTATTTCAATGAATGTATTTTTGTTTTTTTTTAGGGTGACTTGCAATTTAAATGAATTTAAGGGCTGATTTTTCAATGGTGATAAACGTTATCTGAGGAATAAAATAGTTGCTGTCACTGACTCACTGTCTAATATAAATATTCAGATGTTTATCTACCCATTGAAAAATCAGCCCTAAATGCAATAAAATCCAATAATTTAAATGAAATTAAATGTATTTAAATGTATCTCTTGCTTTGACAGTATTCTGATTGAGCAGGATAGAAATAGATTTAATTACGTTTAAGTACTTTTATTTAAACATATTTGTAATTAAAATTATATACCATACAAAAAATAAATCCAGGAATACCATGTAATATCATCATCCGTATCCGTTAGCAAGACTGTCATAATTGTCTAGTTTAGATTCAAGAAAAACATGACTTTATAGGTATTGGTTGACAGTGGGTATATTTTACAGATTTATCAACACACACACACGCACTCACGCCTTGTACTAATGTACTCCCTTGCGAAAAGTGGGTGCATTGCTGCACCCACTTTTCGCCAGAGTGTTATGTTAGTCCCAATGTAATAGGGGGCGGGCCTATTGCCATTTTACGGGCACATCCAAGACCCGAGAACAAATATCTGTGTTTAAACAAATATCTGCCCCAGCCGGGAATCGAACCCGGGACCATCGGCTCAGTAGTCAGGTCACTAACCACTACGCCATTCGGTCGTCCCAATTTATCAAGAAACTGTATTATTAACTGCCTCGGTCGCCTACGGAATGGTAAGACTATTTGTTCTAGAAAGTTCTTCCTGGGATCCACGACTTATTCCTTGAAGAATATAACGACTCCGTTTAATTTATACTTTGAAATATACAAAGTAGTTAAACATTACATGCCCCCCAAACAGGTGTAAGGATGTCCATTTTGTACATCGGAGAATCTCCATGAAAGGCTTGCACACAACTGGGCCTCTAGTACGGGATTTGCTATTTTTGAAAACTAAAAAAGTTAACGTTTTATTCTGTCATCAGCATATATTATCCGTCAAAAATGTCATGATAGTTTCCGCAAGCGCCACTTAATATGCGAGAAAATGGAAACTTATAAATATGTATAGTTTTCGCCAAACTTTCAAACCTGTACTAGGCCCCCCCGGGTCTGCATAAAGGGCGTTGAGAGTGAGACCTTTTCGTCTTCAGAGAGTGCACCTAGCGTGCGGTCAGTGTTCGGTGGATCGACACTTTTCATAGTGCTGGGCAACCTTTGCAGCGCAGGGGGGTTACTTTATACTAATGAGAAACTAACGAACGAGAAGTGTCGTACAATTGATACGTTTAATATAACGATATATGGTCGTGGCTGTGCTTGCTGTGCTCCGAATATTATTTTTTTTTTATATAGAGTAAACCCCAGGAACGAAGCCGTGCATGGGAGCGTCGATTGGGTCAATGATTCCCGTGAGCTGGCTCAACAGTAATCTCTGAAACAGCTTGTATGTATGGCACAAGAGGGAGATAGGACTGAAATACTTGGGATTGTCTCATTATTTTACCTCGCTTAGGGAGGTCTATATTTTTTATTTTTTTTATGGAAAACTTACAGCTACTTTGACAAAAACACGCATACCTAAATAATAGACAACAGAGAGCCAATTACAAGTTTTCACTTGTAGACAATAAAATACAATATAAGTTTGTCTTCTTGGAGTTACACATACATATTATTATGGCCTTCCGTTTTTGCCGGGAACAGGGGACATTGGCGGAATTCAGGCGGCTGTTAAAAAGCTCAAATAAACACTGCACGTTCTGAACTTAGAGAAAAAATACACCTACTCCTCCACACACTAAAAAGTTATGTCTGAAACAGAGTTAGGTAGTTAGTAGAACAATAGTTGTTTCTGTTTGGTTTGGTTTATTTATGAGTATAATAAAGTATACACTACTATTTTCTCATTTTTGATTCTATTTTTAGTCTGAAAATTGTATTGGGTAAGAAAAAGTCTACAGAAAGAAAAAATAAAAATACCACCAATAATTTGCATGCAACGTGTAATATAATTTAGTACATCTCTTCACAATGCGATTAGCGATAGCGTGACTACATAATGTTAATCTCTTTCAATGTTCTTTTGAACAAAAGTGCACCCACACCCACATCCGCAATATTCTGAATTAATAAATCTAACTCTCTGAATTTAAAACATCTGTTAGAAAAAACCTCAGTGCAGTCACAGAAACACATATGATACCCGTTGCAAAGTAAATATTTGTCTAACTTATTCTTTAGGTCACTCCTCCACCCAAAGGTTGCCTGGAAGATATTAGAGCTTTTAGCGATAAGGTCGCCTATTGATCATTATATCCAATATATATGCACCTATAATGTACCTATATGATAAAATACATATGCTTTTTTGTAGAAATCATATACTACAGTTGTAAACCTTATAAACTTATAACCTTATAACCGTTCCCGGTTAACTCACGCCATCTAGTCTTTCCCGACATGAACCAACGCCACCTCATTGAAACAGTTGGAATTTTTACATATAAATCCTTCGGTCGATTTATTTATTAACTCAGTCATTGACTACAGGATACGAGCGGCATAACAACGTAGCACCGTAGCAACGTAGCACCGTAGCAACGTAGCACCGTAGCACCGTAACACCGTAGCAACGTAGCACCGTAGCACCGTAGCATCATAGCACCCGAGCATCTATATGTCGCAGGCATCTGGTTTAATCTCCTGTTTGATTGAACCGCTAGCCCGTTCATTGGATGACGCTACCCAGTTGAATGACTAAAGAACAACTCGTCAAGTGGTTGACTGTAACGTCCAACGTCTTGACTGAACGTTATTCAGCGAAGTCGTTAAATGGGATATAGTATAGCAACTTTGTAATGTCTGGTTAGGATGAACATGACCAGACAAGAGTCAACAACAAGACTATGTTACAAAGCTCTCATCTCACAAATTAACTAAATAATAACAATAAACGTACCTTGATATTTTTGTTCATAATTATCCAGTTTCAGGACATTTTTTTCTTTGAAACTATCCGCCGGCGGTGTAATAATAGGTAAATCCATGTTGTCACACTATTTTAACATAAATAACGCACTTTAAAGCTAATTTATTTGCAAAAAATAACAATACAAGTGCTTTTTGTGTCAGCTGTTCGCTGTTAGACGCCATATTTGTTTTATTCACCACCTGACTGATTTTAAGTCCGCTAACTAGTTGAACGTTTTGTGACGCTTGTACAATCAACGTTCGGCCTAGTCATACAACTGAATAGCGTCATCCAATGAACGGGCTAGCGGTTCAATCAAACAGGAGATTAAACCAGATGCCTGCGACATATACACGAAAACATAACTTACACAATGTAGAAATAGGTTTCAAAAGCGCTAAGTAGAAATGAAAACATGCGAGGCCTCAAAATGTGTTTCGAGATTAAAACGTAATTAAGGGAAACACCCTTTATTCGGTGGCATTCTTTGATGTAGAGCTAATGGGTTTTTGATGCATCATCCTGGTTCTTAATTCCAGTTAACAACGTGCCTATCAAGCTTTTAAATAACAACATATAATTTATTTTAGCTTGTATTGTTTCACTCACTTCGTCGAAATTTGTTTGACAAGCTGCTGATTTTATGGAAACCTTATAATTATATAAAAACTTGATTAGATTACTAATCATATCAGTAGAATATTTTATTTAACACGATATAATATATTATCTTGTGAATTGCGACATTTTGAGTGCGCGTAAATCGCCCTGATCTTAACATCGGTTCGAGACACAGCCACGGCCAGCGCTTTCCAAGATCAATAAGTTATTCAAGGTGGTGATGGCTAAATTGAAATAAATTTAAGCAGGCACGTGTTGCGAGAGTGAACGGCGGGCGTGAGGCGAATGATTCCAGCCAGTGGCACTGCCCGCCGCGGCTACTGGGCAACTCGATTCACGAACTAGCCAAGGCGCTGCTTAGCTGAGTCAACATCTTTTTGACGATTTATTATATTTATGATTTATTTATTTATTGAGAAACCAACAGGGTAACTATTACAATGTCGTAGGTGATAATAAGATACCTATATAAATATCTTTTTCTCTGTTAACATATCAATATTGCTGACTGAGTCAAATCAATTTATTTATTTCTTTCTTCTTACCGTGTTGGCGACAAATGCTGCGGCCAAAATAGGGTTTGTCCCCGTGGATGGGCTGGTCCGATGCGCCCACCTTATATTATAAGGTGCAGTCGATACGTCACTAAGTCGATTCACTGTTGTGTTAAATAAATAATAATAATAATTAGGTTTAGCCTAATACAATATTACTAATACTAAGTACATTACGTAAAAATAAGAAATTACTGTCTAATGTATATCCTAATGGTAACCTAATGTACCAGGCTGGTTTTATTCAGCCAGGTACAACTGTTGGCACTCTCGATTGAAACCACTTTTAAATGTCATAATTGCATTATTTATTCCCACAAGAAAGGGTGATTTCAATGAAATTAGCCGCCGTGGTCTAAGTTTGGCCAAATGGAATAAATATTTTATTTTTTAAATCAGTGAAGAAATAGATAGAAATCATATAACAATTTAGACTAGCTATTGTCTTCGTTTCGATTTATAATAAAAGTTTTTTTTTCATATAAATTGATTAAAATTTACTTTAAAAAATATTTGATCATTGTGGTCGCAGCAATATTTGTTCAAGATTCAATAGTAAGCACAGAAGCTGAGTGACGTACATAGTTTAACTTCCCACATTAACAGTAACTTTCATTATCATTTAATAGCTTTCCAGAAAATTCATGATCACTCAATTTGTGTTATATGTGGAATTCATCTATACTGATAATTTTACCTACCGACTTCCTGAAACACTATCTGTTTCACCACATCACCACTGATGACGACATGTTAAGCATAACTTACTACTATACTATATACAAAAAATGCAGTACTGTGATTGGCTGAATTGTTACTGTTCATACGAGTACTTTGTTCAAAGGAGAAAGTGGGCCATAGCCATAGCGTAAAATATGATAATGAAGTGCTTTCGAGTGTGAACTCGGTGTCACATCGTTTAATCAGAGGCAGATCTCAACCTATTTATGTTCACATTATGTATGTATAATTATAATAATTATGTACTTAAAGGAAAAGGGAGAAATACTGAAATTTTGTTCTATGGTCCTGTTTCTAAATATTTAATTTGAAAATGTTATTTGCCAGTGTCACAACGGAGAACATCAAGTTAATTGAGCCAGGTATAAGTGCATACCTAGGTAGATTTAGCCTAACGAGAAAGTGGTCCTAAGTATATTTTTACTTTCTCCTACCATTCGAGCAATCCTACTCTCAAAACTGTTAGTTTCGAATATTCATAAGTATTAGGCCGTGTTCAAACTGACTAGAAGCCGCCAAAGGTGAGCGAACGTTAAGCAGTTTATTTTATTTCAAATATTCACTTTTTCGTTAACATAATATAACCAACAATACGTTATTACGCTATTACATACATTATTGGGCATTACAGTCAGTTTGGTTTGAACACGGCCTTACATAGGTATTTTAATAAAATACTTAGAATTAAATGTCTAGCGAGTTCACACATATTTTCGTTTCACTATTCCGTTATATCGTATATCTGTAAAACGGACTCTCATGTGTGAACAGGCCATAATATGTAGGTATTATTTGACCGTCAATCACACAGATTCTATAATACACTGTTACAAATAACAATCTGACATCATGTGAAATGAGTAGATAAATTGATATTGATTTATTATTTATCAAACAACTAGAGTATTTACCCACCAGCTCCACATCGCTTCAAAAAACTAGTTGCCTGTGATATTCTTAAATACAGTGTTTTTTTTAAGAACTTCATTCTGAATAACTGAATTCAGTATTTTGCAAGTTTTAAGATTAGCACTAGACAGATTACATACTTCAATCCCTGAGGGCTAGGTAACCTTGGCTTTCTGTTTTTAATCGCTTCATTGCTAATGAGTTCTTTCAATTGACGCCTTTGATTATAATAATGACCCCTGTCGTTACTTTGACTTATTCATGAAGCACCTTGCCGGCTTGTAATAGACTTGATATTTTTTACAAGTCAGCAATACTTATACGAGTATATTTACCAGTCGTTGGCTTTAGTGAATTGAATCAAGGCTCCGCTCGTGTTTGCCTCAGCTTAACGCCTCGATTCAAGTAACTGAAGTCAACCACATTTCAACGACGAGCATTTTCTATTTTTACTTATAAAATCTCTTAAATTTACTCTATCTACGAAATATGTCTAATATTTTATAAAAAATCCTATTAAATATTTAAAAAAAGGGGACATTTGGTGTCTGCATTTTTTAAGTGGAACTGTTTCTCTGCACTTGAGTGTATTAACGAAAAATGCTTCTCCATATGAACTTGTTGACAGTATACAGTTAGCTTCTTGAATCGGGGCGCTGTCGCGGATCTATCCACTATCAAGTAGTTTACTTTAATTAAGAAGAACAAAGCCTTGGCTTAATTGCTCTCTGCGAGTTAACAGTTAAAGATCTTAGTTGTAATTTGTTACTCTCCTGCGTCGTTATACTACTCGCACTAAAAGCTTAGGTTCAAGTTCACCGAGAAATAAACATACTTAGTAGGAAACTTAACTGTCTGCATGGAACTGTTAAACAGCATAATCATTGAAGGTGCAAGGTTGCACTCCCGAGTAGACAGGGTGTTGAAAAAACATTTTCCATAGTAAAAAAGTCACGTGACCAACAAAGTTTCTATGGAAAATTATATTTTTATTTCGCGAATTTTGAAATTCTGATTTCAGTTTCGGGCTTAGATATACCATGCTGCACATGTAGGTTTCGGCTTAGTATACCCTTTTTACAACACCCTGTAGAGTATAATGTTTTAAATTAAAATATTTATAAGTGACATAGCTTTTTGCTGTTCTAACAGGACATTAACAACTAATTGCCCGTTTATGCCTCGACAAACTCAAGCGTTAGTCTCTTTCACGTGATACTAAAAATAAATATTCAAAATTATGAGGAGTCATGTCGATGAGACTATGTTTAATCTATGTTTATTTATTCAAGTAGTCTGTATTCAAGTTTAGTTATTTCTGATAAACATGAAAAAATAAATATTAAAATTATGAAAAGTCATGTCGATAAGACTACTTATGTTTATTTATTCAAGGTAGTCTGTGTTATTCAAGTTATGTTTAAGGGCCACTTGCACAAACATATTATTTAGGAGAAAATTAAATTGTTTGTCTCTTGCTCTGACATTATACTGTCATAACTAAGAGGTCATAGATTTAATTTTGATTAACTTTGTTGTGCAAGCCACCCTTAGAGTCAAATCTCGATTTAACAAAACTAACACTAAATGTAGATTTAATATGTTTGTGCAAGTTGCCTTTAGTAAGTGCATATTAGTGTCTAATTGTCCGTGTTATCAAATTGAAAATGGATGACCGATTTGTGATTGACAATGACAAATTTATCGCATCTCTGTTTTTTGCGTGAGTATAAATGGCAAAGTAAGATGGATAATATTATGAGGAACAAAAAAACCTTTGTAATTTTAGGACAAAGACATGACTTGAAAGCCGGGTGTTCTTTTTCACAAGATGATGATGACATTATTATAATGCAATGAATTTAATTGAAATATTATCAGCCTACAGCTGATGGGTCTGTTTTGTGTTTGTTATTTTTAACTAATTACATAGTATTGACCCTGTACTGGGTGCGCCAAGGTTAAGGATCCCTCTAACAAGATAATCCAAATATTTTATGTTCCGAAACATACTTTTGTTACTTTATCTTGTGTCTAGAATTATGTACGCAATACTCAATCTTTTATTGCATCCATAAGTAAGTTTACAGGTGTTCAATGTATAGACACAGTAGTTAACTTTTGTATTTGTAATTAGTATTGTAAATGTTTTGGACAATAGTTTATTTTTACTAAGAATGTTGATTTTGTAATGCCTATCTACTTATATAAATAATAATAATATTTTTTAAACAGTAAAAGTTAATCGGAAATTCAGTATGACGACTTAAGAAATGGAGGCTAAGTAGGTACTCAGAAAAACGCTGTTATAATAGTACTATGCATTATGAATCACATTATGCATGAAACTGCTTTAAGAAAACTGCATGCAAACGTTCTAAAGCTTCTCAAGACAAGAGTGGAATGGAACTGTTCATTCATTTATTCATGTTCTAGGATAATTTAGTTTAAAATTTATGAATAGTTAAATTATGTATCTTTGAACCCAATGCCAGCAAATACATCTGTTTCTTCAGATAAGGGGTTTCTCTCAATCTGCGATGCAATGAATTTTTAGACGCATGCAAACTAAATTATATGTATATTTTTTTCCTGACTATGTATAGGTAGACTATAACTGTGCTACCACAAAAAACTTTAAGCACTGTCTAACAAGTGTTTAAAACGAAATTTGACAGATTTTGTAGGCGTTTGACAGCGCTAAACATCCGTTAAACACTGTCTAAGTTTTTGTGGTAACACCCTATTTTTCTTAGCGAGTGGGTGACAAACACTAGCAATAGCTTAGCGCTTGTCACCGCGGTGAATGGAATAGTCAGCCAGATTAGGATCTGTCGCTGACTATCCACCCACTTGATGCGTGACGTACACGGGAGGCCTTTGGCTAAATACGTTGAGGAGTGTATCATCCATTAATACAGGTTTTTAACCAAGCACAGGGGCTCTGACTATTTTATTGTATATTGTCATGTTTTGAACAATAAACTATTTTCATTTTTATATGTACATAATATGTATTGTTCCGAACCTCATAGCTTGTAGTTTTTGTAAATAAGTATAAACGTGCCGTTAACTGCTGGTGTTCCTTATTTAAATAAAGAAATAAATCGAAGAGATAAACTTTGTTGGTCTCGTGGTCATGTCTTTGTATGGAGATAGATAAGATTGTTTTTCAAAAATTTTCAATACTCAGCAGCGTAATCCAGTTGCGGGTGGCTCGCTTGCGAGTCACCTCTGAGTATATATGTAGTATATATGTATCCAACCCAGCTCTGTAAGTCACCTCCTTTTCGCGTCATATAATTTTTGCAACAACAATATTGTATGATAAAGCGGGTGACGGGGCAGCGTCTCTCTCCTGCACCAGTTTTGTTCCAAGACTGAGGAAGTAAATTAGATGGCCGTGACACGTGTGTTATATTTTAACTTATACAGGGTGTAAACTTTATTACCTATTTCCATGAAACTTTTTGCATAAACATTTTGTTTATTTTTTCAGCTCGATATTAAATTAGTCAACGTTGTATTAATAAGTGCGAAATTAAGTGCCTTATGACATCAAAGCCTGTAACCGCACAAATATTTGAATTATCTGTATCTATATACGCCACCTAATTAAATAATGCAGTAGGGTAGTACAAATAATTAAAAAGTCGTTTTTTTTTTTATGATTTTGCAAACATGCGATCAGTACGTGTACTATGAGCAGTTGTGTTGAGAGAGTTTGGCTTGGTAAGGTAGCCCTCCCACTGTCAGGCACCCTTTATTATTTGCTTCCCCTTTTTATAGGTTATCCCATGTGTGCAGCCTCTTCAGGCGTCTGGTCTTAGGTGGATCGCTAAGCATTTGGGCAAGCTTGTTTTGATGGTGGGTAATCCTGTCCTTGTATCTTTTCGTTTTCATATTGATTTCCTCCTTAACTGTGTTAAGACCTAAGTATTCGTGGATATCTTCCATTCTTGAGAACCATGGGGCGTTTACTATAGCTTTGAGCACACTATTTTGGAACCTTTGTAGTATTTCGTTTCGTTAAAAAGTCGTTAAGATTCTTTTTCATGCAGAATTCATTTATTGTTTTTTATTTATTATAAAAACTAACTCGCGCCCGAGCGCGACTAATGACGCTCTATAAAAAAACAGTATGTTCCTTACCTATCTTTTAATGGACATAGAAGCTGTTCGGTGACCACAAATACCGCATTAGATCAGACCCCTTAGCATGAATTTTCATCGTGAACGTGAAGTAGAATTCATGTAGTAATTTTGTATGAAAATATGAACAGCACCCCTGGCGGTCGGTAGCAGAACAAAAATTTCCCTACAAAATTCATCGAGTAATTTCACGTCACGTTCACGATGAAAATTCATGCTAAGGGGTCAGGTTCTTTTCAGAGCAAAACATTTGAAGTATTTATCAACTTTTAAAAGTGCTTCTAAATTTCATTTCGCTCACAGGAGATCGTAAACTTATTCTTCTTTCTGAACTCTTGTAAAGTTCAGCATCTTGTTTTCTTTTATCTTCAATAACATAAGTTTATGTGGTAATGTGATGCTATGTCATTGTACACTACTATGTATACCTACGTACCTACTAAAGTATGTTGGGGGTGCCGTTAGTGTTTAGCCATAATTTATGGATACATGAACTACTTCTTTAAGTTTTAAATATATAAATAAATATTACAGTACTAACCGGAAAAAAACTGTCCGTCTCTGTAAATTAATGTACTTTCATAAAACTACTAGAAGAGTAATATTATCAGCTAGATACGCCATTGCTACGACCGTAGCCTGCTCGTAGTTAGCAATACTGGCAACTGATTCTTATATCCCGGCAGCACGACACAGTTATCGACGTAGATAAAATACACTATAATATCGCGATTCGCGATAAACACGATGGTGTGATTGGTGGAACAAGCGTTAAACGAGTTTATCTACGTAGAAATAGAGGCCGTGGAATCCAATCTGGTTAATTCGATAATATGAGAGTGCGTTTTGAGTTTTTGCGGGGAAATTCATTGGTTAATGAAAAGTAGAAGTGCGATGAGGACGTCCGTCTAGAAAAAGTTTCATTTACATAATGTCTACACCGAATAACCCCAATTTTTTAACCCACTTTATTTAGAATTTGATCCAATTTTTTTTTTATTGGTGATATTTATATTCTGATGAATATAAATACCACCATAAATATCTATGAAGCTATTAAATACTTTTGGCCCGCTGGCTTGGTCTACAGGCGATACAGAGAGCGTACTTCGCGCCTTACACGACCCAATAGTACCAATAATGGATAAACACCTAACTAACCACTTATTAATGGCCTCTTTCAATTGTAAATCATTGAAAAGGTCCATTGTTCATGTGCGCGATATTTGTAAAACAGCTGACATCGTAGCGCTTCAGGAAACTTGGCTTTTACCGCATGATCTTAATTTCGTAAATGAAATCGATAATGACTTTGCCTGCTTATCTACGTCATCGGTGGACACCGGGGCTGGAGTGCTGCGAGGTCGGCCATACGGGGGACTGGCGCTGTTGTGGCGGAAGTCAGTGTTTACTAATGTAACCATTGTTGACTGTAAATCTGATAGAATAGCGGCCATTAAAATAAGTTTATGTAATAGAGTGTTTCTGGTCTTTACTATTTATATGCCGTGCGACATAGCAGATAATCTAACGGATTTTACGAACTGTTTAGCGTGTATTGGTGCCGTTGTTGATGACAACAACGTTGAGGCTGCATTTGCCCTCGGCGACTTCAACGCGCACCCGAGCGCACCGTTTGGGCGTGAGCTGCTGAGCTATTGCTCGGAAAACAATTGGGTATGTGCGGATATAAATTACTTAGGAGTTGAGTCCGGTACATTTACTTTTATGTGTGAATCTAGTGGCTCCCGTAGGTGGCTTGACCACTGTTTGTCAACTGAAGCCGCTTGGGACTCAGTTACCAAAGTTTGGGTAGATAACGATGTTCGTTGGTCTGATCATTACCCTATTTTTATACAAGCTGACATTAAGATTTTTAATATTAAGAATGTACATATTTACAATAAGACTGATATCAATAATGTTCTTTGGAGGTGTAGAAATATGGATCAAATAAATAATTATGCCAAGTATTGTCATGATAAATTTATAGCGATAAAAACGTCTAGTCAATGTAATAACTGTGATAATTATGAAAATGAAAATAAATGTTGTGATTGTCATAAAGTTAGCATAAGTGATTTTTACAATTGTATTGTTACAACGTTACAGGAGGCCGCTATTCATAGTTGTCACTCTCAGCGCGGTGCACGGGGTCGGGCTCGACAGGTCGCCGGCTGGAACCACCACGTCAGAGAATGTCACGCTAAGGCCAGATTATACCACAACTGGTGGATGGATTGTGGTAGCCCCTCCAGCGGCCATATTTACAAATTAATGCTAGATAGTCGTAAAACATTTAAAAATAAACTTAAATGGGTGCAAAATAATGAGGATTCGATTAAAATGAATATTTTGGCAGTTAATAAAGTAAACAAAAATTTTGTAAAATTTTGGAAAAATGTAAAGTCTTTGAACGGTAAGCAAGAGCTACCTGTCAGTGTAAATAATGAAACCTGTAAAAAATCCATAGCGGATATGTTTGCTCGTCACTTTAGAGTGGAGCCATTAGAAGTTAGGGGTGTGCCCGGGGCTGCGGCCGGCGTGGACGGCGGCGGCGGCGGCGGTGGCGGCGCGAAGCGGCTGGAGTTCAGCGCGGGGGACGTAGCCCGCGCCGTGCGCGCCATGACGCGCGGCAAGTCGCCCGGCCACGACGGCCTCAGTCTTGAGCACATCCTGTATGCTGGGGATGGGGTGTTCAGACTTCTGAGCATCCTATACAATCAGTGCATCCGTTTTTGTTTCATGCCGAGCGACATGATGAAGACGGTGGTGGTACCGATTGTCAAGAACAAAACTGGTGACCTCTCGAGCCCGAACAACTATAGGCCTATTTCGCTAGGTACGGTTATAGGAAAAATCTTCGAGAAGCTCCTGCAGCCCGAACTGGTGAACAACATAAAGATTGATGACGCGCAGTTTGGGTTTCGTGCCGGTCTCTCGACGGATTCAGCAATAGTCGCGCTCAAACATACTGTAAAATACTACCTCAATCGTGACACTTCTGTCTATGCATGTTTCTTAGATCTTAGCCGCGCCTTCGATCTAGTAAGCTATAAGACTCTTTGGCAGAAGCTTACTGATTCCAACTTACCGACTATTGTTGTGAACCTGTTGAGATATTGGTACGAGAACCAGACTAACAATGTGAAATGGGGCGACGCACTATCTAATGATTTTAGATTAGACTGTGGCGTACGACAGGGGGGGCTCACCTCTCCGGACCTCTTCAACCTGTATGTTAACGATCTTATCGTGGAGCTGAGAAGCACCAGGATCGGTTGCCATGTTGATAACGTGTGTGTTAACAACTTGAGCTACGCGGACGATATGGTGCTTCTCAGCCCCTCGATTAACGGATTAAGGAAGCTGCTTTCAGTCTGTGAAGCATTTGCTGAAAGACACGGCTTAAAGTATAATGTGGCGAAAACCGAGATGCTCGTATTTCGTGCAGGTGGGGGTCCGGAGACGGTGCCGCCGGTTTACTTGCTGGGTTCACCAGTTCGGGCAGTGAGGAGCTTCAAGTACTTGGGTCACCTCCTGAACGAGCAGCTGAACGATGAACAGGACATGGAGCGGGAGCGGCGCGCGCTGGCCGTGCGCTGCAACATGCTCGCCAGGCGATTCGCGCGCTGCTCCCGTGAAGTCAAAATAACTTTGTTCAAAGCGTACTGCCAAACTTTTTATACCTGTCAACTCTGGGTTAACTTCACCAAACGCTTTTACAATGTCTTAAGAGTGCAATACAATGACGCCTTCCGTATTATAATGAAGTTACCCAGGTACTGCAGCGCGAGTGGCATGTTCGCGGACGCCAGGGTCCCGGACTTCTATGCTGTCCTACGGTTTCGTTCAGCTGCTTTTTGGGAGAGGATTAGGAACTCTAACAACCGGATCCTAGAAACGATTAGTTCCAACCTTGATAACGGATTTGTTAGACACTGGTTGGCCGTGCACCGTGCTGAGAATGGCAAATTTTAACTGATCTTTTTAGATTAGTTATCATAGGCAACATATTATGTATAATTTAATTTAATTTTACTATTGTATTTGTATTTTAATGGGTCTTACCTGTAAATAAAGAACTTTATTATTATTATTATTATTAATATCCTTCAATATTGCAGACGGCAGCGTCATTACGTATTTTGGTATTATCACTGAAAGTTTTTCATTGCTCGTGAATGTATCATTTTGACAATCCTACGCATCATTGAAGCCTGATCATGTATATTTATTTATAAATACAGTGTGGAATTTCATCTGAGAACTTTCCATTTTTATAGAATTTTCACCATTTCCACGGAATTCCATTTCCAAACAGACTGAGTAAATTAATGGAGTTTAATCCTACTCTGAATTGAGTGCAAACTGTGAAAGTGACAAATCCACTGCAAAGGTATTTTTTGGCACAAAAAACTAATATATAATACATTACTAACAGTACCTACACCTAACTCTTCTTGAAAGGCAATTTATTGAGTTGCGTCTGTCTTGCGTTCATAACGGCTCTTCAAAAGCGTTTTAACAAAAAGTAAAAATACAAAAATATTCATCAAGATATTTTAGAACATAGTAGGTAGGTACCTAGAAAATATAATTTGCTGTTTCTGCCTTTTTTCGAAGTAACTTCTGAATTGTAGGCATTATTTTCTTGTTTGTAGTATTGAGGTGTAGTAAGTAAGTAACTATATAACCTATCATGTATTATGTATACCCACAACCTATGCATACTCTTATAATGACACTGTAGTCAGTTAGTACTAAGCAAGATGTGATTCAATACACAACTTATTCGGGAATACATTGTTTTACTTCACCGATCCCTACATGGCGACCGTGCCAGTCGACGCGAGCGCGATATCAATTTACAGTGATATAATATAAAATATAAAAATAATAACTGACTTTGGCGATAAAATAATTAAAAATGTGTGGATCAAACCAATCCAAGGAACCCCAAGAGGTGATAATTGCGCAAACTGCAGCTGGAGGATCCAACAGTGCTACGGTCGAACAATTAAAGTTTTACATTGGATTAATGAGTGTATTTATGGGAGCTATGTGTTTTCTACTTTGCTGTGGATTTTGCTACATAATGGCCAGCTACTACCGTAAGTGTCACAAGAGGATGATTCGTCGGGAATTCCATGGTATGGACGTGCAGCGGACCCTGCAGCGGCGCGAGCGAGGCGCCAAGGCAGCAGTGGAGGAGGTCTAACCAGGCCTATGGTGACTATGACACGTGAGTGAAAGTTGAAAGTTAAATTCAGTGACAAAAGGGCAATTCAGTGAGTGCTTTTAATTCAAACAGGCTATTTAGAGACATTAAGATTTAATTCTTGTATCTATGTGTGTTGGATACTGTTACTGAAATATGGGTAATGGCAGAAAATTTATGTTTATTAAATGAAAAAATAGAAAAAATAAAAACGAACCTATATAAGTTAGGAATACGCTACAGAAGTAAAGAAAAGTTACTAGAACGATTAAATTCGGCTAAGTTAATTTATGACGAATATGTTACATTTGCGGAGACAATAAATAAACAATTAAAAGATTATCGTGAGTCAGAATTAAAGCGTATAAGTAGTTTGTGTGAAAATATAGAATTAACGTATTTTCAGATAACTGAATTTTGTAAGAAGGTAGAAAAGGAGACTAATAAGGTAACCATGGAGAAGTTTGACATAAAAACAGCAGTTTCTCTCCTGCCAATAATGAACGGTGATGAAGACATCACTAAAAAGTTAATAAACTCCATCGAACTCTATAGTAGCATGATTGATAAAGATGGCCAAGGAATATTGATAAACTTTATACTAAAAACACGGCTCACGGAAAATGCTAAATTGCGACTGTCAGCGTCGTACAGTGATTGTGGCTTGTTAGTAGAAGATATGAAAACGCATTTGTTGACAAAAAAATCTTCTAATGCTGTGCATGCTGAGCTTATGAATATTAGGCAAAATACTAGTTCCTTAGAAAACTATGGTAAAAAAATCGAGGAACTGTTCGTGGACCTAACGATTTCACAGGCCGATGGTGATCAAAACGCATACGCTATATTAAAGCCCATCAATGAAAAATTGGCTATTAAGCGTTTCACTGACGGGCTGCGCGATCGAAATTTATCAACCATTATTTCAGCACGAAACTACGGTCTTCTGAAAGATGCTATAAGGGCAGCAAAAGATGAGGAGTTGTCATCGTCTCGTTCAGCGAGCACCGAGGATACGGTGTATTATAGCGGCCGAGGGCGATCAGGTCAGTTTTATAATAACCGTTTTACAGGACAAAACTTTAATCGAGGCCGTGAAGATGAAGCTGTGTCTAATGAGTCGGCCGCAACATCTAACTATAGGGGTTATAATAATTTCAGAGGGCGCCAATACAATAACAATACTTCAAGAGGTTGGGCCCCCCGCGGTCGTGGCGGATATCGTATGAACAACAACCGTGGCTATCAGTCACGATATTTTCAGCCTCGCCCTAATGTGCATATGCTAGACTCGAACCATGATACGTCCCAGGACTCCCAGGTTAGTCAACAAAATCAACCAGAAATCCCCTCTAACTCAGATGATTTTTTTCGTGCCTAACTACATTTTGTCATTACATTGCTCTAATTCTGTGGACTTTGATATTGGTTACACCAAATATAGATGGTTGGTTGACACGGGTGCATCACTTTCGGTCATGAAATATGAAACATTCGAACAATTAGGCATTCCTATTAAGTCGGACAGGTTACCCATTAATGGAATCGGTGGACAAGTTCATGCCGAGGGCTATGTTTATGTTAGCTTGTCTCTAAATGGACGTGAGTTATATAAACATAAGTTCTACGTGATAAAAGGGTTACCATGCATTGCGGACGGAATATTGGGACTTGATTTTCTTAGAAAATTTAACTGTCATTTAAATTTCGAAATGAATACAATATCATTGGACGATCCCCATGGTCCTTGTGGTCAAATTACAGTACCCTTGAATTTAGGAAAACAAAATTATTTACGTGTACCTCCCAGATGCGAAAAAATATTTTATGTTGAAACTAGTATAGACGAAGAATGTGTGGTTTTACCAAAAGAACTGTGTAAGGGAGTATTTATGGCTGGTTCAATATCAGTACCAAAAGACGGGAAAATTTTAATAAAAATTCTAAATACGCGAGAAGATGAAGTATGTTTGAATCACTTTACGCCTGAAGTTGATAGTTTGTGTGATTATGAGATTAGTTCATTTAATAAAAACAATATTGATGGTACAAGGGTTCGAAGTATGTTTTCAATGTTAAAATTAGATCACTTAAACCAAGAAGAAAAAACATCAATACAGAACATCTGTGCAAAATTTTCGGACATATTTTATTTACCCGGCGAAAAATTGTCAACGTCTTATCTCGATCCGCAGAAAATTATATTGAAGGATAATATTACTCCCGTATACAAAAAGCCGTATAGGTTACCCTACTCTCAGAGAGAAGAGATGCAATCCCAAATTGATAAAATGTTGAGTGATGATATCATCGAAACATCAGTGAGTGAATGGTCAAGTCCGGTACTGCTAGTACCTAAAAAATCTGACGAAAATAATAAAAAGTGGAGACTTGTCATTGATTTTAGGAAATTGAACGAGTGTGTTGTTGATGATAAATTTCCTTTGCCTAATATAACTGACATCCTAGATGCTCTGTCTGGCGCAGTTTACTTCAGTCACCTTGACCTTCATCAGGGCTACTATAATCTTTCGCTACATCCTGAAAGTAGAAAGTGTACAGCATTTACTACCCCTTCCGGCCACTACCAAATGAAGAGATTACCGATGGGTCTAAAGACGAGCCCCAGTTGCTTCTCCCGGGCAATGACAGTAGCCATGTCTGGCCTAAATTATGAAAAGTGTCTGGTATATCAAGACGATTTGATTTGTTTCGGGCGTAATTTAAGAATCCATAACCAAAATCTTATTTCCATAATGGTCCGTCTTCGAGAAGTAAATTTCAAATTAAATCCTAATAAGTGTGAGTTCCTTAAAAAAGAAATCTTATACCTTGGCCACATAGTGTCTTCTGAAGGTATCAAACCAGACCCGGCAAAAATTGAAGCGTTACAAAAATATCCTGCCCCACAAAACTTAGATGAAACTAGGCGTTTCGTAGCCTTTTCTAATTATTATCGAAAATTTATACCGAATTTTGCCGAAAAGGCACTTCCTCTTAATAATTTGTTTCGGAAAAATGTACCTTTCATCTGGAATGACGCATGTCAAAACGCTTTCGTTTCTATTAAAAACGCCTTAATGACACCACCCCTTCTTCATTACCCTAACTTCGATAAAGATGAGAAGTTCATCCTACAAACAGATGCGTCTGGATATGCTCTAGGGTCTATACTCTGCAATAGCGATCGACGACCGATTGCCTACGCAAGCAGAAGTTTAAATAAGGCTGAACAAAATTACCCAACAATAGAGAAGGAGTTATTGGCAATTGTGTGGTCAGTAAAATATTTTAGACCATATTTGTACGGGCGCAAATTCAAAATCGAGACTGACCACAAACCGCTGATGTATTTGTTTAACATGGCTAATCCATCCAGTCGTTTATTAAAATTTAGATTAATATTAGAAGACTATAATTTTGAGATAGAGTATGTGAAAGGAGTCGATAATGTAGCGGCAGATGCATTATCACGAATAAAAATTACGAGTGACGAATTGAAAGAGATGAGCGAAAATGTTATAGCAGTTTTAACTAGAGCACAAAAACGGAAAATGGAACAAAATAACGAATCTCCGACCATCACGATCCCTACTCACGATTTCACTAATCACCCAAGAGTGGTAGAAATGCTTAGGTTACCGGTAAATTACACTGAATTGATTGAACTTGACGATAGTAAACTGAAAGAATTAAGACAGTATATAAGTTATGAAAATGAGTATTTTGCATATTTACCGAATAAATCAATTGTATGTTTGAAACCAACGTTCCGATCACATTGCACACGAGCTGTCTTTGTGAGGGAGTTGAGTTTGTTTTGCAACAAGATGAAAATAGATTGTTTACATGTAATAGTAAATGAAAGTAATAAATTGTTTATAAAGGAGCTAGCTCAGAATATAAGAGAATGTAAAGAATGGTCCGGACCACGACTTTGCATCATAAAAGGTAAACAAAAAATCACCGATAGTGATATGAAAAGGATAATACTGAACGATTTTCACTTGTTACCCAGCAGTGGCCATGCTGGTATCCGTCGTATGTGTAATAATATACGAAGACAATATTTCTGGACAAGTTTAGAAAAAGATGTGTCTGATTTTGTGAAAAAATGCGATCAATGCCAAAGGCAAAAATATCATAAGCCGATAAAAGAACCGCTGGTAATTACAGATACAGCAGGATCAGCTTTTGAGCGAGTTTTTCTTGATCTAGTGGGGCCTTTGGATAAGGATAGTTGTAATTTTAGTTACATTCTGACGCTCCAATGCGATTTAACTAAATATATTGAAGCTTACCCATTAACATCAAAACATGCTGAATCAGTAGCCGCAGCCTTTGTGAATAATTTTATTTTGCGCTATGGAATACCAAATATGGTCATAACCGATAGGGGAACGGAGTTTATTAACAATATGTTTGATCAGGTCTGTAAATTGTTGAAAATAAGTCATCTCAAATCAACTGCGTACCACCTGTCGCGAATTCATTTAACTATTTATATGAGTAAACGCGAATATCTGAACTGTTAATAACCGTGATTAGTACAAACATACTAATCACGGTGACAAACTGAATATGGGATATATCATAAACATATTAGTTACTTAATATCACGCACACGTGATGACCGATCAGTCTAATAACCTGACCGTCTGAATGTCAAGGATAATCCTGATGTTCTTAGGGGTTTCACCCCAGTGGCCTCCAACCTCCCCTATAGCCACCCCGTGCCTCGCTAGCAGGGTTGTTCCCTGGGACTGATCACATGGGATTGTTTCCCTAGCTTCTTACACTGATCACATGGGATTGATTCCCTAGCTTCTTACACTGATCACATGGGATTGTTTCCCTAGCTTCTTACACTGATCACATGGGATTGTTTCCCCTGGCGCACTGAATATCTAATCTATCTATTATCACACGGTACGGGTACGGTATGGACCTCGTACCTCCTTTAAACCTTACATTATAAGCTCCTTAGTTTCCTTACTCATTATAAACACAATTGGTACATCAAGAAATCAAGTGTAGGTATAACTTATCAATCATAAACGAGATATAAAAGGTAAGTAGAAAGGTCACTTAGCTGCGCACTTGCAGTAACTGGCTGTTGTCTGAACCGGGCCATCACGCCCGCCTCGGCTCCCCGAGCCTGGGCGCCTCGGCTCCGCTTCGCGGGGTCCTCTCGCACCCACGACACTGATAACTCCCTCACTCTCCGTCTGCTCACCGCGGCTGCTCACAAAAAGTGCAAAGCGCTCCCGCGCTGCTCGTTTACGTGGATAAATTAGTCTACCCTCAACTCGCCGATATTAATATTAAGGCTCGTCTACACTCAGAATAATTATCTTGATTATTCTGTGAGTCGAAATCGGTACAACTCCCGATAATTCGGGACACTCCCGCCGAGAGAAAAGTTTCTATGAGTGAGACGCTTTTACCTATTCTAATATAGGTCATAAGTATATGTATAGATCAGCCACCGACAAATTAGACCCTTCTCAAAATTTTCGTGTTTTGATTTTACGTCTATATTAATGCCTGTTTCATTAATAAGCAATAAAGCATACATCGGTAGCAATCTCTAGTTTTGGCTCCTTTGCTACAAGTTCCTCAATTGCACTTCTCCTTTCGTACCATAACAACATTCCAGTAATTCAAGCAATTTTCTATTGCAAGTTCTATTTGATACTTCTACTATGTGGCTTCTATTACAAATAATAGTTCATCCTATTTTTCTATTATCTTTTATTCTTACTACACCTCTTCTTTTCTTACTACACCTCTTCTTGCATTTACATTTATTACTGATATCTGTCACATAATACACACGACTGTACTGCAATTTTGTGCTTTTAGCTATTTTTCCTGTTGACTTCAGCATGTAGACACTTGAACACTCTAAATCTTAATTCTCAATCAACGATAATCTTAAATCAAATAAGAATTAGCAAACAAACTATTGTGACAGTTTACTCGGGAGCTGTGGCTGGCCTAGCCGAAACCAAGGGGAAATGCACAAAGGTTCTACTCGAGAGAGCCACGCACAGAAACATCGCCCCCTCTCTGCACAGAATAGAATAGAATACATCTATTTCAACACACAATAATGTATTCGGTGTCGACACGTCCCCCATATAGCTAAATTAACGCTTCAGACTAAACAATATAATCATGTCATATTCTTATCATTTATTTTTATTAATATTGTATTTATTGTTTGCTATTCTAAGGATATAAATATTAGTAGGTATCCCAAATGAATGTTCAATGTACAACAACTATATTAATCTCTTCATCTATAACCATACTGTAACTCAATTTTATTATTCTATATGTATTTATGTTTTGGTGTAAGTGGAGTGTTAGCTACTACAAGCTATTATCTTGAACTACGTTCGAAGACCCTCCCCGGCACAGAAAAACTTTTAATTTGAACATCTCTAAGCCTTAGCTTTTATTATAACAAGCATTAGAGTAAATTTCTGTGTATTGTAATATTTTACATTCTGTAACCTCCATCATTATTGTTATGCTTTCATATTGCCTTTGTCAGTTAAAATGTTGAACCAACACATACATGGTTCATGGGCAAATATAGGAAGTTAACAGCAGTTCAAAGTTAAAAATTGTGATTTGTATTCGACTTATTACGTCGTTGCCCTATGGCAAGTCTTTTATCCTTACGACTATTCGTATAAAACAGTGCTAGTTATTATAGATTGGTAATGATAATAAATGCTAGCAAAACAACAAAATCCATTTTGTTACTGAAATACCTAGTGAAAGCAGGTATACTTATGTCTGTCTAATGCCATAAAACATTAACTTAGTAGTCATCAGACTCTTATAGTATGCCTGAACTTTAGGAGTGCTATTCTGTCTTTTCATCCCTTCATATTAGAATACCATTAAAGAATCTGTCTCTTTATCATTAACAGATTACGATATAAGTTTGGAAACATTCATTGCAACAAGTATTTGTAATAGGACTAAGTTGCTGGGAATATTATGTGATAGTAAACCCACATAAAAGTCAAAAGAAGTCCTGATCATGAATAAGATACTTTAGTATATCTAAACTGAGGCTAACTCTCTCTTGGTCTGACACTGGACTTGGTTATTATACAGAGTTTGATGACACGGTTAGTCATACACCGATACTGATGCTGATACTGGTTCTGATACTGATACTGATATGCAATTATATGTTCTGTCTATAGTTCTGTTCAACGTTCTATGAAAGTTCAGATGTATGTGTAGGTTCATTACTTATAAATTAGCTCAACCTTTCCAATTACAACGGGCACTGACTTTGCCACTGACTCTGACTGTGACTCTGAGTGTGACTCTGACTGTGACTGACTGTGACTCTTACTGTGACTCTGACTCTGACTCTGACTCTGACTCTGACTCTGACTCTGACTCTGACTCTGACTCTGACTCTGACCCTGACTCTGACTCTGACTCAATGAACAAGTATAGTAGTACCCATTCACTATAAAATGCACACAGGTTACCATTTGCATATCTGTCTACCGGGATCCCGGACAAACTTTATGCTTTTTTCAATACCGGTATCGAACGTTAATACCGGCATGGAAGTAACACCGGAATCGGACCCTTTTAGGCTATAAATAAAGCGATTAAGATATAGTTAGCCTTGTGTTCCTATATACCACGAAAGCCCACTTGTTTCCAACCGTTTAATGCAGTTTTCGGACGTTGGAAATCTACTGTTGTCCATGCGTAAACGAAAATCAATGTTAAAAAATATATATTCTAAAATATAAACTCTAATACACAATTGTTGTAAGTAAAACTTTTCTTGTTTAATTTGGTCCTACACGACCTTTAAACACAATATATATGCCATTTATTACAATGAAGTCTAATACCGGCACCAATACCGGAATCCCGGTATTGAGTTGTAAATTTAAAAATTTATTCGGAATTGTATGCCCCAATCTGCATACCTTGCACAAAGGTCTTCTTATCTTATCTTATAATTACATAATATTTCAGTTACATCCCCATTGGGCCTCAAATATTCATTTCATTTATTCACACTAAAACACAGCCAACATCATGTGCATCACATGTACCTACATGTGTTGCACATATTCTATCTATCCTTCTTCAAGCCTAATACATAGTACGTAAGCACCAGTTTGCACATCCGTTCTCTAGTTAGGTAAGTAAGTACTCAACATTCAACATGAAAATTGTTAATCTTTAATTTTAATTGAGACTTAGGTACACTTTTGCTTCAACACTCAACACTCACACTACTTAAACTTCTGACTTATACAATATTCTTCTGATATAACATCTGTATGTTAAGGAAACATAAAGAGGATTACCGTCTATCTGTCTATTGAATTCTTCTTACATTGGTGACGTACCCATGTATATCTACATATAATTCTGTTCTTACGTAGGTACTTTACTTTATGAGTACCAATACCACATGCTAGTTAAGGTCATGTGCATTATATGTATACAATTATACATTGTATACCACACATAATTGGATTCTAAAAATGATACAAAATCTAAGAATATTGCAGATCTCAATGAAAGGGATGTGTTTATATACTACTTAGTTATCCATACTATTTACCTATGGCAAACTTGTTTTTATAACTATTTTGGATTCAAAATAACGTGAATCTGAATTTTATCTTTGATGACTGATTTAAGTCTGTGGTGGTCTATGTCTTATATCTAACGTTCCTCTATATCAGTACTGTTATAAGTTTATAACCATGGATTTAAGACCACGTTTCGTAAAGTAAAACTCTAAATTAATAATCGATCTACTGTACCATCATGATATTTATCACTAAGATTTTAGTTACTTTGTAGGTATTCCACATTGTCAATGAGTAGTCTAGATTAACTTCTTAACTAGATCTGAATTCTTATTTCTTAATAGCATTGATTTTGCTGCAACTGGGCTATTTTACGTGCTATTACTAGAATGTTATAACATTAATCATAGCAGAACTTTCATAAAAATGGCCAATTTTACGACAGATTTGAATATTAGCTAAATAACTCATTTTAAAAATATGGTGAATACCACATACCACAATGCAACGTTCTGAATGACTGACTTAACTTGATCTCTCTGTATAGGCAACTTACTGTTACTGATAGGTCATAACATGCAACCATGCAAGTGTTGTCGCGCTACTTTATTACTTGTTTTATAATTCTAATGTGATATAATTCTAACAGCTGTAACGACACTAATCAACTTCATCTCACATAGTGTTTCAACTTTGATGAAACTGAAACTACTTATTTTCGTCTCGGACTCATTGACTAAAACTTCTGAGATCACTCGTGATCCTTTAAATTATATGATTACTATAAACATTCTATAAGGTATATATCTTGTTTACGTTGGCACGTGATTGTGTGCCCCAACTTGGTACTTATATGCAAAGAAAAAGAATAGTCTTAGTTAACCCAGTATTCATATATCTAATTTCATCTGAGTATATCAATTTTACAGTTTGTTTTCCTTTACCTTCAGAAACTTTAGGTTGAAGGTACAGTACTTAAGCAACTATACAGACTTATGTTACGTTTGGTCTGCTTGAGAAGAAAATCGCAAGAATTTATCTGAAATTTTACATTGCTAAGATATATGTAAGTATAAGTAAGTATACTCAGTAAGAGTACGAGTTTCAATACAATGACAATTCAAACACTCTTAACAGTAAAAATGAATATGATTCATTCTCCGATATTGGCCACCCTGCTTGGGTATTAATAACCAAAAACGTTCTTTGATTTATAAGCTAAGTACTTTAAATTCTGATCCTTTTCTGAGTCGCTCCTTGGTTAAGGCCATTCACTTGTAACTAAAGTTTAACGCTTACTGAAATCTAAACATTTTAAAGTTCACATTGAACTAAAGTAAGACATACATTTAACTTCTAAATAACTTGAAGCTTTATTATATTATAAAGCAGAATTAATTAAAATAACTTCAGAGAACAATATATACATGGGTATAATTTTCATTAACTAACAACTTCACTATTCATATTCGGTACAATTTTTGAATTTAATTACTTGACTCCATGTCAAGAGATTAATCTTGACCGTCTAAGAAGTTCAGTGGAAATCCCGTATGTGCACGTGCAACGCGGACTGCGCCGTGGCGGCCGAACTCAGATACTTAGTACAAGTTCTACCAACTTTCACGATATCTAATTCTAATATCCTCGAATTATCAATCCGAAAAGAACTACAAAATGTTTGGTAATAGGCAAACTGTTCCTTTCGAACATCTGGTATAGGTATATTCTTTAGCTCATAGCTTTTCAACTGGTTATTCTAAATTTCAAGGAGTAGCTACCCACAAGCAAGAGCATCACCTGAGTTATGTACTACTTATCATCAAATCAAAAAATATTTTCTGGGAAATCCTTCATTAAACTGAACCATATTCAATAGGCAATAAAAAACAAATTTCTTTGCAAATTATTTAGACTGCAACAATGTAACATAACAAAGAAACGGGCGGTGGCGCCAGCGCGGGCGCCTGTTGTCTACTCGCCTCGTACTGTGACTTGAACCTTTACAAGTTTCATTTCATTATAAAATTGTAGAATTTGTGCTTCATTTATCAAGGATAGCATTACTTGTAACTGTGTAACATTTTTGCAGTCCAATAACTTGTGAGCAACCACTTGATTATCCCGATGGCGTCTACTTCAATCACTAAATATCTGAATCTGCACCATAATAAGTGCCAGGAATAAATTACTCACACACGCTATGATATATTACTCAAAAATTCACTAAATAGGTATATCTATAATACTCAGGGAAAAATATATGCTGAGTGAACAGATTGTAGACTACAATACTCATTATCTAAAAGTCACATTTCGGTGAACGGACTGTACTATCACATTATTTCAGTATGATAACTAATAAATTCAAATCTGACTTCGCTCATTTGCAGGTCTAAATTTGATCAATTGCTAACTGCAAATTGACATACTGCAAAATTCCAATCATAATCCTCTCAAATATCGTATGCCATCCACTACTGGAAGGATCTTGTCACTATAATGTTACGCTACTCTAAAAGCGACTCTAATGCATGTATCATTTAAACTCTCAAAGGTTTACTTCAATTTATAGGTACTTGTAATTTCATCAAATACTCAATAAGTAATGCTTAAATCAGTCAAATACTATTGACTACTAATATAACAGTTACACCAAACTAATTTACTTGTATCTTAATCTTTATGTGTATATTTTCATTAAAACCTTTCACGAGTCTCAAGAATAGTCCCCAATTTCTCTCAAACAACTAAAGTATTCACTGGTGAACGTTTATCATGATATTTCAAAATAACTTTTCTTGTATTTTGCAAAACCCTTTTGCAGGGAAAAATAAATTACACGTAAGTCAAACAAAGCTGTAACACTGCACTCAGATCCCAGCATCTCCACCATGTCGCGAATTCATTTAACTATTTATATGAGTAAACGCGAATATCTGAACTGTTAATAACCGTGATTAGTACAAACATACTAATCACGGTGACAAACTGAATATGGGATATATCATAAACATATTAGTTACTTAATATCACGCACACGTGATGACCGATCAGTCTAATAACCTGACCGTCTGAATGTCAAGGATAATCCTGATGTTCTTAGGGGTTTCACCCCAGTGGCCTCCAACCTCCCCTATAGCCACCCCGTGCCTCGCTAGCAGGGTTGTTCCCTGGGACTGATCACATGGGATTGTTTCCCTAGCTTCTTACACTGATCACATGGGATTGATTCCCTAGCTTCTTACACTGATCACATGGGATTGTTTCCCTAGCTTCTTACACTGATCACATGGGATTGTTTCCCCTGGCGCACTGAATATCTAATCTATCTATTATCACACGGTACGGGTACGGTATGGACCTCGTACCTCCTTTAAACCTTACATTATAAGCTCCTTAGTTTCCTTACTCATTATAAACACAATTGGTACATCAAGAAATCAAGTGTAGGTATAACTTATCAATCATAAACGAGATATAAAAGGTAAGTAGAAAGGTCACTTAGCTGCGCACTTGCAGTAACTGGCTGTTGTCTGAACCGGGCCATCACGCCCGCCTCGGCTCCCCGAGCCTGGGCGCCTCGGCTCCGCTTCGCGGGGTCCTCTCGCACCCACGACACTGATAACTCCCTCACTCTCCGTCTGCTCACCGCGGCTGCTCACAAAAAGTGCAAAGCGCTCCCGCGCTGCTCGTTTACGTGGATAAATTAGTCTACCCTCAACTCGCCGATATTAATATTAAGGCTCGTCTACACTCAGAATAATTATCTTGATTATTCTGTGAGTCGAAATCGGTACAACTCCCGATAATTCGGGACACCACCACCAAACAATAGGTGCCCTAGAAAATAACCACAAACATTTGATTTCATATCTGCGTACTCAAACAAATAATGAACCGCAAAACTGGAGTTCATGGTTACCCTATTGGTCTTTCGCCTACAATACTACTGTACATTCAGAAACTAAATTTTCTCCTTATGAGCTGGTTTTTGGAAAACATTGCAATATTCCGAGTAATCTCCAAAATACTCTCGAACCTATGTATAATTTTTCTGATTATTTTTGTGAGCTTAAATATCGTTTACAGAAGTCGCAATTAGAAGCTAGAGATAAGTTATTAGACAGTAAGCAAAAACGTAAATTATATTATGACACTTATGTTAATCCAATTATGTATAACCCAGGGGATTTAATCATGTTAAAAAATGAATCACGTTGTAATAAGCTTGACCCATTGTATGTTGGTCCTTTTAGTGTTATAAAAGATGAAGAGCCCAATGTAATCATTAATTTCAAAGGAAATCAAAAAGAAATTCATAAAAATTTAACTAAACTGTATAACTCTTAGAATAAAAATAATAATGTATTTTATTTTTATTTTTCTTTTCGGTGGGCGTGAGGTGTAGTAAGTAAGTAACTATATAACCTATCATGTATTATGTATACCCACAACCTATGCATACTCTTATAATGACACTGTAGTCAGTTAGTACTAAGCAAGATGTGATTCAATACACAACTTATTCGGGAATACATTGTTTTACTTCACCGATCCCTACAGTATTATGTTCCTAGGACGTAATACATTGACTTCAAGAGTAGGAGTACAATTACATATTACGCTAGTAAAATGCATATTATGTAGTCTGAGCCTATCTGAAACCTAGTTAAACATTGTGAGATATGGCGTTTCGACTTTCTCCGTGTTCGGCATCATAAGGGTCACAGTGACAGTTAAATAAAGTCCATTTTTTTTTTCTCCACCTTTAATTTGCAAGGTGCGGGTGCCTATATAAATAGAGTGAGTCGCCCGCGCGCCTCAGTTGGTTTTTGATTTTTGAAGTGAACACTTCGGCAAAATGGCTCAATGTAGCCACGGTTCTCGTCGGCTTCGCTCCGACGGGGAAAAATATAATATTGAATTTGCGGAGTCCTCGCTGCCGGGAGCTGTAGCTTGATGCGGACCAGGCGGCGCGGGGCCTGCCGGCTGCTGCGCACGCAGCCATTGCTGAGGATTTCGCAACGAAGGTTTGAGTTGATAAGCCGTGAGTAAAATGCTATTATTTACTGCTTTTAAAAGCTCAGCCACTGGTCACAATGCTCCGGCGCTTGGGGTTTTTATCCCACGCAGTAGGGTCCGATTCAATAGTCGTGGTGATGATTGATCACATATTCCGGTCCTACTAGTGGCGCTTGAGCTAGATACTTACATTAATGACCGCTTTAAGTAAAGCATATGTTAATTTTATACAGGAAAAAATTATAAAAATATATTTTTCTACCCTCAATTTCTAATATTTTTAGAAAACAGTTGATAAAAACTTTTCTATTACAATAATGCACTTGATTATAGCTTATGTAAGGCTTTACAAACAGGAGCTTTCTAGGACCGTCATAGGATTTTTTACAGGAAGCACGTGGCTCCGAGTTTCAGTATGTTGGGACATTGTGGCATGTGCGGCGAGTAATGTGATCCGCCGGTACCTACCCGCTGAGGGTAGGCAGGCCGATTCGGTGAAATTGAAGTTTCGTGTAACCTGCACCCGGCCCTGTGCTCCTGCGCTGGCCGCCGTCTCGTGGCACCTGCAACGCAGCGTACACCCGGCCCTGCGCTCCTGCCCTGGCCACCGGTTCGTGCCACCTGCATCGCAGCATACACCCGGCCCTGTGCTCCTGCGCTAGCCGCCGTCTCGTGCCACCTGCATCGCAGCGTACACCCAGTCCTGGCCCTGGCCACCGGTTAGTGGTACCTGCATCGCTGCATAGACCCAGCCATGCATTCCTGCCCTGGCGGCTGTACACCCGGTCCTGGCCCTGGCCACCGTTTTGTGCCACCTGCATCGCAGCGTACACCCGGTCCTGGCCCTGGCCACCGGTTTGTCCCACCTGCATCGCTGCGCACACCTGGCACTCCTGTTCTGGTTGCCAGATCCAAACGCCCCCTGTCTGGGAAGAGATTTTATGCTCAGCGGAACCGCCTGCACTATTGCTAGCATGGTCATCATCATCATCAGCCATCATTATGAGTGACTTATTTAGAAGGTATCGAGTAACGTGCGCTATTCATCAGTGATTTTGGCATATGCAGACGAACGTTTACTGCCAAGGTTGGTCATGTTAGCCATACAAGGGCACACCAACGAAGCCTGAGTAACCACCTGCAGTCGCCGTAGCTGCATCGGCATGGATGACGACAAATCGGGTAACGTGCACCGCTTCTAAAAGTGTTATAGCACTTCAATTTGATGCCTCCGCTGAGGTAGGGTATTCTATTAAAGCAGCTTTCTTCTGAACTGCCCAAAGTGACCTGTAGACTGCTCCTGGGGATAGTTGTGCAATCAATTTTTTATTTCGATGTCTCTGCTGAAGAAACTGTCTAATGCAGCTTTTGTTCTAAACTGCCTAAAGATCATTGGACTGCTCATGGGATGGGAATGGTGACGCACGGTAAGTACAGGAGCGTTACTCTATACTGATGAGAAACGAACGAACGAGAGCTGTCATGCAATCGGCACGTTTAATACATACAAACAGATAGAGCGGCTCGCGCCGCAGTGCACTGAAAGTTAGTTTTTCGTCATATAAAGTGACCCCCCAGACACTATCTTAAGTGTCATGACACATCGGCAGATTCCAGCTTTGAGTCTTTTCTTTTCTCGGCTGTGAGCAAAGTGAATCCCACCGGCGAGTGTTCAACCTAAAAGCACTGAGCTAATTCCTAATTTCGTGAAAGTCGCTGCTGTTGCTATACCATACCGCTTCACAAGTTACCGAATTTATTATGATCCTACTGTCGGGTGATCATGATCGGAGTGTCATCGCGGTTTCTGAGTGGCACCATATTAGCTGTCTTCCTTATGTCCCAGTGGATGCGTGAACCTCCTACGCAGCAGCTGTCTACTAGTTGTGTATCGAATAAATCGAGTGCTCTTGCACGAGACGACTACCTTTTGGTAAAATTATAACTTCCACTATTCTGGGAACATGCATATACCTACTGTGTACTGTGTATCACATCACGTGTAGCCGCAGCCCTACTCAATGTACGGGGCTAGATAATAAACAATGGCAGTCGTCATTAAATTTCTATAAATTTCGAAGGTCATCATTTGGAGCACAATCCAAAGTGTGAAAGTAGGTACCTATTCATGCCTAAACGGCTTCTCTAATGAAAATGTATTTTTAATTCGATTCTGGCGCAAACGTTTCATAACTATTTTTCAACACTGTATCTGCTGAAACTACTTAGACTGACTGGTTAAGATGCAGACGTGCCGTTTTCACAATTCCATTTTGAGTAATCCTCAACTGTTTTATGGATCTTTCAGTTAGTTACGTAACTAGTTACCAAGTAAAAAATTACTTGTGTCATGCTCGTACTCGCATCTCATTTAGGAGCTTTCTGGCCTCTAGCTGAAGGCTAGAACTGGTATATATATATCTACTAAGCTAGTACAGAGTTATAACCGGGCAGCGGTGACGTGGTAGCTGCTTGATTTATTAGAGTTTGCTGAAAACTTTCTAAATAAGTAATAATTATTAGTCATAATATTAACTCTTCGCAGTTCTTTCAGAATGCAATACCAGGTCGCTGAAGTAGGTAACCTTCCTTAGCTGGACAACAACAAGCCTTTTTGTTTTAAAGAATGTCACAGTTATTCGCCGTTCCACTGTCATATCGATGTCCAAGGACTTTTTCTTGGGTATAGCTAACTACCTAAGTTTACCTATAGATAGCCGCAAGCTATCTGCTGTTGGCGAACTGTCAGTTCTGATTGATAAGTCAGGCTCGAGGTGGCTCGTCCAACTGTCCATGTTCCCGCCACCATGATTGTTGCTTCCACAGATTAGAGAGTCTATGTTGGCTGTCGTTGCATCAGGTCTGATCAGGTACAACTAACATCTTTACGTACCATCTTTATTTAATCGAGCTATTTTATTTTGTTTTATCTAGGTTGACTTAATGGTTTCAAAATCGAACCTACAACAATGTAAGTAGGTACCTACCTACCTACGTACCTTTGAAGTTGCAACAAGGCGAAGCCTTAAGGTTTTGGCCGAGACCTGCCCTTAGTGTTGACGAACATACCTAAAGGTGACCTTGTTAATGTTTTTCATATGAAGTACTGAACATTTTACTTATCCTGGTGGCATGACTGATAATTTACTTACCCAGTTAAGACATGTTAGCCGGGTTTCATTTATCAACAACTATTATAATTGTTATTGTTGTGTTAATCAATCTTTATTAATTGATGTCATCTACCAAGGAATGCTGCCAGAGCTCATAATATTCACACATGATGATACAGAATGATAGTAGCCCACAAAATCGGTGCAAAGGCTTATAAAATAACTTTCCTTCCTAGTAGGACTGCACAGGAACTCGTTAACCGCCGAGTTAGTTAGAATACAAAATTAGACTGTGTGTTACTTGTCAATCTAGAATATGAATATAGTGACCTGCATCATGTTTTGAAAAACTGAATACTTAGTTATCCGCCAGTGTCACAGCCTTCATCTAATCTTTTCCAGTAGCTGATGAGGCTGAGATATTTAGTAAAATTTTCTTCCCTTCAAGCACCACTCCTCGTTCCAAGGACTAGATGCCGCGCCAGGTGTTGCAGGCCGTGTCGTCGTACAGGGCTGACTGAGCAGGTCCTCGAGGCTCCAGGGTCAGGTCATTTTAAATATTGTTGCAAAGTATTTCACTGGTTCCATCCATTCGGCTAGTGTATGTTAAAAATATTGCCTTGACAATAACAAGATCTTGATCGATAATTACTTATAAGTATTGCTTTCGAAGAGGCATTGTGTGTATCCATATGTATAAATACCTACCTATATGTATAGGTACATACCTTCCATAACTTTCTGACAAGTCAGGAATAATAAGGAAGTACTTAAGTCTTATGTATACTTATACCTTTCTTTTTAGTATATCTATTACCTAGAAATCTATGCATTATAAATTTATAGATTCAAATATTTATCTACTGATATACCTACTCATCAGTAGCTTATGGGTCACAGTTGGTTTTCTCTCCACCATGCGATAATAAACACATCTCACAATGTTTAACTAGGTTTCAGATAGGCTCAGACTACATAATAGACGCATTTTTCCTGAAATAAAAATGACATATTATGTATCTAGCCTATCTGAAACCTAGTCATTTCTGCATGGTGATATTACAACTGAGGCGCGCGGGCGACTCACTCTATTTATATAGGCACCCGCACCTTGCAAATTAAAGGTGGAGAAAAAAAAAATGGACTTTATTTAACTGTCACTGTGACCCTTATGATGCCGAACACGGAGAAAGTCGAAACGCCATATCTCACAATGTTTAACTAGGTTTCAGATAGGCTAGATACATAATATGTCATTTTTATTTCAGGAAAAATGCGTCTATTATATTTTCTTGTGATATATCTTAGTGATTCCTAAATTGATTTGATATTGAATTATCTTATTTGAAAGCTTCTAAGTTGCCAATATTTTTAAACTGAAGTGCACAAAAAAATGTCATATGAAATTCTTTTTTAATTTAATTTATTTGTTTTTGCGTTTTGAATATTTTTCAAAAATATTTAACTATTTTGATGCATTGTGTCTAATTTAAATCGAATAATGCACATTTGATTATTTTAATTAGTTTATTATGCAAAACAACCAAAAAAATTATTGAAATATGGCTAGTTTCTTTTATTTTCGGTTTTAAACATAAAATTTTGCCAAAAAATAAAATAAACTTAAATATTAAATATCTTAAGTTTAATAAGTTTCGGATAATGCATTATAGGGTTCAATCGACTGGAAATGCCTTCCTCTATCACCTCCTGAAAGGATCCGGTCTACTTACCAATAACCCTGTATAAGAATCGTGCTTACCGTCCTATCAGACCTCTCGCTCAGACCTGCCAGCTGAAAACCAGCGCTATGACCTTATAATGTCTACAGCACATGCTGTGCTGGTCCCCTTTTGACACTCCAGACCAACTCTAGACAGCAACCATTTATGTTACTGTGTCTTTTGTATATTGTACTGTTTCCTGATTTTTTTTTGTGTTCGTCAGTTTCTTGATATGTTCCTGTATCATATCAGAACGCGAACATAAGACCGCCAGACAACTTATAATAAAATATACAGTCTCATTTACTAAATCAATTTAGAAAAAACCTTTTTGAATTGAATTAAAAAGGCCGTTACAATTATTCACTTCATGTGAAATCGTGTTTCTGGGAATGTGGTGAATAGTGTGTTTTATTCTAGTACCTACACAATGAATGCTATTATAAACTAAAATGAAATATGTGTTTTTGTACTTATTTTATTTTTTATAATCAATATTTGTGTTTATTTGATATGGTACCTATCATTTTGAAGGTCAAAATGGCAGCGGATGACATAAAGTGACATAGTGTCACTCTCTAACTGCAAGTTTCTATAACTCTATCTATCTATAACTGGTATTTACTTTCATACGATTTTGACATAATCAAAAGTAACAATCTGTCAAAATCGTATGAAAGTTACCAGCTATGGATAGATAGAGTTATAGAAACTTGCAGTAAATGTTAGAGAGTGAGACTCCCCCGTGATTTAGAGTCTAAAACTCTAAATCAACGAACGAACGAATGAGAATTGTCACACAATAGACTCGTGGTTAGCGCTACAATTTTGTTTCTCTTGGCTTTGGAGGGCTGCGCCATAGACTTATACACGGCCCTGTCTCGGTCGGTTCTGTGCCGATTGCGTTACAATTCTCGTTCGTTCGTTCGTCGATTTAGAGTGTGGTCCCCCAGGAGACGATTACTACTTACATCCTATCTATGTCGATGAGTCGACAGGTACTGGTATTTAATGAATCCAAAAGTAATACTTACATAGAAACTAGACTCTAGACTAGATAAACTAGTAGGGACGCTGCGACACTTCATCTGCTGCAATCTGTGTACCGCTACCAATTTTTACTTTAATTTCCAGGGTTATCAAATTTTTTAAAAAAAGCTATGTAGGTATACCATATTTGGGTCTACTTTCATTTTCAAGCTAAAAATAAAACTGAAAAAATTTAGGCCCGGCGCCTAAGCATGTTTTGAAACTATACAAGGCCAAAACGCACCCATAGTGTACTAGCACTGTATAGTTTCAAGTGAAAAAAATAGACGCATTTTTCCTGAAATAAAAATGACATATTATGTATCTAGCCTATCTGAAACCTAGTTAAACATTGTGAGATATGGCGTTTCGACTTTCTCCGTGTTCGGCATCATAAGGGTCACAGTGACAGTCCATTTTTCTCTCCACCTTTAATTTGCAAGGTGCGGGTGCCTATATAAATAGAGTGAGTCGCCCGCGCGCCTCAGTTGTAATATCACCATGCAGAAATGACTAGGTTTCAGATAGGCTAGATACATAATATGTCATTTTTATTTCAGGAAAAATGCGTCTATTATGTAGTCTGAGCCTATCTGAAACCTAGTTAAACATTGTGAGATGTGTTTATTATCGCATGGTGGAGAGAAAACCAACTGTGACCCATAAGCTACTGATGAGTATATCAGTAGATAAATATTTGAATCTATAAATTTATAATGCATAGATTTCTAAGTAATAGATATACTAAAAAGAAAGGTATAAGTATACATAAGACTTAAGTACTTCCTTATTATTCCTGACTTGTCAGAAAGTTATGGAAGGTATGTACCTAAACATATAGGTAGGTATTTATACATATGGATACACACAGTGCCTCTTCGAAAGCAATACTTATAAGTAATTATTGATCAAAATCTTGTTATTGTCAAGGCAATATTTTTAACATACACTAGCCGAATGGATGGAACCAGTGAAATACTTTGCAACAATATTTAAAAGCTGTAAAATGTAGAATATCGATCCAGGCCGCTGGGGCTCAGGTAAGCACATGCTGACTAGGGTATGTAATTCTGGACTGACCTCAGAAATGCAGCAGCCGACCCTGGAGCCTCGAGGACCTGCTCAGTCAGCCCTGTACGACGACACGGCCTGCAACACCTGGCGCGGCATCTAGTCCTTGGAACGAGGAGTGGTGCTTGAAGGGAAGAAAATTTTACTAAATATCTCAGCCTCATCAGCTACTGGAAAAGATTAGATGAAGGCTGTGACACTGGCGGATAACTAAGTATTCAGTTTTTCAAAACATGATGCAGGTCACTATATTCATATTCTAGATTGACAAGTAACACACAGTCTAATTTTGTATTCTAACTAACTCGGCGGTTAACGAGTTCCTGTGCAGTCCTACTAGGAAGGAAAGTTATTTTATAAGCCTTTGCACCGATTTTGTGGGCTACTATCATTCTGTATCATCATGTGTGAATATTATGAGCTCTGGCAGCATTCCTTGGTAGATGACATCAATTAATAAAGATTGATTAACACAACAATAACAATTATAATAGTTGATAAATGAAACCCGGCTAACATGTCTTAACTGGGTAAGTAAATGATCAGTCATGCCACCAGGATAAGTAAATTGTTCAGTACTTCATATGAAAAACATTAACAAGGTCACCTTTAGGTATGTTCGTCAACACTAAGGGCAGGTCTCGGCCAAAACCTTAAGGCTTCGCCTTGTTGCAACTTCAAAGGTACGTAGGTAGGTACCTACTTACATTGTTGTAGGTTCGATTTTAAAACCATTAAGTCAACCTAGATAAAACAAAATAGCTCGATTAAATAAAGATGGTACGTAAAGATGTTAGTTGTACCTGATCAGACCTGATGCAACGACAGCCAACATAGACTCTCTAATCTGTGGAAGCAACAATCACGGTGGCGGGAACATGGACAGTTGGACGAGCCACCTCGAGCCTGAGAACTGACAGTTCGCCAACAGCAGATAGCTTGCGGCTATCTATAGGTAAACGTAGGTAGTTAGCTATACCCAAGAAAAAGTCCTTGAACATCGATATGACAGTGGAACGGCGAATAACTGTGACACTCTTTAAAACAAAAAGGCTTGTTGTTGTCCAGCTAAGGAAGGTTACCTACTTCAGCGACCTGGTATTGCATTCTGAAAGAACTGCGAAGAGTTTATTATGACTAATAATTATTACTTATTTAGAAAGTTTTCAGCAAACTAATAAATCAAGCAGCTGCCATGTCACCGCTGCCCGGTTATAACTCTGTACTAGCTTAGTAGATTTAACCTCCTGACGCCCAGCCGTTATTTTATTTTTCAGGACTATCTGCCCACGGTCCTCACACAAGGACTATTGCGTTTACCTAGCTTACTGCCCAGAAACTTAAACTTGAATAAATGTCGCAAAAATTATTATATAGTGTTCCTAGTAGTATGTACGGGTAATGCATTAAAAAAGGAACCAGTTTCAATAGGTTTAAATTCGAAAATCATTAGTCCTCATGTGAGGACCGTGGGCAGTTAAAAAAAGTTTAATTTATTGGTAGAAAATATATTTGTAAGGTAATTTGTTAGAAATAACAAAACTAATGAAATAAGAACCACTTAGGAACACATTTAACACTTTAAATCAGTCTCACATAAGTTTAGAACTTATATTTATTCTAGATAAACTCACACTTATCAACTATTATAATTATTGGGATCAATATAGGAACAAAATAAGATAAAATGAAAGGCTCAGCTAGCAGCTCCTGGATATCATCATCACAAAATTCAAATTCTACGGGTTCATGGTGAGTCATTTATGTCGTCATGTCATCGTCCTCCGAGAGATCTATGTCTGACATAGCTAAATCTGCTTCAATTTCTTGGATTTCGCATTATATTCTGTAAAAAAATACAAAAATAAGTATATCTAAAATTATAGTATAGCGGACTAAAAGTTTATGTAATTGAAGACCACGGTACTCAGACGAGTACTAATGTAAATGGATGATCATAGAATATTATTTAGAACCTTAATTGATAAAATATTAGTATTCGTCTCTTGCTAATATACTTAACAATAAGGTTTTATTAAAGTTATTTAATTAAATTATTAGATCACATAAGTAAAATGAGATTACAACTTACTTAGTCGACGGTGGCCCCGCCATGGTTCCGTTTTTTGACGTTTTTTCAATGAACGATTGATTATCCTCAGATGACACTTAAGACAGCTGTCAGTGATGGAATGTTAAATCCATAGATGCAATCCCAAAAAATAATGGCGGTAAATTCAAATATGGTTCAAACACAAAGTATTCGTCCTCGGAGAAGGACCGTGGGCATTTAGTCCAGAAAAAATATATTATAGCTTGGGCAGTAATCACTATACTCGTTAAGTACTCACAGAAGGACCGTGGGCACCAGGAGGATATATACCAGTTTTAGCCTTCAGCTAGAGGCCAGAGAGCTCCTAAATGAGATGCGAGTACGAGCATGACACAAGTAATTTTTTACTTGGTAACTAGTTACGTAACTAACTGAAAGATCCATAAAACAGTTGAGGATTACTCAAAATGGAATTGTGAAAACGGCACGTCTGCATCTTAACCAGTCAGTCTAAGTAGTTTCAGCAGATACAGTGTTGAAAAATAGTAATGAAACGTTTGCGCCAGAATCAAATTAAAAATACATTTTCATTAGAGAAGCCGTTTAGGCATGAATAGGTACTTTCACCCTTTGGATTGTGCTCCAAATGATGACCTTCGAAATTCATAGAAATTTAATGACGACTGCCATTGTTTATTATCTAGCCCCGTACATTGAGTAGGGCTGCGGCTACACGTGATGTGATACACAGTACACAGTAGGTATATGCATGTTCCCAGAATAGTGCAAGTTATAATTTTACCAAAAGGTAGTCGTCTCGTGCAGGAGCACCGTTACTCGATTTATTAGATACACAACTAGTAGACAGCTGCTGCGTAGGAGGTTCACGCATTTTTCAACAAAGAGCTCGGATACACACTCACAATCCACTGGGACATAAAGAAGACAGCTAATATGGTGCCACTCAGAAACCGCGATGACACTCCGATCATGATCACCCGACAGTAGGATCATAATGAATTCGGTAACTTGTGAAGCGGTATGGTATAGCAACAGCGACTTTCACGAAATCAGGAATTAGCTCAGTGCTTTTAGGTTGAACACTCGCCGGTGGGATTCACTTTGCTCACAGCCGAGAAAAGAAAAGACTCAAAGCTGGAATCTGCCGATGTGTCATGACACTTAAGATAGTGTCTGGGGGGTCACTTTATATGACGAAAAACGAACTTTCAGTGCACTGCGGCGCGAGCCGCTCTATCTGTTTGTATGTATTAAACGTGCCGATTGCACGACAGCTCTCGTTCGTTCGTTTCTCATCAGTATAGAGTAACGCTCCTACTTACCGTGCGTCACCATTCCCATGAGCAGTCCAATGATCTTAAGGCAGTTTAGAACAAAAGCTGCATTAGACAGTTTCTTCAGCAGAGACATTGAAATAAAAAATTTATTGCACAACTATCCTCAGGAGCAGTCTACAGGTCACTTTGGGCAGTTCAGAAGAAAGCTGCTTTAATAGAATAACCTACCTCAGCGGAGGCATCAAATTGAAGTGCTATAACACTTTTAGAAGCGGTGCACGTTACCCGATTTGTCGGCAGCCATGCCGATGCGGCTACGGCGACTGCAGGTGGTTACTCAGGCTTCCTTGGTGTGCCCTTGTATGGCTAACATGACCAACCTTGGCAGTAAACGTTCGTCTGCATATGCCAAAATCACTGATGAATAGCGCACGTTACTCGATACCTTCTAAATAAGTCACTCATAATGATGGCTGATGATGATGATGACCGTACTAGCAATAGTGCAGGCGGTTCCGCTGAGCATAAAATCTCTTCCCAGACAGGGGGCGTTTGGATCTGACAACCAGAACAGGAGTGCCAGGTGTGCGCAGCGATGCAGGTGGGACAACACAGCCGCCAGGGCAGGAGTGCATGGCTGGGTCTATGCAGCGATGCAGGTAGCACAAACCGGTGGCCAGGGCCAGGACCGGGTGTACGCTGCGATACCGGTGGCACAAACCGGTGGCCAGGGCCAGGACCGGGTATGGCCCTGGCCCGGTATGCTGCGATGCAGGTGGCACGAGACGGCGGCCAGCGCAGGAGCACAGGGCCGGGTGTATGCTGCGATGCAGGTGGCACGAACCGGTGGCCAGGGCAGGAGCGCAGGGCCGGGTGTACGCTGCGATGCAGGTGCCACAAGACGGCGGCCAGCGCAGAGGAGCTCAGGGCCGGGTGCAGGTTACACGAAACTTCAATTTCACCGAATCGGCCTCCCTACCCTCAGCGGGTAGGTACCGGCGGATCACATTACTCGCCGCACATGCCACAATGTCCCAACATACTGAAACTCGGAGCCACGTGCTTCCTGTAAAAAATCCTATGACGGTCCTGGAAAGCTCCTGTTTGTAAAGCCTTACATAAGCTATAATCAAGTGCATTATTGTAATAGCAAAGTTTTTATCAACTGTTTTCTAAAAATATTAGAAATTGAGGGTAGAAAAATATATTCTTATTATTTTTTCCTTTATAAAATTAACATATGCTTTACTTAAAGCGGTCATTAATGTAAGTATCTAGCTCAAGCGCCACTAGTAGGACCGGAATGTGTGATCAATCATCACCACGACTATTGAATCGGACCCTACTGCGTGGGATAAAAACCCCAAGCGCCGGAGCATTATGACCAGTGGCTGAGCTTTTAAAAGCAGTAAATAATAGCATTTTACTCACGGCTTATCAACTCAAACCTTCGTTGCGAAATCCTCAGCAATGGCTGCGTGCGCAGCAGCCGGCAGGCCCCGCGCCGCCTGGTCCGCATCACGCTACAGCTCCCGGCAGCGAGGACTCCGCAAATTCAATATTATATTTTTCCCCGTCGGAGCGAAGCCGACGAGAACCGTGGCTACATTGAGCCATTTTGCCGAAGTGTTCACTTCAAAAATCCAAAAACCAACTGAGGCGCGCGGGCGACTCACTCTATTTATATAGGCACCCGCACCTTGCAAATTAAAGGTGGAGAGAAAAATGGACTGTCACTGTGACCCTTATGATGCCGAACACGGAGAAAGTCGAAACGCCATATCTCACAATGTTTAACTAGGTTTCAGATAGGCTCAGACTACATAATAAATATTTTACTTGAAAATATACACGATTTGTGCGTACTAATCGCGTATACTTTCAAGTTGGGATTTACTGAATCGTTCTTGAAAATATACATTGCTATTACGCACATTGCTTGATTGGCGTACTTGTCGCATATAATTTATACATACATGCTGATTCTGATTAACTTAACTATTTCGGTAAATGTACATAACTAAAATTTACTTGTTCTGCCTATTGTCATACCTATAGAATGTTAATAAATAAAGGTGAACAAGCTCTTCATTGATAAATTGATATTTATAGCAATCATACTTGCAAGTAAGAATACTAATATCTTATTATTTATATGAATTAAGAGTAATACCTATTACATTCACGAGCAATGAAAAAGTTCCAGTAACGATAGCTCCTGAACGGAAAAGTCTAGCTTAATGACGCCTTCGGCAGCGGATCGAATTCAAAATGAAATGTTTTAAAGAATTGGGGTCATTTGGTGTTGACTTTTTGTTACTTGGACTTATTCATTGCTCGTGAGTGTAGTAGGTATTACCGTATAGACCTACATATTTCAGACCGTAATTGTCTTTTATGAATTGTACTACACCCTCTTCTGCGATAATTTTTACTAAGTATTTACAACAGTTCTACAGTTTAATTTAAATCAATTTACTTTTTAACTGTACGATGTAAACAAAAAACACGTTACGAAAACAATGCCAAGTGCGGAATGATGATGCAATGTTTAGAAACCAATAGACTTATTACTATTTCGCATGAAAGAAAGAGAGAGCAACAATTCAAAAGGGCTACCTGGTAACTAATCACGTATAGTTTCAAGTGCTCGCATTGCCGCTTGGCACTTGAAAATATACACGATTAGTACGCAGTGGTAACTGCTGCAGTATATTTTCAAGCCATAATTTTGGCCCAACTTACTTGAAAATATACGCGATTAGTGCGTTATGGCCTTGTATACTTTCAAGTAAATCATGGCAACATTTTAATTTGAAAATATACGCGAGAAGTCCCAACCTCTGCGTTCTGGCCTTGTATAGTTTCAAAACACGCGGCGCCTAACGGGTTAATCGTAAATACGATCAGCGCATTTGTTCTAATTGCTTGATATTTACAGCTAGGCTTAGAAACATGAATATTCAGTCTTCATTTTACGAGCCAGTAAGTATTCGTAAATTACGTAATGAAGTAAAAACTCCATAAATTTCTGACGCAAACAAAATTTAACAACATTAATATGCGCTTATATCACAGTCGTTACACTTCATGCCGTTACTTTGGAGCTTTAACTCTTTCTTGAAAATAACGTTGATAAAACAGGTTATACTTACTCTTAGTCAAGTCAATCTTAAAGGGGGTGACTTGAAAGATTATTTCATTTTATTTAAAATCAATGTTGTCAATTAACTACTATTTTACGTCGATAACTCTATAATTTCGGTTCAGGTCTGTGTCGCGGCATACTGAATATGAAGTTTTTACATTATGAAATCACAGCTTATTCATATTAATTTAGTATATAATTATTATAGTCATAAAAACAATATAAGCAAAAAATACGTACCATGGACAAAAAGCATCATTATCGCTAAAAGCGCTCTCTTACAGGCAACCTTCATGTTGAAGTAAGAAGTTAAAAAATAAGATGTAGCTTCAGAGATTCAGGAATACTTTACCTGATATGTTGTTGACTACGTAGGTCACAGGGGGTCACTATCCATATACCTCTAGTTTATATATGAATTGAAAAACTAATGTTGAAAAAAAACGTTGTAATGTAATCGGCACGGTTAATACGACGAGATAGATTCGTGGTTATATTTTTGGCAGCAGTTTCGATTTTTCCTAATCTTCGGAGCGTGCGCTGACCACGTCTACATCTCTTTGTATTAAGCAAACCGATTGTATTACAGGTCTCATTCGTTTCTTATTCTTTCTATTTACACTGCATCTCCCCAACGGCAGTGACCTACAAGTAGGTAACAAGCGACGTTTGTGTGTTATGGATGTCACGATACATTCCGACCTTCAGTGTATCGTGTTGCTCACCCTCGCCGGTATTTTCCATAGCATCTGAGCGAACCTGATACCACCGCGCTTAATACACATTTCCGTATATGTTTTCTGAGTTATTAATACGAAAATCACCTATACCTACACGTAATATTATGTAGGTATACTAAGTACTGTAAGATAATTATAAAAACACTAATTATGTACTTTAATCTATGTATATTTCTGATAGTGCCCTTTATTTTATAAAAGAATACCGTTACAACTTCTTTTTACAATTGTTCTAAATATCAAGCATTAAATCATTAATATTATAGGTTTATTACTTATTTTATAGAACTCGGTAATAGTTCACACACAGTCATTTAAACACACTATTATCTACAGTAGAGATTATCACTTGTTCAAATTCACAGTTCATGACTAAACTTTATGTTCTTCAAGTTTCAGGGTTTTCGCTGCGATGGCTCTTCCTCACATTACCGAAGACTTTAATCTAGAAAAAAACATAATGGCAGTTAATATCTGAAATGGGATAATCAGAGTCAGATGACATCGTTCAACGCACGCCTCGGCTCTAAAAAGATCCTATACTTATATTTTTTTGCATTATAAATTATGGTAATACCTTAATAGAACTGTAATGGTAGAAAATGTGTTTAGCATTAAGTCCACCTTTTCTTCACTTATTAATGTATCGGTGCCTAATTACTCTATAATTTTGAGTGAACGTTTAAATTCATCTCATCGACAATAGAGACGTGTGGAGTAAACATGGGAAGGCCTTTGCCCAGCAGTGGGGCACTGAAATGGCTACATAAAAAAGGCCTAACATAAAGTCATGTTTTTTTACTCAATGGACTTTCATTCAGGTTTTCTACCAAATACGAAAAAACAATCTTACAATTTTCAATTCGTGCCACCTTGTGGCATAAACGACTAAACTCGACTAAAGCGTTGCATTTAACTTAAATTGTATGCAATTTTATCACACCTTTCCCAATAAAACTAGTACGTGCAAAGACTGTTTAGTTTAGTACACATGAAAGCTATGAATTTTAAGTTGAACCCCGCCTGAGAAAGAGAGGTTCGATAAGATTAGCTTATAGGTATACGTATCCAAATGTACAAAAAACCTGATCTAGCTGTAGTCTCATAGTAAAAAAATATCCTGAAAAACCTTTAAGTAATGTGTCTCAAACACGGTGTCCTCTTTAGTACTCAATGAGTACACTGAGTACCCTCTCCAAAAATAACAATAATATCCGTGGAACCCTCGCTAGGTACGTCCTACTCAAATATCAAACAATGCGATAATGGGTACCTACTTTAGTATTGTATTACCATTGCCAGAGCTTACGTGATCAAAGGGACAAAGTGTAAATATATACATAATGTACATAGAAACAAAATGTCAAGATATAAAACGGCCTTACTCATTTCTCGTTACGAGCTAAACTGATTTAACTCTAACAAGAGTAAAGTGGTGGCATGTGAAGCTAAGAGATAGGTACTTTTGTAACAGTAAGATAATTCCTATTAAAAGTACTTATATACTTACCTACATTTATCACGAGAATATGCTTTAGCTAACAATTAACGGCACTTTGCTTACGTTCCCAGATAATAAAACAATTTAAAATAATATAATTGTTTATGTGACTAGTGAAACACCGATGCCAGACACGATGAGAATGATTATTTTGATGGAAACATGTGCGTGAGCAAAACTATTTTGAAAATTGTTTACATTTTAGTATCTCTAACATATTATACCGATTTATCTACTGAAGACACAGTCTCCTCACGTACCTATTTGCGTTATTCTTCTTCCCACAATTGAATGGGGCTGCAGTTATCTTTTTACTTTTTCCGTGAACCTGCTGGCAAGAGAGACACATCAAAGCGAACACAAAACTGTTTATTCGCACAATTTTCAAACAAATAGAAAGCTTTCGTGATCCCGCATCAAAAGGTGGGTTAATATTTCAATATATACAACATCTTGAAACCAATATTATTATGATGCAGAAGGAATACAGCCAAAAAATATTTTAAATCAATGTGCCGACTAGATTAGTATTCAGTTACATATTATACTTTACATTGTCATGGTGAACAAACATGGGTTATTCGAAATCAACTATAATTTAATAATGCTGTCAACCACTAAATGCTAGCCTAGTAGGGACACGTAATACCAGTAAAAGCAACTTACGTCTGCTGGTGGTGTGACTCGTCGGGCTCGGCGCGGCGTGGAGCGCGCGGCCGCAGCGCCATCTGGCGGAACGTCTGCCGGAACTGCCGCGACATCGAGCAGTACAGCACGAAGTTGATCGCCCCGTTCACCAGCGCCAGGAAGTCCATCAACTCCCCGAACAAATCGTAGCACCGCTTGAAGAAGCACCAGCCGAGCAGACCGCTCATGAGCCCTAAAATGCCCTGAGGCACCTCTGTCACTAGGAACAGTAGCAGGACAGCCAGCAGCATTTTAGTGGTCCTGTCGGTTCGTTTATCAGCCTTGTGCTGGCGCTGGACAGTCTTCTCGGCGGAGGGGCAGGCGCTGTAGTTCCTCAAGTTCTTCTGGTGTCGGTTGGCGCTGTAGAGCGCGCGGATGAGCCACACGATGATGACGGTGAGGATGGAGCAGGGCAGCAGCTTGATGAGCACGGCGTGCACCCAGAAGTTGGCCTGGTAGAGGCGGCCCTGCTTGTCCGCGTCGATGTGGTACGCGATGCCGTGGCCGCTGCTGTCCGACACCGGCTTCGTGTGGATGTCGAATACCTGCGGAGCGCAATGATGTCAAGCATACGGGGGTAAAAACGGGGGCAATATCTACGATACTGAAGTCAATTCATAAAAAAATTGCACCTGCTAAATAAATGAAGTTTAGTTCCTTCGAACCAGATTTTGACCTAAGTTTATCACAACAGGTTAGCAAGAAGGTTATGACATGTGTTTAAAGCAGGTCTTACCATAAAGGTAGGTATGCACAGGATGGGAGGCAGCATGAAGCTGAGCACGATGGCGATGCTGCAGCGCCGCTCCGTGCACAGGATGTGGCTCTTGTCCGAGTACCTGCAACCAACACAAAGAATGGAACAAAACTATGTCTGAAGTATGCAGAGTTCATTACAAGAAAGGAACATTTAAACAGTTGGCATTCAATCTATGTCTGTCTCTTTCTGTCCGTATACTGCGAAAGCAAGGCAGCTATACATTTAAGGTTAACATTAGCTTAAAATCCCTTTTTGCAAGCAGCGTCAGAACGCAAACTGGAAAAAATTTGTCTGAAGGACGTATTGACAGGTAATTCGAAACTTTATAGGGTGAATGCTCGATTCCAAGGTTAGTTTGTTCTCATCTCACACCTGTTTGCATCGTTCTCCGTGTTGCTTGAATGCGTGTCCTGACGTTGACAACACACAACTACGCAACATTCATATTATCATGCAACACGGTTCGTAATGCGGGGCAGTGTCAGAACTGCCTTATTGGTATTATCAATATGTACATTGTACAATGTACAGGCGGTGAATTTCTGGTATTTATATTACCATCAGATTGTACAAAAAAGTAAACAAAGGCTTTTTGTTAAAATGAAAAATTATTTTGCGTATAATATTTCAGTCGGCATACAATTTTAAACATAATAGGCACCTACAAAAGGCAAAAAGGTAACCTTTTATACATTTCAATACTGTTGCAAACACACAGACAGGTATAATATGAAGAGGGTTGAAAAAGTATAGGAATTATATCCATTAGATAATTTGTGAATATTAGCGTAAAATTGGAAAGGTTTCTTTTTCATTTTATGAGCTCTCAAATTTACCAATTCAAACAAAGTTTTATTTTTCTTTTGTAATTTTAACAATCTTAAACAATTTTAACGAGCAAAATATTTGACTAAAGTTATTTGATACTTATTTCATTCAATTCTATTCACAAATTCTATTTATTAAACTTTCTAAGATCGACATCAAAAACTGTTATTCCCAATAAAGGAATTTATATTCCGACAAATAAAGGTACGTATACTACTACATATTAATGTTCTTAATCGTTTTTAACGCAATGTCAAATTGGGTAATATAACTACATGCAAAGTTGCACAGAAGGACACGGCAGTCACACACTCTTAGGCAGCGTTCCCACTACGCCGGACCGGCAGATCTGCCGAAAACCGGACACCGGACAGAGTCGTTCTACCGGCGATTCGTAGTGACAAAACGTTCGGTAGAAATGCCGGGCTCGGCAAAAATGCCGGACCCGGGATAATGTGAATAGCTTCATATAAATTGTACAGCCAATAGCTCTTCCGGCAGATTTACCGGCGCGGCAGATCTGCCGGTCCGGCGTAGTGGGAACGCTGCCTTCCTAACACCTTCTATAATGACATGTAGGTTGTATAGAATACCACCGTCTCGGCCGCCCAGTATGTGCCGCCCGCCCGCCGCGCCCGCCCGCCCCCGCCTTCGTCCGACAAACTTGCAACTCACGTGAATTTTCACGACGAGTAAATCAAATGCTTTACAAGTTAAGTTATTCAACTTGCTTAAGCCAGCGAAATATTTAGCCAAACTAGCGCCCAAAGGGGTGCTTTCATTATTTTACTAGACGTAAACTAATTACACCGAAATTCCGGCTGTAAGTTTAATTTACCTACTGACGTGGGAACGTGTTTTGAACTTTATTGCATAGTTGACTCTGTTATTTGGCTAAGGTAAACCCAATGGGAGAATTACTGGACATGGAGTTTCGTCATCATTTTCAAATACCTATGTACCGGAATATTGCATTCAATAACCTATATCTGAAATCAAAAGAGACGTCAAATGTACAGCTAAATAGAAACTAGTTTCGATATAAAACTGGCGTTCGTGTTTACAACGATAAAGGCAAGCAAAATGATGTACAAATTCTTGCATAGGCTGCTATGCTATCATTTTCAATAAGAATAAATTCTACCTCCATATGAATATTCCATGGTATGCATAATATGAGAATTCTTGTCACTATGCACTTGATATTAAATACCGGATGATGAGGCATATCTCACGTATCTTATTTGAGTTGGACGGGATGTAGATGTAGATATGTTGCAAAGATAAGCGAAGCCGATATATTGCGATTGCTGGGCAGGCAGGGGTAACATATCCAGCGGTGAATGTTTCTTAGCTGATCATTATTAACCCGTAGCTTTCTAATAGTGCATAATGCTGGCTGACATTGCCCTCCGTAAGCATTTGCGACCATAATTGTATGGTCGATATCTTGATGGTCTAAATATTTAGGTACGGTGGCCTGCGCCTAAAAGTATACAGGTGGAGTTTTTTAAATAGCGATCTCAAGCTCACATGCTGCTCAAGCACATTCATATAAACAGCACTGCTACACACATCACACACAACACGTCCCCGGATTTATAACAGATGTAGCTGGTCCCTTCATCATCAGGGATCGCTATTTTGAAAACTCCGCCTGTATACTTTTAGGCGCAGGCCACCGTACATACATTATTCATAAAACAGATATTGAACGTTTTAGCTATACATAGAACAAATTACTCTTTGACAGAGAGTGACAAAAATGTTCAATACGCTAGTAATACTCGTATGTATGTCAATGGTTCAATAGTTTAAACGTTCAATAACTGTTTTATGAATAATAGGGTTAATGTATCATAAACTTCAGGCACAATAGCAATTTACGGGCAAGAGAGTCACAAATTTTCAAAACTTTCGTTGAAAAAAGTGGTAGTTCAGAATGACCCCCTCAGTCGCCGCCTTTAGCTTACTACACCATTTTTATAACCTTCATGTATACTTACTTGATAGCGATGTATCTCCAGATGGCCAGTGAGAGAGTGAGACAGATAGATGCGGTGTGCATGATCTGTGCGAAGTGCATGTGAAACAGCAGATACACCGCCCACGAGTAGGGGAAGTCCAGCGTCTCGGGCAACACCTGCAACCAGACGAAGATCTAAGGCCGTATACAGAAAGAATGCTGGAAACTTATAAGCGCTTAATTTTCTTGGTTACATGGACTCTATACTGACGAAAAACTAACGAAGGAGAGCTGTCGTGCAATAGGCACGTTTAACTCAACGTGATAGAGTCGTGGCTCGTGAAGTAGCGCTCCTAAACTTAGTTTTTCGTCATATACAGAGTGTTGCAAAAAGGGTATACTAAGCCGAAACCTACATGTGCAGCATGTTATATCTAAGCCCGAAACTGAAATCAGAATTTGAAAATTCGGGAAAAAAAAACATTTTCCATAGAAACTTTGTTGGTCACGTAACTTTTACTATGGAAAAAAATTTTTTTTTCGCGAATTTCCAAATTCTGATTTCACTTTCGGACTTAGATATAACATGCTGCACATGTAGGTTTCGGCTTAGTATACCCTTTTTGCAACACCCTGTAGAGTGACCCCCAGCGCTAATAAGCGCGGGCAAAATATCCATAGTAAAGTAAACGCTTATAACTTATAATTTTTCAACTCTTCTGTGTATGGTCTAACTAAAGGTACAGTCAGCAAAACAAATATAAATGCCACCCCGGCGCAAACAGTTTGATCCTAAGACTCATGGGTGTCAGAAAAAAAAAAAAAAAAAAAAACGGGTGTCAGATAGATGAATTACATAATATTTTATCTACGCATACAACCAATCTCTATCTTATGTTGTATTTTTTTATGTCATGAGTCACCCCCCGTAAGTTGATCATAAAATTAAAGTGATTGAGCTGGAGTATATGTATAGCTTTCGTAATAATTATGCATCTTTTGCTGAGCGTACATCCTTTTCCTACAAGACGTTGAAACAAAAGTACCGCCCCGTGTGACATATCAACCTGTAATTACTTTATTTTAAATGTACGTTGTACGCCCGGCCACATACCATCAATATAGCTGCTATTGTTATTTATCTTTTCAATTCTAATTAACGCTAAGCCTAATAAACCGCTGATCGTAAATCAGCGGTTTATAGTCTCTGCGTTGATTAGTCAGTCAGTCATTCGGGACAACTTTTCAAATGATCCACTGAGGGTTTAGTGGCTTATACTACATAAATGATGATTTATGATTCCGAAACTGTGAGAACGATGGTATAGATTGTACAGAAATTCTAAATCACTCATTAGTACCTACATCTTGCACGGCAGGGATATGAACCCGCACCTGCGGCGTGGGAAGCGAAAGGATTATCCGACGGAGCCACCACGCGCCGGCACCGCTCCGCAAATCGGTCATCTTTTATAGATTTTATCTATTTTTAAACTTCAGTGAGTGGGAGTAGGTAATTCAGCGGACATCTTATTAGCTACGTTGTACCTATCTGCTGAACTACTTAGTTAAAAATAGATATAAATTTACTCGGAATTATTTAAGAATTTACTACCTGTTTTCCGCGAGTTTCACTTTGCCCTCAAAGGTTTTTCCGGGAAGCACTCCCATACCGCATTTTTTTCATGTTACTGACCTTCCACGTAGGATCCCCTATCATCCCCTCCATTCTCGTCTCTTTTGTATCCGCCGTGTTTGGATCCACATTAGGGTCAACGGAGAAGCCAATTTACCAGAACCCCACTCTGGTACTGGAGCTGAAATGCACTCTAACCTCGCGTCGCGTCGTGCATAACACACATTTTCATGTTCGTCTGTCTGTCATTCTGTCAAAATAATACCTAACCGAAATTTAATCTAAACCGAATCTACCATGCATTCTACACAGCTGAGTGCTACCTTCACCCACTACTTTTAAAGTCCAAGCACTCCAAAATATAAGTATTTATAGTGACCTGCAATTCCCAACAGCTGGGTCATAAACTTCAAGCACTATACCGTCAGCCAGATAGAAGTTTGACATCAGGGATCCATGGAGCAGTTGATCTAGCTCCGCTGAAGCTAATGCCGCAGTACTCTAGGGGAGTGGCTTCGGGCTGGTGCGACCCCTCTCTGATGTCCTGTCACAGGTGCCGGATTATCCGTAAACAAGACGATTGCCTTATCATGTACTCACCAGATACCGGTAGACGACGAAGGGCACGTACTCCAGCATCACGAAGACGTCGGCCACGGCCAGCCACTTCAGCAGGCGGTTGATGGGCGCCGCCGCCAGCTCGCGCCGCGTCAGCACCGCCACGTTCAGGGCATTCGCCAGGATGCCCACTGTGCACACCTGCAGGCGAGTAAAATGTACAATTGTATAGTAACTGGAAGGTGGCTCAGGGGGTCTTACTGAACAACTTTTGTAAGGTATACGACTTTTGGAAGTTCGCGAAAAACAAAAATAGTTAATGCTTTTCCGTAGAAGCTTTGTTGGCCACGTGACTTTTTAATATAGGAAGCAGATATTTTTTCACAAAATTTGTGCAGTATGTATGACGGCAGTCATACCGTGTTAGCTACGGGCGCCTTCAAATTAGTCGCTAAGTGTCGCGCGGCTGCAGCGCTGCTGGTCAAAATCCATATAAATTTTGTTATTTAAAAGATGCGTGACTGCAGCGCCGCAGCAGCGCTGCAGTCGCGCGTTAATAATTTATATGGAATTTAGACAGCAGCGCGGCTGCAGCGCTGCAGCAGCGCTGCAGCCGCGCGACACTTAGCGACTAATTTGAAGGCGCCCATCACTTTCCAACATCCTGAAGATATATATCCCATCAAATATGTTTTTTCTTATAGAATGTAACGGTTGCCAAGGATGGCACTGCCAAAAAAGCACAAGCTCAACTCTTCACAAACTTTACAGATTAGTAACATATAAAATGTGACTTTTAGCCGTTTTTAAAACAGGAGTACTTAACTAAGTTTATCGCAATCGTTTCAGTTTATATTCAGTGTGTTTACTTTTCAACTAAAGAAAATAATAATAAGCACTAACCAAACAAACTTCTCCAAGATTAACTACTTTATTAAATTCCGAGGGACTAGTCCTGAAGCTTCCTTCAGCTATACATATTCTGTATTTATTTATGTAAACATCAAAGTAGGGACGCCTCATCATAACCGTTGCAATTTCCGACCTCTTTCCGACATAAAATTAACATGACAGTGGAAAAAATCAGAAAGTATGGAAATGATAGCCACCGGAACGGCCCAAATTTCATTAACCTAAACATACAGTATTACGTCGGGAAAAGAGCTACATTACAGTAAGCAGACTGAGCAAACAATGTTAAGGGAAAATTGCACAAGGTTCCTCGGGATACTTAGCTGACGACTTCTTTGGTCCCTTTTCACATTCACTTTTGAGTGCTCAATGCTCTCGTTCAATGAAAGGGAAATGGAGTCGTGCTCGTCACGAAATTCAATTATAAGTTGATATATTATGGTATAATTATATGGTATAAAGATCAGATGGTAAAACGAAATCGATGATCACAGCTGAGATTGCACTGAATAAGAAACATATATTTTCACCAGTCTAGTCTAGACTATCTCCTTCATAGATAAAACTCAGATTTTAATGTTAGTGGAGGAAAGTTCGGTTTCAACATAAGTAATAAACTGGTTTGAAGAACGACGCAGACGTGAGCGAATGTTATGACGTCTCTGCAGTTGCTAGATTGTCTAGCTTTTGTCTGGATAGTTCCGTACTTTTAGTACTTATATTACCCCTTTCACAAGCTCTACAATTTATTGCAGTTTTCTGAAACAGCATCACGCGTAGTGATATCCCATTTAATAGCAATCAGAATTATTAAAACCTACCTATGCAACAGAGTAAAGCTTACACTTTACTATTGGTTATGTACCCAGCGGGTAGTTACTTACTAACTATACTTGTGTTTGCTTATACGGCTATTCTTTTATCTCCTACCTCGTCAAAATTTCTACGTACTCGTCAAATTTATTTGGATCGTTTGACCTTAACCGTAAACTTGGTAGCTGATCGGTCGGAGTGACGTATACCGATCATAACATGACATGTGTTCTTTGTGACGGTCATAACATTGTGTTCTTTACACACCACTTGTGTCCGTCAGTTGTTCGCTTGACTATCGTGGCGTGACACTGCTCCTAACGTAAAACAGGCTTTATGGGAGGCCCAGAAAGTGTGGCAAAATTTTGTGGATAATAAAAATAGACAAAACAGGAGTGGAGTATGAAGTACTCTCGTCACTTCACTTCATACCGTTTAGTTTAGAGGCTAGCCAGCTAGCTGTTTATACTTCTCTACTGAAACTACAGTTGGTCTAACTTTTATTATATTCGTAATATATTCGTCGGTAAATAATTTTACACTTAGTTTGTACCTAAAATCGTGTTTATTTTTAAATTCTTCAAATGCTTGTTATTTTTCTGCTCAACTTCTCGCAGAAAGAGTCTGAAAAGGTAATTTAGGTTAATCATCTGTATGATTAACCATTTTCCATACTATTTTTTTATAGTAAGCCATTCAATACTAAGCTCACTTACATATTGCTATGTATTTATGTATAACTATTTGCATGAATATATTGTTCAAAAGTTAGTAAATTAATTTCGCTTTGTATCGGAAACGTGCGTATTTACGGTAAATCTGAGAGCCGATTAACAACAGCAACCTCTTGATCTCTTGAACTATTCTCTATCAGAATATAATCAATAAACCTGGTAAATTGAAATCCCTATTTCAACTTTAATCAGGATTATTAAAGACTAGCTCTTGCCGCTAACTTCACTTCGCCTTTAAAGGTTTTCCCTTTCGAGATAACAACTTCTGGGATAACAAGTAGCCTGTAAGTTAATCCAGGGTGTCGGCTGTTGAAGTTAATACAAATTGGTTTAGCCGCTTTCCCGTAAAAGAGTAACAAACATCCAGCTGTACTCACAAACATTCATGTTTATAATCATATAGCACGAGTATCACATACCCTTGGTTCTACATACCTATACAAATACGTATAGGGAAATATGTAGTAGTTCATGTTATTTTTGCCAGGTTATGTTTACCTGAAGACATCATTTGGCCACAGCAATCCGGGTTCTCTGGCCATTCGTTAGACGAAGAAAGGTGTTATCTTATAACATTTTTAATGTATTTTCTTTATTTGCAGTATTGTTACATATATAATTATATAGGTACATACACTATATTGATGTTTAAATCTACTAAAATATACTGTCGCAATATGTCGGTACAAAGTGTAATAACATCCACTTTGAAATAGATATTCAGCAACCGTACTTTACGTAGGAAAATTTCAGTGTTTGCCGCAGGCTACACGAGGCACTAAGTGCGTAAGTAGCTTATTTTAATAATAAAACGATATAATAAATACAATATGCAGAGATCAAATGATGGCGTTTACACCGTTATACAAACATTTCAGGGGTGAAAAGTGCCTGTCATAAAAGTTAATATTGTGATATTACATTAACATTTCAGAGCCGGTTGGGGTCATAAAATAGAATTGATCACATTATGTATTAATTTTTTCGACGTTCCTGAAACTGAATCATCCATAGTCGAGCTACACGTAGGTCCAGTTATTGTATTTTTTTTAATATTTATCTTTTTACAGTTGTGCCGCCGTACGTAGTGTACAGACAAGAGTAAGCAATTAACCAGGAAAGCTCTATTACACATAACATTACATAAATATTATAGGTAATCGTATAAGGAAGGCAGCGAACCCTAATAGCAATTATCGCGAAACTAATAATGGAAAGAATCGCTGGCTCATTTCACGATACCCACGGCGCCTCCGACAGGAAGTGGACGTCATATTAGTTTCCACTATGATTCTCGTGTTCCATAACTTTTATAATAAGTACTTACCGCAATTTAGGCTGCCTGCCTATCAGACCTATAAAGTCCGACAACGATAGCCACAGAAACAAGTGAAACACGAAAAAAGTTTAATTATAGAGCTTCCACTATGTTATTGTATTTTAGACGTTTCCTTATGTCTGGTAAGTAATGTTGGTTTTCCTTTGCAGTCGTCAAATATGTATGGGATTTCGAATGTCAAAAAACCAATAATAATACACGGGCAATGAAAAAGTTCCACTCACAAAATACCGACACCAAACGACCCCAATTTTTTCAAGCATTTAATTTAAATTTTGAACAAAATATTACCGTTTTTCGTTGCTGATATCCTGATGCCCTGTTAAATGTACATCAATGTTGCAGAAGACGTCATAAATGTAGCCTTTTCCGTTTAGGTTTAATTTGGTGCTTTTCTCAGTGGAACCTTTTCATTGCCCGTGAGTGTATAATGGACAGAGTATAGGGTAACAATTTATTCCTTGTAATTGTTGATATTGATGTACAGTCCGCTGCATAAGTAGCTGTGTACTTTGGTATCTTTTCAAATTCACAAACTGCCTATTCAAATATTGTCAGTTTGTTATTATAGCTTGGCAAGGAATAATTAAGTGTATAGCTACTAGGGATGCCCGATCTGAATCGATCTTTTGGAAGATCGATTCACGGCCATACGATCTACCGATCTTTTGAATCAATTCAATGGAATGCGATCTGTAGGTAGATCGAATCTTATGGAGAGAAGATCGTATGAAAAAATCGTATCATCAGAAAACGATACTCTCCAGTTCTTATTGATTGGTGCAGTCACAATTTTGTTCCCCCAATAAGTTTATTGGTCAGGTTAATTCATATACACTCGATTAAGCTGCCAAAGATTCACTTGGTTTTCTTCCCCATTCAGCGGTTTAGTCGTAATAGGCTAGATACAGCGCGATTTTTTAAAGTTTTAAGTTTTTTTTAAATATTATACGATCTTTCTGAGATCGATTCCGAGCCATACGATTTACATGGAAAATAATTTAAAAGATTATTTTATGATACGATCTTTTAAGAACGTTTAAATCGATTCAAAGCCATACGATTTAGATCGAGAATCGATTCACGGAGTTACGATCCATTACGGTCCTAAAGATTGATTCAAACTAGAAAAACGGGCATCCCTAATAGTTACTTATGCAGCTGACCGTACATGTACCTATATGATGTTCTATGTATAGAACAACGCGGACTCGATGTTGATAAGGTAGAGAGTCCATATTTCGCGGTATTCAAAATGGCGTCCTTATTTTTATTTATTATTTATTTATTATGTATAAAATCTTAAATTATAATTTACATCAATTGACACGAAACCTAGAAGGTTTAATTGTGTCGGTCTGGCAGTTGACATTAATAAGCAGGTAGTAAGTAGAATTATTTCTTAGTGCGAAAGAGACGTGAATCAACCCATGCGCGCTTAGATGAATTAACCCTTATTTCGAGTTATATTTATTTTCATGATTATTATTCATTTTAATAGGTTTGGATACTCTAAAATTACATTTAATCGTTCATTATCTTTAACTGAAACTACTTGATGTAGTAAATATGTTTAAAATTGCCTAAAATTACTAAAAACTCATGTAAAGTGCCGTGAGGGCGACGCCGCCATGTTTTTCATACAAACGCGACCCGGCTTACGTAAGGCCATCCATATTTAATAATTGTGTTTTTTAATATTTATACGACGTTCAACATTGTAAACAGTTTATATTTAGTTTATTATATTCTTATACTTACATTAAATTTAAATTTTAACTCTTTTTAAACTAATTTAACCCCTTTAAACTCAAAAACAAAATACCTCGGTATAATGGCCTGATTTTTATACGTTGTTCCTAACTCCGAGGTACCCTCGGTATAAGGAAAAATACTATGTCATGATTTTTAGCTTATAACTTTACAAATAATAACATTTGAAGTATATGCTTGATTACATAATAATAATGATGAACGTGACAAGCTTATAACCTAATTCGGCGGTACAAAATATCCTCTAGGAATCTTAATATGACACGATAATTGTTGAGGCAAAAATCATGGTTACCTAGAAAACCTTAACTTAGTATGTATATTTGAAATGATAAAAAACAGTGTTATTTTATCGCTATTAACGTAAGTGATACATATTTTTACCAATATTTTATGTATGATTTGAGTTACATATCTATGTTGTTTCTAAATCGATAATTTGATAACTCGAAATATGGATTATTAAAATACTTGCTGAACCCCTAATATGGAGTATGACATTTTACATAGGTAGGTACCTCGGAAATAGGAATATGACTCTACATCACACCTTCGCAGTGTCATCCGATGCCGTCATCAAACCATAAAATCAAGATGAATTAGCGACTTTCTTCCTAAATTTAAAAGGGGTCTAGATATGCCTGACCTTACGAAACAACTACTAGATACTACTTATTACTCTTTATAAAAGAAGAAAGAAAGAAATTTGTAGACGTAAAACTTTATTTATTTGGGTGAATAAAATAACACACACGACGGTTGAGTTTTTATAACCCTTATTTACACAATTGCCTAATTTCATTTCTGTATTTTATTTCCATTATCCTTCTACTTCGTGGTCTGATGGCCGTTGTAATATTGTTATCCCAGAATTCCCAGATAAATGAATGTCCTGTATACTGCATTTCATGTTTGGTTTAGGGGTCTGGTTGATTTTTTCATTTTCTTGTTGTCACTGAAAAATAAAGTAAGTAGGTAAATTGTATGGATAGTTGACAGAATTAAGCTTATCCTTATAAGTAGGTACCCATTTTCACAAAACTTAGTGAGTTTAGAAACGAAAACGCTAAAATAAAAACCTAGGTTAGTAACTAAACTGATGCCAAATTACTGATAAAAACATAAAAATATTTCCATTTTACGTAATTTCCTAAAATAATTCGCACACAAGCTTACCTTATCGATTTTCCAATTGCATATTGCAAATACAAACATAATAATGTGATAATGTCTCTGCAGTTGCTAGATTGTCTAGCTTTTGTCTGGATAGTTCCGTACTTTTAGTACTTATATTACCCCTTTCACAAGCTCTACAATTTATTGCAGTTTTCTGAAACAGCATCACGCGTAGTGATATCCCATTTAATAGCAATCAGAATTATTAAAACCTACCTATGCAACAGAGTAAAGCTTACACTTTACTATTGGTTATGTACCCAGCGGGTAGTTACTTACTAACTATACTTGTGTTTGCTTATACGGCTATTCTTTTATCTCCTACCTCGTCAAAATTTCTACGTACTCGTCAAATTTATTTGGATCGTTTGACCTTAACCGTAAACTTGGTAGCTGATCGGTCGGAGTGACGTATACCGATCATAACATGACATGTGTTCTTTGTGACGGTCATAACATTGTGTTCTTTACACACCACTTGTGTCCGTCAGTTGTTCGCTTGACTATCGTGGCGTGACACTGCTCCTAACGTAAAACAGGCTTTATGGGAGGCCCAGAAAGTGTGGCAAAATTTTGTGGATAATAAAAATAGACAAAACAGGAGTGGAGTATGAAGTACTCTCGTCACTTCACTTCATACCGTTTAGTTTAGAGGCTAGCCAGCTAGCTGTTTATACTTCTCTACTGAAACTACAGTTGGTCTAACTTTTATTATATTCGTAATATATTCGTCGGTAAATAATTTTACACTTAGTTTGTACCTAAAATCGTGTTTATTTTTAAATTCTTCAAATGCTTGTTATTTTTCTGCTCAACTTCTCGCAGAAAGAGTCTGAAAAGGTAATTTAGGTTAATCATCTGTATGATTAACCATTTTCCATACTATTTTTTTATAGTAAGCCATTCAATACTAAGCTCACTTACATATTGCTATGTATTTATGTATAACTATTTGCATGAATATATTGTTCAAAAGTTAGTAAATTAATTTCGCTTTGTATCGGAAACGTGCGTATTTACGGTAAATCTGAGAGCCGATTAACAACAGCAACCTCTTGATCTCTTGAACTATTCTCTATCAGAATATAATCAATAAACCTGGTAAATTGAAATCCCTATTTCAACTTTAATCAGGATTATTAAAGACTAGCTCTTGCCGCTAACTTCACTTCGCCTTTAAAGGTTTTCCCTTTCGAGATAACAACTTCTGGGATAACAAGTAGCCTGTAAGTTAATCCAGGGTGTCGGCTGTTGAAGTTAATACAAATTGGTTTAGCCGCTTTCCCGTAAAAGAGTAACAAACATCCAGCTGTACTCACAAACATTCATGTTTATAATCATATAGCACGAGTATCACATACCCTTGGTTCTACATACCTATACAAATACGTATAGGGAAATATGTAGTAGTTCATGTTATTTTTGCCAGGTTATGTTTACCTGAAGACATCATTTGGCCACAGCAATCCGGGTTCTCTGGCCATTCGTTAGACGAAGAAAGGTGTTATCTTATAACATTTTTAATGTATTTTCTTTATTTGCAGTATTGTTACATATATAATTATATAGGTACATACACTATATTGATGTTTAAATCTACTAAAATATACTGTCGCAATATGTCGGTACAAAGTGTAATAACATCCACTTTGAAATAGATATTCAGCAACCGTACTTTACGTAGGAAAATTTCAGTGTTTGCCGCAGGCTACACGAGGCACTAAGTGCGTAAGTAGCTTATTTTAATAATAAAACGATATAATAAATACAATATGCAGAGATCAAATGATGGCGTTTACACCGTTATACAAACATTTCAGGGGTGAAAAGTGCCTGTCATAAAAGTTAATATTGTGATATTACATTAACATTTCAGAGCCGGTTGGGGTCATAAAATAGAATTGATCACATTATGTATTAATTTTTTCGACGTTCCTGAAACTGAATCATCCATAGTCGAGCTACACGTAGGTCCAGTTATTGTATTTTTTTTAATATTTATCTTTTTACAGTTGTGCCGCCGTACGTAGTGTACAGACAAGAGTAAGCAATTAACCAGGAAAGCTCTATTACACATAACATTACATAAATATTATAGGTAATCGTATAAGGAAGGCAGCGAACCCTAATAGCAATTATCGCGAAACTAATAATGGAAAGAATCGCTGGCTCATTTCACGATACCCACGGCGCCTCCGACAGGAAGTGGACGTCATATTAGTTTCCACTATGATTCTCGTGTTCCATAACTTTTATAATAAGTACTTACCGCAATTTAGGCTGCCTGCCTATCAGACCTATAAAGTCCGACAACGATAGCCACAGAAACAAGTGAAACACGAAAAAAGTTTAATTATAGAGCTTCCACTATGTTATTGTATTTTAGACGTTTCCTTATGTCTGGTAAGTAATGTTGGTTTTCCTTTGCAGTCGTCAAATATGTATGGGATTTCGAATGTCAAAAAACCAATAATAATACACGGGCAATGAAAAAGTTCCACTCACAAAATACCGACACCAAACGACCCCAATTTTTTCAAGCATTTAATTTAAATTTTGAACAAAATATTACCGTTTTTCGTTGCTGATATCCTGATGCCCTGTTAAATGTACATCAATGTTGCAGAAGACGTCATAAATGTAGCCTTTTCCGTTTAGGTTTAATTTGGTGCTTTTCTCAGTGGAACCTTTTCATTGCCCGTGAGTGTATAATGGACAGAGTATAGGGTAACAATTTATTCCTTGTAATTGTTGATATTGATGTACAGTCCGCTGCATAAGTAGCTGTGTACTTTGGTATCTTTTCAAATTCACAAACTGCCTATTCAAATATTGTCAGTTTGTTATTATAGCTTGGCAAGGAATAATTAAGTGTATAGCTACTAGGGATGCCCGATCTGAATCGATCTTTTGGAAGATCGATTCACGGCCATACGATCTACCGATCTTTTGAATCAATTCAATGGAATGCGATCTGTAGGTAGATCGAATCTTATGGAGAGAAGATCGTATGAAAAAATCGTATCATCAGAAAACGATACTCTCCAGTTCTTATTGATTGGTGCAGTCACAATTTTGTTCCCCCAATAAGTTTATTGGTCAGGTTAATTCATATACACTCGATTAAGCTGCCAAAGATTCACTTGGTTTTCTTCCCCATTCAGCGGTTTAGTCGTAATAGGCTAGATACAGCGCGATTTTTTAAAGTTTTAAGTTTTTTTTAAATATTATACGATCTTTCTGAGATCGATTCCGAGCCATACGATTTACATGGAAAATAATTTAAAAGATTATTTTATGATACGATCTTTTAAGAACGTTTAAATCGATTCAAAGCCATACGATTTAGATCGAGAATCGATTCACGGAGTTACGATCCATTACGGTCCTAAAGATTGATTCAAACTAGAAAAACGGGCATCCCTAATAGTTACTTATGCAGCTGACCGTACATGTACCTATATGATGTTCTATGTATAGAACAACGCGGACTCGATGTTGATAAGGTAGAGAGTCCATATTTCGCGGTATTCAAAATGGCGTCCTTATTTTTATTTATTATTTATTTATTATGTATAAAATCTTAAATTATAATTTACATCAATTGACACGAAACCTAGAAGGTTTAATTGTGTCGGTCTGGCAGTTGACATTAATAAGCAGGTAGTAAGTAGAATTATTTCTTAGTGCGAAAGAGACGTGAATCAACCCATGCGCGCTTAGATGAATTAACCCTTATTTCGAGTTATATTTATTTTCATGATTATTATTCATTTTAATAGGTTTGGATACTCTAAAATTACATTTAATCGTTCATTATCTTTAACTGAAACTACTTGATGTAGTAAATATGTTTAAAATTGCCTAAAATTACTAAAAACTCATGTAAAGTGCCGTGAGGGCGACGCCGCCATGTTTTTCATACAAACGCGACCCGGCTTACGTAAGGCCATCCATATTTAATAATTGTGTTTTTTAATATTTATACGACGTTCAACATTGTAAACAGTTTATATTTAGTTTATTATATTCTTATACTTACATTAAATTTAAATTTTAACTCTTTTTAAACTAATTTAACCCCTTTAAACTCAAAAACAAAATACCTCGGTATAATGGCCTGATTTTTATACGTTGTTCCTAACTCCGAGGTACCCTCGGTATAAGGAAAAATACTATGTCATGATTTTTAGCTTATAACTTTACAAATAATAACATTTGAAGTATATGCTTGATTACATAATAATAATGATGAACGTGACAAGCTTATAACCTAATTCGGCGGTACAAAATATCCTCTAGGAATCTTAATATGACACGATAATTGTTGAGGCAAAAATCATGGTTACCTAGAAAACCTTAACTTAGTATGTATATTTGAAATGATAAAAAACAGTGTTATTTTATCGCTATTAACGTAAGTGATACATATTTTTACCAATATTTTATGTATGATTTGAGTTACATATCTATGTTGTTTCTAAATCGATAATTTGATAACTCGAAATATGGATTATTAAAATACTTGCTGAACCCCTAATATGGAGTATGACATTTTACATAGGTAGGTACCTCGGAAATAGGAATATGACTCTACATCACACCTTCGCAGTGTCATCCGATGCCGTCATCAAACCATAAAATCAAGATGAATTAGCGACTTTCTTCCTAAATTTAAAAGGGGTCTAGATATGCCTGACCTTACGAAACAACTACTAGATACTACTTATTACTCTTTATAAAAGAAGAAAGAAAGAAATTTGTAGACGTAAAACTTTATTTATTTGGGTGAATAAAATAACACACACGACGGTTGAGTTTTTATAACCCTTATTTACACAATTGCCTAATTTCATTTCTGTATTTTATTTCCATTATCCTTCTACTTCGTGGTCTGATGGCCGTTGTAATATTGTTATCCCAGAATTCCCAGATAAATGAATGTCCTGTATACTGCATTTCATGTTTGGTTTAGGGGTCTGGTTGATTTTTTCATTTTCTTGTTGTCACTGAAAAATAAAGTAAGTAGGTAAATTGTATGGATAGTTGACAGAATTAAGCTTATCCTTATAAGTAGGTACCCATTTTCACAAAACTTAGTGAGTTTAGAAACGAAAACGCTAAAATAAAAACCTAGGTTAGTAACTAAACTGATGCCAAATTACTGATAAAAACATAAAAATATTTCCATTTTACGTAATTTCCTAAAATAATTCGCACACAAGCTTACCTTATCGATTTTCCAATTGCATATTGCAAATACAAACATAATAATGTGATAAAAGATGTTTGTTTTCTAATGTAAAGACTTAACGTAAAGACTTAATGTAAAGACTTAAATACTTTCAAAGAATAGCGGCAAACTTTTCGGCGGAAAATTGAACATGGCGCCGGCGGCCGGCGCGCCTCCAGTCCAGCGCGCAGGCGCCATAGAGATGTACCTAGTGCAATGTTCCTTGCTTCCGACCTATGCTTGAATGAAAAAATAATCGATGCTGGATCGATTCCTGGGTAGATACTTTTATTATAATCATATTCGTTTATGGTAAATACATTAGGTACTTATCGGAAATTAGTACTGATAAGGTATTTGTGCATTTGTAAGTATTCGATACTTTTCCTCATCCCTTGCACATCTACTTTTATTACGTATCATCAACTATTAAACATTTAAGTAAGAACATAAAATATCGTGGAAAAAATTTAGACCTTACTCAGATAAAACTATAGTAAAAAATGTTTAAATCATTCGAGTTCAATAATCGATTATATTCGATTACTGTCACTATTTCATCAATTTACCCCATCTCTACTCTATTTTTTTTTTAATCGCTTGGAAAAGTCCATAGAACATGAAGCATTATGAATATTTTTTCTAGCCAATGTTACCAGTTGCAATAATGAATTATGAAAATGTTACATAAATAATAGAAATTATCACGAAAACCAATATAAATGGAGAGTATTTAATTCTTTTCATTATTTTCAACTACTATTTAGAATAATTAAATTTATTTGGAATACTTTAAGGTTAAAAAGTATATCGATATTTTCGATTGTAATTTCCTTACGTTCATGGCCACACTCATGGAGCCGCTGACAGGACTAACTCGGAATATGGAACAGGCTACCTCGGTATATGGAAAAAACCATAATCCTACCTCGGTATTAGGGCAAATCGACATGTGTAATAAATTATATTTTTTTAAGTATAATTAATGTGTTATCAATGAATCTGTGTTAAGAAATATAAAATTTAACGTATATTCTTACAGAAGACAATATTTCACATCAATATTGATGGTTACAAATGCTTATTTTTCTTACTTACTTTCAAATGTTGTGATTTACCTCCGAATAGGCACGCGTTACGTTATATTACATCAATACGTCGTATTCGTAATTCATTCATTTTGCAGCCTTTTGTTTTCCCATTTCTAATTTCCCATGAAACGGAGGAGCGGAGCGCAGAGGACTTCGTAAAGAGTTCCCTCGTATTTTCCTCCGCATCCTCATTTGCATCCATTTTTTTTCTTTTTTTTATGTCAAATTTTGTGTATTTTTTCAGATCTAGCTATCGTTTTACTTTCCAATGAAGCGCGGCGTAGTTTTTATGCAGTATCATTGGTCGATTCGAACCCTACACCCCGCTCCACCACACCACCTCTTCGGCAGGCAGGCAGGCTTTTAATATGGTTAAATCACTGGTGAGTTTTTTCACAAACTGAAAATCATAGTTGCACCTTTGTAAAGTGTTTTATTATGGATGAATAAAAATTGTGAATGATAATCATCATTGGCCACCTTCTAAGTTTATAGGCATAAGTTTGTTTGGCTTTTGAATTACGACGGCCGCACCGTCGGCGTAGCGCGTCGTCGTTGACGGCTGTACAGTCCAACAGCACGTCTTTTTTTGGTGCAACTACACTCACGTGCATAGAAACTGTTCCACTCACAAATTTCCGATTCTGAATGGCCTCAATTTTTTTTTTACATTTAATAGGAAATTTGGTCAAAATGTTTATGTTTTTGGTTGGTTCTGGTGCGCTTTTAAACGTAGTTCAATACTGCAGATGGCGTCATTAAGCTAGTATTTTTCGCCTAGGAGTGATTTGTTGATTTTATCAATGGAACTTTCTCATTGCCCGTGAGTGTATTATTTATTATTATGTAAACTCAAAAGACATGCGAATTAAATTTTACAGTCGATTGATTTGAAAGACAAGACTCCATTTCATAAAACTCCATACCCATGACCTTGTTCTAAATCCAAACCAAAACCCAAAAGCACTTACCACGAGGCTGACGTATCCATGTATCCTGTTATACGCCATCATGACCTCCCGGAAGTCCCCGTCACAGAACCCGCACGTGTCAGTCTTCAAGGTCAAGTTCAGGGTGCTCTGGGCGTCCTTGATGGCCACCTCCAGGACCGACTCCAGGTCCTCGCGGCCTCCATCCTTCAGGGAATGCTCTTTCAGCATCAGGAGTAGCTCCTGCTTGCTCATGCTCTTGTTGGCTGCGGTCCAGAGGAGGAAGATGTCGAGGAGCGTCTGGTTCGACATGGCAGCGGGGACTGTAAGTGGTTATGACGGCAACATCAGGTTGATTCGGTGGTAAAGAGCCGTTTCTGAAACAACGATGATTTGTTGTGCAATAAAGAATTTAAAAATAATAATGAGGATGGTGGTAGATTGGTATGTACAGTACCTAGGTTACCTATTTCCCATTTTAGATTACATTATGTATGTATGTATTTAAGTATTTATTATTAAACATACATACATACATATTTACTACATTTTGTACACCTTCCTCATTTATTCTTTAAGTTTCTCCTCCACCCAAAGGTTGCCTGGAAGAGATCGCTTTTAGCGATAAGGCCGCCTATTGCGTTATATTGTAAATTGTTATTTGCGTAAATTGTTTTTAAATCAATAAAGTAGTATTCTATTCTTCTATTCTATTCTAGGTAACAATTATTCAAGTATGTAACAATTATTGACTGAATTATAGAATACAAGGTCCCAAAACATGTATCGGATCGGATCAAACAACAATGGAACATGGCGATCGGATTTGAAACTCATACTTTAACTATTCGGTTTTAAAAGGAAGAAGAAAGAAAAAAAAATAACTTCATTTGACTCAGATAGCAATATTGATAATAGGTACATATAATTATACTTAAACCAAGAAAGAGACAACAACTTTACTATAAACAGAAATCATGGGTACCTTTTATTGTAAATAAATGAAGATTAACAAAGTACTCAACTACCACACATTAAAAATAATAAACAGAAATACCCAGCCTTGCGATTCTGTAAAATCAGACATCTCACTTCGATCTTCATTCTCCCTTCACCTTTCACTTCACGTATATCATTCATCACGACCCATTACGTCCCCACTGCTGGGGCACGGGTCTCCTTCCAATGAAGGAAGGGTTTAGGCCTAGTCCACCACGCTGGCCAAGTGCGGGTTGGTGGACCCCAACACAAGCAAGCTTGTGCTGAGAGAGTTGTCGGGTAAGTGGGCAACCCGACTGTCAGATGTTTTCAAGCCGCCCGAAGGCCTCTGACTAGGCTTAACGACTGCTACCGAAGCAGCAACCGGGGCCCACGGCTTAACCACGTGCCGTCCGAAGCACGGAAGCGTCCAGAAAAGCACCACTTGAAATTGGTCACCCATCCAATGGCTGACCGTGTCAGTTGTTGCTTAACCTCAGCGATCAGTTACGATCACTGAGGCCCGCTCGACTACGGACGCTTCATGCGTATATCATCTCATACATTATTTGTCAAAATCTCGAAATTGCGGAAATTACAGAATGCCAATTTCAAAACTCACTCCGGATTCAGAATCGAGTTTTGACAATTAGCTTTATAGAATCGCAATGCAGTTCTATTTTTGGAATAGTACGATAAAAGTAACGCAATGGGGAGTAACGCGTGTGAATTTGCCGCTAGGGGCGCTGGTGTCGACTGAGGTTAAGTGACATTTTACTTTTCATATAATTTGTTTGGCGGGCTTCGTGATAAATTATATTTTCGTTCATTTCCCTGTTGAAAAGTGATCTCTTTTCGCGAAATTATCGCAAATATGGATTATTTATCGATGAATGTGCACGCTTTGAAAGCTGAATTAAGGAAAAGAGGCGCATAAATAAGCGGTCTCAAAGAGCAGCTAATTCAGAGGTTAGTTTGTTTACTGTTTACAAACTTATTTTTTACGAAATGTATGCTTGTTTGCTTAGGTAACAGCTATGTTTTTGCTTTTTACAGACACCAAGACTATGACCGTAACAGTAACTTGGTTGTTAACGTAGAGCAGTGTTTTTCAACCTTTTTCATGACGCGACCCCCCTGGAATAAAAAAATATTTCGCGACCCCCTTGACCCTTTCGGTTTTATATCATGTATGTATGTGTATGTTACATTGTTACAGTATTCACAATATTCATTTCATACGACTATTTATAATAATAATAAATAATAAATCATTTATTTCGGATTAATCCATATTTTGTAAGTAATTTATGGTCTCCATGATTAGGATTCGAAGTAGTACGCATACTAATCGGATTTAAAAACACATTATTTTACAATTACACACATCTGATACGTGTGGCCATGTACTTGTACATAGGTACCGTACGACTAATGCCATTGCGACCCAGAATTTCTTTTTTGAAATTAGCTTTTTCTTTCTAACTTTTTTGAGCATTTAGATATCTTGAATAAAAGTTTTCAAGGGTGAAATGAAAATAAAAAACAAAATACCTGGCTTTACAAAAAAAATATACTTGTGGTCGTCGTCTTTGATCCAGGCAGGAAGGCCTCCCACGCTGCGTTTGCCTATTCGTGGTCTATACTTGAGCACTCGTTTACCCAATGGTTATCGGTTCTTCGGCAGATATGACCAGCACACTACCACTTCAGCTTGCATATTTTGTCAGCGATGTCGGTAACCTTAGTCCTCTGACGGATAACTTCATTTCTGATACGATCCATCAGAGAAACCCCAAGCATAGCTCTCTCCATATCACGCTTAGCGACTTTAAATCGGTGGACTAGTCCTACCGTCAGTGCCCACGTCTCTGCACCATACGTCATCACTGGCAGTACGCACTAGTTGAAATCTTTAGTCTTCAGGCTTTCAGGGATGGCCAAGAAGAATATGTGCTGACAAAGTTTTCCGAATGAAACCCAACCCAGTTGGATGCGCCTTGCAGCCTCCTTGTCGAAGTTGCTTCTGCCTTCCGAATAGTCTGCCCGAGGTAGACATATTCTTGCACAACTTCGATTGTTGCCTCACCAACGATCACCGGCTCCGGTTTGATGTGAGCATTGTATGTACATGACTTTCGTCTTGTCCCAATTTATACCCCGAAGCCTACACGTTGGGAAGCAGCATTTAGGCCACTTCCATCATCCAGCTGAGTTCCTGCAGAGATTCTGTCATAATAACGATTTCGTCCGCGAAACAGAGTGGTGTGACATTGACTCACCATTTATACAAATGCCATGTCCAGCGGCATCGTACGGACTCCTCAACTCCTCGATACAGCGCCAGTCGATTTGAAATCTCTGCAACGCTTCCGAAATTGCTCATGTCTCGATGGAGTTGAAGGCGTTTTCATAGTCCACAAAGGCTAGATACAGAACTTGATTATACTCTTCGGTCTTCTGTGTAATCTGCCTTACGGTGTGGATGTGGTCTATTGTACTAAAACATGATGAGATAATTTAATTAATAAAAAACAAGCTCAGCCTTCGCATTTCAGAACATTTTAAGTAAAAGTATTTTTAAAGTAAGAGTCTTTCTTAATAAATTAATAAGTACTATGTAATTGTATTTATTGTTTTTTTTTACTGAAGTTCCCAGTTTTTTCGCCCTTTGGCGACCCTCCTACAGAAGCTTCGCGACCCCCCAGGGGGTCGCGACCCACAGGTTGAAAAACACTGACGTAGAGGACAGCATCATACAACAAAATGATTCAGTGTATACTGTTGAGTGGCCTTAAGAAACTTTGTATAGCAGTGTAAACACTAAAAATGAAACTCCAGATTTAGATATTGTCACCAATGAGTAACTACTTTGGAATTTATGTACAGTGTACGGTGGCCTGCGCCTAAAAGTATACAGGCGGAGTTTTTAAAATAGCGATCCCTGATGATGAAGGGACCAGCTACATCTGTTATAAATCCGGGGATGTGTTGTGTGTGATGTGTGTAGCAGTGGTGTTTATGTGGATGTGCTTGAGCAGCATGTGAGCTTGAGATCGCTATTTTAAAATCGCCGCCTGTATACTTTTAGGCGCAGGCCACCGTACATACCATCGCTCTTACGGTGAATGAAAACATCGTGATAAAACCTGCATATCTAGATTTTCGAACCCACCAACCTGCAGAGGACCAGTGTGGTAGGAAATGGTCCAAGCTTAGGAGTGGAGTTTAGACCTTAAGGCGGACATGGACAAAGGCTCCATTCGAGTGAGCCAGGTGCAGGTACTGACACCCCCACAAATAATAGAATACTTAGTATACTATACTACCATTATTAAGTTTCAACTAACAACTCAACCAGCATTCATTGTGTGGATTACTAATGTGTTATATTTTTTGTATAGCAGTGTGTTTAAACGGAGAGGATAAATAAAAGTTAAATCAGTGTGTAATTCTTTTATTTTTAGTGTATTTATTAAATGCCTAATCCTTATTTACATTATGTTCTTTCTGAAATTGGTTATAATGATTTTCACAAACACGAGATTATCGGATAATAATTATTTCACAAGCCACTGTTTTAGAACAGTTTTATCACTTGGTAACATATGTCCTCCTTTTCTTTCCCAATATAACGGATCTGAACAACATTGCGGCATAGTAACTCGATATGATGATAGTTATTTTATAATTAATAAGCTTATAAGATTCAAGATTTAAAAACTTTATTTGGCGCCAATTTGATAAAGTCGCCTTTGATAAATTTGACAGCTATGGTACCTCTTTACCTCAGTCGACAGTGGCGCCAACTGGTGAGCAAAAAAACGGTAGTCCCCATTGTTTTTCATCCTTTCCAATGCCCTCGAGAATCTGGGCTTCTGAAAAGTTTTGAGTGTCGCTAAAATGACTTTAACACAATGCTTAACGGTTTTCTTTACTAATTTCTTGTCATAACTACTTTCGGTTGTAGTAAAACAATTGGTATTATTTTAAAACATTTCACTTCGATTTGTCTACTTTAATTTGTTGTTCTCGGACTCAATTGTTTCTATGAAGAATTATAGGACACATTTTTTGTCTTTCAACTATTCTAACAGGATCTTATTATTATGATTCTTAACAATTTGTAAAATGGTGCATTTGGTTATGTGCCATAATTCCAGTTCTCTGTTTGATATATTAGTGATTTGGTTTTATTTTACTCTTTATTATAAATCTGCAAGGAATATAAAAAAAAACATTAACTAACATAACATTCCTTTATCAACTTTCGTTTACTGACTTTCAGGCAAAATCAGCGTAAAAAAACCCTTTAGGTATACATTGTAAGCTGGCCTACACATGTTTACCAAAGTTTTGAATTTTCCTGTAGCATCAACATCATCGATGGAACGGGGCGCCCACGCCCTGTAAATACTCGTAATCGTATTTTGTTCACATCCCATAATTTAATTTGACGTTTATAGCTCAAGCGAGACGTAAACGACAAACAAACGACAACCCACCGGCAGCACCGGCTGTGCGGTCCACCAAGGTACTAGAGTCCGCGCCACCACTGAAGTCTTGCGGCAAAATCGGGAACTAACCTATTTTTCATAATATCGGACATTTAATTCTATGAGTGCAGCGCCGTGGTTGGCGGGTGGGTGGCGGTGACGCAAGGTCAAGGTGCAAAATTATGGACACAGCCGCGACGTCTGGCTAACTCCAGGAATCTGCCTTAGCATTTTGGCTAATTTAGTTTTGAATGATTTGTGGAAGGTTTTAAATATAAAAACACAGCAAATGTGAATATTATCATGAAAATCAGTATTAAAAATCCTACATCGGCACATATAATTCCCAACCCCGCCGTTAATAGTCGGCGGTTATTACCTATAGGCGATATATTTTCTCGAGTTTTATCTTGAATCTTTGACATAACTATTATGTACATTTTACAAGCGCAATTGCTCGTAAAAATATAATAATTACGCTGTTTATGCTTTCATTTGTTGTTGATTTTCCGAGTTATGGTTCTGTATCCTGCAAATGATACATTCCACGAAATGTATTACAACAACGGACAGTTCGCTTCACATTTCAGGAAACACGACGCTTTGTGGATCGTGACGCCATTTTAGCAGACAAACTTTTCCATTGAACAAAATAGCACCGTAGTATTATGTTTGCAATAAAAAGGCACAAATTTGGCATCGGTATTTTCGAGTCGTCAATAAAACAAGGGGTGTAATAAAGTGACTCTGTTTCTGCGAACTGGTCCATTAGTAGAAGCGGCTTATTTTAATTGCCGAAGTATTGAGCCCCAATAACCCTCTCGGTGTTTTCGACCAGTAAGCTGTTTACTTGTTTCGTAAACTGGGAAAGATTATTCAAAGTGACTTTAAATAATAAAAAAATATTACCTCGAGTGTTTACCTCGGGGGAAGCTCTTATTTAGTCTCTTGTGTTATTAGCGGCCGCGCTTTGCTCTGGCTAAGCCCCGTCTCGCAGGCTAAACAAGCGGAAAACAATGTACCTACATTGTACAACTGTAACAGTGGTAAAATGTAGAGGTATATGAAAAAAGTGGAATTTGAAATTCAGGGGAAAATATTCTAGCCTCATGTCATCTACAGTTAAGTAAATTAAATTATAAGTTTTTGATACAAAATACCTGCACTATTTAATTGCATACATACAGACAATTTCAATTATAAATACGTCCTCAAAAACATTATTCCGTTTACCCTTCCTACTGGAGGTGGATCCCCGGCGTCGCGGGTTTTTCTGGGTAATTCATACACCCGACCTGCCAGTAATGTCCTCGTTTTAAAAGGAAAATTATGGTGCTCCTTATCATTTTTATTCGGATTTTGTCCATATAGAGGGTGTTAAAAAGGGTAGGTATAATATTAGTCTCTCTACAAAATACAACTTTTCTGATAAAAGTGGCGAGGGCCCTAGGTTCGACCCCGGCCGGGATAGTTTAGTTCGTGGGTCTGATGTAAGCAGTAACTTAATAGTTATTGGTTCCCCCATGTTACCGAAACTAACACAAACTGCGTACGTAACGTATAGGATAGGTGTGTTTTTTACCCACCATAACATACTTACTAAAGTGCCTATATGTAGGTACTTAAGGAAGTAATATAAACCAACTTCCGGAGCTCACCTCTCGTTTGCTTGAGTAAAGGATAACCTATCCATATTGAAATAAAGTCGTTGATACGTTTACAAAAATAATATTGGTTCAATATTATGTAGATATTCAGCCCAAAGGGATAAATGCTTTATCATCTCTCCTCCAGCCCCTCAGGGTGTTTGTTTTGAAAGTTCTGTTGACATGTGAATATATAATTCTCTACTTGTACCTACTTCTACTTTGCGCCTGTTACAGTTTCTGGATAAAAGTTACATGTGTCATAAAAAATCATGCTGAGAGAGTGATATGATAGCATAAGTTTAGCCATATTGTACTATAACCATAAACTATCTTCCCTATTAGTTTATTTTGTGGTAGTTTCAACTGAAAATGTAGTATAGGTATCTGTGGTATATTCAGGTTTTAATCAGAACAAGTACAACAAAATTAAACCACGAATTAATCAGTACCAATTGACTCGCTTAGGTATGCCTCATGTGTTATGATGATTAAGACAAAATTGTTGAAAATTATTATTGGAATTGATAGATGGTCACGTGATGATAAAAATACTTACAGTTTTACGTACGTACGCTGTATATGTTTAAATATATAAAAATAGTAATGGATAGTTATATCGTATCTTAAAGATATATAAAAAATAACCTTACATTTCAGGCTACAAAGATCAATCATAATATTTGCAAACTTACCGACAAACTTTCGTAAACTTTCCTGAGTCGCTTAAAGTTCTAAAACTACAAGAAAATTAAATTAACTTTTTCGACAAGTTCAAAAACCACACACTGGCCGGTATAAAACCCTGCTGCTGTTTTTAAATTTAGAATTGGCGCGAAATCCTGTAGACTCTTTGGTCAATTTCACGCGAGCTTCTGTCATGAAAGCTTCTTCGCAACTGAAATGGCGCTACCGTGAAGCGGCTGGCTGGCTACTGATAACTACTGTCTGAAAACAACAGTTATCAGAATCAGGTGATATTATATATCCCTTACCCTATAAAATGGGGATGGGAACGTGGGGGATAATTTTTGTTCAGGAATTTTCAATATTTGCAGAACAGGTGTTGTTCTGGAGAATGCGCTGGGTTCCCTATTTCGTCTTACTTTGCTTTTCAGTAAAGTTCAACCTAGTTTCAAAGCAGAAGCAGAGAAAAGTATTTTATAATGCAATTTTCAACTTAAAACCTTGGTAGCAATTTGGATTAACGAATAAAAATCTAAGATAATCCTTCCTTTGTTCGCGACTTCGATAGTTTTTATTCCGAGCTATTGCGGTTTTAGCTTTGTCCATATAATTTTAAAACCATGGCTTCCCAAACCCAATATTGACCCTGCGGTGTGTATAATCAAACTAACCTGCGTTTGTTTCGGTTCAATATAGAACTGAACAATCATTTAAAAGCATTAATTTGTGGTGAGATAGTTATTTTAGAATTAAATTTAAACAATCCGACTTATAATAATGATTTAATTATACTAATATATAAAGGACATCGCCATTAGTATTATTAGTATTATTTATATGGACAAACAACAGTAAGAGACTGCAAGTTACTTAAATTTAACTATGTAATAATGTTAAATTTAACTATGTATAACTTGTGTGACCGGTCATTCTTAGTTCTATGTGTATACATGCCTACAGATAGCAGTGACAACTTGATAGAATTCGTTGATTGTTTGGGTGAAATGAGTGCAATAATCGAAAATAATAATACAGAGTCAGTGTTCATACTCGGGGATTTTAACGCTCATCCTGGTGAGTTATTTTGTAATGAACTGTTAAACTTTTGTTGTGACCAAAAATGGGATTGTGTGGACATGTCGCTACTACCATCTGACACTTACACATTTATAAGTGAGGCCCACGGGTGCAGGCGCTGGTTAGACCATTGTGTTGTGACAAATGCTGCGCAACAAACTGTATTAAACGCTAATGTACACTATAGTACATTTTGGTCAGACCACTTTCCTTTAGAAATAGAGTGTAATATTAATGTAGTAAAGCCTAAATTTATCTGTGATAATAAATTGTTTTCTAATATGGTTATATGGGGGGAGAGGGATACCGTACAAATAGAAAAATAGACGCATTTTTCCTGAAATAAAAATGACATATTATGTATCTAGCCTATCTGAAACCTAGTTAAACATTGTGAGATATGGCGTTTCGACTTTCTCCGTGTTCGGCATCATAAGGGTCACAGTGACAGTTAAATAAAGTCCATTTTTCTCTCCACCTTTAATTTGCAAGGTGCGGGTGCCTATATAAATAGAGTGAGTCGCCCGCGCGCCTCAGTTGTAATATCACCATGCAGAAATGACTAGGTTTCAGATAGGCTAGATACATAATATGTCATTTTTATTTCAGGAAAAATGCGTCTATTATGTAGTCTGAGCCTATTTGAAACCTAGTTAAACATTGTGAGATGTGTTTATTATCGCATGGTGGAGAGAAAACCAACTGTGACCCATAAGCTACTGATGAGTATATCAGTAGATAAATATTTGAATCTATAAATTTATAATGCATAGATTTCTAGGTAATAGATATACTAAAAAGAAAGGTATAAGTATACATAAGACTTAAGTACTTCCTTATTATTCCTGACTTGTCAGAAAGTTATGGAAGGTATGTACCTATACATATAGGTAGGTATTTATACATATGGATACACACAGTGCCTCTTCGAAAGCAATACTTATAAGTAATTATTGATCAAAATCTTGTTATTGTCAAGGCAATATTTTTAACATACACTAGCCGAATGGATGGAACCAGTGAAATACTTTGCAACAATATTTAAAAGCTGTAAAATGTAGAATATCGATCCAGGCCGCTGGGGCTCAGGTCAGCACATGCTGACTAGGGTATGTAATTCTGGACTGACCTCAGAAATGCAGCAGCCGACCCTGGAGCCTCGAGGACCTGCTCAATCAGCCCTGTACGACGACACGGCCTGCAACACCTGGCGCGGCATCTAGTCCTTGGAACGAGGAGTGGTGCTTGAAGGGAAGATAATTTTACTAAATATCTCAGCCTCATCAGCTACTGGAAAAGATTAGATGAAGGCTGTGACACTGGCGGATAACTAAGTATTCAGTTTTTCAAAACATGATGCAGGTCACTATATTCATATTCTAGATTGACAAGTAACACACAGTCTAATTTTGTATTCTAACTAACTCGGCGGTTAACGAGTTCCTGTGCAGTCCTACTAGGAAGGAAAGTTATTTTATAAGCCTTTGCACCGATTTTGTGGGCTACTATCATTCTGTATCATCATGTGTGAATATTATGAGCTCTGGCAGCATTCCTTGGTAGATGACATCAATTAATAAAGATTGATTAACACAACAATAACAATGAAACCCGGCTAACATGTCTTAGGTGGGTAAGTAAATGATCAGTCATGCCACCAGGATAAGTACAATGTTCAGTACTTCATATGAAAAACATTAACAAGGTCACCTTTAGGTATGTTCGTCAACACTAAGGGCAGGTCTCGGCCAAAAACTTAAGGCTTCGCCTTGTTGCAACTTCAAAGGTACGAAGGTAGGTACCTACTTACATTGTTGTAGGTTCGATTTTGAAACCATTAAGTCAACCTAGATAAAACAAAATAAAATAGCTCGATTAAATAAAGATGGTACGTAAAGATGTTAGTTGTACCTGATCAGACCTGATGCAACGACATCTAACATAGACTCTCTAATCTGTGGAAGCAACAATCATGGTGGCGGGAACATGGACAGTTGGACGAGCCACCTCGAGCCTGACTTATCAATCAGAACTGACAGTTCGCCAACAGCAGATAGCTTGCGGCTATCTATAGGTAAACTTAGGTAGTTAGCTATACCCAAGAAAAAGTCCTTGGACATCGATATGACAGTGGAACGGCGAATAACTGTGACACTCTTTAAAACAAAAAGGCTTGTTGTTGTCCAGCTAAGGAAGGTTACCTACTTCAGCGAGCTGGTATTGCATTCTGAAAGAACTGCGAAGAGTTAATATTATGACTAATAATTTTATTATTACTAATTTAGAAAATTTTCAGCAAACTCTAATAAATCAAGCAGCTACCATGTCACCGCTGCCCGGTTATAACTCTGTACTAGCTTAGTAGATATATATACCAGTTTTAGCCTTCAGCTAGAGGCCAGAGAGCTCCTAAATGAGATGCGAGTACGAGCATGACACAAGTATTACTTGGTAACTAGTTACGTAACTAACTGAAAGATCCATAAAACAGTTGAGGATTACTCAAAATGGAATTGTGAAAACGGCACGTCTGCATCTTAACCAGTCAGTCTAAGTAGTTTCAGCAGATACAGTGTTGAAAAATAGTTATGAAACGTTTGCGCCAGAATCGAATTAAAAATACATTTTCATTAGAGAAGCCGTTTAGGCATGAATAGGTACTTTCACCCTTTGGATTGTGCTCCAAATGATGACCTTCGAAATTCATAGAAATTTAATGACGACTGCCATTGTTTATTATCTAGCCCCGTACATTGAGTAGGGCTACGGCTACACGTGATGTGATACACAGTACACAGTAGGTATATGCATGTTCCCAGAATAGTGGAAGTTATAATTTTACCAAAAGGTAGTCGTCTCGTGCAAGAGCCCGTTACTCGATTTATTCGATACACAACTAGTAGACAGCTGCTGCGTAGGAGGTTCACGCATTTTTCAACAAAGAGCTCGGATACACACTCACAATCCACTGGGACATAAGGAAGACAGCTAATATGGTGCCACTCAGAAACCGCGATGACACTCTGATCATGATCACCCGACAGTAGGATCATAATAAATTCGGTAACTTGTGAAGCGGTATGGTATAGCAACAGCGACTTTCACGAAATCAGGAATTAGCTCAGTGCTAGGGGTCACTTTATATGACGAAAAACGAACTTTCAGTGCACTGCGGCGCGAGCCGCTCTATCTGTTTGTATGTATTAAACGTGCCGATTGCACGACAGCTCTCGTTCGTTCGTTTCTCATCAGTATAGAGTAACGCTCCTGTACTTACCGTGCGTCACTATTCCCATGAGCAGTCCAATGATCTTAAGGCAGTTTAGAACAAAAGCTGCATTAGACAGTTTCTTCAGCAGAGACATTGAAATAAAAAATTGATTGCACAACTATCCCCAGGAGCAGTCTACAGGTCACTTTGGGCAGTTCAGAAGAAAGCTGCTTTAATAGAATACCCTACCTCAGCGGAGGCATCAAATTGAAGTGCTATAACACTTTTAGAAGCGGTGCACGTTACCCGATTTGTCGTCAGCCATGCCGATGCGGCTACGGCGACTGCAGGTGGTTACTCAGGCTTCCTTGGTGTGCCCTTGTATGGCTAACATGACCAACCTTGGCAGTAAACGTTCGTCTGCATATGCCAAAATCACTGATGAATAGCGCACGTTACTCGATACCTTCACTCATAATGATGGCTGATGATGATGATGACCGTGCTAGCAATAGTGCAGGCGGTTCCGCTGAGCATAAAATCTCTTCCCAGACAGGGGGCGTTTGGATCTGGCAACCAGAACAGGAGTGCCAGGTGTGCGCAGCGATGCAGGTGGGACAACACAGCCGCCAGGGCAGGAGTGCATGGCTGGGTCTATGCAGCGATGCAGGTAGCACAAACCGGTGGCCAGGGCCAGGACCGGGTGTACGCTGCGATGCAGGTGGCACAAAACGGTGGCCAGGGCCAGGACCGGGTGTACAGCCGCCAGGGCAGGAGTGCATGGCTGGGTCTATGCAGCGATGCAGGTACCACAAACCGGTGGCCAGGCCCAGGACCGGGTGTACGCTGCGATGCAGGTGGCACGAGACGGCGGCCAGCGCAGGAGCACAGGGCCGGGTGCAGGTTACACGAAACTTCAATTTCACCGAATCGGCCTGCCTACCCTCAGCGGGTAGGTACCAGCGGATCACATTAGTCGCCGCACATGCCACAATGTCCCAACATACTGAAACTCGGAGCCACGTGCTTCCTGTAAAAAATCCTATGACGGTCCTAGAAAGCTCCTGTTTGTAAAGCCTTACATAAGCTATAATCAAGTGCATTATTGTAATAGCAAAGTTTTTATCAACTGTTTTCTAAAAATATTAGAAATTGAGGGTAGAAAAATATTTTTTTTTTATTATTTTTTCCTGTATAAAATTAACATACGCTTTACTTAAAGCGGTCATTAATGTAAGTATCTAGCTCAAGCGCCACTAGTAGGACCGGAATATGTGATCAATCATCACCACGACTATTGAATCGGACCCTACTGCGTGGGATAAAAACCCCAAGCGCCAGAACATTATGACCAGTGGCTGAGCTTTTAAAAGCAGTAAATAATAGCATTTTACTCACGGCTTATCAACTCAAACCTTCGTTGCGAAATCCTCAGCAATGGCTGCGTGTGCAGCAGCCGGCAGGCCCCGCGCCGCCTGGTACGCTACAGCTCCCGGCAGCGAGGACTCCGCAAATTCAATATTATATTTTTCCCCGTCGGAGCGAAGACGACGAGAACCGTGGCTACATTGAGCCATTTTGCCGAAGTGTTCACTTCAAAAATCAAAAACCAACTGAGGCGCGCGGGCGACTCACTCTATTTATATAGGCACCCGCACCTTGCAAATTAAAGGTGGAGAGAAAAATGGACTTTATTTAACTGTCACTGTGACCCTTATGATGCCGAACACGGAGAAAGTCGAAACGCCATATCTCACAATGTTTAACTAGGTTTCAGATAGGCTCAGACTACATAATATAGTGAGATCTGTGATAAATTACTTAGTAAATTAGATTTAGAATCAGAACTGTGCCACTGTGGTAACAATATGTGTTTAGATACGGGGCATAGAACATATATAGATAATTTTTATCATAGTATTGTAAACAGTCTTTGTGATGCAGCTACCTCTAGTCATAGTCATAGCGTACCAAAATTACGCAGAGGCAAAACTGTTACTGGGTGGAATAAATACGTACACAGCGCTCACAGGGAGGCTCGACTTTACTTTCAGCTTTGGGTACTACATGGTAAAATCGTCATCGGGTTATTATTATGATAATATGTGTCGAACAAGAAGCACATTTAAAACCAAACTTAAATGGTGCCAAAATAACCAACTACAGATTAAAATGGATATAATGGCTAGTCTACATTTTAATAAAAACTTTGGTAAATTTTGGAAAGAAACCAACTTGTTGAACCCTAAGTCTAGCCTACCTGTCAGTGTCGACGGTGTAAGCGAGCCTAGGCATATTGCTAATCTTTTTAAAGAGAGTTTTATGGTAAATTCGCCATTAGGACCTTCCGGACATGGGGCGCCTCAGTCAATGCTCAATGAAAGAAAGAAAAGAAAGAAAGAAAATTTATTTATTTCTTACACACACAGAAACAACACATACATTTAGAAGAAAAGGTTAAAAAGTAAACAAAAAAAATAAGTTATTAAAAGCATGTATGTTGCTTCTCGGTGCTGAAATGGGTTCTAGTTCAGCTTGATGCTATGGCAGGTATGCTAAACCACACCATAGCGCTGGTTTTCAACTAGAACCCTTGGGTGAAGTCACGGACTGACTTGACTGACTGACTCAAAAAAAACATAACATAAAAAAAATGACAAACAGAATAAAAAACAGTAACATATACTATGCTTAAACAAAGCGTCTCGGTTGTCGCGACGAAACCATAAAACTTAAATTGGGTCAAAGGGGTACGGGCGGGGGAAGGGAGGGCAAGCGCGCCTCTGCCTCGCGGCGCGTCGAGCCTTTTTCAGTCTGAAAAAGTCGCCCACGGCCGGAGCACGTCCGTGCGGCCAGCGCCCCACCCCCCGCGGAGCCCCGAAGCGCCCGCGCAACCTGTTTTTCAACTTTGCCACTGGTAAACAATGTGTGCAACAAGTAGTTATTACGCTTGTTTTGCGTGTAGTAGTGATGCAGACCGACTAGTTACATACTTTAAACTATGAATCGCTGCGCAGAGCATACACAGAGTACAATTGGAAACTATAAACCATGGTGAGTTATCATTTATATTTTACTTTTTATAATTTAGATTACAAGTTATATAAATTAGATTACAAGTTATTGATAAATTTATTACAAATACTGATTAACTAGCAATTAAAAAGAAACATTCATTCATTATAAGTACATTATATTCATACGTATACCTGGTAGGAAAATTAGGTATAAATGATTTAAAATATTTAATTGTAATATATTTTCTTTGTTCTCTTTCAGATATTTTGTCAAAGTGCACTACAACAATTTGACAATTTTTTTGGGTATAAGTACCTATGCTATATAATGGTTTGCGTTGGCTGACTACAACAAAATACCTACATCTTTTCTTTGCCTACCAAGCTTCAAATGGCTTTATACCTACAATGCACGGAGTGCGGCTGCTTTGCAAGGCTTGGAGGTTGTGCTCGTTTGGGACAGCTTTACCTTCTGGCTTATCGTGATAAACATAAAGTTAGTATAAAATTTTATTTAACTTTTGCATAGCAATAAGGTAAATCTTGAGTCTTGTGCTAAAAGTTTTTACTGTTTTTAGGGCACGTATCGGAGGGGGTAAGTTGTTCCAGCACTTACTAGCAGCATACTTGAAGGAACCACGGAATGCTGCTGTTTTGAAGCTTGGCGTCACCAGCATATACGAAGAAGCACGCGTGTTATGCCTGTTGTGAGTACTAGACCAGTCTAATTTAGTATAGAGGTAGTCAGGAGAACGTGTTTTAATAATTTTAAATAATAGGGTTGCAAAATGAAGTTGTCTTCTGGCCTGTAATTTTAACAAATTTGAATTATTGAGGTAAGGGGTAACATGCGCGCGCGGAGCTATGTTGAAGCAAAAACGAGCGCATGCATTTTGCACTCTTTGAATAAGTTTCTGCGTTCGCGCTAGTAGACATGGGCCGTATACTGTGTCTGCATAGTTAAGTTTAGAAAGAATTAATGTTTCGCAAACTTTTATTCTTAGGTCTGTGTTTAGGTAAGGACGAATATTGTAAAGTATTTTGATCTTATAAAAACAATTTCTTATAATGTCTAACAGATGCGACTCAAAACGAAGATGTTGATCAAACTTTACTCCTAAATTGCGTGCTTCTCGCACACGCTCTATACTGTTTCCTTTAATTCTTATATCTGGCTGTAGGTTTTCAATATTTTCAATCTGTTTTTTACTTCCTATTATCATAAATTTTGACTTCACGGGGTTCAGAACCAAAGAGTTCCGTGACGACAATGCTGATGCCATAGTGGAGCCCGTGCAAGTGCGACCTGATGATATAGCTTCAATCTTAAAGATGATGTCTAGAGGAAAATCCCCGGGACACGATGGCCTCAGCATAGAGCATTTTCAGTACGCTGGTGTTCATATTACAAGACTCTTGTCATTGTTATTTAACAGCTGTATAAAACATTCATACCTACCAGAGGACCTAATGAAAACTATTGTGGTTCCAATAATTAAAAACCGAACTGGAGATGCCTCAGACAAAAGTAATTATAGACCTATATCGTTGGCAACCACAATGGCAAAGGTACTGGACAGTGTGCTGGACAAATATCTTGGCAAATGTATGAATCTACATGATGGTCAGTTTGGGTTCAGGCCGGGTCTATCTACGGAGTCAGCTATTCTGTGTTTAAAGCACACCGTCCGCTACTATACCGATCGAAAGACGCCTGTATTCGCCTGCTTCCTGGACCTATCCAAGGCATTCGATTTAGTGTCATATGACATACTGTGGGATAAGTTAGCCAAGGACACAAAACTTCCTTCAGAACTAAGTTCATTATTTCGCTTCTGGTATGGGAATCAGACGAATGCAGTCAGATGGGCAGGTACATTATCTGACATGTACAGGTTGGAGTGCGGGGTAAGACAGGGGGGGCTGACGTCACCCAAGCTCTTCAACCTGTACATGAACGGCTTGATCGAGGAGCTCAGCAGCGCCGGTGTCGGATGCTCAATTGATGGAAATTTCATCAATAACATCAGCTACGCGGATGATATGGTGCTGCTGTGTCCTTCGATTAGTGCCCTTAGAAAGCTGCTCTCAATTTGCGAGTCATACGCGGCGACCCATGGACTTAAATACAACACAAAAAAGAGTGAGCTCATGTTGTTTAAGGCGGGAAGGAGGTCATATGACTCCATACCTTCAGTCTCACTCTGTGGCTCTCCTCTACCGAGAGTAAGCCAATTTAAGTATCTGGGTCATTGGGTCACCGAAGACCTCAGTGATGACCTAGACATCGACAGAGAGCGCAGGGCGCTGGCAGTTAGATGCAACATGCTGGCCCGCAGGTTCTCACGGTGCACAGAACCTGTTAAGATAACTCTGTTTAAGGCCTTCTGTCAGTCGTTCTACACGTGCAGCCTGTGGGTCAACTATACGCAGAAGGCCTACAGCGCCCTGCGAGTACAGTATAATAATGCTTTCAGAATGATGTTGGGGCTGCCGCGGTTCTGCAGTGCTTCAGGAATGTTTGCTGATGCCAATACGGACGGCTTTCACGCCATTATGCGTAAAAGAGTGGCTTCCCTGATGCACAGAGTCCAAGGGAGTTCCAACATCTTCCTGAAAGATATAGCCGGCAAGTTCGACGGCCCTATCCTGACTCACTGGATGAGGCTGCACGTCATCAGCCGGTGAGGCGGGGTGTGGCGGTCGGATTTGTTTTTAACTACTCGTATTATTATTTCATTTATTATTGTGTATGTGTGTCAGTGTATTGTTAGTGTACAGTTATTTGTAATGTGTGTTGTCAACATTAGTTTAGATTAGTATTTATTAGTATTAAGTATTTACTGCATTTGTATGTTTGTATTTGTTTGTTTTATGTGTTATGTTTTTGTTACAATGTTTTATGGACGTGGTCTGAAATAAAATTTTATTCTATTCTATTCTATTCTATAAACTATGTACCTACCTACGAAAAAATCTACTTTTTACACTCGAGTCACTCTAGAACGGGTCTAGTATTATTTTCATAGTACTTATGAACCAATGAATTATTTTTTTTCAAATTGTACTTATTTGTAATAACTTTTTACTTTTATGTTATATTTTATGGAGCTTTGCTGTAAAACTTTATGGTAACAAGCACTAAAATATGGATAAAATGTCTTTCATTGATTGATATTATATGATAAGGACCCTAATAAAAGCTTGCAAATTATGCTTGCTGTATTCTTTTGATAAAATATGTTAGCAGCCTAAAATAATCAAAGATTAAAAAATCCATTGATGAACCGATAAAACGAGTCAATTAAACATTTTTTTTCTAACCCACTATGATTACTCTGTTTTCATACCTAAATAGCTCATAGCTATTCCGATGAAAAATTTGTGATTTACAATTATGATATAGTATTATTTATTATTATTAGGTATATGTATATCTAGTATAAAATTGGCTTCTCCGTATTATAAACATTATATTGGTCAAGTGCAATTTTGTACAGACAAAAAAATGAAATCTGTATTGGATACATTATATTCGATACAGCTATTTATTTACAAAAGATAGCCGTCTCCTATTTTCCTATTTACGTTGGCCATTTGGCATCGATTCAAGAAATTTGTCATTTTAAATGCTTCCCGAAAATATAGCAACGGATGTGAGTAGATATTAAATTGATGAGAAGAAAATTGCTCTGATCGTATATCGCTTAGTCACGTTAATGGATATCTCCTTCGATGTAATCAATTATTGTGTCCCAAACCCAAATCGTTTTAGGGATTACAAAGTCATATAATATGGGATATGGGTAGGTTGTATGCTGATTAGAGAAAACTTATGCGTGATCATTTTATTTTGTTGGCACATAATACCCAACCCATTCTGGAAGTATCATCGAATGGGGAGCACAGACATCTACCCTGGGCCGTCCGCAACTGACACCTGATCTGACTGACTAATCCTCTACGCTGGTTAAACCATGAGCTAGTCTTGAATGTGTCAACGTGGTATATAACAGGATTGGTCAGTGAGGGTGCTTACATAGAGAATCATGTTCCCTGTATCTACCTGTACCGGTAACCTGATTATGCGAAGGGGTTCACTCACGAGCATTTCCCGGATTTTTAAATGTCATGAGCGCTTTCGCATAATCAGGTTACCGGTACAGGTAGATACAGGGAACCCGTTTCTCTATGTAAGCACCCTTAGATTAGCGTCAGGCACTGACTGTTCGGGGTGCGCAGAGTAACTGGTGATACGGCACTCTAGGAGGCTTCATTGGTGCATAAGTATTATTCAACACGTACAAGTGTTATTAATTAATGCAATCATTATCACGTCCAAACAGTACTCCATCCGCAATTAAAATTCTGATGATCAATTGTTATGGTTGTGGTACGTATGTATATATTAAATTTAAATATTCACTACATAAAATACCCCTATGACATTTGTTGTTAATCTTCCTCATTGTAGGTTTCGATTCGTTTTCTATTCATACTTACCTAGGTAGTAAACTATCGGAATAAATATAATAATAAAGAAATACAACATTATTTATAACCTATGTTCATAAATAAAAGCTGTAAGGGAACAAAGGCAAATTAGTTCGTGCATTGGTACTTATCAGACCATAAAATTTGTTATTAAATAGATATTTTTCTGTGGTTTACCGCGCGTCGAGTAATATTGTGAAGAGGGAATCGAGATGATTTTACCCGAATTAATCGTCATCTCGCCACTGAAGATTATCTTCTGAACGCAAGAGTCGCAAGATACAGTGATTTTTTTTCAGTCCAGCTTCCACGAGAGTTCATGGAAGTAGTTACGAACAGCCAACACCGTATACCTATACCTACCGTGGGTTCATATTATTATAAACAAATACAGTATTTTATCTGTGTTCAAGCCTAAAAAAATACTAGCCTACTAGTCTACGTAAAATACTTACCGCATCCCCAGACCTCACGTACCCTAAAACTGTTATCCTAATACTCGATGTTATCGCTACACTTATCAGATAAAAGCTGAGTTTATTCATTTAATAGTTGCTACTAAACAGTAGGTAATCGTTCGATAAATCGATAGAGGAAAACCGTCTGAATCAGCCACCAAATGCCTACTGCTCGTTCTAACTTCCTCAAGATGCCTGATGCTAGCTTAGGTGCTCAACTGACATGAATAAGATCTAGCTAAAGCTGCATACAGACCGGCCAAACGAACGCCAACGAACGGGTTTCGTTGACCTTCGTTGCTGCAATCTGCCCTGTATTATGTATGATAAATATCCATCGTTGGGCGTTCGTTGGGCGTTCGTTGGGCCGGTCTGTACGCAGCTTCAGTAGATCTAGAAGTGCAGGACTTTCTACAATGTATGAGCGATACATTGTACCTACAGATATTCCATATAACTCATCACTGTTAGAAGCAGTTGCTTGCCGGACTGAGCTACCACGCGGCTCCCCGCAATATGACTCTAGATTATGGAATTTAAATATTTTCTCTGAATTTCCTACGTTGTTGAGCCAATACTGTTCAGAATATGGAGTTAAGTGACCCCTTTTCGAATAATAAAACCTACACTTGAGGCTCAATCCTATAGCGAGTAAAATCACAAAAACCCGCAGTCAAAACAACCATTACTTTTTCTTGGAAACCGAATGTATTATAAAGATTCGTGTTTATTAATCAGTAATTCGGGAACCTTTCTCTAGCTTTTAATGATAGATTTATCATTCTATCGGCCTGGGCAAGCCTACTAATCACGGACATTGTCATGTCCCTAGTTGGTATTTACAGTAAAAATCATGTGTTTTTGAAAATATAAACGTTTAAAGTATACAAGGTGTGGTGAGTCACCCCCGTTAAATCACTCTGAACAAAATTCTACTTTTGACTTTGATATTTCATGAAATAAAATCTAATCCCCATATTAAAAGCCACGTAAGAGCTACAAAGCTACTATACAGAAGGTTTTTAAAAAATAAATATTGCATGTTAATAATACATTAGTAAAGGATTGCGGAAAGAGAGGACTTGTAATATATGGTATTATTTCATCTACATTAACAACATTATGTGATGACACACGGCTAATGAAGATCCTGTCTAAGCGCGCTGCCAGTTGGCTTGATGCCGACTGTACCACCCAGCGAGATACTATGGGATTAATACATTAAAAAGTATAATCTTTGAAATACGCACAGAAATGAAATAAATCACAGTAGCGCATAAATCTCCAACTAGGTTTTGACTTAGGTAATTGAGGATAAAAACTGAAGGTATTTGCAAAAACAAAGTAACAACTTACTTTTTTTCAGTTTCTAGCATCACGGAAATCGTTATCTATGCTATAAGTAAATAGAAAAAGAAGATATACCGGTAAAATTCAAATAGATCAAAAAAGGACGCGAGTAAAAGACTTAGATATCTGTATATGTCCTACTGTGAAAGTTCATAATTTTCCGAAATCCTACTGTGTGAATAAATTACATTTCATTGGATACGACTCATACAATATGTCGATAGACAAAATCTATAGAACCTAGTAGTGGTTACCCCTCCCAGAGTTAGTTTTTCGTAAGCTAGAGTCATCCCCCAGCTCTCCGACTCTCCGACATGCTAAGAAGAAGATTCATCAATTATTATTGTAATAATTTCCAGTACCGAGAATTTCTAACTATCTTCGATAAAGATTAATTGGCTTCACTAGTTAATGCAGCTGAGTTGGGACCATAACCTTGAATTTAAATAAGTGCCTGACACATTGTAATACAATGTTTTCTTGTTAATTAGATATTTTATATACATCGGTCGCCCTCTAGACGGACGTATGTCGACCAGATTGGCGACATACTGAAAAAGGGCCAATTTAAGAGTACCCGTAACCGACGAGCTCAGAGCGAGCGCAGATGTGAAATGTGTATGAATGTGGAAGAAGCGAAAGAGGTGTTTCAGAATCGTGCCCAGTGGAAATCCGTAATCTCTGCCTACCCCTCTGGGAGACAGGCGTGATACATGTATGTAAGTTGATACATATAAGAACTACTCGGCTTATTATTTACCCTCCCATCACACTTCATCCACAATAGACAAACTTTTATTCCTGCATTCAAATTAAACAAATTGCATTGTTTCACTGAAAAGTTCGAAATTCCCAGTCTGTCCTTCTGTTGCATGTTTATCTGCGAAGTTCGCACATTATGAACGGGAACTTTTACCGTTTGCAGCTTTTGTATCGTCGTTGTAAAATTTAATCTATAAAATCTCAATCGTTACTATCTGTTTCCGTTTTAACGATAGCTCTAAAGTTTTGAACGATTTTGTTGCTTTAGCCGACTATATAAAGCAGAAAGGAGGGTTAAGTGTTTGACGTATTATGAATAAGTAAATAGTAACTAAATAAATTGCATAAGATTCTGATAGTTTATTCAATATGAATACTAATTGCGGATTAAATGTATAAAATAGGGCTAAAAAAAGGCTGTGAGACTGTGAGTGTTTTCTGAGTAAAGGCTTACAAGGATATACTTTTAATTTCATTTTCCTAAAAGTTTGTTTTTAACTTGGTTTTTATTGATAGGCAATTTTTGTTCAGTAAAAATCTTCTTTCATGAAAACAATTTGGCTGAAATCCCAGGAAATCCCATTTAATTGGATACCTACAAAATTATTACAGAAAGGTATGTAGCTATTGATTTTTATGAAAAGGGTAGGTAAATATTAATTTAATTTTTTACACTACTCCATGGTTACACATAGGTACGCTAGTGACAGTCGACGGAAAGCTCGCTAATAAAATTCATCCAGAAGATTTCCAATTAAAAAGAAAAAACGAATTTCCAGACACTGTTTTTCTACTTGCTACCTTTGCAACATCCTATAATTAACGAAATATTCCGTCTACTACACAATTTCTATCTAACGCGATAATTATGATAACAAATCTCACTTTATCGACCGCCGATCAACAGATAAGTACCTAATCTAACAGACTTGGTCGAACATTCAAAGCCTAATCAAAACCAGTTGGTATACATGTCTACCGCGCGGTCGTACGGTGGCCCGCGTAACTGTAAACTCGCCTCATTGTCAAGTTCGCGTGCGCCGGCGCAGTCCACAGATGATCGCTTCGCCGCAGTCACCAGTCACCGCTACTCGGATAGATGCGCGCGCATACCGCCGGCCGAACCACGCGTCGCCCTCCAAACTCAAACTCAAACATTCCAAACTGGAACGAACTAGTTTCTTAAATTCTTTTTAAATTTTGAAGTGTTAGTGGCCATTCATGGGAATCCACGGCAGATCGAACGGTAAGTTTGTGATGATTGAATAGAAACTTTTTGCTGTTTCTCCGAGTGATAGAAAGAGAAAACTGTGACTGTTATCAGGGAAAACAGTTAATTCTAAAGTAGGTGTTATTCATTTTGGTGACGGAAAATAAATCAGTAAAATGATCAATGGCCTTGTTCACTAAGTTGGAATAAGTGTCCAGTTAACTTAGTAGACTTGGTACAGACAAAAATAATTTTCAATCAATGAATAGCGATAAACATACAATAAGTTACTACTTAAATGCAAGGAGATTCAACAAATTTTACAAAAGTTTTGTCGGACCTTTATTCACATATTGCGAAACCAACACTAACTATTCATTAAGTCACAATGTAATCTAATAATGATACATTTTAAATTAATTAATGATATCGCACTTAACTTCAAATACAAAATAACTTAACTAATTGCTCAAGTTTATGGTAAAATAACTACATTACTAAATCAAAGAATGATGACTTGATGATGCTTGATGGCTGCAGCCACAACCTTGAGACATAATTATAATTCCTTTTCTAAGAATAAGAGGGACCAACATCCTTGAACATATGTAGAATGAATAAAATACTTATGCTCTTGAAAGGATGTGTTATGGTTGTGCCTTATATATTCTTTATAATTAATGTACTATATAATAATAAATGGCTTATTTTAAACTAGTTATATACTACTAGATACTATACATACGGCAGATATTCGTTTTTGAAATTCTAATCAATTTAAGTTATGCTAGATAAATATCTCTACATTTTCCAATAAATTTATGATTATCATAGCAAATGTAAATTTACTTAAATGCCTTTTTAGTCCTAACTACTACGTCTACGTACCTAAGGTTTTAAAAAAGCTCAATTAGAAATAACTTTGATGATGAGACTTCAAAGAAAAACTAAAACTTAACCGGCACGAAAGCAAAAGGATAATAAGCGCAGAGGATGGTCTTGTACAGTAGGAGCAACTAATGGATTTAGATATTTAATTTAGCGCTGTATAACATTAATATCTAAACTTTTTTCGTTACATTTGATGTCCAATATCAGATTTTTTTAAATAAGTAGGGATACGTAAGTTATTGTGCTTTAAAGTTTCCTCAGGTGCCTTTAAGCTGATGAAAAGTTACTAGTGGCCCGAGTCTACACCACTGCAGTTAATTTTGTAACAGTGTCATACATTTGCTTATACATTATGTATACAATATTATGTATCTTATCCAGACATAATTCATACATATTTACAATGAAAACCATGCATAGTTGGGGTACCAACTATAGTAGTATTTTTCGTACCTAGTTTGCTCCTACGTAAGTCGTAAAATCTGGCTTTGCTATTCAAACAATGGGAGGAAAACATAAGGGAAACAGTCAGATCCCTCCGCGTACCTCCGCCGAACCTACCTAGTTTAGTTTAAAATTCCCTTGAATATATGACCTGCAAAGGCTCCAGCTGAAAACCAGCGCTATAATCCTTGGATTATAGCACATGCTGAGTCTGGAGTCCTTTTCGACACTACGCAGCAACTTGTATTTTTACTATTTGGGTATTTTATGTTTACTTGTTTTTATTTTTTATATAATTTTAAAAGTACACGTTAATACTAACCTAAAACTAAATATTTTCTAAATTTTAATTACTAATAGTAGATTAGGTTTAGATTAAGTGTTTAATTGTAATGTGTGTTGATAATGTTGCTGTTTATGTGTTGAATAAATGTTTTCTATTCTATTCTATTCTATATTTATTAAATACTTAATTGCACACCTATACCATCTAAGTATACAAAAGGCAGACTTAATGCTAAAAACCTTTTCTACCAGCCAACCTACAGGAGGTAAGGAAAACTATACGATCAGCTTTCATATTTATAAACCGCTATGCATTGCAACGTACACTTGTATCACACCCGAGTCCGCGTTGTTCTATGCTTTTATCAAACTAACAAACCATCAATTTGTTAGTTAAATGAGTAGGTATCCTTACGGTGTGCGAGTTTGACAAGGTTCAAAAGTGTAGCTACATAAGGAGCTGACTGTACCTTGTAATAACCCTGTCGTAACTCCGCGCCCGCAGCCACCAGCATCAGCTAGGGTATTATTATTAGTGCAGGGGACGATGAACCTTTGCATAAACACCGGGAAAAAATGAGTTTATGCATCGCAATCTATACGTACCATGATCTCATGATCTGGTTTGACTGAGGTGGTGACTCTATAATGCTGGGTAATTTATGTAGGTACTATACTCTACATTATGCTACTATTTATATGTTCTTTAAGATAGATAGATAATGCGACAAGAAAATTGGTCAAGTTACGTGAATCGAAGTGTACCTTTAACTACTAATCATGATCATGAATTCTATATTGATTATTCATTAATTAAATTTCGTGCGACTCGTGCGTAAAGTGGCCATGATTACCTATATGTACTATACCGGAATTCCTTAATTTTATCAGAAGTCTTATTGAATACCATAATACGAAATTTTATAGGTGGTTTTAGTGCATGCCCATTTTACAGCTATCTTAAACTAGTTAACTCTTAATATGCTAACTTTTTGATGTACCTGCTGGTATAAGAAAGAAATGAAACGTTTACAAAATATCTGAACTTGCTTTTCTTCAATGAATTTCCCTTTATTCCAGTTTTCCAACAGCTAACTCTTATCATGGCCACCAAAAAAACTTAGCTAAAGCTTATTTCCTAACTTACTCCTTGTTCTTCGCAGGCCACATCGAGGGCGCAATGCCGCGTTTCAAAACCATTCTCGTAACTGGTGGGGCCGGCTACATCGGCAGCCACTGCGTCGTCGACTTGCTACAGAACGGACACGAGGTGGTCGCCATAGATAACTTCGCGAACGCAGTCGGCGACGACGACGGGTCGCCGGCGTTGAGGAAAGTGGAAGAGATCACGGGAAAGAAGGTCACGTTCTACAGAGCTGACCTGCTGGACAAGCCGCAGATTAATGACATTTTTGATAAGGTAAGGATGTGAATTTGTGGATATACCAAGCCAGGTTTATACCTATCTTCTAGCTAGGTACGCGTTGGGGAGCTTAATGCCACCTAATATAAAGGAGTACCTACCTATCTATGGAACAACCAATAACCATTGGGATGCCTAATACATATAGACGACTTCTCGAGTGCATTCCCGAAACTTTCGATAGGGTTCAGCTGGAGCTGGACCGATGACAGAGTGTTATGGCGCTTCTTGGAAGAGGCCGATGGTGGACAGTGGATGATTGTGGTGATGACGGGTGATGAAGCAATAATCTACCACGAGTACCTAGGTACTTAGGTAGATACAAAAAATATAACAACTTGATATACTTACCTACGCTGAGATTGCTCATCTTCCTACACTTCAAAGATTTGTTATTGCACGGACTGACTTTTATTAGCATTAATCTAGGTACTTCGCCAAATCTATTGGTTTACGTAATGGAGGTAGGTATCTACATATTACTTAATTAGAGGCCTAAAATAGATCGATTTCTTATGAATAAATATTAGTCATCGGTTATTTCTGGAAAACTATCATTAATCACGATAATATGTAGCGTGATAATTTGGGTTTTCCCTTTTCCTACTAACTGTGCTAATTACTTACATAACCATAACCATGTAATAATTTAGGGCATTTCACCACAAAAACTACGGTTTTACACACAGATATGCGTTTTTGACTAAACGAACTTACCTGGTTACCTGTAAGTGAAGTATAGTTGTTATGGGATCAAGTTCCACCGAGACAAACGTTATCAGGGAGCTATCTCGACACTGGAGCTTATCGTCTTACCCCCCAAATATAGCAGGGAGGGCCATCAAGGCGGAAGCTTTCTTTTGCGTTGGCTCTCGAAGCCGCGACATGCGACCGAACGGCAAAACTTTTACCACGTCTTATCATTCCCGTCTTGCGCCCCGCGCTAGCCCCGCTAATTTTCCTCACATAAATTTCCAGCATTCTGTGGAGTGCGTGGTGCACTTCGCGGCGCTGAAGGCGGTGGGCGAGTCCATGGCGCAGCCGCTGCTCTACTACCAGAACAACGTGCTCGGCATGCTCAACCTGCTTGAGGTAAATACAATATACGTCAACTCTCAATTTACTTACCTACTTATACAGGGTGTTGCAAAAAGGGTATACTAAGCCGAAACCTATACGTGTGCAGCATGTTATATCTAAGCCCTAGGCTTCGGCTTAGTAGGTAACCCTTTTTGCAACACTCTGTATGTATACAGTTTAACACCAAAATTAATGCTCTATCCAACGTCTTCTCTCCGTCCATCCAAAGGTTTTCTGGAAAAGATCGTTCTTAGCGATAAGACCGCCATTTGTACATTTTGTTAAATTAAGTTTCATCTAACTATAATGTTTAGATACGTTGTTATGGATGTTAGTTTATTCATTCTGGGGCAATATAGGAGAGATGATGACGGGCCACTATAAGAAAGAGGTCAGATTTATTTTCTACAGACAATACGAGATTCTATCTGAAAATTGATAACGTAATTAAGTACTTAATACTTACTTAACAACGTGATAACCATTACGAATAAAATTCTACCTAGGTTAAAATAGTTATATACCATCTTATATACATAAGTATAACTATCGATATCCAAACTTGCTAAAACACTTTCACAAAAAGTTCATTAATCTAACATCGATGTTACGTTTGTATTTAATATTTGATGGCATTGAGTATTATTTATAGCTTTGAACCGTGTCGCATCCAATCTCTAATGAACCTTGAATGTTGTCCTTTCTGGCAATTAAATGTTTTGTGTAAAAATTATCAATCACTTACATCTATCACGATGACAATGGTGTAGCTGCAGACGCAATAGTCCTTACTCCAGCGCACATCATTACCAACGAGTACCAATCAATCTAAGGACAGCATGAGTGGCCAATAGTAAAGATAGGCTACAATTTCCCGGCGACAGCAACCCATTGGTACGTAAGACACAATAGATTTTTTTATTGTGTCTGCTACCGCTTCACAGGTTCGTTAACACGATTTACCATAAATACATCGCTGTGATTGGCGGAACGCACATTAAACGAGTTTACCGACGCCGATAACAGAGCCGTGCCGCGGTCGCAGATTCCCCGGAATGTGTCTCTTGAAAACATCTGACAGTCGAGTTGTCCACTTACACTTCAACTCTCTCAGCTCAACCTTGTTTGTGGGGGTCCACCAACCCGCACTAGGCCTGCGTGGTGGACTAGGCCTAAAACCCTTCCTTTTTTGGAAGGAGACCCGTGCCCCAGCAGTGGGGATGTGATGAGTCGTGATTACAGTGATGAGTGTCTTATAAAAGTGCCTTTTTACCAACCCTACAAAACTCTAACCACAACTCCCAACCGCAGGTGATGCGCTCCCACGGCTGCTTCCAGCTGGTGTTCTCCTCCTCCTGCACGGTGTACGGGGAGCCCGAGCGTCTGCCCATCACCGAGGAGCACCCGACGGGGAAGATAACGAATGTGTATGGACGGACCAAGTACTTCATAGAGGAGATGCTGAAGGACTTGAGTGTGGCTGATGAGGTAGGTTGTGAATACCTAATAGTAGGTACACTCACGAGCCAGAGTTTCAGTGAACAGCAATGGCAAGTGGAACTTTTTCATTGCTCGCGAGTGCACTGGTGGAAATTTAATAAATTGTGGGCGGTGAAAAACGGCCTTACTCCCTGGCCACAGCCAGTATTGCGGCGCGGCGAGCGGCGCGGCTAGCGGTGAGCGCCGAAAACAAACGCTAGACAACGTACGAAGTATGCCACAGCTAGCCGCGGCGCGAAATGCGGCGCGGCTAGCGGCGCGGGTTGACTGGCGCGGTGCGCGGCGGCGGCGGGCGGCGCGGTGTGCGAGCGAAACGGGAACACCCAAATATTCCGAAAAACTTTTTTCCGAATTTGATAACCCCGAATATGTAATTTACGAAATATTGCAATACCGATTTTTTTAAATACCGAATTATAATAATCACGAAAATTATAATTTCGAATATTATAATCACGAATATTGTTATTACGATTGTTAAATATCCGAATGTTAAAAAATACGATTACTTTAATATACGAAAAATAAAATACCGATTTATTATAATCACGAAAAAGTCAAATCCCGATCGGAAATATGATAATTCGTGATTTTGACAAATAAACATAAATGTCTTTAAAACTTTAGAACCAAAACCAAAAGATAGGTGCGACGACGAGCAAAGCGAGGAGGAGCGTGTTAGGTGCACATAGATATCGAAAAACAAAGCGGAGCGCAGCGAAGCGGAGCGGAGCGTTTCAAATATAGAGCAAAACAATGGCTAGGATTTTTATGGTGTTTAAACTTAAAAACCTTAGGACCTAAACCTAAAGATAGGTGCGACGACGAGCAAAGCGAGGAGGAGCGTGTTAGGTGCACATAGATATCGAAAAACAAAGCGGAGCGCAGCGAAGCGGAGCGGAGCGTTTCACATAATATAGCTTATAAAATATTGTTTTTATACGCATTATGCTGCATTATTCATATAACCATTTCTTGTTAACTAAGAAACATTCGGGAATTTGTATTTTCGGAATATTAAAATTTCGGGATTCGTAATTTTAACAATTCGATATAATAAAAAATCGTACATTTGAAACATCGAAATAATAATATTCGGAAAATTGACTTTCGTCATTTTAATAAATGTGTTGTTTGAAATTTCGTTTATAAACTATTCGTGATTTTCGTTATTCGGAAACTTAAAATTCGGGATTGTGAATTATTCGGAACTATGAAATTCGAAATTTTAAAAATCGTTATTTTCATATTCGTAAAAAAGTAATTCGGAATTATGTAGTGTACCCGAGCGAAACAAATGTAGGGGAAAAGGGGTAGTAACTGGCCACTTAAGCACCTTGGCCACTTTACGTGTGTGCTCCATCTAAATGCATGATCTGATTTAGGTGATTTATATATCGAATGATTCACTAGATCCTGTTGATTGATTTTTTTATCAATTTAACAATCAATAAGAACTATTTATTTAAATATCTTTATTTAAATGAAAAGTATCACTTTTGTGTAGTAACTGGCCGTAAATTTTAGTAACTGGCCCTCTTATTTTGCAGTAACTGGCCACCTAATATAATTAACTAAAATGACAAGTTTTAACCTTATTACATTATAAAAAACCTATTACAATTAATGTGTTATGACGTAGTTAATGTGTTAACACTTAATAATGAGAAATATCTAATATTTCTTAACAAATAAACAGTTCATTATCATCATCACGTCCCCACCTGCTGGGGCACGGGTTTCCTTCCAATGAAGGAAGGATTTTCTAACAAAATTTAATATAAAAACAAAAATACTTCTACAATTCAATACTCCTTCAATGTAATTAGTGTAACAACGTCACAATTCACATATTATTGTGACAAAAAATAAGTTTCTTATCTATAAATCATCACAAATCTTTATTAACAATCATATTGAATTATTTCAATTTATATTAAGTCAAATCCTTAAATCTTAGCCTCTTCTTGAACTAATTTTAAAAGATTGTATAATATACAACTTGCTACATACAACGCACAGACACTGAGAGAGGACGAGAAGATGGTGTAACACGAGGTAGAGCTGGGCAAAAAAATAAGGACATCTTAGGGCTATCGGAGAGCGGTGGTAGCTCAGTCGGGTAAGCGCCCGCTTTTCACGCCAGAGATGCGGGTTCGAACCGGGGTGCTGACATGTACCAATCAGTTCTTTTAACTTAAGTACAATGTATACCATCACTCTTACGGTGAAGGTTAGCATCGTGAGGAAACCTGCATGTCTAGATTTTGCACATCTAGATATGTGAACCCACCAACCCGCAGTGGAATGCCAGCATGGTGGGAAATGGTCCAAGCTTACAAAGACAGTTTAGACCTTGGGGTTATGCACAAAGGTTCCATTCGAGAGAGCCAGGTGCAGGCACTGACACCCCCACACAGAATATAATAGAATAGGGCTATCGAAAATCCTTAGAGAGGGACACGATGACCCTGAAGTCTGGCCACATGCTCTACCATCGGGAGGGTAACCAACTGTCCCAAGGTGGCGTAGGATTTCTTGTCAACAAGATCCTTGTCAACAAGTTAGTGGAGATCAGTAGTGTGTCGAATCGGGTAGCGTACCTTGTACTTAAACTAACCGAGAGGGATTCCTTGAAGGTCGTACAGGTATATGCACCAACCTCGACACACTCTGACACAGAAGTCGAAGCAGTATAGTTACGAAGATATATCTAGGGCTATCAAGTGTACTGCTAAGACCCAATACACCATTGTGATGGGGGACTTCAACGCCAAAGTGGGAGTAAAAGAATGCAAAGAATTGAGGGTAGGACCCCATGGCTTTAGTAGCAGAAATCGGAGAGGGCAAATTCTTGTTGACTTCCTCGTATGAGACAGACCAGAATGGGCTGTACTTGATGAATTGAGAAACATCCCCGGAGGAAGTGAACATGGTCAAGCCCCGATGATGTAGGACGAAAAATTAAATCGACTTCATTATTACTGACAAGCGGCACATATCCAGAGATGCCTCAGTGATTTACACAATATGATTTATACATTTTAAACTGGGAGTGATCACCGACTTCTTGGAGGCACTCTGAATATCAACTTCAAGCTGGAGAGAAGACTGATGAAGCAGGCCCTTCGTCCCACGCTGCACCAAATTGAAGTAAGCATGGCAACACCAGCTTCCAAAGAGAACAACAGAGCCGATTCGAATCGCTGCTAACCACTACGGATATTGACGAGGATACAGTCCAAATAGTGAAGGCTGCTGTGGGCTGGGCCACCATTATCTTGAAGAGATTTTTAGCATATATCCTGAAACATAAAATAGTTCTCAGTAACTGGCCATGTAGTAACTGGCCACTAGAATACCTATGCCAGTTACTACTAAATATTGAACGATTTTTACAAAATTTTTACCACAGAAAATGCTATTTAAAACCAAGGTAATAAGCTGTATTTTAAGTTAATTTACTTGCAAGTAGCAAATTGGGGTAACAGGCATAGGGGGGCCAGTTACTAAAAATACTATAAAACTGAAACCAGTAACTGGCCAAGTCGAAAAATGCAATAAAAAATCAAATTAAGGATTAAATCAGTACAAATTATAATTGCTTAACTCAAAATCTATCGTTCAGAAGCTGGGGACAAAAAATATCGCCTCTCGAAATAATGTCTTCGCTTAACGTTTTCTTAGCGCACAACCATTTTAACAGACGTACTGTCGCCGACTGTCAGAAAATTGCGGGTATTTTGAAGACCAATCCTTCAAGCGGAATGATTGTGAACTAAAATGAACGACAACTTACTAGTGGTTAGTGTCAAGCTGTAACAGATGGCGTGCTGTCATCGTATTTCTTATTTTAGGCGAATAAAAAGCCGTGTGGCCAGTTATTGGGGGTGGCCAATTTCACCAACGTTTACCCTACTAGAGAGTATCGAGGCGGCCACAGCTCAAAGCGGCGCGCGCGGCGGCATCAAGTGGACGGACTAGCCAACGCGCGACCAAAACAAATAATTTTGTTTTTGAGCTGTGGCATACCACCGCAATCCGCACCGCCCGCCGCCCCTCACGCCGCACCTCATCCCGCACCGCTGAAAGCTGTGGCCACGGCCTTGCGACTTAAATAGGTGCTAAATGTGTAGTATGTAGGTATAAATTTCTGTTATTTTATAACCGTCAGTTAGTATTTAAAATGCTAATTAAATTCTTTAGCTAAAGTAAAAATAAACTTATTTTAGTAGTTAAATTATTCTAGTATTTAAAAACCCACCTGTTCGTAGTATAATAAACAGGTTTTCTTTCGCAAATGATTATAAATTTCATGAATGATCTGGAGTTCAAGGTTTAATTTATTAAATTCCTAATAAAATAGGCTAACTTTGACCTTTTCCAATTAAATAACCAATCAGTCGATGATAATGAAAATATAATTGTTAATAATGATAATTAACAAATTAATGTCATTCTGTGTAATCTAACTACATATTACATTTGTGAATATTAATGGGATCTACCCTAACTATTTGTTGTTTTCTTCAAGGGTCTCAAGAGTCTGAACCAATACCACCATAGTACTCGTACCTACCTATTCTTCGTTAATTCAGTTAAAAACTTCGCTTCATTTTCCCATATTTGTCTCTAAACTTTGGTGCCGTAAAATTAAACTTCGTTAAAATAGGGAAATAACTTCATGCTTTCTTGATAATTTAATTAGTAAGTACATAAAATAATCCTTACAAGTAATCATAATATTCTGCTGCCTATAGGTCAAAAGCAAGTTAAATAACTATCGTAATCGAATCGGAAGAAATCACAGCTAATGGAAAATTATGTCCCCTCAGGCTTTCGGTATCCTAATCCAGACCCCATGCACGAATCACCGTTTAAAATCACTGTTTACTCGACGACAAGATGTTTGCGTAATCCCATTTATCAAGCTACGCGTAAGCTTAATTATAATCATAATCTTCCCATAATGAAGAGTCCTGGAGTGGAGACCAAGGGCTATAGTATGGGGCGCATTTAAGACGTGACAAGAGTTTTGCATAGCGCTCACTCACATCGCACAGCCTCAAGAGCGAGCAAGACGGAGAACTTTTGTCACGTCTTAATAGCATCCCGTGCTACAGGGCCAAGTGAAGGCAAATGAACCTTAGTGGGCCCTCGGGCCCACTGGAGCTTCGGTCTTAGGGCTCGAACACATAAACACGATACAACGTCGCGTCGTAGAAATGTCTCCATCCCACTTTCAAGGGTTCAATGGTAGAGAGCGAGAGAGTGGCACGGGGCGATGTCGTATCGTGTTTATTTATGTGTGGGAGACCTTAGACAGTTAACCGGTAGTGGCTGGTTGAAGAAGGCCCAGGACATAGTGTAATTTAATATTTGCGGTGACCAATAAAGATTCTATTCTATTCTATGTCCAGCAGTGAATGAATACCTACGGACTTACGATGATAATAATAACCATGTGTTTCCTATCCCCAGCGCTGGAACATCATCTCGCTCCGCTACTTCAACCCGGTGGGCGCGCACCCGTCCGGCCTCATCGGCGAGGACCCCACCAAGGAGTTCACCAACCTCATGCCCTTCATGGCGCAGGTGGCGCTGGGCAAGAAGCCCGTGCTCACGGTGTTCGGGAACGACTACAACACTCCGGATGGGACGGGTTAGTTGAAAAAAGGGGTGTTATATGGTTAAAGTGTTTGTGTATCAGTCTGTGGTAGCGTAGCTTCCAAAGGGCCGAACCGATTGTCGTTATTTATTTTCAGTCTTAGATAGAGTTTAACGAAAGTGATAACTGTCGAAAGTAATAAACAATATTTGCTCTACAATAACAGGATTATTTTAAAATACCTAAGGTTTGATGGTAGCATATTTTCCGGAGATTTAAGCTTATATTTTCACAAACACTCTCAGTAAAATATAAACTCATATTAAATGCAACATAATGTACTCTATCTAAGCTAAGCTCTCAGTACGCATTTACTGTTGGAAAGGAACTGTTTCCATGAATTTGTACTCCGTTCTATTCATTGCTCTCTCGAGTGGCAGCTTAATCCTTATATCAGCTGGAATACCAGACTTAGTTTGGGAAAATCCGCGGTACAGAAATATTATGAGGGTATACCTACACGTCTGATCTGATCATAAATATGGCCACAGTATTTTTCTTTAACAGTTTGGTGTTTATAATATTATTATGATTGTAGTCGTAGGTAACTACCTAGTTCTTTAGATACCTTTTGCAACCACTTGTTACTATTTACTGTAGCTATGGACGCCGCAAATTGCGTAGCGTGAGCGCAAAACAAGCAAACTGTGAGCACTCGCCATACTATCATCGTCAATCTATCCATCTAAACTGGTACGCTGCTAACTCAGTGGACGGCAAACAGTTTGCCTACTAGGATCGCAACAGTGTACCGATTGGTAATTTGAGCAGCGCCCCTGACGGTAGAGTTAGAAACTAATAAAACGCATACTGACTCCGTGGAACCACCTCTCAAAGAGAGAGATATCAATCTCTGTCTACTCTAACATAAATCTGTTGGTTTGCAGGAGTGAGGGACTACATCCACGTGATGGACCTGGCCAGCGGACACGTCGCCGCGCTCAACTTGCTCAGCGCTAACCATGTTGGACTCAAGGTATATTTCAATACGACCAGTTATTTTTGCATACCACCATAAAGAAAATTTCTATAACTACGTGAAGGTGAACAGCTAGACATATTTTTTATGTATTTAGGGCGCATGAAAGCAACCTAGTCGATCACCTTCCTTACCTCCCTATGTACATAGATTCAGAGCACTCGGGGCAGTGGGCAGTCACTGACGCTATTCTGACTGCCCCAACTTTTCACCACGGTGACAAACCCTAGGCCCTAGCCCATTTGGACGAAGAAGATGAATTTAGTGATTCAACGCACATAACCATAATTAAAATGATCCTTAGTTATTTTTACGCGCATTCATAATTTCAATCAAACTTTAAGGTTTCAAACATTAAAAGCTCACTCCACCCTTCCAGGTATACAACCTGGGCACAGGCAAAGGCGTGTCAGTAAAACAACTAGTGGACGTGTTCGAGCGAGTGACCGGCACGCGCATACCGCTGCAGTACGAGGCGCGGCGGCTGGGGGACATCACCGCCATGTGGGCCGACGCCTCGCTTGCACGGACGGAGCTGGGGTGGACCACTACACGCAGTGTTGAGGAGATGTGTGAGTAGTTGATGTAGATAGTAGGCTAGTGTCAGTGACGCAGCTATCTATACTCTGTCCATCTTATTAATGGTTTTTGACAGTCGAAATCCCATACATATTTGATGACTGCAAACGAAAACCAATTTTACTTACCAGACATAAGCTAACGTCAAAAACCATTAAGATGAACAGAGTATAGTGTCAGTGAAGCAGCTAGCGGCACCCGCATGCCGCTGCAGTACGAGGCGCGCCGGCTGGGGGACATCACCGCCATGTGGGCCGACGCCTCGCTGGCTAGGACGGAGCTGGGGTGGACCACTACACGCAGTGTGGAGGAGATGTGTGAGTCGTTGATGTAGACAGTAGGCTAGTGTCAGTGAAACAGCTAGTGTAAGAGCAGCTAGAGGACGACATCATGACTGTGCAAGCGCAGCTGGAAAACTAATAGATACATTGTTGAGGAGATGTGTGAGTAGTTCATAAATACAGTAGGCAAGAATAAAAAGCTCATATCACCACTAGATAGGAGACCTATTGAGAAGATATGCATTGTGCACCATAGGCATCCACCGACTGACAAACGATTTGACTGGCTTGTCCTGCACAGCGGTGACCAATCCTAGTTTACTCTAGTGTTTTCCACCGATACGCTAAGATCAATAACGCCATCCAGCTGTAATCCTCTTATTTTATATCACCCGTGAAACAACGCGGACTCGTTACCTAATAAAAAAGGCACATAACATTTTTTGATAGGTATAGCTTGGTGAGAATTATAGCTGGAGCCTCCAGGATTACGTAGCATGATGCGATTCCACTGATTGGCTGTCATTGTCAGAGAGTGCTTAGATCACATATTATGTCCACATACTGCAACTAGCATTCGAGCAGTCACTCTATCCGTGCTTACTTTTGTAGTGTAACCCCTGATAGGTATACACGAAGAAAATTATTGGGACCCGTTTCCTAGGGGTTCCGCTCATCTGGCATAATCTTTATTGACCAAAACTCATTTCGCATAACTCGTATGGTCTAAACTTTTTTGGCCGAACCATCACTTTGCCAAGACTTATGTGGCATAAGGCTCGTTTCGTCTAAAACTCTTTAGGCACAATCTTTAAACACCTAAGTTTCGTTTGCTCAAATTTATGTTCGTCTATACTTATGTATAATCTTGTTTCTCCTAATGTTATCTTAATAAATAATATATTAAGTATGTAGTAAATGTACAAATTGTGGTATTTTTCTCCTACATCCCGAAAATCACGATGTTGTATGATCAAAAAATCGAAAGTTAACGACCAATATAATTATTACAAACCCCATGAGATTGAAAGCTAAAAATAGGTGCGACGACGAGCAAAGCGAGGAGGAGCGTGTTAGGTGCACATGTTCATCAAAACCAAAGCGGAGCGCAGCGAAGCGGAGCGGAGCGTTTTGCAAACAGCGGAAACAATACAAGGCACCAGTTTGCGCTATGTAGGGAGACGCTCCGTCAAAGTTAAAGCCAAACGAATATTATTACTTTGTATAAACCTATGCCATAGCATTATTAGGCTATTCAAGATTTGGCCATACCATTATTAGGCTAAACAATGTTATGCGAAATAACTTTTTACTAAACGAGATTTATGCCATACGATTTTCGGCGTAACGAGACTTTGACCAAACGTTACTATGCAATACGAGATTAGGCAAATAAATCTTATGCCAAAAAAGGTAGAACCGTTTCCTAGACTTCTCACCACCAGCTTCCTTAGTATCATAAAGTAAAATAAATTGACGTAATGTATGTATGTTGCAGGCACTGACTTCTGGAGATGGCAGACCATGAACCCCGATGGCTATGTCAAGAAGAACAAAACCAGTGTTATTGTAAACGGCAAAAGTTAATTTCTTTGAAAGAAATCATATTATTTTAATTAGATTTTAATTTTATATTACGAAATAAATATAATTAACTTTTTTATGATCTGTGTTTTTAAATACTGTACCATACTTAACATAATTATTCAGTTCATAGAACTAGTTGCCAGTTTACAAGAGGCTTTTAACTTTTTTTTTGTGGTAGCACACTGAGTCCAGACTCACATGTTTCTGTGCCATTTCTGAAGTGATACATCAGGATTTATCGCCTTAAAGCCTTTATAAGTTCTATGTGATTCTTTATAATTATCTTCAATGTAACCTGTTTTTAACTGGTTACTATTTATCATGGCTGGCTATTAGTTTCGCCATTAGCTTTTCTTAGGTGTGTTTTTAATTTAATAAAAAAAGTTTTCATCAGCTTACTGCCTCATATATTGATAAATGTTGCCATTTTAATGGTTCAAACCCAACACTTGTGGTGTTTGGAAGGAGGTATCTTGCAAATAACTCCAATGTTTGAGGGTTCTCCTTCTTCAAGCATTGTGAAAGTAAATCTGAAAAATCAATGATAATAGAGTTAGCTACATAAGAATTATTGTACTTCAAATATAATATCTTATTACTTTCTGAAGCTCTTATGAAGTGTTAAAACTATTTCAGTTGATGCTGGTTATGGGTTGGTCAACCCAGGCTAACCTTAGCAAGTTAAATGTATGCATCATTCTATTTCTTTAATAATTATAGTTGGGTTGGATTTTGGACAAAATTATGATATTTTGTTGGATCAATAGTAAGTTTTGTAGCCCATATTTTAAATACCAAGTTGCATGATTTATAGGTACTGTTAAGATTAATTAAGAAAAAGACAAGTCCTTACCTACAATAGGTGGCTTATGAGAATGTAAGGCACTGGGCACACTAACAATCAGCTGTTTCATAGGCACTTCAACATCTCCAACTTTTCCTATCAAAATTCTCTCATAAGGTTGTTTTTGACTGCCAGCACCGAAGTCGCAAAGAGGCTGCATATCATTGGTTACTTTCAGCCAGTACCATGTAGTTACATACTCGACACCCCATGCAGGGAATATAATGTCTTTTAGTGCAGATATGTTGCTTGGAGAGTTGGTACACCACACTGCTATGAGGCAGTTGGTTTTTACCAGATCCTTCACTGAAATAGATGCTATATCCTCATTGTACATCATAGAATAACTGGAAAAAGAAAAAGGTGACAAATTAATAAGTATAGTATAAACTTTTAACCATTAGTTTTTCTTGTTAATGAACAACATTTACCTTAGCTTGTCATTAGAAGCTTTCAATCTCCGAATGTACTTATTCCACCATGGTGGGTCTGCCACCACAAAATCAAACTTATTGCCCAGCAGTTTCTTGCATTGTTCCTTAACACATCCAACATGGAACCTAAAACAAATTATTAAAATCTTATTAAGCTCAATAGTATAAGGTCAACTTATTTACTTGTATATGTATGTCATGTCATAGTAATGGTATACAATAATATGACTTAAAACATTTTATCAGAAAGACAGTAAATAATAAAATGAAAATTAACCTGGAATGCTGTGGTAGCAAAAATTTATTTCCTTTAATTTCACATTTCAGAGGATGGTCTGAATTATTTCCACCACTGATACCAGTATGGTCAAATATACTCGACTCAAATAGGTTGGTAGCCAGATCTCGCACTTCACATGCAGAGCTTATATTTAGGGTATCCAATGGACTTTTCCTTTTAATAATATCCTCAGGCAAATCTTGCATAAATCTAGTAAATGTTTCTTTAACTTCCATTGTCTGCAATATTAATTAAAAGTAAATTAGAACACTGAGACCTCTTATGATTGGAATAACATAACAGAGTCTAACATCTAACAATGTTGTAAGGTAAGGTTATAGTTAAAGGTATGTTAAACATACTTCTATAAGTAGAGGACAGCTCCCGCTAGCCCTTTTTCGCTTTCTATTTACGTCCTTGTCTTTAGATCTGATAATGCGAAACAAATTCGGTCGTAGTTGAAAGGAAACATGACCATCTTCACACGTAACTTTTGAGTACACTTTTGTTATAAAGTTATTATGATCTATTAAACAACCATATTTGTTTTTGATTAAGAGACTCATGCTTTTCTCTTTAACAATAAAAATATAGGTTTTTAAATGTATAAGAGAACAGTTTTTATTTTTAGTTTCAGTTTCATTCGTAACTAAAATTCAAAACAATAACAAAACATAAAAAAAACGTACTGTCAGTGTCAAGCTGACAAATCTGTAGACTGTCATTTTGAATTTATTTTTGATCTGTTAACAAAGGCATAGACAAATATAAGGTCCGACGCGCACCTGCGATAGCGACAGCATTCTCGTTAGGCTGATACCGCTGGTACCCCACTTGGCTATTTTAACAAATACGATACGAATAGTGAAGTGCGGTGCCAGCAATATTATATTCCTGGGATACATTGGGCAGCATGACAGCAGCATCAACATCTTGGATATTTTCAATTTTTCAAACCTTTGCGCGAACATAGCGTACCTAGATTTTGCTAAGACTTTTTATGATTGTCAGTTATTTTCTTACATTTACATACGTTTTAAAAATAAAATACCGATTGATAATGGCTTTTTAACGGATTTGTCCTAATAAATATAATAGTTCCATAACTTCCGTTTTCAGGACTTTATAGTTTTACTGTGGGTCTGTGAATTTTATCTATGTCATTAATGTCAATGTGACATTTGCAGACTTTAATTGTCAATGTCAATTGTGCTTAAATTTGTGTTGAGTTGTGTTTTGTGTTTATTTTATGATTTAAATCGAAATAATAACAGAAATGTTCATAATATTGGGACGGTTTTAACTTTAAACGAAGTACCAAGGTATCGGATTGTTCGTACAGTTTTTCGTGATAAATATCTCACAGCATTTCTATTTGGCTGACTTTATGATGACCCACATTGAAAAAGGTAATCTTTTTATAATTATTTTTACGGTTCGTTTGATTGTGTGCTTAAAAGCAAGAATTAAAGTTTGTCCGGTCTTGTTACACAATATACAAGACTATGTCCTATCACTGCAATATTTTAACAAATAAGCATAAAAAATATCACCCAAATCAATGAAGAAATTGAACATTATTTTGATCAAAATATATTTTATGAATCGGAAATGAAAAAAATAGGTGTGATTCTGTTAAGAAAAATCATGCTAAGAATAATTTGGAAGTTTTAGTATTTTATTTTAAATATTTAGTATAAGTTTGGATACAATCTAAAATTCTAAATTAACTATTAAATTTTAACAATATAATAAGTAATCCAGATAATTATATCCAGTAGTGAAAAAGAGTGTTATAAACTCACAACTTTTTGACCATTAAATAATATTTAATTATACAACTACCACTTAAAATGATCTACTACTTAAAATGATATTTTGTGCATTTTGACCTTCTTCAACTGATATGACATGATCATCATCATACCATTGTGAAAAACTGTAGTTCAGCTCTAATGTTTTTAACAGACATGCTAAGAAGAAGATCAACATAGGTTGAAAAACATACATACAGAAAAATTGAAAACCTCCTCCATTTTTCGAAGTTGATTAAAAAGATAGCACAAACATATTCATTTCTGTATAATCAAATTGTTTTTTTTTTTTAAATATTAAACCATTTTTTTCCTTACCACTATTATTATTATTAAAATAAATCTAGAAAACAGATCAAGAGACAAAAAAAAAATAGAAAAAAGAGTTGGTTATGCCATGTGAACATTTTCATGTGTTGTTAGAACAATAACAACAACATTAATAAATAAATAAATAAATATGTGGGGACATCTCACACACGGCCATCCGACCCCAAGCTAGGCAGAACCTGTGTTATGGGTGTCGGACAGCTGATATATCTACACAAATACATAGATAGATAGATACTAAATATAAATATCATCACCCAAGACCCGAGAACAAACATCTGTGTTTAAACAAATATCTGCCCCAGCCGGGAATCGAACCCGGGACCTTCGGCTCAGTAGTCAGGGTCACTAACCACTACGCCATTCGGTCGTCGATCGGTCACATTACTACCTAGCTGTCGCCTGCAAGCTCTGTTTCACCTTTAAAGTTTTCTCGTGGGAATTCCAGGCTAACTTGCATATATTTTAATCCAGGGTGTCAGTCCTACATACTAATTCCCATCAAAATTTATTCAGCCGTTTACCCATGCAAGAGTAAGGATTACATATATAAACTCTTCCTATTAATTAGTACCTACATTGTACCCTATCTCTGTCACTTTAAGTCTATCCATACAAAGGTTACCTGGAAAAGATCACTATTTAAGCGATAAGTACCACCTTTTATACCCTAAGTAAGTTGCAATATAAAATTGGTTGCTTTTCTATCTATCAAAAGTCAAAATTTTGATTGGGTAATAGTAATAATGCACCTAAGCAACAGGCCCTTCAACAAACGTTATAATATACTTGTACCAGTACTGTGCAGGCAGGACCTACAGAATAATTATGAAGGTAACATTGCATAAAAAAAAATAAGCACGTAATACTTCTGAATTCCTAAAAATATGGTAAAATATACCTACCTAGGTATTTATAAAAAAACTTCAACCAACAAAATATTATTCATCTCAAAATCGACCATCGAGAATTCTATAGTTACCTATATATTATGTAGGTATTTACATTTACTTAGTAAGTGTACACTCGCTAAATAGGTGCCAAGGATCTTCCATTACCGTCAGTAATGCAATCAATCAAGAATACGGGCACAATTTCATTGACGGAGGCATGGACCGGTCGCAGTGGGGATCGCAACCTATATTGATTAAGGGTGGCGCTGCGCGAGTGTGCGTGAGCCCACCCCTCACACGGACAGGGGCTGTGTGTGTGTGCGTGCGGCGCCGAGCCCATGTGCCACAGCCGGGGCGTACTGCGGCCGCGACGTACCACCGGCTACAATAAACACGCTAGTACCGAAACCTAAATCAATAATATCGCTAACCACATCACCTTATTCGCAAACCGTGGTTAGGGAGAGCTAGAACACTGGCCCCGGCGGAAAACCGCCCGCCGCTACTCGACAGCCGGACGCGAAAATCAATAAATCTCGTGAAACCTAAATGTTGCATTTACGCTACTACCCAGTGCCATACTATCCGAGATACCGTGTCAGTGAATGCGACTGTGTACAATCTTTTCAGTGCTAACGAACGCAACGTAGTACTAACCCGTCCCGATGTTCAATCACAAGTTACCGACTGATTTTCCAATGCAAACCCTCCGTAAGAAAACTAGCCCTTGCAAATGTGAGTGCGATACGTGTTTAGTCTAAGCTTTTTTCCTTACTCTATATTTCCTACGGAACTGTTATGCTAGACGTAAACTTCTGATTCACTTGACCGCTTTGTATTATAATTTGGCGTATTTCTGTTTGTGCATGCCGTCGGCTGTCCCACTGATCCTTGTTGACTCACTTGCTAGTTATACTTAGTGATAGTGACTCCCGGTGTTTTGAACAGTGTCCGGGGCGGCGCCGGTGCGGGGACGTTTTAGCTAACACTTTTATTAAGCGGTCAATATGCAGGTGTGTCATTTCCAACACCTTTTGCGGCAGTTCGGTGAGTACTGTGTGGCGCGGTGCTGATGATGAGTGGATGTTACATGTCCCTGTTGCTTTCTGCCCAGCAGCTGAGTGAAACGAGTGATCTCTTTTGGATGACCCTTAATAATGTACTAATAGCTTAATTGGTTTTCGCTCTTCATTCAATGGGTTAAAGTTCAAAACAACCTTGGATCCATACTCCCATCCCATGCCCTTATTAACACTGAGGGTTAACACTGAGATCGAAGTCCTATTCTGAATAGCAAAATCACATTGAGGCTGGCGCTAATGCCACATTATCTGAAATTAAGTCTAAGGGTGTGAGTGATTTATTAACTCCAGCCGGCTATTAAGAATTTCAACAGTTCCAATTAGAATATTTGTGCTGCTATTAGAGTCGGCCTCAATGCTTTTTTATTTTATGTCCGTAAGATTCTCATTACACTCAGTTGTCTGGTGGTAGCCCTAGCATGCTGGCACTGCCTGTTGTCAGAGAACACAATTGCTTCAGAGCTTGTAGGTCTTCGAGGGCGCAATTAGGTAATTACCAACGAATCATGTGTTGAAGAATATCACATATCCAATAGGGGTGTCTGACTAATTCAGCTTCAGCATTCACTTTTAACACACTGTGTAGCTTTACTTAATTCTAATTGTTATGGATATAAAATACACATTACAAATTAAACATACCATTTTTTATGGAAATAAACATTATTCTTATTCTTATAGCTAGGTATCTCTACAAATAAGAACATGATGTGGTGCACTTTGGCTGATGACGATTGGTATGGTAGTACCTATATGTAGAGTTTAGGTCCTTAATTTCATAAATTATTCGGCACCCTCACATTGTACCTATACTTTTTAAACATTCTCATTATCATTTTATTGCTAGGTAAGTATATGATGTTCAGAAGAACATAAAATATTTATTTAATGATATCTTCCGCTTTACACTTCCACTATTATCACGTTATCAGTCGGAGACATGACATGAACTCGACAAGATATTTCTAATTTAATGTTTCTTCAGAAATGTTTGAACATCGTTGTGTGTCTAGTGACCAGACATGTTTACGCGAAATAAAGGTGACTTGTTTAAAAGTAAGCCATACCTATAATATATCCAAATGCCTAACTAAATAAATAATAATTAATTACGGATGAAGAAATATTGTATAAGTAACTAGCAGTTCCCGCGCGCTTCGCTTCGCCTTAAAAAGTTTTCCCGTGGGAATTCCGGGATAAAAAGTAGCCTATGTTCTTTCCCAGGGTCTAGAGTCTAGACCGTATGTATACCAAATTTCATTCAAATCCGTTCAGTAGTTTTGGCGTGAAAGAGTAACAGACAGACAGACAGACAGACACAGTTACTTTCGCATTTATAATATTAGTTAGGATTACTATACTACCTATAATATACATAACAATTATATTGACTATCTAGACTTCTAGAGCGAGTGTGTTTAAAATTAAGAATATTTCCTCTGCTATAGCTGTTAGCTCTTTAGCTCTTATACCTAGAAATTATAATGTCTATAGGAGAATTTATAGGATATCCTCAGGTAATGATCCCGATCCCCTGACTAACGCGTGCTTCTAAATTTAAAAACAGGAAATTCAATTTAACCGGCCATGCGGCTGTAAACAGGGAACTAAATAGGACAGGTCACATTTATATTTTGCAGTCAGTTGTGTGTGTGCAAGCGCAGTGACAGTGATAATGGTAGTTGTGAAAATGAGCCCGAAAGACTTAAAAAGTTTACTGAGCAAAGGTTACGAATATACGCCACATATTATCAGCTTTTTTGTTTTTTTTTTGTGCTGAGTTGAGTTTGAGTGTAGTGCTCTTCACATTGGCTTTTCTTAATCACTTCAGTTTTTCTGTGCTGTGCTTTTCGTAGGTTTGATTTATCTTTTCTACTAATATTCTTTAAACTCTTTCCCTATCGGTTTTGTTCACCTAACCTTCTTTTACTTACCCAACAACTGATCGAACCAAACATTTCACCCACCCATAATTTGGCTCAAAAGCTCAAAACAATAACTCGCAACCCTATGACCATAGACAAGAACGAGCCGGGGCGGTTTCTCGGCGAAGGCGTGTCGTTTCGCGCCAAGTTGATAGGCGTGCTCGAGGTGCCGGAAGCACGTGGCGACCGGATGTGCCAGGAGGCGCTGGCGGATCTCAAGATGGCGATCCGGGCGGCGGGCGAACACAAGCAGAGGATACAAGTCCATGTGGCTATTGATGGACTGAGGCTGCGGGATGATAAGACTGGGGTATGTTATGTTGTGTATTTAGTTGGACTGTTTTCGTAAACTATATAGGATGGAGGATTTACATATAAATCATCTACTACCTACCAATTTGTTTTATCTTAAACGCGTGCTGGCGTCTAGTGTCTGGCCATGAAATAAGAAATTAGCACATCTTGAATACTGATTCGTTACAATTCTAAATTATTATTGGTAACCTTGACCGTTCGCAGATTTATTAAATTAATTTAAGAACACGCAAATCTTTAATATACCTAACTATATGTATTACATTAATAAACACAGCTTGTAAAAAAAAACTAAATATGCTTAGTTAATTGCTAGTTTTACAACTGAGAACGCCTATCTAACAAAATAAGTTACTTAATTTCGATGTTACTAAAATATAAACAGAATAGAGAAACCCTAGACATTGACCTTTGATGTCCTTGTCCGATGTTTATTGCAATGCAAATGAAGTCGATTGGTTCAAATCAACAAATGCAGTTATTCTACATTTCATTTCAAGCGCCCTATACAATGTATTGCGTCAATTGAAGAAATAGTCAAGTATAATACCTATAGCAATAAATGTAGAGTCTATCTCAGCTACTATGATCCACCAACCTAATCGCTTGACAACATACGTGAGGCGCTCCTTGGGGCCTACGTCCAGCAGTGGACCGTTACGAGCTGCTGATGATGATGATGATGATGATGATGATGATGATGAAGTTCACCTCAATGTCATCTAGGTTCATACAAATTATCACAGTCCACTGCCTAAAATAATTATCTATATCCCAAAGCTACCGTACCACCACTGACACGTAAGAAAATAACAATCCATGAGCAGCGTCGCTCGCCAGTCAAACATCCGTCAGATCCATACAAGTTACATCATATTTGTCAAGCAAGCGAGACTACTAGGATTGTCGATTGCTAATGTGCGTTCGTGGTAAGTCTAAAGCATTCCTCACCCATACCTTAATATATGCAATAACTATCTCACGATATATTTTCTCCCCAGGACTCGCTATACCACCATCCAGTGCACAAGATCTCGTTCATAGCCCAAGACATGACGGACTCCAGAGCATTCGGATACATATTCGGCTCTCCAGACACCGGCCACCGGTTCTTCGGCATTAAGACTGATAAAGCTGCTAGTCAAGTAAGTGTTGAGTTATTAAACATAGTAATATCAGGGTAACATTGAGACAACATTGAGAGGGTAACATCCTTAATAGGCACCTTGGGTAGTCAGTGGCTGACGCTAATCTGTCAGGCTAAAACACGGTGACAAAACCATGAACAAGCTCTAGTGTTGTCATCTACATCTAAGAAGAGTAACAGTCGAACTAGAGGTACATAAACAAATATGAACCCTTGGTTTCAGCATAGAGTTAAATGGACGGAAATTGTCTGTAACATAACAATTATTAACTGTAAGTACTTTTTTACCGACACCACCGAAAGAGGTCAATGTCACCGCATTCATCTCAGTTATTTGTGTGTGGGTGGTATGTTGCTTGATACACGTATGATATGTAGGAGAATTTAAGAAATCACTTACTTAAGTACTTACTTAAATCGATACTTTATACGTCGACTAGCCTTTATTAAAAAGATACTCAAATCAAGTGGGTACTTACTCTAAATTTCCTATTCGAATTGTCATGATTGAATACTCTATATCGATTGGTGAAGTGTGAGTGGGCCGTCCTGATTAACTCCTGAGATTCCTTCTGACGTCAATAGGCTTTGTATAAACGGAATTTCAAAACTTTCACTAAGACGAGTCGAAACTTTCCTTGAGATATTTTTGTTTCGCTCTAATTAACTTGCCACTTTCCTTTACTTTACCTTGTTATTGTTTCAATACCTACCTTATAGGTAAATTACGTTCGTTGTTATACAGGGTGTTGCAATAGTGGTATAGAGACCTAATAGGGTAACTCAGGGGTTAATTTTGGAGTCACCTCCTTTCAACTTACTCTAAGACCTTCAAGATCTTGTAGAGCAGTGGGTATATAGGTATCTACACAATACATATTATTCGCAACTTCTTATCCAACTCTTGCGTCAAAGAAGATCAAACCAGCATACATGTACTCTCATAACATTAGTACACTTTAAGATACGGACACTCCAACATAACCTGACCTCTCCGCTTCCAGGTAGTGATAGCGATGCGGGACCTCTTCCAAGTGGTGTTCGAGCTGAAGAAGAAAGAGATAGAGCTGGCCAAGCAGCAGCTGGAGGGCAAGACGGTGACAAGTGGTGTCAGCCGGCACGCGCCCTCCGCGCCCAGCGAAACTAAGTCTAAGGTCAGTGGTGTAAGAATTGTTATTGTCTGGAATGTAGAAATGCGAAAATTAAATTAAAAAAGAACAGATAAAGAAACAAAATAAAAAAGGCGACTGTTACATAAGTAAGAGCGGGGTATTGATAGACATACAAATAGGGCATGAGTCCGTTGATATGTTATTCTTCTTTCTTTATTATCTGCCCGTGTTATACCTTGGTCCTTGAAACGTATTGTTTTACACCTTAATCACACTGCCATAAAGTCGTAGAAGAGACTCGTAAAATTAATTTATCACAGGCTTTAGACGTTTTTATGAGTGCATAATTAATGGTTTTTATTTAATTACACAATACATTGGTTATTGATCCTGATGTTGCAGTAATTTGTCTGCACACTACACGAGACAATTCCGTGCTAAAGTATGAATGTTAAGTATACGTACGGTGGCCTGCGCCTAAAAGTATACAGGCAGAGTTTCAAAATAGCGATCCCTGATGATGAAGGGACCAGCTACATCTGTTATAAATCCGGGGACGTGTTGTGTGTGATGTGTGTCGCAGTGGTATTTATGTGGATGTGCTTGAGCAGCATGTGAGCTTGAGATCGCTATTTTAAAAACTCCTCCTGTATACTTTTAGGCGCAGGCCACCGTACATACATAATAATATTTTTTCAAATAGGCAACTTCGTGTTTTGCATTCCATTCTTAAACAAACACGTAAAGTCAATGTCTATTGTTATTGTTACTACAGTCATACAATGAATATCGTATTGGTAATCACTTTTCATTTCTGGTATGACGGTAGTACCTACTTCCTTCCAATGACATAGGTACTTATTCATTTAAAAAATACTTATTTGTTCAAAATTTTTGGCATACATTTTAAATATACAACATATATGTAGTTAAATATAAATGTAATAGTATGATGAAAAATATTTGTTAAGGACAAACAGTGGTAATCGTATTATAAAATTATGAAAATCATTATCATATTATATAGTACTATTAGTACTACACAGATTAAAGTATTGGTATAGTAAGTTAGTAATTTATCATCAATTACAATTTCTTCATATTAATTATGTAATACGTAACTATGTGTTTGTCAATTAAATAATTATTTCCAATGATCGCAGATCACTATCCAATGACAATACACAGGTGATTCATATCTATTACAGTAATGTGTTTTGTAATAACTTGACGATATGACACTAAACAATCTGCCCTTTCTTGTATGTACTGGTCACTGGTCAGTTCAAAAGCGCAAATTGCATAGAACACATCTGCACTTTTTTCAAAAGAAATCATAATAAGTTTTAAGATTTGTTTATTGTGTGGTATATAATGCCAATAGTCACATTGTTTTCTGCTTACAAAAAAGTGCCGTGGCGGGTTAGTGTTGCTATTTAGTTAATCAAAATTTACGTAATATTTAATTTTAAAATCATGCCGACTGTTTGGGTTAAGATTAAAAGTTTTTGGAAACAACGGCGCCGCATGTTTTTTCGGCATTACGAGAGCGAGGAAGGTCTAAGAATACGGCTCACAGTATGTAATGCAATATTGAGATGCACACTGAAGTAGTTCACTTACTTACCACATTTTTTTAACTTTTTGCTAATATGCACCAAAATTTACAGTACTTTATCTGTCATGTTTCACATACATGTGTACATAATAATGTGAGGACATAAGACGGTGGTTCATATTATGTCATAGAGAATTTGTATTCTGAAACCTAAGCAGATATAGTATAGTCTATTTTCAATGTTTCACTATGTGCACTAACAGAACTTAAAACTATTGTTTATCCTACCAACAAAGTCTACATGTATACCTATAACACATAGTTACTTCCAATAAAACAATTCAATATTCTGCTAAGCATGTCGGTGACAAACAATAGAACACGACTAGGGTCACTGTAGTGAAAGGAATAAGCCAATCAGAATAGCTTTATTCACTGACTTCCTAGGATGCGCCAAAAGTATATAAAGTTCAATTAAAACGTCACTCGAGTAGGCTCCTTTTGTACACACACAAATTCATTTAGGTACCTATTCCTTTTCCCCGCAAGTAACTATGAACAGTGGGCGAGTTCATTTCCTCTACCTCTACACCCACTCACCATCCTATTCCCCACAGGCACTGTCAACAGTGGGCGAGTCCATTTCCACATCGGCGGCCCCCGAGAGCGCGGAGGGGGGCGTGGCCGAGCTGGTGGACCTGGAGCAGGAGCTGAGCTCGCTGCGGCGCGGCCTCACGCAGGTGGAGGGCCTCACGCCGCCCGCCGACCCGTTCGGGGACTCCTTCATTGTGCCGGGCTCTAGTGGCGCACAGGTTGGTGTTTTGTTTATATTAGGCGAGTCCATTTTTGCCACGTCGAACTTTCCAGAAAGCGCGGTATAATGGGCGAGTCCATTTCCACATCGATAGTTCCAGAAAGTGCGGACGGGTTTAATTGCACATTGGGCGAGTCCATTTCCACGTTGAAGGTTCCAAAAAGCGCAGATGGGTTTAATTACACATGGGGCGAGTCCATTTCCACATTGAAGATTCCTGAACGGGTTAATTGTACAATGGGCGAGTCCATTTCCACATCGGCGGCTCCCGAGAGCGCGGAGGGGGGCGTGGCCGAGCTGGTGGACCTGGAGCAGGAGCTGAGCTCGCTGCGGCGCGGCCTCACGCAGGTGGAGGGCCTCACGCCGCCCGCCGACCCGTTCGGGGACTCCTTCATTGTGCCGGGCTCGAGTGGCGCTCAGGTTTGTGTTTTGTTTATATTGTTTTAATTACACAAAGGTACTATTTCCTCCATGTCGAACGACGTTCCAGAAAGCTCGGAGGGGTTTAATTGCACAATGGGCCAGTCCATTACTGACCCGTTCGGGGACTCCTTCATTGTGCCGGGCTCGAGCGGCGCGCAGGTTTGTGTTTTGTTATTTTAGTTGCACATGAAAGACGATGAAAGTGTTTATTATGTACCTAAGTCTGCCAGCACATAGCCTCAAAACAGTCATTCTACATTGTAGTACTTTGGCATATACGATTCTGCGCAGATTTTCTCGGTAGGAAGCCAAAAATCTGGCTTCAAATTGTTTTATGTTTTGTTATGTCGATTACATTAAAAGTTTGTTTGAAATTTTATGATATCGAGAGTATTCCTAAACCTGTTTCATCTTACCCATCAATTACGGTGCATTTATGTGTAAATATAAAGGTTGTTATCGTATTAGGATATTTCTTTCATAAACATTACTCATTTAACTATCCCTTCAAATTTGTTCTAATCAAATAACTCAAAACCCATTCCATATCTTTCCAGCGCGGCCTGCTACCCCCACCTCCATCAGGCTCATCAACCCGCGGGCGCAGCACCCCGGCCGCCTCCACTTCCACCCGAGCCATCTTCAGCCCCAACAAGACGGCTCTACCCTTCGACCTGACGACGGTGGCCGCGGACTTCGAGCCCGTCGTACCCAGTGCCGCTACGGTTGTGGAGGCTGTGGAGCCGCCGGTAGGGTTGTGTTACTGTTTGTGTTACTGTTTGTGTTTTGTTTAAACTGGGTGTTGTTATAGTGGTGTAGTAAGTCGGAAGGATTAGAGAGGAGTATGTAGAGCTGTTACCGCCAACGACCAGTAGGGGAGAGGCACAATTGGTTTAGTCATACTCTTTCCGCTCACCATACCACTTTTGCAACACCCTATAGTTTATTTATAAATAGCATTCAACAAAAGGTCGTAGTGAGGCATGATTTCAACAAATCCTGACACTCTAAAATACAAAGGGGTTATAACGCCTTCATTTGACCTTTTATCCAACGCTATTTGAAATTAAGTACCTTTAGTCCCGTTTACCAACTGATTAGTGTAGGTGGCAAGTAGAAATTATTTATATTGTAACCATTGTAGGGTATGTATGATAGTTAAATTGCAAATACATATTACAAAATATGAGCAGTAATATACGTTTACTTGCCACAAATACTAGCCAACGTGTAAGGGGATTTATGTGTTATCTTAGTTTGTTTATTGTAATAGATAGCTAATTTAAGAATTTAAACCTTTCGAAATTGTGATACTGATACTATCTAACGCAATATTACGTAATAATATGTATTATAATTTGTTAATTTGCATTTCTTATAATATGTAGCTGTATTATTACAATAAGCAATGATTTATTTTGAACCCTTACCAACCGGTGCCTTTAACTCCCTTCTATGTTCTAGATTGTGTTCCTACCTTGTTACACTTGATGTTCGCTTTTAAATACGTAGAAACTTGCATGTACCTTAAATGTCGCGAAAGTTACTGCGTAGTCACGGTTAGAAAAAACAATATCATTGAACCATCCCTCCACTTTCTCATTAACATGGATCATTCGCCTTTTGAATTGAGCATTTGTAGGTATTTATCATTGTTAATTCTCACCCAATCGTAACCATTGCTTGATCTAATACCTAGATTATTTGGTGTTCTGTAGCATACAACGCTTCAACATAAACTAAATTGTACCATAAAATATTGAGATCCAATTGAAATACATGTGCCTTTATTGATTATTGGTGGCATCATCCATATAATTTAATTTACGTTCACACGATTCCATTGTACCTTGTATCTACATGGGTAGATAAATTACATTCGCGAGCAATTAAAAAGTTCCAGTGACATAGCAACTTATCTAGGGGGTTGAACGTTTTCATTGCTCGCGATTGTATTATTAATACATAGTTATGATATAGATTTAGATACCACATCTGCATATATAAATGGTTTCAAGTAATATCTAGATGTCAATACATCGTCAGCATTATTTGCTTGAAAAATCTTCTCCATTACATTACAATCTAAAAGATAAAAAAAGCCATTATATAACCCACACTTTCAAAGATCGTAATGACTAACACAGTAGTATGCGGAAGCACAGTGTGCGGCGCCGCACAACAAAAATTCCTTCTTGTAATAAAAAAAAATGCCAGTTGATTGTCAAACTTATAAAGCACACTCTTTGGTGGCGCCATATCGCACAGTGTGCTCCCGTACTTCCAAAGTGCTCATTTCAAAAGTCGCCAGTCACCTCCCACTCTCTAACCGTGCCCACGCAAGTGTCAGTGTTGCAATTCGATAGTGAATTGTAATACCTTTTGCAGGTGGACGCGCGCGCCGGCTTCGACGTATTTACGGACCTCGACCCGCTCGGCACCGGCCGCAGTAAACCTTACGTTGACAAAAAACTATTCTTTCAGGAGCTCAAAAACCCACCCAAGAAACAGCTCAAAGACCTAGTACACACGACTAACTCCCCGCTCCTAGCGGACGTGGCGACCGAGAAGGCCGACTATAGCGCGACGCTCACTTCTCTCTCACGGCAATCGGGCGGGACCGTGACTATCGCTAAGCCGAGCTCGATGTATTCGGGGGGTTTTTTCTCGTCGGATCCGTTCGCCGAAACGGATCCGTTCGACGCGGCCGATCCGTTTTCGGACTCGTTCAAGGACGACCCGTTTATGAACCTGCCGGAGTTTCCGAAGCCTGTAACGGTGTTGCCTGATAAGGCTAAACTGCGGGACATGGCGATAGACAGGCTTGAGGAGCGGCGGTTGGAGTCGGTGGCTAAGAACGTGTTCAACGGGCCGCTGCAGGTGAGCCTGCCGCCCGAGCCCGCGCCCAAGTCGCCGCGCCTGCAGCGACAGGTGAATATTGAATATTTGTAAATTCATTCATTCAGTATTTTTGTGTTTAGTTAAAAAAAAGTAGTGAGTTTTCGGTTCAGTTTTGTTAATTTTTACAAAAACTTTAAAGTTCAGATAATCTCACAGACAAAATACAATTAGATACTTATTTAAAAAAAAACCGGAAGAATGTAATTTTTTATTCACCACACTCGACATACATAAATTTATGCAACCTAAAATTACAACTATGCATTGCATTTCTTCAAAACAACAGACTTGATGCTGTTACCAAATCACCCACTCGTTAGTGATTTGTACAACACAGTTCATATATTCGCCATCGATTACCAACCACCAATCAGATCCAACCTTCCACCCCCAGTCGGACAGCGGCTCGATCCGCCAGCGCCCCCAGCCCGCCTCCAAGCTGGCGACCGAGAGTGCGTCCCCCCCGCCCCCGCTACCCCCCAAGAAGCCCACAGACGTGGCCCCCGGCAAGCCGCCGCCCGTGCCCCCGCATGATACGGATGATAGTGAGGGGCCGCCGCTGCCCCCGCCTAGCCGGAAGAAGGAGCCTAAGGTGAGTGTTGCTGGGGATGAGTGCAATAAGTGTAAATTAAGATTTTGGTATAAAGTGATTGAATTATGGTTTAGTTGCATTTTATAACATGCCCCGCGCGCTCTCATGACCGACCAGTGGTGCAGTGTAGACATTAAATATTTACCAACTTCATTAGTTTTTCGTCGACACGCAAAAAATAAGATAGTCCAGTTAGGTATATAGCTCAATTTGATGATTGATATGTTTGCCAATTCAATCATACACACACCCTATGCTGTTCAGGCAACCCTACCAATTTCCCCCTTTTAATTCAGACCCATCAATCCATCATCATCCAATCTCACCTCTATTCCAGGCGGACCGCTCGACCAAGCCGCGCCTCTCCTCAATAACGTACAGCAGCTCGGAAGAGTACCTGCCCCCCTGCGCGCCGCCGCCGCCGCCCGCGCGCCGCTTCGACATCACGCTGGCGCAGCTGCTGACCTGCAGCATGCCCGAGCTGGCGCACAGGTCTCTATTAATTATAATTATAATATACTAGCTGTTTCCACGCGCTTCGCTTCGCCTTAAAAAGTTTTCCCGTGGGAATTCCGGGATAAAATGTAGCCTATGTTCTTTCCCAGGGTCTAGACCGTATGTATACCAAATTTCATTCAAATCCGTTTAGTAGTTTTATCGTGAAAGAGTAACAGACAGACAGACAGACAGACACAGTTTCTTTCGCATTTACATATAATATTAGTTAGGATTTTGCCCTTGGCTAGGCGGGAATCTAACCCGCCGCTCGAACGAGATCTGGAAGCAGGTTTACGTTACCCCCTATAGTTACGGTGTCACCTGTGTATCCAGTGCAGACCAGGAACAGGCTAATGTATCGTCAATACAGCTGACTGAGGATATAATATATATATCCCATTCCACGAGGAAAGACATTTGATACAAACAAAAACTACCCTTATTTGAATGTAATAAGGGTTATGTCAGTATGTGTCCCCGTGGAATGGGATATAGTGTTGTGCCACTGATTGAGAGTGGCCTATGTCAATCATAAGATTATAACTGGCTGATGGAGAGAAGCGAATAGTCGTTAGAGTCATTACTCATTTACCTTTAGATATGTACCAATCAACTCTGTGTGTTGGAATTTAAAATGTATTTTTTTTTACATTTTCAGACTACACGTTCCCGAAGAGACGTTATCTTCCATGACCCTACCTCAGCTAACAACGTATCTTCGATCCTACCTAGCTTCCGACGTCGACAAAGCGGTAAGTGTACTTTTGCAAATGTAATAAGTGTCGATATAAATTCTCGTATTATTAATTATAGTTTTTGCATATAACTGAGTTCTAAAATGTTGTTTCAATAAGACTAAAATTTACGCTTCTTAATCGCTATTGGTTCATTATGATTGAAAGTGCATTAAACAGTTAAATTGTTTTGTTACTTAAACCTTTTCATATCTCCTTTTTACAGAAAATCCACCGTCCAGAACTCGCAGAACAAATCACAGAACCACCTAAAATATCAAAAGAGTACACGACAACGCTTCCAGAATACACGACTAGTCATCAAAATCCGCCTAAAACATCCTCTTTGCCGAAACCAATCAAAGAGACAAAGAAACTATCCTCTGACCAGTTCGAAGATAACTTCGCGCCTACAAATGACTCTAGTACACCGTTTGTAGCCAACTTCGACGACTTCGACCAGAAAGCGGGCTCGTCGTACGACCGATACGCAGTGTTTAGGGAGATACAGGAACAGGTATGACGTTTTATTTATTTGAATATATTTTATGTTGGGTGCTTTTAGTCAGGACAATGCCACTGAATATGGCATGATTTAGAAGTTATATTTTATAAGAATCATAATATCAATAAATCCTAATCCTAATCCTAACTAATATTATAAATGCGAAAGTAACTGTGTCTGTCTGTCTGTCTGTTACTTTTTCACGCCAAAACTACTTAACGGATTTGAATGAAATTTGGTATACATACGGTCTAGACCCTGGGAAAGAACATAGGCTACTTTTTATCCCGGAATTCCCACGTGAAAACTTTTTAAGGCGAAGCGAAGCGCGCGGGAACAGCTATATACAATAATGTTTTCTTTTACTTTCAGGAACTCAAAACACGCTCAATACTCGACCCGTTGGACGACGAAAAACAAAACGGCGACGCCGACCAGAAACAAGACAGTGACAAGGAGGAAGTGACGTCACTCACTGACACGCTGCCTGCGCAGGAGTCGAGCCGCAGAGACGAGAAGGAACAAGCCATGGACATCAGCCGAAGCCCAATAAAGTCGCTCGACGAACTCACTCTAGACTCCTTCAACATGTTCAGAAACTCCGTCAGTCCCAAACCGACCAACCAAATAGACTCAAAAATAGAAGACATAAAAAACGTTATGAAGACCCTACAAATAGAACAAGCCAGAAGAAGCGTTTCGCCAAGAGATACCAACTTGATAGAACAAAAACAAGATGATAATAGCGATCGATATGCGGCGTTAAGAGAAATAACGATAACAGAACCGCCTGACGAATTTGAATCTTTACCCCCCGAAGCGCCGAAAGAGCGAAAGCGATCGGATGAGAAATCCGACGGGTTCGACAACTCAGATTTCTTCGACTGCATCGACAATAGCTCTCTGTCCTTTTCGCACGTAGATGACGCGTTCAGAAAGAGCCCTTCGGTGCCTAGAGATAAGGTTGAAGAGAAGCTGAGGGTGGACGTGAGTGTGAGTAAGAAGAGTGAGGTATTGCCCAAGAAGGAACCAATGAATGAGCTTCAGCCACCGCCGCGACTGTCTGCCGGGTCCTTGAGTGATGTGGCCAGTGCGTCGTCGCCAGACACTAAAGGTAATTGTTAGTATCTTGGGTATATATGGGTTGTTTATTATGGCTAGTAGAAATAAACTTAGGGTAGGAGATTTCCGGAGTTAACTTTATATTATAAGAATTTTAAGTACCAGCTTACCATAGATACATGCAGTGATAGCAAAACTGAGCCGAATCCTTAAGAATTATGAACCTCTCAGAGTGACAACGCTTCCTGTTTCTTAGGCAAGACTCTACGTCTACATTAGCACTAAACAGCTGTGATTTAGTCTTTATGTGCTTAGTGACTTAACCCTTAACCAGACAGACCCGAGGTTATTTTGAACTTTAGTAAATTGAATTACGAGCTAAAATCATTGAAAAATTACTAGTAGCCACGCCTGGGTTAAATAATTTTTTGACCAAATATGTCCCTTATTCCTGTACAGACAAGGTCCGCGGCGAGGGCCGCTGGTCGGTGCTGGCGGCGCGCGCGTCGTGGTCCAGCGACTCCAGAGACTCCGACGTGCCGTGGCCGCGCCGCGCGCCCGCCCCGCCCATACGGACACGTTAGTATATACCGCAATTTATACTGGCTTTGTGGATGTAACTGTGGTCTAGCGGAAGAAGCTGTGCTTCAATCTAGAGGGCATGGGTTCGATCCCCGAATATGACCTTTCTATTTGTGTTTTTAAATTATGGTTAGGACCCACAAGACTGCTCTACACATACATACGTACACAAGTATATTAAATTATCTATTGCAATAACTGCGTCGTGGTCCAGCGACTCCAGAGACTCCGACGTGCCGTGGCCGCGCCGCGCGCCCGCCCCGCCCATACGCACACGTTAGTATATACCTCTATTTATACTGGCTTTGTGGATGTATCTGTGGTCTAGCGGTCGAAGCTCTGCCTCAATCTAGAGGGCGCGGGTTCGATCCCCAAGAATGACTTATCTATTAATAAGTGCTTTTTAATTCTTAATATGACCAGGAAGCCCGCTCTACACATACATACACAAACACAAGTAAGTACATATTAGGTATGTATATCGTTCTATTCTACTAGCTGCGTCGTGGTCCAGCGACTCGCGCGACTCCGACGTGCCGTGGCCGCGCCGCGCGCCCGCCCCGCCCATACGCACACGTTAGTTAGTATACATACTCTATATTGTGCGTGACTCATAGATGTGTCTGTGGTCCAGCGGTCGAAACTCTGCTTCAATCTAGAAACCTCGGGTTCGGTCCCCGAACAATGACCTATCTATTTGTGTTTTTAAATTCTGGTTAGGACCCACAAGCCTGCTCTACACATACGTACGCAAGTATATTAAATTATCTATTGCAATAACTGCGCCGTGATCCAGTGATTTGAGACTCCGACGTGCCGTGGCCGCGCCGCGCCCGCCCCGCCCATACGCACACGTTATATATACCTCTATATTGTGCGTGATTCATAGATGTATCTGAGGTCTAGCGGTCGAAGCTCTGCTTCAAGTGTTCATCCTCGGGTTCGATCCCCGAATATGATCTATCTATTTGTGTTTTTAATTTCATGTTAGGGCCCAGAAGCCCGCTCTATACATATGTACGAAAGTAGGTATGTAAGTATATAATTCTATTACACTACATGCGTCGTGGTCCAGCGACTCTCGAGACTCCGACGTGCCGTGGCCGCGCCGCGCGCCCGCCCCGCCCATACGGACACGTTAGTATACGTACTCGATATACATAAGCCATTTTTACAGGGTTGTAGAGTACATAAGATTCAAAAAGTCATTACATTTATAGGCCATCAGGTGGTCAACGTTCTATCTAAGATTTGAACCAGAATTTAGAAAATAAAAACAAATTCCCAGGTCCGACCCAATAATTGAACTCCGACCCTTTGTGTCGATGCGTTCTACAGAAGCAATCATAAAGGTGTTGAAAGAGTTGTATACTAAGTCAAAAGGGAATGGCACAGGGGTCTATAGAATTTTAATTAAAAGAATGTTGTTTGTCTTACCAGGTCAAACGTCGTCATCGTCTCGCGACGTGTCCCCGTGGGAGGAGGAGCCACCGCCTGCGCCGCGCCACCACCGCGCTGCCGCGCACCACAGGGAGTCCAGGTAAATTTCATCATTATGTATTCTTTAGAGATATATATTTATTTTTTACGATATAAATAGCAATGTAAACAACTGTTGTCCGCAAGTTTCGCTTCGCGTTAAAAACTTTTGCCGTGGAAATATTAAGATAAAAAGTACCGATAAGTGTCCAATTTCTACAAAAACAAATTTCATCAAAATTGCTCCAACCATTTTCCTGTGAAAGAGTAACAAACATCCATACATACTTACAAAAATTCTACCCATTCTGCGTCATCAGCATTCATTGCGTTCTGCGTATTTTTCGAACCAGTGGTTCGGGTCCACAAGCTTTTTTGCACACAGTAAATAGATTAATTTATATTTGTGTAGGTACCTTACAGTTGTATCTAATTAATACATTATTATTCCATTACAGACACAACTCATCGCAAGGCTCGCGAGAATGCCTAGACTCCGGTAGCGGGCGAGACAAAGACAAAAAACGTGACAAGCGAGACAGAGACATCAGTCGAGATGGACGAGAGTCAGTCAGCACGAGAGAAAGAGATAGAAAAGACTCAGTCAGCACAAGGGAGCGAGATAGAAGAGACTCGGGCAGCGGCCGCGATCGACGCGACAGTAAAGACAGAGAATACAGGGAGAAAAGAGACAGGAGAAGTCGGGATAGGGATACAGATGTGTGGGACAGGGATAGGGAGTATAGCAGGGAAAGGGAGAGGGACTATAGGGACTCACGGAGTAGGGAGAGGGAGAGGTTGCCTAAGGACTACAGGGATAAAGAGAGGGACCGGTATCGCAAGCCGCACCACTCGTGGGATGACGACGATGAGTAAGTATATCATTATGTAAAAATTCTGCCGTACAACATACATACTTACACAAAAAAAATTTAGTACACTTGACCCTATTTGACCATAAATATCATCTACCATCCAAAAGTTGTCTTGAAAACCGACATTTTTGTGCCTATGTGTGGGTTTCAAAGCAATATGTATATGTTATAAGTAACTTCTGTTCTTGTTTGTGTACAAATAAAGAACATTCTATCTATCTAATTACGTACATTACATAAAACACTGAGCGTATACAGCTTACGTTATACAGATATTCGAAGTTACATTATTTCTATCAATTGAACAGATATTAGGTCCTATTCGGTTGCGTTTCGTCACAAGCTGATTATGTATTTTATAAGTAAAATATATTTTTTTCCGCAGATACAGCGACGGCTGCGGCTCGGGGCGCTCGTCGCCGCGGGACCGGTATCCGGAACACCGGTATAGGAGAGATGGTAACTATTATAAATCTTTGCTTTTTACCCGACTGCCGAAGGAGGAGGGTAATGTTTTTCGATTGTATGTTTGTAAGTATGTGTGTATGTTTGTTACCTCTTCAAGTCAAACCGCTGAACTGAATTTAATAAAATTGTAAGCTGACACCCTGGATTAACACATAGGCTATTTTTTATCGCGGCATTAAATACATGTACATGGCTGACCTGACACACAGTATGAAAGCCCGAACTTGACTATGTAAGTGGTTGTAATCCATGCCCATTGCTCTCGAATGTACTTTTGTACTATGGTATTATGGATTAGGTAATTAGAGAAATATCAAAAATAAAATTGTGCATTTCTTCAGAACGCAACTACGGTTCGCTAGGATGGCGCGAGTCGAGACGTCGAGCCGAGCTGCGACTGGCTGAAGACCCTGACAGGCGGTAAGTCTACCTATTTTTGAGAGAAATATTTATTTTTATATGGTCTCAAGGTGCACTGAAACTGAACACAGCTTTCTTGGTTTTGGTAAATCTAACACTAACGAATACTCTATTTGTACATAATATTCTTTACGTTATTTGACTAATAAAAGTCTGTGTAATTACATATTTAACATATTCATACTTGCAATACTCTAATTATTATTAAACCAACTCACCACCACCACCCTCGTACCACCGTATCATATTTGCAACCACGAAACTCAAACACTTTTATTCCAATTCCATCCCTATAAAAATAGTAACTATAGATTGGCAAGTTGCTTGGCGACCCTCCTTGCGGGGTGAAAGACGCGGAGGGGACGAGGTACCCAAGACGACAGCGGGTAGCGGGAGGGTAGCGGGGAAGGGCAACGCGTGCACTGCATGTCATTGTTACGGCAGTCTCGGCCGCGCAGCCGAGGCGGCCACATGTCTTATATAGTCTGTCATAATTTGAGTGCGACCCACATCAGATCATTGATCCTGAGACCATTAGTCTTAGGATGAGTGTTGAGGCCTTTTTAATATTATCATTATATTATTATTAGGTATCTATAATTCGTCAACAAAATAACGTTAAAAACAACAAATCGTATAATGTCTCAATATAGGGGCTTCTTGTAGAACACCGTACCGGATCAGTCATGCTACGCGGTTAAAGGTTGGTAGGTACTGCGCAGTCAGATACGAAAAAGTAAACAACAAAGACGAAGAGTCCATATGACAGTGCGTCAGTTGTCAGTTCTTGTAACTAGGAAAGCAACCAAAATTTATGTGATTTAATGAAAGTAATTAATGAGCAAAACACAGAGAAAAATTACAAAATTGATGAAATTTTGAAAGAAAATGGTCATATCGTGCTTCGCCTACCCCCATACTACCTGGATTTAAATCCTATTGAACTTGTGTGGCGGTACGTGAAAGGCGAGCTCGCAAGAACGTCGATTGACTCTAACTTAGATAAAGAGATAAAAGACTTAGAGTTGCTTTTCTCTAATTATTCGCCTGAAAAGTGGAGAAATTGTGACGACCATGTCATAAAAAATTAAGACGAATATTATAAATCTGATAGAGTATTTGACGATGTATTGGACAGGTATGTTTGTTTTTTATAATTTAATGTAAATTAAACATAAAATATTATAGGTGTACACTGAACTAATATATGACTGGCGTACTCTAGTACATTATACTTCAAAGTAGGTATAATGTTTTTTGGTTTTTGTCTTAGATTTATAATTGAAGTTAATGAAAACGATGATGAAGATGAGGATGACGACGACGATGAACAAGTTCAAACAGAGAGTGAACATGAAAGTGGCATGGAAATTGATTTATTAAATAAAACACTTTTACATAAATAAATTCAAATTGGTAGATATTCTGAAGGTAAACATCCAAATTTTAATGCTGTCAAACTATAAATTTTAAGCTAAATATGACATTTACGGGAACACTCATAGAATAAAATTTTACCTACGTCAGAAATAGTTACAAGCTATCGCGAGATTAATCCGGGCAAACTTTTCTACGTGTGTAGCATGTCGTGCTACCTCGCCCCCGCCACTTCTTTCACCCCGCAAGGAGGGTCGCCAAGTAACTTGCCACATTATAACAGACAGTGGTACTTTGGCAGCTTGCTCACTAACCCACTAACACCACAGATACGGCGCGACAATGTCGTGGTCGCGCCGCTCGGGGGCACCCCCCCCACGCCGCGACGACCGCCGCCGCCGCCACGACCGAACCAGAGCTAGGGACCAGAGGTTCTCCAATGACTTCTCGCCACGGGATAGGGAACACTCGCCCTTTGATAACGACTTTGTGGATACCCCGTCGTCGGCTGGGAAGAAGAGAGGGCCGTACTCGAGTTTGGAGGGGACGAGGTATAGTGTTTATGTGTAGGTTTGGGTAGTTTGTGTTGTGTAGTGGTGTAAGGTGTGAAATATGTGTACATAAATTTGATTCTTATTCTGCGAGTTTAGCCCCGCTTTTCGTTTGCTATGGATATGGTTTACCATCTGTAATAAAAATAATTATACATATACGAATCTTCTAAGTAATAGATAATTAAAAAAAGAAATAATAAGAACAGTCCAAATCCGCAGTTATGTAGTATATATAGCCAGGGTGTCCACTATCTGGAAAGTCAGGGAAAGTCAGGGAAAAGTCAGGGAAGCTCTAGGTGGTCAGGGAAAGTCAGTGAAATTGATGGGCCACCTGGAAAGTCAGGGAAAAATGACCTTTTTCTAGCAAAATTGTTAGTACTTTCCTTTAATAATAATACTTCTTTTTTACGTGAAACACATAAGTCATAAAATAAAATCTCGTTTAGTTTTGGAATATTTTTGACTGATCCTTACTATTATACTATAATAATTACTTATACAATTAAGTTTTTTTAAATCTGAGTGATTTAATAAAATATGACAGTTGGAAAAAATAGTAGGAATTCTAAAAGATTAGCTAGATCCCAGACTCAGCTCGTATATACAGTATATATATGTTGCAGAAAGGGTATACTAAGCCGAAACCTACATGTGCAGCATGGACTTCAAAAAAAGGAGGAGGTTCTCAATTCGTCGGGATCTTTTTTTTTATGTATGTTCACCGATTACTCCGCCGTTTATGAACCGATTTTGAAAAATCTTTTTTCGTTGTATTTGGGTTGAGCTTTTTTTTCAGAAGTTTATCTCACCTCAAGGGTGGGTAAAGGGGTAAAAACAGGGTACGAATTTCCATTTTGGGCACATATTAACCGATACTAATGAAATTAAAAACGTAAATATAGTTCTTATAACAAAAAAATATGATGGTGACCTTGAGCTGATCTGATGATGGAAACGGAAGGCAGTCAGGGGAACTCCTCAACGGTATATAGCAACTACTTCGTGTTTAGGCTTGAATGATTCGTATTGATTAGTAGGAATTTTTGGTATCATTTGCACCTTACTTTCGATTGTAAATTATTGCAAATAAACTAAAAACTATAAAATAAAATAATAATAAAAAAAATGTTCTTTTTTGAAGTTGGTGTCATATTTCTTCAGATTACTTTGTCACCGCACCAACATCAAAAAAGAACAGTTCCTGCTTAGGTATATTTGTACTCTCACATACGAGTACAATTTATGTAAACCTTAAATTATTTCTTACATTTTAGTGGTTTTTTGAAGTCGGTTTTTTTACTTATTTAGCAGAGCAAAAATTTAATCTATTTTGTCCTACATGTTTAATCAAAGTCCATAAAACACAACTAAGTAACAACTTTGTCAGGCAGGAGAGAGCCATACAAAAAAAATGGTTCTGTTTCAATTTCTATTTCGGTTTCAATTTCTATTTTTATGGTAATCAGTCTAATTTTGGTCAGACTATTAAACTAGGCAGTATAGCAACTTGGAATAAGGAAGCTGCAAGGCGGATGCGGATGATGTTTTTTTTTTCGGAAAATTTCAATACCCACACAACAAAAGTTGTTTAGTATGACCTCCTAAGGCTTAAGAGGGAACCTCGAGAAATAGGTATTTAGGAAAACATTTGCTATCGTTTGTGCACTCAAGCCCCGGGGCTCGGGTGCTATAGAGATGAATGTAGCTCGTGACAAACATTATTCACCAAGTAAATATCAACAATTCTTTTTGATGTTGATGTCAATCGTTTCAGCATAATATATTCTAGACGGTAGGTTTCGTCGTTAAAAAATACATTGTTTTTGTTTAACAACGGCATGATTCGGTGCAGTTTTGATCACAAAAATTGCGTTGCTTGAGGTGCCTATAAGTTTGAATCTATAGCAAATTTAGAGAACAGAAATAACTATAAACCTATAGTAATTTATTGTGTCGTTAATATTTAGAAGTAGAACAACGTTAGTGTGTGTTAAGTGCTATACTTCCCAATTAATATACAATTTTTGCTGACCCTGTATACATATTTTACGCAGTCAAGTTATAATAAGTGTCAAACAAATGAATGTAAAACTTTGAAATCAAGATTTTGTCTTCAAATTACTTAAATTAGGTTTATATGTTGATATTTGGTCAGGGAAATTTTTTAAAACGGTCAGGGAAAGTCAGGGAAAAGTCAGGGAATTTTTTGGAGCATTCTGAGTGGACACCCTGATAGCAGTTCTGTAGCATTTCCTAAAGCAGAAATAGAATTTGCCAGAATTCCATCTATTTCTTCCGCCGATTCATCCATACCAAATAAGTAATTCTTACCTATTTACCTACCAGAAATACTAAATATACTTATCTACATAAAGTTACCGTTAAACTGCACACCGAAACTAATCTCCCAAACATTGCATCCCCAGATTCGCGTTCGAAGCGGAAGAGACCGCGTCCCCGATGTCGGCCAACAGCACGCGCGCTCGCGACGGCGACTCGCCCGCCACTCGCTTCCGCTTCGACTCGGACTCCGTCAGCCCGCGCTCCATGTTCGAAGACGACTTCACCGCCCCCGCCCCCCGCCCCAAGACCGCCTCCATAGCTGAAGAAGACGAGGGAGAACTACCACCACTAAGAAACAAACCGCCACAACAACACCGAGATATCAAAAAGTCAGAGTCAGTGAATATATTCGTGAGGGAAACCGACCCGTTCGAAGGCGATGATTTCTTCGCGTGCACAGGGTCGGACAAGGTGGCGCGGAGAGAGAACTGGCCCGGGGACTTCCAGGCGTTTGATAATGTATGAGCCGGCCCCGTCGTGCGGTTCAGCAGCCGCATCACTGAATGGTAGACAAGATTAGTAATGTAGGGCTTTCTGCTCGATGAAAAAGACAAGTGTGGAGCGTAGAATGCACACTCGAAGCTGTTAGTAGATGGCGCCACCGGCGGTTCGAATGGTAAGAGCTCTTGTGATTGGTTATTGTAACAGTCATTTCCATAGATGCGACTCTGATTGGCTTATTATTGGATTATTTATGTAACCCTTCATGTATGTCACACCTTTTTTCTTACATTGGAACAAACGGAATGTCTCATGAATCATATTTTGTACACTACTTTTGTTAACATTTCACGATCGATTACATGAATCTCTGTAGCTTCGTATTCAATATAAGTACCTCAAACGTATTCCTACCGGTTTTACCGGTTATTACCTAAAGGTTTTTTCCATACGCAGTGTACTCAAATATTTTCATAGCATTTATAGGTATGCATAATGTTACGTTTAGAATATTTAAAAATTTCTATAGGCTTCTAATCACAGCCTGTGATATATACCAAGTTACAGAAAACGCCCTGATATTACTTACATTTTTATTTATCGCATCTTAGTCGTTTTTAAGAATATGTTGTGATAATTTATTATAGTCACTAAATTTTAATAGGCACATTTTATAATAAGCAGAAATCAGTCATTTTTATCCACTTCAAATAAAGTACATGGATCATATTCGTCCGCGGTTACCACACGTTTAGTGGTTTAATTGGTTATTCATAAACGAATAGCGCCATATAATATTAAATTGAAAGATAATATGCTGATGCTATTGCTATATGATGCTAGCATTCTTTCGAATTAATTTAGAATTCTTTGGAATGCTAGCATAAATTTGTGCAATATCTTAATAATCTCGATAGATATAATACTCACTTTAGGTATGTCTCGCCTTTAAGAATGGCAATTATTTTTTACCGTACATAGGTAACAATAAACGATACATGTATGGAAAATATTGGAAGATATACTTAAATTTATCTGGGATAAAATGTATCGTTCTAATCTGAGATACGAGATTAAATCTTTCACTTTCTTTTAATCTCGATTTAAGGGTTGGTGCAGGACACCCCTAAGTCTTAAATGATGGGTTTTAGTAAATCAGAAATCTTAGTCGGGCACAAATATGAGGTCTTATTTTTATTAATCACAACTGTAAATATATTTCTACAAACGATTTTTGTAATCACATGTAAATATTTATAATCTAAAACTGTAGATTGACCCCTAGTCGCCACGTATTATGCTTAAAAGTAGGAATTGCAAATAAACTTTTGTAACTTTATTAAAATACCTTATAAAATAAAATAGCACACATTCCTGTACCTAATCAACAATTAATTATTATGTTAATAGACTGCTGTTTATTCAATATGAAATTAAATAAGTGAGTATTTTATGTTAAATGTGAACTTAATACAGTACAGTCAAGTCCAAGATGAGTGGATTCATCTATTTGGAGACAGTGTTTTATCTGTGCATAATTAATGAAGCTCTTCTTAGGTATCCTTAGATATGTTTTACTTTATGTAAATTGTGTGAGCAGCATTTTTTTACTGTGATATATTTTCAATTAACTATTTCCAAGGTATCTTCTTGCCGTACCGTCTATTTTATAAATATTTTATTTTACCCATGCTTAATAAAATTAGCAACGATTTAATCCGCATAATCTGTACCTATGTGTTTGTAAGTGGTTTTTTGTTAATTATGAATACTCGGCCGACAAGTTACACTTTTGAGGGATCATAAATAAGAAAGGTATTGATTGGTACGTCAAATAAAATTGCAATTTAAAAACTCCAATATTTGAAAATGTATTATGCCCTACTAACCTACTCGTGCCCTATAGGCAATAAGTATAACTTTAGCATCATAGTATGCCACAATAATCAACTTTATAATCAGTTTTAATATCTTACGCATCTAATACAACCAGTGTTACCTATTTTTAATAAATTTAAGTAATAAATATTAATGATGCATCAGTTTTTTATGTATTAATGTACTTTTTGTACATACAGTAGGTAGTTAGAAAAATAATTATGTGCAATTATTATACCAGTGGCTATGCATGCCGCAATACCAAAGGTATTTATGTTCTTTACTGTTGTGTAAAATACTCGAGTTAATAAATTATAATAAAATACGTTTATTCCATCATTGTACCATACCATACTTAGATTTATGACATCACCTGAAAAAAAAAAAAAAAACGAAGTAATTAAATGGGGCCTCGCCCTTAAGCTGCGTACAGAACGGGCCAACGAACGCCAACGGTTATCCCAACGATGGATATTTATCATACTTAATACGGGGCAGATTGCAGAGGTCAACGAAACCCTTTCGTTGGCGTTCGTTGGGCCGGTCTGTACTTTATACTATTCATTGGCCGAGGATACTGTCTTGCCACTACTCGGTAGGTGTAATCAGGGTAGGTATTAGTGGACACGGAAGGAGCCTCCTCGAGTGACGTATTAACTGTTCCTGATATAGGCACACCCGGTGCACCTATGAAGGCAGGAACTAAGGCACAGCGAAAGTGGACTACCGCTAATTTGACTGCTCCATCCATTCACCACGGTGATAAACCTAGTCTAACTCTTGTGTTAGTCACCGACACGATAACAACAAGATTGAATTAAATCTGATTAAAAATAGCAATAAGGTCCAGCGCCTGATGATCGGCAAGGGAATATTTAACTAATAAATGAAAAAACTAAAGTACGAAATGGATTCTTCCATATCTACACGTGCAAGTGCACACTATGCTTTGGCTTTTAAGCTGCGTACAGACCGGCTCAACGAACGCTCAACGATGGATATTTATCATTACATAATACAGGGCAGATTGCAGCAACGAAGGTCAACGAAACCCATTCGTTGGCGTTCGTTTGGCCGGTCTGTACTCAGCTTTAAAGAGGTATCCTGTATTTATATCCTAATCATTAAGGCTGTTGTGTGTGCCTTATGCCGATGCAGCAGTCAAGCTTTCTCGTTAAGCTGCGTACAGACCGGCCAAACGAACGGGTTTCGTTGGCCTTCGTTGCTGCAATCTGGACGGCTTAGCGAATGCCAACGATCGCTCGTTGGCGTGTGCCAGCGATCCGAAGCGTGGCGGCAACATCAAAGAAATCGAGCTATTTGAACGAACTCTGTTTGGACGGTCGCGAAGGCCAACGGACGTACGCTCAGTTGAAGCAAGAGTGCGTAGCGTGTAGACGTCCAATTTGATAATTAAGTGGATATTTCCTGCCATTTAGATCATGCAGAAAAACATAAAATGGACTAACGATGATATGTTTTCAATTATAAATGTTGTCGTCGTCCATGATTAAATTGCGAATGAAAGAAAAAAGAACCGGAATCAAGTGCCAACGAACGTTCGTTCGAGCACTAATTGTATTTGGGCGTATTAACGAACTCCAATAAGCGTGCGGAAGCCAACGCTAGCGAACGATAAATATCCTTCGTTGGGACGGTCTGTACGCACCTTTAGAGAAGTTCTCCTCGAGCCTCGAATAATCTGATTCTGAACAAAAATGGTAGATTTCTATATCTCATAGTGGTATTATTACTATGGCAACACCAGACTAAATTTATGAAACAAAAAAACGTCAAACAAAATTCTTTGTCAAGAAAAGTTGATAAACGACAGCTGTTTTATTAATTTCCTTTTTTATAATTTTATCTATCCACGTAATAATTTATAGCCTAGGTAAATTATTTTGATTCAGATCATGGTAGATAAAACTAGTGCTAGAATTGTGTAGTTAAAATACAATGAAACAAAGGTGAGTCTAGTGATATTGTGATGAATCGTAGTTGTCCCCGAGTTGTTTACGTGGTGCTAATGAAGTGTTGTGTCGCAGGACGCGGCCCATGCATAGCGGTGATGACTTGACGGGATTCACGATGGGAAACAAGAAGAACGATGGCCAGGGCGACGAAATCAAACTATACCGAGTAAAGCCCCAAGAACATTTCATAGAAGCTCAAGTGCAAGAAGATGACACACTTCAAGCCATAGCCTTGAGGTTCCACTGCTCTGTTAGTATTGCTTTGATCTACTTTACTACTAATTTATTCAATACGATCTATCTATGTAACAAATATTGCTAAATTCATGCATGTTGTACTCTTAGGACAAAGGGTAGCAGATTTATCATTTGGCTATCTCAATATTAAAACATCAATAATTTGATAGAGATTACAACTATAGTAAGATATAGGTACATTATCCAATCCAAGATATGTTATCGGAATATCATTTAATGTTTCCTAAATGTATTATGTTTTACTTATGCATTAATCTTGTTGTCCTATAATTATGATAATTGATGTTTAGTACAAGTTAATTTAGCCAGTTTTGATGAAGAATCAAAGTCAATATTATGATCTAATAGCAAATATCTTAAATCTTATTATTTACATTTCTTGAGAGTGTAATCTGTATGTGTTATATTTATCTAAGTGTTATCTTGTTTACTTTCAGATACAAGAGCTAAAGAGAATAAATCATATACATAAAGACAATGAAATCTATGCAAGACGGACGGTCAAAGTGCCTGTTACTCCATACTCTGTCCTCACAGAGATGATCCCAACATCTACAACACCTTCCACATCAAAACAAGTGCCCATCACTCCCATACAACAAAACACGACCAACCAGACTGACGTCAGTGTCCACAATAACAACTCAAAGACAAAAGAAAATGATTTCTCTATAGACTGCAATGCAGTTGTCATGAACAGTACCCTAGCTCCAGCTGTACTACCTTATACAGATATGGAAATGACAGACCCAGTGTCTGAAGACACAAAGCTACTTCCAAGCAAAGACCGAGTACCGGTAGAGACTGTGGTTGTGAAACAGCTCACGTCACAGGGCGCAGACTTTGGCATCAAGTGGTATCATTTAGTGTTTTGCCTCCTTGCGCTGGGAGTGGTGACCCCACTCGTGTATGTACTGTTCTACTTAGACAAACACGAACATCCCGATGTGCCTCCCTTACATTCTGTATGATGCCTGTAATACTCGATCTGACTGAAGCTTTAACTTGTGGTGGTATTTGTATTAACTGTAGGGATTTACATTGTGATTCTTGGAATAAATCTATTATTATAAGTATTATACTTGCATTGTTTCATTAAAGCAGAATATTTAGATTTCCAGAATAAATAAGCCACTTGTGTGTCTGCTATTAATCAATGTTACATAATAAAATTATGTGAACCGGTAGCTAAGTTCTGGAGAAAGCTTAGCTTAGAAGCCAGAGCCATTGTTCACTGGTCAACAATCCAGTCTTACACCTTATTCCTATCCCATAACATAGAATGACTTTCCTGTCATCATACTGCTGGACATTGGTTTCAAGCGAGTTACCTACCTACCTACCTCTTAAAAATCCATATATTACCATGATCCCCGTCGATAAGGATGCAATATGGAAATTATAGGCTGCGTTCCCATTCCCAGCAGGAACTATTGCAATGCAGCCTCGGAGTATATCTAGGAATAAGGCGAGATATGACGAGTCCGTTCGCCATTTTCATCATTGTTTCTTTATCTTCAAATTAGTACCTAATTGATTTTCCAGTGTGTATTGTGCAATAACTAACTACAACTACTGTTTGGAAAGGAATTTTTAACCAATAGAAAGAGACATAGATAATAAAATAAACTTTATTCCTTCATTTCATTCACTTAAAAATACATCGATTTTAACAAATATCGGTAAATCATTGACACAATCGATATCATTACGTTTTATAATAGTAGAAATTACGTTAAATGCGTTCCGTATTGATGGTGCAACAATCTGGTTGCAACAAACTAGATTATAAGACATGTAGCCTCCAGTGATTGTACAATAATGTCGCCGTGGACAAAGTAAAGCTATACATGTATCCTATTAGTGATTCGAGATTTCTTCAGAAGTTGCCGCGGCCGCCGCCGCCGCCGCCGCCCAGGTTGGGGTTGCTCTCATGCACACTGAAACACAAACACACTCTTTAGTAAACATCAAAATGTATTCATCACACATTAGATTTGTTATACACTCAACACATAGTTATAGAACAGAATATGGTACAGAAGTTAGTTAGAGTGAGATGGATGAAGGAAGGACTCCGTCCGAAGCAAGGGCCACCGCTTTGTAGGGAGATTAGTGATTCCTTGTTAATTCAATAAAACAACAAAATCACTAGTCTTCCATACAACTCGGGGCAATCGACGCCTCTTGAGCAGTTAGTCACGAACACACACGTTGATCACATCACGTTAATAGCTAGAAAGGTAACATTGTTAGTTAAAAAGAATGAACACGAAACAATGAATGTCGAAGAGGCAATTAATGTTAATGACCGATGAAATGAAATTCCCTTGATAATTATGAGATGATTACCTACTTCAACTACAAAACCTACATAATGTAGAATATCGAATACCAAATTATTTCTTAAATCCCCATAGTCTATCTACAAACAACGGTAAATGTTTTACCTGAATTGCTTCTTAGGCTAAATCAGCCAACTCAGGGAACTCTTCAAACATTCTAGCGCAAACAATAATGTGTTAGTAATGGTATTGTATGATAAGCTGTGACAAATAAGAACATAGGTAAGTACATGCAAACATTATAAACATCCTAATACCCCGTCGTCTCATAAACAGGCAATCTGATTTGAAAAATTGTGGTGAGTACACTAATCTTGAGTTCACCTTTAACCGAAAATCCGATTGCAAATCGGTGATTCCTATTTGGAGCTAAGAAGCCACATGTAATCTTAAACTCTACTTCATACATTTCCAAACATGTTCGTGGATTTTAATGATATTGATATCTACCCTGTCATTAAAATCACAGGTGTAACCCGTGTAGCAGTGCACATACCCCGCAAACAAGGGAGTACAATAATTAGTACAAGGCGTTATGCGTTAGTATGTTACAATGTTGCTGGGGTAAACAACAAGAGAATATTTGAACCTCGTCGAAAACATCTTCAAAAACAAAAAGTGAAGTCATTTATGTATAAATACGTGTTTATAGCGCTTGCTGAATATAAGATGAGAGCTAGACGCAAGACTAAGTGTACAAGTAAGACAATTTTTTTTTTTTCCTTTTTAATATGTTGGGACGTTTGATTCGAGATTATCATATAGGATCATACTTATAACTAGTAGTGATAACCCACCTCTGCTGCAACAGATACTGCGCCATCTGTATCCGCTGCGGCGTGCCGGTGATGGTGATGATGCGCTCGGCGGCGCCGGGCAGCGGCTCCGCGATCTCGATGCCGGCGCCCGACTCCGCGCGGATCTTGCGGATGCGAGTGCCCGCCTTGCCGATGATGGCGCCCGCCAACTGTAGGGGGAGGTGGTGGTTAGTTGACTAGAGGTAGTAGGTAGGGATGTTAAATAATTTGTATTAATTAGGTAAGTATTTACAGCGTGACATTGTCAAGGTCATTTGTTTTCAAGTAGGCTGAATAGACAAATGAAAAGCGTTAAGCAAAGTGTCAAATTATGAAATTGCATTCTTTTCCATAGCTAAATATTGTAGGTGTAGATACTTTTTCAAAGGAGTTTTTATTTATACAAAATGCGCTGCTTCATGAAGGTATTGAAGAGACTAATTGGATGATGGATGCTGAGGACATAGCTTTGTGGCGCTCTGGCACACAAATGGTGGACTATCAGACGAGATGATGATGTCAAACTATACTAAAAGTTGTACCATAAAAAACCTGGCAAACCAACTCACATCTTTAGGAATCGTCACTTGAGTAGTGGTCTCCTGTCCACCACCACCAGCATTGTTACTGAACCCTCCAGCACCAGCTCCAAACCCTGGCTGGTTGTTGCTAAACGGGGGCGGGTTGGCGGGGGGCGGGGCGCCGTTGCCCGCGCCGCCGCGGTTGAAGTTGCCGGGGGGGAAGTTGCGCGGGGGGTTGAAGGGCGCGCGGGGGCCGGGGCCGGAGAAGTCGTTGAAGGGGGCTCGGGGGCCCGGCCCGGGGGGGCCGTTGCGGCCCATCAGCCCTCCGCGCGGCGGCGGCGGGCCGCGACCTGGAAAAGAAGGAGATTTACAGGTTAGTGCTGATAGTAACTTGTTTTATTCATTTCGTATTATTTAGTATTTTCATTGTCAAATAAGTTAGGCTACATTCGCCACCAGAGACTACACGAGAGAAGCTCGCAGTTGCGTTGCAGGAACACTAGGAGATATCAACTTGTATATAGGTGACCGATAGTGAATGGATGTGGAAGGTTGAGGGCAGAGTGTTGGCGCTCCTTGGATAGTCCTTCAGCAGTGGACGATAATGATGATAGGAAGGCTTCGAAACAAAAACATCGTACTGTCTGAATTAAATAACAACTGTACTGTAATTAATTATAAAAAAATAAGTACTTAAAGAGGATAATGATAGCTATTTTTCTAATTAGTGTTTTTTTATGAACATTTATTTTTATTTTATCTGAGCAACTCTGTAAACAGCGGAAAATACCGCCCTTATTTTTCTGCCTCCTACACGAAACACGAGTAACAAAGATTTTTATTTCTATTCTATCGATGTTGCCATGCCTCCTCAAAGGGTATTTTTCCTTAGGCTTTGCGATGTAGGAGTGGATGTTGTTATTGAAGCAAATAATACAGAGTGGAAAAATACAACATGCTATTTCTGGATCGCTGAACATCATTAACTTATTCATCGTTAAGAATAATTGTTAATTTTGCGAATATTTTGGAAAATACTGTTTGTATACCTAATATCAGTCTGCTGCCAGGATTGGAACCTGGGACCTTTCCGGTTTCTAACCTTAGCACCATCTTCGGTCTGCCGCATATTGGTTTCGATTCTGAAGAACCCATTCATTGTTAATTGATTGTTGGCTGATAATGAACTTCAGCACCACTGCTGGATGATGATGATGATCATGGCATGCGTGCCTCCGGGTGGCGTAGGGATGCCGTAGCCACCGTATTCGCCCGCGAAGGCGTCACTTCCTACTTTACTGCTCTGGTGTAACAAGAACGTTACTGGCTGATGATGATGGCATGCCTTCGTGGGTACATAACAAGGGCGCCGCAGATGGTGCATTTAAAAGCGTATTTTTATCAGTGTAGGTCGTCATTGTGGTTTTGTTTCTGTTATTTAGTGTCTAATAAATTTAATGTATTATTATTATATTATACTAGCTGTTCCCGCGCGCTTCGCTTCGCCTTAAAAAGTTTTCCCGTGGGAATTCCGGGATAAAAAGTAGCCTATGTTCTTTCCCAGGGTCTAGACCGTATGTATACCAAATTTCATTCAAATCCGTTCGGTAGTTTTGGCGTGAAAGAGTAACGACAGACAGACAGACAGACAGACACAGTTACTTTCGCATTTATAATATTAGTTAGGATAATACCTCCGGGCGGCGGTCCCATAGGCATCCTTGGGGGCGGGCCGGGGCGCGCGCGCGGCCCCGCGCCCCCCGCGCCCCCGCCCTGCCCCGCGCCGTAGCCTCCATACTCGTCCGCGTAGAAATCGTCGTAGTTGTGCGGGTCGTAGGGCTGGATCACGCCCTTGATCGGGGTCTGCGGAGGAGACAGAGGGTTAGGTGTGGATTGGCAAAAAGTGTTGAGTATTTTTTTGTTTTAGTAAACATTCGAAGATGGCTGAAAGATATTGCGTTTTGGAAATAGGTACGCTTTGTATATGCACGGTGTTTTTTTAAGTTATAATTTATGTATCTTTCATCATTAGACTATAGCAGTCCACTGCTGGACGAAGGAAGATCTCACCCAAAGCACACCACTGGATGCTATCTATTAGCTTTCCGCTCTACGTATCTACCATTTTATACCTAATAATATGTGCAATACAGTGTTTATAACCAGAATTAACTAAGAATTTAAATAAAGTTAATCCAAAATAGGTAGGTAGTTATTTAAAAATACGTTGAAGCGTTGAGACTCTAGGTACTGCGGTAAGGAGAAAAGTGTATACCTGTCTAATGAGGTCGAGCACCTCCCTCACGCCGGCCGCGACGGCTGCCTCGCCGCCGGCCAGTTGCACGACTCGCTCCGTGCTCTGCGGCGCCGCGTTGGAGAAGATCTTGAGCCGGGCGCCCGTTTTCTGTGGGGGGTAGGGTTTCGTTGTTGTTAGGTGTAATGGTTGTTTAGAGCTGCTATAAATATAATTGTCGGAAAAAGGATAATATGTTAAATCTGAAATGGTTTGTTAAAAATCGATTAGATGAGTGTTTAAGTAAATATTTTTCAGTGTCGCAGTTTTAAGTTTCAGAATCAACACCATTGTCATCTAAAATCTGAACTAATACGTTCAGAATAAATTCAAGATAAATGCTTCAAAATTTTTAGTTTTCAGGTATCAATCACTTCCGTCATTCCAAAGCTAGCTAGTTGAAGATGTTGAAGTTAAGTTAAGCTTATAAGAATAGGCTCACCGGACTAATGTTACAACATTCTATAGATGACCGTAAAGGTATGGATCCATGTAAATACATGGAAAGTATAGCCTTAATAAAAGCACAACGACGACGAATTCACACAAGACACAAGAGGATAATCGTGAAAGTACTACAACGTCAAAATCCTAATGGTAGTGGATTAAACGTAGGAAGGTACCGATTGATTTTGACCATGATGGTGTGTGATATACGTATAGATTCGTTCTTTAATTTTATATTATTTAGGTATCAAAACTGTTTAAATTTTATTTATGTATGTAATAGCTATGTGCCCATTCACTAAATATCTAGAGGTCTGTTCATCCTTAAGATGATAAAGAAGTCCAAAGGGGTGAAGTTACACTGCACAAAGTTGCCGTAGATACAAAAAAGCAAGCATTATACCAATAAAGCCGGTTCTATCGAACAGATGGTAAAATTATTTATACAAGGAGCAAAATTATTATTAGCGCACTTTTTATTTAACGAGATCACTGTCAAAATTTATTTACCGATCGGTGCAACAGCACCGGATGAAAAGCCGAAAAAAATACAAATTAATAAAGTTTAACCGGAAAAGCCGCAAAAAGTTAAATTCAAATAATTTTATTTTGAAAAAGGCGCCGCAATCCGCTATAACATTTAATTTCCCCAACGCATGCTGACAGCGGGCGGAGGGCGGCGCACACATCGACCCGCGCACATGTTCAACACAGCACCGCACACGATTAAATTAAAAACTTAAATTCGAAAACCGAATTCTTTTTTCAAAATTTCAAACACACCTTGACACTTCATTTTTTCAGACAAAGATTGTTTCTAGCCAGTGGCAGTAGCGCTCCAGTCGGCGCCGCGCGGCGGACTGGCGGTCGGCGGCTCACCTGCCCCCCTCGCCTGCACTTGCGGGGCTCCACCCACCTCCACAAGGCCGGTAGTCGGTACCTACTCACGGAACTCCTCTACCGAAATCCATCACAAACTTCGCGGCAACTTTCGTTGCGATGCGATTCCCGCTGTCTTTCAGGCATCACGTTAAGGAGTTTTCGGCTCGTGGAAATGTCATTGCTCTGATTAGTTTCCAAACTCAGGTAGGTCACAAAGGAATACTGTTGTTCTTATTGTGGTAGGAATAGGAATATAATAATAATCATTAATTAAACTAAATGAAATTTCGGCCACAATCGATCGTAAGTTTATCATTTGTCAGTGTCCGCCGATGGTTGGCTGATCGGATCAATCGGCACTCGCGCGACAGACAATGAAGCCGTACACATTAGTTGCGGTTTCGATCGGAAACGGAAGCGGCTCGCGTGCGCGGCCGGTGTGCACGCGCCCTAACGCCCGTGTGTCGCCGGCCTTCTGTCGCAGTAATGAGTGTGTAATTACCCGATATCGACAGACATGTCATACCGGGCGCGGGCTAATTACTAGCTTCGCCCCCACAAGGGTTGCTGGAACTGGATCTATTTCGCTATTCAAATGAAACGCCTGAAACGTTTTTGTTAACCTACTTCTGCTCTTTATGGACGGACAAAATGTACCCCAGACAGACTTAAGTTCTTGGCCACATGCCGAGAAAAAAGTCGGATAGACATTAACATCCGAATGAAATACATTTCGAGTAGGGGTAAGTAAAGCGGAGTGGCCTAAAAAAATGTTCGGAGTCTCATTAACAAGATGGTTGGTTGTTTTTTGTGTGGTGAGGTCGGTGCGGGAGGATGTGAAGCGCGGAAACAAAAAGTTCCCGTCACGTGCAGCGCGGTAACCGGAGCCATCCGGCCTCCCACGTGACCACCAGCACCAGGCACCGCCGCCGCCGCGAAGCCGCTCAAACTAGACCATTGTGCGTTCCAACTCGGCCCGCTCCAGCCCGCACCAAAAGGAAACCCTGTCGGGGCGGGCAGGTGATCGCGCAACAATAACTCCGGCGCTATTAATAACGAGAAATGTCGGGCCGGAGTTCTCAAGGCGTCTGTACCTGGGTCGAAGGAATCAGGGAGGGAGGAGCATGTGTGCGGCGCGGCATTGTGCAAGGCCCAGGTGCGGGTTTTTGTGAGCATCCGGCGACGACGGCTGCGCGGCCACCTGCCGCCAGCTGCCGCCCGCACGCGCCGCCATCGCCTAACCACTCTTTGTTCACACTATTCCGATACCTATCACGGAAAACTATGTAGTATCATTCGCGTCCCTCGCCGATCTTACGTTTTACATCACGGTTTCGTCACATTCTTTTACCCCAATTATTTTGTTACGGTTCGACTCGCATTGTGCGATCCCCTTTCTTTATCCTACAGGTAAAAGTCCATTGACTGGTCCGGATTATGCATTACACAGAATTTGATTGAACAATAAAATGAGACAACAAAATGCGAAATGCAGTATTATTAACCGGGAGGGGCGCAAAAAGTTTCTGAATTGGTTTGCGTCGTTTTCGTTGTCCAGGTATACATTTTTACGAGCGGCAAAGTCTCTTTAGCTGTGTAAAGGTGCAAGCTGAGCTGTGCGACACAAACAAGGTTGTGTTTGATGGATGGGAGCGGAGATCGATCCGCCGCCGACGCCCGGAGTCGCGGGTCGACGGCAAACAACGACCCGGGAGCAACTTGCTCTATGTACTTGCGAATTATGAAATGCAACACCGAGATTGCGAAGTTACCCGGCTCCTGCGATGTTCGAAAACTTTCGGAATCACAAAGTTACGCCCGTAATGGATGCCGGCATACTAGCTACGGTTGCACAGTTTTAGTTGGCTATCTACGTACCCTTATTCGTACCAAAACTTCAGGGATGTTTTACCAATTAAGAACATTTTTATTGAAAAAGAAAATCGATCGCCTCACGTCTCCCTATTTTGTCGGCTTACATTGAGAGGATAAGAAGGCGTATTACGCCAAGCTTTGATCGAGTTTCCAGGCAAATTCAATCAAAATAATTCCCGGGTAATTGACAAAAGCGCACGGACGCGCCATACCTGATCCGTCGTTTTAGATTTATCTTTCGTAAAAAATCTCGATAAAAATAAATAATTCAAGAGCGGACGCGTCTGATAATGAGATAATACGAGAGATTCGCCCTCGCCGGCGCAGCTGCCGCCGCATCTGTCTTTGAACACGGCTTTACACAAGCACGTGTCCCAAATATCTTAGCAAAAAAGCCTTTTGAAATAACTGTATCATTGCCATATGCCGCTAGACGGTGAAAGGGCTTCGCGAGCGAGCGAGTGCAGCACTCTAACCATCACAAAAGTTATATCTTGCCAGATAGAGCCCGTCTTAAAAGAAAAGCCAGAAGTGCGCTGCTTAAAAAATATGTTTAATCCCTAATTTGAAAATTGTTGGAAAAGAGCAAGATTCCGGATTGAATTATCCCGGCATCATTAACAAACTGTAGGGTCTGTAGGATCAACTTTGTAACTCGACACGTCTCCCTGAATTAATAAAGGGGAGGTCGAATGGTACTCGACACAGAAATACTTCAGGTAATTTTTCTTCGGACGCATACTAATGAAGTGCCGCGAGCTTTTCCTGTCATTTAATAAGTGAATCTAAGAAGAGATGGGTGGAGACTCACCTCGCGCAGTTCTTTGATCTTGGCGCCCGCCTTGCCGATGACGCAGCCGGCGCGGCTCTGGTGGATGAGCAGCCGCAAGTCCAGGTCCTCGGTGGTGGTGCCCTTTGTCGCCCCCGCCTGCACAACCAACCACATATTACTTCAGGCTTCACCGACACAAACATAAGTGTTAGGTATATGTTTCGGTACATGGGTGTCACTTACATCAATCAATTTCGGCAGGATTTCCTTCACGATTTCCAAAGTGGTGTCAAGATCCGAAGCCGATATGGAAAGCACTCTGAAAAAATAAACGCGTCGTTACGGCCCTATTGAATACACAAAAAGTTGTAGATTGAAAATATCACAAACACGAAACTGAATAAAACGTCGAGTCTCAACGGTCAGGGAGGTCCGCAGGGCGTTGCAGAAGCATGGCGGTGAGGGAGGGCTAGGAGATCTATTCGGTCCAGACGCTACTGTTGTAACATATTGATGGGAGGGCGTCACTTAGCGTTAGATGAGTCGGATAAGACGGTAACGTCTAGAAGTGTACTAGAGGTGCGCTCGGTGGATCGATGGAGGAGTGGAGCGTCGTGGATGCGAGATAAAGGGTGAAGCGCCTATCGGGACTGTGGCGCACAGCGCTACGGGCTCGTCCGTTCTTGTACCATCGACTTCAGCTGTATTGTGTCAAATTTCACCCCCACTATCTACAACCCAGGAAGCGTCTACCCCTTACTATGTAAACCTATGGTGAAATCCAACACATAACAGTCAGTCGCGTGGAACAACGACGGACGCAAAGACATCGAGGCCCCTGACTGTTGACCGAATGTTAGAGTACTCGGGTATCGTTAAAGAGTTTGTTGAGAGTAGATGTTGGCGAGATAGTTTACCGTTCGGGGCCGGGGCAATCTGGGACTGTTATAGAGGCTTTGTACTGCTCGTGGCGGGGCGGGCGGCGGGTGCGGGGCGGCGGCGGCGGCCGGCGGGGCGGGACCGATAACCAACACACGCTGTAGCGACGCACCGACGCGGCCTCGACGGCGTCGCCGGCCGAGGCGCACTCAACCCGACCCCCACATCATCACATAAGTAAGCTACTCCCACCATAATTTATTGAATGGTGGGATCAAGAGCGGACATAAAGTCGGGGTAGAGTTGAGTGTGATCAATATGGAAGCGCATCGAGGCGCGTGGTGCGTCACGCTACAAGGTAATTTGTCGGGGCGTCACAGGGGGCGATAACTTGGGACCTGTAACTGTGACTGCCGGGGGTTAATCTGTCAGCGGCACCGGGCGCGCCCGGCGGGAGGCCGGACACGGCCGCATCACACTACTAGAGTCTTCGCAATCGTCGGTGACGGGGTCGAGGGACCCACATACCAAGACAAGGAGGAGGTTGGGTGGGTCGTCTGTCTCGAGACTATATTGGTGGACCTGATCCGATGGGGCCACAGAGCAGTATAGTAATTTTTAAAGTAACAGTGATTGGCAGTTGGTACCTGTGATGAAAAAATGTTAGTTCATAAGTTGGATCTCTAATTGGGCACTAGAACAATCGTAACATAAAACAAATTAATTGAAAAACTAAACTTACTCGGCTCACTGTTGCATACCTAAACACTAACCAATCAATAACTGATATTAGTGTACCTACGCTGTAAAGGTAAAACCAATTACTTTAAATCTTAATTGTGATTGTGTTGTATGTTGTATCATGTGTGTCTTTGATAGTTGGAGTATTTGTAATTATAACTACGCTTATTATTATATACTGACCTGGTTCCTTAGCTTCGATATGTTCTGGCCGCCCTTTCCGATAATTGAACCTGCCACCTGTTACGAAATTCACTATCGTTATTAATTCAAGAAGAACTTGTGCGCTGGCGGATCTTCACTTAACTAAATTGCCTGGAGTTTCTGTGTTGAACTCCATCTAATATAAAATAATATGGCTGAGTATTGAAAGTAATTCATATTTCAGTTCTGCTCAGGCATGCAATATCAAGTGGTATTTAACAGCGTTCACCTTTACAGGCTTATGGATTAAGCCAATTATATATGCTCTAGAAAAATTACATTCTTTTTGTCAGGTGAAGATCGGGGGCCAGTTTAAAAAAAAGTCTAAGTTGATATTGGCATCCGGCGGAATTACGAATACGGGTTTGTGGTGCACATGTCCACATTAGTATAATCTGCACCTGTCGGCCCTCTGAGCACGGGACAGGGAAGGTGCAACCTACTGTCTGCAGGAGGCTTAGGGTGATTAGACTAGTTGCAGCTTTGTGACTGTTCAGTTTGGGAGTCGACAGCGGTGTAGCAATGATCGGCTTTGTTAGCCAACAGGGAAAGGGAGAATACACTTTGCCAGACTAACTACCATTAACGCTGTAGATACTTTAGTCTAAAATAACTCGTACTCAATGCATTAACTTCGGGACACAGCACCGGACCGCGGTATGGAATAAAAGTAATGATAACGGTCTAATTACCTTGCTCGGGATGAGGAAGGTGACTTCATCGTCGTTCTGGCGATGCCGCTTGGTGTTGGGCCCGTCCTCCTCCCCGTACGCGTCACGCTTCATGGCCTCTGAGGAACGAACGGGCCTTTAGATACACTCGAAACTCCAGAACAAAAGATTGTAGGGAACATCACGTATGCTACCAAGTTGTCTTGCTGTGTACACAAAGGATTTAATTGATCGTCCCGTCTCAACTAAAAGCTCTGCCAAGTGTAGCGACGTACATCCGACGAGGGCGTGGCATCCGGTCGTCGTGAGAGGAAACACTTTAAATAAAGCTATAATCATTCTTATCGATATTGTTATAAAAGTCGTTATTGAAGTTATCGGATTTATTTACTGGCGTAATAAAGATGACGACAGGGAACACGACAACAACCACGTTATAAAATGAACTGAAAATGGATATAAAATGTGAGAAGCGTAGCAATTTATTGAGAATTTCGTCAGAGGTATTTTCTTTGATGAGAGAAATGTCAAGTGTCTTCAGTACACACTTTGAGACGAAAAACCAGCGTTGCGGAAACGAATAAGCCTCTAATTTCTTTGTCAGTCGAGTCTTATATAAACACAATACAGGTAGACCCTGCGCGCCAATTATGAAACCAAATGTGGGCCATAAATCCTCCTGAGCAGATGAAAAGTACTTTTGTCTTAATTTGGTAAGTATAATTATGACATTCTACTGTAACACCCCCGAAATAAAAATCAAGATTAACGTCCCCTATTTAGTATGGAAGCCATTATTCATTAATTTAATGGGCATAGCATTAGAACATATAGAAGCCATTAAAATTATAGCAGTGACATACCAGCGCGACCGGGATTCCGACTGAGTTTTAGAAATCCCGCACCCCCGCGCTCTGATTACAGTATTATGGCAAACGAGCAAACAATATCACAAAATTACCATTCGCAATTTTATTTCAATTACGCTAATGAACGATATTCAAGGGAAAAGGTATTTTATGATAATAGGGTGGAAGCCGAGACTTGAGCAGCTCCTCAACACAGGTGGGCGACGACGAGACGGGCCCAAGTACCTAGTTACCTACCCTATGATGATCCACGCTAGCAATGACTATCGTTAAACTAATACTAAATATTAAACAACACAACGCCAATAAAAAAAATATATACCAACAGGATTCAATATAAAAATTCACACAGGAATTACCTACAGTGAATTTAATGCTATGCTTGCATGTCTTCAACACTATAGAAGTTTTCAAAGAAACTCGTGTTCAAGGAATTCACAAATAAAAAACTATTCAGGTGTGGCGTGTGGCGAGGTGGCAGTTCGCGACGACTGATAAGAAAATAGGAATACATATAGCGACTGGCGTTTCAGGAGCCAGTACAATAAACTACACGAAATATTGAAACTCTAGAAAAACTATCTTTAAAGAAAATATTTTTACGAATAGAACCTACAAGCTCAACGCAGACGACTAGAATGGAGAAAGAGCTCGAAAGACTCCGCAACTTACAAGTAAAACTGACAACCGCAACGAATAAAAATAAACTCCGAAATGGGTCATAAAAGTGCAGAGATAGTGGTGTGGTCGGGACGTGGGAATGGCTCGAGAAGCCCTAAGTTATGGCGAGGCAGCCGCGTCCTAGGCATTGGGAGCAGGTGGAGGGGTCAACGACACCCGCCACCTGCCGCACCAATTTGCACACCGCCACACAAAAGGGTACCACTCCGTATTTTATTTCGCAATGTCAGCGCCCTCAAAGGGCCCAAACTTTCTGTTTAATTTCCTGTAGCATCACTTTCAAACAATGGAACTGCGAAAGTACGAGTTCGCATTGTAGTTCAGCTTTGAAGTGACTCGGCGAAGTATTTAGCTGGTTCACTTCAGGGTTAAAGATTTCGTCGTTTGGTGCAAGTAAGTAAAGCAACGTCTTCTGAAATTCCGTGTACAAGTTTAACGTGTGAAACTTAATATCAGAAGACTAATGATATAATCTTATATCAATAACATTACATTAACACGATATAAGAATTAATAAGGAACATGCAAGAATATTGCACATAATAATCACAAGAGCCATGTCAATTAATGTTCTAATAGCACGCATCGGAGGCTGTGCGACGGGCGGCCGCAGTGGGAATATGTGAATATTGCGATCGGAATGAGGTTGAGGTCGATCAGAACCCGGCGGGTGCGACGGGCCTTCGTAGAACAGGCCGGCCGGCGGACGGCAGGTGCTGCACAAAGCTCTACCTACCTCTACCTACCTATCCGCTTAGCGCAAAAAACAACACAAAAACACACCACTAAAATGTCACTACCAGCTGTCGTCCGCGACCCGCTCTACCCAGGCCCCGATGCCTTTTAAGTCCTGATCGAGCTGTCAGTCAACGCTCGCAGGATATCTTTTGAGTTTCCCACTTATTTATACTTTGTGCTATTTGCGCATTATTGGGTAGTTCAAACAAAGGATTCCGACAGCGATTAGGTACACACCGGAAGCACTGCTTATGAAATTGCTACAGATCGATCTGTGAGAGCTTTGATGGTGTTCCGGCAGAATTAATTAGGCACAGTAATACTTTGGAAGACAAAGGACAAAACACAGAATATTACGTATAAATAATGCTTTTAAGAAGTGCTAATAATTACAAAATTAATTAGGAAGTGAAACATATTTAAAGCTTTCAAGAGCACATGGTTATGTCATTCTAAGTAGGCAAGTTGAGACGGAAAACGGAAACAATAAAAAGAAGACCCCAAAAGAAATGTAATAAAAAGTTTACAAGGGGGTCAGATTGCATGAAAAATACAAAAAAAAGTAAAACCACTCTCGTAATAAATAAGGAGTGACACAATAAATATGATAGAGTACTCACCCAATTTTCCGGACACGCGACAAAAGATCAAGGCGGTTTAAACCTAGAACAAGAGAAGGCTTCAATAAATTTTGGTCCAAATACTTTTAACAAAACTTGAAAATAGGCTAGTGGGTGAATGAGCGTACATTTTATTGGTGCGTATTGGAGGCGAGCGTCGGGCGGCGCGGTCGCGCGTCGACTGCGAGTGGCCGAGCGCGCTGCGAGGGCGAGACTCCGGGGCGCCGGCCAGGGCGCACGCGCGCTGCCCGCCCGCCTCCGTCGATACCATCCTCGCCTCTCATTGCGGCCCGGAAACGACCAGTTAACGAGCCACGCCGCAACACGACACAAACAATGCCCGCGCCACTAGGCACAGCTCTGAGCGCCATCCCTCGTCTAACTAGCCACGAGTGCCGCCCGGCCTTCCCAACTCGCTCCACACTCCACACCCGATTGCCACTGTGTCACATGATAGCCGAGAGATAGGGTTAATAAACCGGAATGACACAATGGGGGTTGAAGCCGGAAATGAGAAACACGTGAAACTTATAGGAAAAAGCTAATGCACCCAAGAACGAAAGTAGTATCGACATGAATATAGAGTCCTTTCAGTTAAGAAAGATAATTCAACGTATACATCTTGGGGGTTGAACTTCATTAAATGTCATTGACCTACCCACATTACCACTACTGCTATATTCGTCGATTCTTTGACACTTCGTAAGTGCGTATACAGTTTGGCTTCAGCTAATTAAGATCTGGAGTTGCACAACTTCACGTAACAGGAAATGCTGAAGTCAATTTGTGAACCATTTGTAGCTCCCGCTCAGGCTACCTTCCCTTGCATGCGTAATAAGGGAACAATTGCCAAGCGGCGCGTGTTTTGAAACTATACAAGGCCAGAACGCACCCATAGTGTACTAGCACTGTATAGTTTCAAGTGAAAAAATATATTTTTTGACTTGAAAATATACACGATTTGTGCGTACTAATCGCGTATACTTTCAAGTTGGGATTTACTGAATCGTTCTTGAAAATATACATTGCTATTACGCACATTGCTTGATTGGCGTACTTGTCGCATATAATTTATACCTACATGCTGATTCTGATTTACTTAACTATTTAGGTAAATGAACATGACTACAATTTACTTGTTCTGCCTATCATACCTATAGAACGTTAATATTTAAAGATGAACAAGCTCTAATTTGATTGATAAATTGATAATTATAGCGATCATACTTGCAAGTAAGAATACTAATATCTTTATTATTTATATGAATTAAGAGTAATACCTATACTACACTCACGAGTAATGAAAAAGTTCCAGTGCCGATAGCTCCTGAACGGAAAAGACTAGTTTAATGACGCCGTCGGCAATATTAAATCAATCAATTTATTTTCAGATTATTATATCCATAATCCATTAAAGTACATTTAACAGCGCATAAATTTTGATCAAATTCTAATTAAATGTTTGAAAAAATTGGGGTCAATTGGTGTTGACTTTTTACTACTTGGATTTATTCATAGCTCGTGGGTGTAGTAGATAACTAATACCCTATAGACCTATTACAGACATATTTTTCATCAAGTTTTGAATTCACCGTAATTGTCTTTTATGAATTGTTCTTCACCCTCTTCAAAGATCATTTTTACTATTTACAACAGTTCTACAGTTTAATTTATTTCAATTTACTTTTAACTGTATCATGTATACAAAAAACACGTTACGAAAACAATGCCAAGTGCGGAATGATAATGCAATGTTCAGAAAGCAACAGACTTATTACTATTTCGCATGAAAGAAAGAGAGAGCAACAATTCAAAAGGGCTACCTGGTAACTAATCACGTATAGTTTCAAGTGCTCGCATTGCCGCTTGGCACTTGAAAATATACACGATTAGTACGCAGTGGTAACTGCTGCAGTATATTTTCAAGCCATAATTTTGGTTCAACTTACTTGAAAATATACGCGATTAGTGCGTAATGGCCTTGTATACTTTCAAGTAAATCATGGCACCATTTTAATTTGAAAATATACGCGAGCAGTCCCAACCTCTGCGTTCTGGCCTTGTATAGTTTCAAAACACGCCCAAGCGGCTGCTCTATTAAACTTCTGGAGCGAAATGGTTCAGGAATAGAGATGGAATATGAAAATTATGTCATTATTTTGTTTAGATGAATTATTCGTTGGATGTTTATTCAAACACTTGAATTTTAATAATCAACTCTAATGGAGTTACTAAATAAATGAAATGTTTATACACCCCTAACATAATAATGTATATAAGGGCCATATTATTATTATGTTGCGAAGAGGATGTTAACAATAAAACCGGAAAGAAAGCGTAAGGTAGAATCATGAACGGATGCAGTGAGATCATCAAAGCCAACCCTAGTAAAAGCCAAACAAGCTAGGAAGATGATGAAACCGTAAAAAATTCAACTTAAAAATTCAAGACGTTTTGTTTAGTTTATGAAACGTTTGTACAAACATCTGAAGTGAATTTGTAACAATGGCGGCATGCGACCGCGTCGTTAGCCACTAATGTACACCTTCGACATCACTTACCTAATTGACTACAATAAATTAATGTTGCATTAATCGATCTCAACTGAACGTGTATCTACGTATTTCTATCGGCAATGTATCCTCGGCCTTTTATATTTAGTTATATACGATATTACTAAGGGACACAGGGCAAATATCATACATCTTAAAATTCACTGGTATGAGCGTCTAAAAGATTTTTATTGATCAAAGTTATACCATAATAATATATCTTGTAACATCAAACTGAGGGTGAGTGCCGAATAAATGCCGAGAAACCTTAGACAATCTTCCTTACAATTCTTCACTATCAGGAAACAAGGGGCCACTTCTCAAGAGAGGACTTTCACACAAAGTTCAACAATCTACTGTCGACCTTCCTTATCAGCTACATGCTAACAACTAGCGCTCAATTTGTCTACAACTCGTCTATGCCAACGATTATTGCAAGTATTTTAACTTAAAATGCATTGCGATTTTCACATATGCCGAAAGAACACAATATGTACTTGCAATAGTCGTATCTTGCAGTAATACCTCCACGGTCACATTATCAATCAACAACCCTTAAGGAGCATCGTTTATCTGCCAAACAACTGACAGATTCATACACGTTACGTCGACATTGACAGATAAGCAATGCTGCATAAGGGTTGTTATTTTCTTATGTGCGGTGGTCATGTCCTGTGGTGAGGTATCTGATCATAATTATAACTAAGAAAATATACCTTCTGTATATAGGTAGGTACCTGTCCGAACAAAACTTCTATAGAGCTAGTAATTAATTACAACATTACAATACGTGTCATCATGTCATCAAACATGTCATTTGGTGGACAGTTCACGAAAGTTATGTTTGCTTGTCTGACCTGAATATCGGAAGGTCCACCCAAATTATAATAGCGATCAAACTTCTCCAACACGCATATGACGTGACCTGCCTGGCTGGACATTATTCCAGATATTGTACGTATGTATTGAATCTATTTGTTTGTCATAAGCTAATAGGTCAGCGATGAGCGATGTCGAAGACAATTGCTACCTAGGCAACGGGACTACAACAAAAATGCACACTATTTTATGAAGATTATGTAACTGTCAATTTGTGTACGGGGTAAAGTAATAAAATATTCCGTTTATTCATAAATGCTTTGCTATTCTTTGACGACTTAAACGCATATTAACCTAAACACGAGTTGGTTCACATCAAAATGAATATCCGATGCGGATTGCGGACAAAACATTACCATCACAATGTTATCCTACCACTACGTTGGGAATACTTTAGCATATGAACATCCGATATTATGTACATACATTTCGTATAACGCGCACACACCTGGGATTTGAAATAGAGCCAAGCGGTAGAAGATGAGTTTGGCGAATGGAATGGTTCCTGTCAGAATTCAGACAATTTCTTGCGGGAAAAATAAAATAAGAAATGAAAGCCGTGCGAGAAGTCAGGTGGCCGCCTGTGACCCAACGTGGGACCAAACAACTGCTACGACAATTCTATCGATACAAATTAAATTGTCTGGAGAGTTTCTTCGGCAGGCATATTATTTTAAACGGGTAATTGCTGGTAGTCGTCCTTATAGAGCGTATAATTTGCTCCTCGAGGTCTACTGAAATATTCAGAGGGCGATGAGAACGGTCGAGCGGCGGGCAGCCGGCGAGGGCTGGCGCGGCCGCCGAGAGTCCCAGCCCGGGCCGTACAGCTGACATAATAACTTATCATTTGCATTTTACAGTCAATGGAAAATGATAGACTATTGCACAATTCTACGAAACGGAGAAATAAAGAAATTGAAATTTACAGAACCACATACCTAACAAAAGCCATCAATGTACTTACGACTTATTTGTCTTGATCGTATCCTATTTTCGTCATCTCAACTAAGCGTTAAAATATTATATGAAGCACGTTTTTACGGCATCAAACTATTCCCCGGCAAACTACATATTTATAAGAAGTCCTGTAATAAGTAGGTAGGTAGGTAAACGTACAAACGTTTTTTGGTAAGTAAATTTATTTCTAAGATATATATTTGGGGCACGCCGCACGTTTAGGAAATGAAGTCGCTTGCGGAGAAACTCAAGACAGGTTAATTTATTATTGATAGAAATTTCTATTTGCCAACATTTCTCATAATTTTACCTTTTAGGGCATACAGGCTGTAGCAAACATGGTATTGTAATGTAATGTAAGCCGTTATGGGATGACTAACTCGTAAATCTGAACAACTTTTGCATATTTTTTTTCCAATAGCAGCAAGAATTTGTATCAAAGTCATAGATTATTTAGGTACATTCTGAATCACCTCGATTTAAGGCTTGTAAGTTTTTTATATTGATTAATTGGGATCGGAATTCAGAAACATAATTTGACCAACTAATGGTCGAATGGCGGCTCTGACTGCTATGCCGAAGGTCCCGGGTTCGATTCCCGGCTGGGGCAGATATTTGTTTAAAGACAGATATTTGTACTCGGGTCTTGGGTGTTCATATTTATATTTAGTATCTATCTATCTATGTATTTGTGTAGATATTTCAGCTGTCTGACACCCATAACACAGGTTCTGCCTAGCTTGGGGTCGGATAGCCGTGTGTGAGATGTCCCCACATATTTATTAATTTATTTAATACTCGAATTCATTTTTTTTTAAGTAACTACCTACTTTTTTATCTTTCAGACTTGATTTTGACTTGACCTTACTTTTTTTTATCTTTCAGACCTGATTTCTTTACTTGTATTATCTTTCAGACTTGATTTTATCAATCAGTTTAATGGGCCAATTAATTTGGGTTCAAACTTTCTATAACAAAACCTTTATGCACATGACAAACCATCCTGATTAGGATCAAATTCCATTCAGAACTCAATCAATAGTTCGGTCGGGTACAAAAGCAAAGGATGTATGGCGGTGTGGACCATTTAGTAAAATTACATCTGACAAACATTACTTAGGACAGAGGTTCGAAACCCTTTGCTGGGGTATTAGGGTTTGGGTATCTCAAATGTAACATCTACTGAACATGTACCATCAGTGAAATTCATTTCTGTGATGAAGAGTAGGGCTGGTTTCAGAGCCTTTAGAGACTGGCCGATTCCCGGATAGTACTCGTAATAACAATAATGACAAAGAGTTTTTTTTTCAAATTCTAGGTTAAATAATTATATTTAACAGAAAAAATATATATTTTAATTACACATATTAATTATTATAGGGGCTTTGCGATAACGTCGACAACATGTCTCCTCTCTCATGATTAGAAATGTAATATCAAAATCCATTAATTATTTATTTTCTATCTTTTATTATTATTTCTTTCACCGTAAACTGTAACAGATACAGAACGGGACTCAGGAGTTTTTATCTTCGGTTAGGTTACCTAATTGATAATGACTAATGACGAAAAAAGGGAGTCAGAAGGTTGACGCCCCTCGTGGCCTTTCACACAACACTTATCCATTCCGTTTCCTTGAGGGCCGCCTCCGCCACGTCTGAATATTTGATGCTCCTTATCGATCATAACTTCTTTGCGGCGGAATATCGACGTAAGGCATACAATCGTGTTCAAAATGTTGCATTGTAAGCAATTAAATTTATGAAGAAAATAATACCTTTATATTGAATCTCATTCCGTTCGGAATTAATGGTCAACATAGATGTTTAAAAATTCTGAGAGCGTGAAATATTGCACCGCACACCCGGAAAATCCCAAGAGATCAGCGAAATGGCAACGAATGCTGTATGTTAGATATATATCGTGGATTGCAAGTACCCTGATGTACCATCGTGTGATCATCATCATTTACCAACAATCTTCCATTGCTGGCCTTCAAGTATATAGAAAATCGCCAAAACATTATGGTCCTCAGTCTTCCTCATCCAACCACATAAATGTAATGTACTATTGGAAATGAAAGATGTAAAAGCGGAAATAGAAAATAAAAAGCGGGTTTTTCCTCGGTGTATCCTACTGTAGCTGTAGGGCGGAGGTGGGCACTTCATGACTTATTGAGACGAGGTGGTGGTTGTTAGACAGTAAAAATAGACGTGAATTGTAAGAAAGGCACCGTTGCGCGATGTTTCGTGTGTGTAATTGGAGAGTGGTGGGCGAGCCGCACGCCACCGAAGTCCGTCCGTGGGCCGGGCGGGAGACATCTTGTATTTGCTTCTCTAGTAATTTCCCCGTCCGTCCTTGTATATTTAAGCGGCGCAGCGGCGGTGTCCGTGCCGTTCTCATGCATATGTCATGAGCAGTTGCCGCGCGACCGTTTGTTGACGGTTGGGCCGCGGGAACCACGACCACTGGCCCCCTGCCCACCACCAATAATTATTACGTTCTAGTTTCGATTCCGGTGGCTATCGGCTCCGCCTACACCCCGATGGCGGGCGGTGGGATGAGGCGACAATTACATTCCCGTTTTTTCTCCAATAGACCCGCGTGTAATGACCATGTAGTTTGTATTGCATGTAAGCTCAAATTAAATGGCGACACCGTAAAAGCAAGCCGAGCGTCGACCGCACGCAAGGCAGTAAATATCATGGTAGTATTAATGTCCCTAAAGACAATAGTCCATATACTATACCCGCTATAGCAGATGGGTTATTCAATAAAATCGTTAAAATAACCCAGCTTGAAGCATTTTATCATACTTTGTTCAATACGTAGCTAAGGCAATTATTAAACGGCATCCCTTGTGTACTCTTCAAAATAAATATTTGAACATTAAGGGGCATTTACAGAGAAAACGCGCACACATTTTCAGAATTACACCAAGTCCAGTAAATATTTTTTATTAACTTCGGAGAGAACCGTTCTGTAGTGGACGACTACTACGGGTGATGATAGTTTGGGCAATAGGCAGGCACTGAGTTATCCTCTCGCAATACGTTTTTCAAGTCATCTATGATTACGGCCGATACGGCCTGAAATTATGCTCTAATGAGGACGATAGATACATCGCAGGCCGGCTGTTTATTATTTCTGTGACAACAGTAATAAATCAGCCATAGGTTTTGTTACTGTGGTGAAAGAATTTCAGGTTAACGGTACAGTACGGTACGGTACGGTTTCAGGGAACGGTAAAGCGTGTATGAAACCAGACACCCTGTATAAGGAACCATTTCCCGCTCTGTAGGATAATTTCAAATATCCCATGTTAACAGAAAGATAATACTGGAGTATACATATTATATCGGACACACAAATGTTCTAAGAAGAAAAAAGCCGATACCCGCTGAAAATGATACAATACATAATTTGCTAATATACAACCTACCTAATAAGTAGGTAGTAGTAGTAGTAGGTTCAGTGATGTTCTGAGTATTTAGTAAAAAAATAGGTGTGAAAACTTTATTGGCTTGTGTGTAAACCATATGTTAATTTATAATATGTAATAGTTATAAGCTGTTTGTTTTCCAAATAAAGAAAATTAAAAATTAAAATTAAATTAAAATAAGTAGTCGGCTGTCGATCACATTTGGGGAAGATATTAATTTAAAGCAGCATGACGAAAGGGGATTCAACACTGTTGCAACGCTTTTGAAATGAGGTCGGCAGTCGAGTTGGGTCTGGAAGAGCGAAACGCTAATATCACGCATTTTTTGGGAAAGCTTGTTTTATATGACGGTCGATTGGTGTAGTGGTTAGTGAGTGATCCTGACTGCTATGCCGAAGGTCCCGGGTTCGATTCCCGGCTGGGTCAGATATTTATACTTGGGTCTTGGGTGTTGATATTCATATTTAATATTATTAATATGTACCTATTATGTATTTGTGTTTGTGTAGATAATGTCGGCTGTCCGACACCCATATTACAGGCTCTGCCTAGTTTGGTGTTTGAGATGTCCTCACATATTATATAATTTGTTTCCGGACTATGGCACAATTTTATAAATAGGAAAATGGCAGATTTACCTATGTGCTTCTTCCTCAAAAGAGTGGAGTATGTAAGTTCATATACAAGGTGTCAGAAGTAGAAAAGTGGCCAAAAGATATACATCCTAACTAATCCTAACTATCCTATCCTAATCCTAACTAATATTATATAAATGCGAAAGTAGCTGTGTATGTCTGTTACTCTTTCACGCCAAAACTACTGAACGGATTTGAATGAAATTTGGTATACATACATGGTTTAGACCTTTAGAAAGAACATAGGCTAATTTTTATCCCGGAATTCCCACGGGAAAACTTATCAAGGCGAAGCGAAGCTCGCGGGAACAGCTAGTAAAGAATAAATATGACTATTGTCAGCATTCTGTGCTCATTAGATTCCTTTCATTCACAGATGATTGGAGTATAGGTAAATATGGCGATGCCACGTGAAATGTAATTACTTGCCTTAAATATTGAAGATAGGGCATATTACAGGAGGAGACTATATTTTCAGTTTATAAACAATAAAATGTTATAAAAAATACTGCATAGAATAGTTGCATTTTGTGCGGGATTTTATGCTAAGCCCACAGAATTACTAAATGAATAGACATGTCAATGAATAAGTTCTTCCAGTAAGAAATAGGTAGGTAGGTACTGGCACTTGAAATTTTTGATGTTCCTAATATAAAGAACTCTTTTGGCCCATTTTCACAGTTGATATTTCACAGTTGTTGAGTTTTCAGAGTTGAAGATTTATTCTTCTTTCAAAGTTAATTTTTAAAATCCTCTCTTTTTTATTATCAGTTGATAAATTTTATATTCTATTCTAAAAGTGTGAAGTATCAGTAGAAGTCTATACTCCCTTCCTAAGCTTCCTACCATGCTAGTCCACTGCGGGTTTGTGGTTCACACATTTAGAAGTGCTAGATCTAGATGTGCTGGTTTCAACTTCACCTCCAACTTTATTTTGTGGCAATCTGTTCGTCGGTTTTGCCAACAATTTGTGCTGGTTTCATCACAATGTTTTCCTTCACTGTAGGAGTGATGGTATACATTGCACATAAATTCCAAAGATTGATATATGTCAAGGGATGGGAATTAAACAAAAAAATACTAATCTATCTGAAGGTTGTGTATAGCAATGAAATCTAAATATCATAATCAAGGTTGCAAACGCAAATCTTGCTTATAAAGTTTACTTACTGGTCCAATGACAATAGTCGGGCCAGATGTCTTTATTTTTAAAGGTAACAGATTATTTTTGATAATAAAGACATGTAGGTATTCTTTGTATGTTACAAGTTCAATAAATATATTAATATACTTTCTCTATTCTTATAATAATCCTACTAGGTAAGTACTTATTTGTTACCAGGTCTTGGATGTTCAAGAAAATTTCAAACAAGTGCAAGGAGGTGACTAATTAGTCTTTTAAAGCACAACTGTTACGAATACCAGGTTTAAAAATATCCCCTCCTACTACTAAGCCTACTATGTTTGCAATCCAGTCTATCATTATCTCTGTGTGTAAGCCTTGACTTCAGGCAGTTGTAAAAACAGTGCTTACCTTATTACTGCTTCACTGAATCATCACATTCGTGATGTAAAACAACATAGACGAAGTTATTATACCTAGGAGCAGGGTCAATAATATAAATTTAAGAATTTCATTACAATTCCATAACGCTGTCGTTGTCGCCGGCTTCAACAAATCGATATCAAGATTATGAAAAACTAAATAAAATGTAGGTACTTACGTTGAACCGGAGCAGATACTTTTTTATGTTGTATAAACTTACAAAATAACTATTAATTACGAGGTAATACACAGTTAAAATGAAATTAAATGTAAAATTACAACTCCGACATAAAACATGCGATTATTTGTGGTGGTTAACAAAAATGGCGGCCAATGAATTATGATTTGTTTGGTTCTCTCTTTCGTCTCGTTATCCAACGCACATGTATTTTGAAGCAATATTTCAGAACAATCATACTATGTAGCGGCCAACGTTTACTCAATGTTGTGTTGTACATAGAGTAAGTAATACTATGTTTATGTTGCAATGTTTATACGGGTTAAATTGCCATATGTAAATAAAATTAAAAAACGGCTTCGGCACGGCAGGCAGCGGCATCGGCATGTTAGCAATGATTTCAAAAGGAATATACAGGGTGATTGGAAAGTCGATGTATTCCTTTAAATGGGTTATAGACGAAGGCAGGCATTTCCAGTCGATTGAACCCCATAATGCATTATCCGAAAGTCAACCATTTCTGAGTTATTTAAGTTTTAAGTTTTTTTAGATTTTTGCCAAAATTTATGTTTTAAAACAAAATATTTAAAATAACGTAACGGCACCAGTAATGGACATGGAACCAGTAATGGACACTACAAACTTATAGTGTCTAAAATAAGAGTATGCATCGTTTTACGAAAATTACAATACCTTAGTTTCAAAGCCTATACATCCTTCCTTTGTTATATAGACAAGTGACTTATGGCATCCATTTAGATTAAAAATTGTGAGGCAAAAAAGTTCATTTGGCGGAGGTTCACCAACTCAACCGAGTTTTGTTAAGGAAATGAAGGAAATCTTCTAAGAGGTTAGGTGTAGATTTTCGTTGATGATTTCGTTTTATTTTATGTTATATTAAAATGCTGTGATTTTATGGAAACTATACTGAATTACGCACATATTTTCAAAATAATAGAAGAGCTTACGTTTATGGAAATGATTTCAGAGGGGGTGTTCATTACTGGTTTGTAAATTTTCAGTAAATCCAGTTATGGACACATGTCCATAATTGGGTGTCCATAACTGGATTTTTTATTTTGTTCAAGAAAGACTTATACGCCCAAGCAAATGGGATATGCTATTATGCAAGCACAAGATGGCCACTGCAGTTATGCGTTACGGAGACACAAACATGTTCTCCCTACATCTATTTCAAGTGTTCCAGAACAAGTATTGATCAAAGATGCTCATGAAAATCCAAGCCTACACGCGACTGTTGCGGTTGTAGAAACACACGCTCACAGGAGCGGAATTTAATTGAAATTAGTTATACTTATGATAATTAGTAGTAGTTTAGCACATCTAGATATGTGAACCCATCAACCCGCAGTGGACCAACATGGTGGGAAATGGTCCAAACTTAGGAAGGCACTTTAGGCCTAAGGGATATGCACAAAGGTTCCATTCGAGAGAGCCAGGTGCAGGTACTTACAGCCCCACAGAGAATAGAAATAGAGAAATAAACAGTGATAGTGTGACGAATAGACCAGTAAAGCTGAAAATACCATGAATAGAGAAGATTTGAAAAGAAGAGGCTTTAGGAGGAGAATAGATTAAGAGCAAAATTTTACTAGATAATAAGAGAAGTGAGAGAAAAGGTTGTGAAAAGAAAACTTTGACTTAAACTAAAAGCATTTTCTGGCTGGTGTAAACCTGGATAACCCAGATGATATGATATGACGAGAGGGTCGTAGGAACAGAACAAGTTGAGACGGTATCCTGGGTCATCTACTAACGCTACCTAGTGGTTGCGCTAGATGTGAGCGCCCGTATTGATACGGTCAAAGGTGCATTTGCGTGTCTGCGATCCATGTGGCGGTCAAAACATCTCTTCATTAGAGTGAGAGATATTTAACACCAACGTCACTAAAGTCGGTATTATTATACGCTTGCGAGACCATAAAGACACATAGGTACACAAAAGCTGCAGGTCTTCATTGACCGCTGTCTCCGGCGGAACCTTCTAACAAAGATCTGAGGAAAACCTGCCATGAAGATCCTGTTGGTTCACAGATTAAACGCCTCAAACGAAGTTGGAATAGCCATAGCCTGCGTAGAGACTAAAACCAAACCCTGAGACATGCTCTCGAATTGTATCCGCAGGGCAAGCTTAAGAAAAGCCGCCCTAAATAGACCTGGCGGCGCTCGATCGGACGGAGATGCGGGATGTTTAAATGACGTGGTCCGATGCAAAGGCTGCTGTCCACAGTCTTGGATAGAAAACTGTTGTGTTTACCTTCTGCCCCACTGGGGGAACATAATGATACTAAGAAGAAGAATAAAATACAGAAGGACATGATTTATAATGTTATGAATTAGAAATTTTAGTGTTTTTGTAAAACATTTTTTTTCAGATAGTTGTATTAGCCGTCTTTGATGGATCCTATAGTGTAACTGGCGACCAAGGCTGTTTGTGTAAATGGTTATGATTACTCATAATTACGGTTATTATTACTCATAATCATTACAATTATAATAATATTAGCATAAAATATTATTTTATACTTTTATTCAATAAAAAATCACTGTCCAACATTGGGTGTCCATAACTGGATTTTGGGTGTCCATCACTGTGGTTTTAGGTATTTTTTACAATTATACAATTTACTGAAAAACCAATAGTTTAAATCAAGCTAGTGTACATTCATCTTAAACGGCAACATATTCCTACGATTCATACCAACTTTCAATATCCCAACTAAAAAATTGAGCGAGTAACAGCCAAATCATTTGTAAAAAATCCTTAAGGTGTCCATTACTGGTGCCGTTACGTTAATAACCATTTTTTTAATACTTTTTTGATTGTTTTGAATTAATGACACCTTAGCCAACTAATTATAATCATTAAATGCGCAATATTTAACTTAATTTAGACACAGGGCTTCAAAATAGGTGAAACATTAAGAAAATGTTCCAAAAGGTGAAAACAAAAATGCTAAATTAAAAAAGAATTTTATCTGAAAAAAAAATCAGGCACTACAGCTTAAAAACATAGTCAATTTATAAGCTTTAAAATGACAAATGCCAATCTAAAATCGATTAAGGTATGACCAAGATATAGCCAAAACAACCACATAGGCGGACAAATCTCAGCAGGGAAACGAACAAGATTTATTCCAATTTTAAGGTAAAAGCTCTTATAACTGGACTTTGTAGAGCTCTGAACCGTTTACTAATTATTGTTCTCCGATAGCACGGTTCCTCAGAAGCGTCCATAGTCGAGCTGGCTTCAGTGATCGTAACTGATCATCGAGGTTAAGCAACAACTGGCATGGTCAGCCAATGGATGGGTGACCGATTTCAAGTGGTTCTTTTCTGGACGCTTCCATGCTTGGGACGGCACGTTAGGCCGTGGGTCCCGGTTGCTGCTTCGGCAGCAGTCGTTAAGCCTAGTCAGAGGCTTTCGGGCGGCTTGAAAACTTCTGATAGTCGGGTTGCCCACTTACCCGACAACTCTCTCAGCACAAGCTTGCTTGTGTTGGTGTCCACCAACCCGAACTATGCCAGCGTGGTGGACTAGGCCTAAACGCTTCCTTCATTGGAAGGAGACCCGTGCCCCAGCAGTGGGGACGTGATGGGTCGATGATGATGATGATGATGACGGTTCCTCAAAAGCACAGATCGACGATAAGGTTGCTTCACCGAAATAATGCTTGTCCGATAACACGGTTAGCCGAAAGTACTTTTCAGTAGGTTCAGAGCTCTACAAAGTCTAGTTAAAGGAGTTTTTACCTTAAAATTGGAATGAATCTTGTTCGTTTCCCTACTGAGATTTGTCCGCTTATGTGGTTGTTTTGGCTATATCTTGGTCATACCTTAATCGATTTTAGATTGGCATATGTCATTTTAAAGCTTATAAATTGACTATGTTTTTAAGCTGTAGTGCCTGAAATTTTTTCAGATAAAATTCTTTTTTAATTCAGCATTTTTGTTTTCACCTTTTGTAACATTTTCTTAATGCTTCACCTATTTTGAAGCACTGTGTCTAAAATAAGTTAAATATTGCGCATTTAATGATTATAATTAGTTGGCTAAGGTGTCACTAATCCAAAACAATTAAAAAAATATTAAAAAAATGGCTATTATTTTATATATTTTGTTTTAAAACATAAATTTTGGCAAAAACCTAAAAAAACTTAAAACTTAAATAACTCAGAAATGGTTGACTTTCGGATAATGCATTATGGGGTTCAATCGACTGGAAATGCCTTCGTCTATAACCCATTTAAAGGAATACATCGACTTACCAATCACCCTGTATAATAAACGCTAGTAATATATAAGTCAATGCATGTTAGGAAATCTAGCCGCCTTGCTTCTTGCTTGCCCATACCTTCAATCATCATATTCATCCCAGAGAAGGTAAAGATGTATCGGTGTACACACGGTTCTTTATCCGGAAATCCTCGTAATGACGCTTATTGTTGAGTAAGGTAGTAGAATATTGTAAGCAAGTCTTGTAAAAATCGAATCTCTTTAGTTAACCTCGGTACAACTCTATACAAAACATACAAAGTTATATGTTACATTATAAGTACGACAAAGCGATGAGGAGAAACATACATAGATACGGATAGACACAGTCCGTTAGACCTTCCCGTTCCCGTAGTTCCTTCACTGGCGCGGCGCCGCGGTGATGAGAATCATGAAAATAATTTTCTTTAAATCATTATAGAGGCAGTCAATGGCTCATGCTCGTAGCCGCTGTGGAGGAAAAAAACAATATGACAACTTTTTGACATTGACACTTCACAGTTGACACTTGACACTTTTTGTAAAAAAACGAAAATTACAAAAATATTGCGAAGAAACTTTAAATTATTTTAGAAAGATAATTTATTTTTGATATATTTATGTCTGGAATTTTATCCTTTTAGAGAGAAGCATATATTTTATGTTAAGTGTATTTTGACGTCTAACCAATAACCCTATATGAAATGAAAAATGAATAATAGTTCAGATGTTCCTTCTTCATACTGGTCAGAGCTTCATTGCTCCAAGGATGCTTTAACGGACACATATGGGTGGTTCTTGCAGTTCCTGCTGGCGGTACTTGCGTTTACATGTCTTATTGGTAAGTTCTAATAAAGTTATTTGGTACATTTATGTTTGATCAAAGTCAAGGTAAGATACTTTTTGAGTAACTTTCATTTTATTGAAATGGTTTTTTTCAGGTAAACGATTTTGTGAGCCCCGCTACGCTCGTCGGCCATGGTTGATCTGGTTTTATGACACCTCAAAGCAGGGTCTGGGGTCGCTGCTCATACATGCTGCTAATGTATGGCTCTCTCCACATCTCACTGGCAACCCCTGCACTTGGTAACATATTTCACAATCTAGTGAACATACTTACATGTAACTAACTTAATTAATAAAGTGGTATTGTGTATAACTTGAGCTAACTCAAACAAGTGCACCCTTGAACATGAGTTAGCAGGCAAGGTCAAAGATCACTCTGCTCTCTTTATCTTTGACTACCTAAGTCTTTATAAAATTATTTATTTTATGCATATTTATATGTATGTTGTCACCATACATTGTATTTTAACTCTACAGCCTTAGCATTTTATTTATTAAAATATTACAACACATCTTTCTGTGGGTAGGACACAATTTTACAATTGTGTCTGATTTCACAAGTCCATTAATCTGATATGGAAATATGAATGTTTTGTATATGTAACTATACATACATAATTTAAATATTCTTGTTTTCTTTTTCAGGTACATTGTTAACTTTATGCTAGATTCTACTTTAGGATTATTAATAATTTGGGCGGGAATAAGACTGGCACAGTACTGTGCACGGAAATATGATATACCACTGATTAACTTTGGTGAATATGGTAAGTTAATTTAAAAATATATATTATGTATTTTTTGTTACAAAATTAGCTACTGGATATTTATTATGTAACAAAATAAACTACTTGAGCAATGCAAATAATAATTTGATGCGGACTACTACATGCACCCTATTCTACGCTTACTCGTAAAATGACACTTGCAGGTGTCACGCGTCTGCACCACAAACAGACCCTGAGTATTGCAGCTTTCACCCAAAACCCCTCTCTACCCGCAGGCAAGCCGCCGATGTGCAGCGCGTGGGTGTGCCAGTGCGTGCTCTACGCGGCTCTGTCCACATTCGCCAAGTCGAGCCTGGCGCTGGCTCTGAGACTGCCGGCCGTGGTGGCCGCACTGTCGGGCCTGCGCCTGTCGCCCTTCACGGACCCCAAGCTGGAGCTCGCGGCTGTCATGCTGGTGATACCGTTCTTTGTTAATGTGAGTATAAGATGGGAGGTTTTATAACGTATAGGCTGCTAAGCAATTGACTGTATCTGCCTCCAATTAATTGGAATTCAATTGGAATTCAATTGACTGGTTGCATAGCACGATTCACCAATCAGGTCAGCGTATTAGGGCCTAATCTCACTAGGCTGGTCTAGGTTTGAATCATACCAACACTGATTGCTTGCAATAATACATCTAGATGTGTAGTTTTCTTCCCGAAGTTTTCCTTTAGTGAAAGCGATGGTATAATTAGTGCCTAAACTGTAATGGAGACTGTGAATGTTAAGATAAATAATTACAATTTACAAATGTAGTTACTTCCGACTCTTACAAGAAAAAAAAACTTTATACAAACTGATTTTGTCATTAAATAATGGAATTAGGTATTACTTTACCATTAATTAAATTATTTCATAATAACGACCGACGGCACTTTGCTCAACTTGTTCAAATTTTGCAATTGAATATGCAAACATAGTTTGCGCACTTGTGTACATAAATAAACATTCAGTCTTGTAGGAGGCTCAGATTATTTGCGGTCTGTGTGTTAGTTGTTTTATACCTACATAATTATGTAAGTCATAGATAAGTAGTTAACAGTTTCTACTAACTGAATTTCGAGAACTGATTTAGAAAACATCTATCGTACATTGACGATATTGTGATTTTTAAAGTTAGCGAGGACCTTTTTTTAAATAAGTATGCGAAATGGTTACAACAACGTTAGGTATACATTTCTTGTATGTGTAATGTTGTTGTACATAAGTATTTCACATATTTTTTACATTTCCAATTCAGTAAGTGAGTGTGTTTGTTTCAGATATTTATATTTTGGGTGACGGACAACTTCCTCATGTACAAGCCGCGCGGCGTTAGTTCTAAGATAAAGACGAAGGTATGTGCTACATTTTTTTTTAATTATATTAAGTACTCACTAGTAGACTCAAAGGCTTACTGAATGGTATAAGTGTCACCGCACACGGGTCACCGGCCACAGATTTGAAGCGTGTGGCCGCCACCGGCGTCAACCGTGTGCGGTGAGTCCATATAAAATGTACGGAAATTACATGAAATATGCCAGTGGCGGCGTTTTGTGCTTGTGGCCGGTGGCCCGTGTGCTACACTGTGTGTGGGGACACTAAGAGTCATTTATTTTTTATCTTGATTGAGTCTGGATATCTGATATTGCATCAAGGAATCAAAGTGATTGCAACGTCCAAGATTACCTAAAATGTATCTGCATTTTTACAGATAATATCTGACATAATATTATATCGTACTTATTATTATGTATCACCTTCTTATTAGTTTCTTTCTAAACAGATAAATAAACGTAATTTTCTGTATCAATTAACTTGGTAAAACTGTGTCGTTTAAAAGTTAACTGCCATTTCAATAAGTAGGTACATTCATTATTTTAGTATTTAAAAGGCATGGGGGTCTTATGGTTTCCGGAGGTAACTACAAGTTTAGTTATTACCACCATAATTAACCCCTAAATGGCATAACGAAAGTAATTACCGTACAATGACCCCAAATCGAAGTTAACCGTATGCGTGGTCGATACCCATTCATTAAATATTCATCTATAGGAATGCTATTGTTGTGGCCCTACAAATTAAATATTTCCACGATATCCTTTCGTCCTCTGAAAGAAAATTTAATTACAGTTTGGATTTTACGATCTCGATGTAATAAAATAATCCTGTCGAAATTTCGGGTAAGGCAGAAGGCATTGCGGCCATATTTTCTAAAAATTACCGTTCCTTTGCGACGACTCGGTGCATCACTCCATTGGGGCCTGACCAAAAATTAACAAATTGTTTTCAGGCAGCATTTTGTTCTCTATTACACACATATGCTGCATTGTTGGCCGGAAGGGCATACTGTTAAACACAAATCTTAAATTATTAAAAATAAATTTCTTGTTGGCAAATTCGAGTTTTATCATCGCCTTCAGATAAGCTCCAATAGCTGTCTCCAAAACATCCATCAATACCCGTCTCAAAAAGCCCCATCACTAACCCATACCCCGCCCGCAGGTGAGGTACCAGTCCATCAAGAAGGAGAAGTCAGGGTCTGAAGATGAGGAGCATTCCGCAGACGAGCGGCTGCTGGGAGCCAGCGTATGACCACCGCCCCGGCCGCCTCGGGCTTGAGTAATCTCGTAGGTAGGTGCATATTACATTGTATGGTTAGCCGTAGGTATACTTACGTGGCCTGGCTATGTTTACTGGTGCGTTTAGGTAGCGATTCTTAAGCAACGACGCTGTATCTATTTAGTGCTGTCATATCATACATAACCTAACTTAATATTTCCTTATTTTAAAAATATGTATAAGATAGAAATTCTTTATTCGGTGTCCAGCACCACACACCAAACTTTTATTTATACCGTAACTTCAGAATCGCTGTCTAAACCTACCAATCTATTTACATACAGATTTTCGGTTTAACAGATTGTATGTACACTAGGACTGTAAATTATTAAAATTTTATTATCTCACAGCTAATTCATAGATAGAAATTATAGAAAGAGGTCATAACTTCCATATATTCCATAATTTATGTTCGACCATTAGACAATGGGGAAAGTTCAAATAATAATATACTTATAAGTATTCCACATGTCCATTTAAGGGTAGAAAAACGTTGCTCGGTGGGGTGCGACAAGGTGAAATCGTTTCATTTTAAGAAAAAAAAATCGCTATTTTCCGAATCTGTAACTTATATTATACCATATCAACTGCTAGGCCAGTATTTCTGGAATCTATATTCATACGGTTTGGTTTTAAGTGTCAACAAACTTCCCAATTTCTGTATTATCAGGTATTATGCAATCGGGCGTCTACAGAAAGACTTATCTTATCTCTGTAAATTTATCAATGACTTCCTTATTACTTAATACTATTACCGTTGGAATTTCTACTAAGAACGCACCTAATAAATATTTTACCGAAAAAGGGACAACCGATTAATCAACAAGTGAACTACAGCGACAGCGGTGGCACTTACTTGTCATTTAATCTTAATAATATAGGTAATCGGATCAATTATTTTATTTTAACTTGGTGACCGTAGTTTTGTATGTATACAGCCACAAAAAAGTATACAATAGCTAACGTGGAAGAATTTTATTTTTGTTAATCCAAATGCACTGATGTGCTGCTTTCTCTCTGCGTTTGTAAAATCATTCCATTTAATATTGGTAATATTTAATGACTAAATTATTAATAAGGTCAGTCGCCATGATTTGTACACAATCCTTTTCATGAGAATCACATAATTTATCTAAATTAACGATAGTTGTATTTAAATAACATGCAGTCAGTTTTTGAAACGAAAGTATGTTAAAGCATACATTTTTACCTAATTTATTATTGTCTATCTAATACAGAGGTTTCATAGATTCTTATAATTATGTTCCTAAAATCGTATTTTCGGGTTTATTTCCTCCCGGCGATAGTAATACTTAATATTTCACTCTGAAGTAAAATGGAAATTATTATTGAAGAAGTTACATTTGCTAAGGTGCCATGATTTTTTATTACTAAACAAAAAAAATTACATCGAACTAAGACTGAATGTAATGCCAACTTTAAAAAAAACGCAGTACCTACCTACCTATTTTCCATACACATTTTATATTTAAATGTGTACCACTTTATAAATAATATTTCAAATCTAATCATGCTAACAACTAAATACTCAATAAAAAATTTATTAATATTTTATATGGCCGTTCTTATTACTCTATAAAGAGTTATGGTTAACTATCTTATACCTATGTGTGTCAAAAAAAACGGTAGATAGATCTGAAAAGTAAAACTCAGCGTGTGTTTCACAATCTCTGGATAAGGGTTATCATAAAAATGATGCTGCCGCGATCGCCACTCACGAGGATGTCACTGCCAATACTCAGAGAGTGACAGACAACACATCCCTTTATGCAGCTATATGCCTATGGTATGGATAGGGTTCCTATCGTATAGATAGGGTTCCTATCGTATGGATATACATCCCTATCGCACGGATAGGGATAGACATTGTGAAATAAGCTTTCATTAATAGGACACATTTAGCTGGATACAGCGATACATTTGAAGCATAGAAGTAAATATAACTTTATAATTTGAAAAGTAACAGTAAAAAGGAAAGCAATCAATATACCTAATTATGTGTTTCATTCTACATATTATTGGCCATTTAGTTAAATGTGATCTATTTAACTCTACGAGTACTTACAAGTGGTGTATCATAATATATCATATCATCACAATTAATTATGCTGTACCTATGTACCTACTAATAACTAGTTATATGTATCTATAGGCATATTAAGTTGGGACACTATCTGTATATCAAAAGAATATGTTTCAAATCCGTTCTTCTATTTGTACATACTAAAATTAATTAAATAAGTACGTTTGTAAGTACCTACCTACCTACAACTATTCCATGTCTCGTCGATTTATCACTTTGAAAATATTATTAAGTTTATCAGTGCTTAAGTATAAAATGCAGTGCTCTGATTGGCTGATTTGTATTAAAGTTAGATACGCTACTAATCTGACCTGAATGATAAAATTTGAAAATCAGGTTATTGTCGATACCCTGATCTTAATGTATAAAAAAACATGTAAGTATCAAAGTAACTTGTAAATCTACGGTGGCCATTAGAATTCGCATAAGTTAAGTCATTTGAATGTGATCTAGTGTAAATAAGAAAATTTAAGTTTTGAAAATTGCATTGTACATACCTATACACGTCTGTGCATCTGTTTATAAAATAAAATATGTTAAAAGTCTTTTCTTGTTATTTTATTTTAATTAGTTGAGTACTAAGGTACTCTAGGCAGGATATTTAATTTAAGCTATCGTTAGGTTATTATAAATAACCATATCTGCCGAGGAACCAATAATCGTAGTGAAGACAAGCATATATAGCGTGGGAGGCCCTCCAGCCGCTGAACTGATTGAGTGTGAGCACTTGGAATAAAAAGTGGGAGGTCAGAACAATAATGGCCGCAAAAAGAGATCATATTTATCCTGAACCTACTTTGAAGGCTTAGAACAAGGGAAAGGCCATGGGAAAAGGTGTTTTTATACAGGTCGTGTTTTTAAAAAGTCGTGGATCAGACGATACAGGGAGATAAAGGAGGTAATTTCCAACATACTACAACACTTAGGGCCTTACCACAAAAAAATAAACAGTGTTCAAGAGTTGTTTAGCGCTGTCAAACGCCTACCAAATCTGTCAAATTTTGATTTAAAGACTTGTTAAACGGTGTTTAATGTTTTTTTGTGGTAGCACAGTTATTGTTTTTAATAATTTACTGATTAAATTGTCAGAAAACGCGGTAATTTCACTGAAAAAATTAAAATAATTCATACTTACCACCTTTTCTTACCTATCTTTTCGTGCAATGAAGTTATGGCCATGCTTGGGAAAGATTTTTTGTTGAAAATTACTTCCTTTAAGTATCTCTTTTTGATCTACGATTTTTTTTTCCACCCTGTATAGTGGTTGTTTACTTGTTGCTGAGGAGATATTTACAAAACAAGCTTGGCGTTGGCGTTGCCATCATAGGTTGCCATTGTTGCTGCTCTGTTGGCTGTCATTGGTTGCTATTGTGATTTGTCAACATTGTGAAAGTTATCAATTGAAAATATTTCTCAATTTTATAAATATAACAAAGCAGCAGTTATTAGTCGTTACCTTTTAATAGTTACAAATAATAATTAGTTTACCTACCTGCGATGTTAGTTTTTATAAAAAAATATTCAAAGTGATGTGTATCTAAGTGTTATATAGAAGAAATGGAAGAAAGTGAGCTGCGGAAATTATTGCGAACCAAAAATGGGTGTAAAATTCCGAAAATGCTGCCCATACCTGATATACGCGCCTTGGAGAAGCTTCCTTTCACGCCGCTGCCTCCGTACAATAGACTCAAGGTAAGTTCCCCAGTTTGGGTACAATTTACTGGTAAGTAGATTTCTTCTTACTTCTTATATATAAATATACTAGCTGTTCCCGCGAGCTTCGCTTCGCCTTAAAAAGTTTTCCCGTGGGAATTCCGGGATAAAAAGTAGCCTATGTTCTTTCTCAGGGTCTGGACCATATGTATACCAAATTTCATTCAAATCCGTTCAGTAGTTTTGGTGTGAAAGATTAACAGACAAACACAGTTACTTTCGCATTTATAATATTATACGAGTAGTTAGGATTAGGATTAAATTGAGTGTTTAAGTACATCTATTGTAGTATTTATTGTGTTGCACATATAAAACAAATAAGTATTTCTCTACCAGTTACCTAATTCCTTTGGTAATACCGAGAAAAGATATTGGTAGTGTGATAGGCTGACGAGAGAGAAGTGCGGACTAATTATTTTGTAATACTGTGCCTCTAATCAAAATTTCAGGATAAGCAAGCGAAGTTCCGCAAAGCGCTCGAAGAGAAAGCGTCGCGGCGGAAAATACAAATAACACGACCACGTATTGAGAGACTCGAAGAAGAGCTACCGGAAATATCTCAGGAGAGGCACATCGCGGTCCTACGAGAGTCTGCGCAGCGCCTGCAGCCGCCGCCCATGCTCAAGACCTGGGAACGGAAAATAAGCAGCTTAATCTCACCAAAAATGCGCAACAACTACCCGGCATATTTACAAGAACTCTTCAGGGAGGCCAAGGACGAATGGAACAAAAATCTCAAAGAACTCGCCGTAAAAACTGTCATCCGCGATGTCCCCGGCGTCCCCAGAAAGAAATACGAAGAACCGCCCTTCAAATTCAAAGGCATAACCAGTAACTATGAAAAAATGCAACGCTTCAAAAGGAAACTTCAAGGGGCATCACTAATTTTACATCCGTTTATACGGCTCATCCTGGAGTCTGCAGAGAAAATATTTCCGGATGCAATTATACATTTGAAAAGTTATAGAGACCAAGGACCGATATCTTTAGGAGATTTTGAAAATAAAGCTCTGGATGAAATCAAACGTGCAGATCATTTGGTGTCTAGTACCTGGTACGGTACCCTCGTAACTTGGTTAAAGAACCCCAGGTGCTTAAAGGGCATGCGTGAAAAAATGATACCGAAGTTCGTAAGATGTGCCACCAAAATGATATCTATTCAGATTCAAGAATTAATGCGCAGATCGATTGATCATATTATCGATTCACTGGGTGATCCAGACTGTGTGCCTATATTAAATTTAGAACTGGATTTTAACGGAGAATTCATTTACGAACCTTCAATTGAAGACCTTAATATCATGTTTCACAAAATTGCGGATTCGATTTCAAACATATCTCGCCGACTTATGCCTATTGAGCAATACCTCCGGATGCCGTACGATTTTGACGCTCTACCCGTGAAGTACAACGAGTGGTTATATGAAGATGGTCATAAAAGGCTGCAGGAGAAAATGGACGAAGTATATGCCCCACTCCCCCAGTATTTAGAATCATTACGTAATGAGTATAATATGTTATATGGCGAGGCTGTTAAAGTAGCTGTTTTAGATTTTATACATTCTTGTAATAATTTTGAAGAAGCCCGTGATAAAATATGGTACTATCAAGATATAGATTCAAACATAACCAGTGTCCTTGAAAACGAATATTTCAATTTCGCGGTTGTATGTCAACTAAGAATGATAACAGGACTAAAATCCAAAGCATTAGAGTTTATTAATTATATCATTGAAGGAATTGTGAAGTATCACATAAATGAAAATGACAGCATATGTGCAGAATTTGAGACAATAGCAGAGAAGGCCTTGAAAGAACCTGCTAATGCTGAAGAATTAGTAGAACAAGGTATCTATATACTTCATGCTAAAACTGTGTTAGTAGAAGAATTGAAACAAAGAATTCATCGTCAAATTGAAATTGTTTCAAGTTTGATAGAAATGGCTTCATTGACAGATGAACATGTTGAATCTAACACACGAACTGTTAATTGGCTTAAAAAAATAAAGCCTATATTTGATAGAAACGCTGCTGCATATGAACAATTCAAAGCAGAGATGGAAGAAAGATTGCAGAATACAATTGGAAATCTCAATAATCTAGTACTTGACATGGTTCCTTTTCTTGAGCTTCTCGACCATATGGATGATGTGAACAATACTTTAGAATATCTCGAATATTTGCGAAAACTCGTTCACAAACTGGATGATTATGATAAAATTGTATCGTGGATTAACAAAGAGGAAGCCACATTTAAATTTCCCATCTCGCACTATTCCGAGCTAGAAGAGCTTAAAGATTATATTAAACCATTTCACTGTCTCGTACATTTAGTCCACAGATGGAAACGCAGTTATTATACGTGGATGGACGGAACATTCGAATATCTTGAACACGAACAAATCGAAATAGATCATGATTTTTATTATAAAGAATTTTTAAAGTTGTCAAAAGCATACCGAAATAAAATAAAACAACAAATTGCTGAAGGAGTCGAAAAGAGATTTGATGGATTAGTAGATGATCCAGACCCCAATAACCTTCCTGCACCTATGAAGCTCTGTGCTCAAGCAATAAATGAGTTAAAAGAATGGAGACCAAACGTTCAAATGGCTCACATAATGTGCAATCGAGCATTGATGCAGAGACATTGGGATGAAATGTCCACCATCGCAGGATTTGATTTAACCCCAAACGCAGGCACAACTCTTCGTAAAATAATAAATTTCAACTTATGGGATGATATTGATCAATACGAAATTATTAGTATAGCCGCTACAAAGGAATTAGCCCTAATTACCAATTTAAACAAAATGATGGCCGAGTGGAACGATATTTGTTTCAAAACTAGTCCCTATAAAGATACGGGAATTAATATATTATCAGGTTTGGATGACATACAAAGTGTTCTTGACGAACATATTGTGAAAACAATAGGAATGCGTGGTTCAGCCTTTGTAAAACCGTTTCACGCAGAAGTGTTTGCATGGTATGACAAAATTATCAGAATGAATCAAACGATTGATGAATGGGGGAAAGTGCAAAGTCAGTGGCTGTATTTGCTTCCTATATTTTCATCAAAAGATATAGTTGCTCAAATGCCAGAAGAAGGTGTTATGTTTGCTGAGGTCAGTAATATTTATCGCCGTTACATGGGTGCGGTTGAAAAAGATCCACACGTGATTGATATTGCTGGCATGGCTGGTGTATTGGAGGCATTCAAAGCAGCTACCGCGTTGCTTGAGAAAATCAATGATGGTGTTAATAATTACCTTGAAAAGAAACGTTTATACTTTCCAAGATTTTTCTTTTTGTCAAATGACGAAATGCTGGAGATATTATCTGAAACTAAAAATCCGTTAAAGGTTCAACCTCATTTAAAGAAATGCTTTGAAGGTATAAATAGATTAGTATTTGACGAAGAATTTAATATATCTGCAATGATATCTATGGAAGGAGAAGAAGTAGAATTTCTTGAACCCATAAGCGTTTCAGCTGCTAGAGGATCAGTTGAGAAGTGGTTGGTGCAAGTAGAAGACCAAATGCTAAAAGCTGTCAAATCAGAAACTGAAATATCTTATTACGATTACCCTAATGTTGGCCGCGTAGACTGGATGCTTTCTTGGGAAGGAATGGTTGTTCTTTCCATAAGTCAAATATATTGGGCTATGGACGTGCATGTAGCTTTAAGAACGCATGTGTTAAAAGAATTGCAAGCATTCCACGAAGGATTAAATAAGCAACTTAGTGAGACCGTGGCAGTCATACGTCGATCAGATCTCACAAAATTAAATAATATTACAGTGAAAGCTCTGATCGTTATTGATGTGCATGCTAAAGATGTAATACAAGAATTGATAAACAAAAAGGTTACTGAAGTAACGGACTTTCAATGGTTAGCGCAGTTGCGATATTATTGGGAAGATGACAAAGTAATGGTAAAAATTATTAACGCTGAAGTCAAATACGCCTATGAATACTTGGGTAACTCAGATCGTTTAGTAATCACACCATTGACAGATCGTTGCTATCGAACGTTAGTTGGAGCTTACTACTTACACTTGAATGGTGCTCCTGAAGGGCCCGCAGGGACGGGAAAAACCGAAACAACTAAAGATTTAGCAAAAGCTCTAGCTGTACAATGTGTTGTATTTAATTGCTCTGATGGTTTAGATTATAAAGCCATGGGCAAATTTTTTAAAGGTCTTGCTTCATGTGGTGCCTGGGCATGCTTTGATGAATTTAATCGTATTGATGTGGAAGTGTTATCGGTCATTGCACAACAAATTTTGTGTATAATTCAAGCAATAAGGCAAGATGTGGAAACCTTTATTTTCGAAGGCACCACTATAACGTTAAATAAGGCTTGCTATGTATGTATAACAATGAACCCAGGCTATGCAGGTCGCTCCGAGCTTCCAGATAACCTCAAAGTATTGTTTCGTACTGTCGCTATGATGGTTCCGGACTACGCTATGATAGGAGAGATATCTCTTTATTCTTTTGGTTTTCTCGATGCTCGAAGTCTGTCTATAAAAATAGTCACAACATATCGCCTTTGTTCAGAACAACTTTCGTCACAAAATCATTACGATTACGGTATGAGAGCCGTGAAAACCGTTTTGTCAGCTGCTGGAAATTTAAAACGCAGTTTTCCCAATGAAAGTGAAAGTATATTGCTTCTAAGATCAATAACAGACGTAAATTTACCTAAATTTTTGTCATACGATGTTCCACTTTTCGAAGGTATCATATCTGATTTATTTCCGGGCATCACATTGCCTAAACCTGATTATGTTAATTTCTTAGCTGCTTGTCATGAAACTTGTGAAAAAAATAATCTACAACCATTAGACTGCTTTTTGTTAAAGATTATTCAAACTTATGAGATGATGATTGTCAGGCACGGATTTATGTTAGTTGGTGATCCGTATTCCGCAAAATCTATGACGTTAAAAATTTTAGCTGAATCACTATCGTTGATGGAAGAAAAAGGTGTACCAGGTGGTTGCAAAAGTATGTATAAAGTGCTCAATCCTAAAGCAGTCACTATGGGTCAGCTTTATGGCGCCTTCGATCCAATTTCTTACGAGTGGACTGATGGTATTGTGGCCACCATTTTTAGGGAATTTTCGTGTGATGACTCACCAGTAAAAAGATGGATAGTGTTTGATGGACCCGTAGATGCTGTATGGATCGAAAATATGAATACTGTTCTTGACGATAACAAGAAATTGTGTCTGACATCAGGTGAAGTCATGGCTATGACTAACTACATGTCAATGATATTTGAAGTGATGGATCTTTCCCAAGCTTCACCAGCTACCGTATCTAGATGTGGTATGATTTACATGGAATCATCATCAATGGGATTAAAACCTTTTTATTCTTCATGGGTTAACACTCTCAATCCTATATGGTATGAAGAAAATGAACAATTTATATTTGATATGTGCGAGTGGCTTTTCGATCCCTTGATTTATTATGTTCGAAAAAACGGTGTACAATTAGTGACAGCCGGTGAGGTTAATCTACTTATGAGTACTTTAAACCTTGTAGAAATGTTAATGAACAATGCAATTGAAGGTGAAGAAGATACAAGACACTGTAGAACGTGGTTCTTGGCTTCTTTAATGACAGCTTTAGTGTGGGGTATTGGAGGAATACTGAATGCTAGCTCCCGGGAGAAATTTGACGAATTAATTAAAGAATATTTTAAAGGAGAAAAGGGCCTACCTCATGGAATTGATCGTTTGGATGTATCAGTTCCAGGCGATGGAATGATTATAGATCATTATTACATGTACAAAGGTAAAGGAGCTTGGAAACCTTGGTTAGAATACGTAAAATCATTACAGGTCAAAGAACAAATTAATTTGCTTCAGACTGTTATCCCAACAATGGAATTAGAAAAATGTGTTTTTCTTCTTAAGATCCACACCAAGTTTAAGAAGCCTTTACTTCTAATAGGTCCTACTGGAACTGGAAAAAGCTTTATGGTTCAACATTTTCTTATGAACAGTATAAGTATGGATCAGTACACCCCCGGATTTATAACATTTACAACTACTACAACCTGCAACCAGGTTCAAGAATTAGTTTTGTCTAAACTGTATAAGCGAAGAAAGAATATTTACGGCCCATCAAAAGGTAAAAGTGCCATAATTTTTATAGATGACATGAACATGCCATCAAAGGAGGTGTATGGAGCTCAACCAGCTATCGAATTGCTAAGGCTCTATTTTGATCAGAAACACTGGTATGACCTTAAATCCACTGATAAGTTATTTATTTTGGATACATTTTTTTACGGAGCTATTGGACCAGTAGGCGGCAGTCGACAATTAATTTATCCAAGAATGCTTCGCCATTTTAATATTTATTCGATTAATGAATTTTCTAAGGAGAGTATGACTAAAATATTTACGTCTTTACTGCAGTTAGGCTGGAAACGGAATGGTTTTGGGCAAGATGCACAACCGTACATAGTCAATATAGTCGCATCCACTATGGAGATATACGAAAAAGCCACAGAAGGGTTACGTCCTACTCCAGCTAAATCTCATTATGTGTTTAATATGAGAGACATATCCAGAGTTATTCAAGGGTGCTCTTTATTACGGAAAGAGTCGGCTGATAACAAGAAAACGTTTACGAAAGTTTGGATCCATGAAATCATGCGCGTATTTTATGATAGGCTATTAGATGAACCAGACCGTGATTGGTTCTATGAGCTTTTGAAAAAAACAACTAAGGAATCAATGAAAGAATCGTTTGAAGGTGTTTGTGATAATTATCAGGATGAAAATGGCGTCGTCAGTCAAGCTAATATAAAGAACATGATGTTTGGATGTTATTTAGATTTGGACAGTATTGAAGGTGAGAGGAAGTATGAAGAGGTTCCTTCTAAGGAAACTTTTCTTAACGTTGCTATTGCCATGTTAGCGGAATACAATGCGCTTCATAAAGCAAAAATGACAATTGTCCTTTTTGATTACGCTTTAGAGCATTTATCAAAAATATGCCGCATTTTGTCAATGCCTCAAGGCAATGCTTTGTTAGTAGGCGTTGGAGGATCTGGGCGACAATCGCTGACACGTCTAGCTAGCACAATTCTAGGACAGTCATTGTTTCAACCAGAAATCACAAAAGCTTACAGCCTCAAAGATTGGCATGACGACATTAAAATTGTCTTGAAAGAATCTGGTGGCTTGAACAAGGATACCACATTTTTATTTAATGAGAGTCAGATAAAAGTGGAAACTTTTATCCAAAATATTGATAGCTTATTAAATTCTGGAGAAGTTCCAAATCTTTACGGACTAGATGAAAAGCAAGAAATACTTGAATTGGTACGATTAGCTGCTCAAGGTGGAAATCGAAATCTGGATATAAGCCCGTTGCAAATAATATCATTTTTTATTGGTAGATGTAAAGCTAAGTTACATACAGTTTTGTGCTTTAGCCCTATAGGAAATGCATTTAGGAAAAGGTTAAGACTTTATCCATCTTTAGTCAACTGTTGTACAATAGATTGGTATGATAGCTGGCCAGAAGATGCTTTGGAAATGGTGGCAAACTTTTACATGGTTAAAGTCAATGTGCCAGATACCGTGAAAAAAGCAGCTGTAATTGCTTGTAAACAATTCCACGTAGATGCTCGTATCATATCTTCAGACTTTTACAGCCAATATGGAAGAAAAACTTACATAACTTCGGCATCATACCTAGATTTAATTAAATCATTTACCACTTTAACTAACAGAAAACAAAGGGAACTTAAAACACAAAAACTCAGATATACAAATGGCTTAGATAAATTAAATCAAGCAGCCGACGCTGTTGGTATAATGCAACGTGATTTAAATGAATTGAAACCACAACTAATAGTAATGGCAGCTTCCTCTGCTAAAATGATGGAAGAAATTGAAGTTGAAACAGCAAGTGCAGACAAAGCTGCTGCTCAGGTTAGAGAAGATCAAAAAGTTGCAAATGTTCAAGCAGCTGCTGCACAGGAACTTAAAAAAGATTGTGAAGCTGATTTGGCCCTTGCCCTTCCCATTTTAGAAGACGCTATTGCGGCTCTAAATACTTTAAAACCAAGTGACATTACCATTGTTAAATCCATGAAAAATCCTCCTGCTACAGTAAAGTTAGTAATGGCTGCTGTATGTGTTATGAAAGGCGTTCCACCAGATCGTATTCCTGATCCTAATAATCCAGGAAAAAAAATGATGGATTATTGGGGTCCAAGCAAAAGAATCTTAGGTGACATGGCTTTTCTAGATTCACTTAGAAACTTTGATAAAGATAATATACCCATAGAAACTATGAAAAAAATAAGAAAAGAATATTTATCACACAAAGATTTCAAACCTCATATTATTGCTAAAGCTTCGACTGCTGCTGAAGGCCTATGCAAATGGATAATAGCTATGGACATGTACGATGCCGTAGCCAAAGTAGTAGCTCCAAAAAAAGCAAAGTTAGAAGCGGCTGAACGAGAGTTTGCTGAAACGATGGCTATTTTAGATGAAAAAAAGGCGTTGGTGGCTCGTTTAGAAGCAAAATTGGCAGAACTAAACGAAGCTTTAGAAGAAGCCAACATCAAGAAAAAAGCTTTAGAAGAAGAAGTGCAACTATGCATCGATAAGTTGTACAGGGCGGAAAAGTTAATCGGTGGGTTAGGAGGAGAAAAAGTTCGATGGACAACTGCTGCCGAAAACTTACAGGTACTATTCGACAATTTAGCAGGAGACATTCTGGTTTCATGTGGTATAATTGCATATTTAGCTCCATATACTTTGCCCATTCGAACTAAAGTTACACATTCATGGCGTACACTAATCATAAAACTCCAGATGCCACATTCAGAATCCTACAACTTGAAAGACATCTTGGGCTCAGATATAAAAATTCAAAACTGGTGTATAGCAGGTTTACCAAGAGACCAATTTTCAATGGATAATGGCATTATTCAAGATAATTCTATGAGATGGTCTTTACTAGTCGATCCACAAGGCCAAGCAAACAAATGGATTAAAACTATGGAAAAAGGAAATGACATACAAATAATGAAATTCGCTGACAGTACTTATATGAAAGTTATAGAAACTTGCTTAGAATATGGTAAACCAGCATTGATAGAGTGCGTTCTTGAAGAAATTGAAGCACCTTTAGACCCTGTTCTAATGAAAAATACTTACACTCAGGGTGGCAAAGAATTTATTGCTTTGGGTGAAAACGTAATCGAGTATCATCCAAATTTTAGACTTTACATGACAACAAAACTGAGAAATCCCCATTACTTACCAGAGATATTTAATAAAGTAACTTTAATAAACTTTGCTTTAACGAAAGATGGCTTAGAAGACCAGCTCTTGGGAATAGTGGTGGCTAAAGAAAGGCCAGATTTACAAGATAAACGCGAAAAATTGATAGTTCAAAGTGCCGCTAATAAAGCAGCATTAAAACAAGTAGAAGACGATATTTTACGAACTTTACAAGAAAGTAAGGGAGATATTTTGGAAGACGAAACTGCAATCGAAGTTTTAGATTCATCCAAGTTATTAGCGGTCGATATTATAAAGAAACAAGAGGCTAGTGTAGAAACTGAATTAATTATTGAAAAATTCCGGCTTGGATATAGGCCAATTGCATCACATTCAGCTGTTCTGTATTACTGTGTTACAGAATTACCAAATGTAGATCCTATGTATCAATACTCCTTGGTTTGGTTTATTAACCTTTACATTATATCTATTGAAAATGCAAATAAATCTAGGGATCTAGACAAAAGATTGAAATTTTTAAAAGAAACATTTACATACTACTTGTATAGTAATGTATGTCGTTCCCTATTTGACAAAGACAAGCTGATGTTTTCTTTTATTATGTGTTCTAAAATGATGATGGCTGCAGATGAGATGAATCACGACGAATATGTATTCTTGATAACAGGTGGAATTGCTATTGAAAATCCCCTGAAAAAACCCGCAGAGTGGCTACCTATTAAGGGATGGGATGAAATCTGCCGTTTAAATGATTTACCAAAATTCCAAGGATTTAAGGATAACTTTACTAAAAATATTGATCAATGGAAAAAAATGTATGATGAATTAGAACCTCAGAATAAGCCTCTGCCCTCTGGGTGGGAAGAAAAACTATCACCATTCCAAAAGCTCCTTGTGATCAGAGTTCTAAGGCCTGACAAGTTGACCATAGCAATATCAGATTTTGTTGAGAAACAGATGGGGAAAAAATATATAACACCTCCCCCTTTTGATATTGGGAAATCTTTTGGGGACTCTAACTTCCTAGCGCCATTAATATTTATACTATCCCCTGGTTCAGATCCTATGGGAGCCCTAATGAAATACTGTGATAGAATGGGTTATGGGAATAAATTCAATTCCATATCCCTTGGACAAGGTCAAGGTCCGATTGCTCGGGCTCTCATAGAAAAAGCGCAACTTGAAGGTGGTTGGATTTGTCTCCAAAACTGTCACCTAGCTGTATCCTGGCTACCAACCTTGGAGAAAATTGTTGAAGGTTTAGATCTCACTAACACTGACATCAGTTTCAGAATGTGGTTGACAAGTTATCCATCAGACAAATTCCCTCAAGCTATTTTACAAGTAGGAGTAAAGATGACAAACGAACCACCTACAGGGCTTCAACATAATCTATTTCGTTCTTACAATTCCGAACCTGTAAAGGAATCCGAATTCTTCGAGGGATGTCCAGGGAAGGATAAAATTTTCAGTAAACTTCTGTACGGTATAAGTTTCTTTCACGCTGTTGTACAAGAACGGAAAAAGTTTGGACCTTTGGGTTGGAATATACAGTACGGTTTTAATGATTCGGATTACCAAATATCTGTCATGCAATTGCAGATGTTTTTAAACCAGTATGAAGAAATTCAATATATTGCCGTTAAATATTTAACTGGTGAATGTAACTATGGCGGCCGAGTGACTGATGACTGGGATCGGAGACTCATCGTTACTATTCTTGATAATTTTGTAAATGAAAGTGTTGTGAATGATCCCATGTATCAGTTTTGCAACCTGGGAGCGCAGTATGGATTACCCCGTCGTTGCGAATATCAAGATTATATAAAGCACATAGAGGCGGTCCCGGTGAATCCACCGCCAGAAGTATTTGGTCTCAATATGAATGCTGGAATAACTCGTGACTATAGTACTTCAATGGCGCTAACTGAAGCTTTAGTTCTGGTAGAAGGTGGTGGTAGTGGTGGAGAAGGTGCGAATACGGAAACAGTTCTCGTTCAAATGGCTACTGAGATCTTAGCCAAGTTGCCAGATGTTTTTGATATTGAAGTTGCTTTGCAAAAATACCCAGTTGACTATAATGAATCTATGAATACAGTTCTCGTACAAGAAATGGATCGTTTCAACAAATTGCTCCGTGAAGTCCGACAATCCTTGCTTGATCTTCAAAATGCCATAAAAGGGCTTATAGTAATGTCACCAGCATTAGATAATCAAGCAAGTGCAATGCTTCTAGGACGAATACCAGAAAACTGGAAAAAGTTTTCATATCCCAGTTTGAAACCATTGCCAAGTTATGTTGCTGATCTTATAGAACGTCTAGCAATGCTGGACAAATGGTATCAAACGGGTAAACCCGCAACCTTCTGGCTATCTGGGTTCTTTTTCACGCAAGCATTTTTAACTGGATCAATGCAGAACTACGCCAGAGCTAAAAAAATACCTATAGATTTGCTAGTGTTTGATTTTGAAGTTAGAAAGGTTGATTATGAACCGATAGCTCCAGTGTGGGGAGTTTATGTCATTGGACTCTTTATGGATGGAGGCAGATGGGACCATAAATTACAAACCATAGCTGAACAATACCCTAAAATCTTGAATGAGCCCATGCCTGTTATATGGTTGTTCCCTAAACTCAAAAATGATTTTGTCGATGGGAGTCGATACAAATGTCCATTGTATAAGACATTGGAGAGGAAGGGAGTCCTAGCAACTACCGGCCACTCATCAAACTTTGTGCTTGCATTTTACTTGCCTTCAAATAAGCCCTCAGCTCACTGGATTAAAAGGAGTGTGGCTTTACTTCTTCAATTGGATAACTGAAACATTTGCTTTTGTAGCTAATTAATTACGTTTATGTTTGGTATTTTTACTATATTGTACAATTTTTATATCAACTAATTTGTAGGTTTTGGCAACAAATTTTATCTTCCCTACCAAACTAATAATCTTTATGTATGTAGGTACTTACATGTACATTAGCTATATAGCTTCCACTGTGTTATTGCATTTTTGATGTTTCCTTATGTCTGTTAAGTAAAGTTGATTTTCCTTTGCAGTCATCAAATATGTATAGTCCAGTCAATAAATGACTCAAAATGAGGTGTAGAGTGCGTGAGCAGGTAACTAAGCGATTCCTTCAGAAACTTGTTCAGGAGGCTTAGGTTGTTAACATACCAAAAGCCCTGACTCCTAGGTGATGAGCGGGAATGAATTTTTCTTGTAAATTTTAACTTTTTCCGAGGGTAATAGCTCGAAAACGGTTAGGAATTAGAAAAAAACATATGAAATAAAAGTTTTAGATAATTTTAAGAGCTCCATTTTACTTGTTGAAAATATTTCTCTCCGATTCACCGTTTTCGAGATATAAGCTAAAAACCGAAAATTCGTACCTTTATCCCCCCCTCCTTCTGCCCGCTCATCACCTAGGAGTCAGGACTTTTGGTATGTTAACAACCTAAGCCCCCTGAACAAGTTTCTGAAGGAATCGCTTAGTTACCTGCTCACGCACTCTACACCTCATTCCTTGACTGGACTAGTATGGAATTTCGAATGTCAAAAAACCAATAATATAATGGACAGAGTATAGGTAGAGTTTTATTCGCGTAACTTTTTTTTTACTGATGTATTTTAGGCTGCAATCGGCTTCGGGATGGCGTGATAGTCTGATGAGCTTTCGATTCACTATCATAAATATATTTAATATCCTGTCCCAATTTTTGGTCATCTTTCGTGATTATATATACTTATACTTACCTACTAATGATTTTGAAGATAATATTACATTCAGTTACTTTATTTGTTTAATAGGTGTTCATTTTGCTCTATATGTTTGTGTTGACAAGCAGTTACATAATTAATAAGTTAGGTAAGTATTTATTATTTTAAATAAAGTATGAGCCATGTGTGTAATACAACGTGTTTTTATTTGTTTGGCAGAAACTTTAGTAAGTATAGTACTTAAGTATGTAGTTCTACATTTATAATACTTATATCACACGATGTCTTTAGGGCAAGAATCTGCTTCCGCCTTTCTCTTCATTAGATCACGTCTGATATCTTCAGTTTCTACTAATTTGCGTCTTAGTTTCAGCATAATCGCAGCATTTCTTTTCTGTAACATTTGTTAGTCCGGTCCATCATTATCATCATCACACGTAGGTACAGCATAAGTATACCAACACCAATATATTGCTTACCTACTCTATTTTCCACTACTTACTTTTAATCATCATCGTTCATCGCTCCCTTAGTACCTAATATAGGGCACTACCCAATAAATTTGAGGTTAAAGGTTTTTTGTTGTTGTAAGAAATGTTAACTAACCATGTTGATTTTGTCAGATATGTTTAGTTGTGCCCCTATACTGAGGGAGTACCTACCTATTAGATAAATTAAATATCATTTAGGGCCTGTTCCACAATGTCTGGTTAGTGGCTACCTGTCGGATAAAATACATACTGTCACTGTCTAAAAAATAATGACAGAGAGTGACAGCATGTATTTTATCCGACAGGTAGCCACTAACCAGACATTGTGGAACAGGCCCTTAGTGTACCAGACGTACCTTGAGCACGGCGCACTCTTGCTCCAGACCGTCAGCCTCCGCCTCCACAGCCGTGGCCTCACGCAGCAACTCCTCGTTCTTCTGTTGCAGCTGCAGCTGCTTCTGTGTTGCCAGCTCTTTGTATTCCGCCTCCTTGTCTCGCAACTCTTTGGATTGAAGTTCCGCTTTTTCTTTCTCTACATAGGTATAGCACGAGTTTGAGATGGTGGGTATAAAAGTAAAAAATAAGAAGAAAAAAAAACAATAATATGAAAATGGCGAATGGACTCCTGCTATCTCGTTCTACATTCACTCTAGTCGTGGGCCTGTCCTCCTTCCTACATCAACTTATGTAACGGCCGCCATTTTCATATTGTTTCTTTATCTGCTGCGAGCATAATTTGTATTTATTTTTACCTTTATTAAACAAAACATCAAATCCTTCTTTATGTTTAAACAGGCCGTTTACATGAGCTTCTATTTTCACCCTTTCAGACGATTTACAAATATCCACCATAGTTATTTGGTGGAAAGCCTGTGAAATCTGCTCTTGAATATCCTGTAAGATTTGTTAAACTTTAGCAAAATAAATGCCTCTAGTTGCCTATCTTGAGGTCTTTCTAGTTGATGTAGTTAGGTATATTCAGGATGTTGCAAAAAAGGGTATCATCATCATCACTACGCATCACGTCCCCACTGCTGGATCACGGATCTCCTTCCAATGAGGGAAGCGTTTTAGACCTAGTGCGGGTTGGTGGACGCCAACCCAAGATGAGAGAGAGTTGTCGGGTAAGAGGAAACAGTGGGCATCCCGATTGTCAGATGTTTTTAAGCTGCCCGAAGGCCCCTGACTACGCTTTACGACTGCTGCCGAAACACAGAAGCGCCCAGAAACCTCTTGAAATCATGGAACCAAAACGTAATCTACAGACCAAGTTTTCGCTACATTCTTGTGCTTTGAGAGAGGCCTACGTCCAGCAGTGGACTGCTATAGGCTGATGATGATGATGATAAGTACTTACTAAAATATAATCGATAAATGGAGTAAGATTGTAACGAAGAATTTAAAAATATGGGCAAACCCGTAATTGGTCTTGTTGGTGTTCAATTTCATTCTTGGTCATCGCTATATCTTCGGTTAAACAACGATCTATATTCCGAAGTTTGTATGCTTCTCGTTCATTGGTTAGCTTCTGCTTGGTTGCTGAAATAAATTAAACAGTAGGTAAACTAAACCTAGTTAGGTATATAAGTACCTAGTAAGTACCTAAGTTTATATTTTATCTTATTGTTAGGTATGTGCGGGTGGGTGAAGACAAGTGGTCTTTCTCATGAACTTTTCAGAAATTAGCTATCACCAATAAAGTTGTACTTATAATAATAAGCCGTATAGGATTTACTCGGGGGCTCTTTCTGGACAAAACATCAAAATTAACCCATATACATTTTCAATGTGTATTTACCAGATCTTAGTTTTATTTTTAAGGTCTCGATTGTTGAATTATTTGCAGACATAGTTGAAGTTCCAAGATAAAGTTACTTTATTTTTGTTCTCAGTAATCTCAGTTTCCTTTTCTGTACTTAACGAATTTTACTTAGTACACTCAGAAATACTTTATTCATGTGAACAATATTAAATTAACGACACACGAATTATAGACTACTTATTAACAAAGATAGGCAGTTTTTTATTATAAAATTATATTTTTAGATTCTCTTTTAGTTTAGGTTGTTAGTTTTAGAGTTTAGTATTTTAATTTATTGTTTGTTTAAATAAAAAAACATGTTATTTATTTACATTACAAAACCAATACCTAGTACATGTTATTTAAAAGAGTTATTTAATTTCAAGTTCCTGTTCCTGTTTGTTCGTACTTTTAATTTTTGGCGCCATATTTCTTTTTCTGTAGATCTCAGAATAAAGACAAATGATGGGAGACCGTACCATAGAGAAAAGAACACTACGTAAAAGAAGACCGTACAATAAAAAAAAAACTTGTCGAAATCGCATGCGTACGGACACCCTTACGAACTAAATGAGTTTTGTAATCTGGCAACACCAAAAAAAACTTTTCTTCTTTCCATAGACAATTACATATTTTTTCTTTTATATATTTTTTTAATCTGTGTCAGTTTTGACATTTTCATTTTAAATAATTTGATGCTTTGCGGCATGCATGCGTAAAATTAAGTTAATAAAAAGAGTTTTGCGACAAAATGTAACTTTTTTATGATATCGAGTGAAATTAACATACTTAATTTAATAACACGAAGCAAGAACCATAAGCCGCCACAATGGTTTCCAGCAGCACCCGGGTGATACAAGTCACCAACATCGCTCCTCAAGCTACCAAGGATCAAATGCAGACCCTTTTCGGTTATTTGGGTAAAATAGACGATATCAGGTTGTACCCGACGATCCGGGATGTGTCGTGCCCGGTACAATCGCGTATATGCTACGTGAAATACTATGATTCCTCGACTGTGGCCGTGGCTCAACACATGACGAACACGGTGTTCATAGACCGTGCTCTGATCGTGATCCCGATGCAGTCGGGGGAGATACCCGACGAGCACAAGGCGCTGGAGATGTCCAGCAACGGCACGCTGGTCCCGGGGCTCAGCACGGGCGAGCCCCGCCTGCCGCCGCACGTCGTCAACGCGCTGGAAGGAGTGCCCCCGAACCAGGTCATTCAAACACATGACCCTAAGATCACAGCCGCAGCATTACCCCCCTACCCGCCCCTGCCGGCCGCATACGACGCCAGGAAGGTGGAGGAGATCCGACGCACTGTCCTCGTCATCGATGTTGGCCACCTGACACACCAGCAGTTGATTGACCACTTCTCCCAAGCTGGGGAGGTCAAGTATCTACGCTTCTGTGAGAGAGACAGTGATAAACTTAGATATGCATTGATTGAAATGATGGAACATGAATCCTTGATCAAAGCATTGCAGTTGAATGACAGTGTTATTGATGGACAAGCTGTTAAGGTTGGTATTATTGAAAACTTTTTCTTATTATTCTCAATTTTTTGAGGTATATTTATGTAAACATTCATTTATATTTAAACTCCACTGCCTAAGTTTAACCTATAAACAAAATCAATTCAACAGGTGCACCATGCAACTCAAGCTATTTCTAAACCTCAAACCAAGAGCAATGAAGCAGCTCAGCGGGAGATTGAAGAAGCCATGTTCCGTGTGAAGGAAGCACAGAACTTGATCTCTGCGGCCATTGACCCCGTGATAGGATTGCTCTCCAAGGATAAGAGGAGGTAAGAAGAAAAAAAATATTATATTATCAGGACAATCCAATAAATGTCATCAGATGTTCTTTGCAGATTGTCAGTAACCTAACTTGTTAGAAGCATGGTGTTGTCTCCAACCAAGAAGCTTTTTTATTATTATTTATTCAATTCATTTTTAGCTATGTGTCTTTACATTGTCATGTTTTAGACAAAATGCCTTTGAAAATGAACCATATTATTTCCATAGCACTAATTCTACCTTTTTTTATTTTAAATTAATTATTTTTTTTTAATTACACACACTCACGCCTTGTACTAATGTACTCCCTTGCGGGGTAGGCAGAGGTGCATTGCTGCACCCACTTTTCGCCAGAGTGTTTTATGTTAGTCCCAATGTAATAGGGGGCGGGCCTATTGCCATTACCTTTTTTTATACCTATAATAATTGTATTTCATCAGTCAAGTCACATAATGTACCCAAGTTGACCCCAGCTAATAGCTAAGCTACCAACATCTTGATATTAACTTAAGGTACAATTCCCTGCAAGCTAGGGTACCAACAGTAACATCTTGAAATTAACTATTACTACTATATCAACTTCCAGAACCCGATCTCGCTCGCGCTCCCGGCGTCGCTCGCGGTCTCGGTCGCGGCGCTCGCGCTCGCGCCACCGCAGCAAGCGCTCCCGCTCGCGCTCGCGACACCGCTCTAGGAGGTCTCGCTCCCGGTCCAGACACCGCCATCGCTCTAGGTGAGATTTAGGCGGTTTCTGTAGTGTGCTGTTTATGCAATTTTTAAAGTTGTATAATACACTCACGGGCAATGAAATAGTTCCACTCACAAAATTCCAAAACCAAACTACCTCAATTTTTTCAAACATTTAATTTAAAATTTTAACAAAATATTACCGTTTTTAGTTGGTTACATCCTGATGCTCTGTTTCTTGTACTTCAATGTTGCAGAAGGCGTCATTAAGCTAGCCTTTTCCGTTTATGAGGAATTTGGTGCTTTTCTCAGTGGAACCTTTTCATTGCCCGGAGTGTATTTTATTGATTTCTAGAATGGATGACGCAGCTAGTCCTTAAACTAAAATAGTAAACAGAATGTTATTGCTACTTTCAGTTACTCTACTCAGTTAGATAATTAAATATTACAAAAAGTAATCAAATATTGCAAAAATAAACGAATTTATGACGCAAATTATGCAATTATTATGTAACTATCCTGTAATTAATATTGCGTAACTCCGACATATCTCCTCAGTCATAACAACTAGACTAACACACATAATTCATAACAACTAATACACATTATTGTCCACAGTAGGTCGCGCTCGCGCCACCGCAGCTCGCGGCGCTCCCGCTCGCGCTCGCGCCACCGCTCCTCCCGCTCCAAGCGAGACCGCTCCCGCGACCGCAAGGACAAGAAGGAACCCCTAGACAAGGACAAGAAAGAAAAATCCAAATCCCCGACCAAAGAGTCCATCGAAAAAGACGAAAAGGAAATGAAGATTGATGCGGAGACCACTGAAGCTCCTGAAGTAGAGGATAAATCTAAAGCGTCATCTCCAGTTGAAGACGGGAAGGTAGACGCCGAGAGCAAGGAAAAGTCTCCAGTCAAGAAAGACCGGTCCAGATCTAGGGAGAAGTCCAGGAAGCGCGACAGGTCCAGGTCGAGGCGCCGGTCGCGGTCTCGCTCGCGGAAGAAGCGCTCTCGCTCCCGCAAGCGCTCCAGGTCTAGGAAGCGATCCCGCTCCAGGGACAGAAAGAGATCTCGCTCTAGGAAGAGGAGTCGCTCCCGTGACCGGAAGAGATCCAGGTCTAAAGACAGGAAGCGCACCAGGTCGCGGGACAGGAAAAGGTCGCGCTCCAGGGATCGCAAGCGCTCCTCTAGGTCCGGAAGCAGAGCATCTAAGAGTCGCAGAGAAAGCAAGACCCCACACGAGGCGCGATCCAGAGAGCTCAGCCCCAACCTCTCAGTGGTGCAAGAAGAAAACAGCATTCTGGATAAAGCACCCGATTTGAATGACGAAAAGAATTCTCCGGATAACATGGACATTTCTAACTCTCCATAGATTCATTTTAAGTGCTGATTAATCTGTGTTGGTTTGAGCAAATACAAAGTGTTCCACTTTCTTACACCTGTGACAAAATTCAGTTCATATGCTCAAAAATAGTTACTAACAGTCTTTCTAAAATCTTGCGGTCTTATTCATAAAAAGTTACGGGACGATCAATAACGCTAAAGAACTCTCCAACTGATTCGTAAAACCTTGATATGCTAAAGTTGGCTGGACCCTACTAGACACCTTCCGTAAACCTCCTCTTGTACAAAAACATGGCGGCCGGTCAACAGCTGTTCTGCTTTATTGACGATTTGACATTTGTTGTGAGTTAATATTTGCTGAAAATAAGTTGCCATGGTAACGTAAAAATTTAATTATTTTTTTTGTGGGTTTTGGCTTGGCCAACTGCGCCTTTAAGCCAACGTAAACTTTTTTAAGTGCCGCGCCGTGGCTAACATAGATAATAGAGATTGATAAATGAATGAAAGTTTTCGCTATTTTTGTTTATGGTTTCGTCGGACCGGCAACTTAATAGGGTAAATGTCAAAATGTTTGGTCTGTGAAATCTATTAGGCTCAGCGCACACCAAGAGCAGAGCAGAGCAGAGCATATTGTGAAATCATTGAAAAATGAATCTTATGATAATTCCATACATTTCAAAATTGAATACACGTCCCAACTTGATGCTCGACCATGCTCGAGCTTTCTAGTAAATGTTCGAGTATGCGTTCTACATTTTGCTCGACCATGCGCGAGCATTTTTCAGTTCGGTGTGCGCTGACGCTTAGCATCACTATAGTTATTGAAGGTCTACGGAACTATGTATTATGAATAGAGATTTTTACGAAACCTCAAATAGGCTTAATGTGTTCCGTAACTATTGAGCTCAGTAAACCTACTTTAAGGTTTTTTTTATGAATAAGACCGTTGCTGTTTTACACTTTATTATACGAATGAATTGTATTTTTTTTCTCTAGTTTTAAGCCAAGTTCTGATAGCAATAAAAAATAATTGAAATGTAGTTGTTTGATTGCGGATCGTCATGCATCCCCGATTTTATTTCCATCAGTCGATATCATGTACTATTCCACTCAGTTAGTACAACTAAACTTTCAGGTAGTTTATATCATTATTACTTTATACCTATAATCATTTCGTATTTTCTTTTCTGTTACATATTCTTTATTTTCCCAGGGCTTCACATGTTTGGCATTATACATACACCACTTCATTCCTGGGAGACTTCAGTTACGCACAAAAATATTAGTAGAATGGGACACTTGCTGGTCATATACAGACGAAGAGTTACCGCTAGATGACACTAGAAGATGGCTACAGATAGGGGAAGCCCCTTACCCTGGCTACTGCAGGGCCCCAGGCAGTGGGAAATGCATCCCTAGTTTATGTAACTGTAAATCTTTAACAGAAATATGGAAGAAGAGAGCAGCGCAGTTTACTACCAAAGATAGGTTCAGCAAAATACGAACTGATCATTTAAAAAAATGTCAAGGCGATAATATAGTGTGTTGAGTACCTAGTGGATCGGAGTCCAGTGATGTGATGGTAATTAGTTTCTATAATTTTCCATCTGCATAAAGAGCTCCGGAATCAACATGCTAGTGATCTACCCTATATCATCAACCATATTATTATAAAATGGTAATCCAGCTATATATACCTATCAATTTCCCCTTCGATAAATCAAGAACCAAAACGATAGGCATTATTGCTGGATTGGTACTTCTCAAAATAAAACTTTAGAAAGTACAGCAGATAATATATTTTATTTCATAATCCTTACATTTTATTCCGACACAGCCATCATTTTTACACAATCAAATTACCTTTCAAAATTTTACGTATAAGTAAATAAAATTTTATTATAATTAATTAGAGCTATTACACATAGGTAGGTACATAAATGTGAAACTTGGGAAGATTAAATATCAGAGCAGGTATAAAATATTTGCATCTATTAATAATGACCTAAACATTTCAGGTCTCATTTCATAATAACTTGTCTTTTCGGGTATCTTCTATAATAATTTTCCGTTATAAAATGTTGCATATTTCATAATTTGTCCAGTTAGATCGCTCATAAATATAGCCAAGCTACAAAAGCAAGAACTAATCTAGAAATAAGAAGACAAAAAACTCTGTAGTCGCATTCAACACAGTTGAAGTAATACGCGATATTCTGAAACTCAAACATACTATCCAACATATTCTGTGCCTGCAGTGTACTGCCTCATTTGTCTTACAATATTGACCATAACGTAGTCTCTCTTGTATCTTTCGTAACAATTTCTAGAACATTCCACCTCCTCTCTGTTGTCCAGTAACTCGCCTGCGTAACTATACCTAATAGCCAACCAAAACCGCACTTGAGGTACTGTTGAGCCTAATATAATATCAGCATCAATTTCTAGAACATTCCACTTCCTTCTATCTCATCCAGAAACTTCCAAAAGGTTCGCCTGGCTGCGTCTACAGAACATGTGTGATGTGTAACACGTCACGCATCGAGTACCACACTTAAGTTACTGTTGAGCTTAATATTACAATTTCTAAAACATTCCACCTCCTTCTATTTCGTCCAGAAACTTCCAGAAGGTTCTCCTATCTTCGTCTAGAGCACGTTATGTAGCACGTCGTGCATGGCGTAGCGCCACGTCCAGCGCCGCGCGATCGCCTCGAACTTGGCGCGCTGGTTCGCGTACATCTCGCCTATCTCTGGCTCCATGCATACCTGGTGATGAGAGATTAACTTTTAATATCATGGTATTTTAGCATGAAGTTGTCGGGTTGCCCACTTATCCGACAACTTCTGTGCATTGTACTCATTCATTCAGCCTTCTATCACCTCTGTCGGATATAGTATACTAATACATCCATTGGGTTTTTTTTTTTAAATATAATGGTGATGGGGATTACACGGGTGACTAAAACTACTCGATTGTTGCAGTATGGGTAAAATCGTTCATAATCGCGAATCTGCTAGGTTGCAAGCGTCGAACTAAAACCGTGTGGCTTTATGACGCAACTTGTGAAGCTACTACATGTACAGGATGTAACATTCCAAACAAGTCTTCTAAAAACATACAACTTAAAATGCTATGTAAGCAAGTGCAACTCACAGCAGTATACGGGTCAGTCAGCAGGCTCTGTATAGAGATCAGCACTTTGCTGATGGTCAGTGCCAGCGTCCAGTTGTGGTGCACAGAGTCGATGCCGACGTCTCCGTGGCGGGACACGTTGGGATGGAAGATGCGGGTCAGGAACCGTACCACGGGAGGGTTCATTGGGTAGCTATGGAGATGAGAGGAGTTTAGTTATTGGTTTAATATTATGTAGAACCAATTAAATTGTACATTGAACTAATGATAGGGCCGTGGTGGCGTAGTGGATAAGGAATCCTCTCATTCGATTTATCAAATCCTGGCATGTAAGAATCAATTCTTTGGTGTGCTTATGGTGAAGAAAAACCTCAAATGGAAACTTGCACATCTAAATGTGTGAACCCACAAAGCCACAGTGGACCATTGTGGAGGGAAATGGTCCAAGCTTAGGGAGGCAGTTAATACCTAAAGGGAATAGACACATTATGCAAAAATAATAGACACATAATTCGAGTACTCCCACCCGGTTTAATTCTACTCTACATAACTGAAACTGTATTTACAAGAGAGAGCAAGAATGGATACCTGCGGGGCTATTTTCTATCTCGTTGATAACTCTCTTCACCGTGATCTTACTGTCAAAAAGCAAATTTTGACACTATTCGTATTTTGTATGTTCGGTTGGGGTCGAATAATGACGTCATAGTTGGTATGGGCTTCAATACCCACCGGCCGCCATCTTGTTAAAATTTTGTATGCGAATATTTTATCGAAACCCGAGATTGGTATTATGTATCGGATAGTTGGAATCATAAGTACTAATTTGGGTTGGCCAACTGTCTTGTCTTGGGCAACTAGTAAATAGTAGCTTTTAAACCATAGAGTCACCATAGAATGTAGAAAATAACGTTTTTTTTTAATTGTGACGCTGAAGTATTCTTGTTCTTATGATCTTGAACAAAATAATATTTCTTTCATGTTTTGTGAATCTTGCAAATTTTTGGTCTTCCATAATTAGTAAATAGTAAGTAATTAGTTAGAAGGAAATTATTTCAGTAGGTATTTGTTTTTTTTTTCAGTAAGTATAGGTACCTAACTGTTGTTTTAAAATTGGTTTCAGGGGACTCTGGTTATGCTCTACGGCCATGAATGTTAACACCTATCCTCAATGCAGCTGTAGGATCCCCAGAAGAACACTACACTGATCTACACCTGCCTTGTCAGAAATACTGTGGATCGGTGCATTGGGGCCCTTAAAACACGCTGGAGATGTTTGCTGGCACACCGTGTGCTTCACTATGAGCCCACCAAAGCTGCAAAAATAGTAAATGCCTGCTGTGTACTACACAATATAGCAAATGCACACAATATACCAGTGACGACAACTTGCCTGCTGCTGATAACATTCGGGTGCAGCATATTGGTAACGTGGCTTATGGTGCTGCTGATGCAGATGCAGGGCGCATGAGGGCCAACCTTGTCCAGGCTGTGAATTTGAAGGAACTAAAATAACCTGACTCTGATAGGCTGATTTTTGCTGTGTATGTATAATTTAGTAATAAAAAACACATTTTATATTAATGGCTTTTATTTTTATTTTAAATCACATAACTACATATCACATTTTGCTTCTACTAGTCTTACTATAATCATTATTAAAATATTTTTTCTACTTTAACCTTTAAGTTATGATTGCACATTGCCACTTTACATGTGAATGCCCGTCAGAATTTTTGACCAGTTTTTGTAACTCCAGACCCAATTGAATATAATTCATATAATTGTAATGCTGCACTGTCCTATAGCCGACGTGCTGATTGTATGCCTAGTGGGCCGGGTGTGGGTACCGGCCAACAGCAAGCTCTTTATGTCTTTCAACGAACTCCAACAAAATGTCCATTTGTCGATCTGAGACTTTTCTTAAAGGCGCCATCCTGGAAATAAAACACAATATTAATGTCCTATTCAATCTTTTTTCTTGCCACATGATATGCCTCACAAAAATATTACTAACAAGCACAACCTGCACAAATGTGAAGATTATTTAATGGCTCAGTGATCAATCTACTTTTAATAACTGAGTTCCCAGTACCAAGTGTTAGATCTCAATCATCGACTTATATTACTAGCGTATAGTACTAGAAATCATTGATGTCAATGCTTTTATTAAGTACAATAAATGATCATTTTTCACAACTTTGTAAAAATTTGCCATATTTCGTTCTGTGTATGACTAAGTTTAAATTTTTTATAGTAATACGTTAATTATGTACTTACCTTAGATATAATGAACAATTAAAACACAGGAGTCGGGTAATTATAAAAAAACACACACCAAAATCAATCTCTGTTTTGGATGGTTCCTTGCAGTTTGTTTTGACAATCATTTGACAATAGCTTCCAGTATCGCCATTTTTCTAAATAATGCGGCAAATTAAAGATTTGATAAATGCAGTAGTCGTAGTTTGAAGTGAAATGACTTTTTCATTTAGTCGGCTAACCAAATCACAGAATATTTTCACAAACTTTTCGCAACCTCTAGTGTATCGATAAATCTCATACCCACTATTCGTTTAGTGATAATGACCGAGATAGCCGATACCAAAAGACGGTTAGAAATCCATAATAGATTTATACGGTTGGAAATCGCGAATCCATGACACCCGAGATAGAAAATAGACTAGCTGATGAAAGTGCTACTCACGTGTAAGGCACCAGCGGGGCTATTTTCTATCTCGTTGATAACTCTCTTCACCGTGATCTTACTGTCAAAAAGCAAATTTTGACACTATTCGTATTGTGTATGTTCGGTTGGGGTCGAATAATGACGTCATAGTTGGTATGGGCTTCAAAACCCACCGGCCGCCATCTTGTTAAAATTTTGTATGCGAATATTTTATCGAAACCCGAGATTGGTATTTTGTATCGGATAGTTGGAATCATAAGTACTAATTTGGGTTGGCCAACCGTCTTGTCTTGGGCAACTAGTAAATAGTAGCTTTTAAACCATAGAGTCACCATAGAATGTAGAAAATAACGTTTTTTTTTTATTGTGACGCTGAAGTCTTCTTGTTCTTATGATCTTGAACTGTCTTGAACAAAATAATATTTCTTTGATGTTTGTTTTGTGAATCTTGCAAATTTTTGGTCTTCCATAATTAGTAAATAGTAAGTAATTACTTAGAAGGAAATTATTTCAGTACGTATTTGTTTTTTTTCAGTAAGTATAGGTACCTAACTGTTGTTTTAAAATTGGTTTCAGGGGACTCTGGTTATGCTCTACGGCCATGGATATTAACACCTATCCTCAATGCAGCTGTAGGATCCCCAGAAGAACACTACACTGATCTACACTGCCGTGTCAGAAATACTGTGGAGCGGTGCATTGGGGCCCTTAAAACACGCTGGAGATGTTTGCTGGCACACCGTGTGCAGTAAATGACTGTTGTGTACCTACTACACAATATAGCAAATGCACACAATATACCAGTGACGACAACTTGCCTGCTGCTGGTAACATTCGGGTGCAGCATATTGGTAACGTGGCTTATGGTGCTGCTGATGCAGATGCAGGGCGCATGAGGGCCAACCTTGTCCAGAGGCTGTGAATTTAAAGGAACTAAAATAACCTGACTTTGATAGGCTGATTTTTGCTGTATATGTATAATTTAGTAATAAAAAACACAATTTATATTAATGGCTTTTATTTTTGATTTTAAATCACATAACTTCCTATCACATTTTGCTTCTACCAGTCTTACTATAATCATTATTAAAATATTTTTTCTACTTTAACCTTGTTTAAGTTATGATTGCACTTTTACACTTTACATGTGAATGCCCATCAGAATTTTTGACCAGTTTTTGTAACTCCAGACCCAATTGAATATAATTCATATAATTGTAATGCTGCACTGTCCCATAGTCAACGTGCTGATTGTATGCCTAGTGGGCCGGGAGGGTATCGGCCAACAGCAAGCTCTTTATGTCTTTCAACGAACTCCAACAAAATGTCCATTTGTCGATCTGAGACTTTTCTTAAAGGCGCCATCCTGGAAATAAAATACAATATTATTGTCCTATTCAATCTTTTTTCTTGGCACATGATATGCCTCACAAAAATATTACTAACAAGCACAACCTGCACAAATGTGAAGATTATTTAATGGCTCAGTGATCAATCTACTTTTAATAACTGAGTTCCCAGTACCAAGTGTTAGATCTCAATCATCGACTTATATTACTAGCGTATCGTACTAGAAATCATTGATCTCAATGCTTTTATTAAGAACAATAAATGTTCATTTTTCACGACTTTGTAAAAATTTCCCATATTTCGTTCGTGTGTATGACTAAGTTTAAAATTTTAATAGTAATACGTTAATTATGTACTTACCTTAGATAAAATGAACAATTAAAACACAGGATTCAGGTAATTATAAAAAACACACACACCAAAATCAATCTCTGTTTTGGATGGTTCCTTGTAGTTTGTTTTGACAATCATTTGACAATAGCTTCCAGTATCGCCATTTTTCTAAATAATGCGGCAAATTAAAGATTTGATAAATACAGTAGTCGTAGTTTGAAGTGAAATGAAGTTTTCATTTAGTCGGCTAACCAAATCACAGACTATTTTCACAAAAATTTTGCAACCCCTAGTGTATCGATAAATCTTATACCCACTATTGGTTTAGTGATCATGACCGAGATAGCCGATGCCAAAAGATGGTCAGAAACCCATAATAGATTTATACGGTTGGAAATCGCGAGTCCATGACACCCGAGATAGAAAATCACCCAGCAGTACGTACTAGAGTTAGCAAGAATGGATTCACCTTATGAAACTACATACAATAACACAGCTACTCACGTGTAAGGCACCTGTATGTAGAGGTAGAAGGCGCCGCCCTCGTAGGGCGAGCCGGCGGGCCCGGTGACGGAGGCCTGCCAGTGGCAGCACACGGGGTCCAGCGGGGTCGCCGCGATGCCCTCTGGAGGGGCGTTGCGGGCCATCTAGCTGGACTCTGGGGCACTCTGGGTGCTCTTTTACCCTTCGTTTGTAGATGTAACATGCTCAGATGGACGCCATTTTGTTTTATTTATGTAATTAATGGTACCACAGATTAAATACCTACTAGTATTAGTATTAGTGCGCGCCGCCGATCCGCCCGCTGGCATCATGGCCGCGGCTTAAAGCTTAGCACCGCTTGAAACTTTCCTGAATGGATTGAATGTACCTGATGAAAGTACCTACATACAATTGACAAAGCTACTCATATCATTGTGTAAGGCACCTATATGTACAAGAGAGAGCAACAATGGATTTACCTGATGAAACTACATACAATAACACTGGTACTCACGTGTAGGGCACCTGTATGTAGAGGTAGAAGGCGCCGCCCTCGTAGGGCGAGCCGGCGGGCCCGGTGACGGAGGCCTGCCAGTGGCAGCACACGGGGTCCAGCGGGGTCGCCGCGATGCCCTCTGGGGGGTCGTTGCGGACCATCTAGCGGGACTCTGGATCCTCTCTTACCCAGATATGACAAGCTAAGATAGACGCCATTTTGTTTTTTTTTTTCATATAAACCGATCATTACATATACAAACTTTAAAATGGCTGCCATTTCTAGAATATTGAGATTTGACCCCACATTTGGGGATGTTTTCCCGATGAAATCACCCGTAGAATACACCCTTAAAGTTTGTCGGGTTCGAAAAACAACACATTGTATAAAAAAAATAACAAAATGGCGTCCATCTGAGCAACGCAGTTATCCTCATGAAGTAAATAATACTAGTGCACGCCGCCGATCCACTCGCTGGCGTCGTGGACGCGGCTTAAAGCTTAGCACCGCTTGAAAATTCCCTGCATGGATTGTATTCACCTAATGAAACTACATACAATATATAACACTGGTACTCACGTGTAGGGCACCTGTATGTAGAGGTAGAAGGCGCCGCCCTCGTAGGGCGAGCCGGCGGGCCCGGTGACGGAGGCCTGCCAGTGGCAGCACACGGGGTCCAGCGGGGTCGCCGCGATGCCCTCTGGAGGGTCGTTGCGGACCATCTAGCGGGATTCTGGATACTCTCTTACCCTTCGTTTGTAGATTTAACATGCTTAAATGGACGCCATTTTGTTCCTCTTTCATCGGAAACACACAGTAAATACTAGTATTTTTACGCTATGGCGGAGATTTGTACGTAATTATCCGCCCACCATACAGTAAATAATACTAGTGCGTTCCGTAGAGCATTCCAGATCCTCCCTTACCTTTCGTTCGCAGATGTAAAATGCTAAGATGGCCGCCATCTTGTTTTTTTTTTTCTATGTAACGAACGTCGGAAACAGCAAGAGACAGCAAGAATGGATTCACCTGATGAAACTACATACAATAACACAGCTACTCACGTGTAAGGCACCTGTATGTAGAGGTAGAAGGCGCCGCCCTCGTAGGGCGAGCCGGCGGGCCCGGTGACGGAGGCCTGCCAGTGGCAGCACACGGGGTCCAGCGGGGTCGCCGCGATGCCCTCTGGGGGGTCGTTGCGCAACATCTACAGGATATAAGGTTTTTTTTTAGAGGATTGGGTTTTAACATAGTTGAAAAAATGGGTGCCTTAGTGACGGAAACGGCGTCGCGGAAAACCCAGACAGAGATGGCGGGATGACCTCGACAGGTTTTTTCGCACATGATCGGGAACGGTGGTAATTATATATGGTGAAATTTATAATGAGGCCTTTGCCGAGCCAATAGGTAGGTATTTTGATGTAGTAGAAAGGCCCGGACCCGAATAATGACAAGGCTATGAAGTTGATGGTGTGTGAGTATTCCATTTCAACATGGATCAATGTGTTCTACAAATAAAAACAATCACACGACAGACATCTATTGTTAGTAAATCGGAAATAAGGAATAATATGGGTTTGTATTCTGAATGTACCTACCTTCAGTTCGATCCTAAGTCGGTTCCTTCTCCAGTGGCTCTCCTCGCCGGCGGGCTGCGCCTGCGCACACATCTGCACCAGGCAGTTGCGGCAGAACGACGACTCTACGAGAGCACGGTATTTCTGTAACATAATTTATATTATTAAATTTATAGGTATTATGTAGTTCCAAAGGCTGATGGCGAAGTGATTAGTTGAAACAGAAAGAAACAGTACCTTTTTAGGGTGTCGGTTATGACCACAAGAGCTAGACTAGGGTTTGTTACGGTGACAAAACCATTATGAAAATGGTGGAATCGTAGCCTAATGCCTTTACACCCTACTTTCCACTTATGTGAAGTTTTTCATATTGTTATTTTGCTTTCGGATCTACAATGTGCAGTAACAATTTGCAACTTGCACATTTGATACTTTTCAAAATACCATTCCGCAAAAACCCACCTTATGCCAGTCAACATGCGGCTGCATGGGCTTGTACAGCGGGAACCGTTTGTTCGCGAAGGCGGCCCAGCGCAGCGGCGGCACGCGCGCCTCCACCAGGCGGCCCCAGCGCGCGCACACCGCCGCGCACGCGCAGAGAGAGAGGTCGTCCAGGTAGCTGAAGATGCAGAGCAGCACTGGGACGGGAGGTTGTAGTTTAGTACATTTTGCTAGTAAATTAAGGCATCGTGACAATAGATATAGACTGGAAATAAATTGATATGAATTGATCATGACAATAGAGATAGACTAGCACAAGAGCAACAGTGTCAGTATTGGTGGATATCTTGTAACTTTTGGTCTGTTTGGATTTTTTATGGGCTTGTCTACTGAATAAATAGAAGTAGATGAGCTCTCTAGATGCAAAGAACCAAATATTCACCTTTGTGATATTCTTTCAAAGTTCTGACTATTTTTTGCTAATCCAAGACAAACCAGTAAGTAACTTAAGATACACAGCACTGTAAGGAATGGGCCTTTGCTGCTTTGGGTGAATATATCAGATAATGCAAGCTTTACTATTTTAAATGAAATAAATTTTAGATCTAAGGAAGCTATCGCTACACACTAATCTAATCACCTTCAGAAGGAAGTTGTTCCACCAAGCCCGGCTCCAGATTGTCCGGCATCCTCGGAGTGGACAGTGCCTGCAGTGACCGAGCCAGGTTGGGTGCAGGCATGGGCGGGCCCTGCCCAACTATGACATCCATGTTGATGGGGTTTGGCCGCGGAGGATCCTCGTTGCTGCTGCTGCTTGCACCGGGGCCTGAGTTGCTTGCTCTGCTGGCTTCATCTTCTGGACTTGTTTCATTGTCAGTAGAATTCTGAAATAAAATGTAATTTAGGGAATAAAGCTTTTATTTCATAGATTTCAGTATTTTCATAGTTTTTAAGATAATATTAATAAAAAATTAATAAAATGGTTAAGAAGAAGATGTATAGGTTATAAGTAATTACGTAGTTATATATTATTGTAAGATGGAAATTAACAAACCACCAATGTTCAAAATGTATTATATGGCAAAACTACTTAACTGTATTGCTACAGAAGCTCATGTTATTATGTACTGGACCTACAAAACCTCCCCTTCTACAACACAACCCTCTCAATGTAGCAGACTGTCATAATTTACCCACCAATAGATACAATGTGCACATTTATTATTTATATTATAAATGAGCTCACCCTGTAGAACCATGATGGAAATTGCACTTGATTCAGCCTCCTCTCAGAGCTGTAGTTCAGGTCGGACGGCTCGTCGTTGCCGGAGTCCCCGTCATCAGTCTTCTCACTGGCGAAGTGCGAGTTGGGGAGATACGACGGGAAGTCGGGAAATAAGAAGGCGTGACAAGTTGCACATACTGGCTCTCCGAAACTAGGCCCGTAGTACCCATTGCAAATATAGCAAGTGGAGTTCTGTAATAAGTTTCACGTATTAGTTTTGATCGTTGTTTACTTTTGTTACAACCAAAAGGTAGGTAAGGTAATTAAACTTACATTAAACTCGAACTCCAAAGGCTGTTGTATTAGGGACAACGTTGGGGGAGGAAGCTTGTCACCATTATCTTCTAGTTTTTTGATAAAGTGATAGAATTCTGGCCCCACAGCCGACATTTTACAACATCTGAATAAACAAAACTTTCAGAAAAAATATTTTATTTACGTTTTTACAGTAATATTTTTTTACGAAGCTTGTAGTCTGTGATTTTATCTGTCAACAACTGTCATTAATTTCCGTTGTCAGTGTTATCTGTGGTCGGATAAATGTTACTGTACACTATGCACTTACCCATTCACTGGCTCAAAATGAATGAATGAAATGTTATTACTATTATTTTACTCTGTAACAACTGTCATTTATTAAAAAAAACTATTTCGATTGATTGCGATTCATTCATTCACTCATTTGTTGATTGATGGCGTTTTGTAATATTTTCCTTCGTGTTTACTTCGAGTTGAATAATTGAGAAAATTATTAGAAAGCCAAAAGCGTTGACCAGTTATTTTGTTACGTATGAAAGTCTACGCTAAAGTGTTAAGATGCTGATGCATTTGTAGAGATATGTGCAAGAATAAGACGAGACCGTGTATCATCGTGAAGAGTATTGCCTACCAATAACAATGCTAATTTGATTTTCTAAATCAAGTTACGGCTATTAAGCTTCTGACCACTCGATCAATGGAAAACAAGTGATAAATTAACAACGATGTCCAACGGTTCTGACTATCCCCCAGTAAAAGAGGACACTTTTTGTAAATACGTTTTGTACTATGAGATAAACAACTCAAGGTAAGGCATCTACGGTGTTCAAGGATATTTTTTGTGCTCCTAGAGTATCACTAGTTGTAACACAATTCTTCTCTTACAGGGTCAGGCTGTGGGATGTGATAATATTGATACCAAATGCATTGTTTGTGCTGTTCCTATTGTTCAGATTTAACAAAGCCCAGTTAAAGTTAAGAGCTACAAGCAGCCCTATATTCCTGACATTCTACACGTTGGTATGGGGCAATGTGATAATAAGTGTGGTGAGATGTGGGGTGTCCATGACGGTGAATGCGGCGGTGCCGCTGGGCGGGCTGGTGGACAAGGTGCTGTGGGTCACTGTGAGGTTCTTCCTGCTGGCTACAGAAATGAGCGTCGTCATATTTGGATTGGCTTTTGGTATGTTGCTTTTTTATTTATTTTACCTAACATTGAAATACAGTAAAACCTTTGTAACTCAAACCTCAAGGGAGATATTTATAAAAACATCTTTGAGTTATTCACTCTAAACTACTTTTATGTAGGTTTTATTGAGTTTCAAATTTATTGAAGAGGTTCCATTAAAATTATTTTATCCATTACAGTAACTAAGAAACAGAATGAACAAACCATTAGATTTACTTTAACACTTACTGTAATCTCCTCAATACATGATCGGTAACCATTTCTGAATAATACCATATTATTCTTCATCATCAGGTCACCTGGATAGCCGCAGCAGCATCAGATATGTGTTGCTAGTGACGTCACTAATCTCACTAGCATTTACAATAACACAAGGGACTCTAGAGATTGTGATGCCTGATGATATGTTTCACATTGACACGGGCAACTATGACCTGTTTGGTCACGGAGGCATGCTGTTCTGGTTTACATCATCACTGGTGTTTGCTGTCATATACTTCATTATACTGTTGCTGCCGTGGACCCCAATGAGAGAGTACTTAGCATTGCCATGTAAGTATCCTTTTATTTTCTTTCTTTCTTTACTTTGAATTTATGTGTATGTGCTAGGTTTATATTTCAAATAGAGCCATTTGAAATGGATATAGATTATACATATACATAGATTTAGATAGGTTTGCATTATTACCAGAAGGAGGATTTTATGAGGATATGCTTTGATTTGAGAGTAGAAAATTTTATTGTTCAGTAAACCTGTTTAATATCGTGTATTTTTCTTATCAAGCAAATGGATAAATGTAACCTAAAAAACCGGCCAAGTGCGAGTCGGGCTCGCGCACAAAGGGTTCCGTAGCAGCAAAATTACAGTTAAATCAACCTATCTCAAAAACTATAAGAGATACTTTGATCAAACCAAAAATCGTTGAAAGAGTTAATTAGCATGCATCACCTCTATTTTTTTTAGAATTTTATACCCCGTAGTTATAAAAATAGAGGGGGGGGGACATACTTTTTACGACTTTGAGAGCTGATATCTCAAAAACCGTTCACTTTAAGAAAAATGTTTTTTAGAAAACTTTATATCATTTTAAAAGACCTTTCCATTGATACCCCACACGGGTATGTACATCGAAAAAAAAAATTTCATCCCTCAGTTACATGTATGGGGGGCCCCACCCTCAATTCTTTTTTTTACTATTTAGTGTCATATTTTTGTAGCGGTTCATACAACACATATTCCCATCAAATTTCATCACTGTAGTACTTATAGTTTCCGAGTAAATCGGCTGTGACAGACGGACAGACGGACAGACGGACATGACGAAACTATAAGGGTTCCGTTTTTGCCATTTTGGCTACGGAACCCTAAAAAAGACTATGTCATCACAAACTAGACTTATCAGTTTCCTTAAATCAAGTTTATTTTCCTCCTATCTTTTTATGAATGAACAATAATCATTAAATTGACCAACAGTAGTGATTTCATGCAGGTATTGTAGGTCAGTGATCTCTTTCTGCTTAATAAATAAAGACAAAGGCTTTGTACAGTAGAGTGTAAGTGTGAATGAAATTTAAGTAATTGCCTCACTTGATTTTAATTACAGTTTATTAAATAAGCATTTAACTTCCTTTTTAATTAATCTGTTACAAGTTTATGTAACTAATGCTTGTTACCACACTTTATATGCTCTATTATAAGGCTATTTAGAATTATTAAAGTGATTATTACATGCATTATTAGCCATATAAAGTAATAATCTTCCTTGTGTATTGAGTGCTCATACCATTAATAGCTTTATGGGCAGTTCTCTGAACTCATGCCATTTTGATAAGAATAATTTATGATTGTAAACAAATACTCTTATGCAACATATCTACTTAACTGACTGTCTCAGTTTGATCAGAATAAAAGGAAGTGGTATATTTTTATTGAAAAAGTTATTGATATCCAGTAACATGGTGGCTAGGTCTCATTTTCGGACCTAAATAGTATGCTTGTCTTATATTATTCCATATCTAAAATACATTTAAATATTTAGTTTTGACACACATAATGTGGTTATTGTGGTTAGATATACTGTGCCTCTGGAAATGTGAACTATTTATAATTATTCATATGTGTACCTTCTTTCAAGTATTCAATAAATACATGTATTAGTCAGCCATCACATCACCCATAAACAAGCACTATTTATCTTTATTAGTGCATTCAGTGAAGGTAAAACTTCCTTAGAACCATGTGTGTATTTACGCGCCGGACGTGTGATTATGTACAAGGATGATGAAAGTCACTTGGAGATGCTCCTTTCAAATACTACAATATGATATACCCCTTTTGTGCATTCAGGCGTTACTATTAAATTAAACCACGCCTATTAAATTAACTACGTATCACGGGAATACAAACCTAATTCGAAAAGCGAGTGACTCACTTGCGAATCACCACTAACTACCCCTTCTGGGGATTACAGCCGTATATCACATTAATGTATTAACCACCCTCCCCTTCCACAGCGAAGCTATCCTTCTATGTCTACATCCTGCTGCTGACGCTTCTGGACGCGGCGCAGGCGACGGGCGCAGGGCTGCTGGCGTGGGGCGCCCTGCAGTCGGGCCTGTGCGTCGTCGACGTCACCACCTGGATGTACTTCTGTCTCTACACGCCGCTGGTTTATAGGACCTTCTTGAGCGAGTTCTTTAGGTGAGTTCAGTTATATTAATGAGTAGATTTTCCCATAAGCTTCGACTTGTTTTTAATGGTTTCCCGTGAGAATTCAGGGATAAAAAGTAGCCATATTGTTAGTTTGTTTGCCAAAAGTAGTATGTTTTAATTTCACATATCGGTCTGCCCATTTACCTCAACTCAACACTTTATTGTCGATGGTTATGTTACTATGTATGGTGCGGTGACATAGTCGACTAGCGACTTGTGTAATGCAATGTGTGACAGATACTATAAAGTTAGATACGCTACAGGTATACTTGTCCAAAATTAATAATGCACATGCAGATCTTCACACCCGAATCATTAAATCGTAAGAGCCTTAAAAAAACACTTGCATTTTGCACCTTGTTCGAAAGAAATAGGAGTCAATATCATGTGTCACATAATCGAAAACAACCGATCTGTCTAAGATTTCTATGCGCATTATCAATTTTGGAGCACTGTACTGTGCTGTACCTACTAGTAAGTAAGTTATTTAAAGTGCTAGGAAGGTATATTATTATAATGCGCCACATAAATTATAAACACAGCTTCTGATTTGAGCACCAAACAGCTAATGATAGTGTTACAATAATTTTAAAGTAATTACCAAACTTATCTTTTTTTCTTTAAAGTTCCAAACAGACCCATTTACTAAACCATATTGCTACTTGCTTGACTGAACCGAACAAGCGAAACTTGACCTTAATGACACTGGCGCGTCGTAATTTTTTACGCATTTGCGGTTTGGCGTCGTCCGTAGCTAATGTACTAGAAATCGTGTTTACGTAAGTAGGCTTGTAATAGGCTTATTTCACTTGAGGTTGCGGCCTTGATATTAGTCACTAGGGAACGTTACATGAGTAGCCAGTAACTATATCCGTGACTAACGAACACCATCCCTAGGGAATAGAGGGTGTGGTATTCCGATAAAATTATTATATCGTCGGTGTCGCCATATCGCAGACACGAATCGGTCTGCCATTAAAATTGCAACGGTTATTATTTCATTATTTGAGAGTTTTTGATTAACTACAGACTGTATACTGTATTGTTTCTGGTCAATGAACTTCGAGGGGCTGAAATATAGTGACTAGACCTTGTGTGAGTCATTCTTATGTCCGCTATTCTATCGACAATAGTAATTTTATTAAGTAATGGCGTCTATCAGATGTGTCCATACTGTCCATATAGTGTGCACTCAGTGGGACACTGAGAGCCGGGCTCACACTTAAATCATCATCCGAATTACTTACTTACTTACTTACTCCGCTGGCGCAGCGACCCAAAATGAGTCTTGGCCTCCGATACAAGAACTCGCCATTTTCCTCGGTCCTGCGCTGTGTCCTGCCAGTCGCTAGCCTGGAGCTCGCGCAGGTCGGCTAGCACCACGTCACGCCAGCGATACCTGGGCCGCCCGACTGGGCGTTTACCCGACGGCTGACCTTGATAGGCTCTCTTTGCGCTGCGATCCTCTCCCATTCGTTCCAAATGACCGAATCACTGTCATCATCCGAATTACTGTTGAATTTCCCTTCGTAACGGCTTACAAACACAAAGAATCAAAACCTTCCTTTCGTTACGGTAATTAACAACTTTCGCTTCTTTCCGAGTTATCTTGTCCCTACGCACGACTAATTTTAACCAATCGCGTTTGTTAACTTATTTTGAAATAGGTCTACATCAAAATTAACTTTTAGTAAGTACTGTAGATGTAGGTATAACCTACCTAGATATCATTTATACCTTGTTTCACGGGGAAAGACATCTGATAGGACCCTTATCACATTCGAATAAGGGTAGTTTTTGTTTGTATCAGATATTTTTCCCCGTGAAACAATGTATAATTGCAGGCCATTCGAAATTATTCAGGACCGAATCATTTAGCATACATAAAGAATGTCATACATATAGGAGGAAACCTCTCTCTTACTGGAAGGAGACCCATGCCCCAGCAGTGGGGACAGGATGGGTCGTGATGATGACGATGATGAATGGAGGTCTATACCGAATATAACAGAAAGCTGATGATGATTATGATAATAATAAAGTATTCCGTATCTCCCCCGCAGTGTGTCGCAGCCAAGCATCATGTTCTCGTACAAAGCTCAGATGGACGAGCCTCTGGACGATGAGCAGGTGTCTCTGCCGCACCAGCAGAGCTTCAGCTCGCTCAAGACCGACTCCGACTACATCTACCAGGTGAGTGAGACCCCGCAGTGTAGGTGTCTCGGCCGAGCGTCATCTACCAGATGAGATGGGCGGCCTTTATAGTGACGACCGGATGGTTTAGCGGTTGGTGACTTTGGCTGCTTCGATCCTATCCATTGGCGGCGCTAGTTAGCCCTATTAACGCCCTTAATGAATCATTCGTCCTGTGATATAATCACTGCCATTACGCGGTAAAATTAGGTTATAAACTGAGTTAGGTAGTCACCCGATGGATTCATCAAAAAATAATTCAACCCATCTATTCCTTATAAATCTTGCGACACTGATCTGACCAACATTTCATCACGTTTTCTATCCAGAACTTACCATATTCTATTCTATTCTACCTACCATATTAACTACACCGTTATTCAATATACAATTTATTCCTTTCAGAGCAACAGCGTATACGACAGTACGCTATTCGAGGCCGGCGGAACCACCCCAATGAATCCGATGTACAGCGCATCACTACAGAGTCCCGACTCCATAGCGTCAGGGCAGTCCCTCGACAACATACTCCCGACAGGAAACAGTCAGAACATGCGATCGACATAACGATGATCGGAACGAGATTGTCGAATAATTGTAAGATGATTTTTCCTTGTAGCGGTAAACGGTTTAGACTAGATTGTATAGTGGAAGCTACTTATCTGGCCCAACATTGACGAATAAATACTAGGAAGAATGAAGAGTAATAGTCACCGGGTGTAAGTTTTGATAGTTTACGTAAAAACTAAAGAGTGCGTATTTATTTATACATAGAGAGCAGCGCCCCTAGTGGTGACTATGATGAAACAAATGACAGGATACAACCATCATTTTCGTTTGCGTAAATTGCAAAACTTACACTCAGCAGAGGGATAAGTTGGTTACACTATAGGTTAGTTTATGGTCGTCAATGCCTATTGAAAGGAATAGATTTGCGTAGCCGAAGTAGACTTTTGACAGTTGTCTGTGGTCATATAATTATGTCACACATATTCGAAGTTTCAGTGGCGTACTTTTCAACCAATCACGATTCAGTACCAAAATGATATACTTATTAATAATTATATTCTGATGATTTTACATCATACCATCGATTGAATAAATATCAAAAGTGCTAAAATAAATTAAATCAAGAAATACATTTTCTCTGCTTAAGTGTAATGTTTCAGTTGTAATTAGGTTGTCGTCAGCCTGTCTGTCCTTAGAAATGGCTACGTCATTTGTTTGCTAGAGACTAGACAGAACCTACTGTAACTAATAATCATTTAAATAAGGTCCAAGCAGAATAGTTTTCTTAGGATCTTCTTACTTGTAAAAATGTAGATAAGTTGTACTAGTATACTTAGGATGGATTTGTGAGAAACATGCTTTGTGCGATTTTTTATTCAAGAGAATAGAGGATATTTTTCATACGCCTACCGAATAATTCATTTTTTATCTCCTACACTGCTTTCAATTTCTATAATGAATTTAGTAAGATGTGACAGAATGAATTTTCTTTACTACTCTAAGGGCCACTTGCACAAACATATTAAATCTAGATTTAGTATCAAATCTCGATTTAAGAAACGTCAATCCATATAAATTAATGGCTTAAATCGAGATTTAACCTTAAATCTAGATTTCATATGTTTGTGCAAGTCGCCCTAAACCTCGCTAAGTGGTGTGTGAGAAGAACGTATTTGACACATTAAACTCAAAGAGTGAGAGTAAGAGAAATATGTATACTTAACCCATATTTACATGTTTTACATCTGTCAAATGTGAGCTTTTAAATTAAGTCTACTGTCATTTGTTTTCACAGTATTCTGCTCATTCCTTGCATACAGCTTAAAATGTCGATTGGTTTTAGGCGTACTCAGACTAATTAGCCTTATCAGAGTAATGGAGTAGACACGTGTCATGTCATTTAATTACTTACACTTTGCAACACCTTTAATAGAGCAAAATAATGTAAAAGTAATTTGATAAACATACAATTTTACCTAAGCTTCTACTTACTGATTGTATAAGTTAGTCTAACATTCTAGATATTAGTGTGGAAATTATGCTTACAAAGAGATAATTATTAGCACCTTCACCTATACATATGTGGGATAACGTTGGCTTATCTATATGTCGCAGGCAACTGGTTTAATCTCCCGTTTGATTGAACCACTAGCCCGTTCATTGGATGGCGCTGTTCAGTTGTATGACTAAAGGACAACTCGTCAAGTCGTTGATTGTAACGTTCGACGTCTTGACTGAACGTCATTCAGCGAGGTCGTTGAATGGGATATAGTATAGCAACTTTGTAATGTCTGGTTAGGGTGAACATCACCAGACAAGAGTCAACAAAAAGACTATGTTACAAAGCTCTTATCTCACAAATTAACTAAACAATAACAATAAACGTACCTTCATATTGTTGATCATAATTATCCAGTTTCGCCACTTTTTTTCTTTGAAACTATCCGCCCGCGGCGTATTAATAGGTAAATCCATGTTGTCACACTATTTTAACACAAATAACGCACTTTAAAGCTAATTTATTTGCAAAAAACTTACCCCCTTATTCATAGAAAAGTTACAATACGTTTTAACTAATAAACTGTTTTGTCCCTCTCCGACAAAGAACAATTTGTTCTTTGACAGAGAGGGACAAAACAGTTTATTAGTTAAAACGTATTGTAACTTTTCTATGAATAAGGGGGTTACAATATAGGTGCTTTTTGCGTCAGCTGTTAGCTCTTAGACGCCATATTTGTTTTATTCACCACCTGACTGATTTTAAGTCAGCTAACTAGTTGGACGTTTTGTGACGCTTGTACAATCAACGTTCGGCCTAGTCATACAACTGAACAGCGCCATCCAATGAACGGGCTAGTGGTTCAATCAAACAGGAGATTAAACCAGTTGCCTGCGACATATACATAATATGATTCAGATTATTTTTACTTGAATCTCAGTAGGAGTTATTAGTGTGACAACTTTCGTTTATAAGCAGTAACTACATTTATAATTTCCTTCTTGTGATAGTAAATGCCAGTGATCAAATCGAATCTATCAAGACTGTGTTATTTATAGGAACTTCTGGTATGTTTACTTATTTCATTTTGAAGGTACTACTGATAGATACGATTCTCATTCAAAAACGTTTACGCTCGTATTATTAAACTGCTAACAACTTAAAGAACCTGAATAGAACACTACTACAAACCTCCCTGCTCTATAGGTAATTCAGCTTTACATTTTAGAATTTAATAATAGACATTCCACCTTTTAAAGTCAATTACTATTAAAAATTTCAGTAGTACCTTTATTGTGGAAACTCTTCTCTGATTAGAATATTCATCTCGCTCACCCAAACTGCTTTAACAAGTCTTTAAATTCCATCCATAAATGTTTCTCTGTTAATATGGATTTTAGGTAAAATAAAAGCCCAATGGTAGCTTCTGTCCGTAAGGTCATAAATTGTATTATTTTAAAACCTACCGTTAATCAAGTATTAAGGTATACTTTGAATTTCTTTCTGTGAACACAATAATTTATTTTTTTCTTTTGTTACTTTGTATTATAATTTATGCACGTTACAGTGAATAGCAACTCCTACCTTTTACTCATCTTCTTAGCAATAGTTTATATTTACTTCTATCAAATTTTTATTTGATTCCTATTGCGATTATAAAGTAAAGAATTAGGCTCCTATAAATATAATAGTTTGTAGCGAAGCAGAGCTTCATAACTAGTCTGATTATTTTTTTCCAATAAATTGAGTTGAACTCTTTCTTTCACCCAGTTTCTGAATAGATTATAAGTTTATACTCAGAGATTTTAATTATTTTATAATTGTTTAATTACCTATGGTTGGAAAGGTGTTTACATTCAGAAACGGGTTTACTGTAATGTCTGTATTCAGAATTAACAGTCGAGTGTGGTGTAAAACAACATTACATGTCAATTTTTCCTTTTTATTGTGATAATCGCATGTATGAATCATGTGTTTACTTAAAATTTTAAGTGATATATTTTTGGTTAAATGGATTTTTTGTTAATTATAAATAAATAACTTTTAATTCTCAACCTACTTTGTTTCAGTGAAAGCCTCCCCTAAACTAAAATCATACCTACTTATCTAGTCACCCGAAATGAAAATCAGATCTCCTATACCTCATATTATTATCGTCTCCTCTTTGGACATCTCAGGGTTCGGTGGGCCTTATTGTGTCTTATGAAGTCACAGTAATAACAATAATAATAATAAGGGTGGCGATAGGGGGTCGCTTACTTGCGATAGAATAGGGGGCTTTGTATAATGTAAAACCTATAGAAACCTGCTTCTAATAGTGTGGAAGATGTAAAAGTAAAACTAAGATGTTCAGTAACCATAAACGTTAATTTATTTAGAATTTATTTATGCTTCGTCTTGAAGGAATGGATGTTTTAGACAATCCACAATGGAAAGCCTTTGATTTGGGTCTAACATAAGTACCTTGTCCAATAAATCTTTTAGTTGTACCAGTTTTTTCTCATCTTTAGCTTCCAAGTTTTTACAATACTTCTTCAACTCTTCTTGCAAGTTCCTTGTAGGATTAGTGATGCACATTTCTGCTACTTTATCTCTACCGGTCACTTCATCTTTTTTGTGGAGGAGAAAATTGTTATTGTAATTGAAATGTTGGTCTTTAAATTTACCCTTCTTTATCATTTTGTTGGGTATTTTTCCTTTGACATCCATGAAGCACTTTAGCATTTTGTTATTGGATCCCCCCACAAACATGATCCTTCCTGTGGCTGTCTCATACATGGTGCATCCCGCTGACCACAAGTCGATGCCGTGCCCGTAACGAATGCCCAATATTATTTCTGGCGCACGGTAGAAACGAGAAACCAAGTACGGTTTTAAATCATTTTCATTAACCTTTTCAGCAGATCCGAAGTCACATAGTTTCAGAATATTCTTCTTCTCATTAACCAAAATGTTGTCAGGCTTCACATCAGCATGCACTATGCCAACATTCTTTAAATGTCTCAGTGCTATGAGTAACTGCCGACTATAACTGATGATTGCTTTCATATTGAGCCCATTGCTTTTCCCGTATTTCTTTAGGACACTTCGCAAATCCATACTCAATGACTCCAAAACAATACATAAGTGCCCTTTATGGATAAAGTGCCTGAGAAGTCTTACACAGTGGTGTTTATTATCAGGATCAGCATTGTTTATTTCTTTGAGCATGGATATTTCTTTGATAGCATTTCTGTACATCATGTCATTGTTTCTTGCAATTTTTATTGCCACATCACAGTTGCCTTTTACTTTATCAATTGCATGGACAACATTAGCAAACATGCCTTGGCCTAAAATATTTTTTACTGTATATCTACTATTTAGAACATCTCCAACCCTCATAATATAGTATCCTTCTGCATCATCCCAGTTATCAGACAGCTGAGTGTTGTTGGTATTCTCTTGTGTGACATTATCTGGTGCAGTATTAAAAATATTAAATTCATCTTTTTCTGAAAACATGTCTGTAGTATTATCATTATTATTCTGCATATTTGTCACTAAACTTTTAGAGTTCGTTACTTCTTTATTGTTAGAATGGTTTTTTTCTTTGCCATTATTATCAGTAGCTATGTTTTTATTGTTGGATATAAGCTTTTCAATCAGTTTTTTTCGTAGTTTTCGTCTTTGTTCTATAATGTTCTGCTCATCATCAGAGTCTAGAGTTTCAACATCAGGTACTGCTTGTTTAGGTTCAGTTTTATTAACCTTCGATTTTTCATTTTCAGCATGCCTTTTTCTAGAGTTGTCTACTTTATCTTTTGTGTTATCACTATCAATATTATTAATTTCATCCTTTTGTTTGGAATGCACAGTATCATTTGAATTATTTATTTTACTCAACTCTTTTTTTAAGTCTTCTCTTTTTTTTAGCAGATCCTCTAAAGCTTTTTTATCATTGGTTGGTAATGGTGGTGTTTTCACTTCACATTCATCATTAAGATAATGTCTAGAGTGAGAAGATGTTCTGGTTGATCTGTACTTTTTATCATCTTTATGTTTATGTTTCCAGGATTTCTTTGATCTTGACTTTCCATGACTATCGGCCATCTTATTCAATACTTGTGATGCCAATCTGTAAACAACAATCCTATGTAAGTAAAGTAATAACAAAGTATTATTTGAAGTGCTTTAAAAATACTCAAATTGATAATGTAGTATTTTTTAACTCTTTCATGGTAAATTCACATTATGTGTCAGGGTTTTTTATAAAGAGCATATCTATGAAATTTCTGCTCAGTGCTTCATTTAAGTGAATTATGGACTTGAGCCCTGTTAAATACCCATTCAGCTAACAACAGTGCTGCATGTTTCATTTAAATTGTGCCTAATTAGTTATTCTCTGTTGAGAAACCAATTTTATATGAATTTATCATGGAAGTATTTTATCAAAAATAATTGTAAACTATGTCAATGATTACATTTCCACCCTGAGACATCCAATCAAACTCAGTGTTCTGTGGAATTGTGACACGGTATTTCTGGCGCCCGAGTGAACAGTGGACAGGCCTCGGCATGGCCCCAGGCCATTTACATCTCACTTTACGGACCCATCCATGGTGTTATAATATCACACTTATTATGTGATATTCTGGTAATCTACGTCATGATTGCTGGATACTAGAAAAAGAAGAATGAAAAATATGAGACCAAGTAAATAAAGTATAATGAATATAAATACATGAGTGAATAGTCACAATTTAAAGATACACAGGTACAATATATTTAAACAACGGAAATAAGGCTAGATAAGTTATTTACATACCTAACCTAATATTATAATGAGAAAACAAATCTGTTCACCAATGAGTTGATTTGTAGTCAAAAATGATTTCCCTCTACACAATTACTCTCCATGTAGGTACATACTAGTATTGCTTACTGAAATTGGAATGGTTATTGCACAAGTCCAGGTAAATAACAAGACATAAGTATATTTAAGTCTAATATTGATGATAGTCTCAAATATACATGTTTGTTTTCCAATCAGTAACTAATTCTTGCACTTGTAACCCATCCGAACCCCACATATACTCACAAATTACTCACAATGATTGATAAAACTTCGATTCTTCGATCTAACTCAATTTTGCAATACCATGGTGTCTCCATGATGATGGGAGAGGGGTAGAGATGGGTTAGGTAACAAGTCAAAAATTATACTATTCGTAGTAATTACTTTGCTAAATATTATATTCAAACAGCAACAGCAATTACCAATGGATGAGGATGCTAAAAAGCTAAAACTCGAAAAGAAATCAAGAAACTGCACACTTCATTGAAAACAAGAAACTCCTAAGGGAAAAGAAACGAAGTCACATCGCAACGCAAGTCAGTCAGATGTCATGTATGTAATCTGCGCAACCCAGTTATTATTCTGAGCATATACAGCGTGGCAAAAAGAGTAGATAATAAAAAAAGACGAATTTATTTGAAACTTTGCAAATAAGATTGATAATGTGAAAATGATACCGATTGATAATCCTTACTTAAATTTAATATAAGCATTGATTTTTTATTTCCGTTTTCTAAGCTGACAATCCAGTGGCGGATTTACAAATTTGCCGCCCATAGGCCATTCAATTTTTGCCGCCCCTACTGACTTCTGAAATTCAATTTGTTAGTTTAATCCCGTTATTAGTATTATTGTGAACTTAATGATGTGGATATTTCTATGTCTATCTGTCACCAACTTCAAATGTTTAATCAAATCTTATTTAAGGTTCCCTTATAGGATCACTTTGTTGTCCAGCTGTCTTTTTCTCAGAAACGGGTAAAAATATCAAAGCTGACATTTCGCAAAGAAATACAAGGTGGGCCAAAACCCTAATGGAAATTGCTCTCATTTGTACAAATAGCCGCCAATTGCAAAATGCAGAATACAAGTTGACAAGCCATGGAAGCCACACTTCCCAAGAACGCCAAATAATTGTGTATATTCAGTTTTCGGGTCGCCTTTTTTTTCGTTTTATAAGTCATTTTTCCCTGCAATATTGCCCGATTTAACCGTTTCAGACAGTTTTTGTAGGTGTTTTTTGAAGACCCGTGTTAATGTGAATAAGCCCGTGTCTCTGGAAGCCCTTAAGGACAACATTCGGCACGAGTGCGAGAATCTCTCGTCCGAAGTTCTCGCTGAATTGATGAGAAATGCCATAAAAGGAGCCCGTAGGGCAATCCATTGTGACGGCGCCCATTTGGCCAATATCATCTTCTAGACTTTACCAATAAAATTTTAAAGGTTCAAATAAACATAGTTAATAAAAAAAACAGAACGAAGTTTTTCATTTAGAAAAAAAATTAGAGCCAATCAAGATAGGATGACTTCTTTTGATCCACCTTGTACAAATGTACAGCATCGATAAACTGGTAAAATAAATTAATGAAAAAAAAAATTGTTACCTTCCATACATTTAAAATGGGGATGACTTTTCGTTGTTGTAAGGTATTGTATAGGTCTTTCAAAAATATCAAAGGTCTTTCCAAACAATTTTTTTATTCAGTGACTGGTTTGCGAAATATTAAGCTTCAAACTGCGAATTCTTGGTAGACTCAAGTGACTGTTTGGTCCAAAAATATCACTGATGTACTTAGTACATATGACAAAATTCCACATAACTACCATTACAGCCGTTTCCAGTTTCCCCAAATTCGAAAGTATTCCCGCCGCTTCTTATCGCGTTACAGGCTTTTCAGTAATATCATATTTGATTTATTTCAAAGAATATGCATGCCAAGAATCTTTTTAACTATTACATGCTTCTTTTCTGGCTGACCATCGTCTCAAATTCACTCTATTCCGATTTCACTCATTTATTTAAGCCAGCGTTGTGTCGAGTTTACAAAAAATTCCTGTAGCAGCATGAAAAAGCGTCAATCTTGGCTAGTTTAAGACGTGACATAAGTTATGCATCGCGCTCACTCACATCGCGCAGCCTCAAGAGCGAGCGCGACGACGTAGAACTTTTGTCACGACTTAATTGCGCCCCCTACTAGCCCTTCTGCCCCCTACTCTTGAAAGGCAATGTATTGCGTCTGTCTTGCGTTGTCAACATTAAAAAAATCATAACTTTCCTTCAAAATCGATTTTACAAAAAGTAAAAATACATAAATGTTCATCAAGATAATGCCTTTTTTTAGAACCTAGCAATAAGAACCAAGTACCCAAAATGATGAATTTATTTTAGATTAGAGCAGAAAAAGATTTTTTGGCGTTTTTGTAAAATAACTTCTAAATTGTATGCATTATATTCTTGTTTCTAGGTTCTTAAAATAGGCATTACCTAGCTGATTATATAAGTATTTTTAGTCTTTGTAAAAACGCTTTTGAAGAGAAGTTATGATTTTTTTAATGTTGACAACGCAAGACAGACACAATACATTGCCTTTCAAGAGCAGGGGGGCTGAGCATGATTCAGCAGCCACAGTTGCCACTAAATTCAAAGAATATAGGTAGGTACATACTGATTATATGACAGTGCGTTTATTTATATGTAGATTGTGTACACGTAAATTTATATTAAAAAAAACTGTAAAATAGAAAATGCTAAATTTGCCGCCCCTCTAAATCTGCCGCCCTAGGCACTGGCCTTTTTGGCCTATAGGTAAATCCGCCACTGTGACAATCCCTCATGGCTCATGGATCACTAAAGGCAACGACACACTAGCGAACGCGGGTTACGGACGCCCGAGAGTTATTTGCGCTGACATGACATGGACTGTCCCAAAAGACCGTGCACACTATCAGTCGCGGCTGACAGCCGCGTCTGTAAGCGGCGTCCGCTAGTGTGTCGGCATCTTAACACCTAGTATATACTAAGTCTATGCGCCGCGCCGTCCACAGTACAACCAATCTGCTCAACCATAATTTTTCTGTGACCAATAAAACTGTCAACCAGACAGTGACAGGATTTCTTAACCTAACTTTTTGCTCAAAGAAAAGTTAAGACCGCATATAGTTATCGAAATTGAATTGTAATTATTATAACTTTCCAATAATGTCTTTGTTTGTTAATTTAACGATGAGGAATTCTTTACGATACATTAACAGTTTTAACATAGCTCGGAATGCTATTCACACGAGTAAAGGTTTGTATGTTGTAAAATAATTTCAATTTTTATGTAATGTTCAGGTAAACGAAAACCTATAAAGAATGTGAAATATTCAGTTATTTGTTTACCCGGTACACTTAATATATAATAAGTCCGCATTATTTGTATTATACTTGATTATTTATAAAATTAATATTTAAAAAAAATGGATCTAATGAACACCTAATTATCCTATTATTTCATAAATTTTCTTTACAGTACAGTGCCTTTATGCACCATCAGCCATCGGTGTAGACGCTTACCTACAGACACGCAAAAGGGTAAAAGAGCAGTTTGTAAGCTATTCTGAAAAGTTTAGAAACAAAATGAATGAGTTTGTCGGTGATGAAAAGAACATGATATTCACAGAGGACCTGAAGAATATGGTTCATTTAGCCGAGCCCGCCGACTTACAGCTGGTGCTGGATATGATCAAGAAGTCAGTACAAAGAATTTTTATTCATATACTTTTTAATTTCATGAGCTGTCTCAAATATTATAATGAATACTGTAACAAACTGAACATTTAGTATTGGTTAGTGCCTCTATATACTTAATTGTAATTCATATTTGTAAAGATCAGAGCCAATGGCCTGTATTAGACTTTATTAAACAATAGTACTTTTTTCCAGATTCAACTCTCAAAATACAGAGTTCAGATTTGGATCATTTGTATTTGGGCCGGTGGTGATGAGGATGTTCCACTTCCTCGATGCGCCAAATGAAGCCCTGCAGGTATACTTGCTAATCCACAAAAGGATCTGTTTACATATTTAATAAAATTTAATAAATTGCCACTTTAATCATGTCAGTTGAAGAAATTTATAACAAAAGCGAGTCTTAAGAATAGAATAAAAACAGTTACTGTTTGTAGCTTGAACAAAGACTACTAACACAAAAAACTTTAAACACTGTTTAACTAGTGTTTGAAACGAAATTTGACAGATGTTGTAGGCGTTTGACAGTGCTAAACATCTGTTAGATACTGTCTATATTTTTGTGGTAAGGCCCAGAATGTTTAAAATTAGTGATTAAAGTAAAATCTGCTTAATTTTTGCATGCCACTATCTATTATCTATTAAAAAAATATACAATCTATGTATTTTTTCACAGTGTTTCTTTGACCCAGCCAACAATGGTTTCTTTGACCAGTTGATTTCTTTCCAAATCTTGTTGGACTTGTTATACAATCATGAGATGTACGAGGAAATGTACAAAGTGTTTGAGAAGGTGCAAGAGAAACAGATCAACATGACAAAGTTCCCCAAATACCCTGTGGTGCTCGTCTTTGCTGCATGTTACAAGCAAGTAAGTAAAAATTGAGAAAGTACCATGGTACTGCAAGAAAAATTATACTTTGACTGTAATTTAAGCGCTTTACTATGGTAATGGTCCACTCCTTAGAGTGTTGGTAACTAACACCAGAGCTGGACTACCTTGTATATTGTGGTATTTGTGGTGAACATCCATTATGGTGAAAGGATAAGCCACTCAGATCAGTGATCTGCATGTATCTAGGTTAGGTATATCTACAGTTGATTTGTTACTTGCAGACCTTTTGTACAACCCATTGGTCAGCTAAAGGCAAAAAAATATATTTTAGAATTGGTTTCTTGTTAGTTTTATTATTTAAAAATAATGTTGTTTTCAGAACACACCACAGAGTTTTGCGTATGCATCTAAACTGTGGACCGAGATGAGCAGCACCGGCACGTCGCCTCTGAGGAGAGCTGCTGGATTCTTCGCAGGTATATATCTACAAAATTTGCAGCTGAGCAGACATTAAAACCTACTTATACTATGCACTTTTGTATTTGCTTGCCAAGAATCTTTAAGAAGATTGGTTAGTGGCACTTCACAGCAAAGAAAACCTAAATTAAATTAAGTGGCAGACTAACACTTTTTGTAAGGGAAATGTGTATAAAAACTGTTATTTAATTTTGTGGTTATTGTTTGCTCCAGCTTTGGCAATGAAACAAGGGGCTCCCCATGTGGCGCTAGAAGCGATATCGTCGCAGAAACAGCACTATGTCACAATAAGAAACATAAAGGTAGAGTAAACTGCGTATTAATAATCATCTAATTTTGGCAAGAACTAGAAAAACTCAAAATTTAAATATCTTAGAAATGGTTGACTTTCGGATAATGCTGCATGCATGCATTAATAATACATTATGGGGTTCAATCGACTGGAAATGCCTTCGTCTACAACCCATTTAAAGGAATACTCTCGTCTCGATTTAGATAAACTTCTCTCCTCTCAGACTATCGCACTACCAAGGCATGACTACTTCAAAGGGATTAACTCAATGGGATAAAGTTGAAAACGATGTGGGATCCATAATCATTGGTTGAGAATGCTACTAGCATTAAGTTCGCGTTTCGACTAATTTGTTTTATGCGCAATAAAGAATTTATAATAATTATTATGATTGCGCAGGCGATGGGCCTGGCGGCGACGGGGCGCATCGACGACGCGTTCCCCGTGCTGCGCGCAGTGCTCGACGTCGACAACCCCGCGCAGAAGGACAAACACACCTTTTTTGAGGACACCGTGAGTATTTTATACATACATATAGCAGTTATAACTCTCATAAGGGTTTTGATAAATCATCAGGGGCTGTTGTCGCTGCACGGGTTCGTTGTCAACGTAGATAAACGTTACTATGACGCGGTTTTCCAGTAAACAAGTTTATCGACTTTGATTACTAACTCGTGAAGCCGTGGCTGGTGATATACCCGTACCCGTAACTTTGTGTTTTAACGACCATATGGTCGCTCGCTGGTGAACTTCCAGTCCCTGTATCAGAACATGCCCTGTAGTGTAGACCGACCGACATGCATCTTTAAATTCACGAATCGCTGAATAGCAAATAAAACTTATTGCTATTCAGCTGTCCTGGTTTTTTTTATTTTTTGTATGTACGTTACTCATTCATCACGACATAGGACGAACTAATTCGTAACGCATATAGTTTTAAAGACGCTTATTTAATAATAATGCTAATATTTCTTACAGATTGAGACAGTGCGGAAAGCAGTGGACAAGTCCACCGACAAAGATTTGCACCAAGAGTTCAGCAACATTGAGCGGGCGTTGCGGGATAGAAACCTCATTGACAACAGTCAGGTAAGATAACAGAAAATTGAATTCATTGCCTCCTCGATTATTGTAAGTAAGTAAAAATATATAATAGGTATTCTCGCCTTGTATTACCCTGTTCCCTTACAGGGTGGATAGAGCTTTAAATATTTTAAGAAAATTGATCGTATTGTTTAACGTTAGAAGTGGGAAATGAATTAAAGATACTAGGTATTTGGAGTATAATTAACAAATTATGTAAACTTCAACTAAGTATATTTAATATCTAATCCCATGTTCTGTCCACAGTCGCTGGACACATTACTCAACAACGAGATCCGAGGGGAGCGGAAGAGCCAGGACCAGCGATTCCAAGCGAAGCGACCCTTCACCAGGCAGCGAACCGTCGCCAGGCCCTTCTAGAATAGAGCCGTGGTGCCGCCAACTTACATGACCTACACAGTATTTTGAACTTACCTTCTATACTCGTCAGCTGTCTATGGGTCGGTTAAGTTGGTGGCACCGCATGTCGGTATATTTTGTAAATGAACTAACAGTAGATTATCTAGATTTCGAAGAGAGTGGGTGGGAATTTAACTTAAGTTAGACAGAGTCATTTTACCATTGTACATTGTGTCGAATCGATTTAGTGCAAGATAAAGCTTTGGCAGTTTACACAATTTTACACTTTAGTCAAACGGCCGAAAACAGTGCTAAATTTTTTAAGTTCCCTAATGATATATAACGTTATTATGTCACGTTTGAGAGACAAGATAATTAATTTGTATTTATATTGCATTTTATTGTTGTGAATGTTGATGTACGTATGTGTTGATAGTTGAATAAAATTTTGAACAAACAAATTTTCTTTTTAATGTATTGAAAATATGCCTATACCCTATGAACTACCCTACCTAGTAATAGTAGAAAAGTTTATTTAACTATTGTGATTTATGTCATAAAACAGGAAACAAATATGTATCATAATATTGCAGTAAGTAATAACTATTTGAAGTAGCTATGTTATGGTATAACTTTATGACTATAGTATACGCCAATTATGTACAACATATAGCTACTTATAATAATATTCTACACCGATGCTAGTACAAACAGTACAGTAGAATGAATGAATAGACTGTAATTTGTTTGAATTTGTTTCATTCATGACGCAGACGCGTACATTCACGCAACGAAACTTTTTCGCAAACTATCAAAACCCACACTTAGCACACTGAACCCACGCATTGGCAAGTTGGTAACTAAGTTCCAAGTTGGTAATGAGTGAAGTTGTGGTGCCTGCAGCGGTCTACACGTGCTTCTCCACTCGGCTACATGGATGGGTAACTTTATTACTTACCCATCGATTTCAATTAAGACTCCGTCCTGTGTCGCTCGGCGATGTAAGTGGCTACATCGTTTGGCGATGTTGTCGATAGCCGTACAGTAGGAAGCACTTAACTTGACCAAAGGACAGAAAAAACTTTTAGGTCCCCTTGTGGAATGTTACAAAACCGCGGGATGGCATTGGCGCGCCTATTGTGACAGACGCAGACGCGTTCCGAATCCTCTCGTCAATCTTTCATTATGGAATACTTATGGGTAGATCGCTGCCATTTATGGTCTGTTTTTTTATCCCAATAGAACGATACTTCACTTAGGTACATCGCGGGACAATCGACTGTTGATGAACTGTTCAGAATCCGACATTTTAGTATCTGACATTAAAAAACAGACTTTAGATCAGGTTACGTGGGTACTACTACTATACGCTGGACACATGTTACATGTATCTCTATGACATCAATGTGCATCAAGCCTTACTCGATTGAGTTTGCGGCGTAAAGTACCAACCAAAGTGATGAAATCATCGTCTAACTAACAGGCTGGCTTTGAATTTTGAGAGTTGCGGGTACGTATAGTGCTATTTACCTACCGGGCAGGTAAGTATATTGGTACTTACATATAAGTATTTGGGTCAAGTTATTAGTAGCTAATAGCAACAACAGTAATTCGTCTCTACCAGGTCTCTACAATTAGCCAAGTAAGTAGATTGAAAAATCAGATAATGTCTGTTCCGTTGTTGGATTAAAACAAAAAATAGAGTAGTTAAGTAGGTACTTACTTATAAAACTAAGGCCTATTTTACAGAATGAGTCATGTCATGCAAAAATTAAAGTGAAAGCTCTGGTTTAAATGATGGCCGTAGCGTGGGCTCAGCTACAACCATTGTTCTAAAGGAGATTTATTTTTTAAGCCAGTAGTTATGTACTTACATACAGAATTCAGTTAAAAGTACCGAGTAAGTTATAAGCGCAAGCGTTTGTGATAGTAGGTACCTACTTGCAGAGCCTATTCCGGGCTCATCTTATAGCATTCATCTCACATTTTTATTCCTAAACTCTATCTAAATTAGATAAAGTACCTACCTGACCTATCCCAAAGTCTAGGTAACTAAGGTGAAATGGTAGACTTACATAGAACCACTGTTCTTAGAACACCTTCTGTCCCCAAACATTAATTAGTAGATACTTAATTAGAAAAGTACCTACCCCTAAGTATTATAATTAAACCAATACCAACATAGGTTTACCTGCATAATTATACCTACCTTTGAAATGTAGGTAGGTATACTCTCTCAGCCTTCTTTCAGTCCACAATAATGTTTCTAGAATATAAAGGTAGGTAAGTATAGACACCGCTTTCCAAGCCTCATTGTAGCCGGGCTAATTGTGATGTTTCCCTATTGCCTCGCTGAATCTAGGCCAGCAGGCCTGTAAAGGAACTCCCGACTGGTTTTACATATAAAAACGTACACACACAAGTTAACCTTATGTATAATGCCGCAATGCACCTCTGCTTTCCTTGGCAGTACCCATAAGATCATACATATATGAGGGTAGCATAAAAAATACATTAGGTACTTCTCCTATACCATTTTCCAGAACCAATGATATGGGGGACGTTTTCATGACGTTTTGAGTTTGGCAGTTTTAGAGATGTCTGAGAGTAAAATTCTATCGACTTGTACCTATCGATATGTGTACGGGTCAATTTGTATGTGTCAGATTAAACACCGACATTGATGATCAGTTCATCTTGCAAACAATCTATCCGAGCCAAATAGTCACAGTCCTGTAATATAATTGTTTTTGTTCTATCAACCAAACTCAAATGAATTACAAACTCACGACATTCCGAGTTTAAAACAGCCTTTCTCGGCATTTTGACAAAAATAACAAACAAAATGACAAAAAACAGACCGAAATTTTCCAACAACAATAAGATAATAAAACCATAAATTTAACTTTACTCAAATTATACGAAGGATATCGATGAAATACATGAAGGTAGATTATTAATAAAATATATTAAAATTGTTATTATTCTGAGAGGCAGCATGAGAGAGATATGCACTCTGATTAAAAACATCATAGTTTGTTTTAAAGCTGTTGATGAGAAAGTAAGTAAGAAATACTATATACCTACTTACTATAATACAATGTAAAAAATTCTAATATTTTATCGATTTCAGAACGTCGACTTTGATGTGTCCCGTCTCTAGTACGTTCCATTTTACCAAAGTGTGTACTCAAGAAATATATATTATCTGTGGTCGTTGTCAATAAAATGACAGATTTTGCAATAGTATTCATGCGTTAAATGGAAAATTTTAAAGTGTCACCCATATCATTGGTTCTGGAAAATGGTATATATCCGGAAATGTTATATTATTAACTTTGTTGGCCACATCAAGACAGTTCACATAGAGAGTAAATTTTTTTTGTACCTTGTTATGAATTTTCGCCTTACTATACATATACTTTTGCAACACCCTGTATAGTTACTAAACGACTACTACAGTCCGGTAGATATAAACACGACGTCCGTCTTATAATATAATATGTAGTTAATAAATACCTAGCTCTGAACCTACCCGTGTTTATGTTTAATTATGTTTTTATTTATAAATTCATATCGGATCATCATAAAGCCCCTCATGTTTTCCTTTTATTAAACGAAGTTTCCGGCAAAAGTTTGACTCATCCCTATAAGTGGGTGCCTAGTTAATCTTACTTGCTCAAAGCTTCTTAAGAATCAAAACAACTTCCACTTATAACATAATCTGGCATAAGACATTCAAGTAGTTAGGTAGCTCTACCTAAATAATGTTTTATTTACTATCAACTAGGAAATAAAGTCTCCTAGGACATTGCAAGCTCCACAGGATTATAAAGTATTATGAATAAACTACCCGCAAACAGGTCTGTAAACATTGCACGCGTTCTAACCGTAAAATTGGTATAATAAACTGACTGCCACAGACACAAACATTAAACTCATACAGCTCCTTTTTGGCCAGAGGTTAAAAATCCACAAACAGTAAACAAGCTAATGGAGTGAATCTACATGAAACATGATCCGAATTGATAGGTCATTTGTTGTCGGCGAGTGCCTAATTAGCTCGTGTGCGGTATGATTGATTAGATCAGTCAATCAAGCTGCCCTACAGCTGTGTAGCGACGGATGTAGCGCCTATAACAAAGTAACTCAGACCGTCTTGGCGCCCTAATTATGAGTAAATCTACCTAAGCTAACTAACCTAACTTTGAGTTTAGTTCTAAACAACGATACTGCATCCAAACTCAGTGCTGCATTCCATACTGAAGTTCTCTTGGAGGTATGAATTTTCCCTGAAACTGAGAGTTAGCGTGGTTCAGGGAAATGTTATGTAGTGCTATGCCTACAACGAAGCCAAGCGTGAAGATAATGGTAAAATAAAACCCTCCAGTCGTATAGCAGTTATTAGGACTGAGTCGTGCAGTGCCCACTCGATTATTCATCAACGGCTGCACAAAATTATAGCAAAGATTGTACCTACTATGTAGGGTAGTTTTATCATAAAAAATACGTTTTCCCATCACACGGAAAACCTTATTTAAGCCTTTCGGTTCGGCTGATTCGTCGCGATAATTTAGTTTTTGTTGTAATTGTAACTGAAACCAAAAGGTGCATTTTAATTAGTGGCATCGTAACGAGTAGCTGTACAGAAACCGCAGCCAGCGCGGATTGATGGCACTAATTAGCAGCATAATTATGTCGGAGTCCAGAATGCTTTGTGGACAAACTTACTGAAATAAAACTTTTACTGTTTCATTTAACTTACACAACTGGAACATTTGTTCTTTATAGCCCCAAGTTAGTTTGCTGCAAGCAACCTTCTGTGATTTATGAAAAATGTCTGAGTGTTTTTTTTATTATCTATCCAACGAAACTAACCTCTCCCTATCTCATATCTTTATCTAACTATATAAAATAAACTTTAACTTTTTTACAGGTTCAGCAATCATTCAGGACTCTGGAAACATTCATTCGAATCAGGAATCAGTTAAAAACACAGATACATATATTAATATACTTACGTACCTAATTAACTACACCCCTATCGCATCTCCAACTTATAAACCCAATTTTTATGGTCTGACTGATATCAGTGGGGGATTAGAAACACTTCGAATAGCAAATTCTACTTTAAAAATATAACATTAAATCGAATACCAACATAATACCAGCGTTATCCGGGCGATGGGTGAAGTTATATCGTTTCTAAAGCACACGATATAAAACGCGAGAACCCACTAAGCCTTCAGGAATACCGGGCTCAGTCCTCCGGGACTTGGATCTATGTTACAAAATTCTCGAAGATTCCACATTATTATATTACTGTATACTTTTATATTACTATGTACTAGGTGTTATACACATCGGTACGAGCAGAAAGCTTTTACTATTATTATACCTAACTGGAATAGAATACACATCGTACCTATACCTATGAAGGTAGGTAACTATTGATAACTATTTTAAAACATTATTTAACGTGATCAAAACCATCACGGGGTATTTTAAGGGGTCTTAAAATTATAATACATAACGTGTAAATAATCAGTTTAATAATCTTAGATTATGAAGAAACAACATTTTCTTTAAAAATATTTTGTAGTTCGTAGCATGCAGTGAGAATGGTTAATATATTTATGTAGATAAATGCGAACTGATACCAAATCTTTGCAGCACAGGGGTGAACAAACTTGGATTTTGATTATACCTAAAGTCTGGGTAGATTTCATTTATGAAAATCAAGTAATCTCATTATCTGATGACTTACTGTTTAGCTTTCTTTTTAAACAAATACTTAAGTATGTAAAAAAATACGGCTGATGGTGGTATACCTGGCTGAACAGAATCGTTGATTAGATTCGAACAGCTAACCTCGGCATAAAGTACAATATTCAACGCAGAAGTATTTACACACCAATTAATAAAATAATATTGAACAAATATTAACTCAATTAACTGAGGTTAAGCTTAGATTGAATATTGTATTTATTTATTGATCATATCCATGCAGTGGCGGATTAAGAGCATCGGAGGCCCTAAGCACAAAGCCTGTGTAGGCCCCTAATTTAGAACAATTTGTTCCTTGAAAAAGAGTGACAAAACAGTTCAATATCTAAAACGTCCTATAACTTTTCTATAAAAAAGGATGTAAAACATTTAAAAAAATAAATTGCTTGCCTTAAAGGCCTACGACACGCGCAAGTATCACCACAGTGACAACTGCGCAGGTAAGCCGAGCTATCACACGGCACAGTTAAGTACGCGCAAGCCTCATTTTTGTCAAAATCGTCGGCGTGGAAACAATGTTTCCCAATGAGGAACTGTTTCTTCTACTGGTATATTTTCAATATTTGCAAACTACTAGAATCTTTTCACTAGAAAAAAGTCTAGTTGCCTGCTATTCCAATAAAATCAAACCGTACACGATCGAAGTGGACAAAAAAATTGCTGTAAAATTGAAAAAATCATTCATATTATTATGTTAAACTGTTCAAGGGTTTAAGAGAAGACTCTAATGAATGTCAAAATTATTAAAATTTCAAACATGTCGAAAAATGCGCAAGCCGTGCTTCGGGGTTTGCGCGGTATACAGTTTTACCACCCATTCGCACAGTATTCCATGTACAACGCGTGTGGTAGGCCCTTTACCAACCACACGCACGGTAATCCGTGTTTAAGCCGGCCTGCGCAGGCAAAACTGTGGTGATACTTACGCGTGTGGTAGGCCCTTTACCAACCACACGCACGGTAATCCGTGTTTAAGCCGGCCTGCGCAGGCAAAACTGTGGTGATACTTACGCGTGTGGTAGGCCCTTTACCAACCACACGCACGGTATTCCGTGTTTAAGCCGGCCTGCCCCCCTACTCTTGAAAGGCAAAGTATATCGGCTGTCTTGCGTACTCAACATTAAAAAAAAACCATAACTTCTCTTCAAAATCGATTTTACAAAAAGTAAAAATACGTAAATTTTTATCGAGATAAGGCCTTTTTTTAGAACCTAGCAGTAAGAACCAAATACCTATAGTCGTCGAAATATAATAGGGGCCCGTTTGGACAGCTACACAAATTTGCTATTTACTCTTGATTTACTTGATGAAATACATAAAAAGACACATAATCTGGCTTATTTTTTTACGGCTGAAAGAAAAAATAACTTTTGAAGCACTAAAAGTTACTTTATTGTTTAGATTTTTTATGATTTAGATTTGACACCAGCTTTCATCCCATACATTTTCGAGCTGTCCAAACGGGCCTATTATATTTCGACGAGTATAGAACGTAGAATTTTTGTCTGAAAAAGCCATTTTTGGCCTTTTTGCAAGTTAACTTTTAAATTGTAGGCATTATATTATTGTTTCTAGGTTCTCCGAATAGGCATTACCTAACTGATCATATTAGTATTTTTACTTTTTGGAGAAACGCCTCTGATGAGAAGTTATGATTTTTTAATGTTGGGAACGCAAGACAGACGCAATACATAATTGCCTTTCAAGTGTGACACCACTGCGCAGGCAAAACTATGGTGATACTTACGCGTGTGGTAGGCCCTTTACCAACCACACGCACGGTAGGTATTCCGTGTTTAAGCCGGCCTGCGCAGGCAAAACTGTGGTGATACTTACGCGTGTGGTAGGCCCTTTAATCAGAGCAAACTCATTACATCGGACATATTGTGGATGAATAAAATGTAGGTATAAAATGAAACAGCAGCAGAGGATGGGGGCCCCTGGAGGCCCGGGGCCCCAAGCACGTGCTTGTCGTGCTTATAGGTTAATCCGCCACTGTATCCATGGATAGTAAATAGGTATGTAAATAATCGGAAACAAGAAGCGCAGCGTTTTCGCGTTTTTTGAGTTTGCCACAGAAGCACTAATATTTAAACAGAAGGTACTGTAAGGACGCGCCCAATCAAACCCAAGTATGATGTTAGAATGATCGTTTATTACTCATGGTTGTTGTATAGGCTAGGGGTAATGGTATGTAATATGCTTACATAAACTGATGTCGTTAGTATCGTTCTTAATTAAAAACCGTATAAATCTTATACACAGTCTGAGCGACGTCACCGAATGTCTCTCTGTTCATCACGAAGATGTTCGCTGCAGTCAAGTGCAGAGGCTTCTGCGTGACCCTCAGCATCATGAGCACCAGCCGTGCCTGGGTCGCCGGCATCAGCTCCCACCCGCACGAGTATAGGGCAGCCGCCATCTCCTCACCAGCCGATATCACGAGCTCACCACCGAAACAGTACAGGAACAAAGGAAGAATTCCTGTCACACCGGTCAAGATTGTATTTCTCACGTCCCAAGCGTTCAAAGTCTGCAGTGTGGTGACCAAGACTATAGTCATCATGAGGAAGTGGGCGCCGAATATTGTCTGATACAGGGATTTTAACATGGCGTGGTATTTGCGGACGAACTGGTGGTGCTTGATGCAAAAGACCAGGGTGTTATGAATAGTAGTGCGCTTTTCATCTTCAGGGATGTTTCTGTCTAGCATTGTCTCGTGAAGGTTGTTGAGGGTTTCCGAGATGGCGTAGAAGTTGCCGAGCTCGTGGCCCACGAGCGTTATGAAGAGGATGATGTAGCCGGTTTGGTTGATGGCAGAGAAAGCTGTAGCTATTGTTGTAAGGATGAAGGTAATTTCGAAGAATGGCGATTCGTATTTTGGGGAGAGCCCTGTGGAAAAAAGGTAGAGTTTATAAACACATATTTAATAAATTTTTGAAAAAATTTAAGTTATTGTTTGTTCCCCATTCTTACCATAAGTATCTCCAGGCGTGGTGGGAAGATAGCGTCCGTTTCCGAAGATGGTCAGTAGCAACGGAGCAACGAGGTAGATGAAGTGTGAGAAGCCCTGGTTGGCTATGACGAGCCAGGCCAGCCGCTGACTCTTGTGCAGAGTCCTTAGCAGTGCCGCATGCGCCAAACTATCTTTAGAAGCGAACGTCAGTCCCAAACGACACATTGAGAAAACTTTTTGGAGGCTGTTTCTGCAAAGTAAGTATATGGAAAAATAGTGTACGGATTACCCAAAATCTTATTTTAATTTTGTCTAGCAAGTGCCCAAGTTTACCGAAATTATAATCTGCTTTCCCACCATAATAAATTGGTAGATGTTTTCCTTCTTTCAGGCGTAAATATATATACATGTATATATTATTTATATTATGTTATGTTTATTTATATATTCATAACTTATATGTAGTTACGTATTTTATATTATATTTGGTAATTATTATTAAGTGACTTGTTTTAATTTTGTAGTAATAGTGTTGTTTTCTTTTTGCACACCTTATAATAAAATTTTCTTGCACCTCCTGTGGGTTGACTGGTAGAAAATGCTTGTGCATTAAGTCCACCCTTTGTACACTTATTTTTTATATTTGTGCAATAAAGGATTAAATAAATAAATAAATAAATAAACGGCTGCACAACATTTTAAAGTACTTTTACATCAAATAATTACATTAGATTGATCCGTAAAGAGAGAGTAACTAAGTTAGAATGTTGCCTGAAAAATCTCAATCTCTCAGTACATCAACTACGCGCACGCACTCCCAACCAACTTGCCCAATCACTATGCCCCACCATCCCTACCTGGCGGCCCATCACCTCATTAAATCAACTACTCAACCAGCTTGCCCAATCACCACCCACCTACCTGGCGGTCCACATAAACACGAAGGTGGAGAGCGGCACGCTGGTGGCGCTGATGCAGTTGCAGGCCTTGAACGCCTCCAGGCGGTCGGGCAGCACGTGCAGCAGGTACAGGACCTGGCTCACGTTGCCCACGTACACGAACGTGGTCGTGAGCACGATGCCCACGATTGAGAGACAGGAGAACGCTGCGGGTGTGAATTTAAAAACTATTGTATTATGTTAATACCTATATATTCAAATTTGATTTGAGCATTAAGTCCACCCATTGTACACTTATTCAATACATATATTTGGGCAATAAAGGACTGAACGCCTCCAGGCGGTCGGGCAGGACGTGCATCAAATTCATGACCTGGCTCACGTTGCCCACGTACGTACACGAACGTGGTCGTGAGCACGATGCCCACGATTGAGAGACAGGAGAACGCTGCGGGTGTTAATGCTGAAGTCATTATTTAACTATAAATAGCTTTTAAATTCCGAAAAAGAGAGGTGTTATAAAGTTTAACGTGTCTGTGTGAATGTATGTGTTTGTGGTACCGTAGCTTATAAACGGCTGATCCGATTTCGATATGTGGTAACTAGCCAACCGAGTGTACTTAACCATATTTTATCAAAATTAGCTTAGCCGTTCAAAAGTTATTCGATTTTAAATTTTGAATGGTTTTCAACGTTGGTTAGGCTATAATAATCTTCGCCACCTTCTTAATTTATTTCGATTCGCGTAACGCATAAGTCCAATTTCCGTTATAAGTCACGGATTTAATAATAAGCACCTAGAAATAAATACCCTCAATTTTCCTGTTAAGTATATACCTACTTAATTATATTTTATCTTGAAGCGTACTTAGTTAACGAGCACTCACAGCGTTCCCTATCCCCGAAGACATCGCTGATCCCGACCAATCCTTGTATAAGACTTATCATTTTCTTTGATGCGTCTATAGGATCTTCATCGTCTCTCACAAATCTTCGGAATAACCTTCGTTTAAAAGATAATATCTTCATTTTCAGCGAGCTTCTGAACGCTGCCGCCGCTTATTGTCTATGGCCGTCCCGTTTATTTTTATTTTTCATTCGATAAATACATAGTTTTCGCATGGCCCCAATCTCCTTGGCTGCATGCAAGGGAGAAGAAAATAAAACGAAGTCCGCTCAGGCGGGTGTTTTCCTTTTTATACGCGGGCGAGTTTGAAAATGGAAAATAAACAATTCATACTTAATTGGCTCGTTGTGAAAATATCGGATAGAAAATTGAGCGTAAATTGTTTTCACGTATAAATGGTTACAATTACGATGGTTTTTGGTTAATGAAATATAAATAGGCAATTAGGTAGGTACCACATAATAAATTAGGTAAGTACTTACATGTTTTTAAATATTGGTTTGATCTGAAAAAAAACCTGTAAACTACCAATTTATAAGGATAGTACTTACATGAAATTACTTATTAATAAAAAGTAGGTATCTTATAATAGTTTCAGTAGGCACTGAGCAACTAATGTTGAACAGAATATTTTCGTGTTATTCTAGATAATCTGAATTATTTACACAAAGAGAGTTCTCTGATTGTCCAGAAAAAGAATTCTAACAACTAAATGAATAATTTATGATGTTATTTTTTACTTACCGACTCCATTTTCAGGAACAGCATGTTTTTTGCCTCTGACTTTTTCAGTCACGAGGCATTGATTCATGATATAGGTACATTATTCGTGTTGAGATTTAGAGTTTTGTTTGATATATTGATAAAGACGTTTTAGAGTACTTGGTCCGATACAGTAAAACATTAATTATCAAGGCGCTCCAATAAGACTTAAAACGAGATCCATTTGATAAAATAAGTGCCCTACTTACCCAGCACTTATCTAGAAAGCTATCTGTTCAAAAAAAGAATTATAAAGTTCTTTTGAAGATTTCCGTTTTTAATACCGGAAATGGAAATGTTGAAAGGTATATTATTAAAAATAAAAGAAATGGCGAAAAGGGCCCACGTTCAGACGCAGGCTGGTTTCCGGTTATTTACGACTGAGACCGAAAGTTTTTATTTATTGCTTACTGTCCTGAAAAAATGAAGGCGTGGAGAAATGATACGCAATAGCGGACCAATCTTCATCCTGATGACACCATCTCATGCCAGCGTCGTAGTGTTACGTATATTATGTATACGTAGGGTATCTATGTTTTTATACATTCACGGGCAATGAAAAAGTTCCACTCACAAAATTCCAACACCAAACGACAATTTTTTTTTCAAACTTTTAATTTAAAATATTTGTTTTTTTTACCGCTTTTATTTGGTAATATCCTGATGCTCTGTTAAAGGTACTTCAATGTTGTAGAAGGCGTCATAAAGCTATCCTTTTCCATTTAGGAGTAATTTGGTGCTTTTCTCAGTGGAACTTTTCATTGCCCGTGAGTGTAATATACATACTGTTTTACAATGTAGATAATAATTTTAGGAAAAAAAACATTAGTCAAGCAGATTTGTCATAAAGTCCCTCGAATTACAACTCCGTCCACCGAAGATTTAAATAGTTGTGTAAGTGTTTTGTTCAAGTCGTTTCCAATACTTTAACTTGGCGTGGATAACAAAACCATCAATAAACATAAATAAGTTTTATTAACGATTGCATTTATTTACCTTAATAGTCAATCTTACTAAGTACCGCTTTTGTATACCTAATGCTTCATACTTAAATTAGGCAATTTCACTTGAGACACATTCATCTAACTAAAAGTTTGCCATAATTTTGCATTATGTTAGGCAGGTACTATTACTGTAATGTATTTGTACACTAATGTCCCATTATGCTGTTTTATATTTTCTAAACCATATTTTTTTCTCTTTTTTTTTACTATTGTAACAAATGTGTTTTTGTATTAATGTGTCGGTGATAAACACTAGAGTGCTGTAAGGTCGGTTTTTGCGGTAGCTGTGGACTAGGGTTTGTCATCGAGGAGACCTATACTTTTAACTGTTCTAATACTATTTCGTTTATTAAACTGTACTGATAATTAATAACCTTTATATATAAAAATCTCTCATAATATATGTTTTATAGCAGATTGAACGAATCACAATCCCTAGGTTTTTATTGGTTGTAGTTGTAGCTGGCCCGGGAGCACTTTCCTAGTCGGAGTAATGGCCGTCTTCCCGAATTAAATTGGTTTCGACACGCACTAAACGTAAATCTGCGTAGTTTATTGGCTTTGCTTTGATTGTAAATGTGTATTATTCTGTTAGTAAGTTAACAAGTCATAGTAGGTATTAAAAGTTTCAGTGAAGTTCCTAGTTTAGTAATAGTGATTAAATATCTTAAAATAACCTGTTATGCAGTCTTCTTCTTAACTGCTCTATAAAATAAAAATAGTTTTGCCTATCTTAGAGTTAAGCTAGGAGATAACTTTGTTACTAACTTTACATTTATGATACCTCTGCCACTGGTCGGGTTATGATAAAATGGGAGGGAGTAGTTTAAAACAAACATATTTCAGTTGCAATCACGTACTGTATGTTGAAACTTTCCATACTTCCAGCTTGCAAGAGTTCCACTACATTGACTGTGAACTTTACCTTTGCACGTAGACTATTGCCCGGGGATATTCTGCTATATCGGTGCAGGACAGTGGCGAATTTAGTCTGAATTCAGCTATTCAGATATTACTACTTATTTGTACTGAACATAAAGAAACACTAACTAATGTTATTGAACAGCTCATAGGCATTTCGATTATCCTATTGAGCGAGGCCTAAAGAAGATTGTATTGATTAGTATTTTTTATTTTTTGGTTCGGTATTACGTAAAATTGTTACCCATATAGGGTCAATATTCACAACAGCACCCTACAATCTACTCCAGCCAGGCGATTCACGAGTTTCACGACGACGGTGACATACCGTACAGCTTTAGTGCTTGTCACCAAAGTTGATTCACAAATCACTTGATTTTGGACAATCGACTTTTGTCGTGCCGCTTTTACGCTTTAGTCACCTAAACAATACATAAATTACACATAAGTACCCAAATTCCACATACGTATCTAATTTATGCTTACCTTAATACCTCTAATTAAAGCCCCATTAATAATGAGGTTTAGTGATCTAATAAAGAACATAAGGTACAAAATAAATCAGTCTCTTGTTTAAACGCTCCAAGACAATAAAACAAACTTTATAATCCTTTTAGATAACTTGTTGCGGCTTAAATTAAGTCTCTTACAGTTTGATAGCAGGGAATTTACTGAATTTAAACTGTGGGCTATAAATACATTTGCTATTCTGAGTTATTCCATAAATGTACGTGAATTATGAAAACAAAACAAATTATTAAAAAAAAACCTACTAGACCCAGGTTACCCAAGTGATGAGCTTTAGCTCTAGAATATTACTTTCATGAATTTACACAATTTCGTTGAAATTATCGTGACAAACCTGTTATAGTTTACTAAATAATAAGTTTTTCTAGTATATATTTTTTTACATTATAAACGAATGAACAAGGTATAAAAGGCATAAAAACAAAAAAACAAGGTATAAAAGGCATAAAAGTCCCACTGAATTATCGATTAAACGTCGGAATTCATTTTACAGTTCAACCAAACTGAAACATTTTCTCCTAAAAACGCTAACCACTCTGGTACAGGGTAGTTAATTTGACAGGTTCGTGATGTAAAGAGATTTACACCAACGTTTTTAAATAATAGCTCTCGACACGAATCGAATATAAAAACAACAAATGAATGAAATATTTTTAGCTGCGGGGCTTGAAAATGTGGCGTGGAGTTAATGAGAGATTACTACGGTTTTATTTTTAAGTGGTAGATAGGTATTCACATTGTACTAGTTACCATAGGATAACTAGTACTAGTTTACTTGTTATTCTATGTAGTTCCCTAATTCTATTTCATTTTGTTAATATCAATGTCAGATATAGTCCTGAACTCGGCACTTGAGGGTCTATCTAAGCACATACTAAGATAGTTTAGCTAATTTTCGGTTTTAAACGCTAAATTGCCCTTAAAGGGATAGTATTGTAGTTATATGATATACATGGTGTATTCTTCAATACAATGTAAGCAAGTATCTATTGGCAAACTAAATATTCTCCCACCTAAATGACTTTCAACAAATTGGATGCGATTCATAGCTGGCTGCGAAGTATCGAAGGCTTTTTGGCACACTGTACATTAAGTTTGAGTAGGTTGGCACAGGACCAGAACATGCCACTTTGTCTCACGCCTGGCAGACAGCTGCTTATTAAGCAGATGAATGAATGTATCTACTTAAGCATTTAACAAGATAGTAGTAGTCATTAATAAATTATAGGTAAGCACATGGTAAACTATAGTAGGTAGTATTGAATACTTTATGGATATTAGTTACAGAAATGAGGTTATCCGTCAGAGGACTAAAAGGTTACAGACATAGCTGTCAAAATGTGTAAGCTGAAGTGGCAGTGGACTGGTCATATCTGACGAAGAACCGATAACCGTTGGGGTGAAAGAGTACTCGAGTGGAGACCACGAACAGGCAAACGCAGCGTTGGACGCCCTCCTACCCGCTGGACCAACGACCTTAGGTGGGTGGCGGATAGTGGCTGAACGAGGAAGGCCGAGGACCCATTGTTGTGGCGCTCCTTGGGAGAGGCCTTTGTCCAGCAATGTATGATTATTGGCTGATGATGATGATGAGGTACTTATTATTTATTACATAATAAACTGCCGTTTAATTTTGTTGAATGAACATAAGGCTGCAGCTGACGACGACGTTTAAAGGCGCTCCGCGCATTCCTTGAGTCAAGGCGGCGGCGTCGAGGCGGCGGCGGCGTCGCTTGAGCGTCGCGTTTTAAAACGTTTCAAAAACGCATTCATGGAAATGAATCAAGTTTTACGGTTGCACAACTGGCGTACAACTGTGTTTGTGACATGAGAATATAAGCTCTTCTGTAACTACGTTCATCGTTTTACCTCATCTATCTTATTGTCAAGTAAATACAGCAATCCTGTCCAGAATATACATCTGTATAATACATGTTTAGCCTATACACACAGTTCAGTTCAAAGCTAGAAATGCAAATCAGACTGACGGATTCTCCAGTATGAGTAGACTTTGTGTTATTAGTTGAGCTGCGCTTGTGTAGTGGAGACACAAAGGATTATTAAACAGAATACAACCTGAGATTGTGAGTAATAGTAGGTAGAAATACTTGCCGAGTAATCACAAGTGTTATACATAGTGTTGTCCGCGATCTTCGCTTCACTTTGAAAGGTTTTTCCCCTGAAGAAATCCCCTACACCGGTGTCTATCTTTTCCCAAAAAAAAATTGAGCGAATTCGAAGCATAGACTACACTCACGGTTTTGCATGATATAACTACTTCGTGACACATCGTATTCAAAACCTTAGGTATCTATGTATGTAACTTAATTTATTTCAGTATCCATATTTACAATATACCTATACTGTAATATGTACCTCTGAACCGCAACTCCGCAAGTCAGCCGACACCACAAGAGGCAGATAAATAAAGAATAAGCAAATTAGGTATTAACCCTTCCGACGCCGCGCCACGAAATGGCTCTTATCTTAATTCCGTGGCAGCGGCGCGGCGGGCGGCGGGTTCGTTCGGTTAACAAACGCCACACACATTACTCACGCCCCGCGCTCACGCAATGCTAGATTTATTAAAATACGTTAGTCACCCCGTGTCACCTGTTTCTCAGAGATAAACAAACAACTCCACAGCTATTTCACTTATTACATCAAGAGGGCGGGATTGCGAATTTTTCATTTTAAACACTTTCTATCCATCCCAGACAACTAAACATGTAATCATAAAATGAGTTATCGTAGCGTTTGTAAGCTCATCACCTCATTCCGTGTATTGTGAAAATAGGTGACAATAGGGACAAGTTTCGCACGCAAAAAAGTTAAAATAAATTTGGGAATGCATATTTTCACGATTTTAATCCCCGAAGGGATAGTTTACGGTGCCTGAGCCATCTGTTTATGCCCGCACTTTTGTACTCACGTGATAAAAAGTTGTCGAGATTAGTTATATATTATGGATAAAAGTTTTCGGGAACGTCTTTGGCTCCGTACTTTTCACGTGAATTGGAAGGGCTCGAAATCCTTCGTTTTCATACATTTGTAAACAGACATTATGAATAGGCAAATTTCTGAGGAAACCTTTCCCTGAAGAGCCGCACTCACCCTCAATTTACTCTCAACTAATGTTAAAGGAATACTAATGTAATATATTCGTGAAAAGAACGAATATGTTGGAATTTAGGAAGATATTTTTATAAGGTTCGTTAACATGATTTTTCTTAACACTATATTAAATGTTAAGCATCTACTATATTCCTATATTTTTCTAGATATCTTCCGGTAAATGGAATGAATCTGTAAAAATGTCTCTTCCCTCGCAATAAAGCACGTTTTTGTACTGTTTTTATTTAGACACTGTTATTTTGTATTATTTTCTTTTATGGTGTAAATAAAGAGTATTGTAATTAATGGAACCTTGGAGCATCGGCGGACCTCACCTGGCGGTTTGTTTACTCGTTGTTTGTGTTATTGAGTGCGTCCGTACCCCCCCTTCTCCCCTAGCACCTGCACCCCTACTCTCGGTACCTCTACGATAGCTAAGCGATAGAGTGATGATAGTTTATGGCAGTACGAGAAACTGACATAATATTTTATCGCAGATATAAAGTGGTCTCACTCGCGCTTCTTTTTAGAGAAGTACTTATTACTTATGTTCCTTGCACTCACTTTAGTAACGCTATCTATGATTTAGTTTGATAACTTCACTTTAGAATTTCTTATATGTGAAGAATACGGCCACTGCTTGTAGTTATCCTTGGTTATTCCTCACGTGAGTACACCGTGTCAAGTGACTGCTCGGAGGTAATAATGATAAGATATGACATTTCATTTTCCTTTCGAGAAAATACTGTCCATAATCTTATACTATTACCGTTATTATGATCGGAACCTTTCTTATAGTACCTCCATCCAAAGGTTGTCTGGCAGAGATCACTTTTAGTGATAAGACCGCCTTTTGTACCCTAATTAAGTTGTAATTGTTATTCATATGATTCTTTGTTGGTGTGCAAATAAAGCGTATTCTATCTATCTAAGATCTATCTACCTATGTACATCATTGTCGAGTTATCTATTTTCCAAATACTTACTTACTAAATTTTTGTTAGTTTTTCGATATATCTTACGCCAAGTAACGAGTGAGCAGTTTGCTTACTGTGAACGAAGTCTTTGTTTCGCCTTTGCTACGAAAGTCGTAGCTATTGCTACAAGGTAATAGATATGCGGTACGGAAATAGTAGCATTATTATTTATATTAGCATATTTTATACATAAATATCCTCTTCGTAGTGTTGATTTCTGACTTGGCCGTTTTGGATGGCCGGATCAAACATTTAGCGAATCCCACTTCACCTTCAACAATTAGAAAACTCACGCTCTCCTGAAACCGTAAATCTCATCTGTAAATGGAACCAAGGTGTAACCGATAAGATCTCGTCCTTTCACTCAAGGGTCCGTGGGTTCAAGTATTAGTGAGATGTCCCAATTGAATATTAATTTAATTACACATCTTCGATCTATCACCCGACCTATAACTGCAGCAGTAGGTACAGCAAAGGCGGGTGGCTCACCTGCGTTTCACCTCTGAAAGCCCTTCGACATTTATAGTCGTAAACATAATAATGCATGTTGTATGTATCTGAAAATATAGTATAAGTGCTGAAGTTGCGAAGTTTGTTCACTAATGCCAGTTACGTACGCGGAGAGGTGGCGGAGTGATGGAATGGAACGCGCTGAAATAGCTTTTTAGTGCCAGCAAACTACAAAGTGCAATTAAACTTAGGAAGTCCCATCTACGGCGGAACGTTTATGTTAATATTTACAAAGGCTGCTGCGAGTGAAATAAAGTACATTAAATAATGTTGACGGAAGCGGATTTGTAATTCAAGTCTGTAGTGTCTCTCTGTCTGTTCTGTATATTCCATTCTATATTCTATTCTATTCTCTGTGGGGGGTGTAAGTACCTGCACCTGGCTCTCTCGAGTGAAACCTTTGTGCATATCCCCAAGGTCTAAACTGCCTTCCTAAGCTTGGACCATTTCCCACCACGCTGGTCCACTGCGGGTTGGTGAGTTCAGTTATCTAGAATCTAGATATGCAGGATGTTTTTCTTCACGCGGGCGCTTACCCGACTGAGCGGCATACATTGTACTTAAGTTAAAACTGTAAAGTTACAGTAGCCCTCCTGGTGGCGTCATGAACTCAACTCATGAGTCATGACTTGTTAGGTGTCATTTAAATATTCCACTGAGTTCGGTGCGGTAGTTAAAGTTTCGGAGATACAATTATCAATTCTGATTAGTTAAGTTCTGGAGATTGTGACGTGAGCGCATAGTGCTGTTGTTGCCTAGGTAAGCTTACAATATGCTTAGAATGTTCGATGAAGTCATGTTGAGACACAATAAGAAGTTAAGATACAATAAGCTGCGTTGTAAGTATTAAACTCTTCGCCCATTACTAGGCGCGCGTAATTCTGCAAATTGCATATAGTGAGTGCAAAAGTAGGGAAATATTTTAGATGTGTATACTAAGTGCATTGTACTCACTAAAAAGCTATGGCTATACCGCTCATCGCGAGCTATCGCGTGATTAAAAATAATGTATAGCGAAAAGCTGGTGTCCGGGTGGTATGTATGAGTGCAAAACTAGTAAACTGCTAACATCATCATTTAATTCTTTAACTGATATCCTTAAAATTTATGAAGAAGACTAATTTTATTAAAAAGAATAATTAATAGAAGTAGCTTCTTACACATAATTTATTTTGATACATTATTCTGGATGCATGCTTTATGTTGGTAGCGATTCAAAGACACGTTGTAGAAATGCAATGCACTCAATACTAACAACAAATCCTTTGAATAAGAAATCCGCATGCGCCTTTGCTTGAATTTCCTTTCCATTCGATTTTATAGAAAGATTCAAATCATAAAAATGCAGGGTTCTTCTACCTAGAATCATTTCATTCTGTATTTTATAACTGAATCTTAAATAGCCTAATGGTTAATAATTAAATATGTGGGGAGAATGGGACATTTCATAAAGGCCACCCGACCCCTAGCTAGACAGATGATATCGGACAGCTATGTTACAGCACAGAATGTTGGAAAAGTGGTGTGCTAAGCCGTAAGGGGGTGACTCAAAGAATCAAAGTCAAAAGTTATTCAGAATGACTGCCAGAGTAATTTTTTTGGCATGGTCTTCCACTTTTGCAACACTCTCTACATATATCGGTATATCTATAAAAAAAAATTTACGAGGTATATACTATGTAAAGATCTCTTACACAAATTGCTTGCTTATAGCTTTAAATTAAAGCTAATGGCAGCTCTTAAGTTTAAGTGAACCATTATTTTATTTAAATCTAAATAGCGAAATAATATCCAATTTATCTGAGTAATGTTGATTACTTTAATTGAAACACAAACCATAAAGACTAAAGTAAGTGATACCATTACCATTTTTATTGCTTTGTTTCAATAAATGTAGGTAGGAGGTACATTATTAGCTCAAATATTTGGTCTTCTTCATCGATGGAAATTGAATGTATAATTATTCAGTTTATGGGATTGCATAAAAACTATTGACATAGGTGTCTACTTAGAACATAATAGCTTTTCCTAAAAGGTTTTAAAGTGGGAATTTCGAGATAAAAGTCGTGGAACAAAAGTTGTTTAAATTGACCCCCTGAGTCACCTCGGCTTACTACTTATACCCTTTTCGTACCACTCTGCATGACTGTATATGTATACCCTGCTCATTGTACTCTTAATTCGTTAGTAAGTCTTACCACATCCTTCGCTACAATCAAATTACGACCCCTTTCATTTAACTAGTGTGTGTGTGTGTGTGTTTGTACCCACTTGTAGTGTAGGATATATATTGTAAGTAAGTACATACCTACATAATAATATAATGAAATAGTATAAGAGCATATTATTCACTATGAACTTACCCATTACAACATAATATTAATGAAGGTTCATTACAAAAAATACCTTTTCAAAGTGTATTGCGATTCTCACACTGCCATCAATCATGTTCGTGCTTTCATGCGTTCGTTTATACAATTAAGAATTGAGAACCGCGTAAAATTGAGATACCTGTCTTTGCCGTTTCATATATTATGTCTCTGGAACATTTCGCTTGAGCATAGAACAAGGCGGACTCGGGTGTACCATTTATAATCAAATGTACCATCGTGAGTGTAGTTCAGAAGGTCCAGACAAAAGCCTGTATCTAAAAGTGTTTAAAAGCATAAATGCTGTACTATTTATTGAAAGATTAATATTTGTACAGTGGACACATTACGCATAAGTAGTAAGTACGTACATAAGCCGAAGGTGGATATGGTTAAGTACATTACCTTCCATTACCGGTGTTTCCATAATTTATGAACGAAAAGGTAAGTAAGTAAATGTTAACATCGGTTTTTTTTTGTTACAAGCTCTTGAACAATTATTAAATTTTGTCTTATGTTTATTTTTTAGATTTTTAAAGCTATTTTGGTGCCCAGACGGACGAAATTATGAACAGCGTATTTATGAAAAGAAAAATCAAGCAAAGAATCTGCAGACATACCTTGTGTGTATTCCCTTATCTAATTTGTGCACGTCGTTTCAGACAGGGTAAAGTGAGAAGTTTTCCACTTATTATAAGAAAAGAAAAGCAAATTAAAGACAAAAAATATGTTACTGACAGTTAAGATATATTTATTGGTTGTTTATTCTGTTCTAAGTAAACTAATCTTAAACGCCGTAAACTTTTACTGCATAGAAAGTATATCCCAGTTACGGTTCCGTACACTATATTTATAAAATGTCGCTTCATAATAATAAAGTCAGTGTTCTGTCCCAATCACTTCTTCATGTTCATCATCATCACCAGCCCGTCATCCTCCACTGTTGGACATAAATATTGTATGATGATAGATAAATAAATCATAGATGGTGATGATGATATAATGTACTCGTAGATAGTAGACAGAAAAAAATCTCAGTACTGTTTAAGATTGGAAACACCAAAATAAAGGTAAATTTATATATATAATAATGTTCAAACTTACTCATATGTACTTACTCTTATTAGCTTGTTTTGTACCGAATGCGGAACCCTACATGCCTTTTATAAGACACAGAAGCTGTAAATCAAATAATGTCGAAAACAGAAACACGTTCAACTAAAAGTTAATTCAGGACAATACTTTCCTCTGCATGAAAACGTACTGTGAAAATACTGAATAGGTACTTACTGGCTTATAAGCAATATTTTCATTAAACTATTTAAGTAATTTAAATTAAGTACTAATGAACTTGTAAAATTTTATCTTTTAGTTCAGCTTTCATAATTTTATTTACAATTAGGTTAGGCTTCATTAGTTAAATGTTAATTTATATTATAACCTTGAATAAATGATTGAAGTCTAATGAATTATACAAAAAAAAAAAATCCGGTTAGTCTATGTAATAGTTTGCTAAGTTGTTAATAAAAACGAAAAAAATCCTTGATGGTATATAATGAAAGCAATATTTTAATTAACACGTTCCACGCCATGTCGGTCACTGCTGGGCGACAGTGGTATATTTCAATCGGGCCAATTCAAATCTGTAAAATGTCAAAATTTCGCAACTTTTTTTTTGAGTTATTTAAATAGATGAACCGATTTTAATATTTAACAGCGGTGTATTTATATTGATTATTTACTGAGTTATGGTGTATCACCCAGCCTATGGTGACTATGTTTCTCATAAATTGCTACTTGACAAATGTGAAAGCATAGGTATCAGAGGTCTGGCATTGAAATGGCTAAGCAGTTACCTATCCGATCGCCATCAAACTGTAGAGATAACAGCACTCTCTTATGCCAATGAAATGGAAGTACACAAGTCTTTTCCTGAAATAAATGAATACGGCGTCCCTCAGGGAAGTGTCCTAGCACCATTGCTGTTCATACTGTACATTAATGACCTACCTGACATAACTAATAATAAATGTATACTATTTGCTGATGACATTTCCATGACTATCAAATGTATTGACGATAGAAATTTTGAATCAGATGTGAATGCTAGTATAGATAAGGTAACAAAATGGTTGGAAGCTAATAACTTACATGTAAATGAAAATAAAACTAAATATATTCAATTTAGAAATAACAGAATGGCATTAAAAAATATCAATGTGAAATGCAATAATATTGTAATTAATCATACGCCATCTACCTCTTTTTTAGGCATTGTAGTTGATGAACATTGCTCTTGGCTGCAGCATATTGAAAATGTGTGTACTAGATTAAGTAGATTTGTCTATGCTCTACACCGACTACAGAAAACATCTGACTTGCACACGGCTTTGATGGCATACCACGGGTATGTAGCATCCGTATTAAGATATGGTCTAATTCTATGGGGAAATTGTAGAGATATAGACAGGGTATTTATTCTACAAAAGAAATGCATAAGAGCCATCTGCTCAGCACATCCCCTTGATTCTTGCAAGCCACTATTTAAGAACCTAAAAGTACTGTCACTGCCAAGTCTCTATATTTATGAAATGGCATGTTTTGCCCACGGTCAAAGACATACACTTACTAAATACTGTGATGTTTGTTCTTTTAATACTAGAAATCCCAACAAAATTATAGTTCCGCCATGCAGAACTGAGTTTTGCAAAAGAGGTTGCTATCATATGCTCATAAAGATATATAATAAGCTCCCACAGTCAATTAAGTACTTGCCTTTAGCTAGATTTAAGGTCTCACTACATAAATGGCTAATTAAAATGTGTTTCTATAATGTAAATGAGTACCTCTCTTTAAATAAAATAAATATGGACTAAGAACTAATATTCGAATACCTAATGTCACTTAATTATAATAATTATAATCAGAAATGTAAAAATATGCTATTTTATACATAAGTTCTAGACATAATTTTTGCATACCTGAACAGGTGAAATGTGTAGATCGTTATTTATTATACTGACCACCAATTGTACGACATTTCTGGCAAATAAACTATTTCATTTCATTTCATTTCAATGACCGACGTGGCCTCCAAGGAAGAAAAAACGAAAATTCGTTGCACAAAGCCGCGCGGGTCAGCCCCGGTCATAGTGTGTCGCCCACCTCCCACTAGTAGCTAACTTTGCCCCAAATATAATAAAAAAGACCTTTTGAAAAATTTAATTTAATTTTTCAAAAGGTCCGTTAAGTTATGCACATATATCAATTACTAACGACCCACAACGTGATTTTATCCGCATAGTTCCCTTTCTAATAACAAAAAAAACATGACGGGCGTCATGACCCTAGTTTTTAAAATTTGATCCTATATTTTCAAAAAATCAAGTGGTATAGGACATACTAGAGAGCCACGCGGGTCAAACTTCATGTCAATCGCCTAAGAATTACTGCCCGTCGGCCTCTGGGAGCAAGTCAAAAAACACTCTGACTCGCGGTCACCGTTGACCGACACGGCCCGAATGGAAAAGCTTGTTGTCGCCCAGCACTGTCCGCCATGGCCCCAATGGCAATTCACTAAAATTTTGATGGCGTTGAACGTGTTAAACTATTTAATTTAAATTACTAATGATATATAATATATGTCGGGATAGTCGTGCACTTGACTATCTCGGATAGGCGCCTACTTAACCAATTCGTAGTAACCAACTTGACTACTATCATGGACACCGGATACGGGACGCCAGCGCCACCTGGTGGGCGCTGAACGGAGTCTAGGAGTTACAGCTCGAGCCCGGCCAGCTCTCTCTTCCTCCAGCCGTCGCGTCGAGCAGTCGATACCTCTAGAAACTGTTCCGCGTTCTGTACGAAGTGTCTCAGTGTGAATTTATGTGCTAAGTAGATCAAATAATTGTGTCTGTGCAAATAAAGTGTGTTAATAAAGTTTAATCGTAAATCAGGCTGTTCAGTGTTTGTTATTGACGACTGACATACCCCGTAGCGTGCCCACATAACCTCGGCATGGAAGACGAGAACGGCAATTCTCAGCCCCCGCCGTCATCAGATGTGGGATCAATGTCGGTTCGTCATCAAGAAGGCGGAGAAAACGAAGGTGACCGTTGGCGAATCCTTCTCGAAGCGCAAAATGCCAACATGCGCGCACTCATCGAAGCTCTGCAGGCTCCCAAGGTCAGCAGCAACGTGGAGCTACCCGAATATGATCCGGAGAAGATAGATACAGACGCAGGGTCATGGTGTGCAACGGCGGAACTGTGTTTCGACGAAAACCAGCTGCAAGGCGGACCGCTAGTCCTGGCGATCAGCAAGGCGCTGAAGGGGTCGGCCTCCACGTGGTTTTCACATACGGCTTACCATGGCATGCAGTGGAGCGAGTTCAAAACACTTTTCCTCACGAGATTTGCCGCTAATGAGACTTTGGCGGGTAGTCTGATAAATTTCAAAAACGACAAACCCAGTGAAAAAGAATCTCTTTCTGCATTCGCTAACCGCATGATGACGTCCCTGATGAACCGTTGGAAGGACGCCAGCAAGGAGCAAATAGCAGTGGCCACCGTACTGGCGCAAATCTCACAATTTGACTCGAGGTTACAGCGCCTCGCGTTCACCACTGATATTTCAACAAGAGACAAGCTGCAGCAAGAACTCCATGCGTTCTCACACCTAAAACGCAAGATGAGCCACGGTGGTGATTCCTCATCAAGTGCACCCGACATCAAACGCCCAAAAATGAACATCATAAAGTGTTTCATTTGCGGCAAACCTGGGCACAAGCGCTCGGAATGCAAAAGTTCCAGCAACAGAGATCGAAGACCAGTGGCATCCACATCCAGCCAAGCAGCAGCCTCACAACCAGCAGCTACGCGACCCTTGACGTGCTACAAGTGTGGCAAGCCCGGCCACATAGCGGCGCGCTGCACCGCCAGCGGCGCGGAGGGCAGCGGCAGCGCGGGAGCTACACGGAGCGAGCGGCGCGTAGATGTCTGCGTCGTGCAGCCTCCGACAGGCACTATGGTGCATAAAGGTGAGCTGTATAGTTTTACTTACGATAGCTGTGCTGAATGCTCGTTGATAAAAGAATGTTACGCTGCTAAATTTAGTGGAAAAAGACTTCACAATGTAGTTTGTATGACCGGTATTGGGCAGTCACGAGTATTCAGTACGGAGCAGATATTGTGTACTGTAGCTATTAACGATCATCCTCTAGAGATCCTACTACACGTTTTACCCGACAAGTACATGCATTACGACATTATGTTAGGTAGAGAGATTTTAAGACAAGGGTTTACTGCTAACATGAGTGAAACCGAGTTTTCGTTAGATAGAGCGACTGTTGTGAACCTAGTTAAGTGTGATAGTGAAACTCAGCCTGATTTAAACACAATCGATACCGATGTGATAGGATCTCAAAAGTCAGAATTATTAGCGATTTTAGGCCGCTATTCTAATTTCTTCATTACGGGATTACCTACGACACGCGTTACAACTGGAGAGCTGAAAATTTGTTTAATCGATCCAAACCGCACGGTACAGCGACGACCCTATAGAATGTCCCCCGAGGAACGTGAGGTAATTCGTAGTAGAGTCAGGGAATTATTAGCCGCGGACATAATTAGGCCTAGTTCGTCTCCTTTTGCGAGTCCAGCTCTGCTTGTCAAGAAAAGCGACGGTTCTGACCGTATGTGTATCGATTACCGTGAGCTAAACAGTAATTCTGTATCTGATCGGTTCCCTCTACCATTGATTTCGGACCAAATTGATCGTCTGCGAGGGGCTAACGTATTTAGCCAGCTAGATTGCGCAAGTGGGTTTCATTTAATTCCAGTGAGTGAGGAGTCGATAGAGCGAACAGCGTTCATAACACCTGAGGGCCAGTACGAATTTTTGACAATGCCCTTCGGCTTAAAGAATGCCATTTCTGTTTTCCAAAGAGCAATAGCTACGGCTCTAGGTGAATTAGCGAATGATTACGTCATTAATTACGTAGATGACTTGCTGGTGATCTCTACCAATGTAGAGCAGGGAAAAGAGAGGCTTAACACGGTGCTAGATGTTTTGACCAAGGCAGGTTTCTCGTTAAATCTTAAGAAGTGTTCATTCCTCAAAGAAAAGGTACAGTTCTTAGGCTTTGAAGTACAGGCAGGACAGGTTAGGCCTAACAGTAAAAAGATAGAGGCTTTAACTTCTTTACCACCTCCCCAAACCGTGACTCAACTGAGGCAGTTCATTGGACTAGCTTCTTATTTCAGACAATTTGTAAAGGATTTTTCACGAATAATGGCCCCACTCTACAGACTGACGTCACTCAAAGGCAATCTGGACTGGAAACAGTCACACGAAGATGTTAGACAACAAATCATCTCAACTCTTACCCAAGACCCGATCTTAATGATCTTTGACCCCCAGTATCCGGTAGAGCTGCACACGGATGCTAGTAGCTTAGGGTATGGAGCTATTTTACTCCAAGTAGTAGATGGCAAGCGTCACGTCGTAGCCTACTTTAGTAAACGTACGTCCCCAGCCGAAAGCAAGTATCACTCATATGAGTTAGAGACGCTAGCAGTAGTGAACGCAGTGAAACATTTCAGGCAATACCTCCACGGCAGAAAGTTTACCGTAGTGACAGACTGCAATTCATTAAAAGCATCGCAACACAAATCGGAGCTTACTCCTAGGGCACATAGGTGGTGGGCATTTCTGCAATCATTCGATTTTGATGTGATCTATAGAGAGGACAAGAAGATGGCTCACGTTGATTTTCTATCGCGGAACCCCGTAGAGTCCCCCGTAGAAAAGCAGGTAGAGTCCCATGTAGAGCAGAAACGGATTGACGTCACGGAACTCACATCAGATTGGCTTTTAGCTGAGCAGCAACGCGATGTAGAGATAACGAAAATTAAAGAAGAGTTAGAAAGTGGTCAGATGAACGAACAAATCGCAAGCACTTACGTTTTACGTTCGGGAATTTTGTATCGTAAGATTCAGCGTAACGGAAGGACAAAATGTTTGCCCTACCTACCTCGTGCATTAAGATGGTCGGTCATTAATAACTTCCACGAGTCTCTCATGCATCTCGGTGCCGAAAAAACACGCGAAAAGCTTTTCGATTTCTATTGGTTCCCGGGAATGACTCAGTATGTAACAAAATTTGTAGAGAACTGCGTAACGTGTAAAGTCGCGAAGCCTCATTCAGGAAAGGTTCAGGCGGAATTACATCCTATACCTAAGGTAACGGTCCCATGGCATACAATACACATAGACGCGACAGGAAAGTTGAGTGGCAAAAATGATAGTAAGGAGTACATTTTTGTTTTGATAGACGCATTCACAAAGTACGTTCTCTTACATCACACCACAAACATAGACTCCAAGAGTAGTATCCGAGCTGTCAAACAGAGTGTAGATCTTTTTGGTGCGCCAACTCGTATTATAGCGGATCAGGGCAGATGCTTTGCGAGTAAGGAATTCCGCGATTTTTGTGATAGCAGCAATATTAACTTACACCTCATAGCGACCGGTTCCTCACGTGCGAATGGACAGGTAGAGCGTGTTATGAGTGTTCTGAAGGCAATGCTTACCGCGGTAGAGTCTAGCAATAGGTCATGGCAGGACGCGATTGGTGAGGTTCAGTTAGCAATAAATTGCACAATCAATCGTGTTACTAAGGCTTCACCTCTAGAGCTTTTAATCGGAAAAGTTGCTAGGCCTCTGGCCCTGATGGGCAGCAGTGAAATAGAAGAAGTTAATTTAGAGGAGGTCCGCGATACCGCTTCAGAGAACATGCAAAAGGCGGCACAATATGATAAGACGCGGTTTGATAAAACTAAAGCACCTTTTGATAGATTTTCGGTCGGTGATTTTGTTTTAATGGAAAACGAGGAAAGAAATCAGACCAAGTTAGATCCCAAGTATAAGGGTCCATTTAAAGTTATAGAGGTGCTGGATGGTGATCGTTATACGCTCAAGGCTTTGAACTCTAAGCGAACTTATAAGTACGCACATGATCGGTTGAGGAGAATGCCGGAGAGTCATGTACCAGAAGAAGTTACTGTGTTAGAAAATGATTGTGATGAGGACACTGTTTAAGAACTCTTAGTCAGCCGTACTATTCAACCGTACCATTAGTTATTTCGTAGCTGTAGCCCGTTGGAAATCGGTGTCTCTTGGGGTAACCCAAGTAGTCCGTGGGTGCGCAGTGCGCGATTGACTTTGGCGGAGGTTGGGGTCTGTAGAGACCGTAGCGTGTAGTGATGCACGGGATCCACGCGGTGGATGTGTGATGTGAGCGTGTTGTGAGCAACTGCGATTGCTGGTCGGCTGTGTGAGCCGTGGTGACAAGAGTTGCTTATCTCAGTGAGGTCTATGTGACAGGCCTAGTTGTTTTATGTTGTAAATGAGGTTTTGATTCATGTGATTTTGTGAATTAGAGTGGTACATGTCTCTGCCGAGCTGATTACTTTGTAAAAATTATCGTTAATTAAACTGTAAGTTCTATTATGTTACCTAAACTAGAATTAGTAGTAAGAAAACTTAATAAATGACTGTACATTTCAATGATAAAAAAGAGTTTGTTCTTTGTTAGGGTCAGGAGTGACCGAGACAGATACTGTTTCTGTTTTTTTTCTCTTTGCAGATTAGCACACGAGGACGTGTGTCAGCAGGACGGCCGTGTCGGGATAGTCGTGCACTTGACTATCTCGGATAGGCGCCTACTTAACCAATTCGTAGTAACCAACTTGACTACTATCATGGACACCGGATACGGGACGCCAGCGCCACCTGGTGGGCGCTGAACGGAGTCTAGGAGTTACAGCTCGAGCCCGGCCAGCTCTCTCTTCCTCCAGCCGTCGCGTCGAGCAGTCGATACCTCTAGAAACTGTTCCGCGTTCTGTACGAAGTGTCTCAGTGTGAATTTATGTGCTAAGTAGATCAAATAATTGTGTCTGTGCAAATAAAGTGTGTTAATAAAGTTTAATCGTAAATCAGGCTGTTCAGTGTTTGTTATTGACGACTGACATACCCCGTAGCGTGCCCACATAACCTCGGCATGGAAGACGAGAACGGCAATTCTCAGCCCCCGCCGTCATATAAATATAAACACTCACACCTTGTACTCCCTTGAGGGGTAGGCAGAGGTGCATTGTTGCACCCACTTTTCGCCAGTGTTTATGTTAGTCCCAATGTAATAGGGGGAGGGCCTATTGTTACCATTATTTACAGGCACATCCAAGACCCGAGAACAAATACCTGTGTGTTAAACAAATATCTGCCTCAGCCGGGAATCGAACCCGGGACCTTCGGCACAAGAGTCAGCGTTGCTAACCGCTGCGCCATCCGGTCGTCTTACGTCCGGGCGTCGGCCGTCGCATTACTAATGAATTAAACAAAAAAAAACAATTTTTATGGTTAGTAAAATGTAAATGTAATGTAATAGTTTGCTAAGTGGTTAATAAAAACTACAAAATACTTGATGGTATTTATTATTGAATATTACCTAGGTAAGTAAAAGGATAGATTTGATTAGTTTGTTTCAATAATTCATGATTCTACTAGCTGTTCCCGCGAGCTTTGCTTCGCCTTAAAAAGTTTTCCGTGGGAATTCCGGGATAAAAAGTAGCCTATGTTCTTTCTCAGGGTCTAGACCATATTTATAGCAAATTTCATTCAATCCGTTCATTAGTTTTGGTGTGAAAGAGTAACGGACAGACAGATAATATTAGTTAGGATAGTTAGGATTGTGAGTCAATTAAGTATTTAAAAAAATCTAAGGCTGTGCCCACGGTTTAAGTTGCTCTGCTTTGAATCGCAGTTTAAGTTAATTAAGTTTCATCGAAACAAAATGGTTAACAAACTTTTAAGATAAACTTTCAATCTTTAGAACTTTTGTTGTTAGATGCCAATAACCTCTGAAAGCGCTTTTCTACCACCGGTTTTGTACTGGTTTCATTTATTTTATATTCATACTACCAGCTTTTAGCTAAAGCATAGCTACCAGCATACATAGCTAGTTTCTTGAGAGGTTTCTCCGCATGACTTTAAACAAAACATAATATGCTATTATGAATTTGTATGACAATGCATATTTCCGGCTGGGATTAGAATGAGATCCCCTATCGCGAACTTGTTTTCACAACAATTTTCGGACTCAAAATGTATTGAATTTGACACTAATTTCTTCGTTTCTACTTAGCAATAGCTCCTGACGTGAATCTTAACTGGACCATTTCAATTATTTTTTAAAATCCAAAATGGCGCCAAACAATGCCACATTGCCCCTAAGCAAGCAACAATATTTTTATATTTTATTTAATTCTATAGCTTTAAGTACTTAACCTCTTTGAGTGTCGGTGGAGGCTCGTGAGGGTGCTCAGAGGACGCCCTCCGGCCCTCGTTAGTCATGTCCTATACCTACCTACGTAATGTGCCTCTTGTTTGCTCGGTCAACAGGTTTTAGGGTTCGCCGGCATACTATATTTTAACGAATGATCTGTGTGGCAATAATTCTCTTCAGACATATTATTATGCCTTATTCGAGTCTAGGATGTCACTGTAGCGACGAAGCTTCGGAAGAAAAAGGGAAAGCTTGATAATAAACGAAGTTAGACTTTTACAACAAGAAATTTAAAAGTCGGTAGATCTAGGTACTATACTGTCGGCAGCCTACACGCTAAAACGTTCAGAATAAAAACTAGAACTAACGAGGGACGAAGTTATGCCTTCATTACCGCCCGTAACTTCCCAGCCTGTCCGAGATGACTACATCTAGAAATCTAGAGTATTCCTAGCTACAAATGACTACATCTAGTTATACGGCACAAATGCGGGAGTGACGATGTTAATGAAACGCTAAGCTTTAGTTGCGCGAGACCAATGACTTCATTACGTTCAGTCGAGCGTATAATTCGAAGCTTCTAGGGTTGGATGAATACATTTTTTTACGGAAAATTCGTATATTATGAGTATTTTGAACGTGATATTCGTTTATCGGCTGGCGAATCATCTGGTACAAATTTTTGGAAGGCTTAGGACTTTATTGACATTGATTCGTCAGTTTCAGGATATGACCTCAAAAGCTATAAAGGGTTTCGCAAAAAGGCTTTTCTATGGAAACTTTGTTAGTCACTCATTTTTTCTCACTCATCTGCTACAGATTTTTCTTAAAGCTACATAATTTCAAAAAGTCGGTGACAGACTTTGTTAAGGATAACCCCCTGAGTCATTCCCTTTCAGCTTAGTATGAATTTGAAATGATTTGAAAACATGTAAGTTGGCCGAATGACCGAATAGTTCCCCTGTTTTTTTTCTGCCGCGACACTATTCGGTATACTGTAGGCACATATGTACATTATACATCTGTCAGGACGTGCACTCAGATTGCATCGTGTGAATCGTGTCTATAGTTGAATGTGTGTCTGTACATTTTTTCTCGCGCTATGCTGCTTCAGAGATATTCCAAGAAATATTTTCTGTATGTACAGTATTTGGAACCAGCAGCAGAATGTAAATGTCGTTAAGATATTTTGTTAAAAAATGTTTTTTTCTACTTAGCTAAAAAACGGCCAAGTCCGTGTCAGATGCGCGACGCGCGGCGTAGAGTTTGTAATATCTTTAACATTTTTATCGTACTTACTTACCATTATGTTATTTTCAGGTCTGTACCTAATTATAATTTCACACAGTACTTATTAGTGTTTCTAGAATTTATTTAAAACTAAACAAAAAGTAGCCTATCAACACATAGAGATAATTATGTTAATCCAGGTTGTTGTCTTGTCTACCAACCAGCACTAGGCCAGCGTGGTGGACTAGGCCAGCCATAGCTGGCCAAGGCCAGGGACGTGATGGGATGTGATGACTCCAGGGTGTCAGGTCATACCAAATTTCATCAAAGTAGATCCAGCCGTTTTCCCGTGAAAGAGTAACAAACACCCATCCATACTTACAAATTTTCACGTTTATAATATTACTCAGCAAGATTCTTTAAAATGTGTTGCTTATTATTGACGGTATCAACCGGGACTACTGCTGTCCTCGTAAATTCTCCTTTCAGCCATGTTGTGTTCAAAATTCATTGAGTTTACTTGTAGCGTGCGCTGGGGCGGTAAATGTGAACTGATATTATTTAGCGTCTCTGGATCTCGCGAGGGTGGGTCTCGTGTCTCTATGTAGAGTGTTCTAGACTACGGTCGGGTGTTGATGAATGTGCAATGTGCATGCCACATAATACTCTTATATACTGTATATAGTATAGGCGGATGCACGGGGCCATGAATTAGTAATATTCTGAAATGAAATTTCCGTTTCATGTCTCTTCCATTTAAGCAATTTATTAGGGTGAAATAGAAAATATAACCGAATTTAATCGTTTTTTTAAATATAACGTACAAAAATTGCTTATATTTAGCCCATCAGTATGAACTGAATTCGAAATGTCGGCCTTCAACCTTCAATCGAGAAAGGAAAAATTGAACTGAAAATTTTTGGCAGTTGATTTCCGCTGCCAATACAGGCACACCGGGTTTAGAGAAAAGTTTAGAGAAACAGAACCATGTTATTTGGAAACTTGACTCTTTACTTTTTGATTCGAGCATTTGAATCGTGAGCTTTAACGTATTGTTTTACTACATAAATAAAGGTAATAATTTAAAAGGTCATAAGTTACTATACTGTATAGAGCCTTTACCATTTTTGAGTTTTAATCCGTTACAAAAAAAACGGACAAGTGCGAGTTCGACTCGTGCACTGAGGGTTCCGTACAAAGATAAGCTCTCTCAAAAAATAAACTTAACTTTGGAGTTGAAATTATATTTTGATGTGGTGATGGTCAATTCTGCAACTTTAAGGGTGACTTGCACAAGACGTATTTAAATATATTGCTCGCTTGCTTAGACAGTATAGTGACAGATCTAAATACATTTAAATGTCTTGTGCAAGTCACCCTTAATCAGTTTGTAATTACAATATTGACTATTACTCGTAAACTTGTAAAGTCTACTTATATGAGACAGTTTTCCATTAAATTTCGTCATCTGTGAATTTTTTAATCCTACGGCTACAGTTATCTTGGTTTTACAATACTCGTTTTCTGTGTTATATTTCAAAAACTTTGTATAGAACATGGCTCAACTTAGAACTCACCTCTCACCTATCGTAAATATGCGAATATTTTATCGCAAATTCATTTTTGCTCCACGTGTTGACATGCCTTGGATTGGCATTCGTTGATGCTTTCAATATCCTGTCTGAATTTGGCTCCCGTATTAACAAGCTCTTTTCGGTAGGTACAAGGGCAGAACGAACATAAAATCAATGTTCTATGTTGTGATCAGGATATGATACGAAGTACAACGTGAGATAATGCTTCGATAAGACCTAAGGGTAACGTTTGCGGAAATAAGTAAATATGCCAAAATATTATAGCTGTGGTATTTTACTCGTGTTTTTCTACTTAAGTAAATATTATCTATTTCAGAAACTGTGTACCCAATTTAAGCAATATAAGTTACAAAAAGATACACGGAAATTCTACACAAAGTCGTTCTAGCTACTGACAGAGTTGCGAAGTATGAAATGTTTTTACAGCTCATAAAGTTATCAAGCACCGGTAGCGGAATTATATCACGTTTCTCTGAAACAGCAACAGGTGGCTTCCGATTGTAGATACACTCACGGAAATGTACCAATAAGGAAACGAACCATTTTCATGTACTTTAATTTGTTTTAAACAGCAAACAAGCAGAGATAGGTATACAAATAATAACCTAATTCATGTTAAAAGCCCTCGACATTCAGCACTAAAAGTCGTATAAGTTTTGGACTGCATAGATAGACGATTTTGATGAAATATAGCTAAGAACATTAAGAGTAATATTAGCTATGATACAAAAGAAACAAATAGGAAATCGGTATAGCCGTATGGGAGCTACGTTACCACAGACCAATACACTTACAAAGATACACAGACATGTTAAAGTTATAATACCTCAATTTTTCGTCGGCGGTTAATAATGAAAACTGAGTCAATCGTAGAATCGTATACAGGACATAATCGTCAGTAGCCTCTCGCAGACACACCTGTGGTACGTGTAACCAATAGAACCTTTTATGAACTTAACTTTTATGCATTTTATTACTTAGTTATTCGACTTTACCTTTACTTTACTTTACTTAACGACGCTCGGCTGGTGAATAGAGAAGCTAAATACGCAGGTATGGTAAAATAACTATATTTAGTATTCGTAGCATTTGTTCACGCTTCTCGATTTTAGTAGGTTGTAAAATATTAGCTACCTAGTGAATAAATATTTTGAATATGCAGCTATGGTAAAATAAGTAAGTAATTTTATTTTGCATTCACGCTTCTCCTTTTTAGTGTAGGGTAAACTATAAGCTACGGAGTGAATAAATATTTTGAACAAGTAAGATTTAAGTGTGAGTAGGTTTTTAACCGACTTCAATAAAAGAAGGAGGTTCTCAATTCGTCTGTATGTGTGTTTTTTATGTATGTTCATCAATTCCTCCGTTATTTATTTATAGTTCACTACACACATTTTCAGCTCAAAGTAGTATTTAGTATTCCTGTAAAATTCTACGTTAAATGCGAGTGCAAAAGAGCGTCTTTTGTTACTTCCACGATTCAAATCCTGTTGTGGAATACGGAAAGCGGATCCTACAGCTATTGTTTCATATTGAATTGTTGTAAAGTTCGGCTGTTACCTGTTACATAAACACAATCGTCCCTTAGAACGAATCTTTCCCTCCAAAAGTCTGTTCCTTGTACTTTAGTTTCATGAAAATAAGGGTAATTTTTTCGTTAATATGGAAGAAAACATTGAGTCTGCCGTAGTCGAGCGGGCTTCAGTGATCGTAACTGATCACTGAGGTAAAGCAACAACTGGCACGGTAAGCCATTGATGGGTGACCGTTTTCAAGTGGTTTTTGTCTGGACGCTTCCGTGCTTCGGACGGCACGTTAAGCCGTGGGTCTCGGTTGCTGCTTCGGCAGCAGTCATTACGCCTCGTCAGAGGCGTTCGGGCAGTAACAGTGCATTGTACTCATTCAAAAACGGCGATACGGCTCGCGACCTATCACGTGAGTTCAAATGTACAGTGAAAAGCTCTGACTACCCCTTCGGGGTTACAGTCGTGAGCATATGTATGTATGAAAGAAAACATTGTTGAATCATGCAAGAATATAATTACTATAAAATAGAACTCGAGTAAAAAAAAAATACAGGTACCTAGGTACATTGCATTAGTGGTAGGTCCAAGCTTACGGTACGTTTTACAATTCATATCGAATTATTATTCTTTCCTGACCGAATTACACAAAACGGAATGAACTCGTTAATTTTATATATTTTCCTTTCAATGCCGTCCCAAAGTGTTTTATAAATGGTTTTCCTCGCTCTGTACCTATTCGATTTCTTAATTTTAAAAAGCTGAATGTATTAGAATGTTGAGTAATAGTTTGTGGGACCTGTACAAGTAGTTAATTAATGGAACTTGAAATACTAAAACCTATCGCTAATAAACTAAATTAAGGTTGGGGTAAATAACCATGATAATGTGTCCAGTGTAAGAAAATCATCGAATAACCTGAGTATTACTTACATACTTACTGAAATGGTAGAACCCTATTTAAAAGGATTATAATAAAAGACAAAACATAGCTAGTCATAGAAATATTTCTTGAAAGTAAAACATACAACACAGTTTTATACATACAATTATTACATAAAATAATACATTATTTGAATTCATGGAACGACACAATGGATCAATGAATATTAGGTATGTTAAAAGTTAAGTAAGTTATATTTTTACCGCTTTAACATGGAATTATTTTAGCAAATTCACAGCAAACTTTTTAAAAATTATGATCTTAACCTAATTATTTTTAAATTACATTCATATTAATAACTTAATGCACAAAAGATGACTGTATCAGTATAGGTGTCGGTAAGAGTTGATACTGAATTAATTCATAGTTATGGTAACTATTTGATATAACTACATAATATGTATTGTTTTTTTTACATAGTAAGCACAAAATATTATAAAACCATTGTGTACGTATTTATAATAGTGCGGTATCGTGAATGGTTTTTAAAATCGACATTATCGATTATGATTATCTGCAATTCATATTTTCATTACAGTAATAATGTTATTCATATTTTTTAAAATTGAATACTTAAGATAATATATTATTATGTTTTTAATTAAAGTATCTCTTGTTCTGTACATTTTTAAAATCTGTATAATGATAATTATTATAATTATTAAGCATGTCTATTGTACACTTTCGGTCTTACTACAAAATATTTAATAATTATGGTGACTGATGTAAAATACCTTACACATCTTTCAATAAAAGTCTCCAACCTGGTTTTTTTTCAGTATTGTTTTTTAAATACAGAATACAATATTACAAAGCATACAGTACCTACCGCAATCACTGGTATTGCTTAGTTTGTCATTCATTTTCATAACATACATACAATTTGAATTACACACAATACTGTATCACTACAGCATTTTTAGTTATAGCTATCTAACACTCAAAATAATATAAGTTAATTACGAAGCTACCTAGCTTATTTAAAAATAGTTTTTTTCTAATCCTTAAGTCAATGTATTAAATTTTACAACTTATCACAAATCTGTACAAAACATGAATCGATATGCTATTTTATTTTACAAAGTAGCGTTTTGTTTCCCGATTTTTGTTCTACACTTATGTACGAATAATATGTAAGTATATCATAATATTTTATATTATACGCCTTACCAATTTTTTTGTAGGTAAGTACATTTATCATATTATATTTTTTGGCAACATTTTATTTTAAAGAAGTATATATTGAAATTCATACATTAAATATATCTCACGCGCTTACACCAGGTATACGTATACCATATAACTACACGTATATAATGTCAGCAATACAATATAACAGATTACAATAATATTATATATTTTAACTAGTAAAGTTCTCGATATAAATAAGACATTTCAACATTGACCAAGCTTTTAAAGATACGTATAATTTCGTTGAAGAGTAATTTAATAACACTGCACGGCATCAATTTCGGCAACCTACACAATTTTACTAACTTACAATTACTAGAGTTCGTGCCACGGCTGAATTCTTACGGCAAAATCTGGAACTTATCATACTATCTGAAATTTTTGTTCTATGAGTGCAGCGAAAGAGTAAATAACGCGCCGCGGCTATTAGTCTTCAGTGGTGGCGCGGACTGTATAAGAAACTCATTGCAAAGCAGAAACTAACTCACCGACAAACTGTTTCTGACATGAGGGTTTTGTTTTGGTTGTGTATAGCGCTTTACACACAAAGTGTAAATGACAAACTAATTAAATTTTCGAGTTGTTGTTTACACCTTGAAATATGGCGGTTAACAATAATTTCATATGAAAAGTCAGCAAATAAAATAGTTAAATCATTAAATTACTTACAATTAATATACCTCTACATAAAAATAGGTGCACATCTCGATCCGAACCGTTAAATTCAAAATCCAAACTGTCATTCACAATCCCAGGTCATTGACTCACCGCCCGGCGCACTGGCAGGTGGCAGAGAGTTTGAAGTGCACGAATTTGACAATGGAACGTTTGTCTCGTCGGATTTGAGAAAGGCGGTTGAGGTAGTTAGTGGAGCGGAGGCGGGGGAGGCGGGGCGGGGCGCGGGCGGCGCGTCCTCCTCGGGCAGTGTGCGCAGGCGCGTGAGCCTCCCCCGCCCGCCTCCTCACACCGGCGACTGGTCGCCGCTCACGCTCCCGCTCGTTATGTAGTCCTGGTAGATGGGATTCGATTAGTGATCATTTTATCATTATTATCGATTTATCGATTAATGACTTTTGTATCACAATTATTTTATATTTTGGAATTGAATGCATGAAATATAAAAACAATAATTAATTATAATACTACGTAGCCTGTGCTACGCCGTAGTAGCTACGACGTAGCTGCTACGGTACTACGCCGTAGCCCGTAGCAATTGACGCAATCAACTTGCGCACGCGCAACCTATCATTTTAACGTTAAATATAAAAAAAACTGTTAATGTAAATACAATCTTAAGTGAACTTACGGAACGTCGAACATCGTGTGGCGGCGCGAGCGAGGTCCGCGGCACCAGCAGCGTCGTGGTGGTGGTCTCCGAGGCCGCCGACTCGCGCTTAGACGGGTGACTGTACAGCCTGGCCCACATAAATCCTGATTTACATTGTAGTTTACCTTCTACTACTTCGCAATTATGGTTTTAAGTAGCTATATAAAATTGATGTGTTGCTGAATGCATTTCTAAGGCGGTTCACACACTTTATCGCCTCACCGCGCGGATTGCGCATTTTCCATAGACAATTTCCTCGCGGTGAGGCGGCGGTAAGCGTTTTTTTAAATAAACTGTCATTTTGCATACAGTGATAATCCGCCAACCGCGGCGGTGCGCGAATCGGTCAAGTGTGTGAATCGCCTAATGCACCGAGGCTTTTTCCCATTTTCTCTCGATACGTCCAAATGATCATAACCATTCATAATCGCCCTTTAGATTTTGTAAATATTTAACAGAGTAAGATTTTATAAAAGCGGATTTCCTCACGACATTTTTCTCCACTGTATTTTTTTATATTCGTAACAACACATTATGTATATTTATGTTTCTCGGAAACAAAGATACACTCGTTAATAAAACATATGAGAAACGTACTGGTACATTTTTGTTTGATCATAATACCTACTACTCATATGAATCATAGAGGAAATAAAGATATTGCTGATCTTATTCAGGGAACTTAATAGTCCAAGATAAATAGGCAGGTTATCCTTATTTACATAAATGTACAAGTTGTTATTTTATCAAAGGGTTCCTGGTAACAATTCCTCAGGGAGTACACCGTGTTCAGAGGGAGGGTAAAAGCCTTTCATAAGGCAAATGAAAACATGCTTACCTTAAATAAAATGTGGGGGCATTCATGCGAATCATTCCAGGGTTTACGGTTAAAAGGAGAAAGCGAAATGAAAACAACGACGAAAGCGGAAGCAAATCTATTTAATGTAACATCAAATTACAGAGTCCACATTGTTTGCAATTTCTTGAGCAGTCGCCTCATACATGCACTATGGTTCTATAGTCTGTTCAGGTACGCGGCATCATGGAACCTTGGCAAATTCGTCGATTGTTATCCACAATTGGGCCGGGCGCTTGCCTCAGAGCGTCAGCCTAATGGGGACAAAAATAACCGATCAAATATGGATTTGAATTGGAAGATATTGGCAAATTGAATTCGGGTAGAATTACCAAGTTAGATTGCAATGCTCGAGGCCACTAGTGGAATCACTTCCAGCATAATGATATTGATAACTTATGAAATCGAATCCGCGGGCCCGGTGCGCGGTGGCGCCAAAATGATATCGGGAAACCTACTTGAAGAGGAATAAATTGATTTCATAAGTAGGATGAGTATCAACGTTCTGTCAAAACTTATTTTTGTTTAGTTTTTCTACTACACTCACGTTTATGAGTAAGTTGGTGGTTTTCTCAATGGAACTTTTTCATTGCCCGTGAGTGTAAAATCTATTTTAATACATTAGTTAGATATCGCTGAATTAGTCAGAATCAGAATTAGTCAAGAACAATAATAATCCTGAGAATATAAGACACTTTAGCAGTATTGATAAATATTTATAGTTATGGCGGTCTGTGAATACTGTGTTTGACTAAATAGGTATAGAGGTAGTTGAAATAATAGCGATTTAATGCCACATTGCTCATGTGCACATTCAAAACCACTTATTGTCGATAATTATCATTTGAAACCTCATGTTATTTCAGCTGGTAATTGTTTGTTAATTGTGTGTTCAATTGAGCGGAAATTAATATAATTAGATTGGAATTTAGATTTATTGGAATGGATTTATTATGAATCGAGCCTGTCATTCAATTCAAGCAAATTTTCGGTTTTAGGTTCAAAATTATGGTATTTACCTGTAAGTATTCTACTTTCGATTGTGTCATTTAAATATAATTACTTAAATATAAATTTTAATTCTCTCCTATATTTTTTTTTGTAAAGAACATTCAATGGGGTTGTTAAATGATACGTTACAATTGTTCTGAAGATCCTTTCTAATGAAATTCATGCCAATAAACTATGAATAGTCACTCTCATGCTTGCTTATCACTACAATTTTGAAATAGTGCTGAATGAACTATAGAAATATTTTCAGATTTGCCTACCTTCATCTTTTCCATCTTACTGAAGAATAATGTTGTGATAGCAGAGGAAGACATGCAAGAAAGATACACAAAAGTGCAAAACAAAATAGTAAGAATACATATTTGAATTAAACAGATTTATTAAAATGGCAGTCAATCTTTAAAAGTCAAGTTTTAAAATTACAGGTTTTCTACATCCAACATAAGCGTCAATTATCTTAATCGTGATCATAGTTAATTTATTATGATTTCAAACCGCTAAAACAACAAAATATGTAAAACCTCAAAAATGACACAGTTGACTGCCTTTTCCAATCGTATAGTTTGCAAAACAGATAAATATCCTCACCCAGTGCATACAGTTTCATCCAAACAGTCACAGGCGAAAGTTAAATTACTTGAAAAATATTTATTCGATTCGATGAGGGCAATTCGAATCATCTTTCATTCCTCAGGCGATCATCATAAAACTTTGAACCCTGAGAGAGGATACTTATCTGCCGACTGTACATTAAGGGCTGATTTTTCAATAGTCAGATAAAAGTTATCTGAGGAATAAATATGATGCTGTCGCGTCTGAATGTTTGACAGTGACGGCAACAATTTTATTCCTCAGATAACATTTATGTGACTATTGAAAAATCAGCCCTAAGTCCACCAATTACTAGTTCTCACCTGATGCTCTCAGTCCTGGACCGCGGCGACCAGTCCTTGGAGTAGCTGGCGCCGCGCCGCCGCCCGCGCCCGATGGCCCGGCCCGTCTTCCAGCGCTCCACGTGGTACCTGATCGCGTGGCGCACCTCCGTGTTCATAAAGCAGTAAAACAGGGCCACCGTGAAGCCCTGGGGAGAGAGAGAGAGGGGTGTGTGATAAAGCCGTAGAACAGAGCTACCGTAAAGCCCTGGAGAGAGAGAGAGGGTGTGTGATAAAGCAGTAGAATAGAGCTACCGTGAAGCCCTGGAGAGAGAGAGGGTGTGTGTTAAAGCAGTAGAATAGGGCCACCGTGAAGCCCTGGAGAGAGAAAGGGGTGTGGGACTGACTCTTTCTTTCTGATTTCTTGTGGATACGCCAATAGAAGCATTTTAAAGCTAGCATTCTCCGATTCGCTTCTAAAAAATCTAGTTTAAAGCCTAAATGAGTGTCGGCTCCCTACATACAAAATTTCATCAAAGTAATCCAGCCGATTTCCCATGAAAGAGAACTTAACAAACATCCATAATCACTAACAACTTTCGCGTTTATAGTATTAGTACTTATGATAAATCGTAGTAGTACTTATGGTAAATTCTAAATTGTGGTTCTTAGTCATCATAAGGATTATAAGTATTATGAAATCTATGTTTTTCCCACTTTGATCATTATATAATAATAATTATGTTATTATAGCTGACTTGATGATAACTTGTTCACTTACTGTAGAAATAAATCAGCAACCGCAATTTTATTCAAAAAGCGTTTTAATCTTTGAACATCAGTAACAAAGAATTGAAACGATTATGTATTTCATTCTAGTAATTTACTACCAAAATGGCTTTCAGAAAAACGTCTGCGTGCCAAAAGATAAGCGTCAAATTACCACTTAGGTTGCACTTGTGTTGCTCTGATTAGTAAACTACCAGTTGGCAGGGCTAAGCTGTAGTTAAGCCTTTATAGCGTATAATTGTAGATGTAATCAAAACATAATTATGCAGGCGGCTTAATCATGATTAGGGAGCTGGGTTTAGGTATAAACTGTCTTTTGACCTAGCTAAGATCATTTTGGTTTATCTTATTTATGAAAATTTTGGAAATGGAATTTCTAATGGGTTGCGCCGCTAATTACGCAGATTTAATTTTACAAAATGAACATAAGTAAGTACCGCAATATTTTCATAACATACCTATTTTACTATAGAGGATGATATTATATGATAAGTACCTCTCTAACCTTTCTTTTGTAAGTGTATTGTAACATGTAGGTACTGTTGATGTGCCTTATATAAATAAATAAATATTACATAGCATACATTATGTTAAAATAAACTTATTAAGAATTCCGAGCTTATAACCAATAGAATAATAATACCGTGTATAGTATGATAATAATAATAATGGTTACGGCAAAATACTGGTTGCTCTGACATGTCTTACGTTTAATGTAACGTTTGTAACATGAACGTTGATGTTCCTTTGTTTCGACGCTACTCTCCCACTATCTCACCAAGGTACGTTAGTTTAAGTTAATTTGAATAGAAAGGTAATTGTAACTAAATATAATGCCTGAAGCGATCCCTGCCGAGGGCTGACAGTGCCGTCTTCACATGAATAACGGTTAAATATACCGGTTTATTAAATTCCTGAATATGAAAGTATAATTCGCACGGCCGTTTGTAAGATAAATCTGCCAGTCTGACAGTAAAGAAGTTAGGGGAATACCCCACGTACGGAATGAGTATTTTTGTAGAAACCTCTTTTGGGAAATGGTAACATTGTTCGGAGGGCGCAACAGGGAATTCGGGTCTGTAACTCATTTTGAGACAGATTCCCTCACAATTTCGCTGGACGGCAGTGTTTCTTTTATTATTTAAAGAGGTTTAAGACTGAGCTACTCGCCGAAAGGTTCTGGCTGAAAGTGATAATAAAAGTTTAACAAGCGGCGTTTGTTTTGCGCCGACTCTAACAATGGAGCTTGGAAGCCGAAAATGTAACGTCAGCAATGTTTTGAGAAAGTTTTATGAAAAATTTGGTAGGTATATTTAATTAAAGACTAAGTACACAATAAGTACTTAGATTTGAAGCTGATGTATTATTATATTATATATTAGTCATCCATTAGTCGTCTGTAACTTTTAAAAGATGTAGAGATGATCTTGGAAATGCAATACCACGTTATTCGTGAGTGTCATATAACTATTGGATGCTGTACGCTCAAATCCCCACATAAAAAAATAATAATTAAACGAAGATATGAAACTGTTCAGTCTCGCACAAGCGGACGGTACTGGGTCCATAATGGCAGAGGTAGGTACGTAGCCGCGCAAGTTTCACAAAAACTTGAGCTAAACATTTTCGCTCCAGGTAGGAACATAAAGAATTCTTTTCAAAGATATTCCGCCTCAAAGGTGAACCTTTATGAATGCTAGTTTAATCCAGTTATTATTATCCGAGGAATAAACGTTAGTAGCAACAAAAACGGAGCCCGATGTTTTATTTATAGATTTCTGAAACAGGGAAGGCAGTATTTTCTACTAGGAATAAGTAAGAATTGTCCATGGAAAAACCTGCTTATATTTTATTTATTATTTGATTGATAAGCTTCTAACATTTCTTTGTACAGTAGATTTATTGCTTAAGGGCTTAGCTATAATAAGTTTACGAAAGAACATTTCATTTATAAGTTAGGTTGTTACTTGTTTCGATTTCGTTTGAGATAAATGAGTTGTTTCGTGCTAGATTAGATTTTTGTTAACTCGATTAGATTTAACTTCGAAGATAGGTATTATCCAATATTTTTATTGAAATCTTTGCTGCTCACGTCATAATGAACAACTATATATTTTTAGATATATTTTTTTCCTGTAAGGTTGCAAATTTTTACACAATAGTCATTTCCAGTTCATTTTGAGACACATCAACATAATAATACAAACTCAATAACATTTCTGTAATAAACATAAGTTAGTTCAGTCGCACAGAGGAAGGCTCTATGAATATTCATACATTTGTAGGTAAGTACTGAAAGCCAAAATTCAGATTCATCACAAATTTGTACGGGGAATGAATTACTTTATGTCTATTTGCATAACTTTACATGTTAGATAAATGAAAAAGAATTAACAAAACACATATAATTTTATTTTCGCTTTAAAAAAATGTTACAGGAATGTTATAGATATTTTGTTATAGGAATGTTATTTTAACCGAGGAGCAACTCAATAAACTTGAGAGACTACAAAACTTCTGCATTCGGTTCATATATGGTTTGCGCAAATATGACCATGTTTCTGAATTTCGTCGCAAACTCAAGTGGCTCCCTATTCGCCTTCGCCGGAATACCCATATTCTCTCTCTGCTTTATTCGATACTGTTTAACCCATCTTCACCTGCATATCTTAAGGAACGTTTTGAGTTTCGTTTCACGACTCACAATAGAAATCTGCGTTCCAATGAAAACCTGCGAATAAATATTCCGTCCCATACAACCAGTTTTTAATCAAACTCTTTTACTGTCCAAGCCATCCATCTTTAGAACGCTCTCCCCTTGAACATAAGGCAAGCCCCATCACCTGCATCTTTCAAACGCATGGTAAAAAACCATTATCTTCAAGAATAAATATATTATTTTATTAATCTATGTTAAATTCTATTTATCTAATATATTTTTTGTTGTATTAAGCGTACTTTGAGCTGATATAGGTATATTGTATATTTATCCATACTATATATGTATATATATATATATATATATAATATATATATATATATATATATATATATTATATATTTACTTATTTATGTATTTATTGTGTGTATTTATATGAGTATTTAATTAATAATAGTTAGTAAGTATCAATGTTACTTGAATATGTATTTTTCTTTTTAAAATATTATTTGTAAATACACCTTGTAAATGCCCTTTTCTATGTTTAGTTCTTTTCTTACAACGGTTGTCTGGAAGAGATCGCTTTTAGCGATAAGACCGCCATTTGTGCATCTCTGTTATTTAAGTTAGATTTAAGTTTTTTTATGGTGTGCAAATAAAGATTATTGTATTGTATTGTATTGTTATAGGAGTTTAGGTACTTAATTTTTGGTACCTGGAACGAATCTCCCGCATTAAAACCATTAAAAGTAATCTACTCGCGGTGCACACTGGGCTATAAATAGAATATGGCGAATCCTTTAATCGTGAAAGGATTTTTCAAGTTAAATTAATGAATCCAAATACATTATCGTAATGAAAGCTTCACGAAGAATTAAATAAATAAAATTAATAATACTTAACTAAGTAGAATGAAAACGAGTCTATAAAAAAACGCTATTCTTATAGTAGTGCGGGCCGCGGTCCACAGTCCACAACACAATAAGCTCTGCCATTTGTAGCTCTATACCCACGCCCACTCTACCGAGTACACTTTTGCGGATGACTGGCCGCTCTATTCAATGCAATGTGGCAATTCTAGAGCGATTGTGATTACTTCATTGTTTAATATGCATTGTTGGCGGATTTACTGGTTGCTTGTTGTGTAACTTGAATATGGATCCAGTTACTCATTATCCTTGACGAGAATTAGGATAGAAGAGATGAGCTTTGGAGTTGTGCGGTGCGAGGATGCAGAGATTTATGTTATATTGGCCATAGGTGATGGAACAGCTAGTGCTCCTATGCACACACACTTGTAAAACATCGGCACTATGGTAAAAATTCGGCTAGGAGACATTTATATTACTATGGAGAAAAATGCAGCCTCCTAGTAACTAAACGATAAGTAAATATACCGTATCATTGCAATAAAATGTTAGCAACACAAATAACACATTTACAATATTCATAAATCTTTGTATGATTAAACTGCATTCTATCTCAATATCGCTTTGAAAACGTTTATATCACTGAATCAGTACAGTGGTGGTATATTTACTCTGGAGAGTGCAGGTCCCGGGGAGCTGCTATCTGTTTACTGAGCGGCTCTGCCTTCGAGTGCTGGAAATACCCTGTAGTCCGGTCCGTATCAGGTTCTTATTGTGATAGTGCGACCTAAGACTTTAATATATGACCTATGTATGATAAAAACACAGAAAAGTAACATTTGAATAAGGAGTTTCAGTACATATTTATAAACCTGTATAAGTATAATACTTTTAGTTAAGATTGTTAGTTTATTAATGTTATGCTTGAATCAAGAGATAGACAAACATTTCATTTATTCCAAAACAAACATTATTCGCTTCTATATTCTGAGTAACTGGCCTCCCAACTCGACTTCCCATTTCGAGCAAATACTATAATAACAACCAACAGTGAATCAAGGGGCAGTTTCCATTACTAACTAAGTTACTTACCTCGTCTATAAATAGTCTAAATGGAAATGCAACTACGGAAGGCAAATACTCGTTAATACTAAATACCTAAGCTCCGCGAATTCTCATAGCAAATTTGCATTTGAATGCTTTATTAAAGCTTCTTCATTAGAATGCTACTATGAAAAGTCATATATACCTACTATTATACTAACTATGTAAGTATTTTAGCTATAGCTTGACATCATTAACACCATGGTCATCATCATCATAAGCCAATAATCGTTCAGGGCTCAACAACGTAGTGTGTAATTTTGTTAAATTAAATAGAGCTATATTCCATGTTTACTTTCAAACCGGTAAAATATTTTCTGTTGAGCCTATTTGTATGTAATTGGAAACATGTTACTGGTAGCTCGAATATTTATCATGAATATTAATTGTATCCCTGGTGAAATAATTATTTAAAAGCTTAATATTAAAACCGGAAAATTCATTTGTGTTTGCAATACTGACAAAGGTTTATTTATAAATATTGTGTTACTATCAATATCATCCACCGGACCACCGCTACACGTTTCTTCTGACCGTTGTAACCTGGCCACTTAGTTCAACTGCTGCTGCTTCTAATTAGGTTAGCTCCATACCTGCGTGGACAGCATACAGGCGCGCATGTTAGCAAAGGCGTCATGGCGGACCTCATGTAATGTCTTGGAAAGTGCGTCTTACACTCCATGCTATTGCTGATTTAGCCCCTTAGCGCACTAAGGTCGCGAAAGACCGCGGCTAGTGTAGGCGCGTTTATATGTATACTTCGCTCGTCGCGCTTCGTTCGCTAATCGCGCGCGCGCGCGCTCTATGACGATTTCATACTAATACACCTCTATGTATCTCGTCGCTACTATAATGACCTCATACCTGCGTAGACAGCATGCAGGCCCTGGTGTAGTCGAAGGCGTTGGCGAACCAGGAGCGGTCGGCGGGCCCGCACAGCACCAGCAGGTTGGTGATGCCGAGCAGCGGGATCAGCACCAGCAGAGCCTTCGTCGCCTTCCGGTACTGCTCCGTCTCGAGAGTGTTGGCTGAGCGCAGCTTCGTTATTAACACCTGGAAGTGGGTAGTAAGTAAGTGGAAGGTGGTTAAGATAAAAGGGGTTAAGTTAAAGTTGGCAAATTAAAAATGGGTTAATTAAAAGTGGTTAAATCAAAAGTGGTGTCGATCTTGTGTTCTATGAATTTCATAAATGCTTTAGTTTTAGCTACCGAAAATAAATCGCCTTTGCATAATCTCAAAGCAGGACATGCCCTTACATATTATTAAATTTCTTTCAAACACACCTAGATTATAATAAACCTATTTATAATTTATGTTTTAAGTTCAGAATTAGTTTTGATATTAGCTATATTCAAGGAATACCTACAATCAAAGTTCCAAAAAAATACGAAAAAAATACTTTTTTATTATGTAAAATGTTAAAAAAATCCGAATTCCAAAGCAATAGAAAAGGATCAGAGTACCCATGCATCGATACTCAATATGAATAAAAATAACTTTCTGTAAAGTAGAAAATTTCTCACTGCATTCCAGCCCACATTGTGTTCATAAGTTATCATCTTTTCCAACGTGGGTTTATTTTCAGCAATACTCGTATAGGCACATATTGGAAAATTGGTAAATTCCATGAAAGGTGAAACCGCAATTTCCATTCAAACAATATATAAGCCGCAATATTTTGCAACCAGTGGTTGTTGAGGTAACGAGATAAGCGTTTATAATTATTATTTAGATAACTGAGGTGATCTGTACATAATAGGACCATGCAGTAATTAATTAGTGTTTTGTTAGCCAGCCCAGAACAGTTAGCTTAATCAGTAGCTATATACTATACCCTGTAAAATTAACAAACCACCTATTCATTCATTTGAATCATTATTGCGGTAACTACTTCGACTCTGTCCTAGTATAAATTGACCCTAACACGTGCGGTCACAAAATATCTTGGGCTTGGGTTTATTCTATGGCAGCTGTAAGCTGCAATGTCTGTAAACTGTATGTATACTCCTTTTAGTTAGTACACTGTACCCTATTTCTATCTCTTTTAGTCCGTTTACCCAGAGTTTGACTGGAAGAGATCGCTATAAGCGATAAAACGTATTATGTAAATTTGTTATTATTCCTTTGTGTACTCTATCTAATCTATCTATCTGTAACTATACATACCCACATAATCCGGACTAAGAAGAACAGGTTGATTGCCAGCCCCGCCAGCGCCGGCGCCTTGTGGATCCAGTCCACCTGGTGCTCGTGCATCCACAGACACATCTTCGACTCGCCCGGCAGCGTCAGCTGGGGGAAGGCCGGTAGAATAGAATAGGGTGTCACTTTCAAATAACTGCTGGACTGTTGACCATTCACGGGTAGCCGGTAGTGGCTGGATGAGGCAGGCCGAGGACCGAGTGTTGTGGCGCTCCTTGGGAGAGGTCTATGTCCAGCAGTGGATGATTATAGGCTGATGATGATGATATAGCGTTTAAAATCAAGACAAAGTCTGCCCCATTAGTATCCTACCTTCTTCTTAGCCTGTCAGTAACTGCTGTTGATACGTTACTCCGGCATCATCTTGGATTACTATATTACTTTACGAACATCCTGTATAGACCATACTATGTTTGTCTTACCTCATCAGGCCCGGTGGTCGGTCCGACGCTCACGAAGCACCTCGCGATCACCCACACCGTGATGAACACTGCTGGAGCTCCTGATGAACAAAAGAACACGTTATTTGAGTTACGTGCAAAAAAATATAAAATAGTTTTTTTTTGTTTTAAATTACAGTTGCGGAAATTATGACCTTGTTTCGTCTAAAGTGTTGTATGATCTGATCTCCTACGAGTATACTTGTAGGAAACATTATAACCAAGTTCCTAGTCAATACAATACAATACAATACAATACAATCCTCTTTATTTGCACCAAAAAAACAGAATCAATAAAAAATAAAACTTAAAAATAACAACAGTACAAAAAGGCGGCCTTATTGCTTATAGCAATCTCTACCAGACAACCTTTGGATGGAAGAGAGTTATATAAATTAAAAATAGGATTAGAGGTAGTTGTGGTGCAAGAGTATAATACACTACTTAAACACTACATATACTAAATAAACAAACAAAGCAAGAAAATAAATACAATATATATATACCCATATAATACTATATACATATACCTACACAGAATAATACATGATATACAGCAATAATATATTCAACTAAGACAGAGACTTTAGGTAGTGCCTTTTGACCCCTTCTTTGAAGGAAGCCACAGAAGGTGCACGTCTTATTTCCTCAGGAAGAGCATTCCAGAGCAGTACGGCCATCACTGTGAAGGAATCGCCATCGGAATCGCCGTCAACCCATACGCAGTCTCACAAAACCGACTGTTCCGCACTATGTTACTGTGCGTTATCAGATCAAACATGAAACTCACACAATAATAAGCTGGGCTATTAAGCACTATGGGAGGCTACTCTTGCTTGACGAAATACGAACTTTCCAGCAGCTGTCATGCAATCGGTACGATTAATGAAAACTCGCTCCACGTACACTCACGAGTAATGAAAAACATTACCCTCCTCCTTCGGCAGTCGGGTAAAAAGTTCCAATGACAATAGCACCGAGTTACTCCTAAACGGAAAAGACTAGAGCCTAATGAAGCCGTCTGAAATATTGAAGTAAGTATATTTAATAGTGCATCAGAATATACCAACTTAAAACGTAAATATTTTTAATTAAATTCTAAATATATGTTTTTAAAAATTGGATTCATTTGGTGTGGATTTTCTCATTGGCGACATATTATAAGTTGATTTTTCCTTGCAGTGTATTTGGTAAAGCTACAGTGACCCTCTCCAAATTGTGAACACGTGACTTTCCACTCGGTTAGCGCGCATGACGGCGCGGGGTAGTGGAGCAAACGAATTATGAGTACAATCGAGATAAGTGTGACTGATAGGTGGTTGATTGGAACAGCCCGAAGCAGATTTGAGCCCGAAGAGCCATCACGCAAATCGAAATGGAATAATTTGAAGTGCGTACGTGTTTAGTGTGTCCGTTGTGTGACAAAATCGATTGGTGCTTTGGTTAATCAACATTTTTACCTCTAAAATATACAGGATTATGTAAAAAAATGGTGAGCCTAACGGCACGCCCGTAGTACTCATAAAGTCATTCTTAACCATTTTAGTTCAACGTCTTTTGGAAAGAAAAAAAAACAGAATAACCCTACGTCAACTTCTTTCGGCTGTGTTATTTATCTTTCTATAATGTGATATACCTGGTTAAAAGTACCGGAGTCACACAATTCGATATCTACGTTATAATTAGTTTTGTAATTATGTAGAACAATTATTTATGTTTCCCGGAGAGTAATGTAGTCATGTCTAATTAATACATTAAACCATATAATTTAAAATGAATTTCCCATCTCTATAAGTAAGTTATAAGTCCTTTGAAGTAATACAATTATATAATTGAAAGCCTCCCTAACACAGTGCTTCCTATTGAAATCGTAAGTAGGACAGATTTGAATGAACGTTCTTAATAATAGTGACAAAAGGAAGCCATAATATTGTATCTTATACGTTCATATTTTGCATTTACTAGACTAGGATTCATTTCACCTTGAAAGATTCACCTGTTTGAATTGCAGAGTAGAAACACTCTTTAGCCCGCCTTATAATAATGTATAAAAAACATACAACTTATAAATAATACAAGACAAAGTCATCCGAAATCTTCTGTCCGCTCCGACGTGAAATATAGGAACAAACAAACAGAAAAATACCGAAATATGTGAAAGTGTATCACATTTATAATATTAGCGGGAAGAAGTAACATTTTATGCCAGCCTTGATTTCATTTTCGGCTTTTTTCAGTTTCATATACTTACATAATATTATACTTAAACGATGTATGGGTTCTATGTGTGTTATACATATACTGATATATGATACTAATAATTATCTTAACCATCTGTGAGAGGGTTCGCTAATTTATCTTATTACTGTAAGATTAAGCGGTTCGGGCTTTGTTAAGTAATATTACCTACTTCAATTACGTATGCTTTACAGGATATGAAATTTGTGATGGTGAGACATTTGGGAACAAGATTATTTTAAACTTCTTACTAATATTACCTAAGTGTTTTAACAATTAAGAATCTTAGCTTTGTCTCAATTAAAACTTAGCTTACTTAGCGATTTAACATCACCGTAAAAATACTTGCCAAAATTAGGTAAATAAATCTATATTTGTCATAAGGAGGAAAAATTTACAAGAAAAATCCTGTGTTGTGCATGAGGCAGCTGCTTTGAAGAACAGGTAGAAAGGACTCAGTATTATTATCACAATATTTCCGGTTATCCTGATAGCGAGGGTTTTTTTGCCCCTGTTGTGATATTGTCTCAATGACAACAAATGATTTTGTATTTTTAATAATTGGGAACGGAAGGTACCCATATTATAAGTGTTAAAATTTAGGTTTAAAATTTAGTAAAGATAAAATAATACTAAGTAAGAGGAGCAATAACGTCTCCCAAAGGATCGCCTTCAAACTAACACAATTTCACTTCTACGAACTGTAATCTCCACGAAGGTTCAACAGCATGCAGTTGAAGCAAAGCGACCGGATACCTAATCGGATACAACACAAGCAAAGAGGTCAGAACCGCAGAGCCGGGTAGAGCCGGGTGGATCCGGGTGTGCCCGGGTAACGCAGTTGCGACCGCCGACGACCCCAGGGTCGTGGAGGAAATTGAGAATGAGCTTCAGGGGGTCGCTCTAGCTAAAGAGAAACGAGGTTTTGTAGCGCTGCGACTAACCACGACCCTTACTCCGGACGTACCGATTGTATGACAGCTGTTGTTCGTTTGTTTTTTGATAAGCAAGAGTGACCTCCTGCTTTGTATCGAGGGCTGCACGCATTGAGCTGTTTGTGACAGCGTCTGCAGTGATTCAGAGTTTAAGCTTTTGTTTCCTTGGAATCGTGAAGAGAGAGCGAGAATTGATATTGCTAACTAGGTAACTACGTAGATTTATCTATTACAAAAATAAGAACTTTGGACGGTGTGATTAAATTATGCAATGTACATTTTGAAATTGAAGCTATTATTACTTATTAAGTTAGAAGTTGTAGACGTAAATATTAACATAAATATTAACATTTATTATGATAGTAACGTAAATAGAACTTCGAACTTTTTGTAAACACAAAAGCATCGACTTACAAAACAAATTGTCTATGTAAACACGTCCCTGAAAGTATAATAATTCTACCAACATACAAGATATATTCAAATAAATACGAAAAGGCAAACTCACCCCATCCTATCGTCGTGTAGACTTTCAGCTTTATGTTTTCAGCTGTGAAGGTTTCCACAACCAGCATGTAGAGATAAAGACCTGAAATAAATAAAAAATATGAGTATCCAATCGGCATATGAATCTCTTATTTGTTGCCGCTTCTGCAGGGTTACTCTAGACAAAACATGAATGGACTTGCAATCGGTACGCTCATTGCATATATCACAAGAGTTTTTCGTAACAAGAGTGCTTAGTTTTTCGTAACACCTGCTCTGCACGACTTTGAAAAAATATTTTTCTTTACGTTTAATATGTATTGTTTTCTGTGATTGTATTTCTAGTAGCTTTAGCTTGGTACAACCTACAGTGAACGCTATCTCTTTCACGTGAATTTTTGGTATAGGGAGTTCAGTGACACCCAGTCGACTTTTATAATATTATTTTTCCGATTGCGATAGAAATCGAGGGCGTAGTTTTCCTGATACCAACTACATTTTCCATGAGCAGACACTATTCTGGTTCCTACTGTTTTATTATAGATATTGACATTGGCTCTGGCTGTTCACTTCACAAACAAAGTAGCAAGTAATCCAAAGTTATGGAGCAAATACCCACGCGCTTTGCCCTCACAATGCCCTCAGCGAATATTCAAATAATCCATATTAATTGCGTTAACTAATTTGGATTATAGTGCGTGAGCCCCCACGGATTTGTCGCTATTAATGTATTCAAGTGTCAGGCTGTTATTCGGAATTACATATATTGGATACCTACTGATTGGATATTACATTTTCTCGCGAGCTTCGCTTCGCTTTAAAAGGTTTTCCGTAGGAATTCCGGGACATAAAGCATTTATATAATAATAATGTCCTCCTAGCCGAATTTCGGCCACGGCGGCCAATCTCAATTGAGATCAGACATCTACGCAGGAGTAGATTATAGTGCCCAAGTGTGTGCGCAGTACACAGGAGCACTCTCTGTTCCATCACTCTCATAGCCCAATGGGACGGATTGACCGACACGACTGTAGAGAGCTAGGCGCAGGACCGACTGCTTTACATGCCCATCCAACAGCATGGATCGTTTCACTGTTTCAGACATCAGGTGATCAGCCTTCTATGTCCTAACCAAACTTAGAACCACAATTTAGAAACACAAATTGATGGTCCCACCCGGGAATCGAACCCGAGACCTCTGGGTCTTGAAGCGAAGCTTCTACCACTAGACCACAGAGACAATTTGTTTATATAGGATGTTAGCATCCTACATGTCAAATTCCATAGAAAATGGATCAGCCTTTTACATTACAAACTTTCACGTTTCACGTTGTAATCCTGGTGAACCGCCTCGTCTATCGCATAACCTATCGACAACTGTTAAAATTATACGTGGTACGGCCACAGGATACCCTAAATACGATCCAAAGTTGATTCAGCTGTGGACTGGAGAGCTATCAAATCATACAAGCTATGATAGTTTGAATAGCATTAGAATCTCTAATTTGTCACTTTGAAGCCGAGTTTCTCACCCGAGAAAGCCAAATTAAGCCCCATTTAAGAACAGAATGCATCGTTGTGGTTTTCTGAATTGTCGTAGAATTGTGTAGCCTATATCTATAAATCCGTGCCATTCGACATAAATTACAATTTGTAAAGGACGATTTCAGTCGAAAATACGATTTAGTATAGAAAATACGGATATTGTTATCCCGTTTCTACGTCCAGATTCGGTTTCCGTCTACCATTCATTTAGATTTATTTACAGTTTCCCTTATTTATAAGGTTTCTTAGAGCCCATGTTTGAAATATTTAGTGGGCGTAGCAAAGACTTCCGTTTTATATCCATTATGAAATAACATTGTACTTATATACATATAAAAATATAACAGCTGAAATTGATTTTGTCAAAAAATACACGAGTACTCTTAATGAAGTCTACATTTTAGCGCTTCTTTGATACTCTAAATCTTAATTTCCTTTAGCATATTATAATAAGATTTATTATACAGACACACAAAAATAGGGAGTACAAGAGTAGAGCCTCTACCTGAACTTCAGTTAAGTACCTAGGTATACTCAACGAAAATGCAGTAAATCACAACATTGCATTCCATATTCTCAGGTGTGAAACTTACAGATAGCGTCATCTTATGTTTGTTTTAAAATACTAACTATAATTTTGTAAAATTCAGTAACTACACGAGAAATATACGAACACATTCTTTGTCAGACCGATAAATTCATAAAAGAGCAATTTAAAAGCATTGTATATTTTGTATTGAATTAATGTTAATAGGTATTAATAGCATTACTATTGTTATTATAGTCGTTTGGAATGGAACAAAGACTATAAATGTCTCATGATTTATAAGAACAGAACAAAAATCGATTAAAGTAAAAAATGTAAAGAGCCATTACGCCCTAATTAACTTTGTACAATTTCTTTTTGTTATGAAAGGAATATTACTCATGCGTAATGTAATTCTAAATTAATTTCAACTGAGATTACTGCTATTATGAAAGCCGAGTCTTGTAACTTAGTTTAAAAGAAAGTCGTCGTTTCATTTTACTGCTGATTGTATGTTGGCTTAACCCCCCTGTAGGTACTTAGTTCAATTATGTGATAATGTAAAGGTCTAAAGTTAATCATCACAAAAATACACATCATCTTGTTATACAGCTGAGTTGATTTTCATATATCCCGTTATCTCGTCAACGTAGTGTAGGACGCCCTCCGGCTAGATGGGGTGTCGACTTGCGAAAGGTGGCTGGATATGATAGGATGCGGAAAGCTAAAGATTGCATCCAGTGGCATGCTTTGGGAGAGGCCTACGTCCAGCAGTGGACTGCTATAGGCTGATGATGATGATATCTCGTTGGCCGTACACTTCACCTTAACCATAAACAACTTACCCTCAACGAGCATCCAGAAGAAGTTAGTTAAATAGAAGTAATGCATACAAATAACTAGTATCATGCACGAGGGCTGGTCCGTCTGGGCCTCCTCGGACATGTTCTGAAACAAAGTGATCATGATCAGAATAATAATTAAAATAATCCCCATAGTAAATGAGAATGGCCAAATCTGACCCGCTTTGCAGCCACTAACGAAACCTATTTTTATTCAGTGATAAAAGTGTTCTATATGAGGGAAAAATATTTAAAAAAATCTAAACCACGTTTAAAAAAATTACTTAGTATGAGGGAAATATCTAGTCAGTACAAAGACTTGATCTTTCAGCCCCTATAATATCTTCGTTCTCCCATGCCTCATAATAATAAAATTTACAGTAGGATATACTGTAGTCATGGGCTACACATCAGTATATTATGTTTCATCAATGGCTGCTCTGGCGGGTCATAGCGCCTTAGAGAAATGGGCATTCTCCTTTTACTTAATATATTTTTTTATATAACTGAGCTTATTGAGGTGTAAAATGGTTTTTATTCGTACCAATCAATAGCAATGCGTTACTTTTAAAACTTCACAGTACATGTGCCAACTTTTATGTGTTTAAAACAATATAGCATGAAGGTATAATAATAATATTGTGTTCCATTTCTTTTTTCTATATTATACCGTATTTGCCTTGGTTAGAAAACGCTTTCGCAGATGTATTTTCTATATTCACATATACTGTAATAAAGTAACTGTTAGTAATCAAATCTACAATGAAAGTCAATTTATTCTACCTATAAATAAACAGTTAGATTAAGCTGCGTACAGACCGGGTTTCGTTGACCTTCGTTGCTGAAATCTGCCCTGTATTATGTATGATAAATATCCATCGTTGGGCGTTCGTTGGGCGTTCGTTGGGCCGGTCTGTATCCAGCTTTAGATACATCCTTCGATCGTTGAACTCACTAGCTTACGCTGAGTTGCACGGCGGAACTTTAGACTAAGTTTGACCATTTATGACCATAATCTGTTGCTGCATTCCCAGATACGGATATAAAGTGACAGACATTTAAGAAAGAAAATTTTAGACAGGTCTTTAGAGTAAATGAAGAATGTCGAGGACAGAGTGTTTTGTGATTGTGTGGCCTTTTTATGAGAGACCCATAATATTATTACACTAGCGAGCGATGAAAAAGTTGCATTCACAAATTTTTGATTCCAAGTAGGTACACAATTTTTTCGAATGGCAGATGGCCTTTTAGTAGGTTAGTTCTTTGGCTGTATGTAGCTGGCACTTTTTCTTTGCTTGCGAGTGTATGTCTCATTATCTACTTACACAAGTTTATAAAAGTCATCGGATACTCACTTGTAAAGCTAAATTGAGTATCCAACTACACGCAGACAGAATATACGTTGTCATCAGATTGGTGTGTATTGTATTTCTTAAACATCGGAGGTCTCTGAAAATAAGAACATTCAAATTAATGATATTGCTCTACAATTAATTTACTATTAAAGAAAAAATTACTACCATCTTTTAAGTACCTGTTGCATATTTAGCGTTGTGAGACTCTGTTTTTAGCTAGCCCTATTCTGTTTAAGTTTTAAAATTTGGTAATACGTAAATTGGTAATAGTGTTGAGACAATTAAAAACCAATCTACTTTCTCCTCTGTGGCCCAAATCATTGGTGGATCAAATCTGTTTCATTCGAAATTTTAACGTTTGCAATTTAGGGTTTATTGTCATTCAAGACGCAATTGAGTCATAAAATATTCTCTGGGGTTCTGTGTGTTAGAAGTAAAAACGAGATTGCATTACTTTGTAGTCTGCCGTCTGTCCGTCTGTTCACCTGTCTGTTAAGATCCACTACCGCCGGAGCATTTGGGGAAATCGAGTTAAACCTATGACGTAGAAGATATCTACATCTATATGTTAAAATTCAAAATAATAGTTTATGTCGCAAAAAACGCTTAATTTGAACCATTCAATAAAGAAATGCATAACGTACAACTATAAAATAAAATAATATACGTAATATCGCCTTATTACTATATAATAAATGTACCTATTAGTAGCGTGGAATACCCTATTTTATGCAACACGAGAGAAGATGGATTCGGTGCGAAAAATTGAGAGTTGTGAGATCATTATTGACTTAATATAGCAACCGCACGCAATATCGATACTGCTTAGGTATACATACCTTATTTACTATATTTCCTTTATATATAGTATATGAATACAAAGAGTGGGTTGGTCAAGTTCCCATGAAAACAGAATACCGTCAAATTCATATTCTGAGACCCGCATGCTCGGTACGAGAGAACTAAAATGAAATGAACGCAGGCATATTGTTCTATGGCTCTGAATTTAGGTCTAACAATGGAATTCAAAGTATTCATACCGGATTGTGTTGGAGGTAAGGATGAATAAAACATAACTTTCAAAGCTTTCAAAATAAAGCTAAAGGCCACGGCGCTTGGAAAAGTTAATTTTCATAGTAATATTTTTATGATATCCTCTTCATTTTGTTTTTCTAATGTTGCACTAATTAATTAAATTCTTATTACTCTGCATGGTATTATGTGTTATTAAACGCAGTAGTTCATCTATGCTGTGCTATAATATGAATAGTGGAATACTCCTTCCTTATACAAAAGATTTTTAGTATACAGTGTGTTGTTTTTCGGACCCGACAAACTTTAAGGGTGGACTCTACGAGTAATTTCATCGAGAAAAACCCCCATATGTGGGGGAATCCACCCAGAAAAAAAGATTCTAGATACTATTCGCTATGGGCCGTTTCCATATTATTATGTCTCGCTTGTAGATTATTTCAGCAACAAAAAGTACCTGTGTACCTATAATGTCCGTATTCGAAAGGTTTTTCTAAGTCAAATAGAAATATTTAAATTTGTACATGGTTTACTGGACACGAGTGTGGTTGGCCAGAAGGTATTATTTCAATTGCGGATCTAGAAAAGCCGGTACATTATTCAGAGCAGACCCCAAGGCACTGTAAAGGATAGTGTGTGGTCAGACTTATGTGGCTGGTACTTTAGCATTCAACACTACGTATCACTATGTGTAATGTTTTAAATCCGTGACAAGTAAAGGTAATTAATAGCGTGAATTAAACTGGTGAAAAGGTTAAATGCACCCATTTTAATGAAACACGGGAAACCACTTACTACCTACAGCTGCGTGTATAATACTTTGAATTTTAACCTTTAGATTCGATACCACTCTATGAAATTTTAATTACTTAAGTATGCTATTTAAAGTACTTACCGTATGTGGGCTTGATATATTAAATTCCTATTTCAAAACATAAAATACAGAATAATAAAGTAACAATAGAAGAAATGGAGTAAAAATTCCGCGTAACTACTCAAAGATTTCTTGCACCATTGAAAGTCGAAACAGGAGAAAGCGTAAGATTTTCTTTTCAGAGTGGAGAAAAGCACAATGGACGAGTATTTTTTCCTATTATTAAAATTGTTAGCCATTATTATTCAGCGAGACTCAGTGGGCTGCAGTAATCCGCGTCGTTATCGTCTAACTCTACAGTTTAGATTTAAATAATTTTCTTTCTTTCACCCGCCATCTTGGAAAGTTTAAGTAGGCCGCGTTTTTTACTTGGAACTAGTGGATCACTGCAACGCACACTGGATTATATTATTTATGGTTTTATTTATGCATATAAGTACCTATATTTTGGCCACCGAGGTACATGAGGCTGGTGACGTCAGTGGAACCACACAGTATACAGGGTGGAATGAAAGCACTCACTTGAAGTAAAGGAACACTAGTACGGCGAGCGACAGCACGGCGAGGCTGAGCGAGTACCCGCCGAGGTAGATGAGGCTGGTGACGTCAGTGGGCGACACGTCCATAATCCGCTCAGTGCTGCAGTAGAACCACACAGTATACAGGGTGGAATGAAGGCACTCACTTGAAGTAAAGGAACACTAGTACGGCGAGCGACAGCACGGCGAGGCTGAGCGAGTACCCGCCGAGGTAGATCAGGCTGGTGACGTCAGTGGGCGACACGTTCGCGATCCGCTCGGTGCAGTTCGCGAAGTCGCTGTGGTTGAACCACTCGCCGTCCATGCAGAGACGCGACGCGTTCTCTGAGGGGGAAAGGGTTTTTTGCACTAGTAGTACAGGAGTACGTTCTTATTCGTTTTTTTGCGTTATAGCTGTGAACTAGAGTAAGCGCTACCACTGAAGTCTTTCGGAAAAATCAGGAGCTAACCTGCCCTATCATACTATCTGACATTTAGTTATATGAGTACAGCTACGCGGCTATCGGGGTTCAGTGGTGGCGCGGACTCTTATCAGCTCATACATCACATAATTATTTTGGATTTAGGATACATTATATAATTAAACACACAAGTCAGCTTCTAACCGTCTAAAGCTAAACATTCTGTAAATATACACTGCTACAAATTCATTAATATTGTAGTATAGTGTTATTGTGCGTTCGCTTTTCCGCGCTAGCTTCGCACCGATCTTATAAGGTTTTCCGGAATTCCCACGGGCAATATTATTTTTATAAGTAGCATATAACACTCAAGGATAGTGTAGAATTATAAACATTATAATCGTGTAAAAATACCTAAGTATTAGGCAATAAATGTTTTTTACATTGTATAATATATCTTTAGCGGTAAACATTCGTAAGAATTAGTCACTAAACAAAAAAAAGTTTTAACGTACAGTATTTGACACATCCTCACAAAGTAACGAAATGGTAACGAGAAAAATATTATTTGAATAATTTACTCCTGCTTATACGAATTACAATGTCTTCATGAATATAATAACTATAGACATCCACTCTGTGACGTAACCTGCCTAGACCTAAGGATTTTAGTGTAGGTGAAATAAGTAGGCGAAGCAGAGTCCAGTTAAAAAAAAATAAGTTTATTAATTTAAAAAATACCGGGCCAAATAAGTTCGATTCCGTCAAATCTAACACCTGACCGCACTTCCCTCGAAATAACGTCGGGTATCTCCAGCCGTGTGTACGTGGGATTTGTGCTGGGATGACCTTCTTCACGGGGGCGATTAGCAGGTATATATTCTTCTTGGTCGGCCGACCGACGGTTAGGGATTTAGCCCGAACGTAGTTCCCTGCAAATCCATGCACGTATAAGTTACACGGCAATTTTATTGGATCACCACGACAATGTACCTAAGGAATGCGGTAGAAAATAAGTAGGTAGTGTCGTGGTGATCAAACCAGATACGGAGTTTACAATGTGTACGTGATTCATGAAACGAAGGTACCTATTAAAAAATTAAACAAATAACGGTCAATTCATAATAATTAAAAAAATACTAGATAACCCGACCATGCAATGGATTTATTATGGAATGATGATGATACATTGATAAAATATGCAGCTAAATGATTTACAATGATTAGGTCTCAATGAATTATAATATTAACTAACTTAAAAGCCACCTAAAAATACTGTTCACCACTTACCCAAATTTAGGGGTTTCTCCTGCATTGAATAACTAGGTATTATTTAGTACTATGTAATTATCACTTATAAGTTTATTGCAGCACTCAGGCAAATAAAATAAATATATTATCCACTATTTAAACGAGGATTTATAAAAATCAGAGCTCGACCAGTTGTTGCGTCGGTGGCGGTTGGAATGTCACGTCGCGGAGTCGTGGAGTCTCCTACTAATATTTGACAATGCGAGGGTAGCCGGGCGCGAGCGATGCGCGGTTATCTTTTTATTCGGTACCGTTAGCAGAGCGTTTCGTTACATGTATTAAATTATTAAGAATGATATTGATTGACTGTTTTACATTTTATAATATTTATTTGTAAATACTATTATAAATGAATAGTACTTTACTGGTAATTAAAATAAGATTTGTAAATACTATTATAAGGGAATAGTAATTTACTTGTAAATAATAATTATATTTTTATTAAATTCATTTCATGAATACCTACTATTATAAGGGAATAGTAATGTATTGTAAATAATTGATTAAATACATAATTTTAGGTTAATTTAGATAAAAAAATAACAATATTAAATAATTGTGTTCTAAAATTGTAATTATTTATTTAATTTAAGTACCAGCACAAGTGCAACGTTACAACTCATACCAGTCAATGGCGGGCTCTCGCATTGTTTGATATTCCCTTGAAGGTACGAAATCTATAATAATATGGCAAATCTGATTATGGGTTGATTTCTGAAGACCTTTGTCACTGTCATGAACAAATGCCTTTGGGATATTGATGATATGTCAGTCTGTCTGTGCTTGTACACTTCATGTTATTGTATTGATGTCACACAGAGAGCTACTTTCATACATCAACGCGCTAATTAATCTATAATATTATGTAGTTAGCGAGAAATGTTTCTTGTAATTTGATTCGTCTCTGTCTGACATAACAATTAGAGAAAATATCAGTAGAATGTTGTGTAGGCAATTATATACGTATATAAGTACCGTATTTTATACATAAAACACATACATTGGTTGTTAAAGTGTAAAGCTTATTAATTTTATTTTATTTATTAGTGAAACAAATTTAATAGGAAAATTATCACAGAAGAACTTACAACTAAATTACCAATTATACATTATATTTCAACTATACACCAAAATGTTTATTGGATTCTTATTATGATGCTTTGGCTTATTCATTTAGCAAAATCATTTTCTTGTATATTTTTTTTAATCTTCACGCCAGACCCCTTAAATGCATGTTTATTATAGTACATATATTACTCATTTGAGAAACCAGGCCTCTGACGCTTTAACAACACCATCGGACTTATAGTCACGTGGTGATCACATTAGTTAAGGATTATTTTTTGTTGTTTTTATTGCGTACAATTTGTGCATTTCACAAACCATTGACGTATGATAACATTACCTTTGATGTGTTGTAAACAAAGTGTTTGCTAGCAATAGTAATTACGGTACGATTTTACTGAATCAACTGATAGTTATGTCTACGCTCAGATCAACTACAAATAGATTCGCAATCGCCGTGTGCACTATTCTCTTTCTCACTCAAACCATAGATGTTGCCGACAAAAAAATAAAACCTAAATATGGGGAAATTTAACTTATCATAATAACAAAAACAAAACTTGAGTATATCGTCGGTTGATAGGAAAAAGACACTAAAGGCTAATTTTTCAATAGCCAGACAAAAGTTTTGCTAGGAAATAATTTTGATGCTGTTGCGTCTCAATGTTTCTCAATGTTTGTATTACCAAGATAACATTTATCTGAATATTGAAAAATCTGCCTTATTGAGTTTTTCCTGTCAACCGACGATATAAGAAAAAAAACTTTACTCATACTTATTTGATTTCAATATAATTATTTAATATACACAAACTGAGTGGATTGTATAATTCATTGTCTTCGTCCAATCGAAACAATCCTCTTCAAAATGTGCCGAACACAATTTTTGTATGTTTCCTTGGTTCCCAATTTGTGCGACCGGTAATGTCTATCCATTTTCTTGATATTTTTTTTTCTGTCGGAAACCTATGAAAGAGATAAATGGATGAGCATGAGCATTATAATCGTGGGCCAAATATGTGATGGGGTTTTTTTTAAAGGAAACACGTATTTCGTATCAATACAATAAACTTTATATTATACAGAAGAAATCACACATAGAAGAAAAAAACGAAACGAACGTTTCCTCACAATGAGAGGCACCTCATTTGAAACAGGAGAATGACTTCTACAAAATACAATCTTCACAAAAACCGAATTCGTGCGCCCCATTTGTAAACCCAACCCGAGTCCGTTACAATTTCTAGTATTTTCTTTGCATACTATAATATTTGTGGGTAAAATAAATTTTCAATAACTTGCAACACCATGTGATTTGTTATGATATGGTACCTCGTAATTTTTACTTAAAACTGATACTAAAAGACCTTACAGTATTAAAATTAGTATCGTTTTATATTAAAATCGAGCCAATAGATAGTACTATGATGAATGTAAGCTTGTTAAACTTGATAGTATCTACTTACATGTGAAAATATATCTCATCCATCATTCCATCGTGTTTTCGTTCAATATGCTCTAAACAACCGAACAAAATCCACCCACCCATGTCACACACTCGTTAAGTGATGATAATAGTCTAATAAACTTAATAAACACCCACAAATCACTAGCAAATCGAAAATAAATAGCATTTAGAAAATTTTGTTGTAACTGTCAGCCTTTGTTTGGCACAGATTTTTCATTTGTTTCATTGTTTGGCACAGAGAACTGACGTAAACAGGCGCCACAGCAAAAAGGACAAAAAACATTTACAGCTTAACGTTTCTTTCTTACGCTTAATGTAGCTAAGCGTCTCTTTTTTGCAATGTCAGAACTGTCACGATTATACCCCTGTGTGTCTACGTAACATGTGACTAGTATGACCTGTGTGTGTGAGGTGTGAGTCAGTTGTTTTATCGACTGTCTTTTGTCGTCACTTCTTGTTTGACCACAATAAATAAAGCTGCGCCTACACAACGGAGGATCATTCTCGAGTCATAAGTATAGTGAAATGGACATAATTTTGACCTTTATCAGGATTATTTTATCAGAAATATTGGTATTGGCATTTGTTTTTGCTGCAAACTTTACGTTTTGCGTAAAGTTCGAGAACTCTACTCTCTAGATAAAAATCATTTTCATTCGTAGCATTGCATTCTGAAATATACCTGGTGGAAATGAAGCCTAAAGCCGAAATGGCATCAAAGTACCATAATATCTGCCAAGCACCTACTGATTTAGAAATGGGACAACAAACTTCATGCTTCGTTCCATTGTTATAATAAATATTATATAATTTTATTTGATTTAATAAATATATCACAAAACTATCCTGCTACCTGTAACAGGATGATATAAATATATGAAGCATTTATAAAAATCATTGAAAAACATAACAAGCTCCTGAAGCACAGTCATTACGCCGAGGCACGCACATACGGCTTCAATGCAATCTGGCGCAAAAAGTCAGCCTCTCTTTTGGGCAGAGTGCGGGGGAGCGGTAACAGTATCCTAAGTGCTATAGCACAAAGAAATGACAGTCCACTTGTCTAGCAACTAGTCATAAGAACAAAATCTGTTTTAGTTATATTAGAATGTGTTGTAAACCGTGTTTTTATATTGACAAATTGTCTGAAACAAATAAATTATTATTATTATTACTAAAGTTACAGCGAGAATATCACGAAATCAATAATCTATTAACCAATATTTGAAATCAAAGATGTCCTCGTCGTTGGCAAGTAGGTATAAAATCCTCTGCATATAATAATAGAGTCGACAGTAGAAGCGTAAAGTTTACTCAGATAAGAGAAACCCGAAAAGTTTGTTGGCAAACTTCATACGTAATAGCAAACTCAAATAGGTTTTCGGGTCCCCATTGTTTGTTGAACAAAATAATAATTAAGATTGTATCAAGAGTTCCACTTTCCAGGCTGACTTTAAGTGATTGTTTGTTCAACACAATATAATACGCTCGGAGTGGATCGTTCAATCGAAGTATTTATTGGGAAATGAATATTAATTTCGCTCCCAAATTGCTGGAGTTTCAAATTCAATCAGACTCGTGTTATGATTTGATACGATAACCACAGTGACACAATTAGGGGATGATTGGAGATACCGATAATAATTTCGTGCAGCAATATTGTACGTTACGCTGATTTCTAATGTAAATTGTTTTTTTATCAACAAATATTCATAATTTCTGACTTGCGGTAATGAAGTAAATAAGCGATTATTGTTTGGTGATAATGTAACTTATACGATGTAAATTTTCTTCACTAATGTATGTTATTTTTAAAGAAAGGTTTGATTTGTATATGTCTTGTTTTGACCCCTGAGGGCTATTAGGCTACTTTTCACCCCCAGAATTTCCACGGGAAACCACTTTTCTGACGAAGCTCGCCATGAGAAGATAGTTGTATTATTATAATATGTACATAAATTAGCTCTACTCGAGCTACCTACAATCTAATAAAGCCATAAATTATCTGGAATGAAGATGTGCAAAGTCTACCCACAAGGCTAATTCCACACCTTGACTTATTCATTCGCAAGACACAGAATGTTATTAAAATTACATCGGATAGCTGGTAGCTTTAAATACTTTATAAGTATGTTCGTAAAAAGTAAGATAAACAATTAAATTATACTCGGGAGCAACGAAATAGTTCCACCTGCCATTGCCGTTCTATATGTCACTTGAACTTTTTCATTGCTCGTGAGTGTATAAATAAAGGATACCGCTCATATAAGCGTAAAAACGTACACAGATCGCCTATTTTTCTTCTGTCAACCAGTAGAACGCGAGCTCGTGAACACTTGATTTACAGAAGAAAGAAAGGAGATCATTTTACGTTACGCTTATATCTGCTGAGACCCTTATGTGTGACTAAAAAAACAAAAGCAACTCACGTGTATCATCATACTGGACGCCATTGAAGACGCTGAAGCACTTCTGCACGGCGAGCGTGTTCCACGGCGTGGGCTCCCAGCACAGCAGCCCGTCGTAGTAGGCGGGGCAGTGCGCCCCGAGCGACGCGTTGCCATGCCGCGCCAGGCACTCCTCCGCCTTCGCGCTCGTGTTCTCGAACACGCTCTCTGCGTTCTTCAAAGTGTCCAGGTCCTCCAGCTTGCCGATTTAACGAGTCTGTGACAACCCTAAACCCTTCTTCACCCGTCTATCACTTCGCAACCTTCATTTGTTTCGTAACACTGTCACTGTCACATTATACAACTGTGAGAGTCACTAGTTGTAATTTAGGCACCTCTAATGAGTTACTGCGGGCTCAAGTTTGGAGCGTGGAATCCGAGAGGGCACTCCGGCGCGGCGCGACAGACTTAGCGGTGTATCTTCGCGTCTGCAAGAATTCTGCTAACATGATAACGTCTGTTTGCTCTGGGCTTGTGTTTTAACTTATCAAGTGCACGATAAGATTTCACCGAGCAAACACCGGGAGCCTCAGCGAGAACTATTTGCGTATCGTTCATGCAGCCACCTTTTTTTCCTCCGGTTGCAACATTCTGAAACAAAAAAGACTTTGATTAGAACTGTTTTTATATTGATAATGGTTTGCGTTATCAGTGTGCATCTGTTTGCATTACGTGACCCTGCGTGTTGTTGACTTGCACCTTCCGTAGAGGACAAATTACATTTGATATCATATCCAAATTGTGTGCATACGTTCCATTATACAATTTATGTTTGAATTGAGTTAAAAAACAGGTGCTTTCGTTCGTTTCGTTTATTCAGGGCAGAATTGCAGTTCAGTTTCACAGAATATTTTAGCAGTCGCCTTTTGAAATTTGAATAAACTTTTAGACTAATACGTACTGTTTTTTTTCCTTTTTCATACACGTTCTACAATATGCGGCGAATAAAAGCACATAAAAAGGAATTCATTTTTATATGTACAAGCGAGATTTTCATTTCACTTGAGTGTCAACTTGTGTTAAAGGGATATGTGAATCTTTAGGTATTATACAGTAGGTATATATTATGTGGAGTGAGAATGTGTTTCGCTAAGACAGAGAGAATGAGTTTGGAGCTGACAAATCGCACCGAACGACTGTCAGAAGAAGCCGGGGGATTACTCGCTCCGAGGTGCGATATATTATGTGAGAGTACTTTTTCTTGTTTACAGTTACTGACAATAGAAAAGAAATTGTGGCTTCGTGTTATACAGTATCGTGTATAAATAGGTTTGATGTTAGGACGCCGCGGCGGCTGAATGTGAAACTTTTTCAGACAAAACGTGAAGATGATCTTTATTATTTTACTCTGTAGATATCTTTATTTCGTTTTTAATGTAATTCAAGTTACAAAATAAAAGCATTACACATTCCTGAATTCAAATCAGTTTTTATTGCTTAATTTGTACTTCGTCATTCGATTTTGATTATTTTCTGCCCAAGAATATGCGTATTCCATGAGTGTACTTAAACCATATTTAAATTATATATATTCAATACTTCAACCAAGGTAGGAAGCAATTATAATTATTGGCTTAAATTAGGTCAATCGGCTTACGACGTACTCATTTTCGTGATTTTGAAGCACTTTTCCTTAAATAATTATGACTTGCCATAAAGCAGCTTTTCTGAAGCATTAAATTGGAAAGCAATCTCCTGAGAACATAAATTTGAATAGATACCTAAATAAGTCTACGATACAGGTTCAAAAAAGTAGCCAATTTACGTAAGAAAGATTAATTTATGTCTAAACTGTATGTTTAGCACTGTCATATTATTACAATGTTCTGCCAAATCCTTTAAATTTTTTTCGGTAATAGCGTATTTTTAAAAGAGGGGTAAGTACAGTACAGTATGCCAACCATATGACTGTGTTAATCATTAATATTATTATGGCTTAGTTAATAGTTTAAAACTTTAGGTAAATAGATTTAAAAACCCCATAATTAACTATGTTTAGAGATAACGAGAAAATGTTAAAGAGAGTTCCAGGTGTAATTTGTAAAGACAAATTTATCACAATGAATGTTTTGTTTCGTGAAATCTTTACGTGTCTGTAAGAAGTTCCGTGGCACGCCACGTGAATTATCGCCGGCCTCCTTGGCCTTAGACAAATTAGTTTTTACCAGCTTTTTTATTAGGTGTGTCTAGAACAGGTTTAGAACTAAAAAAAGAAACCATGTCTATCGAAAATTCGGTTATTATGAGAGAAAATAGAAAGGCATTGTTTTGTGAACACAATGCATTGTAGCGATTTGAAATAAGAATACTTAAAAATATAACTTTAAAGTATAAAAATCAAGAAAAATGTTACTGCAAGACTTTTAGGGTTTCACATATAGGTATATTAAAATATAATGAAGCTTATTGTAAATATATTATAAAACGTATTGAAAAACTCTACACCAATCAAGACGTCATTGTCACATATTTTTCTATAACTTCGTTGAAGACCGAATTCAATTTCAAACCCTTTTATCCGACAGAAGTGCCTTAGAAAAGAAAGGGCCTAATGTTATTAACCCCTTTGATTTACAGTTAGTGAAAATGGAAAATTATTAATGGACTATTTGATGAATTTTCGTTGGTATTCAATGTTCTGCATCAAATTAACACTTGAGAACTCATTTCAATATTAGGATTCTCTAGGATTACTGGCAGTTATTAAAAACGAAAAGTAAAAATCTGTTTTTGAAAGTACTAAAATGACCTGCTATTAAGTAAATGTGGTATTCATGAGATTTAAGTTTCAACATGGCGTAGCGTAGACCGCCTATTTTTTTTTATATTTAGACCAGAACAGTTGAAGAACGAACCAGAATAGTTTTATTTATGTTAAAGCGAAATATCTCATGACGTGGCTTAACTGCTGAGTGCGAAAAATATTTTGATATTTTATTGCCATTTTTACTGCTTTGGCAGCAGAATTCTAATAAAAATGATTCAAGTGTACATTTTAAACTATTGAACTTGTGTCTGTACGTATATCTGTAACTCTGTCTGCACCACCGTCAGTTGTTATAGCAACGGCCGTGGCTATTTTTAACAGCATGCGGATTTCTACAAGCACGCGGGATGGCTCGTAATTTTCTTGCGTCTCTCGTGCATATTGCAATGCGTTACATGAATGAATATCTGTATGAAGGCGTGCGGGCAATCCCGCGTGTGTGATCATATCTGATTTTCTGAATGCTGTTAAAAACAGAACAATTGCAAATCGGACTTGTTCGTAGGGAGGGGCTCTGCAAGCTGAGTGCAGCTTTTACACGCTTCGAGCAGAGAAAAATAAATGTAATGAAAAGTTCACTCAGTTCAGTGTACTCTTTGTTTTGTATTAGTTACTTAGGTATATTGTCTCCTGAATTTCTGACCGGTGAAAGAGTGTCAAATAAACGTTTCTCTATCTTTATCTGAAATTGTATGGCGTGGGAGAGTAGTCGTCTAGCGGTAAATTTAGCTTTCACTTTTCTCTGCTCGAACGGAGCAGTGATAAAAACTCCCACTAGGTCCTTTGCATCCTGCTTTATACAGGAAAACTCAATTATAATTTATAAGCTTTATAATGCATCATAAAAGTCATAAAATAAAACAATACGAATAGGTAGGTAGGTACGTGACGAGTCATAACAAACATGTTTTATACAAAACAATCAACTGAGAAAATTACCAAACAAATCAAATTGACGGAGTGGCTTATATTCATATCTCGAAGGTTCAATTTAAATTTGTTGGGTCACAAAAGATAACATAACGCTACAGTGAATTCCTATTACAACATGTTCACTCTGTGATTGCCCCCGAATATATTAAGCACCTACAAGAAAATATATTGTGTATGGAAGAGTGGGATGAAAGTTTTATTCATTATGTATGTTTTATTTATATATTATAATAGATATCATAAACTATTATATACCTACAATATGTACACTACTTAATCTTTACTACTAGCTACCTACATTAAAAAAAGTATACTTAATAAAATAAGGGCTCGGAAATATTGTACCCTAATAAACAGAAGTTTATGGATAAGTTGTTTTCAAATATATTTAACCCTTTCTTCTTAAGGGGATCCCTAAAGCTAAAATGCTAAAGTCGGCTTGATATACTTGATTAGATTGGAAAAACGGTGGCTTCTATCACATTGATAAAAATATATTTTGTAGCAGAGGGTATACTGAACATGTTAGTTGCTTATAAATTGGTGCAGGATTATAATAAGTATGTTAAAAAAAATTGCAAACACACCATGTCTTTTGCCATTTTTTGACTTATTATGAAAAAACCCTCGAAATCAGAGGGCCCATTTTCATGGAATCTTATATGTATGTGTAGGTAATTAAATTCTTAACAAAGTTACCTTAAAGAGTTGGATTTAATGGACCAGAAGTCAACTTTTTTTGCAAAAAACTAATAAATTCCGGTTTAAAAATGATGACACCGTGACAGATTTCAGATTTCTTCAGTCTTCGCCCTGGTGGCGGCCTGTTAGGAGCGATACCCACGCCATTTTATTTTTTATCAAATATTTCACAAAAACTGATTAAATCAACAAATTATGACTACAAGTATTATAATACATATGCATTTGCTATGGAAAGTTAATTTTCTAATCATTTTAGATGCAGAAAAGCCGAAAATTCTTAGAAAACATTTCGCCTTTTCGATTTGTTTACATTTTTTACTATAGAGTTACAGATGCATAGATAAAGGTAAACATTGCACATAATGACACTTATTAGATTCTCCGAATAAGAACTATACGGTCAATGCAGTATGCCAAAGCGCGAGCCTGTTTATATTCTGAGGGGTAATTTATTTTATTTTAACGGTTGTGTATGGTAGGTAAGCTACACAATATACAGGGTGTTGAAAAGTAAGTTCATAATTTGTTTTATTTGAAACCAAAAACCGTAGTTAATTAAAAATATATATATTTTAAGATGTGGCAGTCTGTACACTACAGGTTGTTAAAAATAAGTAAGTATTTTTAAAAATTGAAGATCTAAAATTTACATAATTTTTTAAATCTATTTAACAAGCTTTGCAAAAAAGCGGTTAAGTGCGACTGTATCTCGCCATGAAAAAAATGAAATGTTTACTGTAGCTATGAATTTTATGCGTTACAAGTGGAATAAAATACCGCATAATATTATGTACAACTATGTAAGAGCCTAGTTTTAAAAAAAAAACTCATAAGAAAATATTAAATACACAGGTTTTTTAACCCCTGAAGGAAATAGAGGGGTGTTATAAGTTTAAAGTAAGGGCTGAATTTTTTTTTTAAATTAGGGTGATAGGTAATGTATATTTTTAATGATTTTTTCAAATAGATAAATGTTATACCATTTTTAAATTGCCATAAAATTACTTATAGTTATAGTTATAGAAAAGGGCAGGGCTACCAGTGCCCGTTCGCCACTGCAACCTAAAAGATCTATAAATTATGACTCCCCATGCCGAGTCTCACTCTACAGGCCCAGGTCTTTTATAAACCTGATATTACCTATACAGGATGTTGCAAAAAGGGTATACTGTGCCGAAAGGGTTTGACTCAGGGGTTATTCTGAACAACTTTTGTTCTCCAAGTTTTGGAAATTCTCGAAAAATAAATTCGGTCTCTATAGTAAAAAGTCACGTGATCGAATAAGTTTCTATGTAAAAGGTTTTGTTACGTGAATTTTCAAAATTGTAGAAAAAAAGTGGATCAGAATGGCACCTAAATCCACTTTTGGCTAAGCTTTATACCCTTTTTTCAATACCTTGTATAAAATATCGTCAGCGTCACCTTAGATCGTAATCATCGTAACTCCTCGTGACCAAATTTTAGAGGAGACAAAAATACTGTTTTATTTGTAGTTCTAGTTGGCATACTACCCACCTAAAGTTTTTTTTAACTAGCCTAAAAATGATTTGTTTAGACAGTCTATCTTCCTGTTTAACCGCAGCCTGAGTGCCAGTGACTCAATGACTGAAAGGAGGCCATTAGTGCTCCTAAATAAATAAAGCAGGCCTGTAGATTATCTTTCAGTGTACCGACACATCTGATTGCTGTAAGAGCCTGATAAGCTCTTCGAACGAGTCATACCTCTGTGGTGGTACGGTTTCGACCTTTCGGACAGTCAGTTTGGCATCCGAAATGCGGATTCGAATAGTGGGTACAATACTTTGCGTTCGTTCACTGTCGGAGCAGGATAAGAACCACGGGCGAGTTGTTGCGCTGGCTGTTTGCTTAAAAATAGTAACCGCGTTCAACTCTATCCCCTAGAGGGCGAACCTTTAGGGCGGCTCTTGTATACCATCACTTGTCTTCTTATCTGCAGAAAATTGACAGAGGTCATACGTGTCTAACAAGTACATTAAGGATGCGAAAAGAGAGGGTTTGTTTTCACTGAAGAAGTTCAGTTGCGGAGTTCCACAGCGGTAGGTCTTGGACCCCTCTGCTGTGGAACTTGGCATACAACGCGGTCCTGCAAATCAAGCTCGCAAACGGCGTTAGCACAGTGCATTTTTCTAATGTCACACAGGTCGTGAGGTAGGCTGAGAGCCTCCTTCGGGGATGACATCCCAATGATTCATTACGAAAAAATTGCTGCAGCTGTGCTCGCCATGCAGTGCATGGGCTTCTTCCGAATCTGGGGGGCTGTTGCAAAGGAGTCCGTTGCCTCTATACGGTACGGGTTCCGTGCGATCTATGATCCTTCCGGGAGCACCTGTCTTGTCAAGTCGAAGAGAATGGCTCGTATTCGACGCAACCTGCAGTACTGGTGGGATTGGTTGGAGGACAGGACAGCAGGAAGCTGCAGCAGCCGTCATGCTGTGATTCGACGCATAGATGCAAAAAAAAGTTGAAAGTAACTTCATGTTAATAAAATATTAGATCTTAATTTAACAACATAACATTGCAAAAAAAAATTAACATTGTTGAGTATGTTATTGTAATTTACTAAAGTAGTAATAAAAACAAAGGCTTATTGCATAGTTTTCGTTCACGTTCGCCTACATCGCACGTTGTATATGAGAATAAAGGGTATAATTACTAAGTTTTCTTGTTTAAAAATCACGGTTTGGGGTTTAGAGGAAAACAAATGGTAAAATGCGGAATACAGTTTTTTTTTTTCGAATAAAGAGGAAAACATGTGAATTCAAAAAACGTTTCTATTGACACCAAAGAGTACTTTTCGCCGAGAAAAGTGGAGTTACAATGTTTGCGATCTAAAGTGATGATAGAACTAGAACTTATTTTTTCAGTTCACCTGCTGTTGAGTGAAATCGTAATTAGGTAAATGACTCCTTGACATGAAAATAACTTTTTTTTTATAATCGTTATAACAAAACCGTTTTTTTTAATACAGCAATATTTGTAGGTGTACTTACAGTGAGCAAAAGAGCGCAGCAAGGTGTAAATTTTTTGGTTTTTAAGAAACAAAAATATTATTTCTATCATATCCCAAATACACATAAGTACTTAAAAAAAAAATACACACTCTCGCCTTGTACTAATGTACTCCCTTGCGGGGGTACTTACATGTTATTATTTTTCTGGTGACCTCCCCATATCCCTTTGCCAGCTACGTAACCTTTTGTGACACCCTGTATATGCAGAGTTCTGCAAACTACTGTTCTGCTTTTGAAACACCAAAAAAAAACAGGTCGTCTAACGAAAAGGTCACGTGACCAAAAAAAAATTATAAGAAGAAGCGTTTTTTTCATGAATATAAAAAATTACGTAGGATAAAAGTTTTTCAGAGTGACGCCTGAGTAACGCCCTTTCGGCTAACCATACTTTTTTTATTACACGGGGGCAGAGTTTAATACAACACCCTAAACTATTAAACTCTGATAATATTTTCGCGATTTTTTTACATTCTGATTTCATTTCCTGGCTTAGAAATAACATCAATAACATGCTGCACACGTAGGTTTCGGCATAGTATTAAACCCTTTTTGCAACAACCTGTATAAATATCGGCACGGGTACGACTTTATATATAATTAATTATTAAATATTAAAAATACTTTCAAATAAAAATAAATATTTTCGTATCACAAAACAATATTACTTACTTAGTATATTTTTAACAAAGTGGCATGTCTTCACTTTTATGTTTTCGAGTACTATGTTAAAATTTCATGTCATTGTCCGTAGAACGCCCCGCATACCTCAACCCCCCCTCACTAGATTTGACAGATTCTGATTTTCTTCCAGCTTTAGTGACAGCCTTAAAATGCTTTCCTGTGGCGATTCAGAGGACAGTGACAAATGATATAATTGAACAATTCTATGAAAAAACTATTTAAAATACAAACAATGTGTACACATTTACATTTCATTGCAGCTAGGAAATTTCCAAGATGAATTTTATCAAGTAGGTATCAGGTATATTGAGACAAGCTCTAAGTGAACGCCCAGTACCAAATTCATTTGCCGTGAATTCATTTGATTATTACCGTTTCTGACTTCGTAAAAATGAAAATGAGATTTCTACCGTTCTTCTTTTTATTGTATTTCATGCTTTATGATAACGTTTTGACTCTTCCTTGTAAAAGGTGCTGCTTTTGTTGTTGAATGGAATGGTGCGTGAGGTGATTAGTACATAATTTATTTTTCAGCTGTGGATGTTATTAGGGTTTTTATGACAAACATGTATTGTGATGGACACATCACATTAGGTATACATATATGTATGTATATTACATATGTCGAAGAACCATAATCTATGGGCTAATGTAGGACACCACCAAAGTGGAGTTACAACTTTTATAGTTAAGTAGACGTTTATTCCTGAAAGCTTCATGAACCAGAATGTCACCATTAAAATTAACATAAAAAACGTAGATAGTTTTTTTTGGGTTTTTTCATAGAGTAAATCTAGTTGCTTATAAATCTGCATACGATACGTACCCGTACCTACCTACATTTAAAATAAAGAACAGATAATTTGTTATTTTATTACCGCCTTGATGTACAGACTACAATGACCACAGATGGATAGTACAAAAGACATTCCAATTCCAAAGAGGATTCCTCTTTTCACCGCTAAACATTAAAACTCTTTGGTGTTTCATTGCGTACAGAGAAAGCAATAAACCTCTTTTGTATCCGGGCTGAAACACAATGCGTCATTGAACTGACAATATAATCCACTGCTGTAAATCCATCACTCGATCGACTACAGTTCAATGCAGAGAATAAAAGCAGAAGGTTTAAAATAAATATACTCTTTGAAATAATATTATAGGTACCTACATACGAACGGTTTACGACTAACCAATTTTTTGGTGCATGTAAAGGTCGATTTAAACGATTTCAAAAAGGAGGATGTTTTCAATTTATCTGTATGCTTTGCTCTCGCTAGTCAGAACTCACAGAGTATAGTAAAGTTATGGACCGATTTTGATCTTAATTCTTTCAGGCGTGGCACCACTTTCATTTCAAAAAAAAAATTCCACCCTCAAGGGTAAAAGGGGTAAAAATAGGGTATGAATTTTATTGGACATTTTTTCATCATACCTATGTTCTGAAAAATAAACTTGGGTGAAACCTCTCGTCCTAATTGTTTTACAGATCAAAAAAGCTAAGTCCAACATCATTCCCGTTTGACGTAATATTTATTGGTTTATTTTGCGGCAAAACTAGCGATCATGATAAGCACCGGATCTAAGCAACAGAGCTGCAGAGGTCTGATACAGGGATATGATACAAAATGTGGGCCCAATTTTGATATGACCCGAGCATGAATTTTCGGTGTATGGATTGATTTTGTTGAAGATATCTTCCTATTATCTACCATCTTAATATAGAGGATAGTACACAATAATCATATTTTACCTATTTACATACTAGCTAGCATTCAAGGAAGTCTAAGGGTCCGTTCACACAGACCGGCTTGAAGAAGATAATATTTATCAGCACCTTAAATAATTGTAACATTATTTTTTTTTTCTGCTAAGTTAGTATCTACAATCAAAAATAGTCAGCCCGCTAGTGGATTGTTGACACGTAAAAGGAGTACAATCGTGGAATTAATGGAGCAAGACTGAAATAATTAATCTTGTTTAATATTTTTCCTGGTAAAGTATAAGCTTTCTTATAAGTTAACGTACTTACTACTTTTAAAAAAAAAACAAAGTAAGTAACTAAGTAAGTTTCCTAAATATTTTTTTTAAATGTTTCTTGTTGTTAAATTAACAAAAAATAAGTTTTTTATTGTTATTACGGAATAGAGATGCATTTATCGTTTCTGCATCCTGTTTCCCAAAGTATCGTATACGTAAAAAAATATTTTTTTGTCTTTGTACTTCTACTATAATATCTTTTTAATACTAATCTAATCTCACTTGTAAACTTTGTACTTAGTACCTACGTACCCTAAACTAAATGAAATTGTTACAGAATGGGATTCGAACCCACGACCTCTTAAACTAGAGTCCGAGATCTTATCGGATTGGGCCGCACGCTCGCCACAATTCCCCCTCGATCATTAATCTCAGATACAAAGACAAAGAAATGCTCTCACTAGTCTCACTATAGAGGTAGCTTTTTTGTTCGGAATTGCTCTTGTGACATTCGAGGCGGTAGTTTCCGCACTGCATTAGTCGTGTCGTCGTTCTTATTCTTTTTGCGACATCCTGTAGATGAGAGGTCCAATATAATGTACCTACTTAATTGTAAAAACGAATAAGAATTATTTTTGTAGCTTTGAATCGGTATTGTAGAGATAGTTTTTTTTTATTAGGCGCTATCTTCGTCGTCATGGCAACAGGTGGGATTCCTTACATGGCCTGGCGTATAAAATCTTAGTTAAAATCAGTACAGTATTCAATAAACACTGTTGAACAAGTTCTTCTTCATAAAAGTTACCATATAGGTCACTTTGACCCTAGGTTATATTTTTAAAAGTATCCCATTAACTTTAAATATTACTTACTTAATTTACATAATAATGCTTTTTGATTGCTTTATTATATTATTATAAGATCCAGCGGATACCGTCGCGGACAAAGTAAATACCTAGTTAGTATACTATTTCACATTGCGATAAAGATAAACAGTGAGCGAAAACTTTTCAAGCTCCATAAAACTTTCAGCAACTTGGACCAATTTTCAACTTTCACCGAAGAAATCCACTTCCGACATTCATTTCCGATAACCAACGAACTGTGAACTCGATATATTGAGAGATACTCAAAAGAGGAAGACGCCCATTGCTCAACACCTTAAGTTGAAATTGAATTTTGTTGGGAATTGCCATCCGCTCAATTGTAGAAGGTTTTAGCTCCTCTCGGTATCGAATGGTATAGCAGTAACATACTTATACTATTTGGAGCTAATTTAATAGTAAGTATATGATAAAAAAGCCACATCGACTTTACGTAATCAAATTGAAAAAGTAAGTAAGTACTTTCGGTAGGTCTATCTATCTATCTATCATGGCGAGCTGATTTTCCGCATTTAGCCTCCAAGGTGGGCCATTATGCGTGAAATACCTATGGGGTGACTAGCTATTAAGCCACCCAAGCTCACGCCAGAAAGCCAGTAGACGACCTAGGTTGCTCATGACTTCCCGGAGGGACCCCGGAGATCCGAGGATTTTTGATCGTAGTGACTCCACGCCTTTGCAATGTAACAAGACATGGGAAGCTGTTTCATTTTCCTCCATGCAACTTCTGCAAAGAGGAGTGGTGGAGATTTTCATGCGATATAGGTGTTTATTTAACCGGCAGTGGCCTGTTATGGTACTTATCACGACACGTAAGTTTGCTCTGTCCAAGCATAATAATTTGCGTGTTAGTTTAGTATTAATTAGTGGTACAAAAGCTTTTGTTTGTTTGCACTCGGCACTGTTACTCCAGAGATTGGTGTGGCATTCTGTCGTCCGGGAACGCAACCAAGAGCGAATTTGGTTGAAAGGGATCGGTACTATCGGCTCTGGGCCTATTGGTGCAGTGTCAGATCCCTTTCGTGCAAGTTCATCAGCAGCGTCGTTCCCCAGCGACCCGCTGTGCCCTTTTATCCACTGGAGGGTTATGGTATTGTTTTGTGAGGCAAGCGATTCTAGAGCTGAGTGACACTCTAGTACTAGCCCCGAAGTTATAGTTTTGCTAGACAAAGCTAGCAGAACTGCAGCACTATCAGATAGGATACGAATACGTTGGTTCGTAACCTTTCTAGATTTGACTGCGTTAGCGGCCCGTGTAATAGCAACACATTCAGCCTGAAAGATTGTGTTGTATTTGCCTAGTGCCAGTGAAAAATGAATGTTTAGGTCATCCGAGTGAACACCAGCACCCGTACCTGACGTTTTTTTGGATCCATCAGTGTATATTCTCAGTTCATATATACTGGACTGATCTCTTGGTTCTTCATGCAATTGAATGTTGTAGTGCCTATTAAATATATGGATAAGCGGTATTCGATCACCAATCGCTGCCATCATTGGTTGATGTTTTATGGCTTCCAACATAATGGATGTGTGTGACGCTGTTGAGTTATTTGCCCACAGGCCAGCTGCTCTTAGTCTAAAAGCGGCGGCAGCTGCTTCCTGTTTCACCACGAGATGTAATGGTGGAAGGTCGAGAAGTACCTCGAGTGCGGCCGTGGGTGTTGATTTCATGCATCCTGTGATGGCTACACATGCAAGCCTTTGTAGCTTTTGCAGCTTGTTTTTTACTGAGCTAAGTTCTGTTCTGGGCCTCCAGACTACAGAACCGTAAGTTATGGTAGGTCGTATGACAGCTTTGTACAGCCATAATGTTAATTTTGGTTTAAGGCCCCAGGTTTTTCCTAACATTCGCTTACACTGCCAAAAAGCGATCGTGGCCTGTTTTATTTTGTTATCGAGATGTTGTACGGTAGGTCTAGTGAACACTTCATACTTGACCGGTTTTTCTTTATAAATCACCACAGACTTCAAAAAGTAGCATTATTTCTACTTATAAGAAATGTATCCAACAAATAATTATATTATTATACATTATCATAGAAAGTGTTGCAAAGGTGGTGGAAGTGAAATCCTTAGATAAAGCTCTAAATCACACGTACCTACGTATTTTATTAGTCAAGTCGCAAGACACAGTCCCTGAAATACTGAAGTAGTTAGCTTGTCTGTGAATAGTCGTGCACAGGGCGGGCGTTCACAGTTATTTTAACTGACATTTCGATATCTTCATCTCTTTTGGATTTGTCTTCCTAATCATAACTTCGATTTATAAATAGGTATATCGAACGACAAAATAATAATGCATTATTTTTTACATTGTTATTTTACAAACTACTACATAGTTTCAACTAAATTAAAATATGTTATAAAAATGTTCACCTCTTCTATCTCTTTCATTCTTATAACAGTTGAAAAAGTTAGTTTAAATTTATGTTAAAGGTAAAATAACTGTGAACGGTCTGTAGCTTAATCCCATAACAGAATCCGTGACAAAGACTTCAGTTGCATAAGTAACCATACTCCCAGCTCTGCAAATCAAGACGAAACAGTACAGTAAGTTAAGTTCACCTATTCCGAGACTAAGAACCTGTTTCACCATACTCTGTTAGATCATAAAAGGGATTGGTTGTTGACTTTTGACTCATCTGTCAAGAATTTAATATGGAGATGACAGATAATTGATGACATTACAATGTAACAGGGGTGTTAATGATTTAACAGACTATGGTGAAACTAGGCATAATTGACAAATTGCCAACAAAATAAAAATATCTAATACCTACACGGATAGACGGACAGACGGACGGATAACAAAGTGAGCGTTTTAGCATTTATTGGGTTCCGTTTGTGCCGGAACTGTGCAGGGTACGGAACCCTACAAAATACACCAGTAAACGTATTATATATACGGACTACGACTGAATCAATTAGAAGCCATGTTTTCATAGCGGCTAACTCTAAAAGCGTATTGACTAAGCAAATTGGAACGTCCACTAGAATAGCACCCCACTTTCAAAGGGTGGCTTAATCTGCCATCCGTGCATCGCCGCCGAGATAAAGACATCTTGCCACAGATACAGGCTTAAGTAAAGCGATCTACGGATTAGTCCTATTCATGTCCATTTCAACACTGATTCAGACACGCAGATGCTAGCGTACCTAGTCATTGTGGCCGAGGATTGCAGACCTCAGTGAGTTGCGAGAGTTGATCTTTAGAGGATTGTCTGCTTAAATACGGGCCCATTGTATGAATTAATGTGCATTCGTTAGTTCCTATTATTGCCATTGTGATGTGACCATCGTAAATCAAGAGTAACTACTTAAGTACCTGCTACTATCAATCAAAGAACCAATATTCAGCCACTATTGTTTTTTTAATAAGTATTAATTAAAAAAAAATATCGGTTGGATTCAGCACTTGTATATTATAAGGATGAGATGATATACAGAATGTCGCAAAAGTGGTACACTAAGCCAAAATGGGTGACCGGTGGGGCCAGCGTGACAATCTGAACAAATTTTATACAACGACATTGGGAAATTCTCGAAAATAAAATAAGTAATAAAATGATAACTAAAATTTTCGTTTGTCTATATAAATTTTGATGGTCATGACTTTTTATTACTTTCGGCTTGGTATACCACTTTTGCAACAGTATACGGAGGCTTACTAAGGAAAGCATGTTGAACAGTCAACTTTGATTTGCTGACTATGTCTATACGATATATGTATTGTTAATACTCCGATATGTGTAGGTTGCATTCACGATAATAATCTAGACTGTAATCAGGCATGGATATAACAGTAACAAATCGATTGCATGTAGTAACAAAGGGTAAACAAGAGTCGCGAGCACAAGTTTCGAACCTCCGTTAACGTTGCGTATCGTCAACTGTCACTGTCAAAATGTAAGGCAAAGTTAATCCCAAAAGTGACATTTGTTTTTTCCATATGTTAGGTGGAATTTCACCAAACGCTAAACGTATTTAGTAGCCTGTTATACGTCTGTCAGTTAGTACAAAATGTATTTAAAATTTGATTTAAATACGTTTAGCGTTTGGTAAAAGTGACCCTTCGTGTAGATTCGAAAATAGTATCGAATCCAATGCTCGCGCCTCTGTACGTCTATCACAGGATTCGATACTATTTTCGAAACTACACAAATATATGGAAAATCAATTACACAATCAAATGTCACTTTTGGAATCAAAAAATTTTCCTTAAATTTTGACAGTGACAGTTGACCATACTGTTCCTTTTCCAAATGTTTGAGTAGTATCGAATCCTGTGATAGACTTACTCCTGCTACCTTACAAAAACTGACTCACTAGCAAATAACAATCTATAAGCAGCGTCGCTCGCCTATCAAACATCTATCAGACCCATCATGGATAGTTAATTGCTAATGTTCGGTGGTGATAACCCCACTGGTAGCCCATTCTCAAGCACTCCAAGTTAAAATTGAGACAATCACTCGGGGAGGCTTTCGTACCTCTTACATGGCGTACCCTCCAACTGTCACTTTTATTCATTTGTTTAAATTTTTCGGCTTACTATACCCTCTTTTTAACACCCTGTATTTTAATATAACAACAAAATATAGCCCCTCGCATGCTGTCACGGTACAGAGGTATGCTAAAATAATTTCACTTCGAACACGTAATGCGTATTACATGGATGTCGGGGCGCGTGGACTGAATGTAAATGTTTGCATCTAATGGAGACGTTTATTGAAGACATGTGTATTGAGATTACATTACAATATGATAAGGGTTATTCTGAGGAGAATGTAGTTTGACGGCTTTCTTGTTAGGAAAATGGGTGGGAAAGGTAACGCCTCTTGAATTTATATAACGATCAAGATCATAAGCCTATATATCCACCTTCATTATTATTTTTTGGTGTGTGGTGCTAGACAGCGAATAAATACTTTTTATCTTTTATCTTTTATCTTTATCATTGCTGGACATAGGCCTTTCAAGTGGCGACTTATTCCTCGGTCTACCTCCTAAACCTGGTCGGTTAAGCGATTCCGACCAGCCTTGAATAGTTGAGATTGTTGAGACCTAAGACCTTGAAACGTACGTCTCAGGCGTTAGTAGTCTCGTAATAGTGAATGTCTAAGATTCCATCCCAATATCACGCAACGCAACATCGTAAAAGGATTTTATTGCGAAAGCTGTCGCGTAAAGATAAAAGCTTTCATGAGGCGTGCGCCGTTCACCTTTGATTCAGCGAGCAATCTCTGCCTAGTCTTTTAATTAAAACGGTAACAATGGCTGTTGGTACCTACTGTACATGACTTCATTCAAGCAGATTATCTGTACATAATAGTAGGTACCGCTGAAAATTATGACTGAAAGTGTAGTTGTGATAAAAGAACCAACTGTTTTTGGTTTATTTGTCTGGTCACTATAATATTGAATGTTGTATGTAGTTTTTATTAAAAAATACTCATGTTCTTGGAAAAACTATAGGTAGTATTTGTTTCCTCGGAATTACACTAAAACGGGGTAAAAAGTTAAGATTTAATCTTAACTTTCTTAGACGACCGAATGGCGTAGTGGTTAGTGACCCTGACTACTGAGCCGATGGTCCCGGGTTCGATTCCCGGCTGGGGCAGATATTTGTTTAAGCACAGATATTTGTTCTCGGGTCTTGGATGTGCCCGTAAAATGGCAATAGGCCCGCCCCCTATTACATTGGGACTAACATAACACTCTGGCGAAAAGTGGGTGCAGCAATGCACCTCTGCCTACCCCGCAAGGGAGTACATTAGTACAAGGCGTGAGTGCGTGTGCGTGTGTGTGATTTAATCTTAAAAGTTAACCTTAGTTCTGGTCGCTCCCGGAAATTCTACGGGGAACCTTTGAGGCTAAGCGATGCTGCGGGCAACAGCTCAGTAATGCGATTGTAATGAGAAGATGTTCTAGCTGATTGTCACTGTGCTTGTAACCACGGTCGAGCTTTAGTTCAACTTAGGGACTTTGTATTATATTCATAGATACCAAGGCGTGATATGATGATAATCACATACAGTGGTAAGGAAACGGAGATTGGGTGGGTGGTTCACTGAAATAATATATCATGTATATGATGTATGTCGTCACCTTAAATCGTAAACCGCCCAACTCCACGCGAGCAAATTTTACAGGAGACAAAAAAAACTGTTTATTTTGTACTTCTACTTAGGATACCCCCTAATATTTTTTTGATACTAGACTAAAAAAGTGGTTGCGCATTCAACGGCGTTATGAAAAATTTTTTTTTTTTATTGCTTTATACATAAAATGGACTTACGATCTTTTCCCAATCTCTATGTGAATACTATTATTGGAGATACGTGTTTTTCCTGGAAATACGAGTTTTTCGGACTTCGATTTTGCATAATATTGTTCTCTTTGATGGACTTACGCTATTCAAATATAGATAAATCTCCCAACCTTTTCCTATTTCTTCAAATTTAGAGTATTATTGATGTACTTAATAAAATGATTATATAATCAGCAGTCATCGTTATAAGCAGTAGAAAACATAAATCAGTACTAGGAGGCCATGGTCCCGGCGTTGCCGTTGAATCCCTGGTGGTAAGCACGCTGTTTCCCAGGGACTAGGAACATCATCACGTTTTATTTAATGGTGAAAAATAAAGAGTATTCTATTCTATTCTATCATTTGACGAGCAAGGAGTGACGGATCTAGAGTTGGAACGGAGCGCAAAAGACTGTTCCTAGCCCCGATGGAATACCAGACCGCGTGTGAGTGCTGGCGCTCAAAGCGAATTTGTACAGAAAGTTTATCTGTCTGTTGAACAGCAGCCAGAGTGCCAGTGAGGTGTCCACTGACTGAAACGAGGCCACGTTAAAGCTCCTGAAGAAAGAAAGCAGTCCTGCAGATTCTTTTTCTATGTACAGACCCATCTGCCTGCTATAAGAGGCTGACAAGCTTTTTAAATTAGTGACACCCCTGGATGAACGGTCATTACCTTTCGGATTGTCAGTTTGGCTTACGAAATGTACAATCGATAGTGGATACAATACGTATTAGTAGAAGTACTTCTATGTTCGTTCACTGTCAGAGCAGGATGTGAACCGCGGGGATAGTTGCGCTGGGTGTTAGATTAGACCAAGGATTAGACATGGTGTACCCGTTCAACTCTATCCCTTGAGGAACCTTCAGGGCCTCTCTTGAATACCATCGGCCGATCCTACCTCCAGCAAATAGTCAGAGGTCCAACTGGTACAATAATTACCCGATAAGAGAGGGTTAATGTTCGCAGAAGGAGGTCAGTTGTGGAGTTCCACAGGGGTCGGTCTTGGACACCTCTGCAATGTAACTTGGCATACAATACTATCCTGCAAATGAAGCTCGCAAATGGCGTTAGCACAATTCATTCTGCTGATCTCCATCTTTAATGTGTGTCACATTGAAGATGGCTGAGAGAGCGTCCATCGAGGATGATTTATCAAAGACGATAGTGGCATGATCCACCGCCTAGGCCTTAAAACAGCGCCCCTCCTGATATCCTACAAACTCCTAATGTGCAGGGAGCCAACAGATCTATCGGTGCGGGTTAGTGAGGTTCATATTGCTATAGAACGGCACATGTGCTACCTCAGCCTAGTCGTAGATAGTTGCTGGTCATTCAAGGAGCATTGCAAGATGTTAGTTCCCCAGAATCAAAGAGTAGCTGGTGCTCTACACGCCATGCAGTGCACGGGCTACTTTCAAATCTGAGGGCCCTCGCAAATGAGTCCATCGCATCTATACGGGTGCCGTGCAATCTACTGTCCTTCAAGGAGCACCTATCTTGTCAAATCGAAGAGAATGACTGTGATGAGATCGGTTAGAGGAGCCATGGATTCGTCAGCAACGGGTTGCAGCAGCCGTCCTGCCTTGTTTGCAAAAAACCTATATTAGTATGTAGTAAAGTGCTGATTCCAACCAAAATATACAAAATATTTTGTTTGTGATATACGCGTAACTTTTAATTTAAGAGCATAATATTGCTAAAAAAAATAGCAAAATTTAACTATAAATTGATCAATAAGAATGTTAAGTTCTATAATTTATTTATGTAGTAATAAAAACAAAACCAAACACATAGTTTTATTGCAAAAATGTACGTTCACTCCCGCCTACATCGCTTGTTGTATGGGAGTAGGAGGAGTTACGAGGTTTTATTGTTTAAAAATCACGACTTAGAGTTAGGAGGAAAACGAAAACTAAATTTTCTCAGAATTCAAATTTTTTATCGATTTACGAGTAATACGAGTAGATGCGCCTTGAAAAAACGCTTCTATTGATACCAAAAAGTCATTTTCGCCAAAAAGTGGAGTTAGGCGGTTTACGATTTAAGGTGACGATGTATATTCTTGTTATCCTGATACCCCATTCGCAACCATGGTACAAACGTATACCTACATATCAGACTTCTAAAAATAACAAATAAATTCGGAGAAAGGAATATTTTCAGTTATTTAATCATGAGTTACGCACGAGTAACAGGCAGCATCCCAAATTATGAATAATGTTCAAGGACATAACACAAAAAAAATAAAGGTGTCATCTCAAACAAAGCTACTCTTCCAAACCCCTCGCGCCCCGAGCGCGAGGCCCTAAATTTGTGATGAAGGAGCCGTTCGGAAATATATATTTTTAATTATTCAGCAGAACTGTAACTGAATAACGGACAGAAAGTGCCGCGGGCGAGAGATCAAAAGCGCTTCCCGAGCGTGCACCCACTCGGCTGTTAACGACACCAGCCGCCGCCCAGCGCAGGGCGACCCCCACCGACCATTAACCTAGGCCTTGTTATGAGATTATTATGAATGGGAGGGCGCAGGCCGGGGGTCAGCAGTCGCTGGTCTGCTGGTGAAGCTCGGTGGACCCGAAGCGGCCCTCAAGCACGGAGTCCTCGCTTCAATCTGTATCGAATACGCTCTTAGAGTGACGGCCACTTCGATTTAAGACCGCGATAATAAAAAATACTTGTCGCCATTTTTGTTGCGTCTCTTTTGAGTTTTATAATTTACAATAATAAAAAGGCTGGGGAAAGATTTCAGCATGTATCGCGGTTGAACGCGGTTGTGTTCGTGAACAATGTTTTGTTTAAAAATAATTATCAATTTTATAAGTTTCAACCGAATTAAATAACTAATTATTTAGCTAGTTTCCGATAGTCATAGCACATAAATATAGCAGAATTAGGAGAACCCGTTTTCGGATTACAATAACAATTTCGGTCGCTGCTTAATTAATCCTTAAGACCTTTCTGAGAAACTTTTAAAAGGAGGATTTTCAGAATCAAATATCTCAGATAAGTCTAGATTCACGGAATTACCAAGGTCCTTCTCAAACTAAATTTGAAAAGGTTTAAGTAAACTTCATGTTTCGTCCATTAAGAATCGGCACGTCAAATAAAATGGTAGACCCATAAATTGACCCCATTCACTCAAATGAAATCCGGTGTTTAAGCCGTGAAATCACTTGATGAAGACCAATTTCAGTTCCGCTGAAAATTTCCTCAGTTGGGGGCCTATTTTGATACTCCAAAGACGGTTACTGACGGCTACGCGGAAACATTAATTTATCATTTTGCAGTGAGAGGCTAGGCTTTCTCGTTCCTTTTTCGCCATGACAAAAGGCTGACTTTGAATACAATTTTATTAAACATTCGTATTTTTTATTTTAGATAATAATAATTTATGAACTTATCATAGAATTAGTTTTTGTTGTCATTCATCCTGGAGATCCCAAGTGAAAACCTATCAGGACTCGCGGGTAAAGCCATGTAACATATAATCGTTGGTTGCAACAGATATTTTTTTGTATTTAGTTCAAAACTTTACCGCCCCCTATTACATTGGGACTAACATAACACTCTGGCGAAAAGTGGGTGCAGCAATGCACCTCTGCCTACCCCGCAAGGGAGTACATTAGTACAAGGCGTGAGTGCGTGTTTTTTTTTTTTTTTTTTTTTCAAAACTTTGTACTACTCTGTGGTAAACTTGAAATTACATTTTAAAATATTGTTCCAATAAACCGTGAATATTAATCTGATATTGCAATACCTAAGTTATTAAACGATCTATCAATTTGATTAACAGAATTCACCCCTGATCCTTCTACATTAAACTTTGGTATTAACAGATGGCAAGTTCGATAGCAAATATTTAACAACTTTCACACCTTATCGAACTTGTTTTTGATTTATGTTGTTAATCCAACTTGTTTGTGTCTGGAGGTGCAAAGTTTCACATTGGCAAAGAATTTGTAGATTACCTACGAATTTACGATAGTGTTATTG